>NC_058025.1:7362633-8822633 GCF_019176455.1 Solea senegalensis | reverse complement strand
TATTAGTTCAACCTCCACAACATTTACTTTTAGATTTGTGCACATCATAGTAGGAATTTCTCCTTCCTCTGAACAAATTGCAAATGCTTTTGGACATGTACCCATTGATTTCTTTGAACACATTTATCTCTCACAGCACCCGGTCGTAACAAGGGTCTTTCTGCATGGAGTTTGCATATTCTCCTCGTGTGTGCGTCGGTTTTCTCCTGGTTCTCCCGTTTCCTCCCACAGTCCAAAGATATGTAGATTTGGGGATTAGGTAAACTGGACACTGAGGGGTGTCAGACTCATTTTTAGTTAAGGGGCCACAATTTCATCTCAAGTGGGCCGGACCTGTAAAATAATAGCATCTCCAAATGTTTCCCTATGTTTTCCTTTTTATTGAAGTATCTTTTTTACAAAACAGACTATGATGAACGAACGGAAGGAAAAATAAGTGCAATTTTAACAATTGTATGCCCAAGCTTACCATTTACACATGTGCATTACAACATACAGATCACAGTGGATCTACAAAGGCACAAAAGATTTAGTCACAGGCATCTGGTAGTGAAAAATATAGTTTGACACCCCTGTTCTAAGTTGACCGTCGGTATGAGTGTGATAGTGGATGGTTGTTTGCCTGTTTGATCTGTCCGGGGCAAACCCCGCTTATCACCCTATGTCTGCTCCAGGACAGGAGGAGATATTTGAGTGTAAAATAAATGCACCAAACACAGAAATAAAGAAAACACATCATTCAATTGAAATGCGATTTGGTGTTCGTGCGGAGACACCGAAAAACAAACCAGTAAAACAAGTCGTCCTCGTGTAATGTCAACAGTGCCTTTGCCAGCAAAACCAAATGCCCAGATGCATCTTTGACTAACATAGTATTTTCGGTCATTTGCAAACACTTCCTGATTATCAGACTCAAGTTTCCATAATTTGCGTGGCAATTAACAGATTGGACCAACTATGAGGAAACGCGCTCCTTTCTTTGGCAGCAAAACCATAAACAGAACAACACAAAAAGATAACCAAGCTCTGGTTGTGAAGTGATTTATGAGATCAAATAATTGTGTCTCATGGTAATAGTTTGAAAATGTGGCACTATGACATCAAAGAGATTTTCTTGTGAATTTAACATGAAATATAAACTTGATTTAAAAAAAAAACTAGGCAGAGAATAATAGATTAGTGTGTGTTTAAACAGTTTAAAATATAATATTTAATATAATTATTCACAGGAGCAGCGGCAGAGAAATGTTGCATGTGGTAAATTGCAAATGGATTATTTTACCATGTGTTTTTGTTTTTGCACAAATACTGGATAGAAGTTTGACTCTCTGAGATGCACTGAACAGTTTTGATGGCACTGGCAGGAAACCTGTTAGCATGAATTATCAATATATTGTTTTGTCTTATTAAGTTTATCCCTGTGAGTGTTTTTGATTTTGTTGTGGTGGTTGCTACTGGCAATCATCATTCATATACTGTATATGAGGGATATTGTTGTTACGTTAGCACATTTGACAAGACGTGGTACTTTTGACATGTTGTTGTTGTTCACTTATACGTATGTTAAATAGTTAAAATCTAAATATTAAATGTTACACCTAAATGTTAAGTGTTGAATCTAAATAGTAATTGTTAAATCTAAATGTTTTTTTAAACATTGCTTGAAGCTAAATGTGGCAAAATGTTGATGTTATTTTCAGCTTGAGAAACTTCATAATAATGATCATATTAGTAATAAGGGATAGGAACTGTTAAAATATCAAATATCAGATGTTTTTTATTTTACATAAAGAGCCCCGTTCACTACGACTTCCAGTTTTTATTCTTATTATATTCTGTGTTGAACTTGCTGTAAAACACAGCCTGCATGTATTAAACAACATCATTCTCAACTGTATGAGATTGATGAACCCAGTTTTGTCTCAAGATAGAATGTTACTGAAGAGGATTGGTGCGCACTTAGTCACCAGCAGCTTTTTGTGTGGTTGTCCAACCCTGAATGTACGCGTTATCATAACACTGCCTGGAAAGTTCTTTTGTGCTGATGAGAGAGAGATGAACTCTCTTAGAGTGACACTGATAAGTTGTATTTTTAAGAGTTTCTCTCTGTTGTCAGTCTGCATTCTCTCACCTACACAGCATAAATCAGGTGTAGACACGTTATTGTCCCTGGAGGGAAAAATATTTGTTGTCGTAGGTTTGAGAGAGAAACTCCAAATGCTTCCATTCCACCACTATGCAAATTCTGTACAATATGTCCAGTACAGCAGTGTCAACTTCAGCGGATGAAGTTTGACAAGAATCAAAAGATTATCAAAAGAATAATTATCCTCCACATGAGGGTCACGGGGTCACAGGGCTGCTGGCATCCCAGCTAACAAAGGGCTAAAGGCGGGGTTACAGTACTTTTTTTTTTAGTACCTGCTCTAGCGAGGTTCCAGTGCCAAACTGTAGATCAGTTTAAAAGACTTAACAAGCCTAAAAACGTAGGTTAATCTCCAACAATTACCAGGGAAATGTCTAAAATCTCAGGTCTGGTGTATTTAGTGACAACACTGGATTTCAGTCCAGTGACTGTGTCAGATGGTGTCTGTGCTCCGGTCATGGAGGAAGTAGTGAACAAATGTTTTTATTTTAATTAACTGATTGTAATTATTCACTTCCGTGTGTGTGCGTGTGCGTCTGTGTGCGTGTGTGTCACCTTAACATTACATGATTTTTTTCTTTGCTTTCAGTACAATGGAAATACCTCACTCTTGCACGCAGGCACTGACCTTTTCTTTACTCTATTCTGCTGTTGAAATGACAAAGTGCCTGCAGAAATCTGTGCTCAAAAGATGAAATGAATTTTCCACGCTCAGCAACACACCCTGTCATGTAAAGGAGTTACATTTCCTTCACATTACCTCAGAATCGTTGCACAGCTACTAGTCACAAGCACTAGTAAATGATTTGTGACATAATTAATGTCTTCTTATTGAGCCAGTTCAGTTCAGACACTGTTGAACGGTAAAGAAAGCAATCAAAGTTTTCGTATTAAACCTCAAATTAAGACATTTGCTGTGTATTGTATTATCACACATTAGTCACAACTGCATGATATCTCAAGAAACAAATTGAATATTTTGGGGTACAGTATTACAGAACAGTATTAGGGCCACATGTAAAAGAAAATTGAAGAAAAAGTCAGAATTAATCTCAGAATCCTGACTTTAATTCTGACTTTTTTCTCAGAATTCATGCTATTTTATTTTTATTTATTTACACGTGGCCCTCATACTCTTTCTAAAAATATTGAGGCCAAGTTCAGAGCTGGCTGAGTCGCTGCTGTTTCAATGACAAATGAAACCACCATATTTCTTTTATGATCTGTCTTATGTCATCGATCAGCACAGGGAGGAGTTTCAAGAGAAATAAAACCTCCAAGCTGAATCAAGCATGTTTCCCAGCAGTAACAATTAATTTCAATCACAGCTTTCAAAAGTAAACGATCATTAAAACACGCCTTAGTGTTCTGACCCTACAGCCAGTGCTCATAGAGTCAAAAGACTTGATTTTGTTTTACGATATAAATACTTCATCTGTTCATCATCAGTAGCAGAATTATTTGCGTGTTAACACATTAAATATAAACAAATGTCAAAGATGACTCCATTTAATCCAATTTGAAATACAAATACAAAATAGTGTTTTCTTTTGGCATTACCGATTGTGTTATCTTTATCCGTATAATTCTGCATGCTTTAATCACTCACGTTAGATTTTATCACCGCCTTAGAACCAGAGACACCACATGCCTCAGTAAACAATGCACTAATCTCCCCATTGTGTTTGAAAAAAAGGCAGTCAGCGAGTGACCAGAGACAACAAGAAACCAGGGTGAAAAACATTTAAATATGAAGCTTAAATCCTTCAGTATGACAGAATATGTGCTTCACAAAAAAGTGAAAATAAAATTTAAAAAGCAAATACAACAATAAAGCACAACACAAGGTTAAAAACCCTGTTTCAACTTTAAAAGAAACTAAAAACACAGGGTACACAAGAATAAGATGAAACAAAAATAGCAACAGCGAAGGCAGGAGTAAGTATCATTTATTTTTATTTGTATCCGTTTGATAAAAAGCCTTAAAGATATTAAACATTTGCAACGTGTGCAAAGGTCATCAGTCTTCAAAGGTTCAAACGCTCGTCGCAGAGAGAGAGAGAGAGAGAGTGCGGGGGGGTGGTAACCATGTGTCACCAACACTGACAGGCATTTTAGCAGGCGCCTCTGCACGTCTTCACACCAGGAAATGATCATTCACTTTGATGACATAACTTTGCATGACTCCCAATTGTTTGTCTGTGATGTAAAAAAATGTTTTTCATACAGTAGCACATGAATAAACTCAGTTGAGAACATTCAGACAGAAACGAAAGATTTTTTACGTATATATTTTACGAATATGTCGGAATATAGAAATTCACTTTGTGTCACTTTGTGAAACAGAAAAACACCCACTGTTGTTGTCTGTGGCTCTGTGAAATTCAGACGAGGTTCAGAATGTATAAATGATTCAATGAGATAAATGAGACAAATTCACTGCAACATTATGTAAATCCTAATTTCCTCTCTTTCTCTCTCTCTCTCTCTGTCTGTCTCTATTTCTGTGTCCTCATCTTGCAGGTTGCAGGATCCAGATCCAGTTTCGAGGCTATTATTAGTATTACTATACATATCATCACTGTTATTAAAATGCTATAATTAAAAGTCTATGTACAGTGCCTTGAGATAATGTATGTTGTGATTTGGCGCTATACAAATAAAATTTAATTGAATTGAATTGAATTGTTTATCAGTTTGTAAGAATATATAAAATATACAATAAGAATAAATAAAGTGTAAACGCGTCAGTATCAAACCTCCTGATCTACACATGCATAAAGTCTGTTTGTGAGGGTCCGTGCACACGTGAACAAGTTTTGCAAAAAGTTTTTTACGTCATTTTGGCTTTTTAGTCACACAGAAGTGATGTTTTTGGGTGCACTGAAGTCTTATTTTTGGAAAAAAAACGTGCATACATCTCTGGACTTCAGCCTCAGTCCAAGTACTGTTCCAATTCACAAGTACTCGAGCAACTAGTACGGTTCTCACTCTCTATGCGTCGGGTGGTGACTTGAGCATACTTGGGGAAAGCCATGTATCCCAGAATGCATTTCCCCGGAACATAATATCGGCAGAGAAAACACAACAAAAAACATCTTTTTCTGTGTCTTGGAACGCAGCTTTAAGATCATTTGAGGCAGGAAATGAGTCATTTAGGATTCAAAAATGGTGGTTTGTTGGAGATGAAGACCTGCGGAGCTCTCGGCCTGTTGAAATGCTCTGATGTAAAAGTATTGACCTGACTGAGTTGGTATATTATTCATATTTTATTTATTTTGATATGACAACAACTATATATATATATATATATATATGCATTTATTGAAAGTATTTCACTTTTTTCATTTATCAACGCTCTGTAGGTGGCAGTAATGAGGCTTAAGCGCTCTGTCTCTCTGTTCTTCTTGTGTTTGGGATTTTTTTGATCTATAACCTCATTTTTACTACATTTCCGTCTCATCACTACCCTACATATTCATACATTGCTTCCTCTAGAGGGGAGTGCTGAGTACCAAGGTTGCAGGCATCAATAAAGCATAGCATCCATTAGCCATTTATACTTTTTTTTCGTTTTTGTGGCGGTGGAATGTTGGAATGTTAGACCACTTAATGGTAATGGTAAGTCGTCCCATGAATGGCTAATGTTACTTGTTGGTGTTGCAGATGAGAGAGAACGACGCCATCGTGTTTGTTCTTTTGTCCGGCAACAGAACTGCACTTAATTCATCGTCACCAGGGAGGAAATTTTGGTGCATGCACAGAACGCCAAGTCCAGAGTAATTCCGACTAGTCCGACTAAAGGCCTGTAAACACTCTGCTCACATTTTTCTGTTCTTGCAGAGTACGTACAGGCCTTAAGAATAGCTTGATTTTAGTCGGACTAATGTGAACCGAACTATTTTCTTAGTCTGACTAAAATCAGACTTTAGGTATTTTAAATGTGACAGAGCTTTTCTGTGTGTTTTAGTAGGAGTTGTGGCTCTGTTGCGTCATTGACCCATATTTTAAAAAGGGAAAGAGAAACAAGAGTGATCTATTGACCCATGTTTTAGACACAAAATCCTGAACACTTTAAACCCCTTTCTGTAATTCTTTACTCCACTGTTACATTTGTTATTTGTTGAACCAAAGCAGTATAAATCCATGCTTTCATGTTAATTGTGACAGATTATGACCCTGTACCATCAGAATATCATGACAGAAGCAATGATGGTGCATGTAAATTGCTCTAATTCGCTCCTGGCTCACAAGCTAAATGTGCACACATTACAGATAACGTGGTGGTAAAGTTGTTCATAATTTGGATTTGTTTTTTTTTTTTAATGGAAATGATGAAATTTAATATTTTTTCCAAGTGTTTTGTGCATGAAATGAAAGGTTTTTTTAAGATGAAGTGTTTTATATATGTATATATATATATATATATACAGTGTGTGTGTGTGTATATATATATATATTCAATTGAGTTAAATTAACTTACTTTTAGTTAATGCATTTATTCTATACATGTAAAAGATGCTTAACTGTTAGAATCTTATTGTACACCAATTAGACAGACAGACAGACAGACGACTTTATTGATCCCTTTGGGAGGTTCCCTCGGGGAAATTAACACCCTCGGGGAAATTAACAATAACAATAACAATTAAAAATAAAACAAGAAACTATGAACGATGAGACAGGATTAGGGAAAATAAAGATGCTTGGATCATGTGCACTTTGACAGTGATATAGACATGTATGTATATTTTTATATTTAAAATGATCTCTCTTTAATGGAAGGCTGGAGTTGGAGAAAGTTGTTTGCTTTTACTAGTTGTTGTTGTTGTTTTTTGTATTTTATGTAATGACCAAAATGCAACCAGTGCATAAAGTGATTCTATTTTAATGATAATAATAACACCAATAATTAGATGTGATTAGCTTATTTAAACATGATTAATTGGATAATTAGGTACTAATTAGAATGAGAAGTACAGTACACATACAGTGTAGTATCATATAGCAGTTTGAAAATATCAATGTGATACCCAAGACTTTTGGCACACACTTTGAACATTTGCTGGAAGGAAGACACCTTTAATCAGAGGATCAGGGGGAAATCCTCAAGTCTGAAACTAACTTGACATGGGAAGTTATGTCATGATTTGTGCTTGTAGTAATGATTCATTTTCTCAGCACGTCCATGAAAAGAAAAGAGTCAAACTATGCGTTTTACCATCCCACGCTGAGAAATCTGCGTGTATGTGTCTCGCTGTCTACTGTCATTGTGTACACTGTCATTTTACACTTCATCATATAACAAATGATGAAGCAAGTTGTTGTGTTAGTTTGGAGCTCGTCCCTTTGTGTCTCCGATCATGCATCGGTTTTTCGGGCAAGTGTGACGAGTGACATACATGACTGGCGTGCTTTTGTTTGTTTGCGTGTCAACAACAGACAGACGACAAAACATGAGGAAATATTATATCATCATTTCAATAATGATAGTAAAAAAAAGTAGATTGAAAAGTACTTACTACTAAGTTTAAAAGGTTTATTTAACAGGAGAGTTCATTGTGAGTCAATTCTATTTTGCAAAATTCTTTACAAATATATATACAAAATCATAAATACAGGGGCGTATATTGAAGATGTGTCCATATTTCACCAAGAATAATATCACATTATTGATTTCAAAAAAAGATGCTACGTGTGTCTCATCAGTTGAAATGTACAAGGCTTTTAAACTTTTTTTTGTATCTCTGCGCAAAGGAGGAACAAGGAAGCAGAAAAAAATGTTTCCTTTGAGTTTGCGGTTTGCGAGAGGGAGGGAAAAAATCCCGACGTAACACGTAAAACAAAAGCATGTGTGACTATAAAAGAGCTGATATAGAAAGAAAGATGAGAGAAACATCCACTGCTGCTGCTGCTGCTGCTGCATGAGACAAACAAACACCAGAGGACAAGCCAGAGCCACCATCTGCACAGGTTACTATTAATATTATTTTTATTTCATTCTATTTATTTCTTTTTTTTTTTTCTTAATAAATAAAAGTACCATAGTAAATCATGTATTCGATTAGATTTGGATTTTCCCCATTAGATATTTTGACTATTAATTCTAATTCTTTTTAATACATGTATATTAACTTGTATGATAATTGGATACATATTTGCACAGACAAACAAACCATATGTATAATTCATATAATTATAATGTTCACATGCAGTTGTGATAGCTGCAATAATGAATTGTTTTATGTTTGTGTATGTCTATTTTTATATTAAACTATATATGGGGATATATATATGTTTCTTTACTACCTTTTATCTTCTGCACTGATAAGGAATGGACAATAACTATATTATATCTTATAGAATTGAATTAAGAGTTCATCCTTAGACCAGTGTGTATGAATGAAGTATTTGTTATTTATTTGTTATTTATTTGTTATTTATTTGTTGTTGGTTCCTCCTCAGATGAATCGTCTCCTGTGTCTGCTGGCTGCGGGTCTTTACCTGTGCTTGCAAGGCCACGTGAATGCTGGTGAGTGTGTAAATAGATGAATACATAAATAATAGTGACATCTAATGAATGAATGAATGAATGAATGAATAAATAAATGCATGCAATTAAATATTTGCAAAATGCAGACACGAGAAATAGACTCTGTTTGTAAACCAATCAATCACAGCTTCTTCTTCTTTATTATTATCATTATTATTAGTAGTAGTAGTAGTATTTTATGCTGCAGATAAATATCCGTTTTTCTGAATTGATAATAGATCATTGGTTTGTTCCTGATATTTGTGTATCAAACGCAAATCGAAAACGGTTTTTTTTTTTCAAATCAAATTCTGAATCTGTGTGACATTAACGGAGGATTAACACAAATTATAGTGTTTATTCATTTCGGTTGTTTTTTTTAATGTGTGTATTTCCAGAGGGCCGCTTGAGCCTCAGTTTTATCCAGGACGCTGTGAGGACAGCAAGGGCCACCGTGGACGAGGCCTATGAATACTCCAGAAAAGAGTGCGTATACACTGAACATGTCGTCGATTATTTATTTTACATCATTTAAAATGCAAACTAATCTCTATTTCACTCATAAATTGACTTGTTTTGACATTGTTTTATTATTATTATTATTATTATTATTATTATTTCCAGGAGCGTTGGCCGCGTGAAGAGGAATGCAGCCAAACCCTCGGACGTGCTGCGGCTGTTGAAACAGCCCGCTGGTCTGACCCGCAGTGCCGTCCGTGCCGCAGACTACATGCACGTCACTCTGTCATTCATCCACGGATCTTTGGCACGGCGGTCAAAACGCTCCATCAACGCCACAGGTGTGTGTTCAACCCTCCTGTGAGATTAACGACCTGCTGCAGTCTGTTTCTCACCGTGTCTTCCTCCCTCTCTCTCCCTCTCTCTCTCTCTCTCTCCCCCTCTCCCCCTCAGATCTGATCACAGAAGACGACCTGGAGGTCATCGCCGGTCTGACCGGTTGCTCGCCCCGACACCGTGTCCCTTCCTGCATGACCACTCCCGATTTAGACAAGTATCGCACAGCCAGCAGCGTCTGCAACAACAGGTAAATCAACTCGAGACTTCTAATTACTTGCAGGAAGAAAGTCTCTGACTTGCTGCAGCTATTTGATTTTTCAGCCATGGGGTAAATTCCAAACATCCCTGCCAAAATGAGCTGTTTTCTTGTGAAAACACTCTGGTAAAAGCTGTGTTTGTCTTAATGAAACACCAGGTTTATTCAGCTTTTATTCAGCTTTTTAAAAAAACAAAAAAACAAAAACACATGAAGAATATTAAGATATAAGCAAGACCAGACATAAAACATAAAACAAACAGACCAAGGTGCAGAATGTTCTCTCTAATATCTGCACTATATATGTACAATATATATACATATGTATATATATATATATATATATATATACACATATATATATATACATATATATACATATATACATATATATAAATGTATTAATGTATTTATTTATCTTTTTAGAAAAGACACTCGGAGGGGAGCTGCCAACACACCGTTCACCCGTTGGCTCCCTGCTGAGTATCAAGATAAAATCACCCAGCCCAAAGGTTGGAGCAAGGGGCGTAAAATCAACAGGAACAGACTTCCATTGGTAATCTATTCACATATGTGTGTATATATATACATATATATATATGTGTATATATATATATATATATATATATATATATATATATATATATATACATAATGCAGTATTCTATATATTCAGTGTTCAGTACATTATACAAAAGACAACAGTGCTCACGTCTGCGTCAAATCCACAGGTGAGGGAAGTGTCGAACCAGATCCTGCGCTCCGCCAACGAAGATGTGGAGAGCGACCCGCTCTACACTCACCTGGTGACCATCTTCGGCCAGTGGACTGACCACGACTTGACCTTCACTCCTCACTCTCCCGTCATCCGTTCGTTCAGCAACGGGATTGACTGTGAGAAGACGTGCGAACGCTCAGAGCCCTGCTTCCCCATCCAGGTCAGTAAGAGGACACACACAGATGTACACACACACATCAGGGGACTTTAGAAATCCCCTGATTTCCTCAGCCTAACTTTAAAACATGTCTTCACCTTAAAATGTAGTCATTTACATTTACATCATGAGGATTTGAACGCTGATGATCAACTGCTTCTTTCCGTCCAAACAGATTCCCAAGTCAGACAGCAAGTCAGAAAAATGCATGCCCTTCTTCCGCTCAGCAGCAGGTTGTGGTTCCGCCAACACAGGTCACCTCTTTGGCGGGAGGACTGTCCGTCAGCAGATGAACTCTCTCACTGCTTTCATCGACGTGGGCCAAGTGTATGGGTCGGACGAGACCAAAGCTCGCTTCCTCCGTAACCTCACCGCGGACGACGGCCTCCTAAAGGTCAACACAGAGCACAGTGACAACGGCCGCGAGCTCCTGCCCTTCGCCAACATGAGCGCCAACATGTGTGCCACGCGAGCACACATGACTGGCAACAGCAGCGTCGAGGAGGTGCCTTGCTTTCTGGCTGGTGAGTAGTCACGGCAGTCAGATTACGCAGAAAGAGTTGAAACTAGAAAATTTGCTGCTACTTGCTGCCGGTTTGGGTGGATGGAACCTTTATAACTTGTAGTATTTAGACAAAATAGTATTTTTGTGGAATCAACCTTTAAAACTTAGAGAGAGATGGTTGCACAAGCCCCTCCCCCTTCCAAACACCTGTTTCGTACTGTCCAAAATTGGTGAAAAACAGACAAAGCAATATGTTTTAAAGTTGCTGTATTTCAGGAACGGTTGATGATACGATTACGTTTTTGGTTTGTGAGCGTCAGGAGACTTTTTAGGAGCTCCCACATTTAAATTTGTGGAAAAACGGGTGTGGATTGACAGAGAACTTACAGTTTTACTACCACCCTTTTTAAAAAAAAAAAAGCTCCAGAGCTGGGTTTTAACATGTGAGTCAATGGGAGGTTTGACCAGAACGCTGAGCTTTTAGAAAACAATGGAAACAACACACAGGGTTAGACAACAACGTTGTTATGTAAAATAGCACGCCATTCATGATCAAATGGCACGTTTTGATATAGAATGTGTGTTGTTTTTTCTCAAAACTGCGGGAGGAGTTTCAACTCTTGGGAGTTCTCATTGGGTTGTGTTGCTAAGCAGGGCAGGCACTCTAATGACCTTTAACTGGGATGATTAAAAACCTGCCTCCTGCCTTGTCTCCCAGGCGATGAACGCTCCAACGAAAACATCGCTCTGACCACTCTACACACACTGATGCTGCGTGAGCACAACCGTCTGGCACGTGCCCTGTCCGCTCTCAACCCTCACTGGAATGGAGAGACCATCTACCAGGAGGCCCGAAAGATCATGGGCGCATTCTTCCAGGTAAGAGATGAGCTTTTTGCTGTGTGATGTTCATGAATCCAACAGCAGTGATTGAGAGGGAGTAGATGTTCCACTAACTCAACACCTTCTCTGTTCGTCAGGTTATTACCTTCAGAGACTACCTGTTCCACATCGTTGGTCCTGACTTCATTGCAAGGCAGCTGTCCACCTATCCTGGTTATGATGAGAACGTGGACCCCAGCATTGCCAATGTGTTTGCCACCGCTGCGTACCGCTTTGCTCACCTGATGGTCCAACCCTTCATGTTCCGTCTCAACGAGAATTACGAGGAGCACAGAGATTTCCCAAGTCCGCTGCTGCACAGGGCCTTTTTTGCACCATGGAGGATCATCTTTGAAGGTTTGTGTCCTGATCCAAACCTTTTTTAGTCTTTACCTTTACCCGCAGAGAGAGAATAAATAAAAACAAAGTGGTGTAAACTAAATTCTCTGTTGTGCTCTTTAGGTGGTCTGGATCCAATCCTGAGGGGGCTGGTGGGTCGCAGGGCCAAACTGAACACACAGGAGCACATGATGCCTGATGAGCTGCGGGACAAACTGTTTAAATTCTCCTCTGAGTTGGCTTTGGATTTGGGGGCTCTCAACATGCAGAGAGGCAGAGATCATGGACTCGCTGGTATTTACTGACTTTCTATTCCTTACCCTATACCTTAAGTTCATGCTGAGGCACATCTGGAAGGAAACATGACGGATGTTCTTTCTCTGTCTGACTCTCTGTAGGCTACAACAAGTGGCGGGGGTTCTGTGGACTCTCGAAGCCAAAGAATCGAGCTGAGCTGGCCGAGGTTATGAACAACACCGTTCTGGCCGATAAACTTATGGATCTGTATGGCACGGTTGAAAACATTGACGTATGGCTGGGAGGAGTGGCTGAGCCGTTTGTCAATGGAGGAAGAGTGGGACCCCTGTTTGCCTGCCTGATTGCCACTCAGTTCCAGAGGATTCGTCAGGGAGACCGGTATGTACATTTACCGTCAATTTCAAAACGACTCCTTCTTCTTCAGCTTTATGTTTATTATTTGATGTTAAATTTCAGAATGTGGTGGGAGAACGATGGAGTATTCACTGATGCTCAGAGGAGATCCCTGAGGGACACGTCCCTTGCCCGTATCATCTGCGACAACACTGGCATCACTGATGTGCCTACGAGACCATTCCAGTACCGGCCTCGTGGGACTGGTTACAACCAGTGCAAGGACATCCCTGCCTTTGACCTCAGTCCATGGAAGGACAACAGTGAGTTAATGTTCTCATATCCTTTCTGTTACATTCAACTTGTTTTTGAAACATGACTAAATTTTCCTCTTTCATTTCATGTAGAATCCTCATCAGGATCAAGAGAATCAGGTAAATCCACTGACCACTTCAATTAACAAAATAATATAAAAGTTACATTAAAACAGTTGTTCTCATATCTTTTTGTTTTTCTTGTCCTCACACAGAAGCCAAAAGATCACCTGTTGTAGCAGCTCCAATGCACAAAGAGGTCAAAGTTGCTTTCTCCGTACGACTTGGCAACAACTTCCCTGAAGCCGGTAAACCCATCCCGTTCCACGAGGAGATCTACAATGGACAGAAGAGCTATAACATAGAGACCGGCATTTTTACCTGCAAGGAACCAGGTGTTTATGAGTTTCAGTTCCACTGCATGATCTACCAGAACGCTGGCAACGTGGATCTCATGCACAACGGCAAGCTGGTCCTGCACTCGTTCACCACGCGGCAGTCTGGCTACATCACAGCCAGCGGCAATGTGTACATTAAGCTAAAGCAGGGAGACGAGGTCTTCCTGCTCGCCAACTATGGCGGCAACGGCCTGACCAGCGACAGCTTCTTCTCAGGACATCTGCTGTTCACCGAGTAAGAGGCCCCTGAGACTGAACCACAGTTCAGTCGACCTTCAACCCATATTTTATGTGTGCTAACTACGGAAGTGTACTAGGGCCACATGAAAAGTCTGAATTTAAAAAAAAAAAATTTGACTTTTGTCACAGAATTCTGCCTTTTTCTCAGAAATCTGACTTTAATCTGAGAAATCTGGCTATATTCTGACTTAAATCTCGAATTCATGTTGTTTTTTGGTTTTTGGCCCTAATACTCTTTCGTAGAAAAGAATAGGACTGTAAACAGTGTGGTATTATCAGACGATGGATTAAAAGCTTTGTGTTGAATGACACAACGTTCATGTTGCACTGATGTCTGCACTGTAAATGTGCCAATGTGAAAAATAAGGTTAAATCAAGAGTTAGTATGTACTGTTATGTGCTGCCCTAATGATTTTCTTTTGAATTTTAATCATGTAACTATCTACTACTAAGACAGCTTGACTGGAAAATGAATGTATCTGATTTAAATAAGCTAAAATTGCAAGCATTGTGATTTATTTGTAGTTTAAATCATTTGGAGAACATTTGTTAGTTTCTTCGAATGAAAGTGTACGATTTTTGTTGATTTTTACATCAATAAAGGCTTGCTTTGAAAAATGGCTAATACTGTATATATTCTGGAAACTGTCTATAATGTACATTCTATTTTAACTTTTGTGTAGTCATATTGTTAATATACAGTATTTCTTGGTAATGCATGTTTATTATTTTTTATCTTCATCTTTACTGTCCTTGCTGCTGTGACAATGTAAATGTCCCCACTGCGGGACTAATAAAAGACTGTCTTATCTTATCTTAATATACAGTATATCCAGCTGATGGCATTCCTCAGCAGACCAACAGATGGCACTAACATACAGAGAGTAAAAGGGTTAGAAAAGCCCCACATGTTATGAATTGGTATTTATTTCAGATATTGCACTGTACATTGGCTCTTCTGTTATCATGGAAACATAGAATGGAATATTTGCTTTATTTCGACTTTATTGTAGTACAATTTATTTTCCACAAACCTAAGAGAAAGTCAGCTCAACAGAAAAGTGCAGATATGCAATAGTACACTTTAATTTTCTTCTTTTCTTTAACTGTCAACTTAATTAATAATTTTAATATTAATAATGTTGAATTTATTTATTTATTGCTGTTTCCGTATTTCAGGGAGACCATTACCACATTCTTGCACATCACCTCAGCCATCACTTATTCCTTCCCCTGTTTCCCTGTTCCCCTGTCCTGTGTCTTGGACTTTATTTCTTTTGTCCTGCATGTGCCACTCTCAACTGCCCCACATGGATAAATAAAGTACATTTCTACATCTGAGATTATCATAAATGAGATCTCAATCTCAATTTGTCTTTTACCTGGTAAAATAAAAACAAATTGTATTTCAGTTACATATACACAATTGTATAAATGTTCAGTCTATCACTGATTGGGATGATGTTTAGAGCAGATGCTAAAGGTAAATAAATATATGTATATGTTCCCTCAAATCACCAGAAAATCAAACATGTCTTGTGCACTTTATAAAACTGTAACAGTAATATTCAAAGAATATGTTTTGCCCCGGATATTAAAGTTACTTTTCTTCAAATGTATTTAATGTCAGGTAAAAGATAAGTTATTTAATTTAAGATAGTGTCAAGCTTCGAGATTTCGTTAATTAACAAGTTGCAACGTGCATTTTCTGCCACTAGGGGTCTCTCGATCAAAACAATACAAAAAAGAGCTAGTTTGGTGACGTTGTAAAAGCAGTGTGGGATCATGGGAATTGTTGTCTTGTTGTCTCACAGACTCTTTGAGGCGAGAGTAGAGAGACAGAGAACACAGCAAACATCTATAGTATAGTCATACAAAAACAAAATAACAACATTGGCTGACAGTCGTTCTAAATCTGACCTTCCTTTGACCTGGAAGTTAAAGCAGACGCAGGTGAGGTGGATGACGTCATTAAAAGGCGCTCAAAACGAAACCGTCCATTAGCTTGAATGTAGAAATACGAATGAACCATGGATTTAAAGAGTGCTGAAAACACTTTTGACTCATGTAAGTAGATTGCTCAACAAAATACACAACTGCTTTGTAGAAATGTACGTTTTATCTTTAAAAACACACACACTGTACAACTCGTCCGTTTAAAAGTCTGTTGTTTGTGGATCGCATCACGTCACCTCCGCATTCGTACAGTTGTATAGTTAGAGTTCTGCCTTCGAGGCTGTTTTAAATGAAGGGGTTTTATCACTTGGATACAATTTGTGTATTAGTCAATGGATAACTGCACATTTAAAGTTCATAACTCGTGTTAAATGACGTCAAAGTGTCACTGTTAACGATAACAAATTGTTTCAGATGGGATTATCATAATTTTTACAGTGTTGAGTCGAAACTCCCCTGTGAATCTGCATCTTTGTCTAAACAAGTAGAAAAAAATCTAAAAAGAAGAGCAATTTATTATGACTAACAATTGGAAAAGTGGTGTTCCACATCAGCTCTGATGTTCCTCCCAGAGAGGAGAGGAGAGGAGGAGGAGGAGGGAACCAGCTGCTGCTCCTCCACCAGCACCCCCTTACAAACACACACACACACACACACACACACCCGCCACGCCCCTTTTGACCTCCGTGGACACAGTGCCATCCACAGAGAGTGGCCTCGGTGTCCCAGGGGAGCAGGGGAATGCAGAGGAGGACGAGCGGCACACGATACCCCATTGTTTGGTTAAGCAGTCACTGATTCCCCCACACCTCCACCTCCTCCTCCGCCTGCTCCTAAAACACACGGGCTGCTGCTGACCGTCTCAACGGGTTAAATTGATTAAAAAGACGTTTGGGGTTTGACTAATGCCACCATTTTCGCCCCGGTGAGTCTCGGCTCCACCAAATTAGACAAAACCACACACAGACACTTTTATTTGTGGAAGTCCTGCAGGTTGTGATGTTCACGGTCCATCCTCGTCCTCTGCGCACCTGTAGAGACGCACGGAGTGGACGCACGAAAGAAGTGATTTTTCAGACAGATTTTATGATTTTATTTTATTTTTTATAAAATGAGCTGAAATAATTAGAAATAAATCAACGTATTGACTTAAAACGACAACGACAAATGGGTTGACTCATACTCCTATATGACTGTATTTGGGGGCACTGTTACACAATTTTAAATGTCGAGGCGACATCAAAAATAAAAATATGAAATTAGCGGAATAAATTAATCAAAATGGGGGTCTATTCTGCACCTTGGTGCTGCACAAATTAATTTGTCAACAAAATAATTCTGACCAATCCTGTGCTAAATGTAGTGATCATGTGCTGCATCCTGGACAGTTAATGAAAGAATCATAAAAATAAAACCTCCATCACTGCTGCTCACTTTTCCACGTCAGCAGAACATTTAATCCTCATCCTAATCCTTTACTTTTTGATTTATGCTGCGCACAGACAAACACGCGAACATCCCCAGCAGAGATAATAAGTCCATTCACGACTGCAGGAATGTTTTTTTTTTTTTTATTGAAGTGTGTCATCATCATAGTTTGATTTCTCATGGTTAAATGGAGCTGTCAATCATGTTGGTGGAAGTGTGTGCGGGATGGCGACAGGGCGGAGTCTGGGCAGCAGGATTCCCCGAGACTGCTCTCATAATTGGGGGAACATCTGACTTTGTCCCGCGCTGGCAGATGGTGGGTTGGGGCGGGATCCAAAGGGGGAGATTTACATTCATTGTCCAGGCGCACAAACTCCACACAGAGACAATAGTCTCGGTGAGGGGCGAGGAACCAGGGCTGAAAAAAAAACTTTCCTTTTCACAACCAAACGAACGGAAATTAATTTTGGTTCAGTAAAACATAGAAGGCCTGTTCTTCAAAAACACGTTCAGTTTAAGGGTTGTTGTTGCTGAAACAGGGACTCAAAAATGTATAAACACCTGAATATGTTCATATTACTGAGGAAAAATATAACAAAAACATTTTCAGCTTTGTTTTTCCAAGAGGTTTCTCCAAAATCAGAGACTTTGTTGGACACAAGTGTTACTTTTACGCGCATTAAATCACAGACCAAACCAAAGACCACATCCATGAAGACGCATCTTATTTTTCTTCTTCTTTTTTGTTTCTTTTTAAATTAAAGAGCGTTATTGATAGGCCTCATTTTATTCCAGGACCAGTGTGGGTTTGCAAAGACCCACGATGTGTTGCATTGATTAAGAACTCATTTGGGCCATGCAGTGTCAGGCTGCGCTCCAAACGCCAATCAGAGCTCAGCGCCGGCCGCTGCAGGCGGAGATTGATGGAGCAACCAGACGGCCATTGTTGCCTCTGACACTGATGCGATGCCTCCTGAGCGGAATCACTGCGTTCAAAGGAGCAGACGGTGAAGCCGCTCAATGTGCGCTGTGTCCACAGCGCACTCCTGTTTCATTTCGACTCGTATGAACCGAATCAAATAGGATTTGCTGTTGAGACACTTCAGAGCAGATGATTGCAGAACAATTAAACAAATAAAAATGTCAATACGTCTCGATTGTATGCGTTTATTAATAATAAATATAGTATACTATATATTAATGTAAGCATTCAATATTAGGAATAACATTTCATTCCAAAATTGTCCCCCACCTCTTCCTCCACACTCACAAAGATTAACGTTATTATTTTTACATCACAATAATGATTATAATATTGATAATGCTTCTATAATATTGATAATGCTTCCTGATCAACAACGTTTTTCTGTACATTATTTCCTGCCTCTGTTCAAAGTTAATGTGTGAAAAGTTTCCTCTACAGTCACTGGTTGGATGCTGATTCTGGCACAAGTCCAAACAACGGATGCACTTTACACCAATGAGAGCATCCATTTCAACAATCGGTTCCCCATATGGCACAAAGGCCCCTCCTCCAAGCTCCATCCCGGCAGAGGGTCTCATTCATGCTTCAGGACAGCGGTTCACTGCAAGCCTCATCCTGGCCCTCGGATCAACTGTTCTGATCCGGTCTGGTCTCCTGTCAAAGGGAGACTTTTTTCATCCACACGCAGACATTTAAAGAATATAGTGAATCGGACTCGCTGCGGACTGTCTGTGGAGTTCAGTGCAGTGAGCAGGTGATAATTTTGCGCTCGAGCTGGAGATTTGCGCTTGGACAATGCTTGCAATCAGTGGGGGAGTGTATTTATTATCATTGTTTGAGCCTTAAAAGAAACTCTGTGTGGATTTTTTTTAACCGAGACGCCCTTTGAAACATCACACAGCACCGGTCATTTATTCAGTAAAGCTGCGCGCATTTTGTTTCCCTGTGGCGCTTTGGAGGAGCGCAGAGCCGCGGTGTGTGGACCTTCTGTTGTTTGCCAAAGTGCTTAAGCTCCAACTCAGTTTTTTTCAGCCCCACTAAGTTCCAAAAAAAAGTGCATCTCACCACCGGGCAGGGCTTAAATGTTCGGGATCCAGGAGCATCTGATACGAGAAGTGAGCGGATTAAAAGAGAGAAGTCTTGGAGAGGAGATGGATCCAGTCCGGTCGTGGGTGCGTAACGTCGGGGTTGTGGACGCGAACGTCGCGGCGCAAAGGTACAGTAGAGCTCTTGTCAGGTATTTTAAATCAGACTTGTCAGCGACGCGACAAAAACAAATGACACCATGTACAGTAACATTATTGCAATGATATTTGTATTATACGAACATTTAACAATTTAAGAAGTCGACTACTTGTTGCAAAAAGACACGGCTCCCGTTTCCAGTTCAGTGCCCCGAAACTTCTTCAAATTAAATAAAAAAGTAATCCATTTCATTGTTATTATTATTATTATTTATCATTATTATTATTATTATTATCATTATTGTTATTATTATATATTGATAAGAATAAAGGATTGTTCTGCTCATGTGGACAAAACCACAGACAGGCCTGTGTTTCCAAGCGTAAAATTAATTATTAGAACTGGTTAACTTTGACATAAAAATCAACATCTCAAATCAACGACATCAGCAGTGGATTTCCTGACGTGCAAAAAAGGTCAACTTACATTTTT
Organism: Solea senegalensis; assembly: GCF_019176455.1. Classification (NCBI taxonomy): domain Eukaryota; kingdom Metazoa; phylum Chordata; class Actinopteri; order Pleuronectiformes; family Soleidae; genus Solea; species Solea senegalensis. The sequence continues at coordinate 8,802,651 of NC_058025.1, read as the reverse complement.
ATATTGCACATTTAAATATGAGATACATTCTCAACCAAATAATAATTATTGTAATAAACACTTTGTGACAACATGTAAATATATTTGACTTTTGATGAAGTTCAGGTGAAAAACTTTTATTTTCCTATATTAACTTATATTAAATCATACTTTTCACATTTGTAAATTTTGACATTAACATATACTGTATATTAGTGACTGTGTTTGAAGTCACAGTCCAAAAAGTCATTAATACTCTTCTGCACATTAGGCAACAAGTTAAATACATATGTTAATACAGAGATGCAAATGGACACTGGTGTTATTCATTCTGTATTTGCATTATTTAAACTCTTCTATTGAAAGGAAAACAAAAAAGCTATTTATAAAAATATCACAAGCTTTTTTCATTTCTTTAGGCTTTCATGGTTGCCACAACAAAATCCATTATCTGCTGCTAAATACATACAATATTAAAAACAGATGGAAATGGGGAAAAGAATGGGATAAAACAGTTTATTTTACACAAATATACCTAAATATTTAATTGTACAGTCTGTATTAAAATTCAGTCAGTCTATTGTGTATTTTTCACCCAAGACGCTCTAGATTCAAATGAGCTGATTCAATCATCCTACTCAAATAAACCTTTTTTTGCACTAGTTTTTGTATAATTTTTGTATAAGTTGTAAGAAAAACAAAAAAATATTGGCCTAAGTGATAAATCTCACTCTTATTGATATTTATTGTTCACTGTAGTATGGACTAACTGAAGCCTTTAGGGATTTTTTTTTTTAATTTATTGGAAATATAAACATTTTTAATATTTCAACAACTGCCTTACAATAGCCAGTAAAACAAACATGTATGACATGCACATTAATTTCATACAAAGAGTAAAATGTCTTATTTAAAATATTTGTTTTCCCTGTTTAATTTACTTTGAGGAATATAAATCACAGGCCATCAGATTATCAGATGGCAGTGCACTTTATGCTTATACACTGTAAATCAGATCATTAACACAACACAAATGTTTTTTTAGTCTCTCATCAGCAGTGTGTGACAAGTGTCTCTGTTGTTTGTGTCTACAGTGGAGTCGCTCTGTCAAGAGCTCATTTTGAGAAGCAGCCTCCCTCCAATCTCCGCAAGTCCAACTTCTTCCACTTTGTCCTGGCCCTCTACGACAGACATGGTCAACCTGTGGAGGTGGAGAGGACTTCATTTGTGGACTTTGTCGAGCATGACAAGGTGTGTGACATTTTTTTCTTTTCCCGTGACATTTTATCAGCAATATTTTAACTAAATGGTGAATGATTATAGGCACATATTAGTATCAGACTCCACGTTTCGGCTGCACCAAGGTGCCAAACTCATTCTCCCCAGTAAGGCTGAGCATCAAACAGCTGACGGCTACATGTTTACACAGACTCTACCCTCAATGAGCTGATGATGTGAGATTGAAAAAGAATATCTAATGACTAATTAGCAGCTTGCCTCATTAGGAGGACATCACTACTTTTTTTTTTTTTTAAATGCAAATGATGCTTGCTTCTGTTAAGTTATACAGTGAACTAATCATCAAAGTCTCTTTTCCTTCATGCCCCCTCCTGCACTCTAAACACTACTCACTGCTGCTGGGGTGTGGGGGGGGACTGGATTCCTCAGGTCGGACAAGACTAAAATAAGGAAGGGTGAAGTGTGGAGACAGAGTTAGAAAGAGACTGCAGAGTGGGGACCGCCTGGAGTCTGGAGCCTTATGCCCAGTGTTGATAGATGTTTTTGCCTTGTGCTGAGGGAAGAAAGACCCTCCTAAAGTGGCGACGTCTCCTCCCTGCAGTGAGAAAGACAGGAGTGCAGCACCCTGTCAGCAGGAGTTCAAATATAGTTGCACTATGAATTTCCTGGGATGTTTAGGGAGCAGGGCGTGAGTGCCAGCACGAGCGCTGAATGCCGGGGCCTGAAAGCTGTCAGTGAGCTCTACTTTGTGCCACACAGACCAGTGCAGGGTAATATGACGGCAGTGGAGAGGTTCATTTTCTGCATGGTTACCCTGGCATCTGTTTTTGCTCCGTAATTATGGAGAGGCAGAGTGATGGTATAGCAAAAATGAATGTCCCTCTGTGTGTATTTACAAAACTTATGAAGCCAGGCATCCATTTATCTCCAAGTTTTGAGCTCTGTTACTTCCCAGCATATCTTCATGCATCTTAATTTCCGCACTTCTCCCCTTTCCCTCGCAACTGTCTCTTCTCCCCTGCTTTCTCCAACTCCACCAACATTCTCCTCCTCCTCGCCGCTGCTGCTCTCTCGCTCCCATTTCTGTGATGCCAGCCTCCTGGGTTATTGGACCAGAGAGCATTCCTTTGAGACCACTTAGAAAGACCAGCAGAGGTAGAAGAGTAGAAAGAAAGAGGGGGAACAGGAGACAGAATGGGGGAGAGAAGAAGGAACGGAGTGGAGACCCTATAGAGGAAGGAGGGATTGCAGAGAGGAAGTTTTTCTGTCAAGCTCGATTGCTGCTCAGTCGCACATACACCACTTTTCCACCCACTGGAACACACTTAGCACAACACATGCGTGCAGCACACATAACCTCGCCTCTACTACCTCACTGCGAGGAGGACCAATGAGTTTGATCTCGTGGTTTTAGGAGTTTGTATCAGACATGATGGTTCAACCTCTACAAAGAATAACCGACTCAAGGTTAAGCACGCAGCTTATGAACACAACGCAGGGTCCCACGTGGACTTTGAGCCTTCAGCCTTCTGATCTCGACGCTACTCCCAGGGAAGAGAATGAGCTCTAGGATTAGGAGGCACTCAATGTGCTTAAAACTGCACGAGGATGCCCAGTTGTACTTATCTGTGCCCCAGATGTACTTAACTGCATGGCCTGTGTTTGTCTCTTGTCTTTCCGGTTTTTTCCAAGGAGCAGACAGGAGAAAAGACCAACAACGGCACTCACTACAAGCTGCAGCTGCTCTACAGCAACGGTGAGTGGAGTCACTTCTTCGGTTGCCCCCCCCTGAAGTTGATTGTGTTGATTAAAGATGCTACAACAGGAGTTGAAATAGTTTGGTGTGCCAACATGACACACACACACCTTTCCACACAAGTAATCTTCCTTCACGTCCACCTCGCCTCTCTTCTCTAAGCTCATAAATTACCTTTTTTGTCCTCACCGCCTAATAACTAGGTTTGTTTATTTCAATGCTCAGCCTCTTCTGGGCTCATGTACAGGGAAATGAGGTACACGTTGCCATCCACACCACTCAACTTCTCAGCAGCACAACTCGTCCAACCCCCCACGGTGCTTCGACATCAGATTGGGGGATACGTGGAGAAATTTGGTTCCCATGAGCCACTTCTTCCCCTACTCTGCCATCACAGTGGCACCCATGGGAGGGAAGATAAAAGACACGTTCCAGAGCATCCCCCTCATACACCCTGCATCCATACACATACATGCACGTACACTTTCTCTACATCCCCTCCTCTCATCCCCCCACCCCCCAAGCGATATCAAAGACCTCTCAATCGAGACTTTGATGCGAGAAAATTGCATTTTAAACGCGATACTCTGTGGAAAATTCCTCGGTTAATGTGCTCTTCTCTCAGGAAGCAATTCACTACATGTCGTTTTCCACCACGGCGTGATTTACCGAGGAAGTTTCAAAGCACCCGGAAGGTTCAGGTGCTTCTAGAAACCTCCCAACTCATCACACAGGAGTGGGAGCGCAACTGAAACAAATCCCATAACAACGTGGTAATGTGCAGTTTTACCTGTTGGTGTTTATCTACTATCGGCGAAAATAAACTTGGGAAATAAATCAAACATTGACAGAGAAATAGCCACAGAAATATACGGCCAGACCAGTCGTGGGAATCTGGTTGTAAATTCTGGCCTCAGAAGCAAAACATAAGTAATAATCATCAGCATCAAATAACTCTCAATCCCCTCAGAAACCATCCGAGAGTAAATATGAACTGCATGCCAATCCTTATTCCTCAATGTTTGCTGGAAACAGTTCAATGTTTTTTTTGTGTGTGTGTGTGTTTTCCCGGGAGCTTGTGCAAAATTTAAGAAAAAATAATATAAATCTTTCCATTTTTATTTGGAAATCATCAGTGCAATGAATTGTTGTTTTTATCAAATGACAGAATGACGGGATGACATTTCTCCGTGTTTACACTTGACTTTTAATAAAGTGACTCGGTGTTATTAAATCATATGAATTAACTCAACAAAAAAATGTATATTTACACTTTTATCTATTTAGTTACTGTTGAACGAATGCAGTGAGGGCAAGAGATCACACATTAAGTCTCTCTGGAATATTTATATAGCATTAAAAAAACCTTTCTCATGCCTAAAATAAATAATTTGTGCTGTCAGTGACCGATGTCTGTGTTTTCTTTACGGCAGGGGTTCGCACAGAGCAAGATCTTTACGCTCGACTCATCGACTCTGTCACTAAACAGGTAAGCAAGTCTTCTTAAAGTGGATTACACCTTCACCTTCACATATAGATACTGTAAACGCACGAATAACTTTCTCCTTTGCTTCTCCTCGCAGCCTATAGCATACGAGGGACAGAACAAGAATCCAGAAATGTGCAGAGTCCTGCTCACACACGAGGTTATGTGCAGGTGAGTGTCACACGTTCAGGAGAAACACACGAGGAAACTTTAGCGCACAGGGATGAAATCCAAACATCCATTAGTCTCCTTCACTCTGCGCTGTCTCAGTCAGCTTGAAATTTGTTTTTTTGGGGGGGAATGACGCTTGGGGCTCTATATGTTTCTGAAAAGTGGACTGTGGTTGAACTGCAGTCAGTCATCTTTGTTGTTACAGTGGTTGCCCTGCCTGCCACTTTTCTGCTGTAACGCAGCATGTTCCCGGTCGGCTCCTGTTTCTCCCTGCAGCTCTGTTCTTTTTGGCCTGGAGCGTTTCAGACGGGCCTCAGCTGACACTTCAGGGGGAATAATCCGCCGTATCCTCGTCTAAACTGCGGCCCTTCTGTTTAATTGAGGCAGCATTTTTGAACTGTGACAACAAGTGTGTGGCTGCACACGGTGTCAGGAAGTTCCTTTTAAAAGCAGAGTGGTTTTAAGGACTATAATCAAGGCTTTGGGAACCACATGGTTTCTGTTAGTGATTGGTAAAGAAAACGGGTGAATATGGGGTTACGAAGAGAGAGGAGAGAGTGGTGTGGAAGTGGAGCAGTCACCCAGGGATTGGAGGGCAGCAGGGGGAAGACAGGGGGTTGGGACAAGGCGAAATGGGCTTAGGACGGAGTGGGCTTTGCCATTGTGTAGCCAGCAGATGCCCGAATGTGACTCACAGCTGGCTAATAACAGAGCTGAGGAGGCAGAGGGCAAGCGTCACAGCTGGGGAGTGAGGCCGTCTGACAGGGGGGCGGAGGGGGGCAGTGCAGGGCCAAGCTGGGACACGAGAAGGGTGAGGCGAGGTGTAGGGGTGGCAGATGGTTAGGGGTGGGGGCACTTTTGTTATGCAGTGAAGGGGACTTTGTGGGGGGGGTGGGGGGTTGGCCAGCAGGCTTCACGGACAGGACTGCTGACGAATGGTAGGATGTTGTGGGATGGTGTATGTGTGCGTGTGTGGGTGTGTGCGTGTGTGCGTGCACTTGCTTGCTTTGAGGCAGCGTGGGGGTTGAGTTTGATTTTGAAATCAATGTGACAGATTGCCTGGCTGGCTTTTCACTTTTGAATGGTCTCTCACTGTTTGTAGGGTGTGTTGTTGTACCTTTTCTTCCTCTTTTATTCCTTTGTCTAACCTTCCCCTCCCCTCTCATGCCTCCTTTGTGTGCCCCTGGATCTTGGCCGACTGCGAGGCACAGTAGTCTGGGCCCGAGGATGTGGCCTGGCCCAGACAAATGATGGCTCCTCTTGTTTGATTTGTTTGTTACTGACTTTTTTTCCTCCTTTCTGTCTCTTGTTTTCTGCCCACTCAGCCGCTGTTGCGAGAAAAAGAGCTGTGGCAACCGAAATGAGACGCCCTCTGACCCAGTCATCATTGACAGGTAAAGAAATCAAAGCATGATCCACACAGTGTTCACCACCTGAAACACCATGTCCATACTAAGTGTCCTTTCTTTGCTTCTATGTACCATAAACAAGTTCAGTCTTCTGTGAAGCCTTGATGGTCACGCTTTGAGCAGCACCAGTTCACCTTAGTGTCACCTGCAAACAGGCCCCTATCTGATGATACCACCTGTCAAAGACAGGGAAGACAATTTACAAAATGGACATCATGTGCTAATGAAGGAGACCAGAAACAAGTGATTGAGACCATTAACTTCTCAGGAAAATGTTTTTACTGATGTTATAAATTTCACTTTCCCATAGACTTTGATTCAAATTGAGTTGAGTTGCCACCTGGCGGCTAACTGCTACTTCCTGTGCTTCACTTTTCAAACAAGCCGAGTACAACATTTTTAATGTACAGCCTATAATATGCACCAATACGATCACACACAGTGCCAATGATCACGGTTTAATGTGGATGTTCCTGTGTTGACATCCCACCAATCAGCTGCTGCTTTTTACGGCCAATAAGAACAACATCGGTGCAGGAAGGCAGTAAAATACACTGCAGATTATCTGTGTCCATGTCTGCCTCCCATATGTTTGTCTCGCTTCAGTTTTATGTTTATCTGTTGATCTATTTCATCCTTCTGGGATCTGTCTCAGTTTGGCCTCTCATTCCGTTTAACTGCCCCGACATTGCACCTGCAACCCCCCCGACAAAAACATATATTCTCTTTTATCAGAAGCATGTGTCCGATCAGACAGGGCTCACATGTGTGGTGAATGTTCACCCTGAACGCCTGTTAATGCAGCTAAAAGGCGAGATGACCACCGCCGTAATCGGCGTGTGTGAGGGCCTTCACGTCCGAGGGATTTCGGAGGTCTCGCACTGTCTACCTGGCATTAACTATGTGTGATGAATGCTCACAAGCATGTGAAATACTTTGGCTATGATGTCATGGACGCAACCTTCATCACCTCTCTTCCTCCTTCCTTCTCTCCTTCGCTACAATTGTCTGTCTAGCGAACGCTCACTTCATATACGTCAAGGATCCTTTTCTTTCCCCCTCCTCAGTTCAAGTTGGCTGGCTGTTGACAGTGTGTCTCAAAGGATCTCAGCTGAAGATAGTTTTTATATCATGGAAAAATCGGGGCTGTTGTCTTTTGATTTTTTTCCCAGAATACCTTGGAGCAGCTGCTTTTCTCATTTACGGTTGTGCATTTCTCTCAGAACAAACCCCCGCTGCACCCGTTTTCTGTACTTCCTCCTATACAGAAACATGGCCGAACCGCCGAGAAACGTGTTTGCGAGTGCAGTAGCTTGGCGGCATTTCGGTGAGGAAAGGGAGATGTATATGTTGTTGTGACTCCTCGTGTGTGTGTGAGGATTGATTTAAGTGGAATCATTGACCTACTGTACTCCCTAATCACGCTGGGTGTTTCCTGTCCTGATAAGAGCGTCTGTCCTGATGGCAGCTTCTCTCTCTCTCTCGACTGGACTGCGAAATCCTCTCCTCTGGGATCAGACTATTAGCAGCCAGTTAATTTCTGATAAGCCGGTGGAATTTTGCTTGGCCTTGTGCCCTTTTATCCGTCCCTATGTGCAATTTCTCACTTGACTATATAGCAAAAAAGCGAGAGGAGGAGTGTTGAGATTGACAGTGCAAGACGTATGTTCTGAGCATGTTTACAGACGGATGTATATTTTTATTTATGTATGTATATGGATGGATGTGCATGTCTGTGTGTCTGCGTGACCCCCCAATCTGACCTTTTTCCCTAGTCACTGTTTGAGTCTTAAATTATTCATGTGTATGGCCGTGCGTGTGTGTGTGTGTGTGTGTGTGTGCATCTGTGTTTCCTATATGTCCAATTGTGTGTGTGTGTGTGTGTGTGTGTGTGTGTGTGTGTGTGTGTGTGTGTGTGTGTGTGTGTGTGTGTGTTTGTGGAGACAGGCTGTTTCTGCGGCTCCAATAATCAGCCTCCTGCTCCCAGCCCCAACACCTGTTCTCCAATTAACATGCAGCGTGCTGGGGCCCACTCGCTCCAGTCGCCCAGCTTCTGCTTTCTACCCTTTTTTCCACCTCCTTTTACTCTTTTTTTTTCTCCTCTTTCTCCCTCCTCACACTTTCAGCTCCCTCGCTCCATGCCTCAACTTGCGTCTGGACTACTTCTGCACACCCCCCTCTCACACTTTTCATTTGCTTCCACATGCTGTGCACTTCTTCGCTCCCTATATCTTAATTCCCTTGCTCCACTTCTTTTTCCTTCACATTACCATCTTCTCCACCACCCCCCACCTTCCCTTTAGCCTGTCTAATTTTGCCATAATTAGGCAGTGTCATTAGGACACCTACCCAAGCACAGGGGAGTTTGCAATTCCCCAAACGGCCCAAACCCCCTCTTTTCTAATCTCCTTTCCATATTGTTTCAGTTTTCTCCCCCCCTTTCCTGCTGCTGCTGCCTCTGCACCCCTCCCTCTGTCTACCCTTCTCTCTAATCCTGATTTGAGTGAAAGGAGAGAGAGGAGATCACAGCTGATCCACAGGGAAGGGTGAAAGAATACAGGGTGGAGGGACAGAGGGATGAAGAGGGCAAGGGCATTCGTTGACAAAGATATCTAAAGTTGGTAGAGATTTATCTGTCTGTGTGTGTGTGTGTGTTTGTGCGCTCCGCTGCCTGCTGTCTAATAGTTTTAAGGTTGTCTAATCTTAACACCGGTGAACCGTTTAATTCACCAGCCCGATGAGACTTCTCTTGTTTGGAGAACGTCGTTTATCTCTTGACTGATGGACTGGCTTGTTCACTGATTGGTTAGATGATTGATCATCAGACAGATAGGTGGATTGATTCCTGGGGACTCGCCACAATAAATCTTCACTAAATCTTCAAACTCACTCAGTGAATTTGTCTTCACTTGGAGTCATTTTCTTTAGTTCATTTTCTATTTCATCCTAACCTTTTCTTGAGGCTACGTAGCTTTTGCACAGCCCATACTTTAAGGATTCAAGGACTGAAGATATTTTTATTTGTCTTGTGCACACAGATGTAGAGTAAGACATGCCGTGAAATGAGGAGGGTGCCTTGTCTCGTTATTGTGCAAACACACTAGAATAAAAGCAAATTGGAAGAAAGATATAGAGTCTAGTTAAACATATTATATTAAATGATAAATCTATTTTACATTTATGCTCCAATGCTGTTGAAAAATAGTTATACAACCAGATAAACAGATAAAATGACAATTTGACAACTTTCAAATGGCAATTTTGTTGTGGAAACAAAACGAGGTCCATATGTTTAATCAGATGTACACAATTTTCTCCTGAAACCACTGCTTTCCTCAGTCTTACACCTTTTGGGTTGCAACTTTCTCCAAAAACCAACGGATCAATCAAGTGAGAAATCTAATCAGCCCCATATACAACACTGATATTTTCCACCTTTTCCATCTATCTGTGTTGCTTTTACAGTACTGTCCTTGTTGTTAACCCGAGCCGATCTTTTAATGGCAGTATTATTGTTGCGCTGACCTCTGACCATGGAGGAACTATATTGGTTCTGGACCAAATCTGGCCTCTGTATTTATGAGTGAACCATGGCTTTACAATGGAGACGAGCAGATGTCAGTATTAGTATTAGACTATGTGGTTTGGATGTGAGGGATCAACCCCCTGTGTGTGTGTGTGTGTGCTTTTATATTTGGTTGAGAAGCTGAGATCAATAGTTGGTCATAAGGCAAGCATGGGGGGGGGGAGATCGGTGGTAAGGCTGGAGCCTTATGAGGTGGAGGGGGCCAGGGGTGATCAATGGCAAGCACTATCTTGCTAATTGATTGTGTTTCCAAGAGGGGTCTTTTTTTAACAAGCCAGCACTCGGCGAAAAGAGGAATAATCAATAGGAATTTTCCAATGTTGTCAATATGGCTCTTCCCTCCCCCAGACTCAAAAAAGAAAAAGAACTCACAAATATGCTTGTGTACGAAAAGTGCCACATTTGTGCGTGTGTGCGGGGGGTGTTTTTGTCTTTTAAACAGTTAATTTCACTTATTTAAGTTCATTGTTTCACTATCTAAACAATGATTAGTTGTCCAGGACAATGGCTTGACTTCACATGCTCCAAGAGGAATCCATTACTCTTAATCTTAGGTTGTGGGTCGTATTGATCTGTTTGTGGTCTTGGTTCTAGTTATGTGCATGTATCACCGGTTTGTTCTCAACTAGTGAGTGCAGTGTTGTTTATTTTATTCTCTTCTGTAGTCGACTTTTCAGTTTCTCCTCCATAGCAAAACTGATGAATGCTTATTATTGCTGTCATTAGTTGTTAATTCCTTGTGTGTCTATCAATACAGAAGCCGAGAGTCACACACAGCCACGGTTCTTTTCCGATCTCGAATTTAAACTACCCGGATATAATTTCTTCCTGCTGTCTTTAAAACTTAAAATACTTTCAAACATGTTCTTTCTGAATGGCTGTGTACCTGTTCTCATGGCAGGTCAGAACCTTTTTTTATTCCTTCTCCTTCTGATTTTTGGAGAATGACTCATTCTTCAGCTTCAGCCCTGCTCCCCACCCTAAAAATAATAATAATAAAAAGAACGAAGCTGCAAGTCTTTGGGAAAAGAACATTAAACTATCAGCCAAATAATAAATGCAGCAACATTTTTTTTTTGTATTGTGTCAGGGGTCGAATTCCTCCCCTTTCCCAGATGCATACTCAGGCCCTGTCGCTGACTTGTTGTTAGGCCATCATGTATTCACTTGAGAGTTTTATGTGTGAGACAATATTGTCATTTTAGGAGACTGTTGCTCATATTCCCTCTTTAAAAGTCTTCTGACGCTGTGTCGCTCTCTGTTATGACACTAACCCACTGCAGTTATATTTTCTGTCACATATTTTAAAGGTGGACTCAACAATGAGAACTCTATATGTGACAGTGCTGTAATCACGCATTTCTGTCATTATTCTCTAGATCCCTCGCAAATAAATACTTAAAAACGATCTCAGAAAATAGTTTTCACATAGTTCACACGTTCCCCTTTCTAAAACATTTAATCCAGAAACAAATCCTCAGAAATGATTTGAGGCAACATGGCTGATGTGAATCATCAGGCAGCTGTGTGAACTTACATTTCTCTCCCTCAACTCAGGAATCTGCAGATGGTTTTTGGCAAAGATGAGGCAAACTGACACAGATGCTTAGCTTGTTAGATTCATGGTTGGGTTTTTTATGATGGGAAGAGCTGGACAGTTGGAGAGAAACAACAAACTGAAATGAAATCTTCAGAAAGGGACAATCGTAGGTTAGAGGGTTTTTTTAAGTATTTGTTTCTGGTTTGGTCCCGTTTGAGTCCTGCTCTGTGTGGCTCTGTTAAAGCATCTGATATGCCATAATAAAGATCTGGCATTTTCGGTTTTCATATACTGCGGTGTGAAGATTCAAAAGTGATCTAACTTGAAGAGAGAGGAAAAGGGAAAGACAGACTGGTAGAAAGAGAACAGTGACTTCATATGATGGATGGATGAGCAGCACATTTTCCAGACGTTAAAACACCATGAAACTGGACATACTGTGTTCCCACAACATCAAATTTCCATGATTTAATTTCTGAAATATCGTTTTCATCTATTTTTTATGCTGTAATGTCGTAAACGCATATTTAACTGTAAAAAAATAAAAACACTCAAGGTACTCCAAAATACTTCAAATTGGGTTCAAAAGCCTTTATTTTATAACGGTAACCATTTCATATTTATAATGATGAAGATTTAAATGATCATTTATGTAATTACAAAGATGAACCATTTGGATTTAAACTTGATATAATAGTTTACCCTGTTGAGAGTAGATTATATAATACAATAGAAATGTTTATTTTCCAATGCAAATAATGCAGCTGAGTTGAAATGTATTACTTATTCTCAACTCTTCTCCCTTGTTGGGTTTTTACAGCAACAATGAATTAATTACGTTGACTATTTTTCTTTATAAAAGAGGAGTGTAGGGATATAACTCATGGATCTATCAAATTGCTGGTTTAATATTGTCTAACCCTTGAAGGCTTGGAGTCACCTCCCTCATGAGTCATATCACCTCCTGTATTCACTTAATCAGAATTGGGTGACGCCACTTTTCCAAGGTAACACAAAAGCGTCTTGTTAGGTCTCGTCCACCGTTTTGCACCGTGTCGAGGACCGGCATGGACGGACCAGATTGGTGTTTTATTGTCTTGTAAGTTGCCACATTTGAATAAAGACTTTTAAATCTACATTTTTCATATTTTAGTTGCCGCTCAGTGCTTTTCCCCATGTGTTGACCCCGTTTTTCAAAGGCACCTGCATACAAACTGGATTGCGAATGAATAAAGACTCTCGTTGAGCACACCGCTTCACATACACCGCCTTCTAACACTATGATGGTTAACCTTGTGTTATATTAGGGAAAAGCATTAACCTTTTGGGTATATTATTTCACTCTGCTCTTAAAAAGTTGTCGTTCTGTTTCTTCTTTTTTTGCCCCGTATAATGTGCATGCTGTCAGTTTACTTCATGGTTTATAACTTTCCCCAGGTGTAGTTACGTATTGCTGACCTGAAATCTAATATACACTCCACACTTTGTTTCCGAAACATCATAAATCTACCGTGTAGTGTTTATGTTGCGTACAACACACACCATTGCTCATGTTCTAAACCAATTCACTGTGGATACAGATCAGGTCGCAGAGCTGCTGCTGGTTTGCACTCACAATCATCCACAGATATAATTATGGTATGCATAAATTACCTGTCTATCACATAGTCAAACATACATGCAACAAACTTGGAGACACTGGTCCCCCTCACTCTGCTGTCACAGATGTCTCCCTGGTGGGCTGGTACCGTCCAGTCCCGCCAGACACCTTGTCAGTGAGCCCCTCAGGCGGGGGGCCAGGCAGCGGGGCGATATGGCCCTGAGGCTCCGGTGCACACCACCTCACACAGGCTGGACCACTGAGCAGCTGGCACCGGACTGTAGGGATGGATCCTCCCTTGGGGCAAAGCAACAGGGAAAATGACACACAGACAGACAGGGAGAAACGATGAAATGTCTAAAATATCAAATTCCCTGACAGGTTCTGTTTCACAGTTAGACTGGTGAAAATGAGTTCATGGGACCTTTTGGTCTGGCTGGAGCTTTCACTCATGTGGTCTCATGTGGGAACTGGGAAGATCCTGGACTCCGGGTTTGCACAGGAAGTGTATAATGAGTGGTAGGTTATGAGCCGAGTTTGTGTTTGGTCACCTTTGCTCCGCGTGGGTCAGTGCTGGCTATTGTGGGTCGAACCCCAACACGGGGAGTAGGCTTGGTTTGTTTTCACTGAGAGCCTACAGAGGGGGCAGTCGGAAACGGAGAGCAGCGCAGAAATGTTTTGACAGGAAATGGGATCGGACTACCAATGGGCTAATGTGGAGGAACAGCGGGGGGACTTGTGTGTGCAAATGGGTGGGTGGGATGCAGAGGGGATGAGGAGGAGGAGGAGGGGAGGGGTAAAAGTTTTGAGTTGCAGCTCAATGGCGCTCTGAAAGGCCCCCACACTCGCAGAGAAGCTGGGGCAAACCCTCTCATTTGTCTGGCCACTAATAGGGTTCACCTTTTGGTTGAGCGGTGTAGAGATTAAGTAGGGCCACTCAGAAGATCAGGAGGGGGCAGATTAAAGTGATTTAGAGGCACTTCAAATCGCGAGCAAGTGAGCGATGTGTGGTTTGTGTGTGTGTGAGACTTCAGATTTGGTTCTATGTGGAGGTTTATTTTTCATTTATATTTTGAAAGCATCTGTGTAATCAGTGCCTCGTGTGTGTGGGTTGGTGTAGAGTCAGAGGCCAGTTAGCAGCGGTATTTAGGAATGAGGTCTGTTTACTTTGGCTGGGTGCTGCTGTTGTTGAGCTGTGTGTGTGTTGGTCATCCACCTCTGTTAAGGTCTTAAATTTCACTAATGACTTAACAATGCCCCCTGGTGCTGGGCTGACCCCTCAAGCCAACCTTGTTTGTTTGTCTGTCTGTTAATGTGGAATCTGGACAGACAGTTCAGATTTCTCTAAAACCTCCCCACCGTTGAAAACGCCTCTTTACACTCAGACTTTTACACATTTGCATTATTTTGTTCCCACTGCTTTACACATGAGGCAACATATATTTATCCTGTAGTGAGCGTTTAGTGTAAACACAGTATATTAACTAAAAGGGAAGCAGAAGGAATTGCTCACACTTTTGTTTTTACGTCAGAGGTTCTCAATTTTTTCCACAGCCCACTACAATTATATTATAATCATATTCGAGGGACCCTCTGTTATTTTTCCCCCTTGGATTAAAATGACATGATTACAAAGTACAAAGTAAAGAACTATTTCAGTTTACAAAGTGAAAATTAATTCTAATACTCTTTTTTTTGTTCTTGGAGCTTCTTTGTAAACAACCCCTGCAGTGAGCCGTGGAAATCCCACAGTTCCTCGGAGCCAAAAAGGACAAAATGTTTCTCATCATAGAGGGGAAAATGCAAGTTACCGAAAAAAAACAGAATCAGCAATAACAATCACATGCCCACTGGTAAAAAAAAATAGAAGAAGAAAAAAATCAATTTAAGGTTTTTTACCCATGCATTTAATCAGCACTCACTCCCACATCACACAACTGGAGAGCATGTTTTTTTCAATTGTAGTCACTGTAGCTTATTTTTAACTGCATTATATTCAAGTAAAGCTACTGTGTGGCTTTTTAATTCAGCTCTGATCAACACAAGTGAAAACACAACTACTTTAAAAACTAGTTTTGATTTAATTTTCATTTCCAACACTCAAATGTGCTGTTTGTAGTGAACCTTACTTTTACTTACAGCGTGGGACAGCGGAGCAGTGGTAGCTGGAAGGTTGTGGGCTCGATCCCCGCTTTGCTTTGTTGAAGCATCGCTGAGCAAGACACCAGGTTTACTAATCCTGTGTATATCAGTTAATTTCAGTGTGAAAGAGGCTGCGGTCTCACTATAATCTTTTTGGATTTGTGCATGGGATTGTGTGTCAGTATGTGTTTTGTTTGTGTGTGTGTGTGCGCTGGTCTTGATGACTCTGTCAGAGCTGAGGGCAGGGGGTGATGTGACTGCTGACAGGCTCTCAGCATGCCTGCTGAGAGCCCCAACAGTTTTGCGTGCCCTCCCTCCGGCTCCCCCATCAGCCCAGGAACCCCGTCTCCTCTCCTCTCCCAGTCTCCAGCTCCACACATTTGCTGTGTATTAGCCATGGATAGTAAATTACAGCACCCTGGACCTCTGAGCAATTCCATTCTCATCCCTTCACACGTTCTTCTCCCCCCCCGCACCATTATCCATCTCACCTTCTCTGCGTCTGTCTATCTCCCCTCCTTTCCCTCATTTTGATCCGGTTTTCCTCCCTCTGTCTGTCATATCCGTCCTGGCTTTTCGACTCCCTCAACCCTGTCAGATTTCTCTCCCCTGTCTGTCTTTCTCTCACTTCTGTTATACTTTTCATCCTCCATTCTTCTATTGTGTCACGCTACACAGCGTTCCCTCCCTTATACATCCCCTTCACTCCCTCTTTTACTTTCTTACAAGCAGGTCCCTGTAGTCTAGGCTTCACAGGTTTCTCAGCGGCTTCTCTCTCTCATTCTCTTTTCCTCGCCCTCTTCTCTCTCCCTTCTTGCTCCCCCCCCCTCCTGCTTTCTGGAAACAGATGTTGTTTGTCAGATCTTATCATTACTGGCTAATTAAGAAGATATCTCTTCTCCTTCTGTTCTTGCTTCTCTTTCCACTCCTAGTCATCTCAGTGGCATCCGTCTCAGAGTTATTGTTCGACACAGAGAGAGGTTTGCGCCCAGCCTTGATGTGCACAAGTTATTGGTGAAGCAGATTAGTGGCGGATTGATTGAAAGGGATATTGGAAGAGCAAGATCACCATCCGTGTATTGCAGACGACCTTCTGGTTTGTTTGAAATGTATTCAGCTGTAAAGAGTGTGCTTCGTGCTTCACGTCTCCATTTTGACAGTTATGAGGGTGTATTTTGAATCTTTGTCCCTCAGGACAAACCAGGCATGCTGGGAGAGGTCAGGCCACTGATGGGACTTCTATTCCCTGTCCTGGTTGTGAATTCATGCTCTCCAGACTCTGAATATCTGTCCATATCCATCTATTTGGCAGGCTGATCTCTGTCCCATGTGGCCAAGCTTTGTATGCAATCTATGGCCAAGCTAAGCTTGGGAGAGTGCGACATTCATTTTAAATAGTCGAAATTCACATTTACTAGCCAGCGAGAGGTTATTCAGTAAAACACTTTAACACCCAGGAGAAACCTCGTTGAAACACTCAAGTGCCTCTTGTGTACCCTTCCCATCATTCCACTTTCCTCCCTCCTGCTTCCCCCGTTCCCTCACAGCTCTGCCGCGGCTCAGTCACTTTTTGCGGTGGCAAGCCGGAGGGTTTTACAGCACTTCCAAGCTCTATAAATCAGCACTGGTGGTTTAAATGTTTGGTTTTGTCACAGTTCTCAAGTTTAGTGGCGGAGTGGGCCGGGACTGAGGTTGCAGGGGTGAAACCAGCCTGGGAGGCAATGAAGAAGAGGCCATGAGGGGCGCAGCCAATTCACTGGGCAAATTTATAAAGAGCTGCATTCTCTCATGTGCTCGCTCTCTGCCGGAATTTACCTGGAGATGATTTATTCACCAACCCACTCACCTTTAATCCACAGGGCATTTGAATGTGTTTATACGGTGTAGTTGTTCTTTTTACGTTCAGAAAAACGTCTGAAATGTTTTCTTCTTTTTTTACACAAAAAAGCCACACAGTAGCTTTACTTGCAGTTAAAAGTAAGCTACAGTGACTACAATTGAACCAAAAAATCGACTTTTAATAATTACATGTGGACTAAGCCAACACTTCGACGTAGATGTTGTTTAGCCTCCAGGGGGCGACTCCACTGGTTGCAAAACGAACTCCGTGTGCAGGAGAAATCTATGGAAAAATGAGCTGACACCGCACTTGATTTATATTGTCAGTAAACATTTTCCTGGAGGAGTTAATGGTCTCAATCACTAGTAAGAGGGCTTCTTCAATAGAACATGATGTCCACTTTGTAAATTACACTCCCATTTAGAGGTAAAGAGATGCTAAATGATGGCACATATGACTGGACACCAGTGTGACTGACTGCTGGTATATCTTCTATGTGCCTGAGGTCTGTGAAATTTCTGGTGAGGCTTCATTTTGCACAAAGTCTATGGTTTACACTGTCCCAGCACGTACAAGACATGTGATAACGTCACTGAGAGACTAGGAGACACGTCAATGTGGAAATGTAGTTGACGATTGAATGTGCATTGTACGCGGAAAAGGAAAGAATGATTAATACGTCGGCGCCTGTTTGCTAGTGAAAGGTATGAGATGCTGGTGCCGGAGATTTGTCTGTATTTTAGGATGGAAAGGGGGTGGTGGTCATAGTGAGAAGACTGGTGTGAAAGGTCCTGTGGTGGTATGTGACAAAGGGGGTATCAGTTCATGGAGGGTTTTCTGTGCCCCATTAGCAGTGTCAAAGGTCATGTGCCCCGGGTGTTAACCCTGGTGACCAGTCTAGCTTCCAGTCTGCCAGGAGACCTGCAGGTCTAGGGGTATTTATTACCGCACCCCCTCACCTCCCTGCTCCCTGCTCCATCCCCCAAACATAGCGTTCCCTATGGAGGAAAACAAAACACCTCCATCCCTTACCGGTACATGTACTAATTGGATGCATATCCATACATTGATGCATGATGACCCATCTGTGGATCTCTTGGCGTGAAACGTTCTTAGGTCAACAATGGTTTATGAAAAGCCTCCTCCATTCGCCATTGGCTACGACGTATTTGTGGTCAATTACCTTTGCTTTTTATCAAGAATCCGCTTGCACTTAGACGCATATGACTTTCAGACATTTGTGTGTTTCAGGCGTAACTTTTTGTGATCAGTATTTGTCTTTGTGTACTTTTTCTGTAAACTTGTGTGTGTGTGTACGTGTGGCCTGTGCTGCCTGTGTGTGACATAGACATGCATATGTGCATGTATGTTGGCCTGCTGTATGAGTTAGTGGTCTCAGTGTGTGAGTGTGGCAGAGGAAGGCCCTCAGCATGTCAGTATGTTTTAATGCTTCACATCTGGTTTCCTAATTTTCCTCCCGTCCCCCCCTCCACTCCCTGCCTGATGTCAGGACACTGTTTTGTTTTTTCAGGGTGATGGTGGTGGACGGGGTGGGGGTGCGGGGGGAGTGATGGAAGGGATGCCTGATGAGTGATGGCCCTGAATACAGGACATCAACATTCTTCCTATCGTTGTCTCTTAGTATACCCTACACTGTCTATTCAGCAGTACAGTGGATCAGGGGTTACATGTATCAAGAGGATGAAGCTCTTGTTTTTTCTGTCTACACCTCTTTGTCTTCACTCCTCCTCACTCCTCTTCCCTGAGTCTGAGCAGCAGGGCACCCATGTCCTGTGAAAAATGATGACAATCTCTTCCTCCTCATATTTTTCCCCCCATATTTTCATATTTTATAACAAACTAAAATGAAAATTGGAAGGCCAAAAAGGCAACATGGTCAAAGTTGACATGAACTCTGCTTTTTGCCTCACGCACTCACACGCAGCTACCAGTAAACCTTCATTTACAATGAGCACAGAGGGGGATGTGTTTTATGTCTATGTGAAAATGCAGTTTATGTCAACAGTGATTAGTGCTGATGAATGCCTATGAACATTTTTTAGAGGACCTGTGCTGCTTAGGTGCTCGCTGCGTGATTAAACCCATGTGTAAAAGTTAGTGAGCAACACTTATGCGTAACAGATGCCTCCACGGACTGAGAAATGTGAAGCAGCACATCCTCGGTTTGAGGACTGAACCTTAAGCAGAAAAGGCAACATTTTTAGTCATTTGTTTTTGGAGTCACGACTTGCTGGTTGGGTACTGAGGTGTAGTGATAGTTGAGCAAGTTGTCACCACTGGTATGACCGGCTCATGTTGCGAGGCCTGTGTTTAGTCTTGGGAACTGAAGCAGATGCAGACAAAGGGGATTGGAGGCCTTAACAGAGACACAGAAGTGAGGACAGAAAGGGGAAAAAAGAGACTCCCTGTGGTGCCGTGGTGGAAAATGATCCTCAAGGTTTAAGACTCGGGTCTATGTTTTGTTTGTGTTTCCTGTTTTAAGTGTGGCGGTGAAGACTCGGTGTCGCAGAGGATAAAACGTGCTTTGTGTGACTGACCAGAGCAGACTGTGTTACATTTCCTTACAATTATCCAATCCAACTTTATTTATAAAGCACTTTAAAAAACAACAACAGCTGGCTGTACAGCAGAGATAAATAAAACAAATAATATGTAATAGACCTAAGAACAAACAATTAAACAAGTACTGTAGAAAGTATAAAAACAACACAAATAAACAAGTCATACAAACAAACTGTAAAAAGATAAAAGAGATAAAAAAAAAAGATAAAAACAATGCCTCATACTGGGTCGAAAACCAAAGAGTAAAATTATAACAAGGCACAAATAATGTATTCTGATTAGGTCTTGGCGACCAGTATTTGTTGGAAATCATCTTCACAAAATGACAGTCAATTACGGAACAAAAAAGGTTTAAAATGTTTCTTCTTATACATGCACAAAATCACCACTTTACACTTGCATTATGGACTAGAATATTGGCTAAAATGCACAGACACACTAAAGCTGGAGCTCTTTCTCTGCGGTTTCCCCATGACATAATGATCACCTCCAATTCTTTGCATGTTCTCATCTCTTCCCTGTGGATGGGGAGGGGTGTGTGTGTGTGTGTGTGTGTGTGGGTGTATTACATTACCAAAACAAAAACAAACAACAGCAATATTAAACTTTTGCTACCACAATAGAGGAGGGGATAAAAAAAGAGAGGGCCCTCGACTTCTTATTAATTATGCAAGATTAGTCTAATTATAATTCAGCAAATGAATGTGTGGCAGAAGGTGCGAGGCGACGGGGCTGGGAGATTTGCATGTTAAGTGGGCAGGGGGAAGCGGCTAATGCATGCTAATATATGCGTCAATGTCTCGCTTTAATTTCAGCATTTGCAGCTGTGTGCGTCCGAACTGAGGGGGGTGAAAAGTTGACTCAATGGGTTTTTGGGAGGGGGGCAAAGGTGGGGGTGTCAGTGTATTAGTGTGTGCATGCATGCATGTGAATGTGTGTTTCCCCCTCGTGTGTGTGCGTGTGCGTGAGAGGCATCTGGTGTCATACAAACAGGGAATGATGAGAAGAAGTCAACAAACAAGGTCAAGAACCCTTGAAAAAAGTGTGCAAAGCCTGAGACGGATGCAGTCAGTCTCTCAATTAGGGGTTGAGATTTCACTATCTGAGGCATCAGCGCCAGTCTTGTGTATCATGTCAGCCAGTCAAATGAGTGATGACGGCTTGAAGAGGCCAAAATACACAAAAGGAGAGGAAACTAGTGTTACCAAACCACAGTCATTTGACTGATTTAGCCTTTAAAATCTACCATAACATAAAAATCATCACCCAGGCTATAATTTACATATAGTATCACCCTCAAAGGATGCAGTAAAATCTTTTGAACTATATAACTTTTCTTGGGCCGTACCAAATATACCATACAGTGGTTTTAATTCAAATTGACAAAGTATGAGAGAGAAAAAAAAAGGAAATCACAGGGAGAAAGTGGGAGCAGCAGCACAGATGTGCTTCTTCTACATGTTTCCACTTCACACCAGAGGTCTAGTGCAGCGTTAAAACTCCAAGGTCCAAGCCCTTACTGATGAATTATAATCACTCACTGCCAACAACAATATTGATTGTCCTCTGACGAAATAGCTCAAATCGAGAAATGTTGGACACGCTGCTGGAACCCGAGAGCTACTTACAAGCCAGGTTCTGTTCACGAGGGAGGAAGCTGGAGTGAGTGATGGAAGAATGGCGAGTGAGAGCTGACAGAATTAGGGAGAGGTCAGTATTCCGTGGTATTTAAAGGGTTTGGTGGTGCTGTGGGGGCCAATATGAAGTTCCTCTCCAAGCAGTTTCTCCATTAGGATGACTTATATTTGTGGGGAGCGCAGTGTGGGTGGGACTGGATCCACCAGTGTAGCCCGTGTAGCGCCTACAGCGCTGTTGTTGTTTGTGTCATCTGAATATTAATGGCTGTTTTTCATAGGTGAGACAGAATTGTGTTTCGCTGTGATGTGAACATCTGGTTTGAGGGCTACACATTTGCCAGTTGCCGTAATCACATCACACAAACCCTGCCTTATTTCCCAGCTCATTTTTCTTCCTCCTCTTCCTCTTCTTTAACACACGTCTTCTGTGTAAATTCTCCTCGCCCTGAGATTTGTGTGGACCCTCTCACTCTCCTCTGCACCTGCACTCTTGATGTACTTTCCTGCCTCTCACCTCGCCAAGTCGCTCTCCTCCCTCCTCGCTGTATTTCAGTGATGGAATGTTCTTGTTGTTGCCTTCTCCTTTCCCATCGCTGTCTTTTGCTTCTCAGCATGGGGACTTTGGGATTGCGGCAGAGCTTTGTTGCCATGGCAGCGGGCTGTGTTGCCGAACCGAGTACACCTGGGATTTGGAGTCTCTCTCTCTCCATAGTCTCCCTCAGTCCTATTTATTCCACCTTTTCTCTCAGTTTTTCTTTGGTGTGGCAGGGGGCTATCAGCAGCTCTCCCTCCCTCCCTTTATCTCGTTCTCTCTGTCTCCACCGTCTATCACATTCAAAAGAGAGCTCACATATGTAATGAGACACATACACTTGAAAACAAAATTCATGTCCATACCAATGCCTGTGCCTCTGTCACTACCTTCCTCTTTCCACCTCCTCATTTCACTTTCTCTGTAGTCGTCCCTACTTCGTTTCCCATGTGGGGGTTCAAATACAGCATTGTGGGATACCACGGTCCCTCGAGTCCTCTGGCATACATCACTGTCTCCACGTTACTTTGAAACACAGAAGCGCTTTTCACCGGACTATGCTTCAAAATCTCATCACTTGATTTAAAGTGTAATAACATTGACTTTAATATAAGCTAAACAGCGGGGATTGATGTCAGCGCTGTAATCATATAGATGTGGGTGTGTGTGTACACACATGCACACACACAGTGACAGAGTCATGTACATTCACCATCCATGAGACAAATAATTAATGTCAACTGCAAGAGTGTGTTGCAGGGGCGCATATAATCATATATGTGTTTCTTTCATGTGATTTCTTAGTGGTAATTGTACAAACACGTGTCCTCCTTTTTACCTTTGCAGGTTTTTCTTGAAGTTTTTCCTGAAATGTAACCAGAATTGTCTGAAGACGGCTGGAAACCCGAGGGACATGAGGAGATTTCAGGTAAGAAAAATGAAACGGGCAAGAGAAAAAAAAGTGTGTTTATGTGTGAACACAGGGACAGAAGCTGCATTGCAAGTCCCATTATAATGCCCCCCCCACACTCTCACAACAGAATGATTTCATAATTAGGATCTATAGTCCATGAGTTTATGTGGTACATTCTCATAATGTAAAGGTCTGGGTGAAAAAAGTTTTCTTTTTAGCAGTGGAGGGAGTTGGAGGTGAAAGTTAAAAAACAAATCCATAGGAAGTCAGAGAGATGGAAAGAGAAATGAAAGGAGCGAGATATGTGGGAGACTCTGTTGTTGGGGTGCAGGAAATAGGCTGAGGTGTTTCAGGAAGTTGTCAAGAATTGACTGATTGGCTCCAGATGGAGGAGGTCATGGTCCGTGACCCAGGAAGTGGTCACAGGGGACGCTCCCGCCTCACTTCCTCTGCCGTCTTTCAGCACCAGCGGCCCCTGTCTGGCATTCTCTTTCCCTCCCAGCAAAAAAAAAAAAGCCTCTGTCCTTTCCCTCTTCTCCGTGCTTCCCCGCTCGTCAACCGTGTTTGCTTTAACTCCTGCGACGTGACACATGCTGAGAAGTTATGAGCGCGGTGGACTCTCAGCTCTGGGTTAAAAGGTGATCGGGGCTGGACAGTCTGCCGCTTTATCGATAATTTACAGTTATCTCCCCTCTTTCTTTCCACCACCTATATCACATATGTTGTTTTTTTCCCCCCTATTTCTTTCTCCAGTTTCTTCACCTGCAAAATTACTGCCAGGTGTTGCCTGATTTTATCTTTATACATGATTAAATGTTGACTTTTTACTACTTTTTCCCCTCATTGTCCCTTTACCAACTCAAATTCATTATCACTTTTCAGTAGTAGTATCACTTCAACACTCATAAATTTCCAAAACGGGGGTGAAAACCTACAAGAATCCTCTCATCAATTACACGTTTGTCATCCAGTGTGAGGCAGATGTGGGAAGGGACACCCACATGCTGCGGCCAGAAAATCAAATTAGGTCCACTATATATCATCCGCTACTTTAACGGGCGGCCAAAATGGAAGATTTGGACCACATGTTTGGTGTCACTGAGGGATCAGGAGGAGACAACAGTGAGCCGACCGCATGCTGCATGAATCAAAAAAGAAAGTGAAGCGAGAGGGCGGTGCAGAGGCCATATGGAGAAGTGATGGAGGAGTGGGGGGGGGGCTGTATGAGCTGTGTCATCACCAGAATGCAGATGTATCGTGGAGATCCCACAGACGTCACATTACACACTGATAAAATATGACTATCACCTGTGTGATGAAACAAATTGTTGCTCGGGGACCTTTGCTGTTGTAACCAGATATTGTGACGCACAGCATGCTGTCTCAGTTGAGCATGTACACTAATGTCACTTTCCTGTCGGGCTCCCCGTCTTCTCTATCAGGTGGTCCTGTCCAGCACGGTGAGTGTGGACGGCCACGTCCTGGCGGTGTCCGACAACATGTTCGTCCACAACAACTCCAAACACGGCCGGAGAGCCCGCAGACTGGAGCCGGGAGAGTCTGTGGAGAATTCGATGGAATATGGTAAGAAAAGTGAAGCTATGTCACCATATCGCACCCCATTTATTTTAAAATCAGTCCTAATATCCAACTATACTCACTGTGATCTACTGTATGTGATATGCGTGTATTATCCAAAAGTATATACTACAAAATGTACCACCTTAAATCAATTTAAAATGTTCACCCCTGAGTTAAAAAGTTAAATTCAGAGATACTTTTACTTTACTTGAGTGTTTACTGTACATCCCATGGTGTTTTTTTAATAATTGCTGTCCATTAAATATTCGATCATATGACATATTTTAGACTGCTATTAACAACTGTATGTGAAGTATTTCAAAAATAACTCCATGGCCATTTACAACATGAATATATTACATACTAATGATCCATAATACCCACAACTGTATGCAAAACTTGCATATTTAAACTATTATGTAAGGAACGGGACAATGCATATTGAAAACATTAAAATGTAAATATGCCTGAGGCGAATTTCTGCCAGTAGGTTGATGTTACAAGGGATAAAAATGAAAATACTACTCACATAAATACAAAAGTTACTTGTTAGAGACCTGTTTCTAATTCTTTACTTCCATGTTTTTATTTTTACATAAGTCGGTTTCGAGAATAATGGACTCCTTATGAATGGAGGATAATGTAGTCATTAAAAAAATGCTTTGATAATTTGCACATGGCTTTGAAAAAGTGTCCTCCTGAGACACAAACACACACACAGAGTCTCTTTATCTTTTCTTTCTTCACTCGTTGTGATTCCTATATTTAAAAACCCTGTGTGAGTAAATCTTGCTTTGCTCCGCTGTTTAGCGACGCCGTGTATCAAAGCCATCAGTCCCAGTGAGGGCTGGACCACCGGCGGGGCCATGGTCATCGTCATCGGGGAGAACTTCTTTGACGGGCTGCAGGTGGTGTTTGGCAGCATGCTGGTGTGGAGTGAGGTGGGAATTGTCTTCAGAACTTTCTCACCAACAGTATACTGACTGAACCCATATTGTTAAATATAGCACATGTACATACTTGTTTCTTTATTTAGATGATGCACGAGTAGTCCATATGAATTCATCTTTCCACAGTATCACGTTAGCCCAGATATTCACACGGCATGTGGAGGAATCATCAGTTTTTTGCTTTTTCCTCTTGTGTATCCTCAGTTGATCACACCGCACGCCATCCGTGTCCAAACACCTCCCCGACACATCCCCGGAGTCGTGGAGGTCACACTCTCGTACAAATCCAAACAGTTCTGCAAAGGAGCTCCCGGACGCTTCATCTACACAGGTATTACAACATTTACACTGTGCCTATTTTATTGGCAGGATGAGGAATTATAGTAAATATGAGACTCTGATGAACTGAGACTGAGTTCTGACACTGTACATTTCTTTTCTTTTTTTAAGCCCTTAACGAGCCAACTATAGACTACGGCTTCCAGCGTCTTCAGAAGGTCATTCCTCGACATCCTGGTGACCCAGAAAAACTAGCCAAGGTGGGGTGACTTGTACAATAAGGATTTTAACCATCCTTGTGATTGTTTTTTTTCAGAGCTTTGTCCACTACTATCAATGACAATGCTATCATTTTTTTTTCAGGAGATCCTCTTAAAAAGAGCTGCAGATCTTGTAGAAGCGCTGTACGGAAACCCACACAGTAATCAGGTAAACAGAATCAAACATTCAGCGACATGACATTTAATTGTCACAGACCAAAACAATGTTTTCTACAATCTTTTAACTTCAAATATCCAATTTTTTTGAGCTGGTAGAGATAAACTCAGTCTAAAGCAAGAAAGTGTGGAACATGGGCAGAGCGGCCTCTCCCGATTGTATTATTAGGACAGTTTTCTAAAGTGTTACATTGATACCTCATTTTTGAGTAGGGATGGATTTGAAAAAGCTTCACAGTTTCAATATCTGAGGATCTTTTTTCTCAGCTGCCAGGGTTTGGCACTCACAATCCCGTTAGATAAACATTATGCAAACACAGTAAGCAAACACTGTAATGTGCCGGTAGTCTGTGGCAGCCAAATGATTTTGGCAGCAGACTCTCACATCATGCTCAGATGTTGGATTTAATGACAAGCACCAGCATGACTTGAAAGCCTGTCATCGGTGTCATAGTTAATGGGCTAATTGGGTATAGTGTGATTTACACGTTCTCTTCTTTTACTGGCAGGCCACAGATACAGCGTGCGCGTTATAACCGATATCCTCCAGCAGCCAGACCAATCTGTGTTTGTGGTTCCACTGAACCCTTGTTGACTGGATCATTTGATTCCCCTGTAGGACATGCTGCTGAAGCGCGCGGCTGACATCGCCGAGGCCCTCTACAGTGTTCCTCGTCCTCACAGTCAACTGCAGGCGCTGCCAAGTTCACCGGCCCACGGCAGTGTCATGGGTCTGGGCTCCTACCCCTCTCAGTTAGGTGTGAGCATTGGGGAGCCAGGACAGAGCAGCCAAGGTGAGCAGGAAGAGCCAGGAGCTAATTGCTGCTTCTGTTGTTGCCACCAATGAAGCTCACGTCTAATTTGACATTTTCTTTGCCACGACAGGTTATATTCGAAACTCCAGCAGTTTGTCTCCGAGGGGTTACCCATCAGCCTCCACTCCCCAGCAGACTGGTTATGGGGGCAGTGGCGGGATGACTGGAGGCTATGGGACAGTTCCCATGACCAGCTTAGGAGTTCCTGGTTCTCCTGGTTTCAGCAGTGCTTCACCCACAGGCTCTCCATATAGTAAGATCTCATGTTTTCTTTGATGGACAATAAATGTGTGTCATGTTACCGTGTTCTGCAGATTCTGTTGAGATGTTGAGATGTGAGACTGTCTCTCTCTGTTCCACAGTAATGCCCTCCAGCCCTACTATACCAGGAAGCTCCAGCTCCTCGTCTTCTCTCTTGCCTTTCTCCTCCTTCCCGTCTGCTGCTAAACAGAAGAGTGCTTTTGCTCCTGTCCTCAGGCCCCAGGGCTCCCCCTCCCCTGCCTGTCCTGCCTCAGGGGGGAACAGCTTCAGAGGTAGCCACCCAACTCACTATCTGACCCCCCTGTCTGAACTCACCAATGCAGTCTAACTCCTCCATACTAACTCCTCGAAAAGCTTTGACTGAACGAGACAGAGAACACCTGCTGGATGTACATTAATGCAAGACCTGGTTGATTAGAATCATAGATTTTGTATATTTTTTTCTCTCCAGCGATGACGGGCCTGGTTGTTCCCATGATGTAGCAAAGCACCCACCCCAATCTACCCCAGACCACTGCTTCACTTAGCCCCTCCTTTTGGCACTGAGTGGACAGGGAGAAAGGAAAAATTGATCCCTAGTGACTATGTATAACCTCCCTCCTGAGCCCCCCCACCCCCAAAACAGCCATTTCTTAGTCCCCTTTTCATTCACGTGGATGAACGGGACGGGGTAAAATGAAAATGTCCAAAGACCAGCCATCTTCTCCAGAGGCAGAGGAGATTACTCCGGCCACAGCTTCAGACAGACTGCGTTCCTTAGCGATACTGCTCCACACTGGGACGTGCGCTGCGGAAAGAGTGCGGAAAGAAGGGAGAACAGGTTCCTACTTTCACCTCAAGCTTCTAAAGCATCTGTATAAACCTCTGGCCTGCAATCACACGCAGTATTTGATTCTTCCAACACCTGCCCAAGCGTTGGCCAGAGACGTGTGTCACGAGAGGCACTGTTGGATGACGGACGGAAAGCTCTGATGTAATGTTTGCATCTCCGCTGTGTTGTCTGTGTGTGGACACCTCCGATGGCATGTGTGTGTGTGTGTGCACTGTCTGTGAAGTTAGCGAGAGGCTTTTTTTCTAGTAGACTTTTTGAAGACAATTTACATTCCAGAGAAATAGACCCTTTATTTTTTGTTCTGATCTTTACAAGGGAGAACTCTTTGTCCCGAGGGTTATTACTAAAGGAATTCATATATTGATTTATTTAAGAACAAGCAATTTAACTTATTATAGTTAGTTTAGGGTATAATATAAATGTGGTTTTATAAAGTGGTCCTTTTTCCAGCTGTCACTGAAATAAAGTTGTCTCAGCAATTGCTATTTACTTTACTAAATGATCAGAGGGAAATGATTTTTGTTAGTGAAATCGATTCTCACAGGTTCTTTCATCACAAAATCCTGATTTCAAATCCACGCTAAAGTAAGGTTATTGACCTCGTGTAAAGGTGAAATTGTTAGTTAGCCTTATCCTTTTTTTGCTTTCACTTATGACGCATGCTTTGTCACACCAATGCCCTGATATTATTTCATTCCATGTTGCAAACTTCAATGTAAATGGCTACACCTTGACGATTTACAGTGTCATTTTTAAATGTCTCAGCCAGTATCTAAGTCTGTAGTCACTATGCAGTAAACAGCAAATGAGCGCACAAGTGCTCAGTAGTAAACAACAGGGTGTGTGTGTGTGTGTGTGTGTGTGTGTTAGGTGTTCAGTAACCCTCATCATGCTATCGTTACCCATTGATTTCTTTTTTTGACATTATCACCATACAAACCTCATTCTCAGGACATGAAAAACAAAGAAACACAAAGAGTAGGTGACATTTGCAAAATGTTTGTTTTTGTTTATAGTCTGGTTTTATTCTATTTATTTAAGAAAAATATTAGCAATTTAATATTATGTTTTTGAAGCCATCTTTATTTGAAACACTACAGAAAATGGTGCAAATGTGATTTGAATATCTCAAGTTGTAATTATATTTTGTGCTCCAAATAAAACAATTGAGAAAAAAAAACCCTGCTGATTTACTGTAAGTGTAAACATTCTTTCACATGTGCATTTTTATTCAGCGTATTTCCTGGCGTCTGCACGTTCTGCTGGATCTATTTTCAACTGTGCTCATCACCCGTGTGCTCGCACAGTTTGCTACATTTTTTTCCTGTATACATGGCTGATGAGCCGCAGCATCTTAATTGTGATGAAAGCGTTAAAGACTGAGTGGAGCATGTCAAGATAAACACCACTACGCCGCACCTTCCCAACACACACACACATATGCACATGCACACACACACACCTCTGTACTCCTCTACTCTCCAATAAGCCTGCTTTTCTCTGAGGACCAAGCCTCTAGGGGCCCAAGTGAGAACCACATGAGTCTTCTTCCAACGTGGTCTCCTCCTCTCTCTCCTCCTCACTGTCTCTTTCTCACTCTTAAAACACACACACACACACACACGAGCCTCACTAGTGCCTTGTTTTTCAGTCTTTGTTTGTTGCTGCTTTATCCTCTTCTTTTTTTCTCCCTCTCTCTCTCTCCTCTCCTTTGCTCTCTCGAAGTGGCCTTTCTCTGCTAATGTAATTAGCACTGGTAAAGGAGGGCAGTTAATTACCCACTCTATTTTGATCGGGTAATTAATGTTATGCCAGGAAACAGCAACTGTTTCATTAACGTGGCGCTCAAAGCGGCGAGCAGGCCGGGTATAAGTGCCCGGTGGCTGTTCTGTTTGTCTTTGTGTGTGGACTGATATGATGATACACGCATGGACCAACAGTGATCAACAACTCCTCTCAGTGACAGTGAGAGACACAAGGACTTCAAACATCTGTGGTTTGACCTCAATAGTCTCAATAGTATCTCCGTTTTTCCGCCTGTGCTGTCTTTGTCACCATCGAGTAGCACATGACAAAAAGAAAAGAAAAGGGGAAAAAAAAAAAGTCCAGGCTGTTGCCTTTTCCTTCTCATCCCTCCCTCCCTCCCTCCTTTGCTCTCTCTTTTGATAAGCTGTTAATTTGACAAGTTAGAGTCAGCTTTGTTGCTGGCACCTCAGCATTCATCTTGCTACAGTGCTCCTTCTGCCCAGCGGTGCAGGAGCCATATGCTCCTCTTCCACATGACTGTTCTGTTGTTGCTGCTGCTGTTGCTGCGGTGGATGCAGCATCACCGTTTACCGTCGCCTGATCACAGTTTAGATAAAGACAGGAGGAGACGCCACCTGCTACTATGCCGTTCCACGCCATCACTTCAAAAGAGCATCTTAGCTGCTGGGCAAACGGGAGCAAAAAACCTTGTCATTTTTCATTATTGATACGACTAGAACGCTGATGAGCCTTCGTGTCGAAGTTACAATGTTGTCCTCGGCACAATGGATTGAACATAAACCACAAAACACACCCTTCCCCTCTCACCTCTCAGGGGATGTGTTTGTGTTTATATACCCAATTAGCCCTCTGGCCACAGCATGGACATGCATTAGGCTGACATTAGCCCCGGGTGGATGTAACATATGCGCATGTGTGTAAAATACAGTGCATCCCTTCCTCATTTGGAGCATAATTTCAGGGGTGTGTATGCCTTATTAGGCAGACGGAGGCCGAGCTTGATGGGGCCACTGTTTTGTCACATAGATTGGTAGAATGGTGTCCACACACTCAGCCAGTGTCCTTTGCCTTTGGCCCGTCAGTAAAACCATGTATTGTTGCCCATTAGACCACTGGACCTGGACTCTCCTCTTTTTTTTTCAAAATAAATCCCCACCCCTTCTGCCATTCCCCTGGGTGTCAGTAGAGTGGGGTGGCAGATGGGACAGACACAGAGCTGCCCCATGAGACCACCCCTCCCCAAAACACACACACATATACACACACATGTAAACACACATTCACATATAGGTGCACACATGTGCTCAGACATGCATGCATGCACAAATGCATAAGCAGCGACACACACACACAGAGCGATGGAGAGAGAGGCACAGCAGCAGCAACACATAGCTCTCCCCTGCCCCCAAACACAAACCTCATCAGTCAGCCTGCTGCTTTTGTCCCAACTGCAGGATTATATGTTCTGTGAACACAGAGTGATGTCTCTGTCCCTGCCTCTCAATCTGTGCTTTGTGTACCTGTGTGTGTGTGTGAGAGAGTGACAAACTGCACACTAGCACCTTTAGCACAGAGGTGGAATTTCAACTGGATTGATGACGACAACAACATCACCAAGGAAGTTGTACTAGTTTTACTACTTCTATTTGATAATATAAGTACATCACAGTCATATCAATAGCCAAAGACGCAGTACATAAATTCAAAGTGTTTCTGATCTCATATTGAATCGTAATCATCAATTTTAAAACGCTAGCTACATAACAGTAATATCAAAAGCTGAAGATGCAGAAAAAAGATCAAATTGTTTCTGATCTTGATTGAAAACTTGAAAAACTGACACGTTTTGCGATGTTAAATATATAAGTAGTGTAGATTTACACACCATAATAATATTAACACATTACAGTAAAATCAATAGATGAAGAAGCATAGATAGATAGATAGATAAAGCATGGTTAAATTCAGTGTTTCTCATTTTTATTTAGAATAACATTAAACAAACATTGTTTTGGTATTGATATCACATTATTAATCAGTAAATTCTGGAGTGATCGGTGTGTTTCAGTTATGTGGTTTTAAATTCATACTTTTAAATTTCATTTCACTTACTCTTCTTCACATGGATTCACTTTATTTATTTCAATAATAATGCTAGACCTTTGAGTTTTATACCATACAGTATATATATGTATGTATATAAGTCATATCTATATATATATATATATACATACATAGTGAGAAAGAGAGAGATGCACACACACATATATACATAAGGTTGTATTTCTTTTCCTTTGGGTGCAGCATTGACAATTAGCCAGATTAAAGAAGCGGGGATGTAATTTGGGCCAAACACGCGCATTGGCTGTGTGTGCGCGCGCCTGTGTGAGGTGAGAAGGCCCCACACTGGTGATTAATTACAGCCAGGCCATGTGACAGAGGTGGGAGCTCTCCCACTGCTGTCTGCCGCAGACACACGGGGAAATACAGCCGGGCTAATTGACCCGGCTTCTGTAAGGCCATCCATCAACCGTGGCCCGAGTGGCCCCGCAAGAAACACATTATTCCGAGGTAAGTTAGTTAACCAACTAGCGCTTCAGCATTCATTAATGCTATTAGCTCTTCTCCTGGCTCTTCCTTCAAAAAAAGTCACCGCGTCGTGAGTCGTGTGCTTCAAACCAGAGAGAGAGAGTTAGTACACAAAGTTCATACAACAACAATTCACCTGACAGCTTTTAGTTTGTGTTTATCTGTCGTTTTGACTGATATTTTCATAAATTCCACCGCGTTTGGCCTCGTAGTACTGAAGCTAACTTAAGCTAACCGAACCTAATTGAAGTAGGCCTACAAGCCGTCCACTAAAGTTATGGTTAGTTTAGTTTTATTTACTTATTTATTTTACACAACACAAAAGCACCGAAACAACAACAACAGCATCACACATTGTGCAGGAGAGATTCAGAAAGTGATTTTAAAATAAAGGCAACATAAATCAAAAAAATAAACCTATAGCAGTTAAAATAATGTAAATGTAATGAGGGTGTTTATAATGTAAACATGTGAGTGGGGACATGTTGAATATTACACACATTGTTACATACATTTATATACACAAAAAAGAAGAAAAGGAAGTCATTAAAAACAAACAACTCCCACTGAATTAACATCCTTCAGTAGATGTTTTAGAAATCTGTCTTTTGAAATTCTTAAAGGATGTAGACTTGATAACAATTTGGATTTAATTGTTTCATATCTGAGCCACTTTATACCTAATGGAGAAATGTGTCTTGTATTATACTTGTGAAAGTCAGAGTTTGGGTGGAAAAAATGTATTTGCAAAGAAATCTGAGCCGGTTGATATAAAGGATATAAAGTCCCATGTTTTATATTTATTCATGTTAAATATTGAAATAATTTTGATAATTAATTTTTGGTTGGGATAAGTACCTCCCCAAATTATATTACATTATGTAAGATAAGTTTGAAGCTTGAAACCTATCTTACATATAGTAAAGAGACAATAGTCCCTTCTAATGAATCAAACCTTGAAATGTACAGACATTTGCAAGCATCCAAACTGTAGATGATTAGGTTCATTTAGATTTTATGACTCATACAATATATTTTACTTTTTTTTTTTAATTTGTTTTATAGTCCAATTCCTTCTCAAACTGGCGAAGAGAAAACTTTTCTTTTTTAGTTTAGTTTTTCACAATCAGTCACCTTTTCATCTTAACACTGAAGCCTCTAAGATGGCATCTATGAGTTTAAACATAGATTTGCTTCTGTAAACAACATATTAGATTTGTGAGCTTAAATGTATTGACAGACAAAAATAATATCCAGGTCAAACTGAAGAGCCATTAAAAGTGTGTTTTTATCTGCGTTTCCCAGTTAGTGCAGTTGACTGCAGTTTCTGTCTTAAACAGCAGAGTGCGCAGTGACACCCATGTAATTGTAATTACTCACAGGAATACAGTGACCTACTTTTTAAAGTGAACACCTTTTTGTGCCCAAACATCTTCTGAAAATATGTGTTTCATGACTTGAAAGTTCTGTTGAGTTTAAGAATGTGTGAATTCAAATTTTTTTAATTTTTTTTTTTTTATTATTTCTCCTTTGACTCCTATTGTAAACCTCAGTTTCTCTGACGACTATTTTGAGTGAGATTTCTCTGTGTAGATGGTTCACATACATATTTAGCCAGTGTGGGGGTGGATAGGGTCAAAGGTTAGCCACCACAGGAAGTAAACAAAACACTGCGGTGTCGTTTGCGTTCATTTTTTAAGAACAACACATTAAACATTTGAAATGAATCGAGACAATTGACATTAAATTAGTTTTTATCAATGTACCAAATATAATTTTGTCTAACTCGTGGACTGCTATAAGTTGACGCATAAAATTGCCTCACGACTCGCCTTACAGCTTGTGTGGTAACAGTCAGTCCTGCCTGTTTTAGATTTCACTTCACTCTTTCGTCCCCCCGCTGCAGCCTTAACAGACCAGACAGGTACTGTGGAGTCCAGATCAGCTGTCAAAGCTGTGGCTCGGTGTATTTTTCTTTTTACTAAACAAGATGGAGAGGTCTCGGCTCTTCACACCTGGTCAGGGTCCACATGTGCTTTCACTCACTTCCCCACAAGAAAAATCCCTCCAGATAACTCACAATAGAAGGGGGGGAGAAGACATATGGAGACGTGTAGGGAACCGTGGTGGATGTTTTGATGTGAGCAGGGGAAATGATTTCTCATCCCCACAAGGTAACTAGTCATATACTTAAAGTCTCTCCCCAAATATCTCGCCCCCCGTGAGTGTTTCTGGGGTCCAGAATAATTGCAGCTGGGTCACATCCAGTTGTCACAGTTGACCTTTTGCCAATGATGAAGTTATAGTGTGTGTGTGTGTGTGTGTGTGCGTGCGTGTGCGCGCGCGCGCAGTGTTACAACTGAATAATTATTTTTGTTAAATTGCAGAGAAACACTTCACTCCAGCTCTTGTGTATGGGACAGCCCAATAGCGCCACCTACCTATGAAAGAGATATTTTTTTTTAAATAATTTTCCTTTCCCTTCATCATCAGTGATCATGTGAAGTGTCTCTTCGGTGGAGGCATTTCTCTTCTCATGGTTGGCTGATGGCAGCTTCATTTGTCTTTAGATAAACCAACACTTCACAGACGTCTGGACCCCACCGTGATTCCGTCTCACACGCACACCCGGTGTTGTTGTAGTAGCAACACTGTGACAAACAACCGCCTTTTAATGTCTTGCTGTCTGTCCTCTGTATAGCAGCATGCATAAATATGTAGGACAAAATCTAATCAAATAAATCCGTTCATTAGTAGAGCTGCTGGTATTTCTGCTTTTGCATTAATTACATAGTCATTACCATATCAATTAGAGAAATCAGAGATCATGTAATTAAGGTTTAACCAAAAGCACCTGCTGCCTCTGAGCTGTGTGTGTGTTTGTGCGCTTCACTCCTAATCTAATCTCCGTCCTTTGACAGGCCGCCCCCCCCCATCAATCCCGAGCTGACGGAATTCAGCTTCTTTTTTGTGCGCGCATGTTCTGTTTTTGTTTAGACGAGTGGGTGGCAGCAGTGGTGGCGGTTGTATTTGGTAGAGGGGGTGTGATGCGAAATGTTGTCATGGCAATCAAATTGATTGGCAGGGACGCCTGGTTAGAGGGGAAGAATAGGAGACAGGTGGGCGGAGGCGGGGCTACACAGCTAAAGGAACAGATTGGGGACAAAGTGAGGACTCGCTGGGTGTCAGGAGGGGAGACACTGTCTGCGTGGCTCCAGTTTCACCTTGTAAAAGATAACCAGTAATTACACTTAACGGTCCACTGAGGGTATTCTGTACGCTGAGGTTTCTGGTATTGAAAAAGGGCCCCGACAATTATTCAATAACAATAAATCACAAGATATTTTCTTCCATGTCAGTATAATAAAAGCTGAATACTCATTGATATCAAGTGCAAACACACTTTGAGACATAATATGTAATTGCTTTGAAGGATTTTCCTCTTTGTTTATATCTATTTGATGTTTTCTGTCCATAAAATATGTTTAAAGCTACGATTAACTGGTTTCTACAACTTTCCTCTGTAGAAAAAGCAAATCTTTAATTCTGTGACATTTATCATGATAATCTTGGTTATATCACCCAGCTCTAATAGTGATTTATTATTTTATGCACTGTGTAAACACACTCTGGGAAGAAACACATAATTTGAGATTTAATGTTGTGACCCAGTGTTAGTTTTTACCTGCCCAAAAAGACATTAAAAACCAGAATTCTTTAACTTGCTTTCTTCTTGCACATAATCTTCTGACATTTTATTGCTGAAATTAATTGATTTGAAACCTCTTTTTATGATATATGGCTGTGGCTTTATCGCTCAGCCCCAGTGTGTAACAATATCAGTCGATGTTTATTTCTTTGTCTTTAATGTAACTGATACCTCATTCCCACTGGTCAAAAAAACTGTTTAATCTGTGATTTAAACACGTTTAATTGGCGCTCACTCCCAGCTCAAATAACTCCGCAAAGAAGGCAGGTTTTTATTGGCATCAGTAGGAACACAAGACGTGTTTTCGGTGATACGCCATTTCCAGCGCATCATCCTTTGGCACTTAGGATTAATGCACTCAATATAATTTTTTTCATCAATTTAATCTTTTAAAAGACATTTGTGAACATCATGCTTTTGAGGTTTTGGAAATGACATTTTCTGGAGCAAAAGATTAATCGTTAGACAGCGGGAATAGTGTTGATCATCTTTCTCTAGCGGCTTGACCCTTGTTTAAAATTCCCAGGTATAATTTATTGTGAAATAGACCCAGGGTGAATTAAGTACATCTGAAATTTGCAACGTTGCCAATTTTTTCCTGTTCCACCAGTTTTGACAGACATGATGGCTGTGAACGCAGGAGACATGGAGACATGATGGCCGTGAACGCAGAAGGAAAAAGCTGTAAAAGGGCAGGGTGAGGAAAAGATGGATTGAACTGAGGGGAACAATTCCTCTAATGAAGGAGTTTGGAATTATATGTAAGAAAAATACACAGAGGAAAAGAGAGAGGACAGAAGAGGAGATGAGGAATGAAAGGAGGGAGGAGCGAGAGGAAGGGAATGGGGCTCAGGGGGATGGACAACAACCTCCGGCCTCTTCCCCCTCCCCTGCACTTCCTGCTCCATTTCCTGTCTTGTCTTGAGTCTCAGTTTTTGCACCTTTCACCCCTGAGCACATCTGGCTTGTTTTCTCAAATGAAATCATACCTGCGCTTACATAAATACCCTAAATTCCATACACTCTTGATTATATCCGCACCATGTAAAAGAAGGAACGTTATTATCTAAAGCACAATTTATTTTCATCATTCCATGGATTCATTTTTTTATTGTCATTTAATCAAACTTGATTCTTCTTACCTTCAAAGTACATTAACAGCCTTTAGCAAGAACAGTCTGAAAAACATTTGGTGTGTTTACACTGTAGTAGTGTATGTTAAGTTCAAGTTGTCATGTTTAAATGTATGTAAGATGAACAGATAAAGAGAAAGCAGTCAGAAAGTGAGGACCTTTTCAACAGCCAATAAGTTCTCCACAGCGTCGATACATCTCCCCTATCATAGGTTAATGATTATAAAACCATACGGATCCATGAACAAATCATTACCAAAATCTCATAAATGTACCTAGAATTTATCTAAATCTTTGTGCCGTCCTCAGTATGGTTGCTCTATATAATTTAAGAAGACGGTTGTCCCACGTCCACAGGTTTACTGATGTTGCAAAGAAACTTGTGAAGCTGAAATGTTCAAGGCATAAATCTGTGAAATCCGTGCTATGCTACTGTGGTGGCACATTCTTAATTATATGCAGGTTCAGATGACATAAAACGGTATATACATATCCATGATGCTATACAGCTCAGAAACGACCTCGGAAAACGTTGAACCACAAATAGTGCACATAATTTACGATGAACAAATGTGTTCTTAAAGTGATCACAACGTAAGGAAAAAGCATATGTATCAGCCATGAAATACTAAATGAAGTATGAAATAGCTATGGAATACTGATTGTAATAATTTTTTGATTTATGTTGCTTCCAAATGGACAAATTGCAGTCTAGAATGAAAGTGCACTATAAGGCCACTAGATGGCAGAAGAGAGCTGGGTAAAAGCTCCTCAGCTGTTCATGTTCTGTAGCCACAGCTGAAGCTTCCCCTCTTCATCATAAACATGAGCAAGGTATTCTGGGTACTTCAGTACACACTGAGCTGGCATATTTTTTCTCTCTGTGGAACTCGTGAGTTTTTATATGAAGTGACAGATCTTTCTGTAATTGATTAGAAATTTCAAGAGATAAAACGGCGCCACTGTGCTCACATGTGTCTACACCAGTAAACACCAAGCCAGTTGCGTCTGTTCTCTGTAAAACTTTGCCTACATTGCTGAACCTGCACTTGCACTTAGTCTTCACAGATGGCAGCTGCTGCTATTTGAGGCAAAAGATGCATCTGAATGATTTACAACACAAGGGATTTCACTCACTCTGTGCTATTTTTAGAGTTTCACTCAAGAAAATGCTGCATGTTTCACCAGACTCGTCACAATTGTCCTGTGTAGTGAAAAGATTATGTAGGTGGTTATGTAACTGTTACAATCCTAAGAAAAGCCCCTTTTTTTTTTCTACACACTGTGGTGGGGCGTCTCCTTACAGCTGGTGGGACGGTGATATTCACACACTGCGTCTCTGACACTACTCTGAAGTGTTCACACCACGGAGCTGGTGGTGCTGCACCGTCAGTAACACCAGCGTACACAGAGCTTTGTTCTACATATTTCTGTCGGATACGAAGCCAAATCGGCTCGGCTCTATAGGTGAGGTGGCAGTTTGCCTGAGCCGCGGCGCAGTGTGGACACGAGTCCTGCCCCTGGTTTCATATCTGCCATATGGCTTTCCCAATCACTGCTCTCTCGGGTGGTGTATTACCAGCACAGACACACACAGAGTGCGAGAGAGTAATTCAGAACACCGAGCTAATCTTTGATATCCTCACTTGCTAGCCAAGCAAAATGTCCACCAGATGTTGGATTATACTGGGGGTGTACACAGAATAACAATAATACCTGAAACCCCTATATCTGTTATAATCTTTTGAGGACATTAAATGTGTTAACATGCTTATCAAGCAACACTGGTCTTGTCAGTTTCATTGGAAACATTTTATTTTTGTTTTATCGATTACCAATTCGGGGCCAAACAGTTGGTGTAGTGGTTAGCACCCTTGCCTTTGCAGCAAGAAGACCCCTGTTTGTGACCCAGTCAGAACAAGGGCCTTTCTGCAAGGAATGTGCATGTTCTCCCTGTGTGTGCGTGGGTTTTCTCTAGATTTCCGGCTTCCTTCCACAGTCCAGAAACATGTAATATGGGGATAGTGAGTGTGAGAGTGGGTGGTTGTTTGTCTATGTGGCCATGTGATGGACTGGTGAACGGTCCAGGGTGTGACCCCGCCTGTCGCCCTATGTCAGCTGAGATTGGCACAGCTCCCCCACGACCCATGTGGAGGATAAAGCTGTGGAAGATGAATGCATTGATGTATTACCAATTCGTCTTGAATTTAGTTTCTGACTGTTTTTCATTACACAGGATATAAGGAATACACAGGACACATTGTGTACAGGACACATAATGTACACATTACACAGGAATAAAGTCAGGAGTGGTCTCCTGCTGGTGCATCATATATATATATATATATATATATACATATATGTGTGTGTGTGTGTATATATATATATATATATATATATATATATATATATATATATACATACACATATATGTGTATATATATATATGTGTATGTATATGTGTATATATACATATATACATATACATAAAGGCGTCACAATCTTGCCCTCGGAACATTTTTTTACACTGTGTTTAATGACTTATTTCCTAACCTACATATCCTTTTATTTGTGGCCCTTGCTTCATTTACCTCAGTGTGGCCCTCTGGGGGGAAACAATGGTGTAGTTTCAGCTCTGCAGTGGCCTCTGCTGCCAGCATGAAGACAGGATAATAATGGCTTCAGTATCTTTTCATACACATGCAGAATTAAATGTACAACAGTCCCACCTTGAAGAGGCAGCATAAAAGCAACCTGCATTATTTATGACACCACACATGTTTACTGTATGCTTTATTGATCTATGTTTTTACACTGATGTCAATTTATCCTCTTAGTCTTTACTAAATCTGGTTCTTTCAGCTGCCAAATTGTGTATTAAGTATATCTTTTTAATTTAATAGCAAGTTATTACCAACACACTTCATATTACACAATAGACCCCATGTAAATATAATACAGTACCTCTTGTTTGTTGCAGTTTACCCCTTTCCTCAACAGAGGGCACTGTCTGACATATGTTCTTCCGTGTGTCATAGTTCTTGCTTTTACAATTGATCTCCCTGTGATGACCAACCATAATCTGCTTCATGTTTTAATAAGGGCAGTATTATGGTACTTTTAAATCTAAACAGTTGTGTTTATTCACTGTCGAGCAGCCGGGTTGGGTTTTATTCAACCCAGCATCTCAGTTTTGGCTGGAACTGACTGACGGTGCTGCTGAAGTAGCTCTGCTATAAGCTTCGGTGGCTGGTGCAGAGGATGGCTGTGGCCTGTAGAGTACTGTATTTCAGTTTAGACTATGGCCCTCTGCCAGCTAACACACAGGAGACTCGCTGTATTAGAACTGTTGAAGTGGATTCGATACGAGCTGCATACTAAAAACCAGCAGTACAGTTGGTTCGATGTGTGAAAGTCAGTGATGCAGAGCAGTGAGAGTTGCGTTATTAGCTCTCCTGTCACTGTGACTAACTCTGATTTAATAAAGTGTTTGTTTTAGAAGTATTCTCCAGACATGTGTGCTCATGTGGTCTGTCCCCGGTGAGGGTGAGGATTACATAAGTGAAGGAAATAGGAATGTTGTCCCTAGTGTTGCCTTTGGTGAGGATGTAAATTAGTGCAGAGCCAACATTAATGCTGATTTTCCACTGCATGGTCTTGGCATGGTTTATTTGCTCCTCCAGGTATTTTTCATACCTGGAGGAGGCATGAGTGCGACGTCCAACACAAGAATCAAACCGAGCAATGCCGATCTGTAGATCCGTTAAAAAGACTTAAGAATCCTATAAAACTTGTGTTAATCTCCAGCACTTGGCATGGAAGTGTCTAAAATCTCAATATTTCACAGAGGAGTTTGGTGTATTTAGTGACAGCACTGCTGTAAGCCTGCGATCGCGAGCTACATCGCAGACCAGTTCAGTTCAGTGACAGTGTCGGATGGAGTCTCTGCTCCAGTCATGCAGGAAGTACTGAACAAATCTTTGTGTGTGTCGTGAAATCACGGCACTTTTATGCAGCTGTGCTATGATGACTCCGAGTCGAATGGGAAAGTTCTGTCTGAGAACTAGTATGTTCTTCTCACCCGTTAAACCATACTTGACCTCCCTGAGTGTGGCAATTTAAGGCGCTGAAAGCAGCCGCCCGCTTCCACCAAACTGTTTTAGTTTCAAGCCAAGACATCTCCCCGAGTTTGGCTATGCTTGAAAAAAAATTACTTGACTGACTGACTGACTGTGTTGCTTTGCCGAGAGCCTGGAGTTGTTTGGCTTCCATGTGTTGAATATCTGTCTCTTCACTGTAGCGTGTGTGTGTGTGAGTGTGGCACTGTCGGGTCCTCTCCGCTGTTTTCAGAGGAGCAGTGAAGCCGTTAATGTGCTGGCTGTCATACTAAAGACAGTGAAGGCAAGTAGCTCTGTGTTTTTCTCCCTCAGGTCCACACAACCTGTCCCTTTGTTTCCCAGACAGGAGCAGTCTATATTCAGTACACAGGGTGCACTCTGGAAAGAAACAACAAAAACAGGCAAAATAAACCCTTTTTTTACACTATATTCTCACAAAATATACAGGATCATTTATTTGGTATAAAAAAGTGCTTGTTGAAAAAAAACCGTAGGTTTATTGTTTATACAAACAGGCCTAAATAACTTGAAATACTCACCTTGGCAACAGCAGTTTTATGCAAACAGAAGAGAAGACCTTAAAGGTATGTAACATTTAGGGTCTATTGGTAGAAATTGAATGTACTACCTTAAGTATTTTGGTGTACAACTGTTTTCTTGTCCCTTTTTAGAATAACCATTTTGTATCAACTCAATACAAAGGGCTGTCTTTACAACCCTCTTGTACCACCAAATCTACTGCAAACCCAATGGTAAATCTCGCTTGAGCAGGGGTGGCCAATTAGTTTTCCCAGCGGGTCATGTGACAAACAGAAAATATCATTGAGGGCTGGATCAATAGGTTGAGCTCAATTCTCCTCCATGTTTAATTTTATCTCATTGCAGTAAATATGTATCGTTTTCACAAGCTGCAACTGGTAAGAATAAATGTGATCATTAGGCAATTAAACATTAAAGTGGGCTCAGTAAGAACCTATTTTTTATTCAATCGAAATCCCCCAAAAAGATAGTGAACAAAAATGTGAAATTTAGATTTTGCAATACAATGTGATACACAACTTTTCTTCTTTTAGCATGAGCTGACGTCTTAGAGGAGTGTCCTACGTGGTCTATGCAACATTGCTAACACACGTTTGTATGTAAATTGAGGGGAAAATATAAAAGCATGCATGATGTTAACTTATTTACATTTATTTTCGGGTCAGTCAGAAAAAGCCAAGGGGCCAGATATGACCTTGGGGCCGTATCATGCCCAGGTCTGCTCTAGACCTTTTGTGTAAAGCAACAGCCTCCTTTTTGGTATGTGAAATTATGACTGTTTGAGGCATAATCTGCAGTCTCTCCATTAGATGTCACTACTTCTCACACTCTGGACTTGTAAAATTGCTTATAGTTTTGCAGTTATCCTAAACATGGAAAATGTATTGTCTAATGTCAGATTACACAAACATTGCTCTCAAATTAATAAATATAGTATATGGCATCTTCTTTAGATTAGTGAATTGGCTCCAGCTTCTCATGTGACCCTAAGACCAAGCAGTAATGGGTGGATGTTTAATTCAGTATGATCACAAGATAGTCATAGACATGATTTATAGATTTTATAACAAATCATAATAATGGAAAATTATGTATATGTTTATACAGGTTTTCAGATTGTTTGGATAGCCTCTGGTTTACATTGGATTTGCGTATGCAGCAGTAATTTTCAGTCACAACATAATTCACTGATGCATAAAGCAGTTCCAAAAAAGCAACTACCTGCTCACTCTGTTTACTTTCCTCTC
Source organism: Solea senegalensis (assembly GCF_019176455.1). NCBI lineage: Eukaryota > Metazoa > Chordata > Actinopteri > Pleuronectiformes > Soleidae > Solea > Solea senegalensis. The sequence continues at coordinate 8,759,980 of NC_058025.1, read as the reverse complement.
GATTTATAACATCAATAAACATTGTCCTGAGGAGTTTATGGTCTTAATTGCTCGTTTCTGGTCTTCTCCAAGAGCACACAATGTCGATTTTTGTAAATGATGTTCCCGTGCGGAGAAGTAAAGTAAAGCACATCACATGTGAGTGGACCGCAGTGTGATTGACAGCTGGTATCCAATTGTTGCAAATCGCGTGTGGAGGATAAAGTTATTGAAAATGGATGGATGGAGTTTCTTAATGGATGATGTCATGACATGTTCACTTACTCTGACTAACCCCTCGAAATGCACTGGTTGCAGAACAGTTGCATTGCGTCTCCGATCCGGCGTCGGAGATGATACGACATTCTAGGGAAGGTGTCTGGTCCGCTCGGTTGTGGAAGGTCAGAGGTACTTCTATATCCGGGGGATGTCGTGGTAGAGCCGCATATATTCAGTAGAATTCAGCACTCGTGGGAGAGGAAGTAGGAGAATAAAACATCTGGTATTTTTCCAGAATAAACCATCCTGTGTTGATCTTAAGTCACTTAAATGTGACATAGAATGCTTGTATTACATATATATGTTAGTTATGGAGGTCTACTTACATATATTAACTTGTTTTCATGATTAAAAACCTCCTAATCGCTGCAAACGAGCCGATCAAAATATCTCCTCACTGACGCTCTCCTCATCCGCGCTGTTTCAGACCAAAACCACACCCCTAGAATGTGGACTGTGTCGTGATTGGTCAGCCAACGAGAGCTTTCCCACTGTCCTGTGATTGGCCAGGTACCTGGAAGTGACGTAATAGATAGGCCAGCTCTCAGATACACAGCTCCCCCTCTGGCATGGTGGATGCTCTGCATCTCAGCAGCTACAACGAGAGTAGTTCTTCTTCTTCTGCGGTTGAATGTACGCAACCGGATGTGCCCGGACTAGTGCCCACACCAGGAGGCGCTACGGTGGTGAGAGGAGTGGTGAGGATTTCTGATGACGACATCAAATTAAGGAAGTGCTGATCCGCTTCGCAGAGCCCAGGAAAACAATACAACACTATTTTCTCAGCAGTGGCTGAACTGTTTGTTCTGAAACTTTAGGGTTTCATAAACGAGGTAATGACGCAGATACAAACACAAACGCAGCGTTAATTGGAGCTTCCGGTCTATGTGGGCTTTAAATACATCACAGAAAGAATCCCAGCAAGCCCAGCGTGCTCCTGTGTCTTCGGTTCAGTCGTTTACGACATTTACAGTGTATTTCCATGGGGGAAGTAAAATCTGCAAACAGTGTATTTTGAGGGTAATCTCACACTGCATGAACTGTCAGACTGTAGGTCTGTCCGTATGTGATGAGGCTGAGACGCCCTTTTCCCCACAGTGTCACATTAAGCTCAGTCTCCGATGGCCTTGCAACGATAAAGTGGTCCCACTGGCTACGGTAAGAGAATAGCTTAACAAGACCAAATTAGTTGGCTAAGCAAAAACCACCTTCTACCAGTGCAGTCAGTCCTGCTGGTGATTCATTTAGGCACAATTCCCTGAAGCTCGATATTGTGATGGATCTCTCGCCACAAAGCTGTCAGGTCATCAGCAATGGCTCGAGCAACTGAAGCATTGTGGACAGAAGGCGATTTATTAGTATAATGCAGCAGAGAGAGAGAGAGAGAGTGAGAGACACACGCACACAGAGAGTAAGCTGATATCAGATTAAGGAAAGTCTGTCCAGCAGAGAGCAGGAGAAAACTGAAAGACTTAAATACAGCAATGTGGACAGAACAGAAAGGAAACGTATGAGGAATTTCTTGAATTTCATTCTTTGGATTTATCCATCTGATCGTCATTTTAAAAGATGTGAAAGTCAGTGTAAAAACAGCACAAGAAACCACAGATTATGGGATGGAGAGGTGACGATATCCTGAGTGTGTGTCTCCTGTCATTTATAATAACTAAGCAATGTGAGTTAGAGTAATACTTTATTAATCGTGTGTGTGTGCGTCTGTGTGTGAATCTACACAGTATCAGTGTGAACTGCACACGTGATGTATAGTGAGCCAAGCAAAGAGAGATGTTACAGGATCTTTTTTGCCTGCGTCAGCAGCATTGCAGGGAGGACAGGGAGGGAGGGGAAGAGAGAGGAGAGGAGAGCAGAGCAGAGGAGAGGGAGAGGGAGAGAGGGAAAAAAAGAGAGAGAGGAGAGCAATACAAGTAAACAGGTGCCAGCTCCATCAGCACCTCCCTTCCTGTGCACCTCTCTTTGCACACTTCCACACATACATTTTGAGTGCTCGACACAAGTAATTCATACGATAATTCTGTATATTTATGACCCTGCCCTTTTCTTTGATTGTATGGAGAACTGCGATGGGTAATGATGATGGTGGGACTGGGAAACCAGAAAAAAACGGTTGGTTTTAATGTTGCTATTGTTGGCGTTACTGTATCACACTTTATGTAAGATCAGGTCAGTTGTAGTGATATGGAATAAGCCTCTCATTGCTCACAACCTCACTCTAATATGCACAAGCACACTGCACCAACATACTTGCAAGGGTACCAATCCTGTCTGCTGCAGCGCCTGAACAGTAAGGAGGGAGGAGGGGGGAGAGGGAAGGAAGGGAGCGAGAGTTAACGAGTAAGAGGCACTGTGTGTGTGTGTGTGTTTTTTTTTCCCCCTCATACATGTTTTACATTTTTATCCTGGTGTGTGTGTGTCTGTGTGTCTGTCTATGTGGGTGATGGCATGATTGGCTGTGGTGGTGGTGATGGGTTCCTGTGCAGCCCAGCGATCCTCCACAGATGGACACACAGCAGGACTGTGAGATACTGAGAAATTAAATACAGGAAAAGGAAACAAAATCAATACAATGTGAGGAGGCAGAGCCGACTTTGATTTAAAGCTGCTCGAGCTGTTCCTCAACTGACTGCCAGTCCATTCCTTTTTAATCTTTGTTAATGGGGAGGGTAGTAGCAGTTTCACAGCATAGTGAAGCCTCTAAGAGAAGGGTAATGTAAAGAAGGGGAAACAACCAGATAAAAAGGAAAACCTGTGTTTTTTTTCACTTATTTTCCTATTTTCTTTTGCACAGAGACAAAGGAGAGACCGTCAAGGAGGGCAATAAATAAAAAAACTGAGCGAAGGAGGTGTTTATGAGCATTTGAAAAAGGACGTCCGTGAGAGCTTTAGAGAGAGAGAGAGAGAGGGAGAGAGCGAGAGAGAGAGTTGCGCTGCAGTAGCATCCCACAGCAGACGGTTGAGGACTGCCGATGTGTGTGTGACTGCACTGCTGAAGAGGAGGAGGAGGAGTAGGAGGCAGAGGGTGAGCACGCTCGCAGACTCTGTAGGAACACACGGCAGCGGCGGCAGCAGCAGCAGTCCGGACCAGGTAGTCCCCCCGCAGGACCTGCACACACCAACGGCGCCCAGACCCCCACCGCCAACGCCATGGCACAAGCGGCCAAACATCTCCGCAAGAACAAGGATTTAGAAGCTGCGGCAGAGCAGGAGCGCAAGGAGAAGGAGGAGGAGAAGTTCAAAAAGAGGAGTCGCTCACGGGATAAAAAGCGCAAGGTACTGGGACTACTCCCAGGTCGGGTGGTCATGGGTGGGGTGAGGTGTTGGTGGTGGGCTGATGGGGGAGGGTATGGGGAGTAAGGTTGAAATGCCCCCCCACCCCCACCTTCTTTCTCTATCATGCTAAGCTGTGGTCAGGGGTTCCGGGGCACACATGGAAACCCAGTCATGAATGTGTGTTTCTACTGTGTGTGTGCACACGAGTCTCCCTGACACTCACATGTATGTCCTGCACATACAGACACGGGGAAACGGTACAGCACACTGCATGCTTCCCGACTCCTCTCGACTGCTTTATACCTGCTTTATTGACTGTCCTGTCTGAGCCGTCTGATAAGGCAGTGTAGTACTCTACCTCTGCCTCTGTCCCTCTCCACATCTCTCTCATCCCCTCTCTCTGTCCCCTCTCTTTGCTTTGTTTCCACACTGCGGTATCATGTCAGTGAGTGAAATTCCACCACAGCACCAGTCTCCCACAAAGGACGGTGGAGCTTTTCCTCTATTTAATGTTTGTAATGACCGCAGAGCAATACCTGCAGGCTTCCTTCGGTGCGGCCAATCCCAGGCAGAGCCTGAGCGAGCAGTGGGGCTGGTTGTAAACAATAAATCTCTCATTCACTGCAGGAACGGACGGTGTCACCAAGTGGGTCGACTTTATCCCTTTGGCTGCTTTTCGCATTTCACCCAAACTCATTAATGAAAAATGAGTCATCTGCAGATTGTGCTGTTGTGTATTGGTGGCAAGTTGGCCCTTGGCGACTGAGCACGAGTCCAGTCACCCTGTGAGCCTGCACTGTGCCAGGCAGGCTGTAAACCAATCTGATGCTGATGCAGTAGAGACAGTGTTATGGACTCAGCTTCCTCTTTCACTCCAGAGAGGAGAGGCAGCATTGAAATGCTGCTGCCAGGGTTAGATGTTTTTCTCTTTCGTTGTGCTTGTGAGAAGGCTTTAGAAGGTGTGTTGGTGCAAAAGTATAGATGGGATAGAGACAGCAAGAAGAGAGAGGGGGAAAGGAGGTATGACTCACATGTACCTGGGGTTGTTGTATCTCAGCCCAGTCTTTTCAACACAGACAAACATGCTGCCAGTCTGTGTGATGACTAACCTAAATCTGTGGCTGGGGCTGTCACTTCTTCTAAAAAATTGAGTTTGTGACAAGATATTTCCCAAGTTTGAATGGGGTGACACCTCTGTGACTCATATCCACCTCTGCCTTCATTAAGAGACAGATACTATTCATGTGTTTGCCTTAGCTGAGACAAGGGAAGGGAAGACCTGCAGCGTTGACAGTATGAATGAGAATTCTGGTCTGATGCAGCCCAACTTTGACTTACAGTGTGTAGGTTCAGAGAATCCCCCCATCACTTACATAACCTGCAGCTTAAGTCTTTTAAATAAGCTTCCTGACTCCCCTCCAGCTTCCCCTCCCAACCTTGCTTCCTTTACTTAACAGCAGCTTACAGCCATTTCTGCAGATATTCATACTGGATGCTTCCTCATATCTCTCCCTCTCTCCAGTTCCCCCGTTTTTGTTTTCTTTCCTGATGCCTGCAGCTAACAAGTCAGAAAATGACATGACCGGTTGTAGCAGAAAAAGAAAGCCACCGTTGCACATGGTGGTTGTTCTTTATTTGCCTCTCGACACCTGTTTTATCCTGGTTTTCCATCAGTGTTGGCCGACATCTTGGAAATGCCCCTAACCTCGCAGTATTGGCAAGGTCATCACTTTGCAACAGAGCCAAAAAATGTTAGTTTTACATGTACATTTCACACACTAATAATTTTGTTACCTTCCAAACAAATGGACTTCTGCTCCCATGTTTACTGAAGATATTTCATTTATCCTGCATGTTTTGAGTTACCCTATGACAAATCACTTATAGCCTCCTGTATTGATCTTTTACATGCTTCATACAGAGAATTGTTTCACCTTTACAGTGGTTGATTAATTGTTGCTCAGGCATTTCCGGCACTGTAAATGGATGGCAGTGTCAGTCGGTCGCTGTGCGCCATCATGTAATTAATATCCTTTGGTTGACTTTAGTCTGATGAGTGTTCTGCCCTCTAGGGGCTGCTCGCTGGTGTTTTACAGTCAAAACACTGTAATTTAATTTTAAGAAATGAATTCTAATTTAAGGATCTGTTAAAGCCATTCATTGATTTGCTCACTACTTTGCTGACCCGCTTTATCATTTCCATCTCTTTAATCTACTGTTGGTGTTTAACTTGAGTATTTCCTTCTCCGTGGAGACACAAATCAGGTAACAATTAGTCATCAAAGGGTGGATGTGCCATTTTAATTGGCTTCCTGGTGTAGTGGTATAATACAGCACAGGTCAGGTGCTGAGTACTGGATAATGTTGTCCTCAAATTACTTTTATTGATGAGTTTGCTCCTCTTGAAAAATGAGCTTTGTCGGGATGTGAACAAAGCCCTTCTTCCACGTCAGCAGCCATTTTCACCTCATTCTGTGTTTGTGTTTACATCTAAAGCTGCTTTAGAGCAAAGTGGTTCACCTGACGACAACAGGTCTGAAGTATGGAACATGTGGGTAATTACTGGCAGGGATTTTTCAATCAAACATAAAAACAACTTCCAACTTAAAGCTCCAGTGTGTAACTTCTGCTGCTCCACACCTGGTGAGCCTGCAGAGCTTTGTGAAAGGGTGATTCTCGCTCCATATTCCAACCATTCACTTTCAGCATGCATAATATCTCACGATCTCACTTGTGTTTCAGAGAACCAAGGTTAATTCCTTAACTTAAACTTCTCTCTTTCAACATTTGTTTCACCTCACTCATGTTTCGGAGAACCGGGGATAATTCCTTAACCTAAAGTTCCCTGCCACTTCCCTCATTTGTGATATAAACTGCATCACTGCGTGTCACCACTAGAGGTGGGCGATGTTCAAATTGACAATTGATTTAACCAATTAAGAATCATAAATTAGTTCAAACTTCATTTTTGACAGTCCTAATTGGTCTATACAATATATAGTAATAGTATTCTTTAGCAAATTGGGGATTTTGTTTATATTAATGACATTTTGTTTGAAACTCTTTCTGTATTTTTACAATTTACATAGTCTGTAAGCAACAATCAAACAATGAATTATAACTCGGACAATTAAAATCAAATCAAATATTTAAATTTAAATATTTAAATATTATGTGATACAAGGTGACATAGAATGCTTGTATCACATATATATGTTAGTTATGGAGGTCTACTTACATATATTAACTTGTTTTCATGATTAAAAACCTCCTAATTGCTGCAAACGAGCAGATCAAAATATCTCCTCACTGACGCTCTCCTCAGCTGCGCTGTTTCAGACCAAAACCACACCCCTAGAATGTGGACTGTGTTGTGCTTGGACAGCCAACGAGAGCTTTCCCATTGTCCTGTGATTGGCAAGGTACCTGGAAGTGACGTAATAGATAGGCCAGCTCTCAGATACACAGCTCCCCCTCTGGCACGGTGGATGCTCTGCATCTCAGCAGCTACAACAAGAGTAGTTCTTCTTCTTCTGCGGTTGAATGTACACAACCGGATGTGCCCGGACTAGTGCCCGCACCAGGAGGCGCTACGGTGGTGAGGATTTTTTCATGACGATATCAAATTAAGGAAGTGCCTATCTGAAACTTTAGGGTTTCATAAATGAGGTAATGACGCAGATACACACACAAACGCAGCGTTAATTGGAGCTTCCGGTCTATGTGGGCTTTAAAGGATATCGACTAAAAATCGTTATCGTAAAAATGGAATCAAACAGACATCGAGATGTTTGTTTGGACGATGGTTTGACTGTAACAGACAGTAACAGTGTTTTATTGAAAAGTTAAACACTACGGCCATTACAACTTTTAACAGTGAGCTCAATTTGTCTTATGAGCTGGTTGTAAAAGTCACAAAAGTTTTTTCAGTCCGGCTCTTAATGACCATAATGAGACCTGCTGTCCCCACTGTAACCAGTTGTTTCACTGCTACAATATGTGAACATTTTATGGTGAACTCCCAGGCTGCTTTACTAATCCAGTAGTAATATGGATTTCTCTCTGGTGTCATTTGCCTTTGGTTCCTCTGGTTGAATGTGTGTAAATTGTTTTACAGTGAACACTAATCTGGGAACTCGTTCCATCCATTGACAAAAAATATGCAAAAGCATATTTTTTCAAGCTGATTGGCATTGTATCATGTACAATACAGCAGTTCAAGAAAGTACAAGTTCACAGAAAGTTTGGCAACACTGTATTATGGTGAAGTTCTTGAATATCTTTTCGGGTGTTGCACTTTGTTGACGGTCCCTGCTCTCCGGTCTCACTGATGACTGCACATAGGTCTGGGCGATATACCGGTAGTAAGAGTTATACCAGTATATTTTTGAAAGAGATATGTAGTTGAGACAATATCGCCATACCGGTATATTATATATTATTATTATGTTTCCTCGCGAACACTATTTAATAAAGCCGACTGCTTCTCTCTGAGCCTACAAGCCTAGTTCAGATGCTCAATCATGCATTACATGTACGTACTACGTAGTGTTCTCCCATCCACGCTACGCATCACAACAGACATTTGAACGAAAATGTGGCGGGCACGGTGCAGGTGGAGAGTGAGCAGTTGGTGGCTAAGAAAAAGAATAATGGCGCTGTTATGTTCCTAAACAAATTGTGTACTTTTACTCCGATACATTTTTCTTAACCATCTTCGTTACTTGTTAATACAAAATTAAAGTTGAGCTGATGATGTAATGCCTGTTTGTTGTCGGTAGTTTTTAGCGGCACCAGCTGTTAGCTGCAGATTTCGGCTCCAAGTAGACTTAGAAAACATCAGCGGCTCGTTGTTTACCGTGTCCCACACCGAGGCTGTGGTCTCCGAGTTTCTGGTCTCCTGTCTCCGGGTTTCTGTTGTATGCTCCGGGCGCCAAGTTTCAGCTATCAGCTGTTTCAGCTCTCAGCTCTAACCCAAGCGGCCAACCAGTGAGCTAGCGAACTAACCCGCTTTGTTCAAAATATCGTTATAATATCGTATATGCATAAAAATATTGCCATATCAGTTTTGGTCCATATCTCCCAGCCCTAACTGCACATATAGATTGGTGTAGTTTCTCCGGCTCTTTTTGATTAAACAATGTTGTAGCTTGTTTGTCTGCGTTGCTACGATTCAAAAATATGTCTTGCATGTGTTTCAACAATGTTTCGTTTAAATGTTATTGATCCCGGACGTTCAAAGCTGTGATTATCTTTTCTAAGTTTACTTAACGTACAGTAACTTGCGTTGGATGGAAGAAATCAAAACTGGATGAAACCGGGAAACGCTCGTTTCCTGTAACACTACAAGCCCCGTTAAAGATATCACTTCTCAGCACAGGATGTTATTAAGTCGATAATTGTTCACTCATTACCGAGTGATCATTGGAAGTTTTTAGTCTTATTTTTAAAGCTGGATCCTAACTGTACAATACTTAATCTAATTGGTTATCTGATTATTCTTAAATAGAATTCTATTGTTTTATCCCATTCAAGGGAGCATGTACTGGACTATATTACAGTAATGGTAGCAGTACGAGGATCATCAGAATAATATATGAAGTCTGTGTTTGACACAGCTGAAAGCTCATTATTAATGTTTACATATGACGTTTGACTGAGTGTTTTGCAGACTCATCAATACGATGAGTCTGCTCAGGATCATACATGATGGCTCTAATGTTGCTGTTCGTGATCTGGCACTCAATAGGTGCTGCTTCAGACTGCAGCCAATCAGGCTTCTGGACAGTAAAAGTCAGATGTACGGTGCTCTGGTTACTAAACAATAGCTGTGGTGCAGAACTGTGTTGCTAATCTGGCTGCAGTAGTGACACAGTGGCTACAGTACTTTCTCCATTTATATATATATATATATATATATATATATGCTGTATACATGTATATACGTGTGTGTATATATGTATGTGGCAGCAGTGGATCAGCATTCCAGTCTCATCCTCAGTTTGTCCTCCAAAAATCTTACCCACTCTCTCCCTGAACAGGAAGCAGCATCTTCACTGCTGTAGTGCTGTGTCTGTGTGTGTGTGTGTGTGTGTGTGTGTTGTGTGTTGTGTGTGTGTGTGTGTGTGTGTTCAGGATTGGTGCAGTGGATTAGGGCTGCAGCAATGATTAAGACCATCAGAGTCTAATCTAACACCTGTTTGTTCTCTCATTTTAAATGAAGCTGTCTCCAGGTCAAATATCAAATTTGGACATTGTTTTCCATATTGGCTCCTATAACGTTTAATTAGTAAAAATGTTTGTAAAGGGTGTTTTACGGCAAAGAAAATTCATATTGTGATAATTTTTCCATCCATCCATCTTCTATCACTTTATTCTCCACATGAGGGTCCTAATGAAATATTTGCTCCATTTAAAAGTTAGTAAATCACACATTTCTTGGTCCCGAACATACAGTATACATGCTTACAGTTTGTGTATGACATGAAACAACAGCAACACACCGTGTCACAGCTGAGAAGCTGAGAGCAGCACATCTGGCATTGACTTAACCAATTAATCAATAATCAAAAGTGTTAACGTTATATTTTCTGTATGAATCCAATCATCCCCTCCCTTCATGGGAGACCAGAAGGTGAGACTAATCCATACATGTAATTTCAACTGTGACATTTTTGTCCTCATCGCTGTCTTGACAAAAGTCCCTGTTTGGGAACCTATAAATGTTATACACACAATTTTGTTTGAGGGATGAGTGTGTGTGTGTGTGTGTCTACCCTGTGGAACCCCTCAGACGGATGACTCAGCAGGCCCAGGCTGAGGCACTCACTCATGCTGATAGATCCTGGGTGAATGAGTCTCAGTGAGTCCAGCTCTGGGCTCGGTACAGTAAGTGCTGCTGGGGCAGGTTGGCCAGTAGCTGCAGCCTTACTCTCCGGTAATTAAAACGGGAATGGAAGGTGCATGTGAGGCTACTTCTCTAGCCCCCACCTCTCTCTCTCCTCTCTTTACCAGGGCCACAGCATTTATTTATGAGCATGCAGAGACTGAGTGATTTTTCAAAGTAGCTTACCACATCCATTTAGGTCCCGTTTGATTTAAGAGAAAAAGCCAATTTTCAGTTAAAATAGGGAAAAACAAGTCATTAAATGCACATAAAGCATCCAGCAGACACTCCCTGTCTGCAGGGGTTCGACTTCCCCAAAATGCCAAAGCCTCAGGATATCTTAAAATAACAGTAATGGAGAATTGGAGGTTGATTCTTTCAGTTCAACTATGAAGATTCATTCATTCATCAAGTTCATTAATCTATCATAGAAGAAACCATTTTAACAAAACTTAAACTAACACATATGACTGCAGTGCTTTAAATAAAGCATTCACCTCGAGGTTGCGTTTGTGAAAACCTAAAAATATATACTATATCTGCTGTAACAGCAGTATTTTTCTGTGCTTGTGCGTCAGCTGCTTAAATCCATTTGTTTACAAGAAGTGCACATAATATGATGTGTCATATTAAGAGGGTCTTCCTTAGATTTTCCTCCTGGTGTCTCCCTCCTTGTCTCCCTCCCTCCCTTCGTCTTCCCCTCTGTCTCCATGTGGAAGATAGCGCTAATCTCTCCTCCCAATTGTTATTCTGATAGTGCAGCCCTTACGTAACTCCCTGAAACAAGAATTCAGAGATCAAAAACAAAAGAGAGGGAGAGAAAGACGGGGTGAATGAAAATGAGACGAGAAGGAGGTGATATCATCTTGGAGGAATTTGATAGGTCATTGCCGGACAGCTTGTTGTGAGAAGGAAAAGCTTTCGGTGTCTGTTACCCAACCTGAGCTCTTTCCCTTTAAGCCTCTGCTGGCTGATGAGAGAGGAGAGAGGAGAGAGGGATGGACAGGAGGAGGAATGGGAATCTTGGTGCAGTTTGATGTCCAGAGCTGTGATATCCTCAGACTCTGCAGCGTCTCCTTGACTGATTGTCTGGAACATTTGGTGTACAGCACGGCAATTGATTGACTGATTACTTTTGTGTTCAGCTTTAAATAAAAGATGAGATTCCTTTGCATGGGCATTTTACCTTATGACCTTATGATTTTTGTGCTTTCACGCTAAAAGCTTGAGTCAGTCATTTTTTTTTGTGAAACACATTTTAGTTGAAATTCTGCACACATACAGATAGTCATCAATAAATAAAGTTGTCTGGGGAAAAAGGATAAAAAAAAAAAATCAGTCTGAGAAGGAGATGTAGAGGACTACGTCCATAAGAAAATATCGATTGTCTGTAATGTCCAGACTAAGAAAAACCAAAAAGCAATTTGTTTTGGATCAGTGTCTCTCAGGATGGGTTGTAATAAATGATGCACTGGCTTTTCATCCATGCTAACATGCAAAAATAGCCCGGCAATATGTGAGCATGAAGAACTCTGCACAGGGTTAAAAAGACATTGGTACCACTCGGTAATGTTATCTAATGTGGCAAAATACACATGGATTTGGTGGATATTATATGAAGCATGCATTTTTTTTTTTGTGAGTGTGCGTGTGTGTGTGTGGGATATATAGTACTTTTTATAGGCCAGAGGTAGAATCACAGAGGAGGAGTGAAAGCGAAAAAGCAGTGAAATATCAGAAGAGATTTGGTGACCCCAGGGTGACTCTGCTTCCCTTCCATATTGGATGACAGGTGTCGTATTTTTCCCGACTGATTTGATGATTCCTTTCTTCGTTTCTACCAGAGGGAAAGAGGAATAATTGAATTGAAGCCCCTGCAGTACAGTAGACTCCTGCAGCACAGCTTCCCCGCTGTAATTCTAGGTTCCACTCCTCTGAGTTCAGACAATAGAGAATGTCTGATTCATTTAATACGTGGTGGAGGAGAACATTGAGTTTATGATTGGCGTCTGAATTTCCTGACTAAATCAAACCTGCATTGTCCAAAGTGGTGTCCCAGAAATAAGTCTATTTATGTTACAGACGCTTACTGGAGCTTTTAAAGGAAGGCATCAAATGTAGTTTTTATGACACAAACCATCCGCTGCAGATGATGACATTACAAAAACCAAGAGTTTGGTTTTAATTGTTGCCTTGGAGTATCTAGCTGTTCTCCCTGATGACAAGTCTTCGTTAGTCGAGCGCAGGTTTGTTGAGTCATCTAATTCTTGTGTCAGGTGTCATCACAGTGCTCTAGTATAAGACCAGTTATTAAAAGCTTAGCAATTTGTAAATGCCTTCATCTGAATCCCCTTGGGGGAGCAGTGGGGGGGGGTGTCACTGTGACGTGATCCTCTTCACTTTTTATCCCGATGATGAAGTGATACACCAACACTATGACAAGGCCTCGATACATACAGACTTTCCTCCGAAGCTACGCCACACAAGAGGAGCACAAGAACGAACAATGTTTGTTCACGAAGGGCGTTGGTTTGACACGGCTTCACGAACACTGCGTAGTGTCGGTTACTCTAGATACTTTTCGGTGATGCCGAAAAAAACCCAAACACTCTCAAAACATCACAAAGACATAAAGTTGACCTACTGGTCCACTAGAAACGGAGCCACCATGGCAACACTTTGCAGACCTTTCTGGGCTTTCAGTTGTCGCCACCATTCCAACACAACGATGTTCACTCTGGTCTTCGAACGCTCTTCATCAGCCTTTTTCTTGGCAGTAGCTTTCCCAAAAAACATCTTTTGTTTGTGATCAGCACCTGCTGCTGGCACCTTTTTCTGCCTTAAAGTTGCTGCAACTGTCTCTGGTGTTGTCTTTGGGGCCTTTCCACAGGTGACTGACATTTTTAGTTGTTGTGACAATGCATTAAATAATTGGTCACAATCGGGGTATAAATAGCGTTTTAAGCAATACGGTAAAAAAATGCTCCAGTAAATGATCTCCCACCTTACCTTTTAATAAGGGCAAACCTGAAACACTAAATTATTATAGTGAGCAGAGAAACCCAACAGTTCACACAAAGAGCAAACACTAGGCATCAGTTGATAGAAAAAACTAAATTTGTACACAAAGAACAGAACCAGAGTCAAATGTGCAGTCATCTTCCTTGACTGGTTGGGGTGAAAGGAAAAATGGGGGACAGAAGAAAGAGACCAGGCGCTGATATATAACAGTGGTATCAAGTTATAAATTGTATCAAGTAAACAGGACTGTTCTGATAGATCGACAAAAATAATGTGCTCAATTATTAATAGGTCGGACTTTTAGTTGAGTAAAAAGACAAATCCCAGCACTAGGTGGGTGTAGCAGGGCAGCTACAGCCTCAGTGATGGAACCGAGTTGTTTGTTTGAACTCCATCCGTCCACGTCCCAACTGTTAGCTCTGTAGCATCTTTGGCCACGTAGCATCTCCACCACAGAGCACCGCAGCGCTGTGTGCCCTTATAGCATCCTCCTGCCTGCTGCCGGGAAACAGCGGTGAGTCAGTGCCTTCCCTTTGTTCCAGGGTTACGATGCCAGACTAAATGTGCTGCCTTACTGTACCCGCGGTGAAGAAAGTAAGGGCCTCCCAGACATGAAAGATGGATGCTCTGTATTCACTGCTGTCCATCAGTGGCTCTCTTCCTGGTTGTGATGTGAGTGAGAGCACTGAGGCTGTTGTTCATAAACACAGTGCTTATATTGGGTTTTACGCCAACCCAAACAAACTGCTCCACGGGCTTTAATGCTCTGGGGTTCACTTCAAGTGGATTAAAGAAGCCCGGTGTGAACAAATCCTAAGATTCATCCATCACTCTCATCCATTTATGGTCTCTACTGATTTGGGAAGAAAAAAAAAAAAACCCCAAACAAACAGAAAAACCAAGATGGCACATACACAAACACCTGAGGACCAACGACCAAAGACTGTCTCATGTAAGGTCCACTCAATTCTGGGGCTTTTGATCATATCACATCTACACCAGATCATGTTGTCCACTTGTCAAGGGAAAAAAATGTTCAAATGACTTTCCAGCATTCGACAATGAAGCGACTCCATCTGCTGAGGGAGATCATGTGATTTGTTGAACGGCGCCTGACTTTGATAGACAGCAGGGACATTGTTTATATGACGCAGTACATAGTTTGCAATCTAAATGACTACAATCAAAACAGCAGTACAATAGAGGCAGAGGTTGCAGAGATGCAGATCTCACAGCCCGTAAAAAAGTCAAATCAAATTTATCTATGTGTTCCTAGATGAGTGTGTGTGTGTGTGTGTGTATAGTTAGTGTAGGAAGATTGTCAAAGGTTGAATACTGATGTGAGCGCTCTGCAGTCATGGTGTATGTCATCTCTAATCAGTACGTGTCCATTCACGGTCGAGTCGAGCTATGGTTGTAGCTCGACTTTCATTGGACTATTGCATACAGGCAGTGGTGAGGGGAATTACCTGAGTGAATGAATTGCGTCCACCTCGGTTTTCAGTTCAGCTCGCTGCTAGTTGTTATCGTTCAGAGTTGTCTCCGTTCACTTAAAACTATTCAATTCTTTACGCTGAGCATGAAATTGGTTTCCTTATCAGTCCTAAATAATGTAGCAGTTGTATTGTATTGTTTTTTTTGTGTACTCTTAATGTGCAATAGTAGCTCTACTCACATTATCTGCAATTTTCAAATCACAAGAGGCACAATATGTATTCAAGCCAAAATGTGTATATAATATATTGTCCTGACCTATACAATACGTCACTTTCTGTGGACAGAAGAAAACATCTTTGTTTCAGACAGATTTGCACACACAGTAGTCAGGGTTAGTTTTGCTTTGATTCAGTACAATTTCAATCAGACTAACATGTATACAGGAATTTTAAAAGCCCACTTTTAATTGGACTAAAGTAGAACATACCAATAGGCTGTTGCTCATGGATCTAGTGGATTTAAAAATAATATTAACTGTGTTTGAAGCCCCAAATCAACAATTACCTGAAGGTTTGAGGATAATTAAGTCAAATGAGAATTTAATTTCAGATGACTGTGGAACAATTACAAGTGTTGCTCAAGTATTACTAGGTTTAAAGAATCCCCTCATCTGTCCATCATCCACCGCTTCATCAGGGTCACAGGCTGACATTGGGCGAAAGGCAGGCTATAACCTGGACACGTCACCAGTCCATCACAGAAACAAACTTACACTCTCACCTACGGTTAGTTTAGGGTGTCCAATATGCCTATGTATGTAGAAAAAGTAATAGGGACAGTATGAGTTGACTGGATGAACCTTGTGTTAATAAAGGTTAATTTACATTTATATTATAAATTCAAAGGTATTCGAGATTTTTCCTCTTCCTGCTCCTTTTTTTGTTCATTGATGGTGAATAGTTTGGAAGTGTTGTTACATTTTTTACAAACTAAATAAATGAAAGAAATGATTATAAAGATTATATAAAGACCATGTATAGATTTGTTCTGATGTCATGTAAACAGTGAGCAATGTTCTTATGGAGTTCTTTGCACAAAAATTGCACAAAGGTGAGTATATACCCACCTCATTAATGCAGGTGACAATGGCATTAATCTTTAAAAATCACCATGTATAATTAGATTTTTTTTCCCTTTTGTGCGTGTCATCAGTTATTCATGTGGCTGTGTATGAGCTCACATGTTTATTGAACAGAGGCACGTGGGTTGTCTTGTGCCACAGGATTTAGTAGCGCGCTGGTGGGATAGTGGTGTCACCCAGCCGCTAATTGGCTGACCCCAGAGATTTTCCTTAAGCAGATGCAGAGCCTGGTGCCCAACCCCTTCCTTCCCTCTCTTCCTGCTCATAGAGTACATTCCTTCATTCGTCCGATAATCAATTCTCCTGCTTTAATATAGACTACAGCGTCCCCCCTCCCTCTGCCGCAGTTACTTGCAGCACATTGCAATGCTGCAAGATCATGTTTTCATGTCTTAACACCTCCCCCTTTTCTCTCTCTCACAGCCTCTGAGTTTGCACCAAACATTATAGATCCACGTTTAGAGGGAGAGAAACAAGAGAAATTAAGTGAGCAAGAGGGAAAAAAAGAGAGACAGGAGAAGGGGGGTGGGATGGAGCGTCTGTCATTTTTTTTTTTTCAGGCTTAATGTTTTCGGTCGACAGGGAAACAAAATGGGAGTATTTAGATGTGGAAATATCAACTTCCTCCACACACACATTAGTGAAACCTTTGATGAATTAAACAGCTATTTGTTCAGATAATGCCTCAGCTGCATTATCCCACCGCATGTTATATCAGTTTGAGTTGAGGAGAAGGAGGAAGGAGGAAGAAGGGGGGGAGGTGGTTGTTGTTGTTCCTTGAGGAAGAATCGGAGAGAATGCAGCAGCTTTACAAGGTCAACTGAGCCGCACGCTCCATCACATGTACACGCACATGTATGTGGAACTGGCACACACACTGTCAGCCAGCCCTTAGTCAGCACAGAGTTGGCCGCTCTGTGGGAGAGCTGGATGTCGCCACCTAGTGTTAGCTTAGAGGGCCTTGAAGACTGACATCATCTCATTCACTCTCCTCCGTCCTCCAGTCTGATTCTTGGCTTTCTGCACAATAGAGCTGCCTGAGCAAAGTGTCCTCTGTAATAATAGTCTGAATATCATGTCGTCTAAATGTACACTGTAAATAAGGAGGACGGCAGGATAATATTTTGTTACTGCTGCCTTTGTGCTGTGCTGTGTGTTCTCGTATTTGTTACCACTTTAGGACCTTTTCTGGAATAAACACCTGACCTTGTCAGGACCAGTAGGGGGCAGAGCCTCATTTGTAAAGAACCGGTTAAGTTCAGGGCTAAGATTTGAATTGAGATTAGTTTACGGTGAGGTTCAGGCATTATCTGATTAGGGTTACGATTAGGGATAAGGCCAAATAAGCCAAATGAATGTAAGTCATTGAGGGTCCTCAAAAGGATAGCTGTTTGAACCTGTGTGTGTGTGTGTGTGTGTGTGTGTTTTGTATTCACACCAACCTGACCCTGGAAAATGCCAGCAGTTGGCTTTAGCACCAGTGCTAATTATCTAGAAACACTGTCCTTTAAATGTAACCTACACATGCAAACTGTATTGTATATGCTCTTACACACACAGAGATGCACACACATCCATATTTCATTTCCTGTACCTCCACGTGCAGCACTGAAAATCTATTCGAAACCTCATTTACATTAGGTCACCCATGTTGAGCAGTGCATTCCTCTTATTTTTTTGTATCTTTCCACCAGTTTCATCAAATTAATACAGACAGCAGCAGTTTCTGGAGAATAACTTGGTCAATTATTAATTTCCATTGATGGCTGGTGACAGTTCCTTTTGCACTGGCCACATTCATCACATTACCTCATCTCTTTTTTTCTGCTTTTTCCTGTTATAACTCTCCCCGTTCCCTCGCTCCTGCTGCCACTCTCCTTTCCGGCCATTATCACTGTAGAGTCTAAGTGAAGGAGAATAGATGGCGGAGCTTGAGGCGTTGCAGGACAGTTAGTCTGCTAGTAATGAAGAAAGTGTTTGTCGGAGCATAAAGCGCTGTGACGTTGGCCTCTGCATCCCCTCAGGCACAGACCTTTTATTGCCGACACACACACACACACACACACACGGGTGGAAACACTTCTGCATCCCATGCGTGTGTGATGGAGAGAGCAAGTGATGGAGAGAGTATTTATACGTGTACGGGAGGTTGTAATGATACTTACAGTGGACCTGCTGTTTGTCCTGCTCTGTTAAAACCGTTTAGTAACTGAGCTTGTTGTTACTCAGTTGTGTATGAATGTGTGTATTACAGATGAAACGAATACTCAATTAATCGATTATTAAATTAGTCATGAACTATTTTGATAATCAATTCATTGGGTTGAAGCTTTTTTCATTATTAAAACAAGATTTCTCATCGTTTTAGCCTCTTGAATGTTAATATGTTCTGGTTTCTTTGCTCCAAATAACAACAAAAACATTATAACTGAATCATTTTGGTTGGTGGACAAATCGAGATATTTAAGAACATTATCATTTCCAGCTTTGACAAAACGTTTTCTGATATTATGGACCGAACAACTACTTGATTAATTATATAATTGGTTAAGGAATGCACACTAGAGCTGCAACTAACGATTATTTTCATAATCAATTAATCTGTAAATTATTTTCTCTGATTAATTGAGTACTCATCTAATATGTCAGAAAATGTTGAAAAATGTTGATCTGTGTTCCTCAAACCTGGGAATGATGATATTCTTGAATGTCTTATTTTGTCCATAATCCATAATTATTCAGTTTTAATGATTTCTTTGTCAAATGTAGCAAAGAAACTGGAATATATTCACGTTTAAGAAGCTGAGAAATGAGAAACCTCTGAGTTTACATTAATAAAACACAACAAAAGAATAATACAGCTGATGAAAGATCAAATAACAATAGTCTCAGTAACAGAGACACAGCAGACAAGTCTGTTAATGATAAATAGTTAATAAACAATAGAAAAGAGTCAACGAGGGCTGGAGCTAACGATTATTTCCATAATTGATAAATCTGTTGATTCTTTTCTTGATTATTTGAGTAATCCTTTGGTCCATAAAATGTCAGAAAATGTTATGTTATAAGAACACAACTCTGACTTGTGCTTCGTTCCTCTTGTTTGGTGAGTTAAATATAAAAAGCTGGTTCAGAAAACAATCAGTTAATCTTCAGTGCTGATATTAGTCTTAAGATTTAGGTGTGTTGTTGTTGTTGTTTTCGTCCACATATCAGCTGATTATTTGTTGTTGCTGGGTGTGGTTCAGTTCGATCTTGGTCAGGAGACCACTAAAGCGAATACCTTTTTATAAAAAAAAAAACAAAACTTGCTTCTCCCCGTCATTCATCACTTTTCTCGCCGAGCATTCTCTCCTGTCAATCCGTTTTTAGTCGTTTCTGCATTTATTGCTTCCTGCTGAATCAATGAAAGTGGATACTCTCAAACACTTAACTCGCTGTTTTATTTCACCAGCTCCTGTGAGTCCTCACACTAACTGTGTCCATCTTCAGGGTCATCTCTACATGCAATTAACCAAATTTACTTCATCAATACGTGTCACTGATTTCAGTGTAGATGCCATGTATAGTTTAGGGACGGGTAATGTTATATAATCCTCATTGTGTAAATTTACTCCAGTTTCCTGTTGTGAATGTTCCATGATATCCCAGGATATGTTTTTCTGACATGGCTCTTTAATTATTAATCAAGGTTGTTTCTCATTCACATGCCTGTTTTTCCATTATCGTAGCCCCGCTTGTGATGTAACATGCTCAGGATGCTGAGTAGAGGCGTATTTTGGCATGCGTTTCCACTCTGTTGAGTAAAAACAATCAAACTCTACTATTTAACTGTATAAATCCAAAATAGCCTCTAGGGTAGTTTGGATGTGTCATGGTCAGTCAGATGCTGTGGTACGATACTGTACATTTAACACGTTTCCGAAGCCTCATCGCCAAACTGAGAGCGACAAAAAGCAGGTGAAAAAAACAGAAGTTGGAAAAAAAGAAGGAAGGAGATTGAATAGATAGTATTCTGTGTAAAACACTATGTATTACAGTATATACTATTTGAGTTGATTGTAATTTCCACTTAAGATATAGAAGGGGTGACCTTAGCACCCTCTGCTGGTCAGAGCAGGCTCAAATCTCATTGAAACTCCACCTCTGTGTGGCTTCTTCAGCACATGAGCAGGCTGACAACACAGCGCGATGCAGTCAGTTGCCTGACAGGTGGTGCAAAGGTCGTCCATGGACAGAGTCCTCAGGAGAGTCACAGAGGAGAGGACAGGAAATGGGAAGGGGGGGAAAAAAAAACGCTTCACACTGCCTTCACGAGAAAGTGGAAGGGTTGTGATGTGTTGTGTTGTGTGGGACTCCTGCAGGATTCCGTCTTCAACAGACACACATAGTCACACTTTGCCCCAGATACCAGTCGAGTGTGCAACACACACACATGAGCTGTGTTCACGCACAAGCTGTGTTCACACCTGCCCCTCTCTGCCTATGCTCTCATCGAGTGCAGCAGGCAATTCAGTGCTGCTCTGCAATAGTGTTACGCAGCGTCATCAATTATTCATTAAGGATATCTGCACTTGTTTCGGCCCTCGGCTTGATAGACGGAGAGATGGAATTCAGGGGTGAAGAGGTTAAAAACTGATATTGTTTTCACTGAAACCTCAATGAAACAGTGTATGCAGTCAATGACTTTAAAAATCTATATCTATAGATCTATACTCCCTCTATTGATTGTGCTAATGTTACTCTAATGAACATGTTACTCTTAACCTTGGACTGAATGGGTGGATAGATAGTGGTGCATCGTGCCACTTTATTAGTAGTTTAACTGCTAGTTAACACAAGTATCTAATGTTGTTGCCAGATGAGCAGGTCTGGGTATCTCACAAACTGCTGATCAGACTTGATAATGTGGTAGGTGAGTAAAGTCATACATTGGTTATTAAAGATGGAGGTTGTCCATTTTAACCTATAGCTATCACTTTTCTGGTTACAGGTGACATCTGTGAGTTTCCTTTTGCAAAACATCAACCTGGCCAAATCTGGAATCTCAAGGCCTTGAAATGGGAGATTATTTTCCTGTGATTTCCTCTTCTGTGAAATATGAATGATGTGTACCACATAACAAATGAAACGTCAATGTGTCTGTGTCTGCATCGTCTAAGCATAGATAACATTCATCTATATGATCTGTCCCTATCCTTTCTATCTAATCTGCCCCTATTTAATCTGACTAATCTGTCTTTATTTTATCTAATCTGTCATAACCTAAACTGTTCCTATTTTATTTATCTAAGATTTCCCTATTTTATTTATCTAATCCGTCCGTATGTTATCTACCTAATCTGTCTTTATATATCTAATCTGTCCCTTTGTTATCTGTCTTTATCAATCTAATCTGTTCCTATTTTATCTATTTAATCTGTCTTTATCTATTTTATATGTCCCTATTGTATCTATTTAATCTATCTTTATCTATCTAACCTGTTCTCATCTAGCAAATCTGTCCCTATCTTATTTTTCTTTGTCTATCTAATCTGTCCCTATGTTATCCATCTAATCTGTTTTTATCTAGCTATTCTGTCCCTATTTTTCCTATTTAATATGTCCCTTTTGTTATCTGTCTTTATCTAATCTGTCCCTATCTCATCTATCTAACATAGCTATCATTAATCAATCATAGGTTAAGTCTCAGTGAAGGACTCTCCAGCAGGCTGGTTGCATTCAATAAAGTCATCAAGTCTCAGATGACTCAGCTGTTTGAGGACAGACACAAATGTGAAGCTTCATTTGCCTTTAATAAGCGGAAGAACATTTTGGCTAAGAGAGGACAAGCTGACAGCGGAGGGCAGGCGGACTGTGTGTTAGGGAAGCCCCTCTGCAGTGTCCTGTCAGATGCTCTGCAGAACTCATGAATATGGACGTGTGGACGATCAATGGTGCAGGGAAAGTGACTATTAGAGCGAGAGAGGGAGAAAGACATATTTTGATTAATACACGAGGATATGGGTGCAGGACCAGGGCAACACAAATAGATACAGACTGTCTGAGTGTTTGGGAACGTTGCACACTGGCTTAGAGGAACCTTTGTATTTGCTGTCTGCAGAGGAGGGTTTTAGTGTAGTTTTAAATCGGTCTGTGTGTGTGTGCATGTGAATACTGTCAGAGTGTAGAAACACTGATTGGTGGAGGCAGTTCTGGCACTGTGTGGTCCACAGCACTGCAGGGTCATGAATGATTTAATGGCAGAAGAGGTGAGATACCACAGAGGCATTTATGTCACACAGAAGTGATTCACTTTCATGACTGAACCAATTGTTGTATCAATATTCAGAATAAATTGATTTCCCCCAGCTGTATTTATGACTATACATCTTTATATCTGGCTCAGCGCTCTGTAAGTGTTGCCGCACTTTACCAAGCAGTAGATTTCACTCCTACAGACGAGCGTTGATGTTATTCTTGCGCATTTTAGTGTAGACTTATGTAAGTTTTTAAAAAAAAAGAGCAGTTGGATAGGATCTGCAGGCCCACGTACTTGTGTGTTACGGAAATATAATTTTTCTTTCACATAGCATCATGATGGTTACATATGTTTGTAAGAACAACAATGTTGTTGCAAGTGTCAAATCTAGTTTCTGACCTTTTTGGGCTTAAAAAATTGATGTAATGATCTTTCCACACTATGTCCCTGAGCTCATATAGTATATGTTAATACTCTACATACCATAGAAAAATGGTGTTTAAAAAAGGTTATTGTGGAACTGTAGCCAGTGAGTGTGTTCATATGCATTATTGAACACAGCTTTGTTCATGTGATAGATATGTTGTGTCATGTGTGAGATCAGTTGAGCTGGCTTTGATTTTACTCCTCTTTTGTAATTGTTTACAAGTGATGCATGTGTTAAGTAATATATGTAGAGGGAAGTACCACACGACTGTTCTCACAGTCTGAGGACAACGTTTCCAGTTAAATGTGCTGATGTCATTTCCTGCTCAGACGGGATGGAGAATGGAACAGTAACTCAAAACCCAACAGTGTTAGTGCCTCAACACTTCTTTTTGTTTTCTTAGCTATGAATGAATCTCACTAAATGTGTTTTAACTTTAAAAAATGGCAAAGGAAATGTTCAGTTTTGGTTGTGGATACAAACAATGCTGTAGTGAATGTGTTTCAGAGTTGAGGGGAAAAAAAAAATACAGTGCCCATGTGCAGGCCAATGAAGGAGCATGTTACCCAGAGCGACAGTGTTGGTTATTAATGTTTTTTAATTGTTTCTGTACACAGAGGAATACGCTTTATCTGTCTTTAGCATCAACACTTTATGAAATTCATCATTCATTCATTATCTGACAACATTTAGCCATTACAGTGTATATGTATAAACTGTTATGAGGCATGCAGGACAGCGTTGTAAGAGAACATCGCTGGCGGAAGGACAATTTTGATACAACACATGAGAAGGAAATGACCAGAAATAAGACATGGCAGGATGGTGAGGATCTACTCTAGCTTGGCAATGCCTTGGCTGCTCATCCCTCTTCCATGCTCCATTTATTTAAAGCGGGATCCAATGTTGCTGCCTGAGGTTGAAACTATTTTAAAGCATTGTGTCCGGTTATAGACTTTTGTATTTCACATGCTGATGAAGCCATTTTCTGAGGCTGTTGTATACATTCAGCATTCTCAAAGCACTATGTCCTTGTCCGTTCTGGTTGGAATAGTGCAGCAAATGTTTTTTCACATTGCGATCTCCTTCATTTAACCTGTTTTTGACAAATTATACATGTTGAGTTGGGTTAGGATCAGAGGCTATTGCTCTATGACTTCAATGGGAGGCTTTGTGTCCTCTAAAATGTCATTCAAGATTCAAGTGCATATGACATATGACATATGTGCATATGACATTCAAGTGTTTATTGTCATATGCACAGTAAAGAAACACGTTTCCCTGTACAATGAAATTCTTACTTTGCTGTCCACTCAAAAACACCAGCATGAAGTAGAAAAGTATAAATATACATAAGAAAAATATAAATATTACAAGAAACTAAAATAACATATATGCATAAAATAAGTGTAAACATATGCATATAAACAAGAAATAAGAACTGTACATAAAGTGAATACTGGTTGTGCAGTTTAACATATTTAAAGTGACATGTTTCAGGTTTTAAAGTGACGGTAACAGATTAAAGTGACAGTGTAACCAGGTGACAGGATTATTGTAGTCCTGTTCAGCTGTTGAGGATTCTGATGGTAGTGGGGTAAAAAGAGGGTAAAACGAGGGTAAAATAAACGATCAAATATGCACAAAAGTTTGCTTGAACTCGATCAATTATTTGACTACAGTTTGTTCAGAATCAGCTGTTTATCACAGATTGCATTCCAGTTGCAGCAAAATGTATTAAAACCAGTAGAAGCTCACCTTCAAATGATCTAAATGCGGCAAAAACGTCACTTCCAGGGAAGCCCGGCTTCTCTGGGAGTCAATGGTACCGTGGGCAGGCACAGACACTGTGCTGATGCATGATGATTGGAGGAACTGGCTGAAAGGCCGAACCACTTTTTGACTGACAGCTTTGGATAAACATACAAGGGACCGGAGTCCCATGCTTCAACGACCAGCAACTGTCACTGGATACATCACAATGCAGTGATACTTGATATCTATCTTACCATAGAATGCAAACAAGTTACAGTGCAGGTTCATAGACTGTATACAAAACATGAATGTAGTCCTAGAGTTGCATAACAAAGTAGACTTTTGAAGCCTTGAGATTCATGATTTGACAGGACAATGCTAGCTGTCAATCACAGTGATGTCCACTCATACATGCTGCACTTGTGTCTATTTTCCTCTAAAATGGAACATCCATCCATCCATCCATCCATCTTGTACCACTTTATCCTCCACATAAGGGTCACGGGGGGTCGCTGTGCCAATCTCCGCTGACATAGGGTGAAAGGCGGGGTACACCCTGGACAGTTCGCCAGTCCATCACAGGGAGACATGGAGACAAACAACCATTCACTCTCACACTCTGACAATTTGGATTGTCCATTTTCTAAAAGGGGACAATAAAGGGGACCATAAACTTCTTCAGAAAAACTGTTTAGTGACATTATAAATCATGTTGCTGTAGACTTCCATTCACACAGTTATTTATGAAATGGTGGATAGCAGCCATTTTTTATGTACAGTCAGCAGGTTTTGCTCCGTCATCCTCTTCATTCAGGTCACTTCATTCACGACCCTCATTACTTTGATAAACGCCTGAGTGTACAATTTAAATTATCTTCGTTTGCCAGAAATTGATGATAAAATTATACTTCATTTGGTATAAGTGTACAATTGTTGTTTTTTATTACCCCAGAATATGCCGTGTTAGGATCCCGGTCAACACCATGTTTTTACAACGGCCCACAAAGGACAAACTAAACATCTTTTGAGTTTTTGATGTTAACTGTAGGCTCCATAGTTTCTCCAACACACTTGTAATTCAGCTGCAACAATATACAACAACTTGGTCAATATATGTTGCTACATTTTTACACCCTGAACCTTCATTACCTATCTTGTTAGATTTGTTACACAGTGCTGCTGTTTTCTCTCACTTCAGACGAGTGAAGTCTTGATTTGTCCTCCATGTCTGACCTCTGCATAGTGATAATCTTTTACCCACACACACACATTGTGTCTCCACTTACAAACATATGTGTTTCTTCCTCTTGACCTCTCCGTCGTGTACATCTTCACTTACGATATTCTCTCCCATGACCTCTAAACCTTTCCGCACTCTCCTCTCTCTCTCGCTTTAGCACTCCTCTTTCTCTATTTCACTCTTGAGTTTTTCAATGCAAAAAATCTCTTCTCTCTGGTCCTTGAACTGACCTCAGCCTTTCCTTGTGTAGCGTCTTTGTATTTTCCCGGCTTTGACAAACCCCCTCAGGCCCCTCTCACCCATCAAATCCCAGCTGAAGTGTCCTCTTCCTGTTGCAGAGGGCTTTGCTGAGGGTTGGACACTCCGCTGTGGTTGGTTAGTTTGTCTCTGCTTTGTAGGAACATAAGTGTGTTTTTCTCAGGCCACAGGTGTGCAGTGGTGGAGAGTGTGTGTGTCTTCTCGCTGTAATAATGCAGTAGGACAGTTCATTTAGATGTTGGGCAACGAGAGGGGTTAAGAAACTGTGTTTGTTAAATACCACAAAGGGCAGGAACTGTGTTCTTAGTGGAGATTAATCAAAAAGGGCTCTTGATGATTTGATGAAAGGATTGTTTTTTTTCAGTCTAGATATGTTCCTCTAGACTTGTATCTTTAAAAGAAAACATGGTCCTAAAGGTGCATAGACGAGGTGTTCAAACAATACAAAAATACAGATTTTTATGGATTTAAAGAGAGCTGGAAACATTTTCAACACAATATATCACAATCCTTTTTAGATACAGATTTTATACTGAACAAAAACAAATGCTCTTCATTCACAGTCACATTTAGATCTTTTAAACTGTACATCCCATCATAAATCCTTCCATTTTCCTTAAAATCCTTTTCATAAAAATTGGAGGGAAAAATGTCATCCTAACGAGTCATAACTAGGTCTTGTATGGCTATTATCTTATAGTCAGAGTGATTTATTTTTAGGTGTAGAGTGGAAAAGATTCCTCAGTTAAATGACATCTTCTCACAGCAAACACTCCAAGTCTGAGTTGTAACATGTAGGTCACGGCTTCTCGGAGCATTTATGCTGATTTTTCTTTTCACCGCTTTTTCCCCGAAACAAGCGAAAAGTGATGAAAACAATGAGCAAATATCGCTCGATAATAGAGCTCGGCGTCAGCTGCAGGAAGCAGGATTTATTGATCACATATATGTGCTATGGTGGTTCAGACCTGATTGACATGTTTCCACTGCAGTGTGTAAAAGATGAGAAGTGTGGAGATTCTACCCGGTCTTACGTTTTACTTTGGTTCTGCTCTCCGTCGTCTCATCCCTTCACTTTTATCTCGTTTCATCTGTTCCGATGTCATCTTACTTTGTCAGTAGCGTCGGTTCCTCCTTCATCTCTCATGCCACACTGGTTGGTGTCACTCATCAGTGTTTCCCACTAGGCAGCTGGGTGTGGGGGGGCTGGGGATCCAAGATGGGAATTACAGAGATGAGAGATGGAGGGCTAAAAAATTGGAAGGAGGGTACGAGCAGGGAATGGCAACGTGGACGGGGAGGTGAGGAAAGCTCTGTGAAAGCAGCTTGATTGTCCACCAAAAGAATGAGCCCATGCTGCTGCTGATAAGGACGATGAAAGGAAAAATGATGGTAGTGGGTGTGCCAGTGTGGTGCTATTTTTAGAAGCATGCAGTTTGCCTGCTTTTGTATGACTGTCTTTGAAAGTGTCATTACATGGACCTCTTCATTTGTCCCTGTCCTCTGCACAGGTTCTTTTATATACAAGGGTGTATATAAAGGCATGCCCGTGTGTGTGTGTGTATGTTTATAAGGTCCTGTCCTATTGTGCACATGGGTTTGGGTTTAAGCCACGTGCCGTTTATGCTGACTACAGAGTAAGGAAAGCGCTGCAGTAAGGAACTCGATGTGCCCTCTTCATGTACACACAGAAAATGGCTTTTCAACAGCTGTGTGTGTGTGTGTGTGTGTGTGTGTGTGTGGGGACATGTCATTAGTAAGCTGTGTGGACCATTGTGACCTTGTGAGGACAGTTTGGCTGGTTCAACTGGTTTCAGTGTTAGAATTAGGTTTAGTTTAGGTTTTGGTTAAAGGTTAGGCATTTAGTTGTGATGGTTAAGGTTAGAGTTATGATTGGGTTAAGGGTAGGCACTTAGTTGTGATGGTTAAGGTTAGGTTAAGGGGCCAATGATGTGTCCTCACTAAGATAGAAAAACTAAGAGAAAAACTAATTTGTGTGTATTGGTGATTGAGGTGCAACAGTGGTGTGTGTGTGTCAACTCTGCAGATACATGAGTGTGGAAGAAGTGCACAGTCATGGAAAGACACTGTTGATGCACCCAGCTGTGACAGAAATGTGTCATTTTGATTTTGGCAAGGTTGATTGTGGAAATGTGTTTCTGTTTCTTGAGGCACAAACTAACTATAGCTTCTCATTGGGAATAAAAATGGCTAAAGAATTTAGATGTTAATGCAGTTTGCAGTGTTCACATTGACATCCTTCTCATCTCCTCTCTTCCCACACTGCTCTGCTATAAATTGATTAAGTATCTGTATTTTTATCCCCGGCACTACAACACATGTGTTCATACAGTGTTCATGCTCAAAAAACCACACACAAATCTATACTTTTGTCATCGACTGCACGGCAGCCACACTGAAACCAAGCCCAGCCTCATGATTGAGTTTCTCTGTGGGCTGAGTCAGCAACTAACTCAAGGAGAGAGGGAAGGAGAGAAGAAAGGAAGGAAAAAGAAGAGATTTATACATGTTTGTTTTTTTTCTTAAGGTCATTACATTAACTTCACAAGCTTTTGCTGCTTATCATTTTCAAATCTCATCTCAATGCATCAGCCATCATACTGATTTTAGACAATACTGTTGTTCCTCCCTTTTATAATATATATATATATATATATATATATATATATATGTATGTATGTATGTATGTTGAGGTCCCCAATGCATCTTGGGTGAAAGATGCCTTTAAATACAATGTATACAATGTTTGGATGTGGACAGGTTTAATGCCTCGCCTCTCACCCTCAGTGTCTGCTGCCATTTTCCCTTTACATCCTGAGAATATTATCCTCCAGAGTCAATATCTCCTCTGTGAATCTAATCAAGGATCATGGACTTTTGTCTTATGCAGCAGCAGCCGAGTCTTCATGTTACAGCACTGCAGCGTGTTGCTGCCGCTGCTGCTGCTGCTGCTGCTGCTGCTGCTGCTGCTGCAGTGTGAAGTGTCTCAGGGTTGCCTCTTTAAAATTCCAGACTGGTTTATAGTTAGGGTTTTTGAATTACAACGCCATCACTTTTACCCATCAAAGTCTCTGTTGACCTCCGGTGCCTCATGTAGGATAATTACCATATTTGTATGATAATTTAGACAACATGGCAAATATGAAACAAATCTGTCTTACAAATCCAAATTTTGTGCTATTTCATATTTAATTAATATTAAATAGTATCTTATATGCCCGGACATATATTTCTTCACAGTGCATCACAAAAACAAATTAACTAATAAACGTGTTTTCTGGAATTATTTAAACCGTATGACAACATTCTATACAATAGTATCTGGGACAATACTTTTAATGTTTCACATCTGGCAACTAGAGCCGGCTCTAGACGTAGACTATAGGCGGTCACCTAGGGTGCCATCTACTGGAGGGGGTGCCCAAGACCACAAAGAAAATATATATGTATGTATATATATATATATATATATATATGAATAAAATTCCGCCCATCATTTCAGTTATTATAGGATAGCAGCTTTAGGCTACATCAGCTAATATTAGCCTTGTGAATCTCAAACCAAACTGTCATTCAGGTGAGATTGTGGGTAACTTTGATTGTTTAAACAGGGAAGGTAAAAAAAACAACAATAGTATTACACTCATAGTATTACTCTGATAAAACTACAATACTTGGAATAAGAAAACTACAAAGTTCTTCAATTGTTGGTCAATCTTAATATGTGCAGGTTTACATCTCCAGGGTGTTTGTATACATACATTTATACACATTTACATACAGGTGTGAATGGTGCAATGGTTTATTACCACAGCAAAGAGGCTTAATGAGCTTTACCTGTATTCATGTGAGAGGAAGCTTCAGTTTTTCTGTCCCAGGAGGAAACGGCAGAGAGTGAGAGTACAGCTGTGATAGATGACCAGCACAACCTCACGCTCTCTTCTGCCAACTGCTCTGCACTGTGATACATATAATACACTGCACAGTTTGCTGCCATACATACGTCATGATACAAACATAAAGTCATTCAGCTTCTGCTGCAGGTTTGGCCCATTAATCCCTCATTACCTCAGCTGTTAGTTGAAAATCAGAATTATAACAGACACAATGCATGCAATTATTAGTATATTAATAGTTAGGACAATCTATATGACCCTGTAACCTCCCACACCCTGTGTTTTTGTTTGTATTAAGGCTAAAAAACTTAATTTAAGTTATTACAAATCTAAAACAGTAACTATTGAAGTGAAGCTTAACAGTAACTATTGAACTGAAGCTTGACCTTCAAGGTTTATATTGCAAATTGTATCACCGACTATGTCAACAAAAAAATAAAAATTGCAGTTAGATATTTGTCACAAACCTTTCAGCCCTACTTTGCATTTCATAGAAATCTTTTAATCCGTTCTCCATCAGGTCTGTTTTTTTATTCAGTGTTTGTCAGAATCATTTCTCACACCTTTTGTACCAGCACGTATTGTTTGCCCGTGTATTATTACAAGTCTAATGTGAGGCACAGACACATGTTGGGTTTGTGTTTTTCTAAAGCAGATGATGACCTCGGGCTCTTCAGTGACAAAACGATTACTTGTGTCACCTCGACACGACTAATCTTATTGGCGTTTGCAGTTTGCAGACATGGAGCTCAGTGTTTGCCCCACTACACCCTGCGCACTGATTATCAGTGGACTGTAACACATTTCGTCCAGTAGTGTGATAGTAGTGCCCTGGTTTCAAGACCTAGATGTATTGTCCCCACTGATATTTGCGATATACAGCAGCTGTTCCTGTTGGGTTTTTATTTTGGGCATGGCTCTTTCGCCACGCTGATTAAAGCATTCGACGCTCACGCTACGTGTGGCGGGGTCCGCTTGTGAGTCTGGTTTTGGCGGTTCTGCCGAAATCGTTGACGTATAATCCACCGGCTGCTCTGTAATGCCATGTGCACGGCTCTACGCTGGCCCCCGTACAAAAGAGCAGACCTGAAAAGCACCATAATGAGGCACCGGGTGAAAGAAAAGGCATGTCTCTTTCCATTTCTCTGAGCGAAAAAGAAAAGAGCAACATAAAAGAATAGATGACAAGAAAGAAAGATGAACATAAGCCCCTTAAATCCAGGTTTTTGGCTGCGCTGTCTCTTTGAGTTTATCTGTTTTTTCATGCATGTGTTTTATTATGGTAATGGTAAAAAGTAGTCTGGAGCACTTTTCTATGGAAATAGTAGAAAAATGGGGGGCGGCTGCACCTAAATGTCACTGATAAAACACATAAAGAAATTTTAAACTCCCTCACCCTCGTACTCTGAAACACTGAAACATGAAAACATTTTTCACACCATGTCATGTCAGAGTTCAGCGACAGTAAACACTGGCATTTTATTCAACAACAAAAACGTTTCTTCTTCTCTTTCATCTACTGTTCTTCTTAAGAGCACTTAAGAGAAAAAAAATGTCCTGTTAATTTTCTTGCATAAAGTTAACCTATGTCATTAGCAGCTCCTCTAAACCCTCTTTAGTGAAAACAGACTCCTCAGCGTTGTGTCCCTGGACAATACAGGTATTCTATGGGGAGAAAAAAGAGGGCAAACAGAGCCGGGGAACAGAGGAGCTTGTACTTGTGAACATCAAAGCGCTCGGTCCTGTGTGAGCCGTGAGGTTAATCTCTCTGCTTTAATGACCACTGACCTCCTCCACAGGCTCTGAGCATGAGATGGTGACAGAATAAGGCGAGGAAGTGACTGAATAACAGGAGCTCTTGAATATGTAATGCAGTCCAGGACATTGGCCCCTGTTATAATCTATGGTGAAGTCTGGTGTTAAGCAAATATGCTGCTGAGTATCTACACATGTTACTCTTTTCCATATATTAGTTAGATATTGGGAGTCCTTGGCCGATTACAGATATATATATATATATACATATACATATATATATATATATATATATATATATATATATATATATATATATATATATATATATATATATATATATATATACATACATATACGTCTTTCTTTTGTCCAACTGCAGAGGTCATTTAGTCTTTTGTGGTGAAATTAACTTAATATTTTTCATACTCATGACGCAACAGATGCGGATATAAAATATCTTTATTGTGCAAAATGAAAAAGCATCGAAAAAATAATAGCTGTAGGGGGCGCTAGCATAGAAGTCAACGAGGTAGCAGCTTTTTCATCCTACTTGTTCAGCAGACGAAGTCATATCGGCAGATCTTTGAGTGTTTGCCAATATCTGATAATACATTTTAAAGCCAATATCGTGCTGATACCGTGCCGATAATATCATGCATCCTTAACAGTAATGGTGCTCACGCCTCTTTTTCCCAAGTCCATCGGGGAACTATCGTAGCCTTTGTATACTCTTCCATTCCCCCACTTTCACTGCTGTTTCCTAGTTGTTGGTTTATGCATCACTTTATGTCGGTGGAGCCTGTCTTTGTTTTCCTAGTAAGCTTGTGCTTCAAAATTATAAACTCAAAATCATGCAAAATAATCGCAAGATGGTGAAGTCACGTTAAATCACGTGAGTTTCTCTGAGATCCCAAATCCCTGGAATCTCCTCCTGTGTGTTCCTGCGTCTTGACTGGATCGTCTAGTCTGTGCCTTTCGTAGGATTTAAACATTGAAAATTGGTCACAAAGTTTGTCGTGTCTGTGGTCACCCATGTTTTTTTTTTTAAAAATCAACCAGATTTGAAAATCCTCCAGTGTGGTTCGCAGGCTTAATGAAGACGAGTGGAGATGCAGGTAAATGTGAAGTTGACAGTGAAGGATGAAGAAGATGAGCCGCACATGCTCAGTCGTACTGAACATGCAGAGAGTGACTAACATGAAGCCAGATGGAGAGTTAGTCAGAGAGTGAACGAGAGAAAAGGTCAAGGTGAAAAGTGGAGGTGGCTGCAACATCATTTTTTATCCCAGCTGGTGGTTCCACCTCTGGCTCCGGATTCTGATGGAGCTCAGGCTGGTTGCTGCCACGGGCTGTATATAAAATTGTCATAGACTTTCAGTTGCAAAATGAACTTTCGAAACATCACCTGCAACTAAGCAGCTATTGGACCACGCCAGCTGTCACACTGGTACCCAGTGCGAGTCTCTCAACTGGTGCTATACTTTATTTGTTTCCCTCCAGACATCCATCCATTTTCTACCACTTGATCCTCCACATGAGGATCGTGAGGGGTGCATAATTACAATATTGACAATATATGCTATTAAAGAACAGCTGAAGCCAGTGATTCATTTCTCAGAAAAATACGCCCGGCCAGTTTCCAGTTCAGTCCATACAACCCTAACCCCAAACACGTTGGCACTCGAGCAGAAAGGGAGCAAAAAAACATGTACAATTCATTGTAAAATGTTACAAATTAAATTACAATTCGGCTCATTTTCCCATAGACGTGGACTTCTTTTTGCAAGCATTGGAGTCGCCCCCTGGTGGCTGCTCAATATATTTCACTTCCTGATGTACGTCGCTGAGTGAACCGTCCTTTTTTTTTTTTCCACCGCCTGTTGCCCCCTGGTGGCTTACTGCCTTCTTCTTTCCTACTTCCTGGGCTTCACTTTTCAAACTAGATGACTTTTCATTTTCATATACAGTCTAAAGCCGCTGCTGCTGCTGCTGCTGCTGCTGGACACTGAGCTGGCAGCTCTCTGTCATGCATTATTGATCAGGCTGTGAACTGGAGAACTCTCATCTTCATTCTCACTGTGTCATCTCTTCACTGTTCCACCGCGATCAGCCACAACTGAAAAACACTGGTAACAGGTTTTACTGTTGTGGCTGTGTGTTTTTGATTTAGTCAAACTCAAACATTTTAGATGAGTCTGAATGAATTATTTCCAAAACAGGACATTTTGTGTGTGATCTACATATACCTTGTGTATATAGTGCTGATCTCTCACCCATGTCATGTTCCGTTGTCAATGTCATTTTATTGTGAAAGTTCCCCTCTTATTTTGAAGTCCTTTTCGTCCCTTGTCTTTGTGCACTTTACTTGACTGTACTTTACTGTGATTACCCAACCTGTTTCACCTGTGTCTTGTTCGTCACAGCTGATTCCTCAGGATATTTAACCACTCCCCCTTCCTTTGTCTGGTTATGAGTTTGTCTTCGTCCGTCGCCAATTCAACACGTTGTTTTTTGAGCGCTCGCCTCCATTTTTATGGTTCGCAGTTCTGTGGATTATTTGCACGTGCGTGCTTCTGTGACTCTTGGTCCACGTTGATCTCAAATGTCTACAAACTAAAAATATTTAGATTTATTTGTCATATGGAGCAAAGAAAATTTAATTATTGCCGATTAAGAATAATCATTGCAGCCACATATTTTGTTTTTTATCGCTATTTGAACTCGACGTTTAAATCTGACCTCTTTCAGGTATTGTACTCAGTGTGAGCATATTTCTCCTCTTTAATCACCCTCACGTGCAGCAAACATCCCCCATGCTTTCCCGATGTGTTCAGTGAAGTCGTATTGAAATGAGACCTGGAGACCTGTTAAATCAGGTGTGATATTAAGAAGAGAGCACTCTTGTTCTCTCTCAGTGAAGATGCTATCTTGTTGTATATTTTTTTCCCCCCCTCAGGACTTGAATTATTTAGTACTTGTCCATTTAGTTTACATACTGTGTCAGCCTTTTACAAAGAACACGGCCTGGGGTTGGCCTAGTTTGACTCATGACATGAAAGCTTGATTACTTGAGGTTTGACGATAATGGACGTGAAAGAGGACAATCGAGAGAGGAGTGGACACACACAGTTGGACGAAAATAAACCGGACCTGATGAATAGGTGTTTTGAAAAAGGTGCTTTGACGGTAATCCTGGCATTTGTATATTGCGGCTACCTCTGTTTTCATGGAGAGGGGAGTGTGAGTTATGGAGGCAGTGCAGATCCACTGAGCAACACAGAGCTCTCCTCTCCCTGTGGAGCACTTACTCTAATGAAAGCTCTATGCACACCGCTCCTCCTTTCAGTGAAACCCAGTAGCTCGACCAATTATAAACTGTAGTATTCCACATATCATAATAAGGACAATGATAATGTCAATAGTATAGGCAACCCACTGGTCATTTATTTAAATGAATGATCAATAAGCATCAAATATCAGTTGGGCGGGGGGGGGGAATAAAAAAATACCCTTAAGTATCAGTTCCGGCCGTTTGTCTCCATTTGCACATACGTTTCGCATTATTTACAGTTTTTCTTGATTTGTTGAATGATCTCGAGGTTGTTTTAAAGAAAGTGATTTAAGAATGACAAGTGAAAAGTCTATAACCTCATAAAAAAGAAAGAAAAAAGGGTCATATTGTTCTGTAGCAGCAGCAACACGACAGGCCATTTACTGCTGGGTTCAAATTAAACAGGGAGCCAATGGGAGCTGAGCTCCCGTAAAAAGGGGTTGGGCTCCCATGAAGGTCGTAAAATTGTACATCTGTGGGGGTTGTTAAAATATAACCGATAAAAACACTTTTTATTATTATTTTAATCACAAACAATGTAGTTTTTTTAATGCATGTTGTATAATTTACAGAAACAAGATAATCAGATTGATAGAAACATGTTTTACAATAAAACTACAACATTGCCCGTAAATGACCTGATATAATGACGGCTGCTTTTTAGAGACCCCCACAAACATCAGATTATAATTCAAACCCTGATTTACTGCACTTTTTTCTGTCCCTATTGCCCTTTTTTCTGTTTTTTTCTCTAAGTGATTTTGTTTCTTGTTCCAGTAAGTGCAACTTTCTCCCTGTAGTTAATTCCCCTGCTCCTGCAGAAACGATCATACATCAGCATTCAACTAATGACGCTTGTGACGAATGAAACGCCTAGAAACCCTTGTTATGTGATGTTTGAGTGGTGCCCTGTTCTCAGTGGATTACTCTCCTATCATTCTTCCACTTCTCTCTCTCTGCTGTGTTTGATATGAGACTCTTTGGCTTGTGCTGCTCTGTCTCTCTGTCTTCGGTGACACTGTGAAGAATGTGGAGGGATAACAGTAGACCTACTCAGGAGGCCACGAGGAAGGGCAAAATGCTGTGTCCTTTTCTTTCCCTGCCGTACATGTCACACATTGGTTGTTTTATGCTGCTCGCTTGCTCCCCAAATGCCAAGAGTCTGCTAGTTAGTTGTCCAGAGAAGACGACTCTTATCCTTTTATCCCCTTTAATCTGCAATGTTACGGTTTGAGTCCATTCACTGCCTAGTTGCTCCAGGAGGCTCCACAGAAAATGGCCTGTTATGGCTCTTATCAGCACCTCTCGCTCCCCCTCTGCCTCACCCTCTTTCCACCCCCTCCTCCTCCACCTCTTCACTCCTCTCTGCCTGTCATCACTGGCCGTCTGCTACTTAATCCAATTATTCTTTTAAGCTGACACGCTCTGTAACTCACCGCAAACTCTCTCCTGACGCCGCAGTGCAGCACGTATAAACGTGCACAAACTCCACAGAGTCACACGCACGGGCAGCGTTACTACCGACAGTTCTCACAGATGAAGGTCACGGAAAGTGCAAATCCCAGTTAAAAAAGATGAGCAAATGCAGCAGATCCACTGTTGTACATTTAAGTTGTCCCCTTCAGCAGCTTGTTTAGTCTATTTTAGGACATCCTAGCAGATGCTGTGGCCTCTGCTGTCTCTGTCTGATTCACTGTACCCTTGCGGTGACTCCCTCTGTTTCCATGCGTTGTCCTCCACTTCTCTGTGATGTGCGATGTGTTGACCACCGCATGCGTTTGCGCTCACGTCAAACATCACCTGACAAAAAAAACAAACAAACCCTGTCTCCCCTTGTGATTTACCCAAGACCTTGTGAATGTGTCTTGTGGGAATCAGATGTCTTCTCAAGTGTTGGAAAAATTTTCGAGACATATTTCTAATCTCTTCCTCGCTTCTTACGTAAAGCTCTAGTGCAAAGGTGTCAAACCTGAGGCCTGTGGGGCACATGCAGCCCTCCGATCGATTTCATGTGGCCCACCACAAGTTATAAAGGAGCTATTTCTGTTTTAAAAGATACAATTTGTGTCATAAATAAATTTTTATTGTCATTTAACACAGACTTATATTTTGAGCTTCTCTGAAATATCGTTCATTACAGATATTTCTGTTGTGATATCAATGATGGAGTATCTTGATGATGATTGAATAATTGCCTTTTCTGTTCATCTCCTGACCAGATTGGATACTTGGTAGCCTCCAAGGTCATTTGAGTTTGAGACCCCTGCTCTAGTGTGTAACTGCTATTGTCCCTCCTGAGGAATGACTGACAGTAGTTGTGTTTCCATTACACCTAGAAATGCACAAAACAGGATGTCGCAAGTCTAAATTTCATAAGCGGAAACACCTGCAGGAAGCAATTGTACTTTGTGACTATAATGGAAACACATTATGTGACTATAATGGCTTATGTGTAGCTGATCAGCATCAAGACCACTCAGGAATCAGTTATCCAGTCAAAGAATTGAACAATTCAACAATTGAATCCGTGGTCTCTTCTTACCATTTTTCTTCGTACTTCAACTTGTTGCAGTGTCACTGTTCTAGTTCACTGTTGTTTTGATATAAAACTAATCACTTAGTGCAGGAGTGTCACTGGGAGAAACAAAGTGTCAACACACCGCTATGCTGAGAAACACACAGTGTTATGTGGAGCCTTAATCAGCTTTGAGTGAACTCATTTGGCAAAGGCTTGAGTTCATTTATATTTAAACATTACTCACTGCAGCACTCACAAGTACAAATGTGTTGTAATCTTTATAAAAATATCCTCACGTTCTGTATCTGAACTCTTGTATTTATTTCCGTTAGAAGCAGTCGACACTTTTTGTCCCTCAGTCATCAGTTCATGTGCTAAACGGTCCCTGGGTGTGAAATAAATGTTGTGTTGTGCGGCGTTAAACTTATGACAGCTCGCATCGCTGCATCTTAAAAACTAAAAACGCAAGCACACAAAATTGATGGCGTAATGCAGACGGCGAACACGCCGTCGCGGACGTGACAAGTTAATTATTAATCCCTGGAAGTTCTGAGATTTTTTTTTTACCTCGGAGCAAAAATTGACGAAGTCAAGTGTTTCTGCTGCGGCGAAGGCAGCGAGTGACACAAAAGCAGCTGCGGTTTGTTGTTTTTGGTGCTGACGTGACAAATGTGTGCGTGTGTGTGTGAGGGTGACCGAGACTACGCTTGGCTATTGTAGTTGTTTTGATCTGAATCAGAGCTGAGAGAGTCTGACCAGACTTGCTTTATGACTGTCTGTCTTTCTCTGTTGTCTGTTGTCTGTCTGTAAGTCTGTCTGCAGGGGGAGTTTTGGGTGACGCTTGTTTATTGCTGGTCTGATTTGCTGAGAGGAGGCAGTTGTGATCTGGTTCTTGTCTGGAGTTCACAGCCTTTGGTTGGCTGTTTTATTTTTCCTGTTCCTATTATTGAACCTTTATTGAACCAGGTTGGTCCCATATTGAGGTCAAAAGATCTGGCCAAGAGGGCAGCAGCATAATTACATTTAAAAACAGCTGAAATTAAATTTAGAGCTTTGAACTCATTCAGTGAAATGAGGGCTTGAATGTGAAGTTCAGATTGTAATTTGTTCCATGTATTAGGTGCTGAAAATCAGTTTACGTCATACTTTTGGCACTTTCATAGATTGGAGATTGTGACTTTTTAAAAGTGTTCATCCATGAACAGCTTGAAAACAGTTGAGTTGGAGTCGTCTGTCTCTCATTCTCTCTTACTTAGACTATGTGTCACTGTGAAAGTCTTTGTCCTGTGATGTTGAAGATGATATTCTGTGTGTCTAAATGTGAATTCTGGGTAAGTAAGTGGGCTACACTACTACATTCTCGTGCCCTCACGCCACTTGCACAAGCGCGATGTGAAGGACTCGCTCCACCACAGTTACAGTTACTCATCTGTGAGCCACAAACCATCAACACCAGATCGTCCTCCATCACATCATCAGTGTGGCGTCGGCCAGCGGTCGACACTGTATGTGTGATGTTCTCATCCACTACTCATAGCACTCATCCAAAACTGACCTCTTTCATGCAGGGGGGGGATTTTCCTCTTGTTTTTTTGTGGTGGGAGGGAGAGGGTGGGTTCTACGCGACAGGTGGGATCGCGGTACGGTGGGTCAGGATGCGGTGGTACCTCCTCCTGCCCCTCCCTCCTCGCTCCTCCACCTCCTTTTATCTCAGAAATGTTCACCTGTTCGTCTTTAAAACCTTCTCATTTCCTTGCCATTTATTTCCCCTGTCCACTCTTCTTGTCGCTCTCTCCTCTCTCTCTCTCTCCCCCCCTCTGCCCTTCCTATTCTGTCTCTCCATCTTGCTGCTTCTTACTGTTGCGATTAACTGGGCTCTGTTTTTATGTCGTATGTCCTTTTAGGCCCACGCCGTGCATCGCTGGCTAATCGATCAGGACAGTAGTGTGAGCTCTGAGATGCCGGATGGCCAAGGAGTATGGCACTATGATGATGAAGTAAATATCAGCAACACGTATATCTGGCTTTTCCTATTTCTATATCTCTATATATATCTATATGTATATATATATATTCTGTATTTATGACCATTCTGTATTTGTCACTTGAAGTTTGTGTCACTGTTGTTGCTCCTCTGTTGTTTTTTATCTTTATTACCTCTTGTTTTTGTGGTGTGTTGCTTATGGTATTGTAGTTTCTGGTTCCTTTGACCTTCTAGTGTTGCTGTTGTGCTGTGAGCTGATTCAGTCAGGTTTCATGGGATTCAAGGCTAGAGCTTTTTCTATGTTCCTGTCCGTGCTCGATGTATCGTACTAACTCGCCAATTTGAGTTCTTTTCATTTGGTGGTGGTGGTTGTTGTTGTTTTTTGCTTTTTCCTTTTTCTTTTGTTGTTGTTTTAGTTACACACATTTATATTTATGTATATATACATAACCTGAGTGTGTCCGTATTTATATTCACATCGATATCAGTGTCTTTGATTCCTCTGAAGTTATTGTTGACAAGCAGCATATTACATGGCAAGAGTCCACCGGCAAAATCTAGCCCTGACATCATTTACATAGACGATACAAGTTTCATGGACATTCGCGCTTTTCCTCAAACTGCCACACAACGTATTTCACACTGCACAGGATAACAGTAGTGTTAACAGACACTAGTCCACGTATTTTTCCTGTGGGTTCTTCTGGTTTATAAAGTATGCTTGTCATGTGTACCACTGTGTTCATGTGTGGGATTAAGTCGAAGCGTGTGTGTGTGTGTGTGTGTGTGTTTTAACGTGGGAGAGCAACAGTGAAAGACTGAGAAATGAGTGTGTGTGGGGTTGGGGGTTCAGACTCTTACTGTGTTTGAGTGCATGCTTTGTTTCTGTCCTTGCATGGCTGTAATTGGTGTATCAGTGTAAAATATGGCCCGAGTGTCCACTTGTGTTGTCTGTGTCTGTGTCTGTGTGTCAGTCTGTGTTTGTGTATTGTCTGTTGTGGTTCCGCTGTGCCGTGCTGTAAAATGTTGTGGTTCTCTCCGTCTGCGCCTGCCTCTGATGTGTCAGTGTTGTGTATTGTGGCTGTTTTGTCATGTTTCTGTGCTTGTGATTTTTATCAGTTGAAACAGTCTTGGATACGTTTGCCAAAGGTTTTATTGCACCCATCTGACGGATGATCTTGAATCCATTACCTCTCATTATATTCTCATGGAGGAGAGATCATCTAAGTGCAATATGGCTGCTGGCGAGCTTGTTCTAGACGACTCTACCGCCTGATGATTTCCCCTCAAATCCTAGCTCCCGTTTGCGCCCGTTGTCAAATTCCTAAAGCAACTCTCCATATTGCTCCCAAACAATGGAGCAACCATTGAAAAATAATTACCAAAAGAGACAGGTTGAACACTCTGAGTGACTGTTACACATACAATAAAAGGCAAGTGGATGCGTATGTGAACCGTAATTGATGGACCAACACACAACAATATGGAGTACTGTCTTTCCCACAGTGATGCTCATGACTGTGCACTGAGCAATCATGTTTTTTCCTTTTTGTTTTGAGTTTTCTTTTCCCTTTAGAATGAATGGGTAAAGGTTTACATTTCATTTATCTGTCAGGACAGTAAACGCCATCCTTTTACAATGACGAGAAGTCATTTCCAGTGGCATTAGAGGCACAAATCCAACCTTTCAAAGTTTCCAAACTGCTTCACCAATAACAGCCGTAAACAGAGGTGGTCCTGTGTCATTCTTGTGAAGGAAATATGTCCCCCAGGGAGAAGAAGTGGTGCAGTGATAGATCGGCTCGAGAAACCCAGTCAACCTCACTGGCCCTAAGCCAACACAGCAGTGGAAAACAACAGCAGTGTCTTCTACCTTAACAAGTGGAGAATGACTCGGTCATCCCTTCTCTCTCAACCTCTTCTTGTAACCCTACTTCTTAGGGCAAAACAATGGCAATTTATCAAAAGGTTTTAATTCAAAATAGTGTATCCAATCACTATATCAGAAAACCAGACTAAGTTAAGTAAAGCTAAGTATTATGGCCTGCAGTAGTGCTAATAATCCCTCACTGCTAAACAGATCCGTTTTCACAGTCACAGTCATAGCAGATACAGTGAGTGGCGTTTGAAACTACAAGTCAAGATATAAACTGCTTCATTCACTTTGAATTCAAGGCACACAAAGCATATGTCAGCAAACACAAAACAGTCAACTAGGTTCTGTTAAGTTATGAGTATAGAGATTTGAATTAGAGTAACACACAGGGAGTATTTACATAAGGTGCAACGGTTTGAGATTTGACTTTAATAAGTAGCAGCACGGTCTTCACAAATACAATTATATCACATTTAACGTTTAGCTCAAACACGAAACCGCTCAAATGAAGCTCTCGGACAAGGTAGCTCTTCCTGTTACTGATGTTTTTGTTTGACACTAAGACATGTATGAGTCCAACATTATAGATGTATCTATATGAAGGATCTTTTATTTACACTTCACAACTGACACGTCTAATAAGCTACATTAAAGTAGTAATGTGTCTCAGTGTGTGTGATACAACTGACATGTAACTTCTTCCCTGGGTTACCTTTGGATGCATTCATGGCACACACAGTGCACACATCGACTGTAGTTATAGCAGAGTATTATAAATGATGACCCAATTCATCATTTACCATCTCTAAATTACCACTGACAATGGTAATTGTCAGTTATTACTGTTTGAATTTAAAGTGTTAGCCCCGTACGTTTTTCCCCAAGTTAAACAGTGATAGATGTTTACAACAAACGGGTCAGTTTAACATTAGCTTTTGTTAAAGTTGCAGCAATTAAGAATCAGTGACATCTAATGGTGAGACTGAGCAGTGCATCAAATTCAGGACACCTTTCTCAACACATCAGGGAACTAATGTGGGCTTTCATATAGCAATGCCTTTGCCTGAAGTATATATAACAGGCTTATTTTAAGGCTGCACAAACCCAACAATGTGTTTTATCTTAAAGTGACTATATACTTAAACCAGCATACTTCATAATTATCTATCGCTTTATTCTCCACATACCAA
The DNA here is from genome assembly GCF_019176455.1 of Solea senegalensis. NCBI lineage: Eukaryota > Metazoa > Chordata > Actinopteri > Pleuronectiformes > Soleidae > Solea > Solea senegalensis. The sequence goes on along the minus strand of NC_058025.1, from coordinate 8,717,454 downwards.
ACTCACACCTACAGTCAATTTAGAGTGTCCAGTTAAACTCTGCATCTTTTAGGGAGGAAACCAGAGTACATGCAAACTCCACATAGTAAGGCCCGAAGGCACAAACATGAGTTGGAATACACCATAAGTTCACTCCACCTTAGTTGTATTGTTCTCTGAGTTGGGAAAGTCCAAAAACATTTGGTGTCATGCAGATTGGCCACTCAGCATCTTCGTGATTGAAACTCCCTCTACTCCTCAAACTGGGAACACAAACCGTGACTCTTTCCCCCGAGGGCTTAATTTACACAAAAATCTATCGCTTCATCAAATGCCGTATCCGTCCCCACCCCCTCCACACACACACACACACACACACACACACACGGTTGTGAGATGTCAGAGGTCCGTGTAAAGGCCCCGGCCCCCTTTTTTCCACCATTAATAGTGGAGAATATCCCTTATCATCCCATAGCTCTAATTACCCCACAGTGAGTCCTTGGAGGCAGATGCTCACAGAGCCAAGCCCCATTCGTCACAGTGCGGCTGCACGGCAGACTCAATATGAAAAAAAGCAAACTGTCACACTCTGCACTGTCACATAAATTCTCTCCTCCGTCTCAGTTTCTGTTCTCCAGCTGCTCCCCGGCCCACTGTAGATGCAGACTACATTAGGAAGCCCATTCATGTCCAGCCACCAGCAGTTGGCTGTAATTTGTTTCGGCTAGGGGGGGCAGAGTTTCATTTACATGTGAAAAGGCCACGGAGTATTCAGATAGTGTAACTCTCATTTTTTGTCCCAGGGTTATTGATACCAGCTTCACAGAATTCCGGATTAAGGTAGATGGGGCTCTGCTGCCATTGTGCAACACTGCAAAAGTCGTGTAATAATGTCTCAGTTGGCCCGATACCATGTTGAGGTGGAAGACAGGAGAGCAGCATTCTGCTCGTCTTGCTGACCAATGAGAAAGTGATGTTTTCTTGCTTTTTTGCACTGTGGCGATGCCTCGAGGGGGAAAATATGACCTACAAAAGGATATGATAAATGAGGCCATGCAAAATAACTGTAACCTAAATGTCTTTATAAATACAGACCACACCTACTGGACTGTGTTTACAGTGCTGGTTCACAACACTGGGCTGAAAATCCCCTCTGAAAAAGCAGAATCGTGTTAGAAAAAGTTAGAAATTTACAGGGTCAATATCATCTCGTCCAGTTCACTGATGTGACAAAAATATCTTAGCGTTGTTGATGTTAAAAGTCCAAATTGAAGAGCAACATCCACTAAAAGTGTCAAGGTGTGTGAACATTTCCTGCGAGTGTTAAGCTGCTAACTCATTTTTCCCCTTTGTGACTTTTCCTACATGTTCACTTAACTCACGACATCATTTGATGCTATTTTTACTTATTTTTCCTAACTCAGCAGTATTTTAGTTCATTTGCGTTCCGTTTCCCATATTTTAAACCTCCAAATCAGCCCTCATGACACTTTAAACAATATTGTAATATTTAAACAATTAAACCAGCACAATTCCCCCCCCCTCATTTCATCACAATCCTGTAACACGTTTTGGGTTTTCCTTCCTTCCTGTGTGTTTACCTGACAGAGGGAGAGAGAGAGAGAGAGAAACGGAGCGACGAGCAATGTGCATGCATGCGTGCATGTGCATGTGTTTTAAGGTGAATGCGCAGCGTGCATGATGGAGGTGGAAGTATACTCCAAAAGAAGTGGTCGTCGGAAAAGTGTCAAATCTGTAGGGCAAAGAGGTTCCAGTCCTGGACAATATTCAACATATTCCTGCTCTCAATGAGTTAGAAGTGATGGAGACTAGACTAGATGCGGAAGTCGTAAAATCTATCAATCGTAAAAAAAAAATAAAGAAGAACTGAAGAAAGAAGTTGCTGAGGTTATAAAAAATCTCAGGAAGCTTCTTTTTAAGTTGCAGCACAAAGGAGAACACGGAAATCAAACGTCTGTCTTCATTGTACACACAATTCTGTCATAAACAATTAAAAAAAAGATAATTTTACAGTTTTATTGACTCCCTAGGATAATTTACCAACACTAGATTAAACCATAGACTCTAAACAAAAACAGAAGCCTCCAGGTTTTGCGAGACGTCACCTGACGCCGGGCTCTAATCATGCTGGTGTCCTCTTATATGTGCCGTGCTTTATCGTCCGCTTTCCTAAATGGGATCATAACTTGGTGACTTAAAGTAGTCATTGAGATCATTCATTTCTCAAGAAAATGTGTTATAAATCAAGTGAGAAGTTAGCTCATGTTCCAGACAATTTAAAGTGTATTTTAATATTTGGTTACTGTCACGCAGTCTTATCATCATTAGGCCTCAAACAAAGGGTTTGAACAAAGATGTAGGATATTAGTGCAGCTCTCCACGACCAGGAGCTGAGTGAAGAAAAGATCAGATGTGATGGAAACAACTTTAGTTGTAGTTTATAATCCAGTAAATCTCTGACTTTACTGTATTTCCAGTGTTTAACAGAAATGTCTATGTTTTTAGGCTCATCTTGACCTGAACTCAGGTCAGCAGGCAGGTGAAAATAAGCCTCAGCTCCTCGTGTTCCTCTTCCAGTGTTTATACTGTGCGTCCCCACACCGATGACCAGCTTCTCCCGCCGACTTCCAAGTGTCTTGAAACGCAAACATGTTTGGTCGACAGGTTGCACGGCCGTGTTCAGTTTGAGTATACCACTGCCTCGACTCTGTGCCTGCGTATGAAGGGTTGCTGCCAGATGCAAACACTGATAACGAGCGAGTGTGTGTGTGTGTGTGTGTTCTGTACCTGCATGTTCTGCACTGTAGGTGAACAGGTTTTGTCTGGGAGTGTGTGTCTGGGTCTGTATGTGTGTTAGTCAACATTTAAGGCGACCGATGAGGCAGCTGAGTACTCGGTGTCAGTTTTATCATCTTGTTTTTGATTTCCCTGCCCCTGATTGACGAAAGCGTCTCCTTTTAATTGCTCATATACAATATTTATCGCTGTGTCAATCTCAGGTACGGCGCCTGTCCCTTGAGGCGGCAAATGTTTACCATCAAAGTGGAAAGCATCGCGGCAGATGCATCAAATGTGTTTGTTTATTTCCCAAATGAAGAGCCGTGCATACGTTGATGTCTGAATGGGTCCCTGTCTGCGGCTTCAGTGTAGATAACATGATGACAGGAAGTGTGTGTGTGTGTGAGTGAGAGAGAAATCAGAATCTGACTCAGCAAATCTGTGCAGATGAAGATTTTTTACCGTCAGCAAACACTGTGGAAGAAGATACGGTGCACACACACACTCAGTGAAGCGCACAGGAAATGTATTTATTATCGCAGCTACCGCCGAGGCGTCCGCCCGTCGCTTTGCTGTGCCCTGTACCTTTTGCTCTTTCCATCCATCTCGTCTTCCACACTCTTAATGGCGAGAAATGAGGCGTGGACGGCGCTGAAGAGAGGAGAAACTAATGTTTGGAAATGCCAGTGTCCAAAACCAAATAGTAATGATCTACTGTGGGTCTATATACTCTATAAAGACTGGGGTGACATGTAGAGTTGCCAGCAGAGTTTATTTATGAAACTTTTTCTTTTAAAGAAGCTGATATTAATTACATTTCTTGTTTAGTTTAGTGACTTTATGTTGCACTTTGGTAACTACATTAAAGTCGATACATCAGCCAGGCCAATATTACAATATTTCATTTTCAAAATTGCCTAGGAAAGTGTTTCCCAATACGTGGGGACTCACATTTTAAAGATAAATAACTATTGTGAGCCAATTCACAATATACCCTACAGTGTATATTGTGGCAAGAGCAAGTTTCTGGCTGTTTTTACTGCCATTTTTTAACACAAGGCAGGGGCAGCAATGGCGAAGTATTAAAGGAAGTTGGCTTGTGACTGTAAGGTTGCTGGTTTGAGTCCCTGCCAGGACAAGGGTACCCCTGAGAAAGGTACACAATCCCCACTGCTCATTGTTAATTGGACACTCTAAACCAGGGGTCTCCAACAAGTATCTTGCAAGCTACCAGGATCTCCCAGTCCCTTTCCAAGTAGCCTGCCAAAGGTTTCAATAATCAAACATAAACCTGCTTTCATTTTTATCCAATCCCCCCCTTCAAGCTCATTCAGTTTGTTTGGGTTGAAATAAGATATGAGCATAATTTTAAGAAACATTTAGTCAAAGTACTGTAGCTCTCAGAAGAAGAAAAAGGTAGGAGACCCCTGCTCTAAACTGACCCCAGTGGGATGTATCACGAAGGACATCCAGTGTGGATCATCCACTGTTGTGACCCTTAGACAGGGAGAAGCCATAAGGGAAAATCAAGATTTTCAAAAGGCAAATCTGTCATTTACAAGAGACGTGATTTAAAAAAAATGAATCACAACATCATTTAATGCAAATAGTGTGGAAATAGAAAAATTCAGCAAGTTTATTTGGTCGACTCCAAAAGAAATCTACTTAGGAATAATTCGCCAATTTGGCTTTGAGAATAAGGTTAGTATTTTTAAAAAATTGTGCTTCCCAACCCCAGTTTCCCCTGAGTCGATAAATATCTTCATTCTTTTTTTGGTGCCCACCAGTGCAGCGCTGATTCCGCACTTTTCAGACCCACTCGTAGGGGGACGGGACCTCATTCGGAGAATATAAACAGTGTCCGCCATCTTTGCTAACAGATGCGCTAACAGGACCAAGTGTCACTGGTGGGCATGTAACAAAGAAAAGAATGAAGATATTTCTTGACTCAGGGAAACTGAGGTTGGAAAGCACTATTTTTCAAAAATACTAGCCCTATTCTAGTAATACAAAGCTAAATGCAAATTGGTGAAGTACTCCTTTAACACAAACCTCTTTAGTTATTCATTCAAATTGTAGTTATATTGTTTACTAAGGTTTTATAATTTATATTTGTCTATATCTATTATATACCTGACTTTATTGTTCAATTTGATCTCCTTTAAAGTGAACTCTTTGCTGTCATGCAGATATTCGTCGATACAGCTATAGTTTTGTGTACGTGAGAGTTTCTTCTCCCATCACAGATTTGCACCAGAGTTCCTGAGAGCGTTGGACATCATAGAGATGACATTTAATCACAAAACAGTAGGGTGAGGTTGTGTTTGTAGGATTTATGGTGGAGTCACATTATGTCCCACTTCAACACCGGCAGGTTAAAGTCCTCGTGTAGTTTAAATCTCCCAGTTTCGGGACATAAGGTCTGAGAAAAGTACGGACACTTGGGCCACTTCAGCTCTGCATATATAACCTAGACTTATTGAATTATGGTCTGGCTGCTCGGATCCTGTGATGCTGACTCAAGCCCAGCTGTGAGTGATGGTTAAAGCGCTTGTTTTTAAATTATGGAGCTGGTGTTCTGAGCTCGTGCTCAGGTATTCCATCCACACACACACACACAGAGAAAGAGGGATGTGCAGCGTTGTGAAGACAGATTCTCTCAGTGAGCCTTTCTCTCTCTCTCTCTCTTGCACACCTTCTCTCTATATATCCACGCTTCTACCTCTCCGCTTATGAAGATTAATGCGTGCTGGGCCACGCACAAACGTATTGCCGCTGTCATTCCTCTCTATTGCCTTCATCTCTTCTGCTCTTGCTGCCTTGTCTGAGCTTTTCTAACCTGCCGTTTTTGTCTTCCACAGGTCAGTCTGCCTTTGTCGCGCTGAGGCACATGTGATGTGCTTTTGTTGAGGCTTCTTTTTTGTGCCGTATGCATGGTGATGTACTGGAAGTGGCCCAGTCCATACAGTAGCTGCTCGTCTCTGACACATGATCTGTGAACTTTCCAAACTGCTGTGTTTAATGCTGAGTTAAACTGCACCTGACAATTGACAGGCCTGCGTGTGTGCATGTGAGAGAGAGAGTGTGTGTGTGTGTGTGTGTGTGAGAGAGAGAGAGAGAGAGAGAGAGTTTGTGTTTTGTGCCAGGGCTGCAGTATTCAGCCCGGCCCAGCCCATACTCTGCTGCAGGCTAATGTTATGGAGTACCTCAATGCCACAAGGGGGCCTTTAGGCTATTTTGAGCAAACATCATTATGAATTCCAAATTAGTAACATTTAGTGGTTATTTGGGATTGTGTTTAACCCTTTAACACCTAACCCTCAAAATCTGGACTTTTAACCAGAAAATGACCAGAAAATGTCCTGTGACTAAGTGCTAAAAGTCCAGAATAACCGCCAGTATCTGGCAGTTATTTACAATTTACTGTATGTGAACATTGGAACAGTATAAATCATATTTACAATAATATTTTTTTGAGTCTATGTCAAAAAATGGTACTCTCTCCTCTCTGGCGACAAAGACGCTTATTGTCCGGCTTCCTGAAAAATGGCACAAGTGAAATTACCGTAATAACCAAATGTCTGACTTTTTAGCTTTCAGAAACCGTTGGAATTTTCCTGATAGCACAAAACATCACGTAACTACTGTAATGCAAAGTGCGCTTGCATACATGTCTACATCCATGACCTGCTTTAGAAGCCAAGCATTCAAATAAACCATACAAATACACACAATACAGTTATATTTATCCCGATAATTCTTTATTTATTTATTGCCCATATTAATCATGTTCCCATGTGCATCATGGTCTCCGCCACTGCTCTTTTCCATCCTCCATGTTGTGTATAATGTTGTAAACCTGCTGTTATTAACATTCTTTTGACCCGACATTGAAGACAGGATGAGAAAAGCACAAAGCGTCTTGTGCTTTCCTCCTAAATCTTTACTAAACAATCAAACTAACAAACCTGCACCTGTTCTCCCAACCGAGAACTTTATCAGTTCAGTACAGGAAGCACCAACCAAAGCTGGAAATACTGCAGCTTCAGCTCAGACCTGCTGGGCTTGTCAATGCGCAGGTGTTGGACAAATGATTTTCACTCCCGGTGTCCTTTTTTTTTTTTTTAATTTAGACCCTTAAACACAGAATTTATTGCTTCATCTGCTTCATCAGCATGTGTTGGAGGCAGTGAGAGGCCAGATGATTCCTCCCCTGCCTTTTCACCTGTAGTTTATTTTCTCCGAGACATTGGGACAATAAAGCAGCTCAAGCACACGTTGGACAGCTGTAGCTCTTAAACTTGAGGGGTGTGACACGGGGTGCAGAGGGCATGTCTGTCCCAAACTTAAATTAACCCAGTTACAAAAAGCAGGAGTGTGGCACTGACACTTTTCTAATGACCTGAAAACACACTGGGCCCGAGGCCCTGACAGCGAGACTCCTGTCTGTTCAGGACAATATACGAGAAAGCATGCTGGCACAGAGTTACAGCAGAGGGACGTCCAGTGAGTCCGTCTGCTTAAACCTGATGCTTTGTCCTTGTGTTATCTTCTCAAACAACTCGCAGTAAAATTTTGAGCATTTAAAGTCTGTTTCCCTTAGATTTAGATGATTAACTGACTACATCACATGACTGGAAAGAGTTCAGCACATGACCAAAACTATCCTCAATAACCTATGTCCTCTACTTCTCTGCAACGCTGTGTATACAGACCTTACAATAGTTGTAACCTTCAAAATCTATTTCAAAGTGAATACTAACGCTTGTCAGATTATATTCCAAATCACCTCGAAATGAGGTATTTTACCCAAATCATTTAATCCCACCTCCAACTATAGTTTATCATACACCTGTTTACTTAACTCGCAAGGAGTTCCAGAGAAAGTGTCAAACACCTCCAGAGCAAAACTCCCTTTGTCACTCACTTAACACTAACACACAAAGTTTTCCTTCGTCTCTTCAGAGCTGAGGAGGAGGAGAGCTGTGCTCTGTAGTCTCTGTAGGACTCGCGCTCCCAGTTCATGGAAGACCACAGGATAATTTGTCATGTCTTCATGGACATTAGTGTCCGCGCACCCATGCCTCACATTCTTTGGCAGCCGAGCTCTCGTCACTGTCCAAGCTCAATACTGTGGACGGCAGAGATGTCCCACGTGATGTTTTTGCCCAGGTCACGGTCCAGTGGCACTAAGTAGCGCGTAGCCTTCTTTCTGCAACACGCCCCCCCCTCCCCTCCTCTTTTCCCCTCTTCCCCTCTCCTACAAGCATTTATCTCTCTGCATGGTTTTGGCATCGATGTGCTTTTCCCAGCATTTAGCCCGGGAGAGGGAGAGAGGAGGGGAGAGGGAGAGAAAAGGAGGCCTTTTCAAGCGCAGAATGACGGACGCTTTATTAAAAGAGGCAGGGCCTTTTCAGAGGCTGGCCCCTCCGTTCTCCCCCCACCCCGCGTGTCTGGCCCATTGTCACGGGGCAGAGGCAGCAACACCACCACCACCACTCCCCCCCCACCCTCCACCGGGCGCTTTGTCACTGTAAGTCACCTCACAGACTGAAACGGGCCCATTCTCCACAGTAACTCTAGGTTATTCTGGTGTTGCCTGAAGGAAAAAAAAAAAAAGATTGTCTGACTGTCACAAAACATAGAGGGTGTGCAGAGACGGACGGAGTGTGACGCGGGGAAGAAGGGGTAGAGTTTGAGGTGCAACAAAAAGTCGCAAAGTTAGAAAAAATATTGCAGTTTTCTCTTACTTTCTGTCACTGGCAGTTATGATGAGTATAATTCCACTTGAGTGCGTTCCATATCATGAGAGAGAGAAGTGAGACATTTAAAAAGTAGAATAAATAATAATCAGTCAGTGTGGCGACAGTGTGTCAAATGTGTGTCTTTAGATACAGGCAGCATTCCTCCAGAGATAAACCCACAGGCCCCCGTCCCCCCCACCACCACCGTCCCAACTCTCTCCACCCACCATGCTTACTCAAGTGTGTGTGTCTGGGCGTGTGTATATGTGCAGTGTGTGTGTGTGTTGGTGTTTACGTTGAACAGGGGTCTGCGTGCCCTGTACGGCAGCACTCGCGGGGGGCAACAGAAAAGACAGCTGTGCGTTTGAAGGAAACAGAAAACATTAGAAAGAAGGAGAGAGTGGAGGGCCAACAGGCATGCCAGTCAAGACGGTCACTTTTGGAGTGAGTACCACACAACTCTGCTGTTCTCCTGTCGCCTCTTCACCTTCTTACCACGTCTATATACTCTGTCACTCTCTCTGTCTCTTCATATCACCTCTTTCTCTCTCTCTCTCTCTCTACCTGTGAGCTTCTCCATCACTCTTGTTTGTTTGTTTTTTGCTGTCTTTTGGTCATTGTTTTCATCAGTTATAACCTCCATGGCTGCTGTTCCTCAGCTGTAATGCACCTGCAGCTCTTTATCCTTTCACATCAGACATTGATGCACTTTTGTCAGCGACTTTGTTCCCAGGTTTAAATCCATTTCTTTTATCACATGAATATTGCTGTACTGGATTTTCTCTTTGTTCATTTATCATCATTATTATTATTATTATTATTGGGCGCCTCTCTCTCTGTTGCGCTTGTTTTCAGTTCCTTTACATCCTCAGTTTCACTTTTTTGGAGAGACAACCTAAATGTTTGCTACTTTATCTTTTAATTTAATTAAAAACATATTGGTATTTATTGCTGACAGAGCCAAACACAAACTCTTGATGGAGCCCCTTACAGGGAGGGAGCTTGTTGCTGTTGGGAGTATCTCTGAAAGTTGTGATGTGTGTGTGTGTGTCCAAGATTAGTGTAAGAAGCGTATTTGTGTGGGTGTGTATCCAGTTCTGTTTTCCTCCTTAATCTCGTTTTTGACTTTATTCGTGCCTCTGTTTGGTGTTCAGATTGTATGATGTCGACCGGGATTAGCTGTGGTAAGTAAACTGGAGGTCAGTAAACTGATTAGTGGGGTCAATTAATGAGATGCATTTAGTGTGGGTTTCACTAAAGACTATAGACTACTTAATCTAGGTAGTGACGGTGCAGGACACAGCGTCACATGATCCTGGGTTAAGAGAAGACTTAAGAGAAGTTTATGTGTGATTTTACTTTAGATAATGCAACTGGTAAATATTAGGATGAATTAAAGTCACTTTCAAATACAATTAGTAAAGTTTATTTGCCTTTCCTCTACCCAAAGATCATGGAAAGAAATGAACTAAAGGAGCAGGAAAAATGTGGCCAATAGTTGATTTAAAATAGTCAGAACGTGTTGTATAACAGCACTCTGTACGCAGGTTAAGCCCTTTTGTTTATAACTAAGTCACAACAGCAGTTAATTACAGTATATTTAGCTGGGTCGCATTGTAAAGTATAACTATGGATGTTCATTTTTTTACATAACGATGCACAAATGGTGCTTTCACTGCTGAACATCCGCATAGGGTTTCTTCTTTCTTTCTTTACAGTCTAGATGTGCCATCAGTTGCATAAAGTTTGGTGCTAGTGCTTGGATCAGCATTAGACTTTAATTGTATGAATGGAACTGAACTGAATTTACTTATGTGAGACAGATCTTTTTTTATTCAGGATGTGTACAATATCCAGATCCTATGCTCCATAGGTTTCAAAGTCTATCTCCTCCCTGTGGTTTTCACCCTCTTTGTCATCCCCACAAGAGATCACAGTAACCATGACAATCTCATCTACAAGCGTAGAGGCTGCAGCATGGCAAGATATAAAGAGACAATGACTATGGCAGGGACAAACAGTGGGATCCAGAGGGGTGGGGGGTGGGGGGCTGTGAGGCTGTGAGTGTGAGAAAGTAAATAGTAAAAATGGAACAAGACGCTTTGCCTCAGACAGACAAACGGTGAGCTGGACGGGCAGATTTACATACAGGTCCACAGTGCTGAGTGGGGGAATGCAGCAGCTTTATCCGTGTGGCCCCGCTCACTCGCTTCCTGTAAATGTGCCCGTAGCCGAGTGGTCCCTCGGGTCTCAGCCTGACTCACTCCACTCTGACTACCTGTACAGTAAGTATCTGTAGCCCGGAAACTGCCGTCAGCCGGCTCGACCTGCAGCAGCCCGAGAGATAAATGCAGAGATGGAGGCCCAAGGAAAAAAGGGGACAGAGAAAGAAATCAATTCCCAGAGAACAAAACGCAAGTCAGCAGAAATGGCCGTTTAAATGGCCGTTTAAGCACTCTGCTGCAATTTCAATATGCAATGTTCAGTGTCGCCTTAAAATGTACAGAAACTGACCAGTCGCACAGTTTAGCCTATATACGTTAGGATATTGAGTTTTGTGAGGAAATTAAAAAAAGAGAATTTGTTGCTCTTGTGCAATAAACTGCATGTTGCATAAAGTTTAGGAACATTTCTGCAAGTGAGGCAGGATCTGGTGACATGCTGAACATACGCATGCACCTTATTTTCACCTTTCTGCCGGGTGCACGAAAAAGCTGTGGTGGCACTTAAGGTATTTATGATTTGCACCTGGTGCTGTGTCTGCAAGTGTGTGTGTGTGTGAGAGAGATAGGGAGTCTCTGTATTGTGAATGTTTATGTTGATTTGAAATTGAAGTGCTGTGATTATTGAGAGGAGATCATAGATTCATATCAGAATCTGATCTTTGCCATTCATTAGCAAAGCTCCAGGATTTGTCTTTTGAAAAGAGTCCTGGTTTCAGGTTAATATTAATATTTTCCAGACATTTCTTTAAACCAGCGTTACATCTTAGGGGGTAAAAAATGATTAAAAACATTTTATTGCTCACTTTTTTTACCATAATTTCTGCTTTTTCTGGCCTTTCATTTCTTTCTATAAAAAAAACCTTTAAAACTGATCTTAACTCAAGTAAGTGAATGTGCTTGATTTGTATGAATATTAAAATAGTAAATAATGAGTTAATGAGTCTTTGGAGTCAGAGTGTAGACAGCAACCTATACTAAAAAGTAGAGATGGAACGATACCGATACCGATATTACAAACTCGGGTATCTACCAATACTGTTATTAGTCCAATACATTCATTTTAGACATTTATGAAACTATGACACTGTTAACAACACATTTGTGAATCAACAGCCCAAACATGACTCAGCTAAAATGCTTTTGCAGATTTTTATTTACATTTTTACAGTCCGTGCATAGTGAAGCACGCAACATATATGCTTTATGGATTGTGTTGGATTTTACATTTTTATCTGATATCCGATCCAGTGATATTGACCAATATTGGACCGACACTGACCGATACCGATTCCCATCCCTACTAAAAAAGCCTGGTTCTTTGCTGTTAAATCAACAAAAGAAGATCATTAAGAAGCATTACGGGGTCTGAAAGTAGCCCTTAAACAGTTTGCATATACAGTACAGCTACTGTAAACATGTAGGATGAAAACCGCTTCCACAGAGATGCAAAGCAGATGGCGGGATGACACCGTGAAGATCTAACATAGACAGTCTGCTTTCCATCCAACAGCCTTACCTTTTTGTTTAATCTCACATTGTCATATTTTAACCCCCTCCTTTACACACACGTTACACAAATACGATCTCTTATGACTCGTCCGGTCTAATCTGAAGGGCCTGCACACGCTTACTGTATGTGCACAACACTGCAGTCCGCCCAGCAAAGGTGATGATGTCATTCTCTCTGCTGCAGCATCAGCCGAGGAGGCGGGAGAGGGAGGGAGAAACGTAAGAAGCAGGGAATAGAGAAGTGAAAGGAGGCGACAGGAGAGACCAAAATGAGATAAGGAGAAAAGGAGGTTTTTCTGTGATGAGATAAGGGACTAATGTTACGTGGTAATTTCTTATGTGAACCTGGCACCGTCTTAGCCTGTGGACAGCTGCGTTGGACAGTGTGTGTTGATATTGCTGTTATTAACAGTTTAGGCTATTGTGTTGTGTTTCTTTTTGCACCAAACAGAATGATTAATGTGCTGGGCCCCGGAGCCATGAAGCTCGTCTGCTCTCTGTGGGAATAATAAGAGAGAGCAAGTCATTCATCTAAATCGTACACGCGTCCAGCAAAAGAAAGAAAGAAGAAAAAAAAACACGTAGCAGAGGAATTACCACAGACCATTTTTAGACCGCTGCGTACGTAATCTTTTCCACTGGTCTGTGCTGCATGCACGTGCACTTCACCTGTTTACGTCTGATTTGAGTGCATGGGTGCGGCTCTCCAGCGTCCTTATCACACAGCACACACACACACTTCTTGACGCAAGTAGACACACACACACACACTCCACACATGCAAAAGCAGGACAGAGCACTAGAAAATTCTCACACAGGAGGAAAAAAGGAGAGTACTAAGGAGAGTATTTATGAGTGTTTTCTGGAGGGGGGGTTGCAGTGTCCCTGTGCTGCAGTGGACACCACGGTGTAACCATGCTGAAACCATGTCTATGTTATGTGAAGTTGCTGTTGTCTCTCCCTGCGTCAGCTGTGTCTGCTGAAAGCACAGTGTAAACATGTCACACAACAACAGTCTGCGCTCGCTGTGTGCACGACGTGTGCCGCCCTCCGCTCACATTTAGCGTTTCCCAGTCGTGAATAACGAGCTCCTGTGTTTTCCGTTATGATAATCAAAACACTTTAATGTATTCGCTCCATTGTGACATTACAACCGACCACTGGCATAAAGCCCCGCCGTATAATCCACCAGGCATACAGTTTATATTTTTTGACGCCAGTCCCCTCTTGTGATGCAAATCCCCCCAGATTTTAGCATGTGGACACAAACACACACACACACAGAGCAAGCTCGACACACACTCTGCGAAAGATTTACATGACAAAACGGTTCTTTTAAAGCATGATGTATCCCACTATGGTGATGCTAACTCTTGTGACAGGTGTGTATATGTGTGTGTGCAAGAGAGAGAAAGAGAGGTTGATATGCCTCTCTGTCTGTGAACACAGGCCCCAGATGTGTTAGTGCATCTTTATTTTTACGCACAGATTACTGGTTAGTATATGAGGTTTAACTGATACACGAAACCCGGGAGGACGAAGAGTCACAGAGGCGACAGTCAGCTGTAGCTTTTCTGTTTCCCTGCCATCCATCTCCACTTTTTTTGGAACGAGACCTCTATCTTTACTCAGCTCTGTGCTGCCTGCTGGTGTCATGCAGAGTGTGTGTGTGCTGTGTCATTTGTTGCTATGCCATTAGTCCAGGCATCTGGAGCTTTTACCCTTCCCACCCGAGACCCCGCTCCCTCTCTGTCAAAAGAGGACCAACAACCTCGGTCACAATGGACGACGCAGCTTTAAAACACTGTGTTATGAACTTAGGAGAAGCAGTTTCTTTGGTGTGTGTGAAGTCTGCGGGGAAACATTCATTCATTGTTTGACTGGATGGTTGTTTATTTTCCTGACCAGCATTTTGAGATAGCTGGTTAGACGGTGAGAGGTGGCAATGAAGCCCAGGGATTGGGAGGGTTTGTTTCAGCCTCTCCATGGTTCTCCCTTTGGTCTCGCTGGCTTTTCTTCTTCTTCTCTCACCCTGATCTTCTCTTGTGCCGCATGAGTGATCCTCGTCCAGCAGCAGCCACGAAGCCCTCAGACACAACACCAAACCCAGACAAAAACACTTGACGTGCCATGTGCCGGCCTGCGACCCAGCACTCACCAAACTATCCTCTCTTGTCTGTCATGATTCACCGTGTGTTCCCTCACTCTTTATTTCACACACATGAACTCGGAGATTGACACAGCTGATGCAGTAGAGGCTGTCGTCACTTTTTTTTTATCACACTTTCCTTATCAACTCAACACAGAGCAACACATGGACAAGATGTTTATGAAACTAAACGGACAGTTTGCACGCACAGGGGAGTCTGTGTGCTCCTGCTACTAAACTGCAAATGCAGATTATTCAACCTGCACCCTCCAAAACACCAGGGGACGAATGAAATGAGAGGAAAACTGATGGCAAATCATCTTCACTCCTTAAACGTTTTTTTTTTGTTTTTTTTGGTCTGGAAAAAAAATAGTAACCAAACTCTTTCTCCATTTCCCCTCTCTATTCTTCTACTTTATGTGCCTCTCACTTTCTCTTTCACCCCCTTACCCCCCCTCTTGTCCCCTTTCTCCGATTCCTTTGCAGGCAGATGCTGGCAACAGTTTTCTCAGAGCGGCCCGATCTGGCAACTTGGACAAGGCCCTGGAACACATCAAAAATGGCATAGATATAAATACAGCGAATCAGGTGAGAGAGCTGCACATTCCCCGGGACTGCATTGGTTTGAAGTTCTTACTTTTTTTTTTCTCTGACTTCTTCGCAAAGTAAGAAACAAGCAACAATGATCTACGAGTTATACTGCATAATATTTTTTTTCCCAATGATTAAATCTTGCCAGGATTTATTTGTCTGTCTTTCTGCTTCATAACTGAATAAATGAAAGCTCAGTACAATTTAAGTAATGAAACTGTGAAATGATTAATTATTCTTCACTGGTTCGTCCTGAGTGAAATTGAAACATGTTGTTTCCTAATGTTTAACTCGGTTCTGCTCACCTGTTGTCCATGTATACAACAACATGCTGTGTCATTACTTGTGTATAAATGTGCGTTGAGTTTGCATGATGTGTCCGAGGTGACAGCTTTGCTCTCGTGCTCCCATTTATCCGCCTGTGCACTCACTCACGCTCTTACATGTGCATGCTCAGTTAGACTGTTAATCAGTGGCTGAAGGTGACGAGCAGAGTTTACAGGGGACCCTGGGGAAGGTGTTAAATGGGGCAGGATCTTCTCCTCCGCCCTGTCTCCTCCATCTTGCCTCCTTTACTCTGACGGTTGTTCCCAGAGTGTTTGGGATAAGGCAGCGCTGGTGGGTTAAGGACTGCTGCCCTCAGGCTACTGAAATATGGCCAAAAACTGTATGTGCGTGTGCGTGTGAGAGAGAGAGAGATTTCTCTGGCTCATTAATCTAACTTAGTCATGGTTTTTCTTTCCATTCACTTATGCTGTCCCCAACATTTTGTAAATAATCCTGGTTATTCAGCTGACAGGATTTCTTTCAGGCCTATTCATGGCTTTTATAACGGACCCCATATAATAATAGTGTCACAGTTTATGTTAAGTAACAGTGTGCAGTGGCCATTACTGGGCGAATCCCTCCATAGTGATGATCAGAGGCGCCCCAATGAATGAGTACACATAAAATAAATGTCATTAAAAGCGTTAAGTTTGTTTTTTTTAACAATTCAACTTAATTATTTGGATCGTATGCATCATTAGAAATTTTAAAGTTAATGCAAAGATCTGCAACACACAGCTTCTTTGACTTCTTTGACTTGGACATCACATTATATCATTGTGACAAATTTGTCTCGTAGCTTTTTTTATTCGGGAAAACAAAACATTTCTCGGGAAATCTGCTGATATCCGTCCACAGAGTGTTGTTCTCTGTTGAGCTACACTGCCAGCAGGTGGCAGCAAAATCAGGAATGTTTAAATTCTACTCAAAGAGGCCTTAAAACTGTTTCCAGTTTGAATTAGTCTAATTAAATGTTCAGAAAATATGGTGCATTGTGTTTGCCCCCATCTATCATATAGTTTCACGGGGAACGAAGAAAACAGAAATATTTACATTTCAAAATGAGAACTACGGACCTTTTTGTCAGAGCTTTACACTAATCATTGCTAGTTTAGTTTGGTAATGCAGAATATTTGGTTATATTTATGTTGGAAAAGCGTTGCAGCCTGAGCACTGAGAGAGTCTGTCCTGATGCTTGTGTTCAGTCTGATGTGTTGGGTCAGATGAGTGGACTTCTCTCGACCGTGGCAGTCGTGTCTGTGTGTGTGTGAGTTAAACAGCTGCCCATGGTTCACTCATCAGCACGCTGCCTTTATTTTGGTGACTCCTCTCCTCCTCTTAACCCTCTCAATCTACTGTAACTGCTCCACTTCCCTCTCTCTTCTTTACTGGTTTACTAAATCATCTTCCTTTTCTTTCTTTCTTTTTTTTTTGCATCCCCTCCCTCTCCTCTCCTCTCCTCTCCCCTCCCTCCTTCTCTCCTCTGTCTGCAGTAGAGTGATGGTGTGCTGTGGTCTCCCCCACTCAGAGGAATAATATCAGTGGTGTGGGAAAGGTCCAACCTCACATGTCCTGTGCGGCTGAAGGAAGGCTGTGTGAGGTCAGACCTATTCCACACGGCTCGTATTCTTCCCAGCCACGAGACCGGCGGCCTGCCATCCCCCTCCCGTCCTCCCCCTCCTCCTCCTCTTCCTCTTTTTCCTCCTCCTCCTCTCACCGCCATTAATCGAATGAAAATGTTCACATCCTGATTTTCATCCCAGTAGAAATTGATTTCGCTAATGACCACTTTGACTCAGAGAGCACTGCATGCCCGGTGTCTGGTGTAAGTATTTGCCTGCTGTAATTTTTGTGATCGCTTCAGTTGTCGTGATAACAACCCCAGTTGTTTCCATTTTTGGCATGGCCTGCACACTGTATTATGTGTTTGTGTGTACAGTATACATGTGGTCATTTCCTAAGAGGCTGGGGGAATATGGGGTTTATGACCCGTCAGTATGAGGTCTGCTTTGCTCTCTCACTCAGAATGGGCTCAACGGGCTGCATCTGGCCTCTAAAGAAGGCCACGTTAAAATGGTGCTGGAGCTACTCCACAATGGGATTGTGCTGGAGACCACTACGAAGGTAACAACAAACAGCAAAACTACTACTGAATACAAGGGATGAGCCAATATGGTAAAGAAAGAAAATGAAATATGATTCAAAACCCCTTATATTGCATCAATGCTTCACTCAACATCATATGAACTGCCGTGCTGCAGTGAGCCACCGTGACTCAGTGTAGGATAAAACAAGAAAAGAACTAAAACAGATAATGTCATTTTACAAAACCATTTTAGACTGATATTGTTGCTCACTAAAGGATGTGGTATTGTTATTGGCATCAGACATGGAAAAAGTGGTATGGAGCTTTTCCTACTACCAACGTATTTTATTTTGTGTGTGTTTGAGTCTCTATGATGATACATATATATATCTATATATATATATATATAGCTGTTTAAAAGGCACTTTTCATATATGAATATGGTTATAGTACAGTCATAATTTTTCTTTTTCTTTTAGGATTTGTATTTTATCATGTCCATGTCACGTGGGCCCCATAATGGTTATATTTGGGCTGCAAACATGGTTCCCAGGCGTGGTTGTCAACCCGTGTTTACCCATGCCCACTAAGTACTTTTCCCGGCTAAGTGGGTACTACATGGGAATGGGCTTAAAGTAGGCAAATCATGCACGTTCCATATAGTTTCAGTAAAATGGGGCACTGGTGGGGGAACCATGGAAACCACAGAACCCTATTGTCAGCCCAAATATAAGCTGTATGGAGCCCACATGGACCTGCTGGCTGGGAATAGCTTGGTAATAACAATGGAATGGAAAGATGTGTGTGGGACATATGAGAGGATGCTTATCACCTTTAGAATATGGTAATCAGCAATGTTCATTCACAAGGTAAAAGTGTATATCTTTTGTAAATCTAGTTATGACATGAATACTACTATGGTATCACTGTAATATAGTATCTGTTTTACTGGAAGTTTTGGAAATCACATTAGCTATAAGATGGTATCACAAAAAATCACACTATTACAATGTTCTTACTGTTGTTACTGTAAAGTGTGAACTGTCACAAAAAAACACCTGAACTTTGAATGTATATGTAGGATTGTACATGTATTATCATTTTAAAAAAATTACATAAAAATGTTTTACAGTTCTATTTACTTTTGGGTAGTTTGACCTTTTTTATTACACTAAATCAGTTGGATTGTATTGTGATTCAAGTGTACAATTGTGTAGCTTTAAACTGGAAATCATGGTCCAAATATCAAGCATTGTTTCTAAAACCTAAAAACCTTTCTTTTTAAGAAAGATGTTTGTTTTAAGATTTTAACCTGTTTACTGCTGGTTTTTATTGTTATTGTGCACTTTGAGATCATTTTGCGATGCGTACTGCCTTATAAATACTATTTCATTTTATTGTGATGATTACTCATTGTTGTCGCCTGTGTTGAAACAGAAAGGGAACACGGCCCTGCATATTGCAGCCCTGGCGGGGCAGGAGCAAGTGGTCACAGAGCTGGTTAACTACGGGGCCAACGTCAACGCTCAGTCCCAGGTGAGAGCGAGCGCTGCTCTCACAGCAGCAATCACAGGACAGTGTGTGGCCACTTGTCAGCACTATGTGAACTTTTACTGTGAAACCATTGTAGTGACTATTGCAGTTCCGTCTGTTAACATTGGTCTTTGTACCTATATCTCTGTGTGTTGGTGTTTCCTCCTTTTGTACATTGTGGTGTGTGTGTGTGTGTGTATCTGTGACCGTCTTCCTACCTTTTTCTGTTGCTTGTGTCTCCGCTGCTCCTGCTGCCGCCGCCGTGTGCTTGTGTACGTGTTTGCGTCTTCCTGAGACAGAAGGGTTTCACTCCACTCTACATGGCTGCGCAAGAAAACCATCTAGAGGTTGTGAAGTTTCTTCTGGAGAATGGAGCCAATCAGAGCATTCCAACCGAGGTATCAAAGAACTGAGAGAAGTTTAATCTTTAAACTTAAACTTTTAAAAATCCCTCAATCCCATCCTCGCTGATCCAGACTCGCTGTGTTCCCATTCTGTTTTGTTCTCATGAGCCTCTTCTCCTGACATCTCTGCAGTTTGCTCTCTCTGAGTAAACCTGTCTTCTAACTCACTCATGTTTGCTTCAGGATGGATTTACTCCTCTCGCCGTGGCCCTTCAGCAGGGACATGAAAATGTCGTAGCCCTGCTCATTAACTATGGTACCAAGGGAAAAGTCCGGCTCCCCGCGCTACACATTGCAGCGCGCAACGACGATACACGCACGGCCGCAGTGCTCCTGCAGAACGACCCCAATCCTGATGTACTCAGCAAGGTGTGTGGGTGTGAGGGGAATTGTCTTTATGCTTCTAAAGTGCTAGTGTAATGAAAGTTCCATGCACTCACACTCACGTGTCCTTGCAGACTGGATTCACACCACTCCACATTGCTGCACACTATGAAAATCTTAACGTTGCTCAGCTGCTGCTCAACAGAGGAGCCAATGTCAACTTCACCCCAAAGGTAGGGGGAAACCGTTTAAATCTCATTTCTGTTATCGTCACACGTGTGTGAAGTGCACCTGTGTCGCTCCGCAGAACGGTATCACTCCTCTGCACATCGCATCCAGACGGGGGAACGTGATCATGGTGCGACTGCTGCTGGACAGAGGGGCACAGATCGATGCCAAGACCAAGGTGCGGTGAACATCGGTCTTTGTGTTTCCTAAAAGAATTGAAGTGAATTTGATGCAGCAGTAACTTAATTATCGACAATCGTCTATCCCCAGGACGAGCTGACTCCTCTGCACTGTGCAGCCAGAAATGGTCATGTCAGGATAATAGAGATCCTGTTGGACCACGGGGCCCCAATCCAGGCAAAGACCAAGGTAAAATATCTTGTTGTTCCGCAAACTCGGCTGAGGTCCAAGGTTGAACAGTTGGGGCACTCACTCTGTGGAATAACATCCCTCTGGAACTTCCTTTGGCAAGATCAGAGTCCTCTATTGAAACCTGCCACATTTTTACGATGGCTGTCAAACGATTATTTTTTCATATTTTTAGCACATGTTTGAAAATCTATTCTTTTGCAATTCACAACTGTTTTTAGGTCCATACTGAAGAGCAGCTATTACCAGTGTAATGAATGCTTTACTTTTAGATTTATTTGATTATTTCAATTCAAAATAAGTGCAATAAGCCTGACAAAGTCTACTTTGTTGATGCAATGCTAGTGTATTTGCACTTTGCAGGAGTTCCATTCTAGTTGCCTTCTCTGTTGCATAAGTGTTGGACAGATGAAGGAGCCAGGCTGCAGTTTAAAGATATGAAAACGCTCTGACTTGATACAGGCAGAATTATTTCTCACTGTCTTTCAACAGCTTCATCTATATATGTATTTCACTTCCTGACCAAGTGATTGATCCCCAGTTTTTTTCCCAAAGCCACATACTATTTCAGTTTTTATTTGCGTACGCCACACAGCGGCTGTTTTGTGACAACACCCGAAAACCATGTATATATTGCAGTTATTTTCAATATTTCCTGTTTTGATGAAAAGGACGAGAGTGAGTTTACTGTATTTGTTATCTCTCTTTGCAGAATGGCTTATCTCCAATTCACATGGCAGCTCAGGGCGACCACATGGACTGCGTCAAACAGCTCCTGCAGTACAACGCGGAGATTGATGACATCACGCTGGACCACCTCACTCCTTTGCATGTGGCGGCACACTGCGGACACCACCGCATGGCCAAAGTGCTTCTGGACAAAGGTGGCAAACCCAACTCTCGAGCTCTGGTCAGTGAGAAATACAAAAAAAACACTAAATTAACTCGCGGTGTCAAAGCAGGCGACGCACAGTTTGTCATGAGCTTTGTGCTGATGAGATGTGATCCTTTGTTTTCACAGAACGGCTTCACTCCTTTGCATATCGCCTGTAAAAAGAACCACATGCGTGTGATGGACCTCCTGCTCAAACACGCTGCATCGTTAGAGGCTGTAACTGAGGTGAGCGCGCGACGCCAAAAATGCATTACACTGTTTTGATAAACCGGAAAGCCCGTTTGTAATTACTCTGACGCTGCCATCCCTTTGAACAGTCGGGCTTGACCCCATTGCATGTGGCGTCATTTATGGGTCATCTGAACATCGTGAAGATCCTCCTGCAGAAAGGAGCTTCCCCCAGTGCGTCTAATGTGGTGAGTTCCCATCTGCAGACAGATAAATAAATAAATGTGGCTCTGTTAAAGTGTCGGCTCTGACTGCGCGGCGCGTCCGTCTGTGTGTGAGCAGAAAGTGGAGACTCCTCTCCATATGGCTTCTCGCGCAGGACACTATGAGGTGGCGGAATTTTTACTGGAGAATGCGGCACCGGTCGACGCCAAGGCCAAGGTAGAGTTTTCACACGGCAGAATCTGCTGACTCGTGCTCATGCAGAAGATCGCTCTAATTCCTACGATTGCGTATTAAAAGAATGTGTTATTCTTCATCAAAAATGTACCTATATGTTTCTATATGCTGATTCCTTTCCTTCACACAACAGACACATTTCTTAAGTGCTGTCTCCTTTTCCTGACCAGGATGACCAAACCCCTTTGCATTGTGCCGCTCGAATGGGCCACAAGGATCTTGTGAAGCTGCTGCTGGATCACAAAGCCAACCCCAACTCCACCACCACAGCCGGACACACGCCCTTACACATCGCTGCCCGGGAAGGTCATGTACAAACTGTCCGCATCCTCCTGGACACACAGGCTCAGCAGGCCAAGATGACAAAGGTAAGGCATCTATTCTGCATAATGTTATTCTAAACTAGTGTGTCCCCAAACTCTGGGGACTCGCTTTTTCAAGATGACAAACCACTTCACATAAATCATCGAGAGCAAATTTGTGTTTTATATTATTATGAAGAGGTAACCCAGCCATTTGTCAAGAGATACATGGTATTACTTAAGAGCGAGGAAGAAAAATGTGGGTACTATTGTAAGCCAGTGTGTTGTCTGTCACACAAACGCACAGGGAACCAAGCGAGACAACTCCCACCTGCTTCTCACTGTCACCAAACTATGTCTTTTTTTAATTGCTTTAATTCAGAGACCTCTAGTGGTAGAAATGACATGCTGTGCATTTAAGTCAACGACTTGAAAAAAACCCAGCATATTTAATTGGCAACACAAATCTCTAGCATCCCATCTGTTGTCCCTAGTGAGTCTCTGGGAATAACTTGTCATATCCATATTTACCTAATTTGGACTTCAGTCGACCTAATCGTGTGTCCCACTGCTGATTCTGTCTCTGCAGAAAGGCTTCACTCCGCTGCACGTGGCTTCCAAATACGGAAAGGTGGATGTAGCAGAGCTGCTGCTGGAGAGGGGAGCTAATCCTAACGCTGCAGGCAAGGTAAATAAAGACAGAGAAGAAGTCTCAGGGTTATAGTGGAAAAGATCCAAAGATTTAAGAAGTCTTTTGAATGTGATTTGAATTGTGGTTTTACAGAATGGTCTGACACCACTGCACGTCGCTGTACATCACAACAACCTTGACGTTGTTAACCTGCTCGTCAGCAAAGGAGGATCACCACACAGTGCCGCCAGGGTAAATGGGGAAAAAAACGAACCCACAAATGCACACGCCATGTTCGAGTGAACGTTTGTGTTTATTTCTCTGAACATTACTTATATCTGTGCTTCAGAACGGCTACACTGCCCTGCACATAGCATCTAAGCAGAACCAGGTGGAGGTGGCTAACAGCCTGCTGCAGTACGGAGCTTCGGCCAACGCTGAGTCACTGCAGGGAGTCACACCTCTCCACCTGGCCTCGCAGGAAGGAAGGCCAGACATGGTGTCACTGCTCATCTCCAAACAGGCCAATGTCAACCTCGGCAACAAGGCGAGAACCGCATAAAACTCAAGTGCTCATATGCACACGTGTGCCTACACGTCCGTGTGAATAGTTCTGTGATATTTGCTGTGACATTTTGTCCCGTGTCCTGTGTTTCCTACAGAGTGGATTAACTCCACTCCACCTGGTGGCCCAGGAAGGACACGTTGGCATCGCTGACATCTTGGTGAAACAGGGAGCATCAGTCTATGCTGCCACACGGGTAAAGTCTCCTCAGCCTAATGGTCCAAAAATAAATAGAGAAAAAGACAAAGCAGTTGTAAAGCTTTGTATCATAGAAAGATTTATATGGCAGGAACTAGTAGTAATTATGTGCTGGAATTTATTATAATGTCAAGATGATATTATTATAATACTGTAAATGCTTTTTAACCGTTGCTGTCTTTTCAAAATCAAATCTACTGAATGTGCATGTGAACCGAATACAATATGAGACATTTAATAAAATAATTGCAACCAAAAAACAGTGCGATACATAACTTTTGACAATCTTTCTCTTTCCTATCAGATGGGTTACACCCCTCTCCATGTAGCCTGTCACTATGGCAACATCAAAATGGTGAAGTTCCTCCTGCAGCAACAAGCCAATGTCAACAGCAAAACAAGGGTGAGTGCCCCCTCTGGTGTAGGATAGAACTACAACAAACAGTGCTTATTACAGTTAAAGGTACAGGTCAATACTGTAGCAGTTCTCTGCTATTAATCTACCTTTTGTATGCATCTTAGATACAATAATTCTTGTGAATTTCTTGCATGTAAAGCAGAGTCAGAATAACTCATAAAAAACATGATTTGGTGTTTATTCCAGGAGAATTCCTCCTATTTTAATTTATACTTGATTAAACTACACAGCACTCCCAGATGTATCATAAAGACAAATTTCTACTGATGTCAGAACATTGTTAAAGCTTCCATCTTCTACGTTGACTCACATACATAATGCATGTTTTGCTTTGTCTGTGGTGACTCTTCCAGCTTGGATACACTCCTCTGCACCAGGCGGCCCAGCAGGGACACACAGACATTGTGACTCTGTTGCTGAAGCATGGAGCTCAGCCCAACGAGACCACCACAGTGAGCCTGAAAACACCACAGTCTCTTCCTTTTCATTCAATTGTTTGGTTTTCAGTGACCTGATCAATCCCCTCCTCTGTTTTTTGTCAGAATGGTACGTCAGCCTTAGCCATTGCTAAGAGGTTGGGCTACATCTCTGTGATCGACGTCCTGAAGCTCGTCACTGAGGAGACGGTTTCCATGGTGAGAAGTTTACAGATGTCATCAAAATACTGTTTTAAAAGTTAAGTTCAAAGCCCTTTTCTTTTGACATTGTATCCACAACGATTCATTCTTTCTCCTCTGTCTGTGTCCTGCAGACGAGCACAGAGAAACATCGCATGAGTTTCCCTGAAACGGTGGACGAGATTCTTGACGTGTCCGAAGACGAAGGTAGACCAATGACATTTGTTTGTTTAATCGCACAAAACAGTTAGAGACCACGTGAAATGGACAGTCAGCGTCACCAAAATATAATTACATATGTTTACTAGGCTGATTTTATGATGTTTGAACTGGTCCGATAAATATTTTTTTGCATTTTGCCCCCCTTTTTTTAGGAATTGCACAGCTAACATTAGGTATGAATGTCTCTTTCTGTCTTTGTGTGGCATTCATAGGTTGTTGTAATAAAGTATATGGCTCCATTTCAAGCTCACCCATTCTCTCCATCCTTATCTTGCTGCCTCTCTCACTCTTCGTAGTGGTACTCACTGTGATGGTGGCTCTGGTTCTTTCATTGGCATGCGCCCATAGCACCTTTAATAACACCCTCATCCTCTCATGTTCCCGCAGTTATATTTATCCTTTTAGTCAGACATCATTAAGATCAAATCAAAATTATTGGATTTTTTTTTGTTTCAAAGAAAACTGCTCACGAAATTGAGTTGCTTTAATGTCTCTGACGTCATTGTTTTGATGTTTGTCCAACGTTGTGTCCACATTTGAATCCGTCTTCCCTGTGCATCTTGTGTTCTTGCTGCGTGACGTCAGTTTGTTTGCCATGGCTTTGTGGCGTCACGCATCAGAAAAACCGTGATTTTAGTCATATCTGTAATTTACATTTCTCTATGAGCAATGACTTTTGATTGCATTCAGGTACTCTTTAGTGACTTTTAACTAATTATTCTCAAAATATTTCAGTGAAAACAGGTGTTGTATTCATGAGCAGCCCTTAAATAACTAAGTGTATTCAACTTTTCCAGCATTTTACGTCAGTCAGACACTGGTACCAGGATTGAGCGTCTGAACATCCAGATAAACTGACAGAAATATGACACCACAGAGATGCTTATGTTGCTCTGTGTGTGTGCTTGAACTACAGGAGGAGCAAGTGTTTGATAAGTTCACAGTAACCAGCCTGTTTCTGCTGCCCCCAAGTGGCCAAATATCAATTGCTGCAGTTTTAACTGTTTAGTGCTTGTTTTCACCACATACAGTGAGTGTGTCTTAATGTCTTCAGGAAGATTTAACTGACAAATCGAAATACAGACAGAGTAGCTGGTTTGACACACGTCAGATCTGGAATATTAAAATGTCACCGGCATGTGTTGAAAACATGAAAACATTATGGTAACACAAAAGACAGCGTCCACAACATGAGCTGACTCATATAAAGCTGTGGAGGTGCTGTTAGAGTCAAGTGTAATGGCACCTACTCATATCACTGTGGCTCTGCAGCACATTCAGACACCTACTCTCACATTATGTTGTCCTCAAACACTCACAATTGAGGGGGGGAGACACACTTTTGTTGCTGGTTATTTTTCAGCGAGTTTTTGAGGGTAAGTAACCCAAACCTGCCTCTGCTCACATTAGGATGCACCGTTAGGGAGAGCTCGTACTTGTGCTGTGTGTGTTGTTGTCTGTGTTTGTGTCCGTGTGCATCGCTCTCCGAACCAGACGAGACCTCTCAAGCCTCAGAGTTCAGAATCGGTTTATTCACTTGACAACACATCTCTGGAATGAGATTACGCTGATGCATGGGTCTCTCCAGAGATAGCGCTCCGCGCACAGCGATGATGTTGTGGTGCTGCAGCAAACCCAAGCTTTTAATGGTCCTTTTAAAAAACTCTAGTTGACATTTATCTGGAGTCCTGTCTCGTTTGAGCAGAGTAATGTTTTAGATGTGCTGAATCAAATGTACAGGAATCAGCGGCCCGAGAGTTCACCTCGTATAAGGGGATATAATCAAAATGTGCACAATAAATGGGTTCTGTTATCCCAGTAGAAAACAATGACAGAGTGTAGTTGTCAGATTCTCCGAAACACACAGAGATGTTCTTTTACCCAGTGTCACATTGTGTTGAAGTATATACACATTCAGTCTCAGTGAGGAGAGGAGATGACAAGGCAAGAATAACATACTGTAAAACACTTAGAAATGTCAAATATACACAGACAAAGTGTGCGAGAGCATGTCTGTCATTGTCCGTCATCGGTTTCCTCAGCCGTCTGTGTCTCTGTGCATCTTCACTGCAGACCTCCTCTGTTTGAGACCTTATTGAGAGTGGTATTGAGGTCTTTTAGGTTGGGTTTGGTTCTGACACTTGCTCACTCTCACGGCGTCCCATGTGTTGAAGCACTCTGAGCTGTGTTATTGGGTGAACTATAGTGGGAAGCGCAACAGAGCAGCACACAAACATAAACTGTAAAGAGTTTGTGGCCCACAAATGTAAATGTATTTTGTGAATAATAAACTGGCTGCACCATTATTATCAGTGAAGCCATTTTCCCTTAATCTCTAATATCATGGTCATTTTCAGAGCCGGCCCAAGGATATAAGCAAACTACTGTAAGCGCCTACTTAGAGCATTTCATTATCTTATTTGTATTTTATTGTTTGATAACAGTGAGTCTTTTGCATATTTTTAACAAATTCTGTTCTTAAATCATTTTTGTTATCTTGTTACAGTTTCATCTTGTGTTTGTTTGTATTAATTAATACTGATTTAAGTGATTAGTTTTACTAAACTAATATTTAATGATAAGACAACATAATTATTAATTGTGGTTTATTTTTTACTTATACTTATTTTCTTCAATTGTTGTTGCACATTGCAGTTTGTTAAGTCATCGTCATGGTTACAATAAAGGCTGTGTTTATTGTTTTATTTTGTTACATTTTAGTAGGCGGACACCATATTCACCTCTTAGTATTGTGTCTTTTTTAAAACTAAGTGGAAATCAACACAAGACTATTCTGGGCCCCAGAATCACATTGGGCAGCTTGGGCCGGCCCTGGTCAGTTTACGCATTAATGTTCCCGTCCCTTTACATTATATGTGTTTCAGGTGTATAAAGTGGCTGCATTTTACTCACTAATGTTTCATTTCACCGGTCTAACACCTAAATCACTGAGCTGTGACCTGAATCCTGGGTTATCATGTCACGTAAACGCAGCTTAACAGTCTTGTTCTTTTCTTTCTCTCTTTCTCTCTGTGCTGTTTCACCCCCACCTGACCACCGTCTGTTCGCTCTCTTTGGCATGTTGTTCTCTGAAGGAGAGGAGCTCTTGGGGACCGAAGGGGCCAGGTATATGAAGATGGATGACATGAAAGACCATGATGACGATTTCCTCTCCCCCAAGAAATCACTGGAGTACGAGAGAGGGCTGGGCACAGCGTAAGGGGGGCAGGGTGGGGAAGTAGTGGAGAGAGCCAACCTGGTAGCCACAAGCTGGATGAATAGAGGGGGGTGCACCATAGACAATCACTGAGCACCAGGGATGAGCACTGGGGAGGAGGTGAGAAGTGGAGAATGTTAGTCTGATTTGTGTTGTTTTTCTTTTCAAACATTAGAAATTACTCGCCAGCGATTCCCAGGATCCCCCGTGTCTCTCCAGAGACCGTCATCCTCAAAGAACATGAAATAGAACAGGTAATGTACAGAGCAGCGTGGCTCACGCACAAGAAAACACCATCCATTATTATAGAGGCACCGATTTAGATTGTGCTCTTTCATAATACTGGGGGACTAGCAAGAGAAGAATAAATGCTGATCAGTCCCGTGCACACTGGTTCCTTCATTTGCCACAAACCAATTAAAGTGTCTTTCATTAGACCTTCCTCAACATTTATATGCCAACATTTTTTCTGTTTGATTTGTCAGCCCCAGTTTATCAGAATTTCAGTTATAAATATGAATTTTCCAAGGAAAAGTGGCCCTTATACATACTTTTTCCTCAGTGAAATAAAGTTAGCTTGGTGTCAGTCTCCATGACAACTGAGCATCATGCACTGGAAAAAGTAGAACATATTCACTCAACGTCCACTTTATTATGTACAGATCACGCACTGCGCCCTTATTCTGCTGTAGCCCGTCTGTTTTAATGTCAAATGCGTTGTGTGTTCTTCAAATCATGGTTGTAATGAGTAGCTACTGCTGCAAGCTACTGTTGTTTCCTTTATGTCAGTTAAAGCTAGTTCAGCAGTTTCCTCTGAAGTCTGCCTTCAACAAGGTGATTCTCTTTTTATGGACACTTCCTTAGAGATGGTTGTGTGTTGAAATCCCAGTAAAGTACCAGTTTCTCAAATACTCAAAGCAACCATGCCATGTTCAATGTCTTGTGGCCGGATGGTGTTTTAATTTTTTGTCATAACCCTTTCTATGAAATAGTTTGTAGTGTGAGTTATTTATGCTATACATTGATAAAATAACATCATGCTAAGCTGCGTTCTTTTGAGAATAAACCATTTCTTCTCTGCTGTAGCAACACACTCCTCTTCCACTGCCCAAAGAATACGACGATGACTCACTGATTCCCAGCAGCCCAGCGACTGAGACATCAGACAATGTCAGCCCTGTCGCCAGTCCCATACACACAGGGTCAGCTTAACACAAACACTTAACTTCTCTTAATCTTCATTTACCTGTCGGATAAAGCAGCTGATTTACGCCATATCTGTCTGACGGCAGGTTCCTGGTCAGTTTTATGGTGGATGCTCGAGGCGGCTCTATGCGAGGCAGCAGGCATAATGGTCTGCGCGTCATCATACCACCGCGGACCTGTGCGGCCCCCACCCGCATCACCTGCCGCCTTGTGAAGCCGCAGAAGCTGACCAGCCCCCCTCCTCTGGTGGAGGGAGAGGGGCTGGCCAGCAGGATCATCTCCCTGGGTCCAGCTGGGATGCAGTTCCTGGGGTGAGGAAGGAAACCTCTGCGCATTGTGATGTATTCATTTTAAAAACTGGCCTGTAACACACTTGCCATATTGTTAATAAAGGTCCAGTGTGTGACATTTAGTCAGGTTTACGGAGAGAAATTGAATATATTACTTGTAAGTTTGTTTGTATTGTGTGTGGCAGTGTATCAGAGTGTGTGTGCTGTTTGTGAAGCAGAATGTTTCAGTGCAAACAACACTGGAGCTTTAACTTTTCATACAGAAGAAGCATATGTAGTTCCACAGGATGTGTTGTATTCTTAACGAATATATGCATATATGCATATATTTTTACACTTAACTGCATCATCCTGTGTTATAAACCTTTATTCAGTATTGATAGACTGCTTATAAATGCTAATGCACTACGATAATCCCATTCATGTTGTCGTTGTTCAGACCAGTGATAGTGGAAATCCCCCACTTTGCTGCTCTGGGTCGAGGCGACCGGGAGCTTGTGGTGCTGAGGAGTGAGAATGGCTCTGTCTGGAAAGAGCATCGGAATCGCTATGGTGATGAGGTGCTAGAAACTATTCTCAATGGAATGGATGAAGGTAAGGTAACCACAGTGTGGCATATCTTTTTTTTTAATTCAGACAAAGAAACTGAACTACCCTGCCTCTCCACAGAATTAGAAAGTCAAGAGGAGCTTGTGAAGAAGAGAATTCGCCGCATCATCTCTACCGACTTCCCCCTTTACTTTGCTGTTGTGTCGCGCGTCCAGCAGGAGAGCGATCTGATTGGTCCGGAGGGAGGTTCGCTGACGAGTAAACTGGTGCCATTGGTCCAGGCTTCGTTTCCAGAGACGGCAGTCACCAAACGAGTCCGTCTGGGGCTGCAGGTGAGATGGGACGATGAGGATGAGGAGGGTGAAGGAGAAGACAGAATCGTTAATGCCTGTGTTGCCTGAAAAGAGAAAAAAAAAAGCATGTTGGATGTATATTAATTGATCCTGGAATGATACGATCATATAAGCATGTGTGCCAAGTTTTCCTCTCATGGTGTTCTCTTTCCGTTTGCTTATTTTGCTTTTCATATTTCCCACAGTGCATGCACTTGGCACCTTTATATAAAAATGGACTGCTTATTTAGTGCAGATGTTATTGTTTATTTCCAATTATGTCTGTCTTACTTGTGTATTTATGTCACCTGTAAAATGTATGTAGTATATTCAACAAATTAATTTGAGATACGCAAGTTAAACATCACTTGGTGGGAATTCTTTTGCATGCTGTGGCCAGGAAATACTGTGTTTTTGTTTTTACTTGCTGTGCAGTAGTTTTTGGTATCATGAATGTATAAAAAAAATACTAAGAGGCCTTCTTCACTTAAAAGGGCACCAGAGTACTTGACACCTTTTATAATTCTAATAATGTCATGTTTTAATCCCTTATATTGGACCTCTACACTTCAAGTTGTCATCAGTCAAACACACCAAAGACAAGAGAAATTATATTAGCACACTTTACCTCGCTTAGATAATTATACAAAAACTATAAGCAGCAAGCCGCAAACTCTTTTAGAACACGTTTCTCAGCAATCTCTTTTCTATTGCATAAGCATCTACCCATGATTTAGCCCAGACTGCAAAATGTCCCACTCCCACTTCTTCATTAAAGGTGCAGTGTGGAAGATGTAGTTGAAATTATTCTCATGTTGGGCTGCAACCCACCAATTAATCGAGTACTTGTTTGGTCCATAAAATGTTGAAAAATGTGAAAGAATTAATGTGATTTCATAATTTCTTTGTCATATGGAGCAAAGAAACCAAATATTCTGAAAAATCTGAACTTTGATGCTAAGTGAAGGCTGCATAGGTTCTCCAACAAACTTAGAAGGGAAGAGTGAAGGGATATTCAGCTGCAACATACAACTTCCCCAATAAATGTTACCTAATTTCACACTTATTTTACACACTGTACCTTTTAAAATGAAAAGAATTCATTTGTGAATTGTAAAATCAAAATGTAACATTTGACACACTGATTTTTGCGTATAGATAAACTGTAGATTGTTCTCAATAAATGACAAATAATGTATTTTATAGCCATTTTGGCACACAGAGATGATTTTTACTTTTACATTTAATAATATTCCAGATGTTTATGGACCTTTAAAAACTGTGACAGTGGAATTCTAAGTAAAATAGTTCTTCCAAACTAACACTATATATATATATATATACATATACATATGTGTATATGTATATATATATATATATATATATCTATGTATATATATATATATATATATATATAATCATGTATAGAGCAGCCTTATGAAAAACCACAGCGCCTTTTTCTTTGATATCCTTTTTTTTGCATGAACAATTGTAAAAGCTTTTTGTTAACAAACATTGTTACATTTCATAATAAAACAAATGATTACGTCCTGCACCCAAGTTGTGTTGCCATTGTTTTTCCAAATATATTGTTTAAACAATTCACTGTGGGCTTCTCTCTCTCCCTTCCTCTTCATTTTTTACCGTTTCCCTGTTTGGTTGTCATCTCTGTGACCTAATTTTTCCTCATCCACATGCTCTATTATCTCATTCATTATCCCAATATCTTCTGGAAAAACCTACATTTCCTGTTATTTCTTTTCCTTTGGTCTGATTTCCATTCTTTCTACTTCATCATCAAACCCGTGCCCATGTTACGCTTCCCCCCCCTTTCTCCATCGTTTACTCTCAACCTCAGGCTCAGCCAGTTCCAGATGAACTGGTTGCAAAGCTGCTGGGTAACCAAGCAAACTTTAGCCCTGTTGTCACCGTGGAGCCTCGGCGGCGCAAATTTCACCGACCCATCGGCCTTCGCATTCCCCTGCCGCCATCCTGGAAGGAGAGCCCCCGAGACTCTGGGGAGGGTGACACCACCAGCCTGCGCCTGCTTTGCTCCGTCATAGGTACTGCATGCCACGGCGGGGAGTTGTGGGTGGGTGAGGAAGTGTGGGGAGCAGCAAAGAAAGATTGCTGATTTGCATAAGTGAAAACACTGTCAGAGCCACACAAACACACACAAACTTTCTGTTCTTTCTTTGTACAAACGCTCACCGTGAGACAACGGCTGTATTATCTTTGTTAAAGCAGACTAACCAATGTGACTTTTGCCATTCTGCCTGATTCCCAGGAGGCACAGCACCAGCCCAGTGGGAGGACATCACCGGCACAACCAAGCTTATGTATGCTAATGACTGCGCTAGTTTCACAACCAATGTATCAGCACGGTGAGTTCAGTTGCTACCACGTGCCATCATACCGTATCAAGATGTCCAACCAAAACGTATCAATCAGCTTTATTGTGATAATAAAAGCCCATTACTTTGAATTATGTCCCTGTCAGATTCTGGCTCGCAGACTGTCCTCGGACCGCCGAGGCCGTCTCCTTTTCCAACCTGCTCTACAGGGAGCTGTCGGCTGTTCCCTACATGGCCAAGTTTGTGGTGTTTGCGAAGATGAATGAGCTGCGCGAGGGCCGCCTCCGCTGCTACTGCATGACCGACGACAAGATGGACAAAACCCTGGAGCAACATGAGAACTTCACAGAGGTGGCTCGCAGCAGAGACATAGAGGTCAGTTCAGAGTCAAAAGGCACTGCCGATGTCCTAGTGATGTTTGCCAGCTCCTCTGTCAAAGACCCTATAAATACAATATAGAATGATGATGAACGCAGGTACAGCTAAGACCCTCTGTGTCCTGTCTTGCAGGTGATGGAGGGAATGCCACTTCACCTGGAATGTTCAGGAAATCTTCTGCCAGTGAGGAAAGCCACCCAGCAGCCTCGCTGCTTCAGCTTCCAGGCCTTTAGGGATAACCGCCTCCCGGTGTCTGTTAAGGTTTTTATCATGTGGAATTCTCCTCAGTTGAATTGTCTTGGTTGCTCTCTCTCTGTATGTTCATATGTTCATTGCTTTCTGTGTCTCTTCATGTAAGGTGAGAGACAGCAGTAAAGAGCCCACGGGATTTTTGTCTTTCCTGCGTAAGACCACCAAGTATGAGGACAGTCAGCATGTGCTCTGTAACCTCAACATTACGATGCCTCCGTGTATCAGGGTAAAGCTATCAAACTGAGTTCTTATATACAAAAACAGGGACCTCATTTGTATTCACGTCTGACGTCAGTGGTGTTTGCTTGTCAATAGCAGATTCTGGGGAGTGAAGATCGGAGGAGAACTCTGACCCCGCTGGCATTAAGAGAAAGATACAGTGCCCTAAATGAGCCTGCGATGGGTATGAGTTTTTACACGTCCCATTGACTACGGTAATCTAAACTTCACATAAAAAGATATTAATGTTTCTTTTCTACTCTGGTTTCTGCAGCATCAATGAGTGCGATGGAGAGGACTGAGCTGAAAATGGCTGTGATTGCAGAACAGCTGGGACTGAGCTGGGCGGGTAATATACTGCAGCCTTCTGTCTGTCTGTCTGTCTGTCTGAATGCTGGAAACCATCTATGTTTACTTTGTGTCTGACAAATTTGCCTAGTTCCTTGGTGTCTAAACAACATGGCCTCCAGCCATTCAAACAAATTATAGTCTATTTTCCAGCCAAGAGTATTTGCTATTTTGGCATCAGAATAATACTCTTTCTCTTCTGGTTAGCGCTAACGTGTAGCAGTGTACCATTTCAACTACAGGACCTTGACTTCTACAAACCACATGACTCATGTGCTAAATGATGTACTGGAACTATTACCCTCACTTCATCTAGATCTTCTCTGTCACATGTTTTAGAGTTGGCACGTGAGCTTCAGCTCAGTGTGGACGACATCAATAAGATCCGTGTGGAGAATCCAAACTCTCTGCTGGAGCAGAGCTCAGCTCTACTCAACCTGTGGGCCACTCGAGAGGGCAAGAGGGCCAAGAGTAAGTACATGACATGGCTCTAAATTTCTCTCATCCCCAAGTTTCTTTTCCTTTTTTAATCCACTGGTATTGTAATTGAATTGCCATTCGTTCTGGGAACCTTTTTTCCTTGTTTGCGTGTGTGTCTCTGTCATATGTCCTCTCTGCAGTGGAGAGCTTGTACGCAGCTCTGAAGAGTATTGACCGTATGGACATTGTCAGCATGTTGGAGGGACAGCCACCGCAGCCTGCGAGACAAGGCGCCCGTGATCTCAGCAGACGCCGACACAATGAGAGAGAGCACATTTCCCCTGGTATGACCAATGGTAAGCTGCTTTTCCGGATCCCACAGTGCAGCCTGTCCCCTGTGTCCCCTTTTGCCCCAAACCCAGAACCCACAACCCACTTTCACAATAAACTCACATCCTCTCCTAAAGTTTAAGTGAAAATTGATCCCCTGTGATTTCTCATTGTCTTCCCTGTGTTTTTCTTATATGTTCTCCATGATACTGTTGTGTATGAAAACTGCCACAAACATTAAACTTTTGCAGGACTTTCCCTACAACAACATGCAGAGTGACTCAGGACACTCCTACTCTACTACATGTACAACCGCTGTACAGTGTACAGAAAAAAAGCTAAGTTGTGAAATGCTTGGACCTTGATAGTGAAGAACACTTGAGCAAAACACTCTCTCACTCTAAATAGTATTAATACTCTAATATTGAGTCAAATCCATAAACTCTAATATTAAGTCTTTATGACATTTTAAATTTAGTAGGACTGCATTTTGTCTTAAAAAACAACACCTTGTTATACATGATCACTCCATATACAGTAAATCATAAGTAAAGACTAACATAATTGGGTTTCTTACCAATTGTCAGTCCTCAGTCTTTTACTCCTTTTCCTCATGGTTTCCTTCACATGCATAGTCTACATCTTAATGACTCCATTTTCACCTCTGGATGGGTGTGAGTCGCCCATCAATGAGTCAGCCCGCCAGGTGCCAGGTCGTCACTGTGAAAACTGGAGCAATAGTCGGAGATGTAACAATGCATACACAGTTATGACCATGAGGGTCAAAGGGTAAAGACGGAAACATTCAGATCACTTTTGCAGTGAATCTGATAATCATGTATCTGTGTTGTCTCTCTATCTGTCTATTAACCTGCCTCCCAAAGGCTGTTCCTGCTTTGACGCTTACATAAGAACGATGTGACACTTTGATAGCAAGGATCAACATAGATACACCTAGAGTAAGGTCAAACCATATACAGTGTACAATTTTGAGATGTCCCAAATAAAAGATGACCAATGTGAAACAATGTGGTCGTATGTTGTACTGTGAGTAATCTTTACCCCGCTCATCTGACCACAAATAGCCGGTGAAAATTCTCTGACTCAGAAATTAAAGATGATCATGTCTCAGTGTGTGCTGTCACTACCGACTACTACATTTTATCTTCTAAACTAATAATGATTAATAATAAGTCAATACCTGTCATCATCCCACACGAAGGATTAGGCCAAAAATAAAATAAGACAAATGGTCAGATAAATAAATAAAACTATAATAATAATAATAATAATCAATGAAACATGAAAAATAAATTGTTAAATACTTACCAGCTAGTCTTACTAGGGAAATGTTATGAAACGTTATGGAATGCCACAACTAGCTAGTTAGCTTGCCTTACCTTAGCATAGAGACTGTAAACAGCTAGACTAACTCTGTTATGTGTTTAGTATCTATCTATATAGTTACAATGCCAAGAAACAGGGAATAGTCCAGCACATAACATATATAAATATTGTATTTAATGACGTGTTGGTTGATCTGTTTCAAGTCTTCAGGCTTGGCTAACTGCCAGCTAGCATTAGCTTCGTATTTAGCATGCTATCAGACATGGGCGTGGTTGTGGTGTCTTCAAACGTTTTTACAAGAGAACTTTTTACAATGAAAGAAACTCAAAATGTGTTTTTTTCCAAATATTTCAGCTCGTTAATGCAAAAGAAACTTACTCGTGTAAGAACAAACAGCAGCCTTTATTCTGTCTTTGCCTCTTTACGGTATGTTAAAATGATGTCTTTACAGATCTGCTCAAGAATTTTGATTCATAACACTAGTGTACTACTATAGGTAAGCACATTTCTAATAAGATCATTTCCAAGTCAGAAAATAGAAACTATACTAAATGGTAAAGATACCTTCTTTTAGACTTTTGTGAGAGGACGTTTAAATGCTGTCTGCCTGTGGTTGCATGGGGAGTAGTTTGAGTCTCTCTAGAGCTAATGTTGGTGCACTGAATGACCTTTTGGGAGCCCTGTTTTCATTCCCTGTGAATCTGTCCCTCTCTCTGTGTTTCTCTGGACATGTCATCTGCAGCCTAGCCGCCCTATTCTTCCTCCTTCTCACTCCTCTCCGAACTCTGATCTCATGCCGACCTCATGTTGACCTCTGACCCACATCTTTGCCTCTTTTTTTTGCGACTAGTTGTGCATCTTCTTTATTTTTTGAATTCTTGAAAACCCCCACCTTTTTTGAGTGTCCACTCTGTGACTGACACACCTCACACAGGCTGTGTACGCAGCACCCACTGGGAGGGGGGAGGTGACCCTTGCTGTCTCTCACTGTTTCTGTGTTCATCACCCTATTTCATAATTCCTCTTTCTGTCCTGCTGCCTACTCCTTTCTCGTGTCCCACTCTGTCCTCTCCCTCGCTCTCCATCCTGTCTCCCACTTTCCCTCTGTCTGACTGCATGTGCACGTAGGCTGAATTTCATTGCTCATTTACCCCTCTGTTTGCTTGGAGACACTGGCATGAGGAATAACACTGGCTTGTTGGAGATGACAACTCACAGACTGCACTAGCACCTGATTCTGCTCGACTGAAAGACGCGTTTTGCATGGCATGCATATCAATATAGACCAGTTTTTATGGGAGGTTTTTGTTTTTCTTTCAATGCCACAAACCTTATTTTTGTGAGACACTGTGATTGTGACTTGCTCTGTCCATGTGTGAATGTTGCTGTTGTCGCTGTATGTCTCTAATTCAATGTATAAACTCAGTCCATCTGATGAGTTATTTGAAATCTGTGTTTTAATTGTCTTTGTGAGTGTTGTACTGGGGTCAGTGTGATACTGTTCCTCCTCTTACTGTAAATGTGCTTATTGTTTGATGTGAAACTCATCAATCAGTCTGTGTGTGCGTCTTTAATTTAAGTGTTTGACTAAATGTGTGTCCTCCTTATACATATGTATCAGTGTTTGGGCAAAACCTTTATTTACTTTATGTGTATTTCGTACGTGAAGTTCACTGCTTTGTTTATCTGTATTATCTGTCTTTCTCATGTTCCACTGGGTCATTAAATGACACATGCATTTTTCATATTTCACACTTGCCTCTAAAGTTCTCTCTTTCACCTCTTTTGTCATTGAGACAAGTTGAAAACAGAGTCGAAGTTTTATCTTCAAATACTCCATATTACAGATACTTTCAATGATAACTCAAAGATTGCTCACACAATTGCAGTTAACTTAAAACTCACTGTTTTAATGATTTTATTATTAATGCTTTAACTCTATTTGCTGCAGCAT
The DNA here is from genome assembly GCF_019176455.1 of Solea senegalensis. NCBI lineage: Eukaryota > Metazoa > Chordata > Actinopteri > Pleuronectiformes > Soleidae > Solea > Solea senegalensis. Next base: position 8,679,516 of record NC_058025.1, on the reverse strand, counting down.
ATATTACTCCTAGTGTGTTGTCAGGCTTTTATGAATGGGAAAAGGAACATGACAAAGCAGTTCTCCCAAATGAACAGTGAAGAACAGTTTACATCTCTGCACAGTACTGTGTCGTGTAACAATTTCTGTGAACAAATAACAGAGGATGAGAGGCTGAATGAGAGAACAGAATGTAGCACAAGAGGTCATCTTTAACACTTTGAGTCACAAATATCTCCTGCACTCACAGCAATATCCAACAGCAGTAATGCCAAACATGAATCAGGTTACACCCTGCACAGCTCTGCACCGTTTTTTTCATTATGAGGCGTACACATACAGTCTCTGTCTGTCTGTCTGTCTGTCTGTCTGTCTGTCTGTCTGTCTCATGCACACATGCAGGGAGGGGGGGATTCAACTCTGCTTCCCACACTTGACCTGCACTGCTCTTTAGAGTGTGGCTATTATACTAATAATACACCTCACTCATTTCCATTGCCATTTTTACATAAATGAACAGGTCTTCATTTTCAGTGTAATTAGTCCAGTGAGACAGTAGTTAAATTGTGCTGTGTGACATTGTGCTTTATCATGCCATGTCTGCCTTTACAAAGAAGCTGTACGCAAACATGTACTATGTAGGAGTGACCTGAGTCCACCGCACATTTACACCTGGTCGTTTCTGTTAATTGGTTTTGAGGCAGTAACGATGTTTGTATATGTTTTTGCAGCAATTCTGTAAATGTATGTTAATACACTCAGTTGGCAGTTTATTAGGTACGCCGACACATTTGTCTTGCAAATTAACTCATTCATCTGAATACATATGTTGCACATTAGCACAGTAGAGCACTTCTCTGTGCAAGGTAATAAACCACCATATACAATCCCCTATAAAAACATCACACAAATCATCGCCCTCCTGGAACAATGTCAATTAAAACTGAACATTAAACCCTTTGTGAAAGAGAACTTACTGCAGTGGCCAGTTGTACCTGATAGACTGCCACCTCAGTGTAGTTGTGTAATACAGTGTTGAATGCATAATAATAAATGTACAGTATGTGTCAAAATACGATTCAGCAGCTGTGTGTACTGAGCTGTTGTGTGTGGGAACGTGTGTGTGAAGAGAGAATGAGATTGCCTGCATGCATGCTACCCAGCCTGGCAACAATAATAACATGCCTGTTCTTGAGTGGATCTGAATGCATGCATATGCGCGTGTGAGTGACGGTACGAGTGAGGGAGCGTGTTTATGGCATGTGTACGTGTGGCAGGTTGTGTGTCACTGTTGGACAGGCGTGTGTCCCAGCCCCAGGTTGGGGGCAGATACAGTAATCCCTGTCCATCTCCCTGCAGGTGGCAGCCAGCAGAGCAGCATCAGTCACTGCTGGGTTCGAAACTCGGTCTCAGTCTCTCAGTCCATCTGGCTGTGCCTGCTGCTGCTGCTGCCACTGCTGCTCCCACCGTCAGCGCTGACTGATCGAGCTTGACGCCCCCTTTTCTAAAAGTTGCCCTTGCTCTTTTGTCCAAAGCTCCTTGCACCTTTATTGCAGCTCACATTGTCTTGGCCCTACCCTCTCTTCCTCCCCATTCTTCTCCCATTTGTCCCTTCAGCCTCTACTCCTTCCCTAGATGCCCAGCTCTGGGCAGGGGTACTTACCCCCTCCCAGGGTCCAGGTGCTGTAGGGGTGAGGCGGGGAGCGAGGTAGGGGGCAGGGTGTCAGTGTGCCTCTCTCTGTCTCGCTCCAGGTTATGGTCTCGCGCAGGATGAGCTTCTATCACCGGCCTCCATGCAGTACAGTCTGCCCTCACCGCTGGGCGCTGAGCCTTACTGGCAGGAGGTCTCCAGTCTCGACTGTGCACCCATTGCCACCACAGAAGAAGACACCCTCATGGAGATGTCTGATGTGCAGGTGTGGCCCTCGGGCAACAGTCCCTCCCTGGTGCCCGTGGAGGACTCCTCGCTGGAGTGCAGCAATGCTGATGATTCAGAGGGTCTGCTGGGACTGCCGTATGGAAGTCTGGGTCGTCCAGCCAGTCAGGCCAGTGCAGCCAGTGGAGGGGGTGGGGTGCTCAGTGGCTCCATTGAGCTGCCCGAAGATGATTCAGAGATGGGCGTTGACTCGCTCAGCACTGCCACGCCGGCCTCGCTTGGGGGCACCATCGCTGGGATCAATCTTAACGGGCTGAACAATGGTCAGGGGTCAGAGGCGAGCTCGGAGGTATCGGCAGTCACCAGTGCAACTGGTGGTGGAGGAGCTGGAGGAGGAAGAGGAGGAGGGACAGGCTCAGACGAAGGGCATTCTCTTGTTACAGGACAGCAAAGGGTGTATGCTCGGCTGAGTGAGTCACCTGGTCTGAGCTGTGTTCCAGATCGAAATGGAGACAGGTGAGTAAGAACGCTGGCTGCCTCTCAGGCAAAGTTACAATTCCATTAGCAAAATGATAAATCTGTTCTTATATTCTATTTAACTTTATCACATGCCATCAACTGGAGTTGCTCTGACAATTCCATGATGAGAGATCAGTAACCAAAGCTATACATGATGTTTAACTCTCCTTTCTGTAAATGTGCAGTGCATGAGCCACCTCATCATTGAACATTCTCTCTTTCCAGGTCAGGTAATGGTGGAAACAGCGGTGGAGGCTCTTTCCTTTCCTACCTGCAGGAGCAAACAGGCCCACAATGGATGCCTGTCACTGACCCTACTCAGGCCTGGGTGGGCAGTCAGTCCAAGCCCAGGCAGGCCATGGACTCCATGATGTCATCTGTACGCAACGCTGTTGACGGAGATCAATCGCATATGTCACCAGAGGCCTTGCTTCAGCCTGTGAGAGACATGGGGCACTCTGAGATCTTATGCGGGCACTTCAGAGGTACCCAACCATTTGAGAAGGGTTTGGGCTTCCCACACAGAGTACCAGAGCTACGGGCCTGGGACGATGTGCGTCTGAAGGGCCAGGTGAGTGTTCTGCTCCTCCCGTGCAAACTAAAAAAAAAGAAGTGCTGGGAAGTTGTAAAGAATTTAAATGCATATGTTCTTCACCGGATAAATCAACAATGAGCACTGTCCTGGCATTTAAGAGTTAAAATTCAGTCTGGAAGGGCATTCACTTCCTTAATGGATACCATCAACCATGACCTGACTATCAGCAGTGAAACTTTTACTTTCAATTTCACCTCGTTGTCAGTCCCTTCACAAAAACCCATTCTCTTTCTTTTCACCATTGTTGTGTCTCATTAGGAGTATTTTCTGAAACTGAGCAAACAATTGCAAAGAAGAGAATCAACTTCCTGTTTAACAACATGCCCAGTGCACCTGAATGGTCACATTATTTTTTAAATTACATCCACACACGTACTCCTGTGCAGTAAGGACACACATCTCATGGACACAATGCATTCTCTCGTCCCTTAACCTTATCTTAACCATCATAACTAAATGTATTACCCTATAACATTTACCTTTTACCTAAGATCAACCTAAGTCTATTCCTAATCTCGAAACCAAGTCTTAAAGATCAAAAAGCCATTTAAAGACCTCACTAAATGTCCACACAGGGTCAAAATGGCCTCTTAAAGATAGGTTTGAATCATGATGTGTCTTCACAGCCTACTGTACATGTAGACACACACACAGTCTACGGCCCAACATGGGCACAAACAGCATGTTCATCCAAAAATAGCGAGCCCTCTCAAGTTACATGATCCATCCCCACCTCAGTCATTTGCACGTGTAAGCTTTTTGGGACAACACACACAAACACACATCACACATCACACTGTAAAAGACCAACTCATAGAATAGAAGGTTGTGTTTTGCGCCTTTGTGAGCTTGATACTGACTTTATACTTTTTTTTAACTCAAAGACAGTTTAAGAGTTCACTTTGTTTTTATTTGAATGCAATGCAGGCCATAAAGATGTGTTTGCATACAGTCGTCAATGGTTCTACAGACATTTACCGACCAGTGTGTGCAGGGTAAAGACAAATATTAAAGCAGGACATGAGGACATGCTTTAATCACAGTATACAGAGGGACAGTGCAGTAGCCAGAGGTATTTAAAGCTCATAGATCACATGGTCAGAAAAAGGGGGAGAGGTGCGAATAGAAAGCTCCCAAGGTTGCTTTTGCCTTGATTTGTCATTGACTGGATACTCCTGATCTGCCACTGGGAAGAAGAGGGAATAGAGAACAGAGGAAAGGGCCCACAGCCCCAGCAAGTGGAGCACAGATATGAACTTAAAGATTCCAAACTTATTTTGACTGACCCAGTGTCAAAAGGCAGAGGTCTTGCAGCTGTTACCCTCCCTCTAAACAGAGAGAGGAGCTGAGTTGAGGAAGGCTGAAGGGACGTGAAGTCGGCGTGTTGCATTGTCGTGTGCGGGCTGTGTTGATTTTTTGGGAACCTTTGTGGGGCGATGTGGGCCCTGGTGACCGAGCTCCTCTTCAGCTTTGTGCTGCTGGCTTTCCTGGTCATCAGCTGTCAGAATGTCCTTCACATAGCCAGCGGCTCGGTGCGGTCCGTGCTCACCTACATTCACTGTCAGCTGGACCGAGAGCTCGGTGAGGTCGAGGGAGTGGCCGATGAGGAGGAGAACGTCACCACCAGAGTGGTCCGCCGCAGAGTCATCCTCAAGGTACAAAGAGAGAGGGACAGAGGAGAGACTAGATGAAGTCTGGAGACAGAATTCACAGGCAGTAATCCAAGGAAAGATTATTGTTTTGGTGAAAAGTGGAAAGATGCTGGAGTGGAAATGATTTTACTGCAGTCAATTGAGCAAAGTGACTGTTAGGATTATGTGTTGAATGGAGAGTCAAGTCATATTGTCTCAACAAGGCAGGTATATGTATATATATTTATATATATATATATATATTGCTTCCTAATCTAGTTCAATGTCCTTTACTGCCAGTAGTGTATGACTGAGTTTTAGTCACAAGCTTCACAAGTTTAGCTGACTCTTGCTCACTTCACCGGCTGCAAGAATTTCTTTGAGCTTAAAAATAGCTGCGTCGACGTACTAACTGCAAATCATTGTGGGCTATAACAGTGTTGTCATGAACTTCATGAACTGTAATTGCAAGTGTCAACGAGAAAACAGAAAAGAAAAAGAGCTCCATAGATCCCAACAACAGTTGGACTGACATACTTTATTCACCCCCTCCCCATCTGCTTCTCTGAGTTTCTAATCAGTGGATGCATTCATGGCTGTTTTAATCTGCTGTAGATCCATAATTCACTAAGTGCTCATTTACTTTCCTCCAGCAGAGGTCCAGTATAATCAAGAGGAGATAACTGCATTTATGGTTTATTTGGAAAAAAATAAAATTAAGGTTGGCAAATGGTTTCCACAGGGCGATGAGGCTGAAGATCTTCCAGGGGAGCAAGTAAGCGAGGAACAGTTCACGGATGAACATGGAAACATTGTCACAAAAAAGGTGAGTCATTGAAGAATAATGTATTCTTAAAGTGGGGTCCACTCGTTGTTTCCCTTGTCAGTGTCACAGTAGCCTCACACCTTCTCTTCCCAGAATGATTATTAAGTTAATAATCATTATGTTAAGTGGATCATCACATACACCTTTACACTGTGGATACATTTTTTCAAAATTAGAAAAATTACATAACAGTTTCTTTTCACTGTCCACTCTGTTTTCACCCATCACTCTCTCCCACCCTCCTGTTTGTGGTCGTGTGTATGTGACAGATTGTGCGTAAGGTTGTGCGCAGAGGAAAGGGTTCAGGTGAAGAGGGGGTTCAGGAGGTGTGCATGGAGGGTTCTCTGCAGGACGCCAATGAGCTGGATGTTGATGCTGAGCAGTTCATGAGCTACGCCATCCTGGGCCGCGACAGCAGCAAGGTGGGATTCTGATCTGCAGGCAGCTCACTGTCGGCCGCAAGGCCTCGCATCACCTGAGGCCTCTGTTATTAAGATGCTCCTTGTGTCGATTAAAACCATATAGTGGCTACTTCATATTGAGAAGGGAAATGTGTGCTGCAGTAAGCTTATTAGTGTCATCTCATCATGGTCTCCCTCAGCGAGTCCTTCAGTAGCTTAACCTGCATGAGCTTCAGTAAGAAGTAGTGACAGACTGGGAGCACAGTTTTGGCAGTTTTCCACAATACAGTTGTAGCGCAGCTCAGCATGGCTTGACTCTACATGGTTTGGGTGGTTTTCCATTACTATAGTACTTCCTCAACAGGGGATGAGTCATCATACCACGGCTGCACAAAAATGCTGTGACGTCCTTTAATACGCGACACAAACTAGTAACGAACAATAGTTGTTTTCAGTGTAACTGCTCAGCTCGCTTGGAACCCCACCAGAGAAAGTAGGTACTGAAAAAGTACCAGGTACAAGGGACTATCGTTAATGGAAAAGCAAAAAAGTAGAGTAGAGTCGAGCAGTGCTGTGCTGAGCTGTGCTCATTTCTTTGTTGAATGAGGTGCTGAATTAAAACCTTATGCATACAACTTTTAGCTCACTTTGTTCACATTTTACCAATCTGTGAATCCATGGGCAGTGAGGATATATATATATATGTATATTTATACATATATATATATATATATATATATATATATACATATATATATAAATATAAATATATGTATATATATATATATATATATATATATATATATATATACATATATACATATATATATACATATATGTGTATGTGTATATAAATATAAATATATATATATATATATATATATATATATATATATATATATGTACACATAGTACTGTGCAAAGGTTTTAGGCCACCATTAGATTTGTTGTTTTAGCAATGCTATAACGACAATAGAGGATAATTATTTTTATTTCACTTTAACACATCCAGAATATATGTTTTTTGTTGTTTAAAAAAAACGTCCTCTACAGGTGTCAAGTATTTAGCGTGATCTACCCTTACACTTGAACAATAACACAGCTCTGTTAATACTGGAGTGGAACCTTAATTAATGTTACTGGTAAATCCTGTGTTTGTCCTACTATTTCATTTAAAGCTTGACATGCTTGAGCATTACATACACATGTTGCATGAGTTAAACTCATTGACAGCTCGCATCACTTCATTCCAAATATAAATATGTATATATATATATATAGATATATATATATATATCTATATATATATATATATATATATATATATGTACACAAAGGGGCTAAATGTGAACAAAGTGAGCTAAATAGTCATAAAAAATATTCATTAGTAATAAAAGTCTAACCAATTGTTCACTTTCGGCACCCTCAAAGTACTTGTGTTACTTGTGTTTGGGTCCCCAGTCACGACAGAGGATTGTGCAAAGTGTTTGGTTGTCTGATTTCTGTAAAGTTAAGGTTCCATACAAATATGAACACCATGTTTATCTACTGTGTTCTAGAGGCAACACATGAGGCCCTGTTGCTCTGGTGCTGTTATTGCTCACATTTCATCAGCCCACTCAGAGTGACATCATTTCACTCATCACTAAGCTGCTCTCACATATCATGTTTTGTGTTTTTCTTGCACCTTCATGACTGAATTAACTGACTGTGGCCTGTGGTTATATTTTACCATTTTCTCTCCACCAGTTATCCACACTTTTCTGTCTTTTTTTGCCTTCATTAAAAGTTATAGTCCTTCACCTGTGACTGTGTGCTGTGTCACTTAAACCTGCAAGATTATTTACAGTCATTCATTGGTTTGGTTTGACTGCCAGGACATAAATCTTCTTGATATTAGTCTTAACCATATCCATTTTGAAGATCAAAATCTTATATTCAGCTGCCATCCATCACTTCTGTCCTACCTTGACTGTTTTTACATAATTTCCTTCTTTTCTCCCTTCTTTCCTCCCCCCGTCACATATATGTTTCTCACATTTATTTTTCTGTACTTCCTGTCTTCCCCTCCTCCGCATCTTTCTCGCCTTTCCCTTCACATCTTTCTGCTTCTGTCCTTTCTCTTTTATGTAACTCTCCCATGACTAACTTTTCCCTCAACCACTTTTTCCTGCTCTTTTCCTGCCGCCTCCCCTCAACCCTCACACCTTTTCTGCCGCCAACTCCCTTTCCCCTGATGTAGCCCGATACTGTGGATGTGAAGAAAGGTGCTCAGATAGTGAAATGTGCCAGTCTGCGGAGAGTTAAGCAGTGAGGCAGACTGAGCGCTGCGTCCCCTCAGGTATGGGACTGACCTGCGGGCTAGACCATTTAATCCAGCCTCTCTGGATTAAATGCACCTGAATGCACCTTTAATCCAGTACTAATGATATGTTATGTGAGACTGGCACAGCAAAAAATGACAATTAAATAATCATTAAGTTATTTGATAAATGAATAACTTTAATCATGAAATTATTATTATTATCATTACTATTATTATTGTTGTTATTATTATTATAATAATAACAATAATAATAATAATAACAATAATTTAAAAATCACTCTTTATTATCTCTTTCCCTTACAAATAAGTATCATCAGCAAATATCACATGTCCGAAAAAGAACCACCTAACTCGACTAACATGTATTCATATATAATTATTCATAATCATAAAAGATAGTTTAATAATAGATAATTATGTATCTTATTTTTCTTTTTAAATCTGACAGACTGTTGGTCAGTCTTAATGTATGTGATATAGACAGAAATCTGACATGGATATTATTATTTTAAAGATAATATAAGGATGATTTAGGTAAACGCTTATTTTTACGGCGTACAGTAAGTATGGAATTATATTTGTCAATAGCAAAATAATTGATTATTTTTATTATAGTTTTGTTTGCTCAAATAAACCATTTTATTTTTCAAAAATGTTCCATTGTAGATTCAGAAATAAGATTAAAATATTCAGATATAATTCCATACATACTAAGCAAGTTTGATGCCAATGGATTATTACAGTTGCTGTAAATTTTGTTGGAAAATAGTTGACACTCGTAAAATAAACAACCGGCCAGTCAAGAAAGGGTCAAGAAAGGTCATAGCTGCAAAGCTGTGTGTGTGTTTAATTGTATTTATATCTTTGTGAGGTCGAACATACATACAAACCTATCTCTGTGGGGACATCTTGTATGGGCCCCACAACTTGGAGGGTTTTTTGAGGGGTAAGACCTGGTTTTAGGGTTAGTGTTAGAATGGGGTTTAGGTTTGGGTAAGGGTTAAGGTTACTCACTTAGTTGTGATGGCTAAGGTTAAGGGGCTAGGAATGCACTATGTCAGTTATGTGACCTCCCTAAGATATTTACAAACATGTCTGTGTGTGTGTATTTTGTATTTATATCTTAGTGAGATCCAAAAAAAAAACCATACAAACCTATCTTTGTGGGGACATTTTGTCTGGGCCCCACAACTTTAAAGGGCTTAGGACCTGGTTGTAGGGTTAGTGTTAGAATTGGGTTTAGATTAGGGTTAGATTAAGGGTTGGGGTTAGGCACTTATGTTAGTGTAAGGGGCTAAGGAATGTATTACGTCAATGATGTGTCCTCACTAAGATATTTAAAAACAAGTGGATGTGTGTGTGTAACTTGCCCTTTCCAAAATAAAGGCCTTGACATCCCTGTGATGACTGATATCTCTAGTGACTCGCTTCTGAATGTTAAACCATTTTGCTTGGATGCTTTTACAGAACTAACTGTTAGAAATTAGACAAAAGTGATTAACGAGGATCGTTGTAGCCCAGGTCCCTTTTTAAAGAATGGACATATTTGTCTTGTGTAAAAATACTTGATGACCAAATGACCGCAGCCCGCATGCTTGCTATGTGTGACGTTTTGCTCCGACGTGCGCTGACTCTGCGTTTTTTTTGTTTCTCTACAGAGTTCTCCGCAGGATTCAACCCCCTCACCAAAACCATCCTATATGGACACATGACCAGAAGCAACTCATAAGGAAGAAGAACACGTTAAAAAACAGAAGCAGAAGGGCAGAAATGAACAGCTACAACTTAATGACAACCATGGCGGCTAAGCCAGCTATCAGCACACACCCGAAGAGAAAGGATATGGATTTACTTGTAGTTTTTATTACTTTTTTTTAAAGAAAACATGGGAAAAATAAATATATATATATATATACATATATATATAAAATAACTAGGCTAGAAGCATGATTTCATATAAAACAAAAACCAAACACAGACAAAAAAAACAAAAAAACTAGCAACCAAAACGTGCTTCCTGTTATCTGTATCAGCATGAGTGACTGCTGCCGCATGGCCTGTCTTTAACTACAAATACCGAGGGAAGGCAGGGGGTGGGTTAAAGGGCTGGGAGGGATGGGGAGGAGACACCGCTGTATGGGACAGGCATGCACTGTAAGGTTTGGTCAATCACTGGCCACTTTTCTAAAGCGACAGGGGAAAATGTACCTGTGAAACATGAAAAAAAAGAAGACTAAAATATTGAGGATTACATAATCTCTAGGCAACATGTTACCCCCCCAACCCCACCTGCCCGCATTCTTCAAAGCATCACAGACTTGTTTTGAATCCGTCCCAGTGCTCTCAAAGTCCAGTAAAGCTACAAATATCACCCAATAATATTGGTGTTGTACATAATAGTGTATGCACTGAAATGCTCTACGTGACTGTGTTACATGTGTTGTTGGCGACACCACTGATGCTGCTGTTTCAGGTACATAAGAACCCCCCCCCGTTTGGTTCATTTGGTCTGAACCTGTGTATTATTCTATATATCTTGAGATCTTTGTGGGTTACAAGAACATGCAAAATGTCGTGTCTGCCTGTTTTTAGCATCAGATTTCTGTGTGTCCAGCTGTTTGTTTCTCTGTGCTTTCATCATTTGCTGTAGACATGTAAAAGTGTAGAGGGACGGCTTTAAATCGCTCACTGCGGGGGGTTTTGTGACGGACCTGTCTCGAGATATATGCTAAATGACAGATTAGCCTACTCTGCCATCCTAATCCTCCACCTTTTCATCCACAGTCTGTGATAATCCATTGTTTTAAATCCCGACACCTCTCATCGCTCCATGTTACCCCTTACCCCCCTACCTCCACCTCCAACCCCTCCACCCTTTCAGTCAGCCTCTCAGAGTAGATGTAGCAGTCCTGTCCACCTCCTACCAGAGGTACCAGGATACAAATTCACCTTTGTAGCAGTGTCTCTATATCATCTTTGTGCAGTATCTGATGCCACCGCCCAGTGGGGTGCACTTATAGACCATCTCACCACAACGAGAGAGTGTCACTTGATGTGGGTGAAGTGGCTGAAAAATGCTGGTAATAATGTAGCACTGGTTGGACTGGGTAAAAAAAGGAGAGACAGCTGGAGAAAGGAGGAATGTTGTGTCGCGGGTCAAGGATGTGTTGAGCTTTGATGTTTGTCTCCTTGGTAACTCTTGGTAAAGTGTAGCAACAGCGACAGTCAGTCACCAATCACTGTGATGAGAAACTGTAATACTGACCCGCAACTGTGAGCCTGACCCTTCCTGAAGTGTGTCTCTTGTCTCACTCCTTTCTTCCCTGGCACATCTTTTGTGTTTTTTTGTCATGTCTTAACTGTTATTCAAAAGAAGCAATAACTGCTTACAAAAGATAGGCTTGTTTGTGTGACTGTGGCTGAGTGTGTTTTTGTGTGACGGGGGGGGCGGGGTTTAGGATCATAGTTCATGTTCTTCCGAAGCTCGGGCTTCAGATCTGATTTCACACAGGTTTGAGCCTCACTACACTCAGAAATGATGTCAGCACATTAGCATCTGATATTTTACCACTTTTTCCTCTTTTGGAATAAGAAAACTTACGTTTGAGTTGTGCAAATAAGCTGGTCTCCCATCTGCAAAGTGCCCAGTGTCTGTTTTCATGTGGTGTAGTTTTAAAAATCTTAATAACATTCATATGCACCTTGAAATAAATCCTATTGGGTGTGTGTGTGTGTGTGTGAGTGTGTGAGCGCATGTGTGTGAGATTTTACTATCATGTATTCAGTCCTGTATCATGGGACATATCAATGTTGTGATAATATCACAGAAAGCTATATTGCAAATGAACAAAGAGCAGCAGCTCTCACATTACACATGTAATTCACGTCTTTGTTCTTCTTTTTATTAAAAACAGAAACTTAATTTACCTCAAAAAGCGAAACCATCAGTTACACACACATTTCCTTTTCAAACATTTCAGTAAACGTTGAATGATATGTTATTTAAGACAATGTAAGTCGCCAAACTTTTGCAATAAGCACCTGTCAATAAGTGTTTAGTTTCGGCTCCACGGCCAGAGATGATGAATGTAAAGTCTTGGTATACTGTACGTCTCGTTATAAGGTTGTGTTGGCTTTGTACTTTAGTAGATCATAGGGTGTTTCACTCAGTATCTGCTCTTGATCGTCAAAAACATGACATTTCATTCTCATTTCATAACAAACATACATAAGAGGAAAGATGTGAAGATGTGTTTTTTGCCATTTTAACAAATATCCATTCATCAGGTATTATTTCTATTATATTACTATTTTTTTAAGAGTCATAAAAAGGTTGGCTGTCAGTAATATTTTGACATATTGCCCCACATGTCATATGGTTTGCTCTCTAAGGGCTCATGATTATGATAGGCTTGCATTGGTTTCTGATGAAAGGGCCTGTTTTATAAATCCACTGCTGATGTCAGGGTTTTAGAGCGAGGAGGTGTGGGACGGGAAGGGGCTCTGCATGGTGAAAAGACAGACGAGGGGAAAGCACTCTGAAGCCGTATGGAGTGACGCGTGGTTGCTCTTTCAACAAGATGACAAGCATTTTTACTCAACACACAGCCACACTCAACAACTCTTGATCTCAAAACGTGAGACCGGGCCACTTCCGAGGCTTCCACGTGGCGATGGTTTCAAATCAGTTTTGAATGGAGGAATCCACACAAACAAGTGCGAGCAGAGGAAGGAGCGGTTCCACAAAAAATAAACAATACCGAGCTCTGCTCTGAGGGACTACTGAGTCGACGCCATGCACCACGTCCATGCAAAAATATTAACTGTTGCAAAAACTAGAGAACACATGTATATTCCTTTAGAATGGATTGAAGACATTATTAACGCAATAGCATATTACTCAATACTAAGGAATGCAACTGCGTACATGCACAGAAAATGTTTTTAACATAAAAGGATATGTATATATACACATATATACACACATATATGTGTATGTATATGAGAAATATATTAAAAAATATATATATTTACTTAGAATGCTATGCACCCTTACTTGTCAAATGGGATTCTAGTTATGTTATGGATGTACTTTTAGCATCATACAGCTGTAGCTACCAAGAGACTGTTGAGTTCTGAGTAATGCCTGCAAACCAAGGGATAAATTGAGTTCTTGTGGGTATTTTAACCTGATTTTTTGTTTTGCTTTTTTTTTAATGTTATGGAGAGTTGATCATGAATTTAAAATACACATATAAGAGCCTTTTAATCCCAATCAAATCTGAGGACATCTATTGACAATTTACTCTGTACACCAGCTCAACATTTACAAAAATTAATAAAGAAATGAAATGTCCTTGTGTACTGTGTGTGTATAATTTTGTGTGGGACACTTTAAATCTACGTGCATCCAACGATTATGGTCATATTGTACTTGTGAACAATCCAAATGTGATTTATAGTTTTATCACTTTTTTAAAACTTATTCAACCAATTCCCAAGACAAGTCAAGCAGCAGCATACATAAACAAATAAAGTTACAGACATGAAAGACAACAGAAAAAAAAACATTTAAAGAATTTACTTAATAGTTGCATAGCTAGTTCAGCTGAAACTGTAATATTGAATATCATTATGAATTATACCACATGCTGAATTGCCCAAGGCCTTAAACAATGGTGCCACCAGGTGGGGGCAAATTACAGTATGGAACAGTTTACCCCTTCAAACTGAAACTGCCCTCACTATGGAACATTTTGAATCACTTTTAAAGACCCACCTATTATTTAGCCTTCACTTTGGGATGAGAACATTTTATTCATACATATCTTACGAGACTTTTCCTGCCACTTTACTTTTTTTCTTTGTCTTTACCATGGTGTGTTTTAACTGTGTTTCATGTTCTTGTTGTATGTTTCATGTTTCATGTTGTATCCTTTACTCTGTAAAAGTCGGTCCTGGTTGTTTTCAAATTTGCTATAGAAATAAAGCTAGTAATTCCACTATATCAGTGATTAAGCGAAAAGGAAATCAAAAATTATAAAATAACACACAGACAACTGTAATAGAAACACTAAACATGCTCATATATATCATTTTACATTAAATATTCAGATAAACATAGGTATTATTACAACAAACATGTTGAGCATTATATTTACAATACAATTTAACTGTTACTTTTCCTGCACAATATAACACCAATGAAAACTGCACAGGGATTCAGTACCAGTAGGGGGCAGACTGTGTCTCTCTGCAGTCTGCTCTGCGTGTGTGTGTGTGTGTGTGTGTAGTTTGATTGCAGTGCCCGACTGTGGACGACGTGAGTGATTGTATGTGTGTGTGCGCGCTCAGGTGCTTTTAACAAAGAGCCCGCACACACTGTGTGAATGTGTCACTGCGTGTTGTGATGTCAGACACCACCTTCCATGGTTTGCATTTGTGAAAAATAGAGATATTTATTCGTCTGTGGCTGTTCTGCTAAAAACAGACACGGTGCAGCTCTGTCCTCGCGCTCTCTGTCTTGTCAGATGTTGTTTAGTAGTGTTTAGTGAGCTAGTTTCAGCCTGATATACTTGAGACAAGATGTCCACTGACTGCCAGAAGACCACTGCCAAGGCCATCCCGTCGACCAGGAGGGTGACAGTCAACGACGCGGAGCACATGCCCCACGACTACTCTACCACTCCCGGGGGAACCCTGTTTAGCACCACCCCGGGCGGTACGTTTACAGCTGCTATTCCACCCGTTAATGTGTTTATTGCATTTACAGAACAGGTGTGGCGAACATCCACGGTCACACGTGAATTGTCCCCATGCCAACTCCACGAGGTCGCGTATGCGGTCTCTACCACCACCGTGCTCCGCCCCAGCTAACTGCTAACACGGGGTAAGCTACTTTGTTGTTGTCAGGAGGTCTGGACAGGAAGTTGTTGTGGGGGCTGTTATTTTGAAGGCTTGAGTGAAATGGGAAGTGAGGTGTGTATGCAAAAAGTTGGTTGACTTTGTCTAAAAATAAACCATCACATTGCGGTGTTCTGCACATCTGTGAAATGTGAGATCTCATGTATCTCTAATTTTTGCCCTAACACACCTCACTTCCTCTTTCACTCTGCCCTTCAAAATAATAGCCCTTTGGCCAAAACAATTTCCTGTCTAAACCTCTTGACAACAACAAAGTAGCTCACACACTGGTTAGCATTTGTTTTTTTCTTGTAAAGAGTGAAGGAGGAATACTGACCCTGAAGCTTAATGTCATAATTACACAGCACACATGAGTGATTTCATCAGCTGATCTTGTGATGTTTATTTATTGACAACAAATTTACAGAACAGCAGATATGCACTGCTTGTATATAACAGATACTGTTACAGTAATGGGTAACTGGAAAATATAAAAATACAACCAAAAAACAAACAAACAAACAAAAAAATGTAATGAATGAAAAACAGTATATTAGTCCTTCACAAAGAGAATATGACAGAGATTCAGTTTTCTCAACTTGATGGTTTTACTATAATCTTCAAACTCATGTAGAAAGGCAGTGAACTTAGAATAAACACTTTTCACCCTACCCTACATTTATGTATATGAGACAAAGATTAACAAGACTTACAACAAAATCAAAAATATTTTCATCAGACTTAAAATATGTAATAACATTTTTGCAACTAATTTGTTACACAATATATGATTTGTCAGATGAGACCAAACTCACCAAAAAGTCATCGTTTATGTTGTCCAAAACCACACTAAAATGTCAAGGTTTAGTATGTCGTCCAATGACGAAATCTACTCAAGTAAAAGTAAAAATTAGTTCATTCATAATGTACTTTGTAACAGTTGGTTTTTTTGTCCTGTGTGGTGCAGAAAGGGAGATCTCAAACTCGTTGTTTTTAATTAAAGGAACACTTTACAATTTACATCGCAACAACAAAACAAAACATGTCAATATTTATAAGGGAATGAACAATAAAGAAAGAAATATTATTGCATTCATTCATATACATGAAGCAAGACTGAGGATGCCGAGAAACTCGTGCAAGAATGAAACTCAGTGCACTTCACTTTGTCTGATGCCTATTTTCCTCTTTTCCTGCCTCTTTACACGACAGGTACCAGGATCATCTACGACCGAAGGTTCCTGCTGGAGTGTCGCGGCTCTCCAGTCGCCAGGACTCCTCCTCTAGGTCTGCCCAGCATTCCAGGGGTGACCAGTCCTCCCTCCAAAGTAGCCTGTGAGAAAGCCTCTCATGGAGAACTACTGAACAACAACACCACTGCACCGGACAGCAGCAACACAGGTATGTTGACACATCAGACATAAAACACAGGGAGGCATTTAAATGTCTTTACACATGCTCTGGCTGTAGACTTTAACAGAGTTTTATTTTTGGCAGACTGGTAGTGACATTGTTTCACATTACCTGGTCATATTTTTGATAAAATGCTTAATTTAAATGTTGATCTATGCTGTGTTTTTTGCCTGTTGTGCTGCAGCGTGTGCTCACGCACATACAGGGTTCAGTAGGGACCAAAGCAGGTGAACATCACTGGAAAGACACCTGTCGGTGTTTGCAACAAACCACCTGTTTAAACAAACCTGTAGAGCAGTGATATTTTCACCATTTTGGACACCATTGAACAACATGTTGTTCACAAACAGCGGTGTCTTAGCTATTTTCTACCTGCAGGAGAACGTAAGTCAGGAATATTATTTATTTTACTGACAGTGACCTTTTTAAAAAACAATTGTCCATTGTGCAGCTCTGTTATCTAGGCCCATGGTTCTCTAACTGTGGTACTCGAGCTTCTTCTGGTGGTACTTGTAGGAAAATCAGAAATACTGTATACCGGGGTATGAGATCAGAGTGGAGCTGAGGATTTTTGACTGGCGTGCATAGAAAATTAAACAAATTATCTTATTGGGAATAAATCTGCATCCTATTTACACCACTGTATTATAATGTTGGTGATAATGTTGTTATTTGAGAGCTCAATATTTTCTCAGGTGATAGGACTCAATATCTGCATAACGCGATAACTAAAAAGATGCTGAAACAAAGTCAAATCCTATTTGTGACACTTTTTTTAATGTTTCTTTTAAGGTGATGACGCACAGTTTGAAATGGATATCTAGGTGAAGCTCGGATGGGCATTAACATGTCAGACCAACATGTCGGATTCCACGACGATACAGGTTTTGCCTTCTGTGTCCACAGTGTCCTCCAGTCTGTCCTCGTCAGTGTCATTTAATTGTCTGGACCTGATCGAAACTGTAACAAAGCTTTTTCTGCCTCTGAGTTTAAACCATAAGACGAAAGTGTGCCTTCCTGTCGTGGCTAAAAGTTTGAAATAACACCAGGAAGTACAGCCTCATCCCTTAACTACTGAGAGAAGATCCAATTTTCTGAGTTTCTAAGCATTCCAGAGGAGGCCGTCACCCCGATGTGCTTTATTTGTGCCATCACGGCTCTTTGATTATGTTAAAATGACTCTATATGTTCATGTATGAGTTGGATCATTCTCTCAATTGTCATGCAGAGAATGTAAGACAAGAATTTTGTGAAGTAAATTTTGAAGCAAATTTTCTCACAGTTATAATAAATAAAGCAAACGCCATCAAAACAAATAAAACCTTGTCATGTATTATTCCATATATGTTGATTGAGGGTCACTAGTGATGTTGTGGTTGTGTATTATTAAAATAAAAAAGCAGTCCACTTACATTATGGGTTTGTTTTTGTTTCACTGGTTAGAATACACATTTCTCTTACACAGTGCACAGTGAGTGAATCAGATACATGTATTATTATTTCATTGAATATATGAAGAGAAATAAGCACAAATTATTTGCATTTGAATGTGTATATTTGGTAAGAAAAAAAAAAACATTGATTGTTTTAGCAACACAAACGACCAAACGGTTTGATCATTTCTTAATCGGCTTATTGGAACATATGTAGAAAAAAGCTGATCTAAAGTAATAGACAGAAAAACATTTTTCAAAATGTAGTATGACTTTTTGTCACATTTTGGACGACATACTATAGTATGACTTTTTTTTCACGTTTTGGACGATATACTATAGTATTACTTTTTTGTCATATTTTGGACGACATACTAACCTATGACTTTTTTCACATTTTGGACGACATACTAACCTATGACTTTTTGTCACATTTTGGACGACATACTATAGTATGACTTTTTGTTGTATTTTGAGAGGCGACACTTTTTTGTCAAAATTTTGACGACATACTAACCTATGACTTTTTAGATGTCTCGTGTCCTGTCTATGTCCTGTGCGGTGAGTTCTGTGCCTTTTAATTGCACCCCAGGGACAAATTAAAAAAAAAAAGTGTTTTGAATTTAATTTAATTGATTCGAATTAATTTCAATCATACTTTTCCTGGTAAATTATCTCTCTGACTTATATATATAGATATACCTATACTATATGTATATACAGAGGTAGAAAGAGTACTGAAATATTCTACTCTAGTAAAAGTATCACTATTTTGATAAAGATTTTACTTAACTACAAGTAAAAGTACTGGTCTAAAAATGTACTCAAGTTAAAGTAAAAAATAAGCTGTTGTAGAATGTATTCAGAGTAAAAGTTACCGTGTTTCCTTTACAAATGAAAAGTGTTGACAAAATAAAATATGTAAACACATAATGTATCAGTCAAAATGGGTCAAAGGTCACAAATGCCACTGACTCAGGGACCTTAATTAGTGCCAGTTCAGTGTGTCCTCGTCACTCACTGCCAGTTTTCCAGTGCGTGAATTATTTATTTATTCATTTTTTTTATTCAGGTAAAGTACTTAAAAATGACACAAAAAACCTACTCAATTACAGTAACGGGAGTAAATGTAATTCATTGCTCTAATACATGCACTATATCATGTTCTTTTTCATTTCTTCAGGTGAACAAGATATAAACGTAAGGGTTCTCCAGATGATTCGCAACGAGCGCATCAAGGTAATAAAATGTCTTTCGCTGATCTTTATTCTCCCATTGTTGATATGCCAATTCCTATTTTTTGATTAATGGATTTGCAAATTGAGAGGGAACCTCCCAGTCAAGGCATTAGTGTAACTGAAAAAGGGGCATGGAAACCACAACTGACAGAGACCCTGAAGAAGACCTGTGTCGGTCCTGATAAATAAAGGCATTTTAAATTTGCTACCGTGTGTCTTGGACTGCATTTGTGACTGAAAACACTTTTTTACCCGCACAATGAATCCTTGACAAATAAGAATAAATACAGCCACACAGCACCAGTGTGTGATCACTGTTGTCATCTGTGTCACTGCAGTACAGTGTCCCAGTAATCAAGTACCACAGGAATGGCTTTAAACCGAAGCCACGGCAGCTCGTCCTGACAGAGACAGCTGCATATGTGATCGACGAGGCCAAGATCACGCAGAGAGTGCTGTACACTGTTCTCAAAGGTCAGGTGATGCACACTCATCAGGGAATTTCCCGTTAAAAATCAAACTTGTTATACTTTATTCTTATTTGATTCATTATTTGATTGATTCACTGCAGGTATTTCAGTCAGTAACTTGACTGATGGCATGATTGTATTCCACGTAACATGTGAGGACCCTAAACAGAAGGTATGTGAATGATTCATATACAGTAACTGTTGCATATTTAATCATCTCATCAGCAGTTAATTGTCTTTTTCGATCGTGTTTCAGGGGGACCTGGTCATGCAATGTGACCACTTGTATGAGTTTCTGACCAAACTCTGCGTCATTGCTAACAAACAAAACGCAATCAAAGTGGTTCAGGGCAGGTGAGTGTCTACTGAAGACAGGCTACGTTTGATGTGTGCATCTACAGTAAAACGGCCGCTCATGTTGCATTCACTCCTAGTATCAAGATTGAAATTCAGCCAGGGAAAGAGAGCGTGGTGGACTTCACCACTGGGCAGGAGCCCATGGTATACAAGGCCAAGAACGGACACCTGACAGTGGTGAGTTGATTCTTGCTTTGATGGAAACATTATTGTACTGGCGTGCTATATGAGACTCTGATTTGAAATTCATTTACTTTTGAATATTTACATGTTTGAATTCAACTGTTTTTGCCTCCAGGTCGCCACTCGGGCTCGTACACGGTAACATGTGGGGAAGAGGAGGAGACACACAAGAAGCCTCTGCATATTTCATCAGGAGACCCCTAAAGAGAAGAGCGTCAAGCCTTACACCTGAGCAGCACTTGAAAAAACCCTGGATGAGCACGTTTTTGGACAGTCTTTTTTTTTTTTTAAATCCATACGAACAATGCAAATTATTTTTCCACCAAAAATATTACTCTGCAGTGTCAGCATCATTCTGTATATAAGGATTTGTCTTACACTGGGGTGTAAAAATGATATGAAAATACACACATCATGCTTCAAACAGCAGAAAGAGACATTTTGTTTCCATTTTCTGGCCATATCTGTCATAACTGTATAAATGCTCACTAAAAACAGAAATATGAGAACAGAAAAAAGGTTTGTATGTAGAAATTTATTTGTGATAAAGTAGGTATAAATATATAACATACATATATGGGTCACTTCTGTAGAATAGACCTAAAAGTACTGAGATTGTTAGACATATTTCAACTTAAAACGTGTGCAAACAGTACATTGTGTGATAAATGCAGCGATGAAGGATGGGTCTAATTTCTCTCCAGTAAAAGCTTGTAGACAGGACTTCCTTCCTGCCCAGGAGAGAGCTCTGGTTACTGTCAATCACTTCAACCTCAGCATCCATCATTCAATCGTCCCAGTACATTTAACACCTCAGGTCACAAGCTCAGGTTTCCTCAACTGAAAAATAATAATCATCTAATGGGGTGAAGGGGGAAATGCTTGTTAAAAGTAAATGTGGCAGAAGCACTACAGTAATATGTTGCATCCACCTGTGAAACCTTTACTGTATCAAAACATTATAGTTTTTAAAGGTTTAATTGCTAGTATCTGTGGGCTGGAAAGAAAAGCCTTGATCACATCTCAGAGTGAAACAGTGCCACCCAGTGGCCTAACTGTTTTTAACATCTGGTTCATCCTCTGATGACCTCACAGTGGACCCGTCAGAACCACTTCTGGGAGAAGCAAAAATTACATTAATACATTTAAGTTGCTCACATGACATAATTTATGTTCTCCTGGATGCAATCGAGTTAAGATAAACCTTGATAAACAGATCTATACTGACAATATCACTTCTGTTAGTCTGTTTTCACACACCCAGGATAAAAGTTGAATGTCAAGGAGTTCCTGCACACCAGCAGAAAGCAGCAATAGGAATAATTGTGACTAACAAAGACTACGGCCTGTCAGACACAACAAAGATGACAAGTGGACACATGAAAACAATGCTAAAACACTTCACCCCTACACACAGATGTGACTCTCATCTCATAGTAGTCTCCTTGAGAAAGCTGGTAAAATAACAAGTTGGGGAGACAGAGGCGCTGGGAGTTGTAAGGCACAGGTGTGGTGCAAAAACTGTCAGAGACACAGGATGACGGTCAGGGGAAGAGGGTCACTGAAGGTGATGTGTGCGGTCATCCGGCCGTTTGATATGAATCCTACGAACTCTTTCAATTCGTTCTCGCTCCTCGTCCTCATCCAGATGGTTAGATCGTCCTGCGGCGCCCCCTGTGGCCTCCAGCAGGGCATTGTCTGGACCTCTCCCATCATGGGACTCATACAGAAGGATGTTGAGAGTCTCCTCATAAATACGTGCCTCAGGAAACTCAACCTGGGACAGTAAGTACAGTGTTAGCCAACAGGTTAGAAAGAAACAACACAAAAACTCAGGGGCTGGAATATTAAACGCAATGTTTGTTCACCTTTGTCTGCTTCTTTTCTGTAGCATAAACAATGGAGGTGCAGCAAACTTCAGCAATCTTACGCCCCTGGCCGTAAAATGACCAACAACAGATCTCATCTCCAATCACATCTTTGATGAAGAGGACTCGGCCGTTGAACCGCAATGACAGCTTGTCAAACAGCTCGATGTTTTTCAGCATGTTGTCGTCAGAATTGCTGCAGGTGGGGAGATCAGTTATCAATTAAAACAACCGGCATATTTTACATTACATTCCTAGTGAAATATTATTGATAACAGTAGAAGAGCACTCACCTGGTGTATGAATATTTGTTGTTGCTTCTGTTGTACAACAGTTTGACAGTAGGCTGTGATAACAAAGAATATAGAATTATTTAAGAAAACAACCTATTTCTTGATAGATGACTTACGATATTTAGCACCTTGTACACAAACGATAAAAGAAAAGAATACCTTATTCGACATTGCAATAAGCTTCTGCTCTTCCTTGGATGATGTCATCAGAGGCACTTTACAAAGGGGTTCATACGTTTCTTTGTTCTGTTGGGGGGGGGGGAAGACTCCATTACAAAATGTGCACCCACGAAACAGCAATATACAGAATATTGTATGTTTGATGCCCTGCCTGATGAAAAACACAAGTTTTATTCTTCAAAATGAACAGATTCGATGTGACTGCAGTGATAGTACCTGCAAGGCAGCAGTGCATTCATCAGCTAAGCCTTGGACAAGGTAATACTTGGCCTCCGCAAGCAGTTCCTCAGTTTCTCGTCGGCTGTCTGGCAGTGGCACTGCCCCATCTCTAAGATAGTTAAGGATTGTTCCAAAATGTTTTCCACAGCGATCGATCAAGATCCAACCTGTAAATATGAAACAGTGAAACACGACTTTGGAATTAATTGACCATTAGAGGGACGATGCAACACCTGCATAGATTTAAACAATTTTAAACAACAGCTCACCTTCACTGTCAGTAAGGACCTCCATCCTGCCACTGAACATAGCTTTGAGCATTGTGTCCTGTTTGGTTAGTGTCTGCATGGTAGTGTAGTACAGTGCCCCACCCACATTTAATTTCACATATTTGGAGCTGGGGCTGGAGCCCTTGAAGGATGTAGTCCGGGTTGTAGCTGCCGGCACTGCCGAGCTCACCACACTCTCTCCTGACATCTCTTCCTGGGAAAGAACAAGGTAGAGCATGAAATTACATTTGGTTTCTTACTGAATCAGCTTTGTTTAGCGTTAATGGTGATTTGTGTATCATAAATGTTTCTAATCTATCAACGTTAGCTTGTCTCAGTGCTTCCTGACTTCCAATTTAATAATGTGAGGCTGTGAATGTCATTATTATTGTCATTCTTACTAAATATTTCCCCATCTAAAACAAGGCAATCAGAGATGGCATACTTCACCCCATTCACACAAAAAGCCTGAGTAGGCCCATATGTTTAACACTCTGTGGCCCAAAGGTAGAGCGTTTGACTCCAGATCAGGAGGTTACATGTTCAAATCCACATCAGGGCCAAAATTCTAAAAAATGTTTTCTAAATTCTAACAAGCCTCTATCGCTCATATTGCAAGCAAGTGCGGAAGCGCGCACGCACACACGCCCATTCAGTGAAGTAATAAAGACATTTTAATTATTGTTCATTGTAATGAAAGAACATGTGACCTAGTGAAAGGGTGTGTCTAACCCATTCAGTGTTTTGTTTTAACAACAGTTGAGATATATGCCTCAGGGCCTAAATTATGGGCCTAAATTAGGCAATTGCTTAACAGTTGAAGCTCCAGAGTGTAGCTTCTGTCGGCACAACCTGCAGAGCTTTCAGAAAGGACCATGGTCTAGCCTTTCTCTTTCAACATTCTTTTTGGTACCTCACTACCTCAGGAGAAGAATACATACAGCATGTGCCTAATGCTAATGTGTTGTGTACAAACTCCAAACACAAGATGATGACAACAAAGGTGGTGACAGAGAATGCAAGAGCAACAGAGAGGTTTAACTATGACATCATTGATTTTCTTAAAGTTGGTATTGTATTGGTTGAATACATAAACACCCAATTTGTGTATATAGTGTGGCATTTTGGGCCAGTGTTCCAAAAATAACGTTTTAGGGCTCCCAAAAGACCAGTTCTATTGAAAAGATACATACTACAACTTCAATAATTATTGATAGAGCATAGATGAGTTAAATGTAAAACAAACAAATCTACTGACTTTTCCAACTAGACTGATGCTAAAGTTGTTTGAACGTTACAATTTGCAAAGAAAGAATTGGAAATGTAATAACTGATAAAACCTTTCATATTGGTATAATTTCAGCAGAATCATTTTAGTGTTGTTTCCACTTTTCATGATTAGCTATGGAAATATTTCACAGGTCAGAGGCAATTCAGTACATTAGTTCATGACCACTACGCAAGAAAGTCTTGTTTAAATTGAATTACACAGCTACACACTTTTGTTAAGAGGTAGCTATTTTCAAAGCGGTTATATGTGCTGATGAATTAGAACCGAGTGATTGTAGCAAACTAACTGTAGGCTAATGAGAGAGAGGGAGAGCTAACAAGTTAGCATGATATAAATGAACGTGTAAATGTAGTAAAGATACTCATTGTGACGGTAGTTGTTAACGCGCCTTTCTCTGTATGTCAGTGGTCGAGTGTTTGTGTCAAGTTGTTTGAAAAAGCATACATATATTTACCATAGAAGCCACAGCAGCCTTCGTAAATGTAACCCGCTAACGTCAGTCAGCTAACACCCACTTCCTTCCGGTGTTATGCAGCGTTACGGATGACTGCCGAGAATCTCGCAACCCCATCGCGTGAACGCGCACGGCTAAAGTGGAAAGTGTCGGTTCATTGCTTCAAAACGTCAACTTTCTCGGGATTGTTAGTTATGATAAATTATATCCAAGGTCTACATTTTACGATCGATAAGAACAATTAGAACGAGAAAATAATACGTAATAATACGTTTCGTCTGAACATTTCTGACAGCAAACGTTTCTGTTTCTTGGTCCATTTATTTTTGGGAATCGCTTCATCAGCCCCCTTTATTACACCACATTTGGCTTGATTGAGTGTCTGTGACATTAATTTAATTGTCAGCACTTTAATTCGAATCACAGAAAAAGTATTGTATTATGTGTTTTTAAGCTGTGTTTTCAAGCACGCGACGGGGATGCAATTCTCAGCAGTCACCACAACGCGGCACAACACCTGGTCTTCGCTGCGCAGTTCCAAAAATTACGTCAACTTTACTGTGATCCTTTAAAGGGGCAATTCAGACAATTCCGTAACGTTAACACGGAGTTAAGCACGAGGTTAAATAAAACATAAATCATCATTAGAAGTAGGAGAATATTCAATACAGTTGGCGTCTTGTTACTCCCATTTCACTCATTTTAAAAATGCTTTTGGGTTGCGTTTTAGATCTACTATGTACATTTCCGCTGCTGGAGGAGTAACACTGATATCAGTCCCTCTGTAAAACACTCGCCTGTGAGGCTTAATTCAATTACATTGACTCTAAATGTGCTATTTCTTCAACATACATAAAAACAGTCTCAAATGTCTCCAGCGGTCTAACGACAAACAATATATTTTAACGAAGAAATACATGCCCTACCCGGAATCATTTAATGCGACACACACGATTAAGGACTGCAGTCAGTGTACGAATCACCTCTCATTGTTTACATTTCGAAACGCTGTCTTTCCTTGGTTTTTGGGGTTGTCACTGACACAGGATCAAACCTAACCCCGCAATGAGGACAAATATCGCTAATACAGTTTGAAGAAACCCCCCCGAGGTAATATCGAGCAGCCAAGCGACGACTAGCCCTGTGTGCTAACTTACCCAGCTCCATCTTTATCGTATCGCCCGGTGCTTCAGAAATGGCAAGTTAGTCTTCGCGAGTTTTCGTCCTGCTTGGATGTCAAGAGCAAACAGATGAGTGAGGGGAAATAGCGCCGAGTGAGCCTAAAGGCCAGACTCAACCTTCGCTTGAGGAATATCGCAGGTGAGCTCACTGTCACGTCCACTCAGGACATGGTGAAGATGTGCATTTGTTATTATAGCCACAGTCTTCCAGAAACCTCTGACAAAATCTTAATAATGCACGCAAGTGGATTATCAGTTTATTGGTTTGTTTCACGAAATTCAAATGGATTTAAATCTGTAATCTGAAAAATCATTTCTATTTTCTAGGGTGCACAATGTTTGGTGTGCCTCAAAGCTCCAAGTCCGAGTTCCTGGACAAAGCCAGGCAGGCCAGGGAGGAGAGGAAGGGGCATAAGGAGAAGGAGAGAGCAGCAACCCAGATCCAAGCTCTGGTCAGGAGGTTCCTCTGTCGATGCAAACTCCAGAAGCAACTAAGGTAGTTCCCTGTCCTCTTAAAAAAATCATTCAAGGTCAAGTAATCTCAATAGTCAATATCTTTTTTGTTGTACATTCATAGATGTGAAAATGCATGTTTAATATTTATGACCTTTACCTCTACTGTCTTTGCTGCTGTAACATTTGGATGCTAATCAAGGATTACCTTATTTTGTTTTATCTTATCTCAAATTAGCTCACACAGTCTTAGTCCTTGCTTTCGCTATTTTAAATATAAAGACTATTAATTGTTTTTATTGTGTTCTATACGTTTATTATTATTATTATTATTATTATTGTTGTTGTTGTTGATGTTTTTTTGTTGTTTTTTATCACTGAATTGTATTTCCACCTGTGATATGTTATGTTTATTGTAAACACAATCAGTGGATCTGTTGTTATAGTTCCATAATCATTGGCTCTTTGTTTTGCTTCTTTGTCTCTCCAGGACAGAGGTTGATAACTATTTTCAAGCCTCTGAAACTGGAACATCAAAAAGAAATGCACTTTCACTTTTTAAAAATGCTCGGAAATTACTGTTCATATATTGCCAAGAGGATAAGATGGTGAGTGACTGACCATACTATGTTAACAATGATTATCACACAATTTGTTAGTTAATTCTGCATTAAATGTATGATTCATTTTATCATTTGTGGATACATATTTTATTTGATTTTAATCAGTATTTCTCTATATCACACAGAGGTTTGAGAAGCTTTGTCGTGCCATTCTGGCCAGCATGGAGGTTGAAAATGAACCTAAAGTGAGTGCACTCATATTCCACCTTTCTATATTTTCATCTTTCTTGCTTTCTTGTATGTCATTTTTGTCTGAGCGATGTTTTTTATGTGTGGCTCTCAGGTCTGGTATGTGTCACTGGCCCTTTCCAAAGACCTTACAATTCCCTGGCTCAAGCAGGTAAAAGATGTCCTGTGGGTCTGCTGTCAGCTACTGAAAAATTTAAAGGTAAGCCTTTCTTCTTTTTTTTTTCTTCTTTTTTTTTTAAACAGGAAATGTATTTTATATTCACCTCGCCACATACATGGTGCATGGTATCAACCAGTGTTTTGTGATTTGCAGCCTGACATACTACAGGACAATAAAATGATAACGCTGTACCTCACTATGCTGGTGACCTTCACAGACACCTCAACCTGGAAGATAGTGCGAGGGAAGGGTATGTCTTAAATCAAGGTCAAACTTAAACAACTGTTGTTGTTGTTTTATATTTAATTTGTTTACTGTGAGATAAGCAAATCATGTTGTCCCTGCTTTTTTACTTTAGGAGAAGCTCTCAGACCTGCTCTGATGAGGATGTGTGAAAATATCATGGGGCATCTCAATCAGAAGGGGTTTTATTCAATGCTTCAGGTTTAGTATTAGACCTCATACTTTTTATTTAAAAAAAAATTAAAAAAATAGTGTGTTGCCTTTTTGTAATTTTTTTTCCTTGTTCAGATTTTGCTAACCAATGGCTTGGCACGGTCTAAACCATCTCTGTCTAAAGGCACTCTAACAGCTATCTTCACTTTGTCACTAAGGTGAGCTGGACACTGGTGATTTTGTGGTTGTAGATGCAAAGAAAACCCTGTATATTCCAGTTTTAATGCATTATAACCATACTGCCTAATTTTTGTTGTTGCTCTTTTGTCTTTGTAAACAGATATTATGTAATAATATTTTTATGCTTCATCCTTCATCTGAAAATGGGCTCTATCAAGTGATACTATCAAACCTGAATGAGGGAGCATTTGTGTCTATACACCAGCAGTGCAGGGGCGGGTGGGGCAAGAAGCATTTATCCTGTCAAACTGCCGAATGACCTGTTATCTTATATAAGTAGAATTCACTTTTGAAACGTTGTGGGAGCTTCTTAGTGTTTTACCTGTTTGTAGCCATCTTCCTTTACTAGCACAGTGTCAATGTTGCCTCTGTCTTAACAAAAAAATTAATCACCTCCTGTGTGCAGTAAAGGAATATTGCTGGACAACATGGAGTATAAACACCGCTATACTTAGAAATACAAAATTATGTGGTCAGCACTGTATAAACTAATTTATTTAAAAGTTACACACCACAGTCTTTACTGCAGGAGAGGTTTTTTTTCATTATGTACAGGGTTTCCTTCTAATAACTACATTTCATGGTTTTTAGGCCGGTTATTGCTGCTCACTTCTCTGATAACCTGCTGAGATCGTTCCTCATCCACATCATGTCAGTTCCAGCTGTCGTTCATCACCTCAATGTGCTTACACCAGAGGTAAAAGCCCTTTCATACACAGTGTATTCTGTGCATGTATATTGATTTGACCTATCAGAGTCGAGGTGTTAATGTCTGTTTTTTGACAACAGTGTATGGCATCAATCCAGACGCATGACCTCCTGAGGAAGTTCATTTTATTTCTCAGCCGAGAAGAACAATGTTCAGACATCTGTGTGTGTTTAGAGGGCAGCCATACTCTCTGCTTACTTGGTATAGTATTTTGTGTTTGTAAAAGTATTTTTATTTGATCTCAGTGACTCATTATGTCCCGTGGACTGCAAAGTTTACCCCTTTAACTTTATCGTTTTCATACTTTTGGTAGGCAATCTGATTCACTTGGGTTTCCTTAATGAGAAAGTCCTTGAAGAGGAGGCCGGCCATTTTGTGAAGGACCTTACTGACATGCTGTCATACTGCCAGAGATATGTATCCCAAAAGAAGTCTAACCTTACCCACTGGCACCCTGTCCTGGGCTGGTTCTCCCAAACTGTTGATTACGGGTTGGTAAAAGTTATACTGTTGACTTAGAAAAAACAAATCACCAGAAAATAACAAGCTGGTTTAAAGAAACCTGATGTTTGCTAAAGAAGATCTTCCTCTTCTTTGGTCAAAAAATATACTCTACTTGATTATGTCTCCTTTCTGTCTCTTCTGGGTTTTTTTCTCCCACAGCCTGAATGAGTCAATGCCATTGGTCACTAAACAGCTTCAGTACCTGTGGGGTGTTTCTATCATTCGAACACTTTTCAGCGATGTCCTCTCTAAAAAGCTAGAGAGTCAAGAGCCCACCCCTCCACCTGCACAGCCTAGTACATCACAGAATAATCTACCAGTTAAAAGTGAGTCATAAACCTAAACCCGCTGACATATTTTAACATATGTGCAAATCTTTTAGCTTCAAATACAAGATGTTCAACGTTTCTCAATGGTTCTTTGCATCCGCTCCGTTTGCGTTGACAGACCTCTTCAAGCGAGCGTTTCAGAAGTCAGCCTCTGTGAGAAACATCCTGAAACCAGTAGGAGGGAAGCGAGTGGACTCAGCTGAGGTTCAGAAGGTGTGCAGCATCTGTGTGCTCTACCAGACTGCTCTGTCTACACTGACACAAATACGCCTCCAGATACTCACAGGTCGGTATCAGTGTTATTTTTTTTAATATTACACAAACTGCATTTTGAACTCACCCAGAAACTGTATCACTTTCACTTGTTTTCTGCAGGTTTGACACATCTCGATGACCTTTTGCCTAAATTATGGGCCTTCATCTGTGAGCTCGGTCCTCAGGGAGGCCTCAAACTCTTCATGGAATGTCTGAACAACGACACGGAAGAGTCCAAGCAGCTTTTGTCCATGCTCATGCTGTTTTGTGACTGCTCACGGCATCTCATCACGTAATTTTAAGAGAAAATTCAAACAATTATCTGCATAACAGACCCATTTCAGGGTTAGCATTTTTGACATACTGTGAACACGTTACAGGATTCTTGACGACATCGAGGTCTATGAAGAACAAACATCTTTCAAGATAGAGGAACTCATCACTATCTCATCCTTTCTGAACACATTTGTGTACAAGATGATATGGGATGGTATCTTAGGTGAGTGTACACCTCAGCAAATCTTGAATCTTACGATGACGGCATCTGATTTAAAGGTTTATTTCTCACAGAAAATCCTTTTTTTTGTTTGGTTTTAATAGAAAATGCTAAGGGAGAGAAACTGGAGTTGTTCCACAGTGTTCACGGCTGGCTGATGGCGCTTTACGAACGAGACTGCAGGCGAAAGTTCACCCCTGATGACCACTGGCTACGCAAGTAAATACAAATCCAGTGAATCCCAAACACACCAGCTTTTTTCTTCAGTATAGACCACTGTCTAACCTTACCTCTATGTTGTGTTGCGTTCAGGGACCTAAAACCCAGTCTGTTGTTCCAAGAGCTCGAGAAAGGAAAGAGACGAGCCCAGCTTTTATTGCAATACATCCCACATGTCATTCCACATAAAAACGTGAGTAAACGGGATGCTTTTATTTAAGGCAGTGACATTTTTTTTAAAGATGTGTAATTACGTTCCCTCTCCGTTTCAGAGGGTGCTTCTGTTCAGGAACATTGTAACAAAGGAAAAGGAGAATTTAGGATTGGTTGAAACAAGCTCCGCTTCACCACATGTCACACATATTACCATTCGACGCTCACGCATGTTGGAGGTAACAAGCGAAACGGATACATGTTGAAGTATTAAACTGTAGTGAACGTATGAACGTGATGCTTCCATGCCTCTTCTCAGGATGGATATGACCAGCTCCGTCGGCTACCAGTGAATTCCATAAAAGGAGTCATTCGTGTGAAGTTTGTCAATGATCTGGGAGTGGACGAGGCTGGTATCGACCAGGACGGTGTCTTCAAAGAGTTTCTGGAGGAGATAATCAAGAAAGTGTTCAATCCTGCACTCAACCTGTTCAAGGTAAGTCGGGCAGATACATGCCACTTTTAAAAAACAAAACAAAAACATACCTCTGCTGCTGACTGTGTTTGTGAAGTTTTGTTTATGACACAATCTTTATTTTTCTTAAGACGACAAGTGGAAATGAAAGGCTGTATCCTTCGCCTACGTCTTATATCCACGAGAACCATTTGCAGCTGTTTGAGTTTGTGGGAAAGATGCTCGGGAAAGCCGTCTATGAGGTACATTTCACTTCAAATACATTTCTCATTTCCTCTTCTCACCCTGAGCATAGTATTTCTAGGTGATTTTGAATGAGTGGAACTTCATATAACCTCTATGTGTTCAGGGCATTGTTGTGGATGTCCCGTTCGCCTCCTTCTTCCTCAGTCAAGTCTTGGGTCACCACCATAGCACTTTCTACAGTTCCATTGATGAGCTTCCTTCTCTGGACTCTGAGTTTTATAAGAACCTCACTTCCATCAAGGTCAGTAAACAATATATTTTAACTGATCCCCCTTTTTTTATACTCCAGTTAAACTGAACTTTAATCTCTTAATATCATTGGGACATTTCATATTTGATTTTTAGCGCTATGATGGAGACGTAGGGGATCTGGGACTGACGTTATCCTATGATGAAGACGTCATGGGGCAGGTAAGAATGAAAAATATGGCAGTTGTGATACACTTTTCTAGAAGGAATAAGTGAAATGGAAATGAAAAGTTACTTTTTCTGTTTCAGCTTGTTTGTCATGAGCTGATACCTGGGGGGAAAACCATGCCAGTCACCAATGAAAACAAGTATGCAAACACAGGATCTGTTAAAAAGGAAAAGGAAAAAAAAAGATACTGTTACACTTTTGCCGTTTGTTGTTGAAATCTGACATCAATCTCCATTTCTCCTGCAGGATCAGCTACATCCACCTCATGGCTCACTTCCGTATGCACACGCAGATCAAAGAGCAAACGGCAGCTTTCATCCGAGGTTTCCGCTGCATAATTAACCCAGAGTGGCTGCACGTGTTTTCCACACCCGAGGTTCAACGCCTTGTCTCAGGAGACAATGCTGAGATTGATCTCGATGACCTCAAGTATGTCACGTGTCCTCTTGCGTTTTCTTTCATCGAGTCTCTAATATGGATGTCATTGAACTGATTTAGTTCTGTATCTGCACACCACGGCAATATTAATTATAATTAAAGCCCTGCTGACATAGAGCATAGAGTGTTCACCACTATACAAACTGCTGTACTGTCAATAAAACAGGAATACACAAAGAACACAGCTATATAAGAACCGAACAAGGCACAAGCACAGCAACAATGAGAAGGCCGCGGTCAAACAACACACAATGTGTTTAGAGCTGTGATTTGACGTTTATGTTTCCATATCTTTAACCTGTTTCCTCAGTGACAGTTTTCCCTGTTGTCAGACCCATGCAATGTAAACAGCTACATAGATATTAGATAATACATGATACTGCACTTATACTCCGCCAGCACAGACAGTGACAGAACCCGACCTGAATCCAACCAGAAGCAAAATTTCAAAATGTTATGTCTGGACCTGGCCTGAACTGTTGGGTTACGTTGGTTTCCAACTGTGTGGGGTCTGCTATCCATGCTCTGCACTCAAAGTAAACTCAATATTTTCTCCTGCTGTTGTTTCATTCTCTTTCTTAGGAAACACACCGTCTACTACGGAGGATTTCATAGCAGCCATCGTGTCATCATCTGGCTGTGGGACATCCTGTCCAGTGACTTTAATGCTGAAGAGAGGGCTATGTTCCTTAAAGTAAGCTGTCCATCTTCACACCAGCACGCTCTTCATTTCAACTGCTGCCTCTTATTTGTTCTCATGTTTTCACAGTTTGTTACGAGCTGTTCAAGGCCACCTCTTCTAGGTTTTGCCTACCTCAAACCACCTTTCTCCATCCGTTGTGTGGAAGTTTCAGACGATCAGGTAATACTGCAGACAAGTTGTGAGGTTGTTTTTGTCGTAGCTGTATTACATCTGTACTAACCCGAGTCGTTTTCTGGTGTCTAGGACACTGGAGACACTCTTGGCAGTGTTCTACGGGGCTTTTTCACCATCCGCAAAAAGGAACCTGGGGGTCGACTTCCCACCTCATCAACGTGCTTCAACCTGCTCAAACTGCCCAACTACAGCAAGAAGAGCATCCTGCGCGACAAGCTACGCTACGCTATCAGTATGAATACAGGCTTTGAATTGTCCTAAGTCGGTTGCATCAGGACAGTCTGCACTCTTCAATCTGGCTTGTGTTATACAGCCTGAAACAGGCTTGAGGCTCAGCTTACCGGGATTGTAGCCTTTCTTTTCAAAGGGACGTCACCGAAACAAAAGGGGAATCATGAAGGACCCACAAAGTCTTCTTTTGTCTCTTAAAAAACTGGATGAGCTCAGCTCCACCACAGCTCTCTTCTGTCCATAAGGGGATGCTGTGTCTGCAGCACAATCCAATTTAAGCATCTCCCTCTCCGCCACTCCAATAATCCAATATGATGTGTATTCAATTTGGTGAAATACAGACACACAGTGGCTAGATCTCTGTTTCTCAGGCTTAACAGAATCATTCTTGGATCTAACACTCCCATTTTAAGTGAACTGGAAAGCAATACAGATGCAATGCAAGCCATTAGACACGTGGTCGACTCACCCGAGTGGAACCAAGTGATGTATTGTGAATATACTTAAATGTATTGGACCCCGCTGATGTCGGGTGAGTCTTAAAAACACAATGTGTCTTTTATAATTATGGTCAGAGACAAATCGTCGTCACGTGTTCAACCTCTGCGAAGGAGGAGTGGCACACAACTGCAATCATGCGTCGGTTATAGAATGTCCCATTTCAAAGGAGATGACATCATTCCATTTCTCCCCACCTAAAGACACTTCAGTCAACTATGAGAAATGGTAACCTGCTTGTTTCTATGTTCTCATATTGTATGAAAACTTAACATCTGCCTCAATCGTGGATAAGCAGCGAACCTCTTGACATGAGATTAAAAAAGAAAACTGATTAACGGCTGCTGTTTGATCCAGAATAGATTTTCTGGAACTGGAAATATTTAGTTTCTGCCCAGTAGAGCAGACAAGTGTTCATTATGTCATATAATTGACCTACACTCCAAAAAAAACAAAGAAGAGTAAAGTGAAGTAATTATGCTAGTCTTTGTACCTAATGTAAAGAAGTTTTTGTCACTACACCTTTCAATAATACTGAGTGCCTCATGTATTGCCGTCCCCCTCCACTATGACACCTGGCTGTGTTTCAGCTCTAACCAGTAACCATGTGTATATTGGAAACAAGCCATAGACACAGGAGATAATGCTCTGCTCCTACCAACCCCACGCAGAAATCCAACCACTGTACTACCACTGCAACAGCAACATCAACCGAGGAGGGCTCGATGCCACGCTCTCCTAACTCTGTGGACTTTGTAAGCCATGCTGAAAAGAAATGGAGGTGTGAAAACATCTCACCATGATGTCATGGACTGGTTCAACAAACCAAATGTGACTGTTTGATTTGATGTTCCCTTTAGATGAAAATCTTGCACATGTTTCTGCTGTTTGTAGCCGTGGGGGAAAAGGAACAGGAGGGTGAATGTTACCTTGTAGTGAGCTGAAATAACACTTAACACAGGGTTCATGAAGAGACTTTTTAAACATTAAAAAACAGAAAGTCAACTGTGACTTTAAAAAAACAAAAAAACAAAGAAGACACACTTTTAAATGAGAATATCAAAGCTTTTAACACAAAAAACAATAAAAAAAATCCTTTATTATGCAAATGTCCTCTGTCATGAGTGAGAATTAACACTACTATCAACAAATAAGACAAGTCATCAACATAAATAAAAAGACATTGTCGCCGTCTTTCTAATGAGTGGTAAAATAATGTTATAACAATATTAAAATTTCATAACCAAGACAACTGGTTGTATTGACTTCCTGCAGTCTACTAACGAGATTTTTCAAATCTGACAAATCAGGAGGATCTTGCTTCAAACTCTCATTTCAATCTAGTAAATCAAAAAAGTGAAAATGCTGCAAATTCATTTGGAGGAAACTATACTGTGTGTGTGTGTGCGTGTGTTGGTGCGTCAGAGCGTGCAAGCTCGTGTTTGTCGTCCGATGAGGTCGCTCATCTGTTTTTTAAATGATGTCAAGAGTAAGCTACACTTCAAATGTACCAGTGTTGACTGCTGACGGTGATTTTGGTCTTTGGTCATTGACCACTGTTACAACAGATGATGACAACAATGACAATAAATGGTCTTGGAAAATGTTTGTCACCCTGTGAAAGATTTCATCTCCTCTTTAAAAATGTGTCTTTGATACCGGCTGCTCTACACTAGTGTCATAAAAGAGGCAATCAAAGTGTACGTGTCCATGTGTTTATGCTTCCTCCTCTAATGTCACCAACACAACATCCCCAGCACTGCTCTTGCTCAGCGTCACCATATTAATTCAACGGTCAACAAGTGTTTAAACTTTGTCAAGACTCGTTTCAAGCATTTCAACTGCACTGCACCACAAAACAAAATGTGGAACAAAATGACAAAAGAGAACACTTTTTAAATGCTAAATGTATTTATACAAAATATACAGGAAGTCCCCAGCAAATGAAGGAAAACACACCATCTTTCAGATTTCATGTGTAATGTTTGTGTCTCGCATGTATCCTTCAAAATTCCCAAAAATAAAGACACATGAAATGCAATGGAATCTCATCATTCAGTCCTTGGGGGTGATAAAAGTTTGCGATGATATCATTTTCTGGTATATAATCTCCTTAGTGCATCCACCACCTCCTCCTGACCTCTTGACCCTTTCAGTGCCTTTAAGTCTGAATGATGAGACGTTATGTTAGATGATATTGTTGAATTAGTAAGTGTTGCTGCCTGAGCTAAAGAGCCGTGTGAGGGGTATGTTGATCCTGAGGTTTCTACCTGACATTAGAACAAAACAAAGGTTGGATCTGTGACTATACTTCAACCCCAGTAATGTACAAAAGTGTTAAATAAACAATTTTCTCAAAAGGTTGTGGGTTTTTTTTTTCTCCCCTTTTCTCTGAACCCATGGTTCTGTGGTACATGTACCACCAGTGGCATACAAGCTTCCTCTGAGTGTCACCTTATCACCTTGTTACCTTACCTCACTATGCCAGTGTGTGAAGTATTTGTGAGGAAGAGGAAAAGTCAGCAGCTGACTTCCCAGCTAACAATGTCTGGTTCCCAGAACGTTCCCTGGAGGTTCCTCAACATTGTCTCAGGTGGTACTTGGTGTAAAAGGTTTGAGAACCACAGACCAACTCTGCCTCCGTTCTTTGTCTTAATGAGTTCATCGTGAGCACCTGCTGAGTGTGGTGAGAGGATGAGGAGTTCAGCACCGTTGTTGCAGTTTCTCGGGTTTTCTTGTTTTCCTGAATAATGACTTTCTGATTGGTTGTTTGGTATCAAGTCACGTTGCCGCTAGTGGGTTTCTCCACCTGTTCCGCTGGCACCGTGCGCATGACGTCACGCCGTGCGCTCTGGAGTGAAATGTAACGTCGAACGCGCAGCTTGTGGAGTTGTGTTGGTGGCGGTTGGTTTTGTTTGGACTTCTCTCGATCACCAAAGTTGTCGCCACGATTCCTGCTCTGTGTGTGTGAAGTCTTGATGCAGGTTTTTCCCACGCAGCTGTCCAAAGCTGAACCTGCAGAAGAACCATGAGCAGTCCACTGAGCCCTTCTCCAACCAGATGGTTCAAAACGCTGCGCAGGTAGGCTCAACTTACTCCAAGTGTGTGACACATACTGTTCTCCCAAAAAGACGAAATAACCAGGCCAAACATGACTTTTATTGACATTTTTACAGTCCGTGCATAGTGACACATGTGAGATACAGGCTTTTTGGATGTATTGGATTTTACATTTTTATCCTATCCATTGATTTTGACCTGTATCGGACCGATACTTACCGATACCGATTCCCATCCCTACTTTTTTTTTATAAAATAAAACATGGACATTCAGTTATCACTTAAATATTATGGTGTACATATATGGAACTATATAGCCAAGAGATCTTGTTTGTTAGAAATGATTTTGTTATGTATTGTGCTATTTCTATGTTACTTGTTTAAGCTTTTCTAATTTGTGCAAGCCAGCTTTGTGCCACTACCAATCAGACTTAATATTTGTGCTTGTGTATATCTCACATTATTTTCTATTGTTCATATTTGATATTTTATTGTAAGTCTCTTTGGATAAAAGTGTCTGCTAAATGACATGTAATGTAATGTAATGTAATGTATTATTTTTAATCGTTGATGCACTCTTGAATGCTTACTGAAGACAGTATGTTGTGTATCATACATTGGTGCGATGTATATGACATGAACTGATGCTTTTATACAAGTGAAATTCTTAATGAATACATTTCCAATCAGTCAGTCACATGGCAGTAACTCAGTGAATTTAGGCATGTAGACAAGGAGACCTGCTGAAGTTCGGACTAATCATCAGAATGCGAAAGATTGATTTATGAATGTAGCATTGTTGTTTGTGCCAGAGAAGCTGGTCTGAGTATTTCAGAAACTTCTGATCTGCTGGAATTTTCACACACACAATCATCTCTAGGGTTTACAGAGAGGTCAAAACAAAATGAGTGGAAGCTCGAAATTGAATTGTTGATGCCAGAGAAGAGAAAGGCACAAGTAACTTGAAACAGTAACTCAAATGATAACTTCCTACGACCAAGGGTCTCAGGAGACCATCTCTTAATTTTGAACCACAAGCTGGAGACCACACTGGGTTGGACAGTGTATAATATGTGATATAATATGTCAGTAATGTGCATCACCTGACTGGCTGAAGGTGGACTTTTCACCATATCCCCTCTGCCAGTGGGAGGCTTAACTACACAGTGACTCCATTCAGAAAGGGCCAGGCAGCAGTGGGGAAGGAAACATGAGTGTGAAAGTGAGGGCATGCTCTGCTTGTCAGAGGAACGGCAGGTTAACTTGCAGAAGGTATTGTGATAAGACATCGATGTAGAATGGTGTAATTATAGCCTAGCAATATTTAAACTGGTGATTTTGGCTGCGGTTCCAGGACCAGGCTGGGGGAGCCGTGCTTGAAGACGTACCTGTTGGAGAGTGTGGATTTGCTGAGAAGGGCCAGAGTTGCCTTTCAAGCTGGACACACCCTCAAGGAGAACTTCAGACTGGCTCAGCTGCAGGCTGTGGTGCAGATGCTGGAGGAACATGAATGTGACTTTGTGGACGCTCTTGGAAGGGATCTCCATAAGGTGAGGGAGGAAGAAAGTCACCGCCAGTGTCTCTGTAATATTGACAACTCTCTCAGTTGTCCAAACAGTAACCACTAGGCATTAAGGTCTTAATTTATTATGTTTGACCAGCCACGGTTTGAGACAGTTGTGTCAGAACTGCTGCTTGTCAAGAATGAGGCACTTTATGCCATCAACAACCTTAGGAAGTGGATGCAGCCGCAGCATGTGGAAAGAAACCTGGTGAGTCGATTGTGTTTTTTTTTTAACCAGTAAATATCTTCATAATATAGTGGGATTAATCACGACTTGCACAAACATTTTTCACGAGAACATTCTGTCTCGTCGTTACAAAGACGTGTATTGTGCTGAGCCTGCCAAAGCAGATTAAAACTTAAGTTGCCTTTGCCCTTTTGTAAGAATAATGTGGCGTAATGTATTTTCAGTTCCAACCTAATTTTGGGTTTGTCTGATTTGATTTAGTCCACCTCATTGGACGAGTGTGTGGTGGTGAGGGAGCCTCTGGGTGTGGTGATCATCATGGGGTACTGGTGCAGTCCTGTCCAAATGTGTATGGTGCCACTAGTGGGGGCCATTGCTGCAGGTGCAGTGATCACATCCATTAAACCGTTTAGTATTTTACTGCACATAGACGTACAGAGTTTTGGACAGCTGCTGATGGTGTTTTGTTCATATGTTGCAGGAAACTGTGCGATCATCAGTCCCTCCGAGTGCACTGCTCACACATCAGAGCTTCTCCATCGTCTAATCCCTTTATATTTGGATAATGTGAGTAGTTTAGCAAAGAAGAAAGCAAAGCAAAGCCTTTTTGTATAAATGTTTCAAATAGGGATAGATAGTAGAGGTTAGATGTGGTTAAATCTGGGTAGGTAGGTACCATAATACTCCTGTCTGATCTAAAAATCTTGTTTTCCTCAAGGAATGCTTCCATGTGATTATTGCGGGTCTAAGTGACTTGCCTCAAGTTATAGAGCTCAAATTTGACCATGTCTTCTTTACAGGTAAAGATAAAAATGCCCTTCAAATCAAAATATGTTTTATGTCATTTGAATGCAAATGTAATGTCATTTAAAAAGCATTGCTGTCATTCTCTAGGAACTAAAGAGGAAGGAAGCAAAATAGCTCAGGCTGCAGCTCGCACTCTTACCCCCGTCACCCTGATTTTGAGAGGCAAGAACCCGTGTTATGTGGACCAACATTGTGATATCGCTACCACTGCACAGCGAATCACCTGGGCTAGTTTCCACAATGCTGGACAGAGCATGGTGGCTCCAGACTACATCCTGTGCCATGTGGATGTCAAAACACGGTTGGTGCAAGCCCTCAAGAGCTGCCTGGGGCAGTTCTATGGCTGTGCTCCCCAAGAGTCCCGCAGCTTTGGTCGCATGGTCAGTGTGGATGCGTTCAATCACACGAGAGACATGCTGTGGAGATCTGGCAAGGTGGCCGTGGGTGGACAGGTGATAGAAGCAGAGAAGTATATTGGTAGGAATCCTGTTAAGGAGTTTAAATCTTTGATATAAAGCCAGCTAATACAGTACATGTGACACGTCTGATCCTGTTGTACACTGCTTTTATTTGGTCTACTTCAAGCCCCAACAATTTTGACAGAAGTGGCCGAATCAGACGCCATTATGCAACAGGATATTCTTGGCCCAGTTCTTCCCATTCTGACCGTAAACAATGTGGATGAGGCAATTGCATCCATCAAGAGGCAAGAGAAACCCCTCTGTGTGTACGCATATTCCAGCAACAGTAAGGTACATCATGGCCACAGCTGAAGTTCAAACACTGCACTAAATGCCCTGCCCTGGATAATGGATTTGCGTTCTGACCTTCCTCGTGTTGCAGGTGATTTCAAGGCTAATGAATGAAACCTCCAGCGGTAGCTTCTGCTCCAATGACAGCGTCCTGCAGAGTCTAATGGTGGCTCTGCCTTTTGGTGGAGTAGGTCAGTCTTGTTTGACACTCAGATAACGTCAGAAATAACGTCAGATATACTGTAATCGGATATTATTACCTGCAATCGAACCACTCTCATCACCTTTTTTGACAGGTGCCAGTGGGATGGGTTCTTGCCATGGACACTACAGCTTTGACACCTTCTCTCACAAGAAATCATGCCTGCTAAGAAGCACACGGTTTGAATGCGTCACCTACCTGCGTTATCCACCCTATGAGGAGCGCAATCTATCTCTTATGTCATGGGCCAGTGGCCTTTCCCAGAAGAGCCAGGGCTGGTGTCAGATCCTGTGACTATGTGGGACAGTTGTCATGGTGAAAGACTAACCAGCACGCTCTACAGTAGGTTTGTGTATTACAAATGGATGAGAAAGATCTGCAGCCACATCTAAAAGAGGATGCTCATGAGAGTTTAGGCTTTAAATTTTAGTTAATCTAAATGATCGTTTCACCAGAGAACTACATCAGCACAACTGAATATACTGGTTTGATTTCACACAGGTGATGTCATCAAACATTGTGTGACAACGTGTGAAATAATGTATTGGTTGAATGGTTGTGATGGGATTAATATAAATTACATTGTCATTTTAGGATAAGAAAAAGAGAAACTAACAATTTTAGTCTTCGTTTATTGACATATTTACATATGACATATTTCTGACCATCTCCTCATTCAGGTCTTTTGTAGATTGTCTCCTCATTGCCTTCTTTCATGGCTGCGTATCTGGCCACTGTGAACAGGTAGTCACTCAATCTGAGAGGAAATGTAGGGACATTATGACAAATGTGGTGGAGACACGATGTTCTCATATTAATATTTTTTAGCACAAGTAGACCGACCTGTTCAAAAACTTGGCAACATCTGGATCAGCCTCCCCTGAACGCACAATAGGAGCAACACTATAACAAGAAAACAGAGCTGTCAGGTACACCATTTCCGGTGACACAAGACAAATAAAAAAAAAATAATGTAACAAACTGACCAGCGTTCTGCTCTCCTACAAACTGTCCGTGCTAAATGCAAAGCTGCGCTGCTCTTCCCTCCGGACTGTGAGACATACATAAGGGTTAGTGCAACTGGAAAAACAATTCTCAAAAGAAGAACTGCATGTATAAATGCTTACGGGTAAAATGAAGTTGGTCAATGGAGGGAGTTCATTTGTAAACTTATCTATCCATGTTTCCAGGTCCATAATGGGCTGAGCAGTAAATTTAGTTCTCTCTTTCAAAAACACAACACAAAAAAAACAAATGTTATGAGGTTTATGAGAACACCAGACACAATGAAGTTATTTTTAATGCATTATATTGGCCAACACATGCATACTTATGTGACTGTCTCTTGCAGATGATCGTGGAGTGGCGATATTGGAGCCTACATCCTGTAAAATGCACTGTATCTGCAATGACATGGGAAAAATACACTTGCACACTATCTTTCTGGCCAATTTGAAATGTATCTTTAAAATGAATAAATGGAACATGAAAACCTTGTCCAGCTGATGTGTGAACGTGTGACCTTTGTCGAGGCAAAATTCTCTGGCCAATCTGTCGAGTATGAATTAAAAAAAAGTCAACATAGGTGAGGCTAGAATTAAAGAACAAGCTTTATGGTGACACATGACATTTAAATAGTTGTTAATTTACCCTATAGCTGATGACAGCTCATCCGTATTTCCTAAGGCTTCAAAAATGTCATCTTCCTTTGGTCTCCTTTCTCCTGTAAATGTACTTGAGAAACCTTTTGTGGGGGGAGAGCAAGAATAAGACAAATCTTTGAACAACTATTAAGAAGGAATAACTACAATCCTTCCCAAGGATTTTGAAAATTAACCTTTGTCTCCAGTTTTGGTATATATTTTAGGTACTCTGTTGTCTCCTTCGGTTGCATAACTTTTGGGGGACAGGAAGACAGGAAAATTATGTCAATTTTATAAACATATAAACGAAAAAAACATCAAGCTATCCATGAAAACAACACGTCCAATATAAATTTGCATATCACTTGGACAAAGAGCTGGAGTTACAACTACCTTCTGTCTAAACACAGTGTTATCCTTGACCGGAGCTCCCAGAAGAGTCTGTTTGTCCTTAAAACACAGCGAAGGTGAGCAGGTTTGATGATAAACGAAGCCATGTTCAAGCTAACTGCTAGCAATGCTCTTTTTTCCCCTCCGCGACGACCGTAGTTTGTGGGCGTTTCTTTTTTCATGGCGCGATTGGTTAACTCACCGGATGGTGGGCGTATACTAAGCGTCTATTGGACAGAATGACATAGTTCAAGAATTATGCGTCGCTGATTGGACATTGGAAACCAAACCAATCTGATGTTGTTTTCCGCGTGTCAAATGTGTGTTTAAGTTA
Organism: Solea senegalensis; assembly: GCF_019176455.1. NCBI lineage: Eukaryota > Metazoa > Chordata > Actinopteri > Pleuronectiformes > Soleidae > Solea > Solea senegalensis. The sequence goes on along the minus strand of NC_058025.1, from coordinate 8,636,763 downwards.
TGTCTATCATACCTGGCTGAGATTCTCGGACTATATACGTGTTTTAGACAGCGAAAATAGCCTTTTCGTCATTCTTGTGGCTATCGACTGTCTGTTGCCACTCTCGCGTATTAACGAACTATAGCTGTTAGCTGCCGGTGGCTAAGTGGCTAATAACACTACCACTACTACTGTTAGTGATAAGTTGACAAAACTCCAGACACCTTTTTGTAATGAAAGTCAACGACTGCTTCGTGTCTGCTCCTGGGAAGGCGATCCTTCACGGGGAGCATGCAGTCGTGCACGGGAAGGTAAGAGTAACGTGAACATCCTGAGTTAATTGCATTTTTTGGTGACTCTACATACGTCAGCCAATATTTCATTCAAACCACGACAAACACTAAATTTAGAACCGTAGTTAAGCAAGGCAACCTTCTTTTTGGTATTCCAGCGTCTTAAATGTGAATTTCTGGTTTATTTGCGCCATATAACGAATAATACAATGTATGTATATGTGTATGTACAGTATGTATATGTATGTATATGTATATATATATATATACATATATGTGTATGTATATATGTATGTATATATGTGTATATATGTACATATACATATATATATATATATATATATATACACATATATATATGATCACTGCATGTCTCTCTTTACAGCCTTATTTTGTCCAACCTAGATAATGAAGAGCGTATCTGCTTATCCCTACATTGTATGTGTGTGAAATAAAATTGTATGTGTTTAGTTTATTTCTGATGACCCTTTGACCTTTGTTGCTTCTCCACAGGTGGCTCTTGCTGTCAGTTTGAACCTGAGAACATTTTTAAAGTTGAAGGCCACCACTACTGGCAAAGTTTGCATCAATCTCCCGAATATTGACATATTTCTCAGCTGGGACCTTTCTGAGCTGAAGCAGCTAATTCCTTATTGCTGTGGTAAGGGATGATGCACTACTGAGGAGGCTGTAAGCGTTTAAATTCACTGCATTTCTTTCTATTGTCATACCATACATCCCACACCAGCACATGCAGATAATCTTGTGTGTTTGGACATTGTTCCTGTCTTAAATCAGAAAACTGGTATCATTATATTGCTCACTAGAGCTGAAAGAGCTGTGTGTGAATGTGCCCTAAAATGTCATGTCATGAGTTGTTTTATGTTTTTATCTTTTTTTTCATAAATGCACATATCAAAATGTGTAATGTTGTACAATTTTGATAATGGCCATGTCTTGTTATTAATAACAGCTCAGCGGGTGGAGCTGAAATGTCTGGACCCTGAACTCGTGAGGAGACTGCGTGAATTTGTTGGCGCTGCAGATGGAAACCTGGACACCTGCCACATGGCCACCTTAGCCTTCCTCTACCTCTACCTCTCGTTGTTTGGCTCAGGGTGAGACAGAAACATTTGTTCATTGGATTATGACAGTTCAACATGGCAGTATGGCTAAAAAAAAATTAGAGCTACACATTGCATGAGCAAGATATCCAATCCCCCATTACTGCTTGGGCACAGAGATGTGCTGTCTACTCCTCCTGTGCCCAGCTTGTGTGTGTGTGTTCACTTGATGTGTGTGCAAAATTACCAATTCCAATTCTAAAAGTAAATGGCAGTATCTCTACAGAGGGACGCTGCTGGCAGCATGTGCTGGCATTTTCACAAATGCAGCATACATGACAATGTGCGCCATCTACTGGCGGTGGAGAGAAATAGCATGCTAATTTGTCACTAAAGTTAAAGTTAGTTAGTTTTTATTAATCCCCTTAGGGAAAGTATTCCTCTGCATTTTGACCCATCCTAGAATTAGTAGCAGTGGGCTGCCACACTGAGTGGCGCCCGGGGAGCATTGGGGGGATGGGTACCTTGCTCAGGGGTACCCCAGCCCTTTTTTGGCCGGGTGGGGATTTGAACCGGCGACCTTCTGGTTACAAGTCAAGTTGAGACAATATTTGTATAAGTGAGTTTGGGGTTTAATCAAAACAATGACATTCTTATTTTATGTTTCAAGAACAGGAGTTTGAAATTGAATATATACTATGCTCTTTCTCGCATGTGAACAGTCGTGCAACACAGCGGTGTTACATGCTCATAAAATGTGATATCTTGCACTTTTGCAATTCAATAATAATGAGTTGTTCAGGTCTTCTACTGCTGTAAATGTCACCATCTGAGTGTTTGTTTCACTGCTGTTTCCTTTAAAGTATTTTAACTTTTTGTAAGAATGTGCTTATCTTTGTGGATTTAAGGGAAAAAAAAGCTCCTTCACTTTGTAATGAAGTGGTACAGAGATGCAGAAAAGGCAGGATGTTAGTTTTAGCAGCTCCAGCAGCTGTGAACAGGGAAACATGTTCATGAACATTAGAGCTGCCGGTTGTTGGGAGGTTTAATCGGAACTGACATGGTGCTGGTGTCTGACAGAGGTGATGGGTTCTGACAGTATGGCCACTAATGAGAGTCTGGCACTGGGCCACACTGCAGCCTTTAACAAGTCTGGATGTGTTTTTCCCTTGAGAAAAGAGTCAGACAATTAGTTTCGAGTATTCTCCTGTCTGCCCAAAAGCAGCCTCCTTGACAGACATCGACAGCAATGTCAGGCGAGGTTCTTTTGCCTGTGTACTGTAGTATCGATGTGTATAGATCGCCATACATTATGCTGTTATGTGCAGTTACCGTACTAATTAATGCGATTGGAGAAAAAGGTAGTGATTCTAAATATTAATGATTTTATATTGTGACAGTAAATCTAATCAAATCTTTATTTGTATAGCACAAAATCACAACATAAATTTCAGCCTTTATTTATACATGTTTATGTTATATGCGTGAATATTTATACATTTATACATGAGTATAAAGCACTTGGTGTCAGTGGAGGGAGAGAAAGAAATCAGACTTGAATAATTTGCAGTCATCTCTTAATAATGTTAACGATAGTAATAAGTCACATACACAGTATTTGGATGTTAAAAGCATTGTTTTGTGTTTGTTTTCTCAGCGAGCTGCCCAGCTTGACGGTGTCTGTGTGGTCGGAGCTGCCGACTGGAGCGGGACTGGGGTCAAGTGCCGCCTACTCGGTGTGTTTAGCCGCAGCTCTGCTCTGCACGAGTGGAGCCATTACCGCTCCACTCAGAGAGCCAGATCACGCCGCCAGGTCAGAATATACATTTAAAAAAAACATTAGCCTTACAGCTGTGTTTACAATCTGTCACATATGCTGTGTGCAGTCTGCCGACATTGTGCTGACACAAAATAATAACAACATGCCCTAAATGTCACTTAACTAAAGTTTTCTCATGATTTCTTTAGACTTTTAATTTTTTTCCTTCCTAAATGTGTTACCTTTGATGGTTCCTGGTGGTAATGGTGGACTTTATTATATAAGTATTGCAATCAAACATCTAATGGCATAAAGACAAAATAGTTTTGGGTCAAAAATCTGAAAATGCAACTCTTTTATAAACTATTTTGATAATTGACGAATCGGTTTGAGTGTTTTTTTCAACAATGATCAATTATCCAATATGTTTTTTGAATTTTAGAAAAAGAAATCATTAAAACTGAATCATTTTGGTGGAAAAAAAACAAGAGATTTGAGAAAATCACTATTTCCAGGTTTGAGAAACACTGAGGAACATCTTTCCACATTTTACGGACCAAATACGACTCCATTAATCAAATAAGAACATAATTTAGTTGCAGCTACACTGTTTTGTTAACAAACATCTGTAAAACATCAGATAAACCTTCAGCTTTATGCCTTGCCCACATAGCAGTATTTGGCTCGGAGATAAGGCTGCACTAGAGATTAGGTCACAGAGTTGGTTTGTTCCGTTTTCGAGTTCTTTCTTTCATTTTGCAGGTGGTGCCAGGAGGATCTGGAGCTCATCAACAGCTGGGCATTCCGAGGGGAAATGATCATCCATGGTAATCCATCAGGAGTGGACAATGCTGTAGGAACATGGGGTGAGGCTTGAAACCTATGATATATGTGTCTCCCTTTGTCTCCGTGGACACACGGCACTGTAATGGAATCATCAGTGTGTTAAAGCACCGCCGCCACCTTCCCTAAACATCTGATCATTATCTCTTTAATGACTCGGATTTCCCTTAATGTAGGTGGCATGCTGAGGTTCTTGGCTGGGAAGATAATACCACTGAGCAGGTACTGACTGATTAACATTTTTGAATTCTTTTTTTCATTTAAAGTGAGCGAGTAATTAGTTCATATTTTTTTTTCCTCACAGGAAACAAATAAAAGGCTGTGTAAAATGAGCACACCTGGATTATATGTCTGTATGAACACTGTCATCTGTCTGCTTTACTTGCAGAGTGCCGTTATTAAGAATCCTCCTCACTAACACCAAAGTACCTCGCAGCACCAAGGTACTTGTTGCCGGGGTGAAGGACAAAATTAACAAGGTACTAAATGGTTTTTCCTCCCCCGTGTTATATGTCGACACTGTAATTAATATAATAGGTGGCGCTTTTGCACGGCAGATACTCCAGAGTCTAGCATTGAGTGCCTTCATAAAATATTGAAATTAAACTCTTACCCAGCACCCCTGTGTGCTGTTGCCGTGGTGACACCAGCAGGTGTTCATTTGTCTGCCTCAGACATAGACGGGCTTGGATGCTGCCGTGGCAGTGTTGTGATCACGCTGAAGCAATCAGAGTCAACTGTGACATTTTACAGTTTTTGTTTGTATACAGTTGATCTATAAATGGTTTAGAATTTTCTATAACATGCACAAAAAGACACCTGCTGTAGAGGCTGTAAGAAGCTGCGATGTTGGGAGATGATGTTGATGTCTTTTTTGTTTTTGTTTACCCCTCCTCTAGTTTCCCGCTGTGATGACCCCAGTGTTGGACTCAGTCGATGCCATTTCCTGCACATGTGAGAAAGTCCTCTCAGACATGACCTCTGAACCCATCACAGGAGAGCACTACAATATTTTAGAGGTACAAAACAATAAACCCAGTTGCTTTATATTTAAGGGAGTGCTGAGCAATTAATTGTTTTCAAATCAAAACACAAAGGCTGCAATTTAAGTATTATATTCTATGAATGGATTCATTAACTACTAAATTAATTGCCAATTCTTTATAAATAATTGGTTTTAGTGTTTTTTTTTCTTTTTCAAATTAAATCAAATTAACGAGTTCTTTTGATTTCAGATTCTGGAATGTGAATGTTTTGGTTTATTTGCTCCTCTATTAATAACTTTGCTTTGTGGGAAAAAAACGAAACATTTAAGGACGTCATCGTCGTAAAGTTTAAGAAAAACATTTTCTGCATTTTATGTGACAAAATTACTAAAGTATTAGATGAGAAATAATTCACAGATTTATTGATAATGAAAGTAATCGTTAGTACATGTTGGAGGCTATTTGTATTTGCTCCTAATGCCGTGTAGTCATTACTGAACCACACAGTATGCCACATTTCTGCAGCTATGTGGCCCCTCTCTCAATCAAAACATGAACAAAAGAGCTAGTTTGATGACGTCAATGAGCACCTTTGGATCACGGGCTCACGTCCCCGATCCTCTCGCTCTTTTTCCTAAAGTTACTTTGTATTTCACATTTTGTACGTTTCACACACTACAACCTAACACCGACTGTCTGACTCCTTATCTGTCAATACTCCTCAAAGCACAAGGCATTTATTGTGAAATATTTGCAGAACCAATGGAGCCGGGGTCTTCACTCTTAAGAGTCTTGGCATGTTATTGAGTAGATAGGAGCATTAAGAATGTTTTAAAACGTACATGGGCAAACCTCATGTAAAACAGCAGCAGCTCTGCAAAGTGGATGTATCATTTAATAAGGCAATGATTCATGCAGTGTGTTGGATACTCTACTCAAAAATATATGTAACTTTATTTTATAACTTGTTATTTTTAAATTTATCTTGAAAATACTCTATATTTACTCATATTAGTATAGACTCATAACAACTTAGCACTTGTCCCATCATTCATCTTATGAGCAGTCTTAAGTCCAGAGTTTTAAATGGATCGCCGCTTTAATCCTGAGATGATAAGAGTGTTTTTCCAAAGTATACCCACCTATATATTGCAGATCAGTCTGAAAAATTGCAGTATTTAAGTATTTTCCCTCCTGTGAACTACGGGTATGAACAGCAGTCCTCTCATTTATAGGAGCTCATTGACATTAACCAGCACCATCTGAATGTGTTGGGCGTGGGACACCCTGCCCTGGACACACTGTGTCGGGTCACGCTAACCAGAGGACTGCACAGCAAGCTAACTGGTGCGGGGGGAGGAGGCTGTGGCGTCACACTACTCAGACCAGGTACTGCGGTGCATGTGAGACGTTTGCATGAAGAGAGTTGACTTTATCAGCTGTTACCTCTCCAGTTTAAATGGTGCATATAATGACTCCTCATTAAGTCAAGGCGATTGTGGCAGATGCATTTCTGAACCTTATGAGGGACACTGTCAGCCTTGTCGACAACAAATGTTCTGTTTCCCCCTCAAATGCTCCGTCACTCTTCTTTTCGGGTACAACAAACAAATTGATGAAGACGGCTGCTCAGAAACAGACTTTTGGAGCGATTCTGTGCATGAGGGAACTGTCTCTCATCCTCCTTTTGAGAAAACGATACAACCAAAGAGCTTATGAGTTGAGTCGAAGTTAAAAATCTTCCCTCTTCGTTCCGTATTTGTTTTCTTGCCACTTTTCTTTGCTGTTTCTAAATCCATGATTTAATGCCTGTCTCTTGTCTTGTTCTCAGAGAGTCTTTTTGAGTTGAGAACACAAACACCGAATTGTTGTGTCACTGCTTTAAAAGCTTCAGAAGCATCATATTTTTATCTGGATGTGTCAATGTTGCTGTGTAAAGCTAAAAGTATCTTCCCCGTTGAGCTGATGTTGCTGCAGAAACATCATTATTCAGCATTTGTTGCCTGATGACTGAACAGATTTCTTTGTGCGTGTGACTGACTGACTCCTCACATCCTTATGTCCAAAACCTTTAGTCATCGTGTGTTTTTTATTTTAGTCTTAAAACCTCTCACATCATCTGTCCCATTGTAATGGATTTTTAAATTTTTTTTATGTCTAACTGCAGCCCATCTTGACTTCCCTTGTTTATTTTGTAGAAACGGACTCCCAGGTTGTGGAGAGTACAGTGCAGGACTTGAGAAACTGCGGCTTTGACTGCTGGGAAACGAGTATTGGCGGGCCAGGTGTCCAGCAGCACTCTCCTTTGTCTGTTAAGGATGAAGTTCTGGAGATTTTAAACCGATATTAACACACACACGCACATCTGTCGGCCACACAAGAGGACAACCTGGGCCGTTTTGTCAGTTTGTTGCCATAACTTGAAGACCTGAAGTGTGCTGATGTAATAAAATGGGACAGAGGGGACACTTCACTATGTGCAGAGCTGGAAAGAGCTGCCTGGACTGTTAATTACACATTTTCCAAATCAATTTGTAAAATTTGAGACCAACTAATTGACTGTTGTATGGAGTGTTTGCTTGTTTAATGAACTCCAGTTTGCACGATTCTGTACTGAGCTCTTTGTCCACTAGATGGCATTAGAGTCGCATTAATACTCCTCATGAAAGATTTCTGGTAAGAGGTTCTGATAAATTAATATGTAAGTGAAGCACTGGCAGGATCATGTTGGAGCAGTAGGGTCAACCTATTTTAATGGATTAGATTAGTCATTCACAGTCAGCCATTAATTACTTAGTCCTGACATTTTAACGTGCAGCGGTGTTGTATAGTGGCTAAAGCAAATATTTATGATTATGTAGGATTTTACATGACAAAAAAATAAAACTCTTTTTGATGCCATCAACAAAATCCCAGTGATTCCCATTACTCATAGTTATAGAAAGGAAATGATGGTGTCATGATACATTAGAATGCACACAGTGCATCTGCCATAATTGAGACCACTTTAAAAAACCTTTTTACACTATTGTGTAATCCTGCACTTTTCATAAATCAGGCTCTACATTTAAATGTAAAAAAAACAACCCGTTAAAAGTCAATTAAAATTTTTTTTTTTTAAAAAAACTGTGGTGTAAATGTTTACTCATTTGTTAAATATTACAATTGCAGTTTTATGCAGTGCTAATTTCCGTATGTATTTCAATTTAAAGAGTAACTGACAGCGTTGTTGTGCTAGTAGAAGGCAGGAGTGAGGGGGGCGGGGAGCAGAACTGTGTGGCCTCTGTGGAGCCTCTGGATTAGCAACACCATAATGTGAATCAACAACAACAACAAGCATCCGTCTGTGAGTCACACAATTGTGCCGACACACACACACACGCACACACATGTGTACACACAATTTTGTGTAAAAATTCTCCTCTTCCCAGTCACTCATCCCTCTCGGCGTTACAAAAATATTCGGCAAATGCCGCAGATACAGAAGATAGATGTGTTTAGAATATCCCAGATTTGGGGAAAAGGTCACTGTGGCATTCTGCCGGGTTTAAATATCCATTTCATTTTCTATTTTTTAAATGTCAGGAAGATTGAGTAGTACAAATATGGCAGTGAACGTGAAGAAATGACATTCGTCACCCTCCCTCCTTGTCCGCCTGGCGCCCCCTCTGTCCTCTTGAATTGTATCATCTTTATGTCAGGGCAGCCCCCCCGTCGGCGCGCCGCACAGTTGCCCCTAACCCCTGCTGGAATTTAATTACCACTATGCTCTTCAATTGAAATGGCATTGACGAGGGGGAAAAGAGAGAGACAACAGAGCCTGTTTCATTTGAAGCCCCACTCTTTCTTTTCTGTCTCATTCTCTCTCACTCCTTTTACTGCTGCAAGGCACAGATGGTATTTTTTCTTTCTTTTTTTTTTTTTTATCAGTGTCAGAGCCTGCTTCTTTCTGCTCTGATGAATAGAATCTAAGGAGGCCCTGAGATTATTTCAGATAACAGACAGAGTGAGGAAAGGGGGTCAAGGATAGAGGGGAGGATGTCAGAATTAGAGAGATACAGTGAAAACAATACAGTGTGCCGCTGTCCCGGGAGTAAAGAGGGAGATGAAAAACAAACCCTTTCACATTTAACATTTAGGGAGTTTTGTCTGGATGGATCGATGCGAGAGAATCGAGGATGTATAATTTAGTTTGTCCAAGTGGGAGGAAGGAAATGTTAAATGTGAATTTGCTGAGTGGACATGCCCACTGTGGCCACATTCCCTGTGGTCCATCACTCAACGTCTGAAATGCTTGTCAGGAGCTATTAAGTTTGAATACAGAATTAGACCTGACTGACACGATGTCATGTTGCTCATGGCCACTGCTTTTGCTAACGGGGAGTTTCAGTGCGCGTTTGATGTCCGACTGCGAGCGTTTTCATTTACTTCGATGGCATCTCTGGATCACAGTGTGTCGGTGGTTGTTATTATGAAAAATCACTTGTGAGTTGATTGTGTTCTATGTCATGATATCTGTGTCAGAGGGGGATGTGGAATTGGCCACAGTGGGGAGCATTTGTGCGAATGGCCTCTCCCGGCGTTCATGTAGACACACTGACGGAGAGGCAACATCAACATCGTGCACTCCTCCGTCATGATGGGCTGCGTGATCCTCCTGGGGGTCTTTGCCCTTTTAGTAAGTGGGGGGTGGTGGCTGGTATAAGTAGTGGGGGTCCGATTAAGTCAGCAGGAGACAAGGGTGCTGTCAAAGAACTCTGAGGATTTGGTTTTTAGTGAGAAATGTTGTTTTGTTCCATTAGTCCCAGGCAGCCCCTCATAATACATTGTGTGTGTGCTAACCTTTTATAGCTTTTCTAACTTCATTTAGATGTTTGGATTGTGTCAAAAGTTCGTCTGTCTTATCTAAAATAAACAAACAAAAAATGTATGCAAAGAAATATAAATGATGGTTTAAAATTTAGCCGTCTTCTCAAATGACAACTATTTTCTCTTCCTATGAACAGTTTCTATATATTATATATGTATTTGCTTGCACTGTGCAATTTTCTAGCATTTACTTTTTACCATCAATATGCAAATTTGTTTCCTCATCGTTTTTTTTTTCTTGCCTTTTGGGAACTTGCAAACACATTTTAACCATAAACTGTAAAAAAAAACTGTAGAAAATGACCCTACGCGTCCCTTGATTTATAACCACTATACATTTTACTGAGAAGTTTCTCACCCGTTGGTTTCAGGTCTTCTTCACCAATACAGCTTCATGTCCATTGTGTAAATGATTGTCCCATCTGGGGTAAAATAGATGATAAAGTACATCATGTATTAGGCCGTGGACACTGTGTGATTGATAGCCAGCACTGTCCTACAGGTGCTTGGTTGCTGGTGTAAGTGGAGAAACTGTCAGTCAGGCTCACCCCCCGCTGTTCCAGGAAGCTTCCTGCTAAATGTCAGTGTTAGAATATGCTTTCATAGTTTAGTCGTAAGTTCAAATGTGTTATTCTGTTATTTTTGGCATTTGAAATCCTGTTCAGATTTACCTCAGTGACACAAACTGACCACACAAGGCAGCAGTAGACCAGCAGCTCCTGTGTCCCCGTGAGCTAAAATCACTAAATTTCTCAATGGACTTTGGTGTGAGTGGTGTGAGAGTGAGCGGTTTACAGACTTCAGTTTCCTGTTGGCAAAGTCTGTCTAACAGTCATAGACAGTATATATTTTAATGGGAGAGCCTTTCATTAAGAGGCTCGATCATTAATCGGCCTCTTAATGCACAAAGAAATCATTAACTTTAATTCCTTTTGATGAAAATATATGGACCACATTTTTACGATAATTCTCCTCGAGCGATTGTTTAGGTGTTTGACTGAAAACCACAAATGTCAACCCCAGTGGTCCAACTTGCATCATCCAGCAACCATGAGTGGAGAAGTTGCAACAGTTGTGATGGCTTTTCCCTGCTCTCCTATCCAGTTAATCATCATGTGACACCATCCCAAGGTTCCCGACACCTTTTTTAAAATTCCTAGACAAAATATTTCAAATGATGTTTCCACCTCGAGGATCTGTTTGGTCTAGAGCGGCATGGGCTTCTTTCATGTTTATGAAATAGGTCCACAGTGTATAGCACTGCTTGAACAGTGTTATTGTAAACAACTGAAACATCTGACACACATGAAACAGAGCGACTCCCATTTTCCATCATGGATTTGTATCTTGTCATTGTATTGATCCTATAATTGATCCTGTTGTAGTCTAGGGCACCTGCAACATACTCTGTCATCCCCCCAGTGCCGGGAGCGCTCTTATTTAATTGCAGGCTAAGGTGCTGGTTTTTCTTGTTGCCTTTGAAAAGCCTCATTGATTTTTATACCACCCTTCATCCTCGCTGTGCTCCGTTTTAAGAGCAAATCCCTTGTGTCGAAGTTGCCCAGAATGTGAAGGTATGAAATCTGTCAGCGCTTCTCACAAGGCTTCCAGGTGCAACCCAGACACTTTAACACTGATGTTTAAAAAGCCAGGCTTATTATTAACGTTTACACAGAAGGAGGAGTGGAAGAGGCTGTGCTAAATCACACAGGACTTACTGTTTAATGTGAGTTTGGAAACACCCTAATCAGTCAGGGTTGTTCAAAGTTCATGTCCGTAATTCTGTCTGCTTAAATTGTCTTTCCAAAAGAGACAGAGAAGAAAAACGGTAAAGAGTTACGGAGTAAAAAAAAAAAAAGAAGAAGCAGTTTTTATTAAGATGACTTAAAGAGGACATGGTTTTTAAAGGAAATAAAAAATTTTTTCTAAATAATACATCGCAGTAAATAACCCAACAGCAATAATTCATAGGGAGTGTTGCTTTAAAGTGCAGTTTAGAAACTGGCACAAAAATAATCCGGTATTTTACGTCAGCAGTAAAATATTCTTTCCTAGATGAAATTTGATTTGCATTAATTTGAGAAGCAGCTTATCTAACATTATTATTTTGCACTTGCTTTGAATTGGAAGTGGGCCTGGATTGCAGCCAATTTTTCCACCTTATTCCTGGAGGCGCTACTGGAGAAATTATTATACTGTAGGTGCAACTTCCGGAGCGGAAGCAGCAGTAAACTAATGGCAAAACACAGTGACGGTGGCAACTGCTCCGCCGCCGCAGGATCGTGCTGTTCCTACAACGCGTGAACATCCTGCAGTTTGTGTTTCACTTGACGTTGAAACTAAAACCCAGGCTTGGTGATGTCACCCTCACCTGGCTCTGTGTTTGCCTTTAAATAAATAAGATCTACAGAGTCACAGAACATTCAGCGACAGGTATCAAATATTTCACATTCAAATTTTCACATTTTCATCCTACGGGGCCGAATTGGATCCTCCTGCTGGCCGGTTGTGGCCCGTGGGCCATACTTTTGACAACCATACATTTATTATGACTTAGGAAATACAGACAATGTTGCATCACATTGATCAAATGTGATATTTCTACACAGTAAAGCAGTCTAGCAGTGTTAAAACATTTTTGTAACAGTATATTTACCTCTTGGTGTTAAATCTAAATGAGTTAAATTTAAGACAAATCACGATTGTGTCCCGCATGTTCCATTTTACAGTCGCGCTCTGTGATTAGCGTCCAGTTACCATGTAAAATGCCGGGATCTGCTTCAGTGACAGGACGCACCGGAAGTGGGGGGTATAATGGGCCTTAGGAATAAGGTGGATCGGATCCAGCTTGGGGAGGAGGACGATCTCAACACGTTATCACATGACACCGTGCGATTGATGGACCATTAAAATGCCAGCCAGATGTACTTTAAACCACAGCTTTTAGTTTGATAAATCATGGCACAAATGGATACATAAAGCCGCTGGAAACAAATATTCTGCAGTCAGATAGTAATGGATGTTCTATCTGCTTGTCCGTCTCTCGCTCTGTGTTTATTTCTTGCCATTTTCCCTCTGCCAGTGTATCTCTCAGCCGCTGCAGTCATATAATTACAGTGGGACAGGTAGGAGTGTTCATATTTCATCTACTGCATTCAGGATAACATCTAATAATCTGAAAGCGTTGCAAAATTGGTATCTCGATGCTCATGCATTATGAATGAGTCACTGATTGCTTTTTTGCATAGATTAGCAATCGTTTCGCAGAAATCTTTCAAATAAGAATGTGCCAAGAGGCTTCTATCTCTATTTTCTGAAGAGTTGAGGTGACACATCCTGCCACTTTTCTTTCTTTCTTTTTTTTTTTTTGGTAAGATAAGAAAAATCAGGTGCTACCACTTTGCCGCTTAACCTCCCACCCCCCATTTTTATTTTTGGTTTATTTCCCCATGTACAGAACAGAACATGGTGGTGGATAAGTGTCATTTTCAGACGACTTTGGAATGATTGCTCACTTAGTGCGTAATATTCTGCATCTGCGGTGGTATTGTGTCTGGAGCCAAGTGGTTAAGCACCGCAGAGTTTCGTTAGTGTCAGGGTAACCAGCACATGGATGCCTGTGACCTCTGCTTGTCCTAACTTGTAACCTCAGATTGGCATTAACACATAAGGGCCTTGTATGGTCCAGTGGTTAGGAAAACAGCCCGGTGGCCAGGTCCCAGTGTGAGGTCTCAGGTGAGGTTCACATGTCGATTTCTTTCCTCTGGGGCAAATAACCTGTTTTCACAGTGATCCACACATCATCCAGTGAAACGCCACGTCACGTGTCTGTCTCGGAGCACATGAGGAGATATAAATAAATCAGTGTGAGACGTGCAAATGTTATTGTTTTAACACAGCGGAGGAACAATGGAGGCTGAAAATGAACCCACACTGTTTTTAAACTTAGTCATATTTTTAGAACTTTTAATTCAAGCTTGTGTTCGGTGTTTTAAAGTGGACTCCGACTGAATGTGAGTGGTGCCTTGTTGATTATTGAATAACAAAGGAAAAGTCTCTGAGTGGGAATGAGATGTGGGCATGTGTGGATGCCTGAGCTGTGTCACCCATCGTAACCCATGGCCTTTGCCCCCTCGCCACCCCCCCGTCCCCCAGATGGACAGACTCTCAGCCAAGGCCCTGTGGAGGTTGGTGCCCTCTGCCTGACAGCCTGTCACTGTGCTGTGGTGGAGAGATTTTTTTTTTTCTGCAGGAGATGGTGTCTGATTGGGAGCAGTGTGTGAATAGCCCTGTCACACTCGATAAGCCAGCAAGACGACCTGTGACGAGGACATATGGCATGTTTGACAGGGAGAGAGGGTGCGAATCGCACTGAATGATAAAATGGTGTTTTTCCCCCTTTGGCAATGTCATGCTTTCAGGCAAGCGTGTGGACCATCGCTCAGTCAAGCGGCTGACTCCGGCCTCCTTGTGACATCTCCTTCAAGGTCCTGTGTTTCTCTGCCTTGTGCTAAGGCCAATTCTGACACTGCGAGCCTATGCTGCTCGCAGCTGCTCCCTTCGCTTGTCGCTGTGTGGAACATAATTGGATATCAGTTTAGTTTAGCGATGCAGACTAGGAAATTCATCTTAAGAGCCTGCTCGTCAGGGCGCCTCTTAAAGCTCCCTGGCACTGCAGCCTTCATCCTGTCTCTTCTCAGCCTGTCACACGCCTCACACTGTTGATTAATACACACACACACACAGTCTCATCAGACGACTCTAATTGATGGGTTCAGCCTCCTCAGGACCCTGGTTTATTTAAAGGGCCACGAGCGCTGAAGAAAGCAGAGGAGTAAGGAGACAAACACGCTTGGTTTTAAGTGTGTCAGGGAAATTATTGAGTCGAACTGCACGCCTCTCATCCTTACTGTCAGCCGGGTCTTGACTTCTGGTGTTGCAGCCTCAACTCCTATCCTGTCAAGTGTCACATTGTCTGTGTTTGTGGCTGTGACAGGCAGCCCAGGTGTCACACTCAGGCTTCAGTGCACCATCAGGCACCTCTGCTCAGGTCCCCAGTGGCTCACAGTCAGAGAGACAGCACAGTCCAATAACCCAGCATGTCTTGCTTCCCAGGGGAATCCCTCACGGAGTTTCCTCCCTGTCCATTGAGTCAGAACTTAGAGGCTCTGCCAACTGTCCTGCCTGCAATCTGAATGTTAATTATAAGGGCTCAGTTGTTCTAAAGCTACGTCTGCAACCCTTAGGACTATTTCCGCTGCTTCTTTGTACAAGAAGCGAATGCATTCGTTGCTTGGTGCTTTAAGGGGGCTGAAAGTTTTCATCAAGTGAGATTGAAAGTTGACTTGAATGAATGAGAAGTGAGATTGTGCTCTATACATCCTTAAAGGAAGTTAAAAGTGATAAGTAATAAGTTCTCCACATTCATAGCTTCTTGTTTTTTAGGACTAATTATTTGTTTAGTTTGTTATTAAATTCCCACACACACACATGGGGAGATGATGTACAGTATAACTCGGGTACAATTTTGGTCTTCAGGTCTTTTCACACAATCTCCCTTTACACCGAGCTGCTGTGCCGGTGTGAGCACTTTTAGTGTCAGCTGCTGTTGTTCTGGTGACGCCTCGTCAGGTTTTGGTTTAGTTCTGGACTTGAGTGGCAGGCTAGAACCATCTCATGCAGCTGTTCTATCCATAAGACGGACCTGTTTGCGATCCTGGTTTGACCTCGTCATTGATGACTGTTTGACGATCAGCAGTCGGCTTCTTTGGGGTCATCAATGACAAACAGTCCGTTTCGTCAAGTGGCCTTTTAAAGGATATTGTCGCGCTTTTATTTTGAAGCATTCCTGAGAGCGTGATATGATGGCACTACAACAGCATGTGTCGGGGGTTTTGTTCATCGCCGCAAACACAAAAGTGAACATTTTTCTTTATCATTACTGTCTCGTACAGGAGGGCCAATTTGTGAGGGTAGCAATTTTAAACGTCTGAAGGAAACTAGATACCAGAGATTCTTAAACTGACCACATTTATTGTGATCACAATAAGTGTTTTATTATGTATTGGTAGCTTGTAAACATCAAATGTAAAATGCATTGCCAGCTAATGGAGTATCATATTAAATACCTCACAGTTATGTCCTAAAACGTCTGCTTCAATGTTTCTGTACATTCCTTTCAGTGTCACGTATTTTGCAGTTAACCATTCCTTTCTAAGGAAACGATAATACATTGAAATTACATCTGACGGTCGGAGAGATTGTAAGTGATTTCTGTTTTTGAGCGGAAAATGATTTAACACTTGCTGAATGCATTTTAAAGCATCGCATTCTAACCAATCATGCATTATACATAACAGGAACCCAGTGATTATGTTTTCCTGCCTGCACTGCTTTTCGTGTACTTATGGTTTTGTCCATTAGATGTGAAGTGAGAGGAAGGGGGGAAAAAAAAAAAAATCACAACCACTGAGAATGAACACTAAACTATTTAGACCTCATCTGTAGTCATGAGGGCATGAGCGCTGATGAGCGTGGTCAGGGTCACAGCACTTAACTCTCTTAAGGAGGACCAGTGCTTGTAATCACATAATATGTATGATCTCTCATTCAAGTGGAGCTGACATTTGGCAAATGCAAATGGATTTCATGCACCGTGCGAGAGTTCTGCTCTCTGCGCGCGTCATGTGATGCGCTGTCTTGCCAAAATGCAGACTCTAGTGCTCTGCTTCGACGAGTGATTGACAAAATATTGACTATTATTTTTAACACAGCATGTGGACTGTCACGCTACAGTAGATGTTCAATTTGCCCGTGCTCTGCCGTCCAGAAATTGAATCCGAGGGGAATAATGTGGAGCTGCGCCCCCACCCCCCCTTTGTGCTGTCTTTTTCGTAATTAAGAACAACATTTTGTGTTAGATTACAGGGAGACCCATAGTGCCATTTAACTGGTCTGCCTGATTAATAAAAGGCAGCTAATTTCAGTGGAGGAAGGCAGCACTCCAAAATGGCTCCTAATTACACATTAGGAGTGTGAAAGGCTCCTGCCGCTCCGGCCTCGATCCTTCAACCAAACCCGCAAACCCCTCCCCAGCTGGGATGCATGCGCCGGCCCACCGGCACATTAACGCCGCTCCCAGGAGTGGCTAATTCCAGCCAGCCCGTCGGCACAATCAGTGGCAGATGTCAGGAATCGAAGATGATGAATTATGAATATCCCGAAGATGTGGATAGGATACCAGCGTAAGGGGGGGGGAAGATCCCTTTTTTTTGTGTGTGTCTGCATTAAACGTGTTTGTGCCATTTTATGCAGCCAAATAAGAAAGCAGATTGAGGAGGTGTGTGCAGTGGTTGGAGTGATTGATTTCTATTTGTCATTATAAATGGGGGGGCCGACTGAAATTGGATGTTTTAGTGAAGTCGTCAAGGACTTTGCGTCGGAGGGGCTGCCTGGCAGTGTGGGGGACTGTGCCTGACTGTGATAGCAGTAATGACTTCCTCTTCTCCCTCCCCTGGGTGGTCAACTCGAGGGCTCAGGCAGCTGGGAATGATGTCCCAGAGAGAGCAATGTGAACATCTCAGTGCACAGCATTTGCATGACTACATGATTACAGCTGAAATGGAGGAGGTGTGGTGTGGGTCAGGCTGGGGGTGGAAGGTGGTGACAGTAACAGCTGCAGAGAAGAGGACAGGAAATGCAGAGCAGTTGTTTTTTGTCAGCCGCATCCACCGAGGCATGATTGGGAATGTTGTGATGAGAAGCAAGTGCAGTGTAATGAAACTTTACGTCGCTTTACATATGACTACGTTCTCTCCTCATTAAAACTGTGTGGTGTGTACACATTTCTGTTCAATTCAAAACAGTGTCCAAGGAGTGCACTCAATACTGATTAAGCCTGTCAGCTCCACATGACCCTATCTCCGTTTAGATCTGGTGTCGCCCAGCAACGTTCCCACGCTGCACACGGGAAGTGATTCATTTTGTCGAGGCACGCGGCTGCAGCGGCGACATTACGCAAGTAAAACTACGTCAGTTCTACTGCTCATAACCCAGTAGTTCAGCAGTTTGATGGGATAAATGTTTTCATGCCGTGCTATACACACAAATGCCCCCTCAGTAGTGATAGTATTGCTTGGCAGGGCTTGTTGACACTTTATAAACATCACGTTACATAGTTTCTGTTCACAAAGATAAAACAAGAGGCTAAAATAATCACCAAAAGTGACGATTTGCAGCTTTAAGTCTCAGTTTTAATAAATACTGCGTTTAATTTTGCTTGGTTTTAACTGATTATCTATCGTAAAATCCAATGTGTACAGGCGGCTTAAGCTGTACCTGACCTTTGAAGCATATCATTTTCATGCGAATGGAGGAGAAGCTGCGGACACTGTATCCACGGACCTGATGCAATCAAGATCCTTGTCAAAACAGATGTCAAACTGATGCTGTGGTCTATCACTGACTGGCCAGCCGACTGATGAGCTGGCTGCGGAACTGCCAATGTACACCTGGACATCTGTGGTGGGGTGTGTGAGCCCGGTGCACGCGGCTACCGGGCCAGATTCCACCTTGCCACCTCCAATGAGCCCACAGTACATTTCCGCTGCCTTCCTGCCATTCATCACTGCGCCGTGACAGGCAAATTCAACTGAGCAGGAAAGAGGAGCTGATCCTCTGGATCTGAGGCGGTGATAGCTCACCGCTTCACAGGACGGCTGCGGGAGCAATGAAATTAGGCTAAAACTGCTGTGGGGTTTCACAGGAAATTGGCCTTGCCAATCACACACTGCGACCCGGTGCGTACCACAAGCCTTAAATTTAACGTCAATCCAAACCGCATCGGTTCATTTCCACTGCCGAATGTATCCATCTCTGATTTTTGATTGCCCTCTCGCTGCAAAGTTATTGCTTTCTCTAATGTGATGAAACGGATGCAGAATGTTTCTGAATCCACAATCCGCTGCATCAGAGGTAAATGGCAGCCCTATGTGCATATTAGAGGATCAAGTATATATTATTTTAGATCTCTGCAGCCTAGTTCCAACCCATTTTACTGATGAGTGCCTCAGTTCTGACGCCCACGTAGCTTGTCATAATCACAGTGGTCAGCATATAAGTGGGCTCTCTACCGGCAACTCAGCGCTATTGGAAAGTGAAAATCTATTCATCAACATGTTTTTCCGTTAACTACATCTGATTGCAGAGTGGAATTCCCAATTGAGTTGAGTCATTGCTTTCAGAAAAATAACTTGCATGCAGCCTCTACTTCTCCCCGAGCCGCAGTCCCTCCTGCTGTCTCCCACAGCTCTGGGTTCAGAAACACTAACACTGTCTGCCACTTCAGTTCTACATAGATTTGTGAGGAGACCAGAGGTGATTATTTCTTCTCCCCCCTTTTCTCCCCTCAGGTGACACTCTGAAATATATTTTGTGTGCCCTTTCACTTCAGACGAGCTCAGTGTGGAGGAAGCCCAGAGGAGACTAATGAGAGAGTGCAGGGGCATGGCTTCGTCTGCCTCCATGCCTCATTTTTCTTGATTTCAGCCACTCTCGTGTCGGCATGGGCTCCTGCTGGTCAGGTGATGGTGGTGCCAGCTGGTGCATCCAGCTCGGACGGACAGCGATTCATTTCCCCGAGCTGGTGATTTATGGCACGGCAAAGCGGAGAGAAGCTGGTGTGCATGGCACCAGGCCGCCTGAGTTAGTGCACTGTCCGGCCCCGTCATGCTTTACCACACAGCGGGCTGGACTGCCTAATTTACGCTGGCAGACAGTCACATATATCACACCCCGTCTGGCCAATGAAGATTGGTGGTGTTTGAAAGGCTCTGTACACAGTCGATTTTACCCACATGTTACTCCCTTCCCAACGCTGCACCAAGGAATATTGTTTTTCTTTCCCGCTCCTTCTTTGTCTATTTGATCTTTCATGCTTCATTTCCGCACCTCTTTTTGTTCCCCTCTCATCTCCGTCGCTCCGTCTTTCAGTGTGCGGACCTAATGTGAAGTGACTGTGTTGGAAGGAGGCCCTCTCTCACTGGACCGGTCTTCTGAGAGCTGTGCCCTTCTGCTCGGGGAAACTGGGGGAGGTCACAGTATGTAGCTCCCTCGAGCCGCGGCGTATTAATGCCCGGGCTGACCTCAGTGATAAGAAGGAAGCTTCGGGCACATGTTTGATTCATGAGTCCATCCTCAGTGGGCCCTGGGGGGCTTCTTTTTTTTTTTCTAATGCTGTCCTTTTACTGGCAGGGTGGAGGGCTGCTGCAGGGGAGATCAGTCCTGTCTGTCACAGCGAGGTTGGGTTGGGATAAAGGCACAAGGCTGGGAGTGGGCCACAGCACAGATTGGCCCCTATGTCGGACACCAGCGATGGCTTAATGGTGGGTGGTGACGCGACAGCCATGTGTTAAAGGAATATTAGAAACGGATATCAGCAATGGGGCCAGACATCATGAGCAACCCTTGCCTGGAGGAGGGTTTGTTCAGGAGTGGAAAGAGAAAGTGAGTCGAAGGGCACTCGGCGGCTTCACTTCTTCCACATTTGTTTTTTTGGTTATCGTGTCCATATTTTACATTTTCAAAAATGTTGGACTCAGCGCTGACGAGACGGAGTGGAAGATGGGGTTTGTGAGCGTAAGCCGACACGGTTTCTAGCGCATATCTCCAAATTACATCCTCTGGAGTTTGGTTAGGGATTACTCTTGTCTAATACTGACAGACGCTGCAGAGTGAGACACATCTCTGACAGCAGAGGGACTACATGGTCTGCGATGACCGTGGTGATCAGTTGAAAGAAGTGTTGACTGCACAACATAAAACCAGCTGGAACGAAAGAAGAAAATAGTCAGTGCAACATTAAAATAATTCCGGATGGGATTATTCAGGATATGGGTGCATACATTCATAATAAATTGTTTTAAAGAGAAGCTAAAATCAGAGTAATTTCAGTGTAAACACACAGAGCGCGCGTGAGAGAGAGAGAGAGACATCCTTGAACAACGCCAGTGCTCCTAATGCCAGCTGTTTAAATATGGATGTAATACATAATCCTGATTTGTGTTCCTTTCAGTCACCGAAAGATCTGTACATGCCTCAAAGAAACTTGTCAGGGCTTTTCAGCACACATTGCCTTCTCACAATCAAGTCAATGCTTGTCAAAGGCACTGCTATCAAAATAGTCACAGTAGGGAGGGCAATCCACTTTTCACATATCACATTGCTGTCACCTCCTTCTGCCCGTCACTAATCTTTAAAAGCTATTTGCAGTTTTAATATAGATCTCAAATCCCGTTTCCATTTCTCTCATTCCTCCTTGTTGTTGTTCCGCGGTTTACTGGAGAGCCGGGGTTTGATGGGTAGAGTGAGCCTCCTCATTCCTCCGTGTGTTCCCATGGTCTTGCTTTTGTTTTAGCTAAGCTGGTGCACTCGGATTAAAGGGAAAATAATCCTTCTTTCATTGTTTGGTTGTTTTTTTTTTTTAACCTACTGAAAAGCGATCTGTTGATTTTTCGCTCATCTTTCATGGATTAAGTTTAAATTAAGCGACGAAAGGGGAATTTTCTCTTAATGTCTGTTTACGTTTGTGTGCACCGAGGCGGAGGTAATGTTGACTTAGTTTGAGCGTGGTTTAGAGAAGGAGCACGACAGCCCCTTTTTCCACTTTTACAACCGTGTAGTGCACAATTGCTGTGAAATGCACCGTATGTTTAATTCATCCATTCCCTGATCCAGTTGAATTATTGTCTGACCCAGCAGCCAAGCTACCCATTTGTGTCAGATGGTAGACTAATGGTGATATTAATGAAGTCATTGCTTCAGTCAGAAAATCAATAGTCACTCGAAACAGTCAATGCAAGCGAGTGGGCTTGAATGGTGACCTAGTTCCCATGTAATGACAGCTTCAAACCTATTCTGTGTTGTTTGATGCTCACAGCATCTGCTACCATGCTGCCATACAAACATATTTATGCAGCGACACACAGTAGCGCACAATGCACAGCAGTGCAAAGTATGAAGAGTATGAAGAGGAATTGGGGCAACAGTAATTTCTTTATTTGTGTGTCACAATCAACACTGCCAAATACAAAAAAGGAAATTCCCAGTGCTTCACACGACCATTGAGAAGAATATTATTCCACATCATTAGCTGTGAAAAACAAGCTCGACGAAACATCAACCACATGGTATTTCTTTGGCCCCAGACTGCAGGGGACAAGCGGGGCCAGGAGGTTAACCTGGGATTTGGCATTAAACAGCCTGCGTGCTGTTGTTGCATCTTCTGAGTCTGTAAGACACAGCGATGGTGGAGATTGAGTGGGGGCCACGCAGAGGTCACCGGGCCTCAGTGGTCAACTGAGCAGCGAGGAGAAAGAAGGTAACGTGGCCTGTGTACCAGCACTGGGTCCTGCTCGCAGACGCAGTCCCGCGCCTCACTGACATCAGTCAAAACTTATGAGTGTGTTATTGCTGCGTTCTGTTGTGTGCTCTGAGATGAATAGGCTCTGCAGTCAGTCTAACAAAGAGCCTTGGCATGCATGCAGGAGCAGGAAGTGGGAATTCTAATACTGCTTTATCACAGGCAGTAAAAGAGGACAATACAAGCTGTCCCCTCTGAACTGGCTTAGTGAATGCTCACGTCCCGCTCTTCTGTTGAGAGACACTCCCTGCAAGTCATGTCACAGAGACACAGTTTCTTTCCCAAAGTGGTTTACAGTGGCATGACTGCATACCGTATGTGTTTCAGCACTGATATCGCCATTGGAAATCTGAGTTGGACAAGTTTCCTTGTGTATTAATGAGAATTAACGGGAATTTTTGGATAATTTAGAGAAATGGACAAATATAAACATTTTGTTTTGTCATAGGCAGACTTGTATGCAAAATAGCTTTTTTTTATTATGCTACAATATATTATTCACTAACTATATTCAACTTCTCAACCTTCAGTCTTGAAAATTTCCATTCATTCCTGTTAATTTCCAAGTTCCCCCGAAATTCACTATATACTAGGAGCAGGGTCATGCCTCATATAGGCGTGGGTACCATTTAAATACAGTCTTCTGAATGTCAGCTTTATAAGCCAGTTTGACCTTTTGTGGAGGCGTCAGTAGTAATATTGATTATTAGTAATAGTAATATTGACTCATGTGTCTTATTACGTCACGGCAGTGTGACAGAAAACAACACCAGAGCCCTGACACTGAGGAAGCTAAAGAGAATTCCGCCATCGTTCATTTGCTTTTCTGACCGTGACTTCAGCTGCTTTATCCACACAGCATGGCCTCCATTTTTTCTAAGATGATTCAGTCATTTGGTGTTTAGCCGAGAATGCTCTCTATTGGAGTGGCTGGTTGATTGTGGCGACTGCAAAGGGTATAGAATATGATTGACGTTATTGTGGGACTCATAACAAACAGCGAATTCAATGACTCCTCGCGCCCTTTATGGAAACGGATTTCCCGAGCTCTTCATGGTCATGTTTTTCATTGCACTTCATTGGTGCTGAAAAATGTATAATGTGAAATGTGTATGGAGCCTCCTCACATTCTATAGAGCACTCTAAGTGATCTGTGCCAGCGTGTAGCTGCTCGCTGGGCAGCCCTCGCTCATGAGCTAGAATAGGTGGAGCCTCAACAGTCAATGAGTCAATATTTGGAGTCATGAAATGTGAAGAACATAGTTAGCGTTTTAATTAAGTGTCCTCTATAGCTTATGCATAGCATATGTACACAGTCTACTGCCTCTCTATATATAAAACTGTCGTGCCAAATTAATGAACAAATGCAACTAATCACCTGCTCAAAATGTTGAAGTCTTGAAAAGTCAGAGTTATCTTTGAAGCGGTGAACAAAAGTTAAAGGTACCTCTCAAACTTCAAATGGGATTGATGTGTTACAGACAGAATATCACTTGACTTTAAGTTGTAACAGATTTACTTGCAAAGCTCAGGTGCTGGATGGTGCTACACTTCTATCTCATGTTGTTAAAGAACTCATGCACTCATTTGTCTGTAGATTGTAGGTTTCGTGGTTATTTTGATGATTAAACCTCCTACACTGAACAGTATCAATAACATTGTTTGAGTCTTTGTCTCAAAAAATGGAAACTGTGCACAGGTGTTTTTCCAACTCTTTCCTCTCCTGTGACAGAGACGCTGATTCGCCGAGTTGTTTCTTGTACGTGATATACTTAGAAGCCATCTCTTCTTCCACTTTTCTGAGATTTCTCTCTAAATCCTCTATTGTCGTGAAAACTATGGGAACTGTGTTGAAGGGTAAAGTTATTTCCAGGGTTTCACAATAAATTGCATCATCATCATTTCACAGACTTCAGCTATCAGAAGTTCCAAGGTAACCGCCTATTTCTTGGTTTTATTTTGAAATGCCCATGGGCGTGGCGACTACAGGACGCCGCTCTAAAGTGTCAGTGTATTAAATGAATCAGTAGGATCAGCTCAAACAACCAAATGCCCAGTGATAGATGTGTGAACCAAACCTCAGCCTCACCTGTGCTCCAGCAGGTGTTTCAATGAAAGTAACGCAAAAGTAACATAACAAAACAACAAAGCAATGAGTACTATGTAATATATCCTCCTCTACTAACCTTTCTTTTCCATTTTAAGGGATACAAACTGCCATATTTTTCCTTGAATATGAAAAAACCCCAAAACATTTACAGCCAGTATATGGTGGTATTGATTAAATACATTCAACATTCTTGCATTCAAAATGTTAAGAGCTTAATAACAATAATAATAATAATGACAATTGTTTGTGCCGAGAGGTCCATCATCTGTGTTTGTAGGGCTAACTGCAGAAGAGTGGCGCAGGTCAGGGCCTCCTCTGCAGAGCAGATGCAGCTAAAATGCTGTTACCAGAGACAAGCCTGGTCCTCCGGCTAAGCTCAAATACCCAAATGCTACCCCCCCCTCTCTTCACATCCCCACCCCCTCACCCTTTCAGCAAAACTTCCACATTTAATCCAATAGTGTGCATAGAGCTCAGGGAAATGATATTTAGGAGACAATGAGTGCCCTGCAGAGAAAAAGAAGGGAGGGGGGATTAGAGTGTGTCTCTGAAGTGGCTTTGACTCCCCTACTGATGGAGAGTAATTAAAGCAGCCTACTGTGTTGTCGATGTTGCTGAAGGGGGATAATAATGAAACATCACAACTCGCAGAGTTTGAGCCTGCAGCACCTTATGTTAGCTTTGGAGCAGAGTTACTGTCTAAGTTGTTCCGAGACGTAATACTTAAAACAATGTGCAACGTGAAACTGCTTTGAAAATGCCAGGTCTTGGGTAGAGTTTTACTGTAAATCACTTTTTTTAAGCACACGCAGATGGAGTGGCTGTGTTTCCATGTTGTCTTCTTGTGAAATTAACGTTTTTTTTAAACCAGATAATACCTCAGGCACAGATGCAGTGTCCAATTATAACAGAGTCGAGAGGGCATTTGTAAAATAAATAAAAAAATCAGTTACACACAAACCTGTGCTGAATCTGTGAGTCACCTTTTCAGACAACGAGGCTGTCAGACACCAGCTCTCCTCTGTCTCCTCTCTGCAGGTGAGTAAAGGTCACATCATCTGTGGGCCCTCGAACCCATAGAAACATTAAAAACATCGGAGCATTTTAAAATATATTACTGTGTGTAACAGTCATGCGGCTTTTTTATTTATTTTTTTTATTTTGGGACATTAAATTCATGTGGGTCTTTTGCTGTGTCACCATCATGGTACGGTTTGGAATGGACTGAGAACAGTACCTTCACTTGCTGTGGGCTGTGCCCGATGGCCGCATAGCACGACGAACGAAGACGGTGAACAACTGCAACTTTTTGTCCTGCTCCATTTGTGGCTGCTTGTTTCAACAAGACGTCAAACTTTGTATGAGAATAGACTGCGGGCCGTTTGCCTCGACTTCCATGGGATATTTACACTGATCGCAAGGGAGTGATGTTTTTCTGTCGTCCAATCTGTCTGTCGTGGGTGCAGCCAGTCTAACTGTACTCTACCATGTTACTCTGATACCCTAAGGGAAGGGTACCAAGGAGTGGAACAGTTGGGGCCGGTTATTTTGGTACCATAAAAGTACCATACCGCACTCGGCGAAAACACAACTTTATTGTCCATATTATGTTCACTTTTTTTAAAGGTATAATTTGTGACATCTAATGGGGAGACTGCAGATTATAACAAGAGGGAGACGTTAGGGAACAACGGTGGCCTTCACATACCAGAGCGGGTGTTGTTTTTCTTTATTTGTTTAGTGTGCTTCCATTTCAAAATGTAAACAGTTCCATGTAAACATGCAACAGCAAGGCTTTCGCCGAAAGCACATTTAAAAAAAACAAAACAGTATGGTAAGTATTTTTTGGCTTTTCTATTGGGAATAATACCAAAATAACCGTCTCCAACCGTCCCATTCTTTGGTACCCTTCCTTTGGGACACCAGAGTGAAACAGGGCTTGACGTCTTGTCTTGACAAACGCACAGTCCACACTCTGCCTACTAAGAAAAGGTACTGTTCTCAGGCTTTACCATTCCAAACTGTACCGTACCCTGATGGAAACACAGCATAAGGCTAAGAAAACCAGGTGTCTTTCATTTTAAAGCAGTTCTACGGTTATACAAACACACTTGTGAGCAGTGCATATTCAAGTTCTATTGATGATCCCCCAAATGTTGTCATTGGACCTTAAATGGGAGACTCTGCAGTCTGCAGGTGAGACGTTTCACCTTTTCTGTTTCTGCCAAGATCAACAATTGCCTTCTCATCAGTGGTTTGGTTTGGTTTGGACTCAGTTCAGGGTGTATTAAGGCAGACGTAGCAGTTCCAGGAAGAAACAGCTGGGATTGAACTCACACTGGTCCAGACACATGTTGATAATGGATCATTTTCATTCTAAGTCCCATGTGTTTGTACAAGTTAGGGGGTATAGAGCAAGGATTTGAAGTCAGCAGATGTTAAATTAGACATGTTGTGAATACATAATGAGCTCAAAGGCACAAAAACATGGTCTGAGTATGATTGTATTTCGCATTTACATCCCAATTGGTCAAATATGTTGATCTCAAAGATCTCATGGCAAGGAGCGAGTGGATGCTATCTCAAGAGGGCAATTCTGGTGCTTTTTTTTCCAAAGAGAAATTTGGGATTCTGGCATTTAGGTCAAACTTTACCACAGTTCTTGCAACCATCTGCTCCTGGGATGCAGGCCAAGGCCACAGGGTAGAGTGCTGGTAGCAAAGAGGAAGCCAGCACCATCTATAAAGAGGCCTTATAGAACTCAGCGTGTCCCTGTGATGTGCCCTCTCTCTACCCTGTGTTTCAGGTGTTTTCCCTTTTTAGCTGCATCCTCCTGGGAGGGAGCTTTAAAATGGATGATTGCCTGCGACCGTCGCATTAAAAGCATTAATCCCGCTCTTATCGAGCAGAGAATGATGAATTAGGAGTGTCAGCTCTGGACTCACCTTTGTTGTCATTTGAACAGAATCAAAGCTTTAAATCACAGGGCTGCACCGGGTAATAGGAGGGGGGAAGGCGTTCTAATACCGCGTGTGACAGAGCCGCACTGCTTCCAGCTGATTTAATAACTCCAGAAGGAGGGGGTGGCACTGGGCTAAATGAAAATTTGAGCAAGGTTTTTTGGAAATATATGACTGGGGAGCGAAAAGCCATGCAGTTGTGCTCACTTCTCTTTCGTTGATACTCCTTTTCTTTGTTGTATAATACAGGTCAGAAGAGTGGTTTTGATGGGATGTGTAATGCAGCAGCGTGGCGTATGAAGCTCAGTGTTCGTCTCTTTTCCTGCATGGGGCCACCGGGAATTCAAGTCCTCTTTTAATGACCAGACTGACTTGCTGATGTTTTTGACAGCTTCCCACCAGGGAGGGCTTTGTTATAATCAAGGTTGATTTGTTTAGAAATAGAGAATGTGTCATTACAGGAGCGGAGAACATGCATTACTGGGGCCAGGACATTCACTCCCCGTAGTGCTGAACTGCTGCAACACTATTTGCAACTGATAACAATAGCAGGTCATACTGTTCTTACAACACACCCCAGTGAGCTGACTCAAAATTGCCATATTACTGACTGCATAATGAACGGTTGTGCAATTTAATCATTTTGAGCCTTTCAACGTCTTTTTGATATGGAGGGAGGTGCTGTGCAGCAAATAAACATCGCCAAACAAAAGGCCTCTACCTTTATTTGTACATTCTTTGCATACTGGAGTGAAACTGAATTGTTTAAACAACATTAAAGCGGCTAACCTCTCCTCTTGTTTGTGAAGTGCTGCCAATAAAACCATGGCATGGAATTAAGCAACTCTTTTTAATGAGAAAAGACAATGTAACTCGATTATTTAAATTATTTCGCCACATTCATTTTCTGTAAATTCCCACATCAAAGCAACTCATTACGTCTTGTTAATTAGACCCAGAATAATTGAACCTTATTTCAAAATGCAGGAACAGGAGAGTACATTTCTGTTGTTCATTGAAATGGATTGGACTTCAGTCGCCTAGTTTTCCCCAACATCTGAGGCAGCTAAAGGTGATTTTCCACTTTCTAAATTATATTATCATTCCCCTGTCCCCAACGTCTATTCTCTTCCCATTGTTCCTTTTTTTTTTCTCTCTGGCTCTGTCATTTCTTTTCCTGAACACCCACAAGGCCTGTAAAGCTCAATCCATACTCTTCAAGTAGCGTGGAGACCATTCTCCTTTGAGTCTGTAAACGCTGCAAAGAAATATGTGAAAAGACAGTTCTGTTGCAGTGAATATTAATGGCTCTTTGAGTGCTTGCTCCCTGGTAAACAGAAGGATTGAGTTGACATGTAGCCAAAGACATAATTTAAATCTGGGGAGGTCACAGGAAACATTAGCAAATTATCTATCCCATGCCTCCCAAGATCTCGCTGCAGATAATGGAAAAGCCAATCTATTTGGCTGATCGGTATCTTATCGGAATAGGCCGAGAAAAGCTCACAGTAATTTCACTTGATATGATAGAAGATTTCCCTTCACTTTGAGATTAGGTTTGCCTCAGGGGCCTGTGCAATAATTGTAAGCTTCTAACAAGGTGAAACATTAGTGGAAGTCACTACAATTTTCAGGAAACTTGCAAAAAGCGGCAGCACTGTGTGACATGTGCATATAAAGCTAAAACATCTGCATGTCCTGTGCTCATGAAATGAGGGAATATTTACTCAGTGTTTTATTGTTTTATATGTTTTATTGTGACTTGTAAACGCTCCTGTAACCTTAGTTGTGTTTGGTGGGTAAATATAATTCACACTTTGAGCTAAATGCTTAAACACTAGTGTTAGAAGCTATAATGTTACGTTGTCACTCAGATAATTCTTTATATGTCGCACAATGGGTACATTTTCACATTTGCGCTCTAGTATTTTACCATGTTAGCATATTAGCATGCTAGCATGTGCAAAGTAGTACTAAAAAAAAGGGAGTCTCTGACTTAAGTATCAAGTATCAGATAATCCTTTAAACGTCGCACATTGGGTACATTTACACATTTCACTTTAGTATTTTACAATGTTAGCATGCTAGCATGTGCAAAGTAAAAAAGGGGGAGACACTGACTTAAGTATCAAATCTGAACTGATAATCATGACTAACCAATACATATTTAAGATATTTAACTAAAATATAACAGGATATAAATGAAGAGCGCACTGGAATGAACCAGGGAAGATACTGCACATGTATTGTTTTTATTTAAAGGACCAGAGATTTAAAGGAGATGAGGAATTCTATGCTCTCCCCTGCCTTTCCCAAGCACACCAGGGAACTACGGTGGCCCTCACATACCAGAAAGGAAAACTCTCTCTAATCTCCCAACACTTTTCGGCCAATTACTCCTTCTTATTGTTGATTTATGCGTTAGGTTTCTGTGGGTCGAGCCCTTCTTCTTCAATTTGCATATTAGCTCTTCTGTCTGTTGCAGCTGCCATAGACACATGTTGATGCAAGATGGTGGTCTCTGTAAAGCCCTTCCCTAAAGTACACATGAAAGGCTGACTCTAAGGCAGTGGCTCTCAAACTTTTTAGTACCACCCTAGAAAATATTGAGCTCTTGAAGTAACACCATTATCATCAACGTTAAAATAGTGGTGTAAATAAATAGGTCGAGCAAAGTCAGCGACAGGCTTTTCACAGGAGGCAGATTTATTCCCAGTAAGATCATTTGCTCTCTCATCATCCTCCTCTTCCTCACATAGACTGTACTATACCACACTGCTATAATGACATTAGATTAAGATGGAGCGAGAGACTCTGGACTCTAATTAGTATTATTATTGTTTATTCACATACCCTGGTATATACAGTAGAAGAGTGTATCTGATTTTCCTCCAAGTACCACCACAGAGGAAGCTCCCGTACCACATATCCCACATGCGGCTCTTTTGCTCGGCAGCAAAAAAATTTCAACAATATCATGTAACATAACATCTCATCATTCAGATTTAAAGGTGCTGGAAAAATGTCAAGAGGTCAGAAGAAGGCGGACGCTCTAAGGAGATGCAAAACAACTGAGCCGTACCGCAGTTTCGAGAACCGTGGGTTCTAAGGCTATGAAAACACAAACATGTTTGTATTTCTGCCATAAGCCCTGCCAGATGTCACACACTGGATCTTTTACAAAACCTCTTAATTAGTCATAACGTAATGGCCGCAGTAACGCACCATCTGCATCTTCTAAACCGATGTTGTCTCACCATGACGTGGTCATCCGTGGTGATAAATGGTTGCACTTGGTGTTGGTGAAGCAGTTGTCTGTGACCTTTTAAAGATGTGGAAATGAACCGTCAGTGAACCTGAAGCCATCTGTTGCACATCTGCTGACTCCAGATCAGTCCACTTCCAGAGGAAGAGCAGAGGCGAGAGGGAGAGACAGATGGGCAGAGACAGACAGAGGAGAACTTTACCTTAATCTTCTGTCTATTCAGTCAGATTCCATCAGACTGTCCCAGATTACTCTGCCCTCTAAGGTTTTGTTTTAGTTAAGCCCAGCTGAGCTACCTTCAGAGACAGAGATCTGTCTTGATGGGAATGAGCTTTGACAGCTGTGGCTATAAAGTGGAAACCGATCTGTGGCCCTCTGTATGGCCTCTGGAATTCCACAGCTCTCTGGGGCCAAAGCAGTTGTCCTTTACACTGATCGATCTTGGATCATTGATTTCTCCGCCAATTTAATTTTCTTTCTTGTGTCTGATTAGTAGTGATTTACAGAGCCCTTTGTTCTCCCCCACATAACCTTAAAACACTCATTTTGATGAAATATCTTTCTCTTTTTTTCTGTGCCCTTCCATGCATGAACCTTTAAAATACAAAGGTTCTGACCCTGCCACGGAGAGGGGAGCATGTTCTGCCCTCTGGTGATCAGTGGGAATTGGAGGAGCTTGTTTTCACCTCAACACAGTAAATCAGGTGGCAAAGGTCATCAGCTCAGGAGATACTGTCATCAGAGGAAGAGCAGACAGGTTTCTGCTGTTTTCGCCCTCTAAACTTTTCACAAACTACCTCGGTTACATGTTTTTGAAGAAAAGATTCCTTGACTGGCTGTAGTATTTTATTTACTTTCTGTGGTTACTATATAATAGCACGGGGGTCTGCGACCTTTGAGTGAGCGTTATATATCCAGTAGTATGTTAGTCCAATGGCAGTAAGTAGTGACATATTAACATGGATTTTAAAAGTCTGCTTTTCGTTGGAATAACGCAATAATATCTTTTTTTTCTTCCTCTAATGTCATGTAAACGCGCTGATTTACCTAAGTAGGCTTATTTGGAAATAAAACAAAAAAATACAACAACTTATTTGATCCTTCCTTTATTTGTGGCAAATTAAGAAGATAAGAAGTGACACCCTTTTGGATCTTGTGTATTTCGTGCTGGAGAAAACCTAACCTAAAGTACGTGCCTCCATAAATGTACGTATACATGCCCATAAATGGAATTCTTTTTCAGGTTTGTGGAAGTTTTCTACATCACTCGCTCCTGGATTAGCAGCAAATACGTGGTGCTAATCAATTTCATTAGATTATGGAGGGGTATATAACTATTCATGCGTAAGTTCTTTATTTGATGCCAATGAATGAACAGACTCATGTTAAGCTCTTTTAATAGTAATATGATGAGAATTTTGGTTATTTTAGAGGTGTTGACGGTAGACGTCAGTACAGAAATGTTGTTTTTGAGCATTTTTTTCTGGATTGCTTTTAATATCTTGAACTGGAAATGCATACGTGCACATCTGCTTTATTGGTCATGTAGGTGACCACATTTTTAACAAACACATATGATGTTTACTCTGGGTTTGCTCACCAAAAAGTTCTCCAGAAACATTAGAGAGTCATACTGGTGACTGTGCAAAAGTAGTCTACTTTAGTTGAAGAGAAAACAACAATGCATGCCACGCTCTCCATTCAGTGCAACCTCCTCCCACCATGCAGTGCAGAGAGCTCTGAGGTCACAGCTGCAGTGTGCGGGGGATATCAGCGCAGGCCCGGGCGGAAACCTGGGCCTGAGAGGTTTTGTTGAAAGGAAGATTGAGAGAATCTCTCTCGCTGTCACCGTGGAGGGCAGGAAGTGAAACCTGTACCAAAGCAGCATCATATGCAGAGGCCACGGCAGAGGCCTGCGGGTAAATTGAGCTTCACAGCTGGAGAACCTTTCCTTCCTCCACCATGACCCAGTAACTCCTGCTGCAGGTTTCTCTGGTGTTTACATCTCAGGGATAAAACATGAGCAGCAAAATCCTGAGATGAGCTTTTATAGTGTTAGCGCGGAGCTCGACAGTACAGGGACTTTTTGGCACAGTATCACTTTTTAATTTGCGTTGTAATTTGGAAATAATATTTTCACAGTTAAAAGTTTATTGTTATCATATATCTGTGCATAAAGACCTAATAGGGTCACAGCGCAAAAAAAAGAACAAACATTTACTTGTGAACCAGTTGCTTCTTCTTTTTTTAGACTTCATGAAAAGCTACGTTAATCACCCGTTTGATGTTTAGCTTTGTCGTTTTTGTACAAACAAACCCTCAGTGCGAAGCTGAGTAATTGTTTTAATTCACTGAAATATCTGCAGGCTTGCAACTGAAGCGCAAACATTACACTGGCATCACTTCTGACAAGTTTTTTTTATTTTTTTATTTATTTAAAAAACCAAACCATATGAATTTCTCAAAATTCATCGCTCAAAGAAATGATCACATAACTTTTACGTCACCATTAAACTCAGGTACAGTGTCGAATGAACCCACAGGTATGTTTTGTATATAAGTGTATAATCACTTTCAAACGTAGTCTGGTCTTTAGGAAAGCAAAGCCATCTTGTGCGACCATGATTCTTCAGCAGCCTAGATGGAGAAACTAGCCCCAGAGTGCGTTTTGCAAAGTAAATCATACACTTACTATGCAAACAAAGAAGAATGATGTTGTTTTTACTATGTAAAGGCCACTGTAGTTCCCAGGCTTGCTTTGAAAAGGCAGGGGTGAGTGGAGTAGTCCTCTCTTATCCACACGTATCACTTATTCTACACGTATGACTTATCTTCTATAGTCAGCATAGTCCAATAAAATTGGTCTGAATATGAAGTGTGGAAAATTATACATTTAACATCAATGCAAATGCAAAAAAAAACCCAAAAACCACATAATAATAAAAATAATAAGTATATATAATAACATATTTTTACTGTAATCATGTCAACAGAGTTTAAACTACTGCCCTTTAACTACCAGTGTCGATAAGCTCTTGACGTGGAATAGGGAAAGGCACGTAACCTCTGGTGTGTGAATGTGAGTCATTTGCTTGCCAACAGACACGAACACTCGGGGGAAATGAGGTGTAACACACGGGCCCACACACACAAGGTTGTGGCAGTTGTTGCTTTGATGCTGCTGCTGCTGCTGCTGCTGCTGCAAGCTTATGGGTCTCCAGGTGAAACGCAGCTCCTTGTCCCAGACGTTGACTGTAAATATCCTCGTGTTGTCTACACCACGCGCGTAGGGGTTTGACTTTCCCTCCACGTCCTTTTGTGTTATTTCACTTTATGTGTTGTTCACAGTCTTCCCGAGTAACTTACCTCGTTTGTTGCCTCGCGCAGCAGCAACACAGTCGACGGTCCGTGTGAAACAACATGGTGGAGGTGGTCTCCTGATCATTGACTATACAGTATTTGAGCTCTGTCTGGGTTGGGGTTAGGCCAGCAGATCGCAAGCTCTCCAACCAGCTTCACGATAACACCACACCTGGCCTGATGGTGAGATAGAAACAAAAGGAGCCTTGATGAGCTCAAGATTCCCCCGGCTTCAGTGGAACAGATGAGCAAAACAAACGTCTCCGACTTGAAAGCAGTCTATCTTTGCGCATTCGCCAAAATCACAGACCACCTATGCCTCTTTGGAATGCGAGATCATGTGAGGTGACATCAATAATAAAATCCAGCTTGTTTTCAATCAGAGAGAACATCTTGTGCTGGGATTTTTCTGTGTTTTCAGATACAAGCCTTGATTATTGTTCTGTCCTTGCCTTCAAAGTAAGCTTCTGTAACACTGCCTCACTCACAGGTGTCAGAAGTACAAGGCTTCTGAATACACATCGCCACATTCCTGTCTTCTGTCAAATTATTCCACTCTGCCTCTGCACTTTGTTTTCCATCTCACACACACACACATCACAGGCAGGGCGGGGGGTTGTGTGTGTGTGTGTTTTTTTTAAGGGTTTTGTTTGTGTTTGCATGTGACTGGGTGCATTTTATGTGCTCAGTAGCACTCAAACACACAGTAAAGCCAATGATGGCCTATAATGGTGTCATTGATTTTTGTCCAAACTTAAGTTGCAGTGAAACACTGAGACAGCAGGTGGAGATTTGTTTTATCGGGGGAGAGAGGCCCAGTCGCACTCCACTGAGACACCTGGTGTGGGGGGGGAAAGCATTTTAAGGTCAGCGACCAAATCTGTGCATGTATGTCATTTGCATGTTGAACACACACACAAACAAGCCGAGTGGCCGGAGCACAGCACGATGTGTTTTGTTCATTCATTTGTTAAGAGGATACAATTCTCTACAGAGGCTTATCCAATAATAGCTTTATTTAAGGGTTTATTGATAGATTGATAGTCAACAATCTTCATCCAGCTAATTGTTTTTGTAATTTTTGTAATCAGTTTTGTGGTTTTTAGTAAAATGCTGACATAGGAACATGGATTTTTATGACATATTGCGATAATTAATATTATCAGTGAGTGGGTGTTGTTTTTGTGTGCGCTGTACAAATGATAATGTTGGAAATACACAAAATGCTGAATTTATAATATTTTTGTTTCGACTTGAATGTCAGAGCCATGGATTTCTTTTATGTTTAAACATTTTTGGAACACGGTGTGTCTCAACTAAAGTAACTGGAAGATAACCTGGAGTCACACATTCACGGTGGAGGTGTTAACTGAAACACGTCTTGAATATGTGCCACCTGCTGCTGTAGACTGTGGATCTTCTGATTTCTCCTTTCAATGACAAATACAGAGGGAAATAGTTTCCTCTCATATATATATATATATATATATATATATATATATATATATATATATATATGAGAGGAAACTATTTGTATCTATATATGTATATGTAGATATATATCTACATATATATATATATATATATATATATCTATGAGAGGAAACTATTTGTATCTATATCTATATATGTATATGTAGATATATATCTACATATATATATATATATATATATATATATATATATATACATATATATATATATATATATATATATATACATATATATATGCTAGTCAGTTATCGTCAATGCGGTGCAACTTTTTGCACAGATTCACACAAACTGAGGCAGCTGGTCTTCGTTCTTTGCCATTGGCTGACTGTATGTACGGTGTGTGCACAGGGCTTAAAATGCACCCATGTATTCATATAAATATAGTGGTGTCCTCAGTATAGTGTTGAACAGCAGTGCATACATGCTCACAATTCACTTATGTAACTCATGCCTTTGGCTCTGCATCGATCCTGCACTTAAGTTCTAAGTTTAAAATGCGCTTTAGTCGAAGACATTTGTGTCTTTTCGGGGGCAGCTTCCTGCCTCCACACACACACACACACACGCACACACGTGCTTCTCCTCTTTCCTTTTCCTCTCTGTTGCTGTGGCTGTAGCGACATTGGTCGGGTGTCCTCTCACTTCCCCCCCCCGAGGGCCCTCTCCCTAATTCGGTTCCTCCTTATCTGCCACATCAAAGGATTTCATTACGCACTGTGACACCAGCCCCACCCTGAGCCGACCTGTTCTAAGCATCACATTTAAATAGCATCACATTGTGTTCATAATAGGTAATGTCATGCACTGTGGTCTCTGATGTCTGAGATCCTACATTTTCCTCTCCTTTCCTTTTTTTTTGCAGCCTCTCTCTCGCTCTCTCATTCAATCCCACATGCACAGCAGCTGCCCCCTCTATAAAATTCTCTTTTATTTATAGCTTGTTTGCTTTTTATAAGGCAGCTGTGTAGACCAAAGTCACTCTTCTCATTTGATGTGTACGTCTCTCAACTGTGATTACGCAGTGAAGCTTTCAAAAAAAAAAAGAAAAAAAAAAGGCACAGGCTGTTAAATGAAACGACTGGAGTGGAGCCGCCTTAGCAAAGATTATGCTACACACATTTCATCTGTCTTCTCTCCATCAACAGCACATAACTTGTGTGTGACATCCTTTCCCAAGAGTCTCAACAGTAGAGGGGCCGATAGTTGGATAAGTACCTGGAACCGTCGCTGTCCCACACTCACTCAGGGCTCCCAAAGCTGCAGCCGAAGCCATGATTAACTTATTGCTTTTTATTTACCTCTCTCATTTAGCCGTTTCATTTATTTACTTAACAGAGCGGTGGCGCTCATGTTCCCGGCAACATGCTCCGCCGTAGTAGCTGTAGGAAAGCGGAACGGAGCTTTCTGCGTGTGTCGTAAATAATCTCTGCTGAGGCCACTGAGCACAGCCAGAGATGAATCAGATTGTAATAGTGGATGGGGAGCGACCGTGAGCTGCATTTATCATGACCAGTGGGAACGGAAAAAGAATCAGCCATGACTGATGATGGATCTTTAACATTGTCTTCTCTTTGTGCTCACTGGTCTGACAGATATCACTCATTCCCCGTCTACAGGCAGCCAATTATACTGGTATATGGTCTAACCTTGGCGCTCTCACCTGACCAACACAGCTAGTATACAAGTGTGTGTCCAGCAGTGTGTGTTTGGCGTGGGCAGCTGCACGGTTTGAGGTAGAGAAAGCACAACCGCAAGGACAACTTCTCCATCTCTTCCAGACATTTATCTGACACTTGAGAGTAATAGATGAAGGTTGCAGCAATTTTGGAAGGGGATGCTAGAGTTTTATTTCACAGGATGTTTTGTTTTTCCCGTGGAGAATTTATTTTGGCAGGTCTGTTACTCAGAAGTGCTGCTCTTTCCTCCCTGCTCTCTTCCTCTCCATCTATCTCTGTCCTCTCTTCATCTCCATCCTTTATTTCTCTCCCAGGCACTGTCTCTTTCTTACAGCCTCCTCTCTGTTTGATAAACTTTTGAGATTTTGTTTAACAAAGCACAAAAGAAACAGCAGCCATGAGGAGAAGATGGGGGGGAAAGGGCAATCACACTGTCAAGGTGCTTTGAAGAGCAGAGCACTGCAGCAGCAGATTAATGTCCTCATAAAGTGAGAGAGCTGATTTTGATGGAAGACTTTATAGATTTTGTAGGTGGACCACCTCCTTTGGGTGATATTTCTTTTCTCTTTTGTTCTACATACTTGAGGTAAAAGTGAGAATGCGTGGAGAGAAGTAAGAGCGGGTGGCGCTGACGCTGACAATCCCCGGATCAACAGCACAGTCCTGTACGTGAAAATCTCAGTATTGTGGGTCTCAATGATTATTACGTCTTAGGAACAATACACACTACGCCTTTAGCCTCACACACACACACACACAGTTTTCAGACAGCTGCTACCGAAGTTGCACCATTAGGAGGCAATTATGATTGGCCCTCACAAACAATAAATAGGTAGTTACTATGGAAATAGATTTAAAAAGGAACCGGCAGTGGCTATTGATGTGGGCAGGTAATGAAATGATGTTACCTCATGGATGGAACGGTTGTCAAGGAGTCAATGACCTTGATTCCGTCCTGAGTTTCACTCCACTCCACTCATGGTTGATAAAAGCAAACACAAACATGCAGGATCAAAAGATCTGTCAGGAGAAAAAACAAAAAAAATGACAACGTGTCTCTCTCTACTCACCTTTGAAATATCTCAGGATTTTTACCCACGTCGTGAAAAATGTCCAAATTTGTTGAATACTGACAAAACAAAAGTCTTTTCTGCCAAAATGTTATTTTTTTAAATAGAAAATTAAAAGCAAACAGGAACGGGTTTTTTTGCAAAGTATTGGAAGAAAGAAGATAGAAAGTCTGTGGCATACAAAAGCACAAAAGGAAGCCTTTTTTTTTTTTGTTGCGACCTTCTGATAAAATTCAATTTGATGACCCAAACAGGAGTAAAAAGAGAAGCTTGATGGAGGAGCGTTGAGCCCGAGCCACACAAGCCAGTGTAAGGAGACCTCCCTCTGGACCTGGCAGCCCAATTCAGTTTATTGATTTTCTGTCCTCTCCTTCAATATCTGGAATGCACCATACCCAATAGATTATGACAAACGTGCCCACCAGAGACCACTGATCCTCTAATTGAACTTGATGGAGTACAGCTGAGGATCAAAGGTTGGGAAAATCTGGTGACAGAGCAGATTCTCTCTAAACCTGCCAAAGACACATCCTCAGTTTATGTAGGTGAAAAAAAGTCTTCCTATTCTCCAGCCATTTCTCCTCTCTTGTCTTCTCCATGGTGGTGGACAGCTAGACTCTCAACGCACTGCTGAGCACAATGGAGTCAGTGCTTTACAATAACAACCTCCTGCCAAAAGCACAAAAAACAAGGCAGGAGAAAGCTCAGTGCTCTATTTTGATGAAAGTAACAAGCACAGCTTGTTGTAAATAGGCTCTCTGAAGCCTGAGGCAGCTTTTCTCCCCAGGGGACATGCTTTCTGCATATCTCTCAGGGTTGCTGTCGCCAAAAGGCTCTTTCTGTAGAGGGAAAAAGGAGACACAAACAAGAAGTTGCCTCAGCTCTTCTGGCAAGAAGAAATCAACCCTCAGTAGGGCACACTAGCTGGGATTTACCATCCATTCAGATCAGGAATAAGATGTTTGGGTTACAATACTCGATTGTGTGTGTGTGTGTGGACCTTTTTGTCAGCTGTATTGGTAGGATTACCATCCGGTGCACACAGAGGCACATTGTTAGCCGAGTGCGTCGAGGTGTTGAGCTACTGCGGGGGGAAAGGTAGTAGCACCGAGCCTGTCTGTGAGCTCTTCCTCCTGATCCCTGATAACTCGGATGTGTACCTATTCAAATGAGTTGTGCTCCGGGCACCCTCTTGCAAATCAGGTGCCATCCGCAGTGGCATTGTCACACAAATTAGGAACGGATGTTTTGGATAGAGTGCAGGGTGCAGAGTCTGTGGACAGAGTCAGCCCAGTGTTCACGTCTCTCTCTACACACAGGAAAGGCCCAACCTCCCTCACCCACTGTCTCCCTTAAAAGAGGGAAAGGGGAGCATAAAAGATGACTGTCTCCAACGTGCCACCCACATTTGAGAAGAGTACATTTTTCTTTTAATAAATCTCCTCAAACCTCTCTCTTCAGTTACCTTTCTCCCCAATGCTTATAAGCTCCTCTGATCCTTTCCAATAATAATGGCATTGCCAGCCAATCTCTCTGAAAATGGGTTCAGCGCATACCTAATCCCATTTAATTACTTAGACACACAGGGCTCAGGACACACTCCTCAGGCGGTGCACCCCTCTCTCTCTGTAAGCATGCCCTGTTTGCACCCCATCCACCTTTTCTCATGAATTATGGATCCCTGGCTGCAAGGCGAAGGGTGATCATTCCGCCTGCTCTGTCATAAGGCTCAGGGAGAGCCTCAGCTCAGTGTAAATATGGTGGCTGTCTGGGGTTGAGGGACCCTATTGTGCTGCGTATTAAAAGCTCACCACTCTACCTCTCAGTGCCTCCATCGCTGCAATGCTCGCAGCGGGGGGGGGAGGGCAGGGGTAATCGCACAGCCTCTCCAGCACTCTGCAGTCGGACTCACGCTGACCAGCATTATGGCTGGCAGTCATACAAGGGAGAGGAGAAATGAAAAGGAGATGGAAGCTGAAAAAAAAAAAAATGGGCTGAATCAGGCCCCAGTTCTGCTGTTGATTTGTCAGCACAAATGCCAGTTTACACAGTGAGAAAGCATCAACACTTTCAGGGGGATCCAATGTCAGAGTCCGCCCGACCCTTGTGCTCCGGGTGATGTAATCCAACAGCCAGTTGCTGAGTGATGAGGGGGTTTTAAATGCCAGGTAGAGGCGATTTGCTTTTTCAACAGGAGTCTCTCTCTCTCTGTGATATCCTTGCACTCTGCGTCGGTGCTGTTCCATTTGCTTTGTGGCCATTAGCCTTCACAGCTGAATAGAGCGGAGGGACGCGCAGGAACAAAACCTTCTGTCGGCTCCACACCTCTCCTCACCAGCTACCATCGTCTCTGCACCAGTTGTCTCCTGGTTGCTGTTTTGAAGCTTCGAGATTCAAAATGGGATTGGTGTCATGTCATGTTTCTAAAACAGGAAGTTCACAAAATGTCACAGAGAAACTGCTACTTCAGTCCTACTTCATACGCTACCTGCATGAGTGGAAATGTGATGACACCTGTGTCGTAGAGAGAGAGGCCTGAACAGACTCTAGATCTACATGGTGTACATTCACAGAAACAGCCAAATAAAGAACAAAATGGCCACCTAAGGACTATAATTGGCAATGTCACAGTTCTCCCCTTGCCCTAGGAAAAGAAAAAGAAAGATGATGTCTGTGTCAGCTCTGAGATGGCTCGATGCTGTCTGTCAGGGCCCTGAGCACATTTCCCTGAGCTTGATACAGACAGGGCTTGTCTCGCTGCCCTCAGCAGCAGACAGACGTCTCATCTTTATCTCTCCAGATTTCTACCTAATCTGTTTCTCTCCCCTTGGCCTCTCTTCATGAATCTGTCATAAATCATTTTTGGATTCTGGCCCCGTTTGCACAGACGGTTTCATAAAGGGAGAGGAATGGGCATCAGATACCCAGACTAAATAGCGATCAAATTACACGGGATATGAAATGCTGTAGTTTGGAATCCATTATAATACTCAATAAGAGTCTTCCCACTGTAATATGTCAGCTCTGGCCCTGGAGGGACAAAAGCACAGATGGTACTGTATATGTGCAATATGCATATGACTGAGCAGTCTAATAACTATGGCTGACAGCTGAGTGAACAACATACAAGCTTAGTGCACACAAGTTGCTCCAAATGCGAGCCTGCCTCCGTCTTCGTCTTGTCACTTACACATCAAAGTTTGCCTTACTGTCGGTAATTTGGTATCTCATCCACAAAAAAAGATGAAAATCACAATAGAACAGTTGGGAACCTTGAAAATTCATATGCAGTTATATTTGCAATTGCTTTCAAACCACCTGGGATCTCCGATGCTTAGCCTTCTCCACCAGTCACATTGTTTCTTCAGGTTAATTGCAACGTTTCTTTCGCTGTTTTTTTTTTGTTTTTTTTTTTAAATTTCAAAGTTCACGTGAAAACCGCTAATTACATTCAATAACAAACCAAATTGATAATTGTGCTAAATGGACCGGACCTATCAGCTTTCATCTGTAAAAAAAAAACCACAAAAAAAACCACCGGCTTTTTTCTCACTTCTTCTCTTTTTTTAAGAAGAGCTCTTCATTTTAACAAGTATCATTGAAAAATTCCATCACCATGGCAACGGCAGACTCATTACGTTTAATCCACTAATTGGTAACTAGCTACCACAATTGGCTGTAATTGCTTTGGGGACACAGTTAACCCCTTGGTTGGTATGCAGAGCAAGGCTACGTCTGCTGGCGTCGGACAAAGGCCAGAAATGAAAGATGGTGCAGAGCAAAAAAAAAAAACCCTGTCCACAAAATCCTACCCCCACCCTGAGGCTCCTAAAAATCTGTGTGCACACTTTGTCCTTTCCCTCCACGCATTGCTAAATCTCCTAGTGCAATATTAATTAATGGGGATGGTTGCCATGGTGATTGATCACCATATTCTCTGTCAGCAGTATTTAGCCAAATGGGCCCTAATGTTTGTTTGTTAATGGGGCAGTAAACAATACTGCTTGAAGTCTTT
The DNA here is from genome assembly GCF_019176455.1 of Solea senegalensis. NCBI lineage: Eukaryota > Metazoa > Chordata > Actinopteri > Pleuronectiformes > Soleidae > Solea > Solea senegalensis. Next base: position 8,594,602 of record NC_058025.1, on the reverse strand, counting down.
TATTACCTCCTGAGCGGCTCTGCTAGCACCTGGGCCATTCATCGGCGCGCCGTACACTCCGGCATCAAATGAAAGAGAGGAAATACTCGTTTTGATAAATCATATTTCTTCTTGGCTCCTTCCGCTTAAAGATATTGTAAAATAGAGCACGCATAAAATAAAAGTCCCCGCCTTGCATAACAATATTTCTTTTGGTTGTGTTCATGATAGTTTCTGTTAAAATAACGCCAGGTATTATCGGATAACGGAGCGTGTGGCAATGGACGTGAAACAGGGCTTTCTTTAGCATGTGTATGTAGAGATGTTATGTTTTAGGTGTGTGTGTGTACGTGTGTGAGTCATGGCACTGAACAAACTCAGACCCCTTTGAAGAGTGAAAGGCTCAAAGGATGGAGAGGCAATCCGCAAACTTCACAGGCACACAGGGGAAATTGCCTTGAACCTTGAGGTGTATGAAAGTGCAATTTGTGTCCCATCTGTTCTGCTTCCCTTCCATTAGGAGGAAGGGTGCTCTAAGGCCACCGGGGAGAAAATGCCCCCGTGCGGGTCTCTGGGTACACAGACGCTCTCAAAGATTTAATTTGCCAGACTAGTCATTCCTTTTAACTCTCTGTTTTTTATGAGAGCTTTGAATGTTATTACCTTGTTCCTCCCTTGTATTTTCTATTTAATGAAAGAACAATGTGTTTTTGTTCACATAGGTGCCGAATGTGTATCCGTGTGAGCCAATAAGCAAATTGGCCTGTAATATTTCCATGCCATTTTTGCTGTCCAGAAGAAATGGGAACACCACAGACGAGAGAGAGAGAGAGAGACGAAAATGAAAGCGAGACAACCCTGCAGCTCTGCTGAGAGACGGGTCCCTCCACCTCCTCTGAATTCTGCCTCTGTCATTCCACTCTGCAAAGTGGCTGGAACCTGCTTCCTTAACTTTTTGTCCTTTCTTCCAAGGGATTTGCATGACAGAAGCCAGGGGTTTGTTGCCCGGGCAACGGATTGCCTCCATTTGCTGGAGCAAAGGTGTTACTGGAGGAGTTTGAAACCATGGCATCAGAGATTAGATGGGCCCAAAGGATACATATTTTTGTCAGGGTGAGGGGAGTAGAGTGCATACAATATTCAGAAAGATTGATTCCGATTAGGAACACACTGTAGGTAGCTGCTGGCGGCGATCACGCAGGAAACAACTATCATTATATCATTACTATCTCCACTAATTCCCCCTTACCTTAGCTGCAAGTCTTTATTTTCTTACATTTTCTCAATTTGTTTATGCTTTTATTCTGACGTGCAAGCTTTCCCGGAGTAAAATGAGGGGAAGTTTATCAGAAAGTTGAAGCTGAATGTCTTCATGCTGCAGGTCTGGGATGACATATTTGTGCAAAGCATTGGTTGGCAGTGCAAGAGTAAGATATATTCAGTCTGTCCAATTCTGTGAGTTATTGCTCAATCTCTGTGGAGTTAAAGCGTCCAGCGAACGCTTAAACTTTGAAACCCACTCAGAAGCTTTTCCTGCCAACATGGCGGAGTCACATGACAGTGTTACCAGTGCTGATATGTCAAAATTCAGAAGCTCATTTGTGTAAAAATCTGTGACATCACAGTTTTCCGTTCTACAAACAATGATTCAAACCACCGCTGATGTTACAGACAATCAAAACATAGTCGACGCTTTGGCTGAGACTTGTCGTGAGGATCTTAAAATTGATTGCACACCGTGAAGGAAGCAAAAGACACTATCTGTGTTTATTTTCGTCCCCCATAAATCGTGCTTTAATCACATTAGTCGTCTGGATAACAGGGTGCAGATAAAACACTTTTATGCGGCACAGAAATTGCGTTATTCTCTATCCAAAATAATAATGAAGGGAATTGCATTCACCTCATAACAACAGGGTTACTTATAATGTCACAACACCGGCTCTGAGGAAAAGTACCTTTGTTCCTATGGGCATTTATAATAAGAAAAAGATCTGTTTAAAGCGGTTAACACAGGTTGTTTTGACCTGAATGGGACAAAACACACCTGGAACCACCAAGGACATCACACTTGTTTGCTGCCTCTTTAAAAACAGGCATGACTGTTGCATGTGTTCTTACAGGCTTCTCCCATTGCCTTAAAGAGCTTTAATGGACTTAGAGTGGCCGTAATTATTACTTTAAAGATCATTTTTCTTTACGTACTTGTTCGTATTCTTATATAATGCTCGACTAAAATCAGTGTTCATGAAGTATTCGTATGTCTTTTTTTCCGTGCATCAACGGTGCATATTTTTGCTGTGTGCTTTGTGGAGGGAACCTATTTACATAGTGTAAGGTCAGGGATGCAGACACCTCAACCTATTCCCTGCTGATTTGAGCAAATCCTTTCAGTGAAACGCTCCTCTCTCGACAAATTGATTTCCATGTGTGAAACACAGACTTGTCCCCGGTGATAACAGCTCCTAAAACCCTCTTCACACATCCCGTGCATGCCACTAATTCAGGGGAAAGGACAGCAAATGAATGCGAAGAGGGAACGGGGGCTGCATTGTGACACAATATTAACAGTCAAAGGGGGGGAGGTGGCTGCGTGCAGTTGGTGATTAGAGCCACAGTTTATGTAGAGGAGAGTGCACACACTCCCTATTGCCAGCTGTGAAACAAATGGCATCTAAATTGAATAAATCAGTCTGGGGGAGAAAGATGTGGGATTTGCACACAAAGACTGACTGACAGATAGAGTGAGAGGAGAGGCAGCCAACCTTTAGTCGAGCTGCAGAGAAAAGACAGTAAATGGCAAGTTAGATTAATAGATTGGCAAGGTCTCGCTGAAGATGGGATAATAATTCACTAAGCAAAAGAAAGGCAGCTTTTCTGAGGTCAGAGTTGAGCGAGGAGGTACGACGAAGACGGAAATATGAATACTGAATGAAGCAGTTAAGATACTTTCTCGAAACAAAAAAAAAAAGAAGATTCCGAGCGGTGGAGAGAGTCAAAAGGCTAAAGCAGTTGTGGAGAAAGATTGAAATGAGTCAGGTGGGAGTAGCGTTGGGGGGTTCAGGGAAGGAACTGAAGTGAGACACAGAACAGGTGGAGATCGAAGAGTGTGCAGCAGTGGGCAGAGGTCAAAGTGTTTTTCTGATCCACACCCAGCACCAACCGTCACGTCTGAACATTCGTCTGTGTGTGTTTGTGTGTGTGTGTGCGCCCTATAACCTGCGGGCCGACGCACAGACATGTAAATGAACACCTGGATTCCTGTGAGCTTCTGTGGACCCCGCTCTCTTACACGGGGCGTTCTTTTTTTTTTTACGCTAAACATATACAAATCACTCCAAAAATCAATTTATGTACGAAAATGAGAATTTAACGGCATGCTGTAGCTTCCTGCTCTCAGACTTTCAACTATATATATATATATATATATGTATATATATATATATATATATATATATATATATATATATATATATATATATATATACATATATATATATGTATATATATATATGAAAGAAAATAAAATTATATATATGTAAAATTTCCTTTCAGTCTGTTTTAACAGACAACAGTGTTTTTTAGTACTGTGTCATTTTTTATGTCAACTTGTATTTATAATGTTAGTGCTAACGTAAATAACTTTAAATTTCTAATTTCCTGTTGTATTACACAGTGTTTTGTGGATTCTAACTGCTTTGAGCTTTTCTGTTATATTACTCTTATAACTCTCTCATTCATCATTATCATTTGAACAAAGACTGTGGGCTTTTTTTGTTGTCGTTGTTGTTACTTTTTAAAGCAAAACACTCCAAAAGCCCACTTTGCACTCGTATGCCCAGAGCTAAACATAGTATTTATCATTTGGAGAATGGAGAATGGTATGTCCCACAGGTGTTGGTGGAGACCAAAGCAGAGATAAAATGAGAGAGAATCTGTATAAATAAGGCAACTTTTCACCTCAAAACACTTAAACACAACAAAAGTTAAATTAAATGTTAGAAGAGTGTACTTTTTTTTATTCTCCCAATGAATGAATACATCTAACAATTTCCTCTAAAAACAACAAATGCAAACACAAAGGCTTGAAATAATAATAACTCAGGAAACAACGAGCGTAATATCATGGTAATCGTGATTGTAATTGTTGTCATCATGTTTATGCCATTAAACCCCACGGCTTCAACTAGTGATCATTTAATTATCAATCCGGTTGCACAGAGGATGATTTGTTTGGAGTTAAGTAATTGGAGCGAGTCTTCACTGAGAGCTTCAGCGTGGCGACTGCAGACAGCAGAGCTCCAGCGTTGAGGAGAGGTTTGTCTTTAATGTGATTAGTTGTGTGTTTCAAATTAAGCACAAGCCGACGATTCAGCCAGGGACAACATAACCCATTGTCTTCGGCATCCCTGCAGATATCTTCGCTTAAGATCCTTTCTTTTACTTTGACAGCCATTGTTCCACCTTTCATTCTCAGCCCTCGTCCTTTCAGGAGACAGACAGCGTAGAGGAGGTGAGTGTGTGTGATGGCGTACGCCGTGTGCGTGTGTGTGTGTGTGTGTTTGCAAGGTGCAGGGTGGGTGAAAGGAGGGATCACTCAAAGCTCAGTGGCTCTGGGGAGCTGTCAGAACTGATAGTGCTCCATCCCTTGTGAACGGCGGCTGCAGAATCGGGCTGAGCCGAGCACTGCGCAAAAAACAGAGGATGATCAACTCTCTGACCACTGGAGCTTGACTGACTGAGATGGAGAGACAGGGAAAGTGTTCAACCAGCTGCTGTCACAACTTGAAGTGAACAAGCCCAAGCAATTTAAAAATGCAATTGTGAATACACTAACTGGCAGCAGGGATGGAAAACCTCCTCCTGTAATTCCTTAAGTGCTTTATCCAGACATTTAGTTTGTTTTGAAGGTTTTTACGGAAGAGGATTAGGCAAAATCGGAAAATTCTGAGACTTTTTTATTTTATAAATGTTGTTTCCAAAACAATTCACATTTGGCCTTATCCTCTAACATAGTTTGCAAACTTTTAAATATGAACAAATGTCCATTATGTTCATTTTCATTTTACTTTAGTTCAGCTCGTTCTGAACGGTATACCAGTTCATACCAAAACGTATCATTTGAATATTTCGTATACCACAAGCCCCGTACATGTGCTTCAGACTTAGCTGAAGAAGTAACTGTGGTCGTGATTGCACGAATGATCAATTTACTCCACCACCTAAGCAGAAAACACATCTGAGAGATACTGTGATATAGATTTTTTTGGTCATACCACCCATCACTGCTATCAGCTCAGCATGAATCTCCCTGTATTTCTCAGTATGGAGGTGTGTAGCTCTTGTGTCGCAGACACAAAAAGTTGCATGCGTCTATCGCGCTGCAGGATCATATTGTTCACATGGACGCGATGGGAGCACTGACTTGCGTCCGGTGTGAACACCGCATAACAAGTGAATTCTGCTGAAAAGGCAGTTTGATGGGACAAATGCCTCTCGCTCCCGTTCCGCCCTTGCACTGCTGGTGTGTAAACACAAGAGCTCCCTCAGTCAGGTCTGATAGTGTTGCTTGGCAGAGCCCAGTTTCAGATGAAGGATATAGAATCCATTTCTGTTTACAAAGACTAAACAGAGGCAGAATAACAACAAAAATTCACCAAGAGTTGCACACTGCAGCTTTAAGTTTGATGGTCCACACGTGTTTATGTGTCAACTCCAGTATTCCACTTCTTCACTGAGAAAAACAGAATTCTTGCTGCGCCAACATCACTCAGTGAGCCTCAGGTTAGGAAGAAGTTTGTTTATGTTCTTTTTTAACACTGCACCTCTTTCACAAGTGTCCACAACATGTTTTCTTCGGCTATAAGCGGCATCTCCTCCAGTCTGCATCACACTGTGCTCCAAAATGTCCTTCAGTGCTACGAGATCATAGTATTCAATTTGCATACGAGCAGCACACTTTGTGCTTAGTGTAATCACTTTTGTGAACAGAACATACTTGAAATATGCTTAGAATAGGTACGCGCTATGGAAACAAGACACGGTGAAGGACTTTAATCAACGTCTATTGAAATTACAGTCACATTTACGGGAGATTAAGGTAACTGAAGCAGAGGTCACCGTAATCCTTCATCACTGAGCAGCGAGCAATAAGAACAGAAATTCTTATTAAACAGAAATGCACTTTCCTCTCACGTCGCGGTTATTTGACACATAATATTCACTCCACCTGATTTCTCGTGTTGTGGCGTTGTCGTCCCTGGTGCTTCTCTAAAAGTAGATCTCACCTCAGAAAGTGGCCCCTCACCTGTCACAGACACCAGTGCCACGCCGAGTCTGTTATGTATGGAGAGGGGGAGATGCAACATGTGAAACTCTCAGACAACGGGAAGAATAGCTGTGTTCTTGGCAGACCTGTCTGAACCAGCTGCTGTTTGGAAACAACATAAATGTGAACTGTATGTGTGGTCAAGGCAGCAGCAGAGCCGTTAATAATCTGCTTATGTTGTGTCATATCATAGTATATTATATTATCTTTCAGTATATTGTGATTTATTTGTAGCACATTTGAATTCCGATTATTTTCTTGATTGATCGACTACTTGTACTTTGAAAGTCTCGATCAGCGTTTACAAAAGCTGCAAACTGTGAAGTTCTCAAATGCCTTGTTTTGTCCACGAACTAAAATGATTCAATTTGAATGATTTCTTTGTTAAGTGGAGCAAAGAAACCAGGGAATATTCACCTTTAAGATGAATCAATTATCAAAATAGTTGACGTCATTGATTAATAATCCATTAATAGAATGCAGCCCTAGTATTATGTTATAATTAAAAGAGTATTGGTGTGTTTGAGCGTGTGTATTTTAGCAATATTATGTGCCGTGAGAAGATGCCCAAAGCACAAAGGTGCCGCGAAATATCAAGAAAGCGGTTTTAAAATGAAGGTAATGTCAATTATATGTAATCATCTCCACTTCAAAGTGTTGCAGTTACTTTGAATAGTCTGCGTGTCTGTCTACTCCTGTGTGTGTTTATGAGGAGGAAGAGCTGCCATGAGGCTTAACTGGTTTAACCGTGGCTAACCTCCCCACACTCGCTGTCACACTTCTACTTTAATGGACACACTTAAATAAACAACCAAACGGTTAATGGCTCTGCTCACACCCGGTGATCTGGTCACATGTGGATAACACTCAAAAAGTGTTAAAAGTCCATTTTTTTTAGTTGGACTGAGACAATCTTTTATTTTTTTTCAGTGTCATGCAAACATGTTAGTCCGACTAAAATCGAGCTAGTCTTAGTCGGACTAATAATGCGATTCATAGCCTGATTACTGCGCGCATACGCTTAGTCAGACTGGAGTTGGACTTGGCGTTCTGCACATGCACCAAAATTTCGGAAGTAGAAGGAGATGATGTATAAATGTAGGTAATGTATGTAATGTAATCAATTTTCTCCTCTGCATGTATACTCGGACTCTGCAATTTGTCTAATTGTCTGTCTTAGTCAGACTATGGCCTTTGCGTGATTAAACAGTGCATGCAAACATACTGACTATGTTCGGCTGTCCACACGTGGTATTAACATTCAACCTGGATATGTCTCCTTTGACTATGTGAGATTAGATCTGGCTTCCCTGCCCAGTATTTAAATACACAGTGACATCATGTTTGTTTGCAAAAAACTAAAATGTTTTTAATGTTGGGCAGCCTGTGGCCAAGTGGAAAGGGAACTTGGCTTGTAACCTCAACGTCGTCGGTTCAAGTCCCCACCAGGTCGAAAGGGCTGGGGTACCCCTGAGCAAGGTACCCAACCCCCATTGCTCCCCGGGCGCTACTCAGTGTGGCAGCCCACTGATCCTAATTCCAGGATGGGTCAAAATGCAGAGAACAATTTCCCTAAGGGGATTAATAAAGTATCTAAAATTAAAATGTGTTAATGAAAGCTTTACTTGCGCCACTGTAACATTAAAATAAGAATTCTGTTGTTTGCTGATTAGTGTAAACAATGGCCGGCTCTGAGGACACATTCAGGATGACTCGGGAGCGTTCAGACTTCACTACTCACTGCGATCTGCTCGTAAATCTGAACGAGGTCTGCGCTTTTCCCTTGATGTCTGGACCTTTTCCTGTCGTTTGTCAGCCCAGAGAGGATTTAAGTGAGAATACAAATGTCTGCAAATCTCACTCCACGTATCATGTGGAACTTTTCATGCCAGGCCACTGGTCAGATTTCTACAGATAATACCTACGTTGAAAACTCTGCTTTTGTGAAAATGTTCTTACCCAAAAGATTTGCTATTGTGATTTGTACTACTATTTCAAAAACTACTGTCATCATGACCCTTGATGAAACTTTTGGGGTGGACCAGATTAAGGGGACAGATTTGTACAACATTGCAACATCGGGTGTTGGTGGAGACATTTCCTCTCTGAGCACATTCCAGTATTAAAAATGGGGAAATGAACATTAATAGTTCTTGTTTATAATCCAATTTCTGCTTTTCACACGCTTACACTGATCCTGCCATTTGATTTTGCAGATTATTTAAGCAACGATTCCGTCCGTGACTGTAGCTGCAGTCGTCACATTTATCCTCACGACACCACATAACCTCAACTCCATCTGTCTGCAAACGGCTTCCTGTGCGCGCTCACGTATGTATACGGTTCATGAAGACGCCTCTGACAGGGTCACACACAGGAAACCAGATGCTTTCGAGGTTTGCACCCAAACGCAGTGTTGTGGAAAAACAGGCTGCTAAGACATAAACAGGTGACAATCTTTGTGTCGAGTCAAGTCGGCTTCTTTCAAACTGCAAACCTTGAATAAAAGACCAAAAAAAGAAAATCAAGGTTACAAAGCACAGAGTGTCACTCAACACAAACAGTGCAGGAAGTGCTTGTTCTTTTTCAACACAAACAAGTGACAATCACATTTAACGGCCATACAGAGAACGTGACAAAGTTAAATTAAAGAAGCAAAAAAAAAAACTGTTTTCACAACAGCAAGAAAAAATATGTCTTGCTTAACTTTTCTTTTTTTTCATCAAACACTAACCACAAACACTTTTTTCAAGAATTCTTCACAGCTGGGACCACAATACATATAATTCTCCTCCAGTTTCTTTGTAGACACGCGCTTTCTAACAGCCACAGAGGAGACAGAGGGATGGTGTAAAGATTCCAGAGTTCAGGACTAACACTTCTTCGTCTGGGTCTGTGTGGCTGCACTGGCCTCTGATCTCTGTCCTGACTTCCCCTCGACATTTGGCTGTCAGTGTGTAACGTCTCTGGGGAGACGTCCATTTGCCAATTGCTGAGACTTAAAATATTGCAAAAGATGCTTGTCTTGTCAAGCACTTGCAACAGTGGGATTTGATATATGCTTACTCAAATGGTGTTATTGCAGCCAGCAGTCTTTGACTTCACGCTGAATAAACTGGCGGTGGCTTACACTGTTGTGCTTACAACAGTTAAAATAAGGGTCAGCAAAGTCTTGTTGACTTACGGTGTTGCTATTGTCAACAAGACGGGGCAGTCTTGCGTTTAACCAGTGAGTATGTTTCCTCAACTACGCTGGTTAACTGGACTACTGTCCTTTTCCCAGTGCACTAGTGGGGAATCACTCGGTCACTCACCTTCTACCGGGGGGCGCTGGTGCCAATACAGTTATCCTACAGTTATTATTTACAAATGAAATGTTCTATTTATATCTTTTTATTGTGAAGTATACATCATTGTATATCAAAACCAGCACTTTTACTTTGAAATTCTGCCTAATATATACCCACCCTATACTGAACAGTTTTCTCTAGACCCGCCCCCTCTTGACCAGACTAAATGCTTACACCTTGACACCCCTGACATAGAGTGTCCACTTTACCTCATCCCCATATTGCATTTTTTTAGACTGTGGGAGGAAACCAGAGAAAACCAACGCACACATTCAAAAGGACCCATGTCCAGACCAGGTCAAGAACCTGGGTCTTCTTGCTGCAAAGGCTAGAGTGCTAACCACTACACCAACCGCGTGGCTCGAGCGGGGAATGAAGTTGTTAAATAGTCATACAGTTATGTAATATAATATATGCACCCTTTCAGCTATTATCATTTTTTAATAAACTGTATTTGAAACTGTCCAAACATTGACAAAGGCACAGAAACCATTCCACATCGACGGATCTGAACAAAGAAAGAACATTAGAAAGAAGAAAAGCATAAACTAAAGACTCAGAAGTAAATAGACAATAAATGCCCTGTGGCAGACCCTGCCTTTCGCCCTATGTCAGCTGAGATTGGCACCGGCGCCACCTGGCACCCTCATGTGGAGGAGAGAGAAGACTAACATGTTTATATGTATCTTCTTATATGTAAGTCCGGTTTTAGTCAGACAAACACAATAATTGTACAATAATTTCATTAATATCATGTGAACTTGTATAGACCATTTCAGCTTCAGGCTTCGTCGTCTTTCCCGAAGCTTTTAATGTAGATCTTCTCTTTCATCTGTCAAACACGTTTAAAGCAACTCTTTGGAGACTCAACCCGTCATCCGCGCAACATCATCCCCCTCTTCGTCTCCTGTCTGACACTTCATGCCCTCACTCCCACTCCAGTCTGCTCTTCCTCTCCGTCCACCTCTGGCTGCCCCCGATCTCATCCTCCACCTCTGTGTCCTCTAACCACTTGACACCTTTTCAGATTCATCCCCATCAGTTGGCAGACAGCGTGCATTTCGCCCGGAGGGCACAATGCGGCGATCCTCAGGAATCAATGGCAGATAAATCAATGCTATCTCTTTTTTCCATGCCTCTGCTGCAATTGATTTTTTTTTTTTTTTACTGTTACTTTGCTGTTTGTGGAGACTTAAACTTTGCTCAATTAAACAGAATCCACTTTCAGGAACAAATTGTAGCAGCATCAGGCTTTCCATTTGGAGACAGTCATGATGTCAGCTCTGTACGGGTGGTATTTATTGGACGCCCATTTCAAGGAGAAGCTGCAGTGGCTTTTTAATCGAAGCCATAGTTCTAATATCATGAGAGACGTGACAAAGGCTCACCTGGATGTCCAGGACTTTCATTTTGAAAAGGAGACTTGCTTTGGTGTTTTAGTTAAATGCTCATATAGGTTTACTCACAGGGAGTTATCTGTTATGACTTTATATCAAATCTCCAGGCTATAGATTGATTTCTGGGGAAAACGCAGACGCATTGTTTTGAAAACTATATTTAATATATCCCACAGAAAATTATCCACTGTGATATTTCACTAGTCTCCTCCATAAATAATTCATTGTTTTTATGTGCCCTCATGCTGCCTTGGGGATTGGAACAGCTGAGTGTTTTCGCAACGTGTTTGTGTCCAATCTTCTGCGGATTGGGCGTACTCTAATCAAACCACAGTAAACATGCCTTGAATGTTTGTTGAGTCATCTGGTTATCAGCTAATCAAATGGCTTATTTGTCTGCCTGCCTCGCAGGAGCACAGCACAGCACAGCTCTGGTTGAGTATTTTTCAATTAATCGCCCATATGTTGGATTGTCTTGTGCAGCCACGTCGCGTAGGTGATATGATTGAACTCCACAGGCTTTAATATATGCTCTATAGGCCCACTGCAGCGGGGAGAGGGGACGGCGTGATTGCAGCTAATACATTTAAGGGATTGACTAAGCCCGAGCGCTCGATTGTTCTGGAAATCTGCTCTCTCGAAGAGCAACCGCACACTGTTTTATTATTTGCCATGTAGGTGTAAGTTCATTTGAAGAGCCCACACACAGACAGACTGTTTGCCTCTATATTTCTGTAAAAGGACTAGAAAGAAAGTGCAAGTCATAGAGAGTATTTCAAAGGCAGAGGCCAGGACAGCGACATGGAGCTGCCAGGGATTGGTGAGCAATCAGATAGGGCAGAATTGATGACCTGGCTCAGGATGGATTTCTTGGAGCGGGCTGCCAGACTGAGGTAATACTTTCAGGCTCTTATCAGCACTGGCATAAGCTGAGTGCTGCATCACCCACTTCCCAGCGTCAGCTTATTATGAGAGTCCATGATGTGTGATTGCTTGTACTGCCTTTGTGTATCCTGGGGTCTGTGTGCACTGGACACAGTTGGCAAAGACGATGAAGAAGAATACCAAGGTCCTATGTCAATGTGAGCTTCCGACTTCCTCACAAAGAAAGAAAGAAAGAAAGAAAGAAAGAAAGAAAGAAAGAAAGAAAGAAAGAGAAAGGTGTTTTGCACGGTTTCCTGTGGCTCAAGGTGTCACCGATGGAATTGTGCAAAGTGAAGCATCCACAGATATGTCGCACTTACGCTTAAGATGCAATCTTGGTGAAGTAAATGTAACACACGGGCGTGGAGTTCAGGAACATTAATTTAGAAGACAAAAGTGCCTCATATGCATCTTGATAGATCACTAAATACATCCGCGCTCATCAAACACAATAAACTTTGTCCCTGAGGTTGCCCCTTCATCATCACACCGCAGTCCGACTTTTCCTATCATAAAATGATTATTGCGAGGCTTATTATCTGCATGGGATATTTGTCCTGCAGGAGTTTCAAACTAATTAAGTTAAATAGCATTTTCAAGTCACCAATTCATAAACAGCGGATTCATTGTGCATGCTAATCACATTTAATTTTATGCAGGTTGCATAATTATACTTTATTTCTCCCTGCAGAGCACTTGCAGAGTCGCACTTGCAGCTAGAGGTGATTCAGTTTGTTGCTCAAAGGTTTGAGGTGTCCAAAACCTGAAACTAAGCTGCTGGGAAGAAAAAATAAAAGCCGTAAAAGGATAAAAGAATGATTAAAGATCTCAATCTTTATTCTGCCACAGCAATTTATGTCCGTTTTCTCCTTTTCCGCGAATAAACAACGTGGTTTCAGACGCTTGGACGCATCTCTATGGAAACAGCCCTCAATTACCGATGATTGGTCAACCCGTGGGAATGTTTCTATTCCCTCAGTGCGGTGATTGGTCGGTGGGCGGTCTGTGCAGCCTGACAGTCTGCAGCGTTCCGGGTTATTGTCAGTCTCGGCAGCTCGGCACAAGGGCAGGACCACATCCCGGAGCTGCCTGAAGCAGCTGGCTCTTTCTTCGCACTTAACCGTGTCCTATTTTGGTTAAAACACCAAAGAGAGCATCGCGCTGCTTTGCTCTGGACGCGACTCCACAGCCTCAGCGGGGAATCTGAGTCGGAATCTGGAGACGAGAGGCTGCCGACACCGCGGAGAAAGTGACGGACGGAGCAGAGCCTGGTCGCTGGGATTTTTTTTTTTCTAATCGCGTCGCATCAGTTAAGGATATTTCAGGCAGCGGCTTTGGCCCTGCTTTGATTTCTTTCAGGGTACTTTTACACGATATTGCCTAGATAATAACATTCTTCTAACAATTGCATGGTACAATTCCCATTCCTGTTCCCAGGCGGACCACTTTAAACCCGTGCGTAACGCCCGGGGATTTGGGGACACTGCGTAGCCGTCCAGTCGTCCACTGTTCCGACTATCAGCTCCGCTGATAGGGAATATATCTGCACGCAGGTCAAAATAAGAGCGATCACAGGAACAAGATCGCTTCTTATTTCTGTTCCGGAGGCTAAACGTCAAAAACCCCGACGCGTACTTGGTGCGCAATCCCTCCGAGGACGCTCCTGTAATTGTCGACCTGCGCTTTTGCACCCGACAAAAATTGGCAGGCGAATCCAGGGAGAAGAAAAGACGAAGCTTATTAACTTTGCATGCCAGGAGCGAGAGTGTGGAATCTAATTCGCGGGGTTACCGGCACATTTGCATACCTTCCGAAGAGGATAAACTTAATCAGCGTTTGACATCGACAAAGCGGCTGCTGCTGGATTTGGGGGAACAGAATGAATCCGTTTTAATTTGGACCTCAGAAGTATCAGGCAGATTGATCAGTGAACACTACAATCTGCATGGAGTTCTAGTCTACACCACGGAGCAATTTATGGTAAATATATTTCACATTTCCTCTCCGATGTGTGTGTTTTGGGTGAATCCGTGTGTCCTGTGCGGCTCAATGAAACCTTCCGGAGGTGAAAAGTAGGAGAAGAGCAGAAAATCATGAATGAATGCCCTGGTTTTTTTTCCCATGATGCTGCTGCTGCTGCTGCTGCTGCTGCTGCTCACATAACGATGTCTCAGATTTAAAGCCTTTGTTTCCATGCGTGACCCACAATAAAGGAAGTGTTGTAAAAATCGACTTGTTAGAGAGCCACTCCCGAGTGGCTTTGGGAACTGCTTTGATGTGTGATGCTGGTCTTTTCAAGTGTGGGTAGCAATTAAGTGTATTGTCGAGAGCCCTGGCACCGCAGGCAGCGCAGGCAGCGCAGGCAGCGGCAGAAGTGCATGTGCCACTGGAGGAGTCGCGGCGCGGAGCAAAAGGTGCGAATCTCTCATCTGTAGGCCCCTTGCGTCACCGACGACAGCGTCTGCGGCAATTAGTGATTTTCACCCCGGATGTTAATGATATACTATCTCTTTTTATAGCGTGCCTGCATGTCGTGAGTGGCTTTTATCAAAGGACTCATAAAATTCACAGGCATGTGTGTGTGTGTGTGTGTGTGTGCGCGTAACGCTGTAAAAGTTTTCCCTCTGGATGATGCTCTGTGCTGCAGTGAGGTCTGAAGGTAATTTGTCATCGCCCTGTGAAGACGGAGAATGCAAAGCGAGAAATGTCGTAATATGTTTTATTGTAACGGAAGTTCATGTCTTTATATGGGAGGCTGCTGAAAGTTCACGCCGTTTCATTGAACTCCAAAGGCGTGCACAGACATTTCAGGGGACCAGGGACTGGAGGGAGGGGGGAATGATACAGTGGCAAAATCTTTATTTATGTATTTATTTCAAATGCAGTTTTGGTTTGTTGTTTCATTGTTAAATAAGAACTGCTGCTATGGAGCGACGCAAAGCAATATAACATTAGAAAAGAGGGTGCAACACAGGTAGCCGACTTACAGGAATGAAACTTTCTGTCATTATCGGTGAAGCAGAACATTTCTAAACTCTCTCACTCTCAGTGTCTCATTCTCAGTTTCTTCTCATTTAAATCATTCACACAGCCTATTTAAATATCGTTAAATATCTTTTTGCTTTTTACCTGCTCAGAGAGCAAAAGGGCAGGTGCTTGAGCACCACCTGCAGTCTGTCTGTGCACATCCACGTCTGTTCACTTGGTGAACTTTGAACCCTCCTGCTTTGCAGTGCTCTCTGCCTCCTTGCTGACATTGTACCCAAATGAGCCTGGGTTTCATGCTGACTGTGCAGGGGTGGAAAAAGAAGTTACACACCGAATGTTTTATCATTAAGTATCCTCAAAATTGATCTTCCTCACCAGCTCCAGTCCTCTTTCTCCTCTTTCTCCTGCTGCTCACTGAATGTAATTCGGGCCCCTGCAGCAGGGCAGGCGCCCCCACAGTCAGGGCACCTGCCATAGAGCCTTCCTGGCTGTATTGAATAAAACATCCAGTGATGTATGAGGCAGGGGCTGCACCCGAGGGGGCAGAACTGCCTCATTTACTTCCTCCACTCTGCGCCTATGACCTGCTGAGCAAATTGTGCTCATATTAGCTCTGCGGCTGCTCCTCACCTAAACAAATAGTCTCCCCAGCATAATGCTTGCCTTAACTCAACATGATGGTTGGACAAGGCAGGGGAGAATGGAATGGCAGTAAAGCTTTAATATCTAGGTCACTGAATTACCTTTTCAGAGTTTGAAGCGCTTGTTTTGTCTTTTTTTTTTTCTTTCCTGGCGAGCTGTTAGATCTTTATTTTTTCTTGTAAGACTGGAACTTGACGTGTCCCGCTGCAGGCTGCTTAAAACTTAACCAATTTCTCTTTCTGTTGCTGTCGACTAAGTAACAAAAACCAAAGTCCACAGTATGGTCCTAAAAGGACAGTTAATTGTGATTGTATGAGGTTTCTGCTGCAGGTTTTTACAGAGCACTGACTTTGGTTAGTGTGCTGTCATCTCAGACGGACCCAGTCCAGCACACAGATGCAAACTCTCACTGAAAACATGACAGGGATGCAAAGGAAAAACAGATTTTAGCCACTTATTTAAAGGCTCACCTTATATACTCTGCTGCTTAACCTACTTAAGTCTACAATATCTTAATACCCTGTTTTATGGCATCGTTCGACGGCCTTCTCCAGCTGGAACCTGAAGTTTGTAAACTGCCCACTCCTAAAATCAGTGGGGACACAGGAGCTGCTGGTCCACTGCTGCCATGTTTGGAAAGTGTCACTTAGGTATATCAGAATGACACATTTATGATAGAGGCTGCAGTGGATCAACTCCTGTGTGCTGTGACGTAAAATCGCTGGTTTTCTCTATGGAGTTAGGTGTGGGAGACACATTTAAGAGAAAACATTCTTCAGATATCGTAGATTGAAGACGACATACATTTTTATTTGGTGAGCGTTTCGTTAAGTAGCTAAAATCTCTTTTCCTCTGTGCACCTGCTGGCAGCCGTGTCCCAGGCTTGTGCCAATGCCTCAGTTAACCTTAAATATTTGATAAATATAAAAGCAAGAAAACTGAAATGAAAAGTAAAAAAGTAAATGAAAGTAAAATCCAGACTGAGGCTGCCAAGACTTACAGAGAGAGAGAGGAACACATTTTAGCATTGTGTTAATGAAAGTAATACCCTTAGAGAATTGTGGCATTTTATCAATTTGCAACTCAAATTGCATATCACTTTGATTGATTGATAGCTTTTGGGCTCCTTACTGTAATCTTTGCTTATTAAAGTGCCTGCTCCCAGTGAATAAGGGGCGCCCCACTCATGAATATTGTTAAAGTCACTGAAGTTTAATTTCCTGCTCTGTGTATTAATCTTTTTTAATCCCTGCATGGCTTGATTGTCTCAACACCTTCCCAGAGGCAGCAAAACTCATTTTGGCACTTAAGATGACTAAAATAGCAGATACACGTGTGTGTGTGTGTGTGTGTAGTTGTGTGCAGCCTATGTGTCGCTTAAGATCTGCCGTCCCCTAAAGTGTCTCAACTGTGCGTGTCCATTCTTGTGCAGACTGTGTTATTTGAACGTGTTAATCAAAAACATTCAGATTCACTCTTCACAGTCTCCATTTATAGAACTATTGAGTGTACATGTAAAGGACTGACAATGAGAATAAAAGACAGTTTCCTCCCTCTGGATTTGCTGATATGAGCGCACAAAGCTTTGTATGTGGAGATTCCACTGGACACTTCAAGGAACACGAGTGTCGACCCCGCAGCTCATTAGGAGCTTGATGCGAGGGAAAAAGTCTCTTCACTGTCCTCGTGTTAACAATTTTCAACGTGCAGGCAAACAAAAATGACACCGCCTTTCTTGTACGTTGCATTACAACATGATTTTAATATAAACTCTGCTGTCCCCGCGCTGCAAGGCCTGTCTCACGCGTCATCGTCTCGGATCTAGAAGACGGAGCATGAAAAAGGCATCATAAGACAACAAGCACTAGACTATACACACACACGAGCGTGCGTTATTGTGGGGAAAACAAACGCACCCTTCAGCCAGTCGGTGTGTGGAAGTGACAGATGTTGTGATGATGTTAATGAGATTCAACATTCAGTGAACATGCAGGGTCAGCGGGGAAGTGTTTTCTGAGTGTGCTTGCAGGTCGCGGCACATGCTTAATGCATTGCGTACACTTTGATCTGTCTTAGCACACATTCGTGGACCCTCAGTCTTATAAACTGTACTCTTTAATGTCAGCGGAGCAGCTCTGCTGGCGATGTCTTCACTTCAGCATCAAATACTCATTCACGAATCTGTGCAGACACAACATCAGGTGTGACTAGTTTGTTAGCGATGTACTGGGTGAGGAATAAAAAGAAAAAAGAAGCTGTTGACCTTCTGCAATTTTCATTAGGTGTATACATCTTATGTATAAATGAGATTCTAGTTGCGTTCTGTCATACCACGAACGAAAAATGGATTTATTCTGACAGTAATTGTATGGAAATTTAAAATCCGCAGCCAGTGTAGTATATATTATTCTATAAACATGCTCTTAAGCACATTTTGTTTGATGTGAAGCAGCTTCACTCAAAAAAAGGAGACGGCTGCTGTGTTATTGCGAGGATACAGCAGTGTTGACTGGTACTGGGTTGCAGGACTTAATCCACGAATGATTTCCTCTTACCTGACCACTGTGATGCCAGACGTTGGCAGCTCCTCATCAGGGTTATCTGCAGTGACTTAGTGCATGATTGACAGCCACGGTCCACCCTCGTCTCCCCTTTCACCCTCTGTCAGGTTGCATGGAAGTCACGTCTCGCCAGGCCTTGAGGTTAATGTATAGCCTTTAATTTGGAAAGGTTGACGCGCCTGGTCCGTTTGAAGCTGCTCAGTAGAAACTGTGCCGTTTATATGTGGTGAATGAGTACTTTGGTATATGGAGAGCTTGAGTGCTGCGTAGTTTACGGTTTGCTCCATAATCCAAGTCAAAAAAAAAAAAAAGAGAAGCCGAGGCATGCTCCTTCCAGAGTGTTCTTGGTGGAAGAAACAGAATAAAGCAAATCTGACAAGCTCTCCAACAGCAAATTTGCTCCCCTTAAAAACAATGCCGCTCTTGCCTTCCTCATGGTCACATTGATTTGTTCTGGGTGACAGTGCAGGCTGCTGTGAAATCACCCCAGCGCCATTGATCTCAAGAAGAGGAGGAGGAGAGGGAACGAGAGCCTGGCGACAGTGAGCAACATGGGAAAATCCTTAGCGTGTCCTCTTCAACCTCAGCCAGTTATAAAACGAAGGCCCTGGTTACTATCAGATCAGCCTCTGCTGTACTTCTCCAGCCACTGTAAAGTCTAGTCTGTGCTTTGATTTGTTTTGGACGCCCATACGTGCCGTTTGATTTGCTATTGTGCTTCACCATGTTTCACATTATCAGCTGAACTCTTTATTGCCACTGTTTTCCATGCCAGAAGCGAGGCTGTTTTTATCTCGTGCGGGCCTCTGATTAATCTCCCCCTCTATGCTGGTGCACTTTAATCTTGAATGGGAGATATCTGATTTTCCTCGGTTATTGAGGAAGATCAAACTTTAATGGAACAAGGAACTGCACATCATCCTAATCTCCATCTCCCCTGCATTTTGGTTGACTGTTCTCCCTCGGGCTTTGTAGCTTTCCGCAGAAGCAGGAAATACATCAGACAGATAAGATGTTTTCTCTTCATGCTTTGGTAATTTATTCCCTGTTGACAATGGCCACCACTTTACATCTGTGCTTTTTGATTACCTGGTTGAAGGAACAGCGGGTAAAAGCAGGGGGAGTTGATTGACACTTACAAATGGCTGTCCCGCATGACCTGAGCACGTGGAACTTTCCCAGAAGCTTTAATTGGGGTTTCTTCAAAGTTCAGCCTTATCACGGGAGTATGTGCTAACTCTATTTATTGACATGTGAGAGATGGGGCCATGTGTGACCCACGTCATCGGTCTATAACAGCCTGAGGAGAGATTTGCTATAGCTGCGCGGCTGTATCAAGGTTCAGTGCATTTGATTACACCACAGTCAATCCAGGAATTAGCTATTGACTCCTGTTTTCCTCCATTCAGCTCCTCCATATCACTGAGTGCACGTTACACTGACCAGCGTCTGCTACACGCCGTTGCAAATGGATGGAACACTTACGGTGGGCCACGCCTCCCACAGACGGTTTGCGACTTTAACAAAAAGGGACTATTACCTAATTCTAAGGCGGCTGCTGCTGTTGTTGTAAGGTAATGACATTTCCACCGACTGGAGAGAATAACGTTGTCTGGTCTCGATTGTAATTGCAGAGGCCACTTGGCCATTTTCCTGAGTTCAGCGTGAATGCGACACAATTTAATAAAACTCGGAGGATTTTTTTTTATTATTTATTGCCGCCGACTGGCAGCTGCATCAGGGAGAGTGAGCCCGAGACTCGCGCAGACGGAACTCATTAAATTTACTTGTTGATTGTTTTTAACCGCGCCAGAGAGCGTTTACAAGAGAGCCGGCACATAGGGAGATGTTTACGTGTTAGTGCGTGAGTGTCAGGTCAGCTGTGTTGTTAATATAAAGCCACCATTTCCCTTAATCTTGGAGGAAGAGTTGCCCTGGAATTTCCGTCATTTTCTACCCTCTTATTATTTGTGTTGAGAAAAGGTTGGAAATCTGTGGGATATTAGGGCCCGAGGCCAAAGAGCTTCTATGTGCCTGCCTTCACTCACATACAAAAACATAGGCATACTGACATGAGGACATGTACGGGCGCACACACACACACACACACACACACACACTCCCAGCCCTGTTTTATTACCTCCTGCCTGCTGCTGGAATTGCTTTCCTCCCTCGAGTGAGCCAGGCAAAGCCGGCTTTATTGTGTTAACCTATTTGTGTGTCAAGAGCGATTGCAGCGTTCTTTATCTCTGTTTGTATTTGGACGGGGAGACGGCAGAAAGAGAGGGAGAAAGAAGAGCAAGCGAGAGGGAGAGTGGCGAAGGAAAGGAGGGGAGGGGAGGTGGAGGGGCGCTCTGCACAGGAGCCAGGCGAGCCACCGGAGTTAGACGGATGGCCGGTCACTGTGCTCCAGTCTGGAGGATAATGACTGGTTGCTTAGCAATAACCCACCCCCACCTATTTCCAGACTTGCATCCAGAGTAATCACTTTTTTTTTTCCTCTAAAAGATTTTGTATGTAATTATAAGCCCACTGCCAGCTTTTGAAATCTGCCTAATGGGTCTTTTCATTTATTAAGCAGAGTGGGTAGAGGGTATGAGATTTTGGTGTGGGGGTGTAAACTCCTGGTTGTTGGAAGGTTACAGCACTATGCATGTGTGTGTGTGTGTGTGTGTGTGTGTGTTTGTGAGCATGTGCTTTGCGTTGAGCAGTCGGTGGGAGTCTGACCGGGATTACGATTAGGCCACAGCTATATTTCCTGCTCGATGGCTGCTGCTGTACAACCTTTGACCTCGGCCGGTGGTCAAGGATTGTACAAGAGTGCAGCAGTGCAGTGGTAACATTGTACTCAGACACTTGGCATCCACTGAACATTTTTATTTTCTGTGACCGGAGCCTTTGAGTGCTTGATTTTGTGAGCTCTTAGTTTTATTAACATTTTTATTGAGTTGAACAAATTGCTGACCTTTTGTGGCATAATGAATCACCCGTCTCGCTTAGGAAAAATGAACGTTTTGGCAGAAGTGACTGGCGTCAATCCAAGCTGTTTAACTCATGATTTGCTGCATGTTTATTCAGCAGGTGAAAACATTTAATACTACTGAGTGTTTACCAACATATAAATTCCTTTTTTCAACTGTTTGTTTTTCCTCAAATCTCAGCCCTGAGTTAGGGTGGTAATATATGGGTTTGCGTTTAATCACACGGTTTCTCCTCCCGGTGCCTATAATTTTAGGCAACTGTGTTTCTAAGTGGCAGAATAAAAGAATGATATCAGAACACGGCCCCACTTTTAACTGCCTTCCATCACCAGCGCATCGCTGATGTTGGCACAAGTCCACAGTGGTTTTAATGTTCAGCCAATTATTCTCTCTGCTTTGAAAAAAAAAAAAGAAACACAGCCCCCTCCTCTCTTATTTTACCAAGAGGTAAAATATTAACTTGAAATTCCCTGTGAAGTTCACATTAAACTTTTATTTGTTTTGCTGATTTTGAAAAAGTCATGGCCACTCACAGAGCTCACTGATCAAATAAAAGGCCTTGATTCCTGCCAGTAGTAATCCAGTTGGTATTACATTAAACTCTGGAGATTTGGAGTGACAAATTACAAAAAAAATCATAATAAAAAAATCTGTTTTGGTATTGAAGTGTCTTTAAATAATGCACTATATTTTATTTACCCATCCGTGCTCTCTCTCCATATCCTCTTTGATGCCGTCTTTCCTTATCCGGGCTCATGCACCACTGCTAAAAGTGACAGCTTTGCACGTCCTGGGAACTTCATACAGATAAACTAAACATACAGCATTAAACCCCCACACACACACACACACACCCCCACACTCTCATCTTCATGGCATGCTTCTGTGGCTGCATCTATAGGAACAGCTGTCCAGCTGTCACCGCAGTCAGCCAGTCAGCCGCTCTCCAAGGCAACATCTGCAGAGACTGAACGCACCGGGGCAGCCTGCCATCCTCCGCTCGTCCCCGAAGACGAGCGGAGCAGAGACGGAAGTGTGTCGGGCCTTTTGGCTGCACGTTATCACTGACCACATCAACCATATCGCTGGGCTCTGATTGAACGTTATCTGCTCCCGCGCCACATAAATAAGCTCAGCGAGGCACCGGGGCTGTTCCGCTTTGTCGCCGACTTAGAGCGATGTGTTACTGTAAGTGATTCTTATTATCACAAAAAAAACAAGAACACAAAGAGAGAGAGACCGGATGCAAAAAAAACACACATCATCGTATCCATTAATAGCCATCTGCCTCTGTATGGATGTGTGCCTGTGTGTAAACAAAATCCCAGCGAGCAAGGTGCAATGGCCTGGAACTGACGAGAACCCACTGGGAGAGTCTCTCCTTGATGTAGCCTCCCCCCTCCATCCCTCCCCACCATCTTTTCCTCCTGGCAGTGGAGTACAGTGAGGCAGAGCCATGCAGTGGGGAGATGAGCAGAGCTGCGGTCCCCTCCGTCAGCCACAAACTAGGATCAGAGAGATCGCATGGGACTCTCTCCTGGGATGAGCAAAAGGAAGAGGAGAGAAAGCAGCTGTTCATAAGGTTTTGTTTTTTTGTACTTTTCCACCACCTCACTGTTGTTGTTTTTTTTACTTTTGCAGTCTCTGCTCTGGGGCTGTCATTAGCTTCTGTCATGCCTTTTTTTTTTTAATCTTTGAGTGTGAGGGCTTTTGAGTGTTTAAATTTGCTCTTTAAACGTGTTATAATCATTCCTGTGGCTCTTCTGCGATGCTTTTAGGAACTATTAAAGGAGTTGATTTCTTCATCAGTCCTCCTAATAACTAAAGGGGCTTCTCAGGCATACTGTTCTGCTCCCCACAGACAGCTGCAGAGTCATACAGGCTCTGGGCAAAGTTTGATGGATCCTGTTTACTGGAGCCGAGAGAATGTCTGGGTATTTCAAATTAAGTGTCACTTAAAGCTTGTCTTTTAGTCAGCTCTCCGTTTTTTGTTCCCCCCATCTCCTGTGACAGCACTGTGCTGCCAATTGTAACAGGGTTTGAGAGGAAGACATTTGGTGATTACACATGCTGTCATGATTGAGGGGTTCAGCCAGCAAATCGAGGCAAATCCAAATTCCATATGGCTGCGGGGAAATCTCTCCGCCAACACTAAGTTACACTCAAGCAGCCTGTGTCCTGATGACAGGAAAGTCGCCCACTCAAAACTTATCGTTTTATCCTCACATTTACCCCATTGATGTTTTGTTGCTTTGATTGACAGCTGGACTTGAAAGCCATCGCTATCTCAGTGGCGCTGCAGCAGTGAGTAACCGTGACAATGGTCTCTCCTCTTTGCTCTGTGAGCGCACCCTCTCGTTTCTTCTTTGGAACGTCGTACCTTTCTTCCACTTTGCCGTTTTTATATAAAGGGCACAACAGGGAATGGGAATGATTGTTGTTCTACCTCCATGCCAGCAGTAAGGTAGTCAACGAGCTGGATCCATGTCTGCGTACAAGGGACGGCGACTCTGTTGTGTTACACGTCATGCCCCTCAGTTTGGAACGCGGGCGAGCGATGTGAAATCACACATGGGGGAAGGCTTTATGTGGGCTCGTTTAGTTCAGTGTAAATAAGCAAAGGTGGCATAACGAGGGTTTTTCTTAACAGCAAGATAGCAGGATCTTTTTTATAATGGGGGCCGCAGAAACCCCGCGGACTGCTTCTCTGCCAAGACAGGATCCTATTAATCTTTTAAATAAGGGCTGCAGCCCAGCAGTGTTGTTTGCAGAAAAGTAAGAGGGCTATGGGAGACCACACTGAACAGGGAACGGAGGGCAATTGGACCTGAATCCGTCTCATTGTTGCAGGAGAGCCTGAGCCTATGCAAAAACCAACATTAGAAATCTGCTGTGCTTTAGCTGTTGTGGAGATTACTCCTGCTTTCCACACAAACGTGACGTTAGAGCCCTTAAAATGTTTAAAAAACGTGAGGGCTGTGTTTAAGACATGGAAAAACGTTGGAAGCAATGACGCAGTGACCCATATTTACATCCTGATGGGTTCTCATGCGACACAACTTGACTATCAACTGTGAACCAAAAGCTTCATTAACGTTTGTGTACACAATAGTTAGTTGCGTTAGTGTGGATGTAGAATTACGTCCGATACGGAGCTGAAAGTGTTGTTTGGACGCAGGCTGTTTGATCTGAAAACACTGGTTTTTAGACGTAGCCTCAGTGCGTCCTCTTGCGCTGTGCCACACTCAAGGCGTATTCTGTGTTTTTTTGATTATTTTAAGAAGACACAAACATGAATAGAATAACTGTCCTTGCACAAATGTGTTTCTAACAACTCAGTAAAAATGGGCTTTTATCATGAAAAGGCTTTCTGATCTCTGATTTCATGGACTTGGCTTTTGCCTTTAATCGGATGTGATTTAGGAAGATATCCTAAGTGGTAAAAAGACTTCTTTTGAGTCTTTGTACTGTCTTGTCAAGTATTTGTTAATGTAGAATTGCTGCAATGCTCTTGACACCTTCTGTTTTGTAACGGATGCTTTTCTCTGTGAAAAATCTCCCCATAAACCAAACTTTTGAAGGGCGGGCGAACATGTGGCGGCAGTATCTGGCTTTTCATCGTCGTATAAAGATAAAGGTTAAGGGATTATTGCATACCTTCCCTTCTTCGAGTCTTTTTTCCGAACATTAAAACCAGCTCAGAATCATGACGCCACCTGACATCGGACGTCACGGCTGCTGGTTCATAGAAATTGAGACACTTTCTCGTAAAAGGGACCAGAACAATATAAGGCTTTTTCTTTAACACGGTTCTTTGTGGCACTTTTGTCCACATGACGCTGCTGGGACAAAATTGAGAGTCTGAGCAATATGAAAATGTCGATGGGAGACGTTCTCTTTGAAATGATGTGCTTTAATAACTACAAAGAATTGTCACTGAGTTTTGTAATAGTTTTCAATGTATCCACTTCAGTGTTATGAAAAAGAAATGTCCTTGGGGCCCCGCAATTGTTTTGCAGGTGTAAAGGTTTTCTTTGTGTATAATTTCAATGTGGTGCTTTTATTTATTTATTTATTTTTTAATCAGCAACAGCCTTGTGTTTGCTTTTTGTGCAGTTTGAGTGAGTTTCTGTAGAGGACGGTCGTGTTAAACATGTGTATCGTGAGCACAGGGAGGCCCTTTTGTACTTCATTGCTGGTTAAAGACAAAATTCTGCTGTCGTGGATTCGCACACTTCACCTGAGTGTGGCCTGCGACTCGCCGCGGGCCCCCTCAGTTCTCTCAGCGCCTGCAGTTTCAAAGTGCTCGCATAGCTCGACTGTGTCAAAGCATGTCCCGCCTCCCTGACCCCCTCCTCTGAGAGACAGCACTCTTGACCTGCTGCCCCATTGTTTCCAGCGGGGATGGATGGGGAGCCGCCCCTGACGGCGTGATCCTTCACTCAATGGCGGCTCCATCTGTTGACTGCGTGACTCTGGGTTACAAGCGGGGATTTTGCGCCGTCTGTGCGGGGTGTGAAAGGAGCCATCTTGAGGGGGGCGCTTCCTGAATAGGGTTTTCAAACTGCGGTAGCAGGGTGTTGCGATTGCCCCACACAACCCACCCTTCTCCCCTCCACCCGTCATCAGCCCAGCACAGCCGGCTGGGTTTGTGCAGGATGAGAGGCTTTCATTGTGCCTGTTCACAGGCCCCTAGGCAACAGGGTCACCTTGTCCCCAAACAAATGCTGCCCTTAGAGGGATTGTTGGCACTGTGGGTCTGTGTTTCCATCTGTGTGTGTTTGTATCTGTGTGTATGTGCATGCATGTGTGCGTGCGTATGAAGGGGGTGTGAGGATTGAAGTATAAGAATGCTTCATCAGGCAGAGGGCAGAGGCCTTGGCTGTGAGGACATTTATCTAACATCGCTGCCTTTCACATCAAGGCCTATTCAGTGCAATCACTCTGCATCGCGCTTTCAAAGGACACCGCGGAGAGCGAAACACAAATTTACAGGTCAAACTGATCACAGTGAGCATTTAGACCAACAAAGCTGCTGGTGTCATTTCTATTTGGCAAGAAAAGAGGCCGAGGGAAGAAGAAAAGACTCTTTTGACATTATCTGTGTTCCAGTCTCTTAAAATGGTGGCAGGGAGCTTTGGGTTTTTGAGGCTGGTCTGTTCTGTGGTTCGACCTCTTAAGTTGAAAGTATTTGTGAACTAAAATTGAATCTATGGCTGTTTTTAAACTTATGGTTCACCTTCAGTAATAAATGATGAAGCGTTCTTCTGTCTGCATGGCATCGTCACATAGGAATTTTCTCTTTGGTGATACTAAGCAGAATTCATTTCCTCATTCCACAGAATAATCTTTTTCTGGTCTTTCTCCTGAGTAAAATTCCAAACATCCCAATATTTCTTATGTTTAATCTCTAAAAAGCGGCTCGTCTCTCTCCCCAAGCGTGAACTTTCTTTTGACGGTATCAAATAGCCAGCTGCTGTTTGATTCAGGTCTTTTGTTTGGAGCTCATCATACTCTTCCCCAAACACCCTCATCCCATCATTTCCTGTTCCTTTCCTATATCACGGGGCCACAGTCACAGAGCCCGCTTCACTGCGGGGGCCCAAACCCATGAGCTGTGAAATGATGTCCCCAACTAAGCGGCCGTACACACGAAAACAAGTTCAGGAGAATCTGCTAAAGCTGTTTTTTTCTTCATATCGTATTGGCTTTATATCCACACTGAACTGGTGTTTTGGGAGCACTGAAGTGTTATTTTTTGAAAAACAGGTCCCAGTGTAGGAAAATCTGAAAATGCCATCCTTGCATTTTCATGTACACAACCAATAAGCTACGTTGGACTGTCGCTATCTTCGTCGTCTATAATAACTTTTCTTTCTTTCCTTAGTCGCCCTGGCTTCCTTCCTTCTGTCTCCGTGACGCTGTGACTGTATGCATAGTAATGTATACTTTTCGTGTGGATGGAGACATTTCGCGTTTATGGAAAACTTGGTGAAAAGATCTCATTGGCAAAGTTGGATAAGGCCGTACGCACTCGTTTTCATGTGTTATAAGCAAAGTAGCAGTGTTGCCTTCCTTGTGTCTTTTACACATATTATTTCTCCTCCACCTTTTTCTTCAGTGTGAAAAAAAAAACAAAAAAAAACAAGTGAGTGAGCAACAGTATCAGACAGAAAAGCAGGTGGGTTGGTGCAGGCGTGGCGCCCCCTCACCAGAGGCGACAGAGTTAAAGGAGGAGCGGGTGTTGAGTGGAATGACTGAAGGTAGAAAACTGCAGTGACAGCAGAATGAATAAATTGAAAAATTCTCTCATTGTAAATTGTCTATCGCTCATGACAAACGATCTGATAGGCGAGCCGCCCGGGTTCCCAACGCATCCGTCCCAATAGAGCTGTGAATAACTGGTCTATCTCCACACTGCTTAGCACTGGCCCCACACTTAATAATTCATACAGTGTGAAATATTTTCCCCCAGCACAGAAATGCCAAAGAGCCGCCGCCAGCAGGCGCGGGGGGGTGGTGGGTTTGGTGGTGAGGGGAGGGGGGGGGGTGTCCCTGCGGTGCTAATTTGGGGGATGGTGACGTGCATAGATTTCTAAGGGGGTTCTAGTTTACTGGAGATGCCTCAGACACATTTGCTCTCCTGTGCTGCTCTGCCTGAGCGGGAGACGCACAGTGAGGGAGAGTGCAGATGACATTTAACTCATGGCTGATCTGCCTGCAACTAGGAACACAGGCAGGGAAAAACATTTCCATTGAAGCTGACTGAACACAGTTATCAGCTGCCGTGGGGACAAAGGGAGGCTGTAAACCTGCTAAGTACTTTTTGCTGTTTTCCCGGGCGAGTGTTGTGACATCAGTGGCAGCAGGTGTGTGTGGACACCTGGTTCGTGTCTCCTGTTTCCATCAGGTGACTCCCTCCTGCCTCAGGGCTCCTTCAGGAGCACAGCAGTCAAAAGCAGCTCGCATGGTCCCTGACCTTATTGTCCCCTTCATTCAAAGAGCTGAGTTCATGTCCCCTAATTCTCCACAGTAATGGACACGAGGCTGTAATGGCCACTCTCGCTCTCTCTCTCACACACACACACACACACACACACGCAGACGTGTGCCTATCTGGGATAATGTACTTTTTGTGCCGCTATCATGTGCAGTTATGCCTTGCTTATTCCGCAGCTCAGTCCAGTACAAACTGGGTTTTTATGATTCGCATTCAGGCCCTGATACCAATTATGCAAACTATTAAAAATTTAAGAGGGACAGTCTTTTATAATTTAATCCTAAAGTAATAGATTCTATTAAAAATGCATGAGAGGAGCTTTATAGATGGAGCTAGAATTAGTGTCTATCAAAGACTCCAGTCAAGGATGCTGGGGGAATGGGCAGAGGGAGTGGTGGTATTGCCTCATTATTCAAATAGGATATGATTACCATAGAGCAGGAGTCCCTCAGAGCTGTGGCAGAGCTCGATGACCACTGTGATCACTAACAGGAGGAGTCCAGTCAGGGGAGAAAGGGAGAGATCTTCCTTTTTCGTGTGACTTGAAACCGGTTTTAGATTTCCCGTTTTAACTTTCTCAAATGGGATTCAAAGTGACATGTGATTTGTTGTGGTTTAAAGCATCCCGGCATTGCATTACTCCCTGTCCTCTTGGGTTTCTGCTCCCCGGTGTTTCACTTGAGATTGTTTAGTCTTGTCCTTGCTGAAAGCATGTAGAAGGTGTTCAAGCATGAAAACAGGAAGCCTGCAGTGTTGTAACTTAATGGCTTAGGCAGCGAGCGAGAAGCAGACCTCTTACTGGCCTCAGTGCTTCTTGGTTTACCCCATGGAGCTTCCTGAACAGGTGAAAAGCTGAGTAAAGAAGTCTGACTCTCTACAATATGTGGTCGTGGGTTTTTTTTGCAAACACAACATTTGCACTTAAGTAACTTGAAAACTCTTTAGTCATTTAGTTCCTTGCTTCATCCGACACAGGCAGAGGAGAGAGCAAAACTGTTTTTCTGCATCACAGGTTTGAAGTTTGAGTGCAGATAGCAGTTGGATTTCTCTCTGTTGTCTCCACTTCAATTCTCCTCAATAATTACAGATAGGTAACTGAAGTGATTCAGTTACCTAAACAGCTTCTGGGCAGGAAATGTGGTTGTTCATGTGCTGTAAGAGAGAGAGAGAGAGAAAATGCAGCTTATATGGATTTCAAGTTCTGCCTTGGAGGAAGTTTCCTTGCTTTTTTGGAGTTGTGGTTGCTTGTTTAATGGAATAAATCCAATGAGCTTAATCGATCACCATCGTGGATAGGTCAAGAGGAGAAGCTGTGGTGTTTGGAGTGCTTATCCCGTGGAGGAGTGCCAGAAATGTGACACCTCCTTATGAGGGGTGGTGGCATGAAGATTAGTGACGGACACGGTGGCCCAGGGGATGATTTACGTAGATCAGCTCTAAATACTCTGTGTATATCAGACAGGAAGAGGAGGGAGCGAGAGAGAGAGTAAGAGTAAAACCTTAAGCCGCCTTCCTCCAATCCCTAATTCAACAAAATAAGCATATTACTAGATTTAAACAAAAATGTTTAGAAAAAGGAAAGCGCGGGGTAACAGTCGGTGGTAAGAGGTGAACAAAAGTGTATTGATCTCAACCTTCAGCATTAGTCCACACACAAATTTAATGTCACTCGTGGTCGGTGAGTATTCAGTGAGTTTTATCCCCCCGTAGTCTAATCTAATCTGGAGTGGGTAGCTGTGGGTATAAACATCTGTGCTTGGAGTTGAAACGGGGCTTTCTTTCTGCCTAATCCTCTATCCAGGGATCACTCAGGAGGGTGAAGACAATTACCAGCCTGCTTTCTCATGCTAATGGAATCTCTAACTAGATCTTACAGAATGAGGAAAAAATAGATGGAGGACGCAGAGAAGCAGGGACAATGGTGCAGAAAGATGACCCAACTAAAATGGGTTTTTAGATTACCATTTAATTATTGATGGAGGCCCAGTTGAGGATTTGGAAAGCGTTTTCTGGAAAAGGCGATGGATTATCAAGTTATTTTGGCTTGTGTGTGTGTGTGCGTGTCTGCGTGCAGGTGTCACATGAGTAACTTGCTGAGACAGAACTGATGTCACTGACATATCAGCAGCTGTGTGCCTTTCACCTTTTTATCACCTGCCTACAGCAAGGTGTCTAGAATGGTTTTAAATTGCATTAATATGCAGGAATTTATAGATTGCCTCTCTTGGCATTTCTGCAGGGAGGGGAAGAGAGTATTACAGTCTCCATCTGCACTAATTACTGGGTCTTGGCAGTATTACCTGTCTCTTGTGAAGGACAAACCAAGGCATGGAGCAGTAACACACGGAGCAGAAGGAGCTCATCTGCTGGGGAGTCTTCACGAAGACGGATGTCTCCGGGGGCATTTTGCACTGATATGTTTGAAGTGCCAGGAGCCTCGACTAACATAAAATAATATCTGCTAGCAACATTGATAAACTAAATGATATTCGTCCAACAAGAGCTTAGGGAGAAAAATCTAACGGGCTATGCACCTGATTTCAGTGACGGTTGCATATCCACTCAAAGCGTTGCGTACATATACTGTATATCAGCATATATCTCGCACTAATCCCGGTGGAACCTCAAAAGTGGCTGTCTCCAGGGTGTCGGAAGATTTAAAGTCATGGCGGCTCGAAAATAAATCTTAACAGGTGTACACCCGCCGCGTTCTCCTTGAAGTGTAGTCCTGAAACCTGAAACAGAGCGCAAGTCTTTGTTCTACTAAATAAATCACAGGAGCACTGAGCAGGTATCAAAAATCCTTGGGAGGGAAGAGATAATCAGGCTCCACATATGCCGTTATCTCCATGATGACCTCGCTTCTTAATTCTCTCCTTGGCTGGACAAACTTGCTGATAACAGGAAGCTTTATCAGGTCGCCTTTGTCATGGAAAGCGTCTATTATTTTAAATCATTACGGCCTGCCCACTTTTCACTTTCACCAATCACTGAGTGACACCCGAGGCCTTGCCTGCTAACGCAAGAGATCAATGCGTTAACTCTGTGCACTTCAGGCAGCTCGCTCACTCACAGGTTGCCAGGTTTCTGCATCCAATCTGCATGCGGTAATCCCCGCGCTTGCTGTGGGTTTTCTCGGGTTCCTGTGTTTTGTCTGTCAGCCTGTCAGGAAGACTTCTCCAAATGCTGCTGCTCAAACATCTTGCCGGTGTCTGTGCCATCTGTGCTTTTAGCCAGCAGGTGATTACCAAGCGAAGCCTCACCTCCCACTATGTCCAACTGGATTCCCTGTGCTGGCACGGTGTAGGCCAGCTTCAAGAGCGAGCGGGATGACAACAGCTGGATAGCACACATTATGGAGTCAAAGGAAAGACTGCTGAGCCTCGGCGACGGAAACTGCAGCGAGGAGGAAAATATGCAGTGAAAAATGTCTGCTCCCTTCCCAGTTAGCTTAGCTTTGAGCTGCTGTGTCATTCCGTCTTTTCTAGTTCTTAATATCCAGCAGAGCAAAAATGGCTTTGTCTCACTTCAAATATATCAAATGAGATCAGTGTCAACATTTCGGCAGTGCACCGTTTGATTGCCTTGTGGGCTTCACGACACACTAATGTTATGCATGACTGACTATTGGATCCGTGACACCCTCCAGTGAAAGGCGGCAGAGTTGTCCTTTGGACCATGGGAATTGGGGTCACCTTAGGCCCTGCAGAGAGCCATGCTCGGAGTCAGGTTTCAGCAAGTGAGAAAAGAAATCACATTGTTTGAATTTAATTATATTCCATTGATTTATTGAACGCCCATTAATAAGCATACATTTTGAGGCAGGGCCATTTAGCGTGAAGGTTTTCTCTGCTCCACTCTTTCCCTTTTTTCCCCTCTCGCCTGCTCACTCCATTTCATCATAAATTGACATAAGCCTTCTCTTTGAAGTTCAGGAGCCAAGCTGAGGAATGACAGCACAACAAACAATGAACAAAACACAAAAAGACAATGAACACTGTTTGAATATTCAAGTGAGCCACCATAGGATGGGTAGGGGGGGGGAGAGCCCTTGTTTTATTGTTGTTGTGTTAAGCTATGAATGGACCTGTCTAGAACAATAAAGAATTGTGTCAGATTGGGATAAGACATTTTGCAATATCAACAATGCTTTAACAAATGGTGTGTAATAAGGTTTACTGAGGAAAATATAAATCCTAGCATGAAAACCAACAAAGCGCAGCTCATTTTTCACATTTGGCTGAAGTTAGTGTGGAGCGTTGGGTGATTTATGTTCTTAAGTCCTGCCTGGTGAGGCAGCATCTGCTGCAAAAATCTCACAAAGAATCAGTTTGATATTTATTTTTTATTTTTTTTCAGGGTGAAATTTCGTTTTTAACGCGGTTGTGTATCTATGATCAACATCTGTGATGAACTCCGCGGCTGCCCTTCACATCTGTTCAGCATGTCACAGCGTTCGCAGGGTTTCTGCGTGAAAGCGGTAATGGATGACAACTGACGCTACAACGGTGCAAAACAATACAACAAAGGTTGTGGCAATAAGAGGTGGAGAGGATGCGTTTCCCCTGTGGTTTGTCTGACAGTCTTCAGCCAAGCACTCATTGCTCAAAGTCAGTGGCTGCCATCAGCAGGAGCACAAAGACTGTGGTTGTACTGTGCTGAAAATGGGCATATTTAAGTGAGGGGACTCTGCAGCTTGGGGACACAAACATGATATGGGTTTTAGGCTGGTGATTAGTGCACACAATACACCAATTTTTCTGTCAGGGCTTCTGTAATTAGTTTGGTGTAATTCTCTTTTACATTCACTTGAATTTTGGTCATTTTAGGACTAATTATATTTTTCCCTGTTGAAAGATAAATATGTTTAATGTTGGTTTTAATTAAATGTGGTCATTCTTGTTTAAATAGCCCTGACAGATTGCTATTGTCAGACCAATTAAACAGCTCGGGATATTTTCCATCCCATCATCAACCCTGGCTCCGGCGGTGACCGATGGACAGATCACTGCTCACCATAGTTCCAAAGCCATGGTTGCTACTGGCTATTAGCACGGCTATCACTAAACTATAGGACAATGGCTTTATTGACCCAGTTATAAACGTCCACATTGTGTTCAGTCTAGAGATGCATTCACTGAACCTCGTAAATTTAATTTCTCATTCAAAAACACATGCAGTCCACTTATCAAGTATTCGATGCTGCTGCCACCTTGTGGTAATAGATGCAATTCTAATAAGGTCAACTTTATGTCATTGGAGAGGTAAGGAAATATCCTCTTTTTTTAAATCTATTGCAGATTTTCTTGGATTACCTCAACATTGAGTGACATTTATTCATTTCTGATGTTTTTTTTGTAGAAATGAGGGTGGGGCTTATCTGCGGATTAATCGGCTTTTATATGCTTTGACTTCTCATACGTCCATATAACACACATTTCCACCCAGTTCATATTACTCTTTATTTAAAGAACATTTGCAAAATACTTGTCTAGGTTTCAGTGGACTGACTCATGTCCAGGTTTAGCTGATGAGGCTTGAGCTTTGCTGTTGTCTCTGTGCACTACTCACTTTTATTGCAGGTGTAAAAAAGAGCAGCACACTGAGACTTCTGTAGCTGGGACCTCAGGAAAATTGGTCACTTTGGTTGCTTCCAAGGATTGCAGTGAGCAGCAAATTGTTTCCTGTTGTAGAGGAACAAGCCCACAACAATGTTTTCTGATATTTTTTTCTTTTTCATACCAGGGAGCAGAGTATGTCAGGAATCCAAGGTACTGAACAATGTGAGCTGTAATGTAGGAAACAAACCCAGACCCAGAGCTCGCTCCATCTTAAGATGCCATAAAACATTTGTGCTTGAGTTGTGTGTTTTGTACACTGTGTCGTATGTAAAATTATTATTGTTGAATCTTAAA
The DNA here is from genome assembly GCF_019176455.1 of Solea senegalensis. Taxonomy (NCBI): domain Eukaryota; kingdom Metazoa; phylum Chordata; class Actinopteri; order Pleuronectiformes; family Soleidae; genus Solea; species Solea senegalensis. Next base: position 8,560,537 of record NC_058025.1, on the reverse strand, counting down.
ATATGAACCTGTAAATGTCCACATATATTATCACGTGTCAACCACACGCAGGCTCGTATAAAACAAAACTCTCACGCTAATAATTTTCTGTGTTAAGTGACGGCCAACACCGGCTCGTCCACAATTCATCGTGAGAGTGCATCCTGTGTGATGGCTGAAAACATATGCTTTAATACAACATAATAGCCTCTATTATTCATAGGACCGTCGACATTTGTCACTTCCAGCGTTTGCAACACATCCATCCAATCTGCGTCTGGTTATAGGTTCAAACTCACAGCCTCAGTATAAATCTATATCTAAATTTCATATTTGCTGTGTGTTTTGAGTGTGGTTGCCACATAGCAATAATGCTTTTTGAGCCTAGTAGTTACTATTGATGAAACCTAGCCCTGCACAAAGATGCAGCAGTTGGCTGTGAAGTCAATTAGTCTTTATTGCTATTACGGGGTTGACATTAGTCTAGGCAGGCGTGTTTTGATTAGATATGACAGACGACTCGTTTCCATTGGACCGCCAGACATTCCTCACCCTTCATCCCATGGGTGAAGATATTGAAGCTGACTGGAATATGGAAAGCTAACAGCTGAGTGTTTTTTGCCAAGATGCCTTTCATCTGCACAGAAACCTCTTATAAATATGACTGCATACGGCGCACAAGGCTGCATATAAACCCCAATAACATCGTATATATAAGACTCAGCTGCCAATATGTTGCTCCGGCACTGTATATCATGGCAATAATGCCTAAACTGTAGGCTTTTACACACAATGGCCTTTTGTTGTGCAGGTTATTTATTGTGCTGGTGCGAGGTTGTGCCGAGCTGGTGGGTGAGTGCATCCAGGGGCTTGTATTGTTAGGGAATCAGTGGCTCTTGTTTGTGGAGCTGGGTGGGTTTATTAACAATGCCTTTTTTATGTCCCAGTGTGCGTGCCTGTCAGCAAACGTCCCCTCAGAATTTTTGTTTGTGTGTTGTTTTGTTAGTGTGTGTGTGAATCAGGGATGGCAAACATAACCCTTTCATTGTGTGTCATGTCCAAAGAGACCAGTCTTATATTGAGCGTTTGGGGGTGTGTGTGTGTGTGTGTGTGTGTGTTTTGAATATACAGTATGAGTGCAAATTATTTAGTGTGGGTGTGTTGAAAGTGCCGAGCCGAGGGGGTTTACAGCCAGTCCTTCCTAATGGAGCTTTTCACTCTCCCTCCATTCATGCGACGGTATGGTGACGGAAAAGGGGGAGCCGGGGATTAAGGGGGTAGAGGCAGTGCCTTGTTAAAGAAAAAGAAAGGGTTTGAGTGTGTCGATTGGATTAACTTGTTTGGGCTTATTAAGAGGGGAGACACAGCAGCTTGTTAAAAGCACTGCATGGGGTGTCCCACAGTGAGACAGTAGGGTCACCATTCAATTAGACTGTAGCCCCACCCCTGCTCATTGTCGAGGCAGTCTGCCAGGCTCCCGGTCCATGGCTGATCCTACACGGCGAGGAAGAGTTTCACTGGAGACAGATGGGCCACATCCACACTACTCCATTTTCATGCCTGCTGCCCGTACTATCCCAAAGATTTCCAGAGGTTTTTTCCAGGAAATGAAACCATAATGGGGTTAACACGAAACACTCGTCTGGTAATAACCCGAGTCGTTTCTGATGTAGCCTTAAACCTCCTCTGGATGAGGTAGAAAAGATTTATGACATTTATTTCACATCTTAGCAGGTTTTTTAAATGATGGCACTACTGCACGAGGGCAACGCTTGAGTGGAACTTGTTTATCTGGTAAAAAATTGCTGCAAAAATAGTTCAGGTGTAAGGGTTAGGCAACTAAAATACTTGATCACTAAGCAACTAAAGCACCCAGCCTACAGTTAATAAAAAGTCGAGCATCGTTTTCAGGCTGAGTAGTGAGGTTCACTCTTTTTTTACTTTTATTACTGTCAGAAATGCTACATTTGTGTCTCTCGACCCCAAATCCTCTTTCTCTCACAAAACCCAGTTAAAATTTAAATGAAATGGAAATGAAATTGGCATGATTTAGTTTGAACGCAGGAACTACCTGATGAATGAATGAGTCAAAATAACTTTAAATCTGACCGTCACGTGACTATTGTTGATATTGCCTGCGCTGCAAATGTACCGTGTTTCAAATATTCGGCTCTCTTTCGGCTCTACCACGTACATACAGTATAGCTCAAAACACACATGCACTCTGCTCATTCACCCTTGACCACCCTGTTACACTGCACACTTGGCAGGATGCTTATCTGAGCAGGCAGCTGTGGGCACGGGGAGCTTCTCTTCTGATCTCCCCTGAAGTTTAAGAACCTTTTAACTAAGAAACAGCCCTCTGCCAAGCCCACCGCCTCTTGATTCTGCCTTATTCCCTCATCTCATGGGACTGATCTCCCGCCCCCGTTGCAAACCCTGCAGCAGCATTTGCAGAAAGAACCGATAGCCATCCTGGCTTTTGAGATATCCCGCACTGGTGTAATAGGAGACCTGTGAGTGGATTTGATGAGTGAGTGGAGTGCAGGTGTTTTTTCTTCAAATGATTTTTTTCTACACGTGTATGTGTGTGTGTGTGTGTGTGTGTACTTGTATTTATATGTGAGGTCCAAAAAAAACCATACATTAATTTTAAGTGCTTTTTCAGGGTTAAGACCTGGTTTTATGGTTAGGTTTAGAATTGGGTTTTGGTGAGGATAATGCATTATGGTGTCCTTAATAAGGTGTGTGTGTGTGTGTGTCCTCACTCACATTCTGCAGCACCTTCTCGGGCATTGACCTGGGCTTGACGGGCTGTTTTAGGGCAGCTGGATGATGGGTCACAGGGTTTTGGTTTGGAGATAATTTCCTGCCATTGAGAGACATCTGCTAAGTAGAACAATAACCTAATAGGAGGCGATGAGGGGGAAAAGGGGGAACACGGCAAACAAGTCAAAGACTTGCTCCCTCTGCCTCGCTCTTAAAGGCAATAATAGGAGAAAATTGGTTCCTGAAATTGAATTGAAAAAAGCAGGTCTCTCTCAGTGAAGTATAATGCCTCAGAATACATTTGGTGAGCAGCAAATGGATAAAAATGGAGGGTAGTTACACGATTGTCTTTCATTTCAAAGATGGGGGAAACTGCAGAGGTATGCCCGCTTAAGACTAGCTTTTAGTCTCAATCTGCACCATGTGTCCCTTTTCTCTCTTTCAACCACTATCTTTTAACAAATGGGCCGTGAGGATGGACTTGTTGTGAAATTAGTATCCTCGCAGAGAGGACACAGAGAAAGGATTATGTGAATAGCCAGTAATGAGCTCAAAGTGCCAGTGTGTTTGGGCCAGGCCTGCCTGTGTGTGAGAGGAAATGGCACCGCGAGCGACCTTTTTCGCTCGAGCACCTGGTGAGAAATAGAGTGGCCTCTCTCTTCCATCTGCAATGTGAGTGTATGTATGTGTGCGTTTGTGTGGATAAGGGAGAGCTAACAAAAAACTGGCTATTAACTGCGAAGTCTTAGTCTGGAATTTGTATTTACTTTATTTTTAGTAGGTTTTTTGACTATTTATTATCAACAGTTTTTTCAAATCATCAGGTTTGTGTTAAAGGTGTTGTTTTGTGCCGTGCCTGACAGGTTTTTTTTTTTTTCTTTTTTAAAAATACATGTTGGGATTTGAGTGTTAAGTGTTTTGTACAAGCCTCAGGGTCTGAGGTCACATTTAATGTCTTGGGAAAAAATGCTTTATTAAACAGTTTTTTTTTATGTATAAAAGAAGAAATTCTTTGTTGGAATGATGCATTTTTCTGAAATGCTTGCTTCAAATCTTCAACTGCTCAGACAAGAAAAAAAATCATTTAACCTTAATTACAGGCAGCAAGATGGTTTATTATGCTTTCTTTTTTTCATTTTTAAATCCGTGTTTTTTTAATCAGCTTTTACTTTATCTGTGTGTGTGTGTGTGTGTGTTGGGGTGGATGGAAGCATATTTGTGAAACAGTAAATTAAAAACATGCACAGGCTCTCTGGTCTTATGAAAATGTTCACAAATGCACCTGTGACATGAAAAGTGAGTTTGGATTTACAGGATGTGAAGATGGATGGATGGATGGATGGATGGATAATGGATGGATAGATAGATAGATAGATAGATAGATAGATAGATAGATAGATAGATGATGGATAGATAGACAGATCGATAGATAGATAGATCGATAGATAGATAGATAGATAGATAGATAGACAGAAAAAATCAACTATAAAACATAAATAAGGTGCAGTAGAATATGACACTAAATATAATATATCAAATAAAAATCTTTTCTGAAACTGACTTTTAAGTCATGTCATCATAGTTCAACATCAAGTTTCCACCTTGGTAAATCCTACAAGAACATTTATCTCATTTGCAAAGGTTGTTGTTTTGATGTTTTACCACTCATGATCTATATTGTTGCTTCAGTCTCTCAATGAGTTAAGAACAGGACCCGGTGCGTCATGCACTGACATTAATTTATGTTGTAATCATTGTAATTGCTTTCTTTCATATTAAAATGATAATCTATAAAGCTAAGTAATGGACTGATGGCAGGTGGCTAAATGTTCATTTAGTGATTCACTGAGAAAATAAATAACAGGGGACAAGCCTGTGACAGGCGCGTTAGAAATCATTTTTCAATAATCTGCCACGCATCGTGGCAGGAGACGCTGGCGCTGACGGCATAGATGAAATATTCGCTTCTGTTCTTTGTTTTAATATGGGAGGAGGCCCAGATGGAAGTAATAGTGTTTTTCCATCGATGCATTTCTTGGACAAGAGGCTCAGACACATAAGAGTCCAGATTAGAGTTGCTTTGAGGTGTGGGAGGGCTGCTCCGCTCTATTATCTTACTGTACAGTGTAACACGGTAAGAGCACATGTTCCAGGAAACCAAACGGCAGCCCCTAAGTGAACTATGGACGAGTGAATCTTGATCCTTATCATATAAAAGCACTTTATGGTCTGGACCTAAATGGTTTTGCTTTGGCTTTTCTCATTTGGCACATAATCCAAGTAGAAGACTTTGTAATCAGTCATCATTGTGCTGTGTGACATTGGTATCTTGCTGATGAATGATACCCTGCAAGCTCCTCGATTGCTGAAGGTTCATATATATATATATATATATATATATATATATATATATATATATATATATATATATATATATATATATATATATATAGATATATATATATACATATATATATATAATTTCTTCTTTTTTTGAGAGGAAACTAGCAGCAACTGCCTCCCTTTTCCTGAGTGAAGGTGGAAAAGGGGGAGTGTAGAGCTAGAGATTTATGGCCTGGAGGGAGATTGATTAGTGCCGTCACTAGTCCTGATGTACGGTTGGCAGTCTCCCCCTCCCGAACCATCGTGTTTGCTCTTGCACACACACAACATTCACACACAACCATACAGTTCGGCACACAGCTACACATACATCCAGACACCGCTCAGTCCCCCAGGCCTTTCCTGACAGTCCCCCAGAGCTGTTGCATGTTAAGTTGGAGTAGACAGACTGCTGTTTTCTCAGCATTACCATTTTTTTTTCTGTCCATAGATAATGCCATCAATCACCACATACACACTGCCCTGGAAGGAATGTGCCAAAGTGTTGCTACTCTGTGTGTGTGTGTGTGTGTGTCTGTGTGTTTGTTCTGGGGGCCGTTTCATAGACAGGAGATGTGGTTGAATGGCTGTGTGGCTGTGCTGTTTGAGGCTGCAGAGTGACTGGCCTGGACTGTGCTCTGAACCCGTGTCAACTGTGCGGCTCCGGTGCAGGTGTGCGTTTATCATTCAGCACACAGAGCTGAGAGGCAGGCAGCTGTAGGCATACTTTCCCAATTAAATCCTGGGTGAGAAACCTTGCCCATCTAGCCCAGAGCCAGCTCCTGCCGGCTTACCAGACACAGCCATGGAGCTTTGACCTTGAGTCATTCTGCCTCGCTCACTGAACGCTCATATCTTTCTCTTTTTCTTGCTCTTTTTTTCCCCTGATCTAGGTTGGCCTTAGAACTCCCCCGGCTGTCGTACTGTGCCCACCTCGCCATGCTGGCCTGTCTGCAGAGGAGGCAAAACCCTCCACCCCAGCACCCGGTGTGTGTCAGCAAGACCCTGGAGCCTCCACAAGCCCTTGGACGGAAATGTAAGTCGACAAAGTGACACGTAGCGATGGAGTTCAGCCTTGCTCACAGTGAAGAAACCAGAGGGGCTTGTGTTTGTCGTTTGTGTTTTATCTACTGGTCATGGTGAATGATGGAAACGGGTCGTTAACCCTGACTGTGAATAAGTAAAGGAAAACTGACTCTCTGGTTTCCGTTTGCCTCCGTGTTGCTTTTCGACTCTGAGGGATTCTAAACAGCTTCATTCGCTCTGCACTTAGACCTTGTATTGCAGTGCTGTTTGGCTACTCATTGAGAGGAGGGCTGTTTAGCTGAGCTGATTGTGCAGTTGTGGCAAACTGGGCTCGGCAGACAGTGCTTAACGTGCCTCGCTGGCCCTGCGTGACCCTGAGGGTCTGTAAACATTTACAGTGTCTGGCCCTGACTGTGCCGGCCGCCTGTAAAGCATGACAGCTGCTCTGTTTGCTCCCCGAGCACCACCCTCTCTGTCCACTCACAAAATGGTGTAAAGGGACATGAGATGAGCGAAGGTTGAAAGCGTTCACAGAGCTGACAGAACTAGTTCGTACCAGTTTGGGATTAGAGTGAGTTGCTGCGGTCAGGAATATGGATAGGGAAGCGTTTCAACACGGCGACCTCCAGTTTTTCTGGCACGAGAAAGAAACGTCGGTCCCCCTGACCCGAATGCTCATCAAGTCTTTGTTTACATGGAAAACATCCAGTTTAACTCAAGTGAATTAAATAGTCTGTTGGATGGAGAGCAAGGGGGAGCACTAACCCATCAGTTTATACCTCAGCTTATAGAGAAGCTTACTGGGAATAGCACTGTACTTCTTCATCAGAGCGTTATTGACGCAGGCCTATAACCAGCCCACTGAAAGGCATTAAAGAGACTCTGATCGGCTCTAGGTGAATAAATGAAACAACTGTGCTTGAGTGTGTTCTCGCTCAGCGCCTCACTGGCCAATTAGTTACTTCTCAGCCCAGAATCACACTCCAATTTCCTCGTACAAAGACAAAAAGAGTCAGAAACAGGCGAGGTGACTCGGTGCTACCTCCCTCCTCAGATCTGGAGTTGTTTTCGCTGGTCTGTATGGATGTTTCATCCTGAGTCTGTAGTTGTTTGTGAAACAGAGAGGTAGGCAGTGAGATAAACAGTGCTCCAGGTGCATCTGAAAGGGGCCACACTTCAGCTGAGTGGGGTTCAACAGGGCTCACTAATGAGGATTCTTAGAGTGCTGAAGTGAATGGGAGGACAAAGAGAAACAGTGCAAAAGAGAATTAGAGAAGGTAAAGATGGAGAGGAATGGAGAGAAATGGAGGGAGTCCTCAGCAGTCTTAATCGATTCCCTCCTTCCAATTTCACAGGATTAGCCCACTTCCTCTCAGGGTTCTTTTATTGAGGAGCGACCAGTGGGAGTCAGGACTCGAATCAATAGATAAAAAGGACAGTCTCCAGTATTCCTTTTTACTTTCCTGCTGACCCTCTCTGTCTGACTCTCCAACTCCACCTGTTAAACCTTTGATTGACAGACTACCACAGTGACTGGCTTAAGGTGCATAATGAGGATATTTGAACATAATAGGCTCCTTTCTGTCCTTGGAAGCATGAGGGGGGGAGCAAGTGTTGGATTTCTACCACAGTGCAACTTCTTGGCCTCAATAAGGCAATTGTTCATCCAGGCCCAGAAGGGGTGCAGATACGCACACAGTGGGTGTGGCTGGGGAAGTGGGCACACTCAGGTCACCGTGCTGAGTGGGTCCCCATGATTGATTGTCCATGGCCTAGTTTGTGCCAACATGGAAGGGGAGTATGTGGGTAAGGTGACCTGGTCTCACAATAGGAGGCTGAATACCAGAATACTCCCCCGAGAAAGAGTCGGAGCGAGTGAGGGCACAGAAAAAGGAATTACCTGGAAGTGAGGCTGTCATTTGCATGTACTGTCCTTTATCTGTGTGTGTGTGTGTGATGACTTGAGTGGCAGAGAACATGAGTGGGCAAGTTTGGGGTTTTTTTTGTTTGTTTTTTTTTTTCGTAGAAAAAAGCCCCTGCATGCAGATGCCAAGTGGCTGCACAGTTCATTGATGCGATTCCCATTAAAAATCCCTCATACCCTCAATAAAAAAGGACTTAACTGGCTCTACCATCAGCTGGAAGCGTTGAGATCGGCTCGCCAGACAATCAATTTCCCCCAAGCGCACAGAGCTTAGCAGGAGAAATGGGAGGCGGAGAGCGGGATGTTTCCATTATCACAGCCCGCTCTGTGTCTGGGCTCGAGGGGGTGGGGTGAGGTACTGTAGAGCGGAGAGTGCATGGGAGAGAAGGAGGGAGCGGCAGAGGGAGATGGGGAGACGCAGACAAGTGAGGAGGGAGAGAGAGAGAGAGAGAGAGAAGCAGAAAGGGAGACGGAGAAGCTGGCTTTTCAAAAAGCCATTGACCGCCTGCCCTTAAAAATATCATATTGGATTAGCCTCACAGGGGCGGCCTTTTGATATTTTTTTCTTTGGCCGTAGAATTAAAAGGAGAGCAGAGCATTACTTGAATTATAAATCATAGGCACTTGCTTTCACTGCGCCCAAATTCTGCGCATATGTGGCTGCACTCTCCAGCGCCAGCCCCTGTCATTTTTAATTAAATCCCCCCTTATGGGTGACATTTGTAGCTTACCCTGGCCCCCCCGCCTCCCGCCTCCATCCTCGCCTTCACGTCTCTCTACCACTGCCCTAGATGGAGACATGAAAGGCAGAAATGGCAGTGGAGCCAGGGCCTCTCGTCGTGTTGTTCCCCAAAGCGAGGGCACCCATCCAGACAGATGAGAGAGAATGGCCCTGCAGGGGGAGAGGGGGTGAATGGATGCCACTGACCCTGGCCACCCTCATCCAGCGACAAACCCCCCCCCTCCTCCTCGATTGTCGTCCTCCACTATGTGTCTGAAAGTTCAGGGGTGAGTTTAACAGAGGGAGGTGCACCAGTGCAGTTACAAGTAACACTAAGATGACAGGACTCACCACTCAACCTCCTTCCTTCTTGGCCCAGACTGTGAATCGTTTGCTTCCTATTAGCTGAGAAAGTTGCTGTGTCAAAATCCTTTAATTTGCCTGGTTGATGGCGATAATTCTGCTCGGATACGTTCCAAAACAATTTTGGATTTTTATTTGTTTATTCATTACTCAGCAGATACATTTGTGCCGGCTTGACATTTTCTAAAAATGCCACCATGTCAGTGCGTGTGCATGTCTGTGCTCTTTACTCGTTGCAGCTGCAGATACTGCGTTGGTAAACCACACAGACACCTGTGATTGGACCAGACTCTGGGCCTAACGTGGGCGTTCCCTCAGTGCCTTACACACACCCATGATGATTTAACATACTTTTGGTCACATTGCAATGACTTTTGAACCCACTAATTAAGACAGCAACGATCTTGCATCATGATTAATGCAACTGTGGTGAAATCAAATTTTGGAGACTGCTCATGGCTCTGATTTACCGAGTTTAAATACCTCAAGTCAGCTGGCGCATGGACCGCAATTTGTCCTTGAATCTGGCTTGTAGCAGAGACGTGCACACATGTACGAACACATGCAGGTGAACACCTGCAGCCACAACCTCCTGTGACACCACCCAGGGGGCCCGAGGTGCCAATCAGGCAGGTGTAGATGAGGAGCTCTCAGAAGGCCTGATATCCCAGGTTCATTCCGTGTCAGTCCTGTTTCAACCCTCGCCCAGCTTGATCGACAGAGACAACCTGGCCTTGTCACACACAGCCTCGGGACATGACATGTGCCTGTGCACACTGAGCTGCCAGAGCCATCAGTTTGCTTTGCTTTTAGTCTCCAACCTCTCTTCCTATGCTGCACCACCAGAATGAGGGAATATGCTCAGGTAATGACCTCCAGCCACCTCTCCTCCACTGCGGCGCTGTGAAACACTACAGTGGAATTAGTGCTCCATAGAAAACTTCAGCAGGATATTCCAGTGGCTTATGTGTGTGTGTGTGTGTGTGTGTGTGTGGGTGTGGGGGGGGGGTTTAGTTTGAATATTAAATGGTCAGGGGCAGCAGCAGAAATAACAACCTTTACCCCTGATAGCTTCAGTACTCTAGAAGGAGGGGGTGCATAAAGTGGAACTAGGGGAAAAGGAATGAAGATGGCGAGGGAGAGGGAGGGAGCGAGGGAGAGAGAGAGAGATTCTGCATGCACTTGACCTTTTCCCACTGATTGAACTGCCTCTTTTTCTGACTACCATTTGGAATTCCACAGAGTGCCCACAGAGATTGTCATTATTCCACCGTCTGCAGCAGGGAAGCAGAGGTCATGAGGTATTCTTCACGGTGGAGGTTGATTGACAGCCGTCCATACCTCCTTCATTGTCTGCTTATGAAATCTCCTCTTGGAGATCACTCGGTTTGCATAAGCATATTAAATGTGCCGTCCTCACCTCTCCGTCGCATTGCTGCCTTTACAAAAAAAACCCACGGTATTCGAAGAATTGCCGTGTCTCTCTGAGAGACAGGAATGTGATATGGGGCTGTTGGGTTTGTCTCTCTAGCATGCTACAGCCTCTTCTGTCAGCACTGGCACACAGAGGATCATTTCCGGCCCGTGGCGTCCAACAGAGCCGTGCCTTCGCTCTGCCCTCTGCCTTCTGCTGTGAACACAGGGGGCCATGCAATCTTATTTCCTTAGGAGGTGAGCTTGAGGAAGAGGAGCTCAGCTTTAGTTTTTTGGTCACAGCAGGACTTTGGTTCAAAAACAGGTTACTGGTTCCAAAGCCGCCGAGCTGGCATTTGGACATCCCAGGTGCAAGGCATCAACACCCTCTGTCTTCGCCTGCCAGAGACTGGGGGCGGGATGGTGGATGAGTGCGAGGCTAGCGAGAGGGAGTGTCCGCAGTCACTCGCTGTCCCACAGGAAATGACACGCAGCCTGTGCCATCACAGCGCTGAGCCCAGTACAGAGCGACCAAGAGAGCCATTGAGAAAGTGCTGCACGCTCCCTGTCAGATACTGGAGGAGTTTTTGAGTGGACTCTTCATTATAAACCTCAAAATGGAAATGAATTATTATTATGCACACTCATGATTCAGCAATTGTGCTTACAGGGTACATAATAAGTTTTCAAAAAAGTTGTTCATTCAAATCACTAAAAAGTATTCTACATTTAAAAGTCAGTTCACAACCTTATGCAGTATTTGTTGGGACATAAATGACATTTGCTATGGAAGATATTTCCTGTGAAAAAATGAAAACCAATGCTTTGACAGCATGATAGTTTGGTGTTAACTAGTTGTGAACTTGACTTGAAGTTGACTACCGCAAAATGGTAAAGTCATCGCTTTTCTGTGGTTTGATCCTTGAAGTAATCTTCACATGTGTCGTCATTTCAGGTCACAGAAATAGGTGTTTTATTTGCTTTGTTTAGGGTTCTTCTGACATCTGAGACCAAACTTCCACCACACGGCCTTTCAGATTTCAATCAACCGACTTTTACTAAGTCACTCTCAGCAGGAAATGCTACAAACCTAGGCCAGTGTTTGTACTGTGGTCAATCGTGGAGCATTATCTAATTTGTAAAGTTGCTTTCATATTTCTGTTGTTGTTGGGCAGTGAAAACATTATTACCCTCTCAGGTAACTTAAAAGAAAAATGCTTTGTGAAGTTATTAAAAAAGTGTGTTGGACCCAATAAACCCCAAATACCTCGAGAGACTTACACATTAATGATTCACCACATGGATAAATGAATAGAATGATACAATATTTATTTATCGTCTGTCGCTGTATTCTCCACATGAGCGACGCGGGGGGAGGGGGGCACCGGGGGCCAATCCCAGCTGACACGGGGCGAAAGGCGGGGTCACACCCTGGACGGGACACTAGTCCATCACAGGACCAACAACCATTCACTCTGATACTCACGCCAGCGGAGAACATGCAAACTCCATACAGAAAAGCCCTTAGGACTTAGGACCAGGTCTTTTTGCTGCAGGGCAACAGTTCTAGCCAATACTGTGGCCCTAATACAATATTATTAATTGAAGAAATATTGCAGGTTTCATCTGTAAGAAATGCTTGAATTCAAACATGCTAAACCCCTGCCCCCTAAAGTCAGCTGACATTAATTCTTTAAAATTCTCATTTTATGTTTCCTCTCCTCTCCTCTCCTCTCCTCTCCTCTCCGCTCGTTGGCATGTGTACTGCAGTGGAGTGCCTTGTTGTCTGTACAGTGTTAAATATTAATTGGGAATCAGTGGAGGACTTGTCTTCTAAATGATAGAACAGAAGGGCCCAGGCTTGCCTCAGGCAGCCTGCAGGCGCCTTTCTTCTTCCATTTACCTGCAGGCCTGTGCACCAGCACTTCCTCCGGTCTGACAGGCCTGCCCAGGCGCCTCCAGCCTCCCCTCGTCTCTCCCACTCTCTCGCTTTTTTCTTTCCTCCCTGCTCTGGTTCCTTTTCTTATCTCTGTTCTTATCTCTGTGTGCACTTACAAACTCTACCTCTGGGGTCCTTCACTTTCAGCGCTGTGTGTGTTTTGTTACTGTGTCCGTTTGAGTTTATGCATGACCATGTGAGCGCTGCTGGCTCTCGTCGCCTTCAGTGTTACAACACGGCATATTCTCCTAAAGACAGGAAGGACCTGACATTAATCTTTCAGGTCAGGATTTTCGCTCGCTGTGTTTCTTTGTTCGCTCTTTGTCGCGGGTTGCTCGTCGTCTTTGTGACGTTTCCCCATAACTCGCCTCACAGTTTGTCTTTCTTTCCCCCATGAGCCGCTCTTTGTTCCTCTCTATCAGCCTTGTCATCTGCAGAAAGGCACTGAGACAAAACAATTTTGGCACCGACTGCTTCTTGGTTGAACTGGCTCGCTCTAACATGTGGATGACCCTCCTGCACGAGGTCACTTGAGCTGCAGAGATTTGTTTTGGAAATAAAACCAGTTTAACTTGTCGTATTTTGACGCGTTATCTGTTTCGCGGCAGAGCACAGGTCCGCTGTGGGCGCACTGTGAGATGACACGGCTGAACGGAAAACGGAAAAACCTATAGGGAAAGATGAGAGGGCACCAGAGAGGATATAAATGGAGGGGAGGAGGGGACGGGGGTCGACTTTGATGCCACAGGAATGAGTTCACGGGCTCATGAGCACAACCCTAATCGCACATGACAATATCAGCTGGTGTGCCAGTCGCAACGCATAACCACCCCGCTGCTTGTGCTGACTTGGGCTATTACATGCTGATAAAGCTCTGCTTTCTAGACCATGTTGTATGCACAATGAGGGTGGCCCAGGCAGGCTGCAGGGCTGGCTCATCAGTCCAGGGCCTTGGTTTCCACATCAACAGTATATGGAACCATGCACTCCACTAAGCCCTTTGGCTAAACTTAACTATTAAACAGAGCGCGGTTCTGTGATATTTTATTCAGTTTCATTATTATTATTTAATTTTTTTGCATTTTGAATCGCTTATGTCCACATTGTGTTGCCAATAAATTGTTGGAAATGGAAAAAGGCCCTGTGAATTTTTAAAATAATTTCCTTGTCTGTGAGAGGGCTCTGTTCCCAGTGTGAAAGTATACAACATTTTCTGGTAGAATTCCATATTCAGAGGGCAAGTAGAGTGATTTAGTTAGTATGTTTTATGATGTTGACTATTAAAAAGAAACCAGAGTCAGAAATACTTCATCGAACCTCGGGGTGGGATTTACTTAAGAAATGACCGTCTTGGTCTGATGAAAATTGGAATTGTAAAATACATGTGAAAACGTTTGCCAGAGTGAAACTGTACCAAATCCAAAAAAGCCGCACTAAAACGCCAAGACAATGCAACGGGGAGTCTAATTACTATTGCATGTGTACATATGCTCGACATATGCTTGACCTGTAAATAATAAGAGAATCAAGTACACAATAGAAGATGAAAACAGTGAGGAACAACATGGCAAAATCCAGAGCAATGCATTTTGGGACTGACGTAGAATGTATGTTTTAGGTCAACTGGAAAATACCGAATACTAACAAGCTGAAAGGGGGCACGTCGCCACCTAGTGGAGTGGAGGTGGACACAGTTTGTTTAGTCACTGACACAAGAACAGAAGTCTGCAACTGTAGCTTGATGTATCTGAGCATAGATGTCATCCAACCCAACCCAACTTTATTTATAAGGCACTTTAAAAAACAACAGCAGCTGAAACAAAGTGCTTGTACATCAGAGATAAATAAGACAAATAAAATATAAAAATGACATCATAAACCTAACAACAAACAATGAAACAATAAAATACTGTAGAATACTGTATAAATACAACACAAATCAGTAAAACTATAAAAAACGTCCAACGTCGTGAAAGTATGAAGCTGTGGTTTTCATGAAGCGTGTGTTGTGAGGTTAACATGTTACCCCAGTTTCTGTATTTGTTTGGTGTGTCAGTGTGTGGTCAGTGGTGTTGTGTTGTGTTGTCTCAGCTCAGCTGGGTCATCATTAATTAACACATGCATTGGATTTTGGGGAAACCCTATACTGCATTTGTTTATTTTGTCTACTGATTCCTTACACTTAATATAAAAGACCGAGACTAAACATCTCCCCTTTTCGTCACTTCATGAGCTACTTCACAAAGTGCAGTGCTGCTGCTGCTGCTGCTGCTGATGATGATGACGATGATGTTTTTAATTCCCCAGAGAGGCAGTAGGTCTGCTCTGCTGGTGCCAGTGGTGTTAATGGGCGAGGAATGCAGGACGAGTGCTTTCCCACGCTGTTAGTTTTCCTCTGCCGGGCGTGTTTGAGATGAGGCTCTGGGCCGGCTGGGCTCTGCTAATGCAGCCAGAGTGCAGACAAATGGAAAGTGACACTTGTGTGTGTAGAATGGTATTTGTGGTGACGCTTTGACTACAGATAATAAAGTGTTCGCCCCGAGGTGATTTTGCCCGGCAAGCACCCCAGATGAAACTCACTTACTCAGAGAGGGAGACAGAAGAGACAGAGAGGGGGATTGAAGGGGGAAGGGGGAGGGGGCTGGGAGTGGGATGGAGGTAGAGTAGAGGTAGAGAGGATGAATAAGAGCGAAAGCAGTAAAAATAAAACAAGAACAAGAAGGCATGCAGAGAGAAATTCATCCATTTTAAATGCAATGTTGTTGTTTCTGACGATTTTAGAGGCCGTAAAATCCTATTTAAGCTAGCTTTTTCAATATATGCTTTATTTAGATTATTAGATTTTAACAGATAGGAATTAATGTTGTGGATATTAAGAGAAAGGACGTCAGGTTTAACCTGAAGGGTAAAATGTTAGAATTAACATTTCTCTCTCTCCCTATCTCTCTCTGTGTGTGTGTGTGTGTGTGTGTGTGTGTGTGTGTGTGTGTGCCTCTGTCTGCCAGGCCATGTGTACAGAGGAGTCCTTCAGGATCAATCAATTCTCTGTAATTTCCCCCACAGCCCATAAAAGCCAGGTCTGTCTGGAAGGAGCACAAGGTTGCCACATCAGACCAGCTAATTAATTTTCATGGCCGATTCAGTAACATCTGGCATTAGAGATAAATCCTAACGAGGAAATGTAAACATGACAGTGCTCTGGTGGCCTGATTTCACATTTCTCTGCGATGAAACTTTTATTATTGAAACCAAATTAGCTGTTTTGATTGGACCCATTGTCCGCCGTCACCATCAGACTGTAAAAGAATATTATTAATAAATAGTGCACACTAATAGTGTGGTTTTTTTTTTTTTCTGTGTCAGCTGTCAGCTGTGGACCTTATCTCTGTTTCAGTGCACTGTATTAACCACACATGAATTATCTCACTACAGGCTCCTTCAGTGTCCTGCTGCAGCCTGTAGTGAGAAGCAGGCGAAAAATGAGCTTCTCAATTTGGTATTTCATTCAATCTGCAGGAAGCAGAGAGATTAAAATCTTAAATGAGATTGGCTTTGATGAAATGAAAGATTAGATTTCTCTATTTTCGGTCCATTTTCTGACTTTGAGCCATGTCTGCACGCCTTTGACGGATGACTGTAGTGTTTTGTGAAACACGGTTGCAGTATTTTTACACCGTACTCTGTTTTTAAACGCGTCATTTCCCAGCTTTCCATACTTTAGTCTGACGTTGATTCCAAAGCAAACCATGTGTGTATTTTTAACTTGTTTAAGCGTCATGTGTTTATCCAGTTTGTTGATTTATGTTACATTAAGAGTTAGATGTCTGATTAATAATAAATAGAGTGACAGAGAGAAGCGGAGCGAAGAGCACATTTTCTCCGGCTGTCTTAGAATATGCATGTGTTTGATGATTGTGATGACACAAGCAGCTGTGAATTCAGACAGCTCTATCCTCTGAGAAATCAGTGCAGTTTGATTTTTATCTTTGCAATTATAGATAGCGAAGGCCTGACAAATAATTGCCTTGATTTTTTTCTTTCTCCCCTCGCTGTGTTGTTGCACAGAAAATCAACCATCAGAGGAACAGAGAGAGATGAGTGTTCCTAAAAATGGCTTTTCTGATATCAAGCAAGCAGCAGGGTTTCCTTTTCCCCCCTCACATGCACTTGAATTGATTAGTACCCTGACTGAGGGCATATTCAACATGTCTGCCCCCCTGCGAGGCTCCACTACCCTGTTGATCACTGGCTCATACATGTGCTTCCTCTGCGCTCTCTCTCCTCAGGAAGCTCCTGTGGGGCACCGAGGCTTTGATTGACTGGCAGCCGAGTCCACATGACGCCTCTATTATTATCATCTCTACCTTGGCAGAGGGGCGGGGGGCTGCGTCCAGGGGGTCTGGCCGACAGCCCCTGCTTTGTGAGCCTGATAGTCAATTAGAGGCAGCGCACTGCCGGAGACGAGTGGGATGCAGGGTTAATTGCAGAGGACCAAACAGCTGGCTCTATCAGGGCCCATTGTGTTTGCAGCAGTTGTCACGGCAATTGAGGCCTGGCTGTAATCGCTGACTAATCAGCCCTGTGCCAGATGACACCTCCATTAGCACAAGGCAGGTATTGTTCAGGACGCAAAGCTGCTTCCCCACCGTCATTGGCCCCTTCCTTTTTTTAGAGGGGACTTAATGGAGGTGGAGAGAGAGGATGTCATAGACCTTGATCCTATCTGTTAAAAACCAAACCATAGCCACAGGTCAAGGGTTCCTCTAGGGAACAATAATGGTGAGTCAAGGCTGCAACGCATTTGACAGGTCAAACTTTCACCAAGCTAAAGGGATTTGAAGAATCTTTGGATTAATAATTAGATTGATTTAATTACGGTAAAGGCAGAGGCGAAGTGTCCTTTGCTGGTGGAAGATTGGAAAGGAAGACCGGCCGGGTCTAAAATGTGTTAATTGAGGACTTGAGGAAGCACACATTTCTGCCAAGGGCGCACGGTTTCACACAGTGTCAGTACAATCCCCTGTCTCCTGTAAAAGTTAAGTTTTAAAAAAGAGTCCTGAATCCAAGACTTTGGCCAGATCATCGCCAAAGTCATTTCTTTCTTGGACCATAACCTACATCCCTAGAAACCTTCCTCAAAATCCACCTGTAACTGTTTGAGTTCTGCTGCTCAAAGTCAGACAAACTAACAGAGTCTGTGCAGTTTTCCACTCACATAGTTGTTGTACCCAATAAAGCGGCCACTTTATTGGGTACACTTGTAAGGATTAATTACAAACAGGACACCAGGGTGGTCTCCTGTTGCCTCGTCCATGTCGAGGTTTGACATGTTGTGTTTTCAGGGATGGTCTTCTGCTTAACTTTGTTAGTAACGTGTGGTAAAAACAAAACTATGTTGTGTGTTTTTGTTTTCATTTTCTTTATATAGTTTCCTATCTATATGATTTTCCTTTGTTTTATACTAAATCGAATTGTGGATTTATTGATTTGTATGGTATTGATTCTTCTATGTTAAATGTGAAGCCCAGGAAGAGTAGCCTAACCAAGTGTAATGGCCATCTAAAGTTAACTAAAATAAGTATTTTTGCCCAGTGAACTGCCTCTCACTGAATATTTCCTCTTTTTGTAAGCCATTCTCTTCAGTTTCTGGCAGACAGTGGCACCTATAACCAGGCCACGTTCAAAGTCACTTAAATCACCTTTCTTTCCTGTTCTGGTGCTCAGTTTGAGCTTCAGCAGGTCACCTTGGCCATATGTATGTGTCTAAATGCATTAACTTGCTGCTTCGTGATCATCTGATTAGATATTCGCTTTAACAAAGAGTTGAGCAGGTGTGTACCTAATAAAGCGCCTGGTGAGTGTACGTCCCCTGGCTTATACACATTTAACACCGTCACTCTCAGGGGAAACAGCTGTCAGACTGTGGGTTTGGCCTTGGACTGAAACTGACCCCGTATTTCCCTTCATCTCTCTGCTAATCTCATGCCTGATGTTGTTTTTGCCTCGACCTCACCGCAGTCTGCTCTCTTTGTTTGATCAGAGTTATTATGCATAAGTTTTCTCTGAAAACTTAATTGCAGT
Organism: Solea senegalensis; assembly: GCF_019176455.1. NCBI lineage: Eukaryota > Metazoa > Chordata > Actinopteri > Pleuronectiformes > Soleidae > Solea > Solea senegalensis. The sequence continues at coordinate 8,541,940 of NC_058025.1, read as the reverse complement.
TTCACTTCATCTCAACGAGCACTCATGAAAATGGTCCGAGGGAATCGAAAACTCACAGTAAATAAATGGACTTGCATTGAGGGTGAGTGAGAAAAATGCTCGGGGATTTTTGTTGTGTTGGAGCGTTTTCTCCACTAATAAGATAAAACCTCTCCAACCTGCTCATAATTTTTGCCTTGGAACACTAATAAATGGGTATTTCGGGCATTCCTCTCAGACTTTTTACTCTTTATTCATTTAAACCTCTAATTAAAATGCAGAGCATTCTAATGGTCTTCTGGATTTGGTGCTGTACTCTCACCCCCTCTCAAGTCTCCACCCCACCTATAACTCCCTCTTCTGTGTCTGCGTCTTGCTTCTAGTGATCAACACGATTTGACCTCTCACTTAGAAGAAGTGTACAAATTTAATGGATTTTTTTTCTTTTTTTTTTTTTTTTACAGTCTAATCTAGCTACTTCCCTCTTTATTGCTGTTTCGTACCCAGTGGACCTCATCTTTACCAGAACACACACACACCAAGGAAATGAGTTCATCAGAATTCAAAATGTACCGCTGGCTAATTAAAGGAGTGTTAATTGAGTGTTCAGAATTGGGCACCCCCTTCACCACTAAATGTGCACAGATACACACAAGCACACACACACAGTCACAGTGACAGCAGTGGGTACACCAAGGACGTTGCGCTTGGGGAGTTTCATGCCAATCAAAAAATGGAGAGAAAGGAGAGTGCCCATCCTCCAAGTGAAATGGGATTTCTAGATCATATCATGGTGCACTGCAGCTCAGTCCAGGCCTGTGCTGCCATGTTATCCTATCCCAGCCTCACTATCTCTGTCTGACCACTGGAGAGTGTAACAGCACACAGATAGCCTCTCTCACTGTGTTCATCGTGCTAATGAGGGGTGGCATTTAGAGATGTGCTCCTCTGACACACATGGGCATTGTGTGCCAGGCACTGGGTGATTAAGGACGAAGGTCAACCCATTAATTGCCTCCCTGCTATCTCCGCTCCCTGGCGCGTGATCTCTCAGAACTAATGCATGTGTTTGCCTCAGCTTTTATCTGATCTCTAATGCAGTTCAATCATATGCTTGGTTTGTTTACATTCCTTTCATGTGAAAGTTTTTTTTCTTTTTTCTTCTTCTTCCTCTTGCCTGCAAAAAGCGGCGCTAGCCTCGGCTCCTCTGTTCATTTACTTTAAGCTGTTTCATGTGCTCGTGAGTGCTCATAGCCTCCTGCTCTCAGGAAGGGAAAAAGCATATTCTTCCATCCCCAGGGGAAATAATTAATCCTTACAAGGCTGTCGCATGTCGAAATGAAGCGAGTGTGAAGCATTTAGCCCAGGAGGCTCTGCAGGCTGTCGCCCGCACAGGCACCTGTTGTTGTCCCTGCCCTACATTTCATGAGAGAGCGCTGAGCAGAGGATAACAACATGCTTCACTGAAGGCAAATGAGACACACAACTGCGTCTCTGTGTGTGTGTGTGTGTGTGTGTGTGTGTGTGTGTGTGTGTGTGTGTATGTATATGCCTTATTTTGTGTTGTGTTTGCATGCGCCATCATCTCTGCAGAGTGTGCACAGGTGCAGGAAACCCCCTACTGTATGAGGAGGTGAGGGCTTGCACAAAGGGGGCAGTGCTGGCTGCCTGTGAGAGTGTTTATCAGCCAGCACCATCTGTATGCTCCTGCTCTCAGCTATGATCTACTGCAGCCCAAACCAATAAGTCACAAAGTGTCAGCCTAAAAGAGACTATTTCCTTTAACCCCCATGTCCTCACTTATAGACTCGCTGCTCTGGAGGAGAGAGATGTGGAGACCCTGCACATCAAACACACACACACACACACAGAGAGAGTGAAATTATGCCCCGTGTTGTGGTCGTACTTACTGTAATCAACTTTGCTATAAAATTTATACCATGAAACTTTTTTCAAGAAGAAGCTGGAATCAGAAGCATCCAGATGCTCATTTGCCTCCTCCTCCTCCTCCTCTTCTTCCTTTATGCCTGTGGGTTCTAATAACCGGAAGCCTTTGTGGAGCTGAGATGGGTTTTGTAGGCCTGAAAGGCCTCTAATCCCTGTGGCCTGTGAAGTGTGAAACCCTTTGATGCCAGGTTGGTGTGCCAAAGGCTCTGCCTATTGACAAACAAGGGGCAAGCTGGGAAAAGACGGAGGGAGAAGGCTTCCTCCTCTCTCTCAGATGAAATGCAGGCTCAGGCATGAAAAATATGGACTCAGTCAGTGAGAAGGAATAGAATTAGCCACCCTTTAATGAATTTCCAGGCTGTTTTTATAGGCTTTTTTCTCATGTGGCAGTAATTAGGTGGAATGATGGGCATATTGCAGCTGGGAGCTTGTAGGGGCGGCAGGGCAGAGGGCCTTGATATGCCTGAAAGCCAAGTATCTTTTCTCATTTAGACCATATGATGATCAAACATGTTTTTTTTTTTTTGTTGTTTTTTTGCCCTCGTGTAAAGAAGATCAGAAAAAATGCTGCCATTCCATTTGCATGAGGACCAGCAGTGTGCTTTGAAATTAGCATGTTTTTTTTCTTTTTTCTTTTGAGCAAATGAAATAAGTCTTCTGTCAGTTTTCCAGAGCAAGTCAGAACATCAAAGCACATGGCACTGCTGTCACCAGGGAAGCAGAGCTTTTGCTTCAGTACGTTTGGTTAGATCTCAGATAGACTGGCCTGGCACACTCCGCATCACCACTGGGTTCCCTTTCTATGATTGATTGATTGATTGATTGATATATTGTGTTATGCATAGAAAATATGCCCTTGCCCAAATGGAAATATGACACATTATTTAGAGATACAGACGATTAAGAAAGAGTCGTTTTTGTCAAGGCTTTAAACACATAGATTTCAGACTTATATACATTTTACTCAGATCAACAAAATACATTTAATCCAAGTGTCCTCAATTCACCATAATAAGGACAATTCCAGAAAATATCTCAATACATATTTCAATGGTAATGTTTCCAATTTTTTAAATAAAGTGTGCAGTCACTGTTGATGTTAAATTTGGCTTGGGACAATCTATGTCTCTTGTCTTAGCTATTAAATTCTCAATTTATTTCCTTTATGATATGAATCTTGTAGATTTAATCATGTTAACAGTGGGGGACCCATAGGGTTGTTGAAATGAACTCCCTGTGTTATCTGTAATGGGAGCAAGGCAATGAGAACTGTGACTACTTGGCTGTGGAGTCGCTTTAAAATGATTTCGCAATGGGAATGGAAATGTGAGTGAGTCCTACTCACAGGCTGCACCCTGCAGACTCCTTAGGTCACCAGGACGTTTGCTGACAGCACAGTTAGAGCAGGGTTTGGTTTTGTGTGTGTGTGTGTGTGTTTTGTTATCTTTTGCATAAAAAATGTCTTTTTTGAAGGGGTTGCAAGTCATTTATGGCACCTGATATATTGCTTGTAAATTGAGTTCTTTTTCCAGCCCCCCGCCCTTTTTGTTGCACTGAGCTAAGTAGGCATGAAATTGCCTGAATAATGTCGTTTAAATCCAATCTCGCCGCAGCCCCTCACCTCTATGCCCAGCCCCCAAACAATGACACATGGTAGGGTTTTTAGAAATTGCCATTTTCCTGTTTGCCACCTCAGTTCACAATGGCAAAGCGTTGGCTCATTGAGCGAGCGCTGTGGCCACGCTCACATACCGCATGCGCTGCTGAATTGAATTTTTGGAATGGTGGTGGTTTTAAATGGCAAAAAAAAATGAAACGGAGCATTTACATGTAGGTTAACGGTGAAGTCTTTGTGATCGTGGCGTGCATCAGCATTTTCTCTGTTCATTTCATTTGAATAAGTTTGTCAACCATTTTTTTATCCTCATTAAGTTTTTCAAAGTAGCTTTTCTGATCTAGTTCAACTTAACCTGGCTAGTGATTCCCTGTAGATGTTTAATTGGTTTCTGTGATGGTCTCCACGTTCTCCTGCATTGTGTAAATGTGAAAAATGAGAGTCAGAATTAATTTCAAAATGCACTGATTTAACAGCGCCTAAGGTACCGGGCTTCAACAGAATGAGTTTTTAAAAAAGATCCATTTGTCTAGGGATGAACTTCCACGGGAGAGTGAAAATGAGATTGAAAGAAAGCTCGGATGGAGGAGGGGGAGTGAGGGAACATAAATGGTTGTCATTCCAGATTTGCAAACTCTTCTCGGGGTTGTTCTGCTGTTTGTGTCTGTCTTCATTCACCTGCTCTTGTGCAGAAGGGGGACTGATGTTTTCTCTGTGTGCATTGTGATGTTGCCAGGTTTTACTGTTGCAGGAAAGTACAGGTTATGGCAATTGATTGATCTGCCTTTGTGGTTGCCACTGCTGCAGGCTCTTTAGATATTCCTCGTAATTAAACCTGGTGTGTTGCTTTGTTCCTTTATGTTTGTTCACTTCACTCATATTTTTCTCTCCGTGTGTCTTGCAGGTGAGCTTCTGGTGCCCACACATTCCCCGCGCTACCCCACTGCGGCAGAACTTGATGCCTACGCTCAGAAGACGGCCAACAGCCCTCTGTCCATCAAGATCTTCCCCACTAACATCAGGGTTCCCCAGCACAAGCACCTTAACCGGACTGTGAATGGATATGACACCACAGGGCAACGCTATGCTCCCTACCCACATATCCACACGGGAGGCTACCAGGGACTGCTCGCCATCCTCAAGGCCTCCTCCTCGTCATCGTCGCTATCATCGACTTCCACTTTTGGCCCTTCAAAAGGTGTTCTCAAGAATGCCGAAGGCAGACGGACTAAACTTTCTCCAGCCCACATAGCTATTGCCCCATACCCACCCCCTAATAATAGCACTTTAGCCAGTGGCCACGGCCAAATGGTTTACCACGCTGCGCCCTCAAAGCCTCCAGAAGGCTCTGGACTGTCGGTTCCCCCAAATGTCACTGTAGCTGGCTCAGTGATTCCTGTAACAGGGGGCCGAGGCCTTGCCCTGCCCGCACAGTCCAACCTCCCATCAATCCAGAGCATCATCTACCAGATCAATCAGCATTGCCAAGCCCAGGCTCTGCAGCAGGTGTGTCAAGGGGCTACAGCTGCGCCATCAAATTCCAGCCCCTCCAAGCAGGGAACTACAACTATCATGGGGGTTTCTTCTAGCTCATCAGGTGGAGGCTATGTGGTAGGAATGGCTCCCCAGGCTAACATGGTGTACGCAGGGCCAGCGCTGCCAGCACAGAATGCTGAGGCAATGAAAACTGGTGTGTACACAGACAGTATGGACTATATCCTTTGGCAGAAACAGCAGCAACAACAACACCAACATCAACAGCAGCAGCAGCAGGCCGTGCTCCGCATGTACAGTGGAGGCAGTGGAGGAGGGGCCGCCAACAGCAAGTCCCCAGAGTCTTGTGTTCCAGGTGGAGGGATCATGGCTGCCCAAGTGTCCTCCTCCTCCTCCAGACCTTATCATCTGACAGCTAGTGCCAGCGGCGGAGGCGGTCTAGACAAAGTCAGCTCTTCCCCTTTGAACTGTGTGGGTATGCATGGAAATTTCTCAGTGGGTCAGTACTTTGCTCCGCCGTGGAACAGTGTGCTGGTGACACCGGACAGTGACTGCTACAACCCCCAGGAGCTTTTGGGCACCTCCACAGGAGGGCCAGTCACGGGGCACAGAGAGATGGGCTATCCCCACCACCATCACCACTACCACCACCCTCATCATCACCACCCTGCCATAGACAGTGGGGGAGGTTTGTGCTGCAGCCTGCCCAGCAAGAGCCTGTGCAACACGTCTGTGCTGAGCAGCAGCTTGCAGTCTCTGGAGTACCTGATCAACGACATCCACCCGCCCTGCATCAAGGAGCAGATGCTTGGCAAAGGCTACGAGACTGTGTCTGTGCCACGTCTGTTAGACCACCAGCATGCACACATCCGCCTCCCTGTTTACAGATAGAGGGGGCAGACGAAGAGGAAAAGAATCAAGGGTTGTGAATTTGTGAAGTAAACCATAAAAAACACAGATGTTTTTCGGTTGGGGTACAGAGTTGTTGTGAGTGGCACTGCTTTAACTAGTGTGGGGGCTTAGACAAGCACAGTTGTGCTGTGTGACTTTAGGTTTGGTGGTTTCAAGGCAGGCTGTGTGAATCCCAAATATGAAAAGTGTTAGTGAATACCAGAGGGAGAGAAAAGGGATTTCAAGATTCTCCAGATGTTCCTTTGTGTGGTTTGCCAATAGGAATTTTGGATTGATTATTATTTTTTTTTCTCATTTTATTTTTTTTTGTGTGTGTTTTTGTTTTGTTTTCTTGTTTTACTTGCTTGAACATTTTTGAGAATCATAGCTTGACATGAAGTGCATACGCCACTTGTACCCCACCCCCCCCCACCCCTTGCAAATACTAAGGATGAAGCTACTGTGTAGGTTGTCACTGAAATGGTCCTGAAAAGGCCAAGTTTTAGGGCTGCTCTCAAAATCCCAAACTCTGTAACGGTGTACACATAAACACACACACACACAATTGACTTCTAGGAGAGGAGACAGACAACATAGGCAGTACTCGGGTGTTATGTACAAGGATCATAAGGTGGAATGAAAAGGTTAGTTCAATATTAGATATTATTGCTGTTATAATTGATACATAAATTGCACTGCTTGAATCTTGTTAACTTTGAAGTTTGGAATTGGGTAGTTTGAATATGATATATTTAAGAACCTTGAAAAACTTGAACCTATTTTTTGTTGTTGTTTTATATATTTGTAGGTATATTATATGCATTGGCTGCTATGGGGAAATGTGACTCAAATGCTTTTTTTTTTTCTTTCCACTTTTGTTTTTATGATTTAATAATTCCTCCTCAAGCTGATGTGCAGTCTCTTATGTCCCGGTGTGAGGCATAGTCGCTGCATTGGTTCTGTAAGAACCTGGTCGCAGAGTTCCGTTTTCCTAACCAACACTGGAATCTACAATAAATCTTGAAATACTTATTTAAAAGAGAAAAATGTCACAAAAAAACATACAAAAAAGAAATGTTACAATGAAGAATGTGATGGGGAGGGGGGCGGGGTTATCTACATAACCTTATGTGTATGTTAATCGTGTGTATGTGGCCGAGTGCATGTGCGTGTGTGCATTTCAATTTGTGTTCTTCAAAATCCTCAGACTTTTTTATGAAGTCATTACAAGATTTTAACCACCAAGACTGAACAAAAAAAAAACTGCAACCCACAGATTCACCAGTCCCATGAACATCATATTCAAGTAATGTAAGGGAGATCTTTTATTGGAGGCTTTAGATGTTGCAGCTACAGGAAATCAAGCTCTAGTACAAAAGTAAAAGTACTCCAGCTCCTTCCTGTGCCAGGTGTTATCAGAATGACAGGGAGAGGCAGGTACTAATGAAAATCCTATTTTCGTGGCGGGGCGCTCTTCTGCAAACGAAAACAAAATTAAAACAATCATGCCCTGTCCTCCTATATAGTGTCAGATGAAATGAGACAATGCTCACTGCTTTTCCTTGTCCATTTCAGCCTCTGGATGGGATGCATTTAGCCTGGGCCAGTCTTAACTTGATGATTCAGAGCAGTGGAATATTTATAATGACTGTGAGATTCCCTTGAATGTACTGCACTTAAATTACTGCGATGTTTCGTTGCCTTGTGGGACTTAAGTGAAAGAGAAAAATTGGATCAGTGCAGCAGTCCTCTGGTCTGAAATTAGCATTTCTTTTGTCAGTCAAAATTCACTAGAAAATTGAATTTATTAACTGAAGAGAGAGGGGGCTTTGTTGTTGGGGAAATACTGGCATCAGTCTAGATTTATGAAGTGCAATTATTATGACTGTATTAACATTTTTTTCTCTGAGCTTACACCAAAAAAATGTAAACTACAGTTGTCAATACATTCCCAATGTACCACATCCCTAATCCCTATTCTTTTTTTTTGTTTTGAGGTGTAAAATAAATTTCTTTAAGACTATATTCAGAGGCCATATGTTGGCTTTGAAGTCTGTCATTATTTTTTTAACCTACAGTATGTCCGCCCAAAGAACGTGGGACATTTGGCCCATTCTGTGAGATGCAGGTTGAACTGTGACGTGTGATGATGCAAACCGCACAATATTCAGTCCCTCATATTTTTAAATGTTTACACGTTGGCCATCCAAAGATAAAGGACAGACAGCATTGTTGGAAGAATTAAATTATTTATTATTTGTTTTAAAGGAGAAGCATGAATTAATGTTCCGTAAGGATCCAGAAAAAGACGTTTTTTGTCCTGCAGAAAACCTTGGCTCAATCTTAACGACGAGCCTTACATTTCTGAGTCAGTGGCGTTTCTCGACACGCCACTGTCTTTGAAGATTGGAGTCTAAAGAAAACCAAGCCGCTTGGCTTAAATTTGCACAGTAAGCCTCCTTAACATTCCACTGAAAATTTCTTGTGTTGTTTCAACAGCTTAATACCCCAGTCACAGTCTGATTCCAGCATATTTTCTGTCTTGTAGAAATATTTTGACAGATCCACAGATACATATCTGTCCCTAAATCCCCCTCCGTTTGGCTGCTGCGTCCAAAAATTAAAGCCGGTCACATGACAGGGAAGGGAACACAAGACACTTGAGGCAGTGGAGTTTCTGGTGTCTGGCCTTTCCCACTGGTTGACGTCTCGGGCACCAGTCCTCTCTGCTAATGGGAATATTGGGTGACGCCTGCTGTTGGGCACTGCCAGTAGAGCGTATTCATTCACTCTAAAGGGGTTGAAATCAAACCCTTTTTCAACAACAAGGGATTTCCAATTAGGCTCCGAGTGGAATTTGGCCATTTTGAGCCGAGTTCAACGCAAGCACGCATGAGAAAGATGAAACAAAAATCGAGATTTCAATGCCGTTCTATTAAATATAATGCCATCTTTTTAGCTCCAAACTGTCTGTCCTCATGGTCCTTTTCCACACATCACCGAGTACCTATTGATGGGACGCTTCGTAGACCTGTACCTCTGCTCCATTCCACTGTTACCGATTTGGACAATAGACGTTTAGCCCTTATTAGGATAATAGAATTAAATTTCAAATAGATTTGTGCCTGAGCCGATCCGTGCGTGGCTCACTCAGCTGCAGAGGCAGAGTGGCATATGGCATGTCATTATCCAAGCCCACCCTCCCCCTGTCCGGGGCCAACAGGGTTCATCGGTGCTTAAACAAACTGAAGGTTAGGACTGGCTGGCTGGCGTTGAAGGGGAGGACAGCAGGGTTTGTAGAGGGGGGGGTTGTGAAATCACAGCCTCCACAGCATCTCGGAGGGCCGCGGCACCGCACCATGGCGCCTGGGCTCAGAGACCTGCTTTAAAAGCTGGGCTGTGTTTGATCGAGGGGATTTGTTTTCTACTGGATTATACATGGCTGCTCCCTGCCTCGCTGAGGGGCCCTGTGCAATGTGACAGATCTCAGTGAAAAAAAAGAAAAAACAGAAAGAGAGAGAAAGATACGGGGAGGGATTTTGGGGTCAGAGAAGCCTCGAAGCATCAGTAATCAGGATAATTGCCATGTTCCTGGTACTGGTTTTAGCTTCCCCTCCTTGGCTCTGCAGTCACATATTCAAATTCAAGCTCTGGAGAGAAATCGCCTTTCATGCTGAAAGATGCATTGTGCCTCATTGTACTCAATTCTAACAAAAACAAAAAAGTCCTTAATTTGGAATTCATTTTTAATGCTTGGGAAAATATTTTCCCTGTTTGTTGCCCAGAAATGATAAACGACGCCGTTCGTTCAAAGCTGAATGAGGATGTTTAGTTCTATCACTCTATGGTCTCTCTCTCTCTCTCTCTCTCTCTCTCCATCTCTCTGGCTACAGACTATTGACTGTTAACGTGTTTTCAAGGGCAACGAGACACTCACGAGGAAAGCCTGGGGGAAAAGTGGAAGGGGAACAGACTCGTGCTGGTTGTAAAAATCCCTTAGTAAATCCCAATAAGTCCATGAAGACCTTAACCTAGTGCAAAGGTCTTGTTGCATGTTATGCACCTTAAATACTACTTAGGAGGAAGGCAACCAGGCGGACCTGTTCAAAGAAGGGTCGTCTCTTTCACTCTCAAAACAGGGATGGAGGTGGGGGTGAGGCGGAGTGTTAGAATAAATAAAGGCAGCTGCTTGCTCTGTAGAGTCTTGGCGCTGCTACTCTAACCTACAGATGACAGGGGCAGAGAGGGGTAGGGGTGGGGACGGACACCGCCTGCTTTGGTCTTGCTTTGGTCTTCCTCCACGTCCCCTGGCTGCCCTTGGACCCTTGGGGGCTCTCATCTCAGAGCTCTTCCCAGCATCCCTTCTTAGTCATGAGGCCAGTCCTACCTAGGAAGAAGATACTTAAATCAATAATTCAGACGGTCACGAGGATGCTTGTCTAGTTAACCCACGAGCCTTATAGCTGTATTGCACAATGTCATTGAAAGAGTTGCACATTCTTTTGTGCTACTGAACAGAACTGTCGGCACCACCATACAATTGAGAGGTTTGTATTAAAACAGCATTTCTTAAATGCAACACAAAGCAAAAATCAATCAATCAGCACAGATAACACAGTGATTCAGGATTGTTTTCCAAAGGCACAGCCCAAAAGCTTCTTTTTTTTTCCACGAAGGCAAAGCAGCAGGTTGTTATTCCAGGAGCTTAGAGCATTTCATTTCTTTAGAATCACAACGGTGTATGTTCAGCTGAAAAAGCTTATGGCCTCCAAATATTCGCCTGGTTTACGTGGTGGGGTATATTGCTGTATCCAATCTAAACACAAAAGTCTGGGGATTTTGCTTTTTCCTCTTCCTGTTTCCTTTCACTGTTTGTTTGCTTCTCAGAATGTTCCTGTGGACAAACAGGGCTGTTTTTGTTTTTGTTTTTTTTCCGCCCAAATGATCTTCAATGCACCAACGCTGCCAAAGTCTGAGGGTGCTGCAACCTTGAGAAAATAATATATATGGAAATGGGAAATCTATAAAGCATCTCTCTCATTGTTCTCCCTGCAGTGTTGTATTTACGTTTAAAAAAGAAAAAAAAAAAGATTTTGTCTCCTCAGGATGAAAAAATGTAAAGGATACCTTGCTTTTTTAAAATGACAATATATGAGTCTTAGATTTCGAGACGAGAAGTCTGAATATTAAAAAAAAGCAAGAAAAAAAAAGCTGTAAAATCCTTTAGTTGTGGGGTTTGAAACTTTGAATGTGCCTACAGCCAAGCATCCCAGTGATTGCTTACCTTCTCCTCCCTCTGCAGAACTGCAGGCTCCCCCTCATCTCCCAACAACCATCATCTTCAATTTGCTGAAACTGCCACTGTCTCCCTTCCATCCCCATGACCACGGTAGATATTTTGTCTGTTCCCTACTTTTTGTCAATCTCAGGACTGAAATTTCTTTATTTTAATGTAGATGGTTGTTTTCATTTGACCTCTCCTCTCTTATGTATTATTGTTTGAAATAAGTAAATAAAGCAAATGACTTCTATACCTGACCTGTTTCTCTACTCCTCTGTAGTAAACGCCCTCTTTCTTTCTTTCTTTCTTTCTTACAACGAACGTACTGTGAGGATGTGTTAAGCATATTATAGTCTAAGGATTCACTTTGCACACACAGCCATATGCCCGTCACCTCCAATCCTATTGTCCTGTTGTTCACCTGACCTTTTTCACCTCCCGCAGCAGTACAGTGTAACATCACGACTTGGCCTCATAGTTAATTTAAAACATCCTCAACAATTCAAATGAAGAAGGAATAATCATTTTTAAAACAAACCAAACTGTGATTGACATTTTTCCAGGATGAGGATTTGGACAAACCGCTCCTAAGCTGAGGCTAAGACGAGCTGTCACTATGCACGCAATTTACCAAAGTGGCCCATGCAGCAAAGTGTCCTGTTCTGAGGCGCTGATGTCTCAGCCATCACTTGTCCCATTTATCATTTTTTTGAACCTAATTTGTCAAAAAGAAAATCAAAGCACAGCCACTGATGTTCCTCACATAATGCAGCTCACAGAATGACAACATCACTACCTTTGTTTTGCCCTATATTTCAACTTCATCTTTGCCCATCTATATTCTAATATCAAAACATTAAAAAAAAAAGAAAAAAAGTACAACCTTTTATCAGTAGTATGTTGCCAGTCCTTCTACAAAGTCCAAATCTAAAGGTTGAACAACATGAGTACCTTGAAGAACTCAAGGCTGAGGGTTTTTTTCTTTCCTCATTTTCTTTCCTCACTCCCAACCTCTCCACCCACCTACAACATCAGATAAGCCGTAGACTGATGAGCCAGCCGCCTCCACCAGAGCGTGTGGTACTGGGAGACTACACACTGATTTCATACACACTCGCTGAGACAGAAAAAGAGCTCTGTGGAGCAGAAATGGCTCTCTTATTAGCAAAACTCATTCACCTGCACGCCACATTGAGTCCCCGGCAATTTCACAATAAATCATGAGAGATGCCTTCAGAGGCCACGGCGGCGGGGCCGGCGCTGTGCCGCGGCCGTGCCCTCGACTGTCAGTTTAGACACTCTGAATCATTTCGGGTTCAGCGGCCTCGTTTCATCTTAGATGAACTGAAAGGTCATCTCACACGCCACCTAACCAATATGTCTCTGGCTCCTCATCTCCCAGTGCTTCCAGTGATTGCTCATTCCATTTCCAAAATGTGAAAAAGTCATAGGTTAGTATGTCGTCCAAAATGTGACAAAAAAGTCATAGGTTATTATGTCGTCCAAAATGTGACAAAAAAGTCATACTATAGTATGTCGTCCAAAATGTTTGTCAAATTTTACTCGATTTACTGAACTGTGTATATTCATTAAAAAGGCTAATGTACATTTTGATTCTTCATCCTTAATGTACATTAGTGTGCAAAAGTAAGATTTGATTAGCAACACTACAATGACCCAACGGATTATTTTTCACTCACCTTATTGGAACATATCTCGAAAATAGGGAAAATAATATTTTGTTTTAAAATAACAAATTTTTCAGAAAGAAAACAGGTTAAAGTGTTGGGACAACAGTCGATCAGAGGTAGAATGAGTCACCTTTCAACTGGAAGGTTGTGGGTTGGATTCTGACGTGTTCTTGGGCAAGACACTCAACCCCAAGTTACTCCTGACGGCTGTGCTGGCAGCATGTGAATGGGTGATAGAAAAATGCACTGCACATACAATGGATGGGTAAAATTGGGGAAAACTGTAGTGTAAAGCAGCTTTGAGTGATCATCAAGACCAGAAAAGTGCTCTACAAATACAAACCATGTACCCTGACTCTCTTAAACCTAAAGTAGTGCTATTGATCAAACCAGTGTTTGATCTACCATTTTACATTGTTTGAAAAAGGTGTTTTACACCAGCCTTATTCAAGACATACTTGACATGTGTTACATACACATTTATGAGATAAAGTCAACGACAGCTTGCTAAGATATGAGACCAACTTTTCAGTCACATCATTCCAATCCAAATGCCAGTAATCACAGAATCTGACAGAGATTAAAAAAAAAAAAAAGACTGTCTTTGGACTTCAGCACAGCACTGAAGATGACTGGCTTCACAGACTGTAACACATCCCTGTGCTGCCCTGATTCAGCACATGTGAGGAATCAGGAATTCCACCAGGAACTTACTGATAACCTCAAGCCAGTGAAGTGTGTAAAGAGAGGTCAATATACAACTCTACATAGCTGGGAGCTACTCTTTCCATTCAACTTTTCCATGGCATTTTGTTGATATATTGTACCTCTTATCCCCAAATTCGCTGTGAACTGCGTGACATGGATTGTCTTGGGTTTTCCATTTGAAATTGTCATTATTAAAAGCTTGTAAATAGTGATTATTTAAATGGTTATGCTAGTTCCTCTGTGTGTCTCCACCATCCAAAGTTGGGTCTGTTGGACACTACAATTTATGAATGAGTTGTATTCAGTCTGTAATAGACATGTGAGTCAACTACGTAAGCAACGTCTGATAAGCAACCCAAGAGAAACATAGGTGATCATCTGTGTGAGATGGTGTTAAAAATCCTGCTCCTGCCTGGTTTACAGGGTCACATTTGTTCAGGAAGACCTGGAGGTGACGACACCAAGGTCAAGCTCTTGTGGCTTTGTTTTCTTTACCAAAAGACTTTACCATGTCCAAAATGACCTCCTCCTGAACTCGGTCGTTATCCCACACAGTTCTAATAAACTGAATAAATCATGCATGCGTTAATGATTTTCATCTAGCATTAGTGAAATGAAAACAGAGCCCCAAGTGCAACAAGTAGGTCCAATCTGTCTGTACACATATGACCCGAACTGTATAACTATACAATTTGATTAAGCATTAGATACAAAGCAAACCTTTTGTGTGAAGTGGTAAAAACTGTCAACATGGTCATTTCTGGAAGGAAGTAAAGCCAACAGAAAGAATTCTGTCTGGTCTTGTCTTGTCTTGGTCCAGTGTGGATTGAACAGTTTCAGCCGATCAGTTCCAGTCCTCCCTGTTCTTCCTCCACAGTAGCGTCGGCGTCCAGACGTTGACTCTCCCCAGTCCCTCACACTGCTCTCTGTTTGTTTGGGGTCCCGCTTGTCACCTCTGCTTCCTGACACCCCCGGCCCACCTCTCCAAAAACAAACAAGTGCTACTGCTTTCTCTCCATGCCTTGAAATACCGTCCATGTTGTTCCACTCATTGTGCCTGTTTGATCACAATCAACAAAAGAAGCCTGGCCACAGAGCAGCTAATGACCTCTGATGATGTGTGTGCACTGGGACGGGCGCAGAGATGTGGATTGGAGGCGAGGACGGCAAATACACTAACCGGTTTGCTGGTGAACTGTGAGAGAAGACAAGTGGGATTAGGAAGTACATGAATATCTTCAAACAGGTTAAGGCTTTGAGGGATTCTGTATAACGAGGTGTGAGAATGTACATCTTAAATCGTATGAGCAAATGTGTACTTTTAAATATATACTGAGGCTTAAATTGCACTTTTTCATTATCACCTTAATCACTTTAATATGGTCTGTTTCCCCCTTTATTACCAGCTGAAGATCAGTGAATAACTCGAAGGGTTTGGTCAGCAAAAGCTGAAATCTCAGTTTTAATTAATGTCTTTTTCGAGGATTTTTAGAAATTGTTAGACCTGAAATGTGATGTGAAGGTGCTGCAACCTTTTGAGCATGACACACTAACCTGTGCGGTTCTGCACCGGGTAGTACTTTTTATATATATGTAGTTCTTTTATTATTTGCATAAGAATAGAATAGAAAAACATGACAAACTGGTTTGCCGGGGCCTAAATACACTGACTCCAAAACATTAGAAGAAAAGAATATGACAGTGGCTTAACTCAATCAAGTTAAATTAAAGGTGAAAGAGAATCTCAGTCATTTTTATTTGGGGAAAAAAATCTTTTCTTGAAAAAAATAAAAGATGTTAAGTATGTAAATGTCCACAATTGTAATCTTTTTGAATAAATTGATTTATTTGGTTATATTACAGTATGGAGTAACTTCAAATTAAGTTAATCCAATATTCAAAAACAATATTAAAAAAAACCTGAAAGAAAAAACACTTTTTGTCAAAATAAACTGTTTTAATATATTTAAAATATTATATGTACAAAATATACACAATGTATAAATAGATCAAATGCTTGGACAGTGGAGCTCCATGTTGTTGTGATTCACCCATTATGGGATGAAGTCACGAGGAACTCGCGATTTAATAAATCGGCATTAATGTTTAAAGAAAAGTTCATTACAATGCTCTGTGAAGGTAACTGCGGTGAGAGCGGCTGGGCCTTCAGTGACAACCACACTCTTCTACGATCATGTCCTCGTGATGCCGCAGGGTCAGGTCGTCGTTCTCGATGTAAAGCATGGACAGTGGACTGAGGCGTGTTGGTACACACGACGGGCAAGTCACTCTTTCTGGATGGTGATGTCGCAAGAGGCTCTGGAAAAAAACACAAAGAACTCACATTAACATTTGAAACATTACAGAAAAGCATGAGGATGTTGTGGTGAATGGGATTTAAAATTGCCATCTTACTTGCATGTAAGCATGGTTGCTGGGATGGAAGGAGTCATCCAGCGGTGACGGACACTCTCCCTCGCAGCGATATGCATTGTACCGCTTGGGATGCACAATCCACTCGTCCCAGCCAATGTGATCAAAGTCCACCCACATGTCCACCTTCCGGCACAGCGGCCTCTGGACCGGCTCTGCTGTCGGTCCGGTTCCAGCAGCCACTCTCACCCTCTCCATCCTGTTCCTCTTGTGGCGACGACTTTGACTTTCACTGCTGTCTCTGTCCATGGTCACATATTTTGAGTTCTCCACAGTGTGAATGATACTGTACGCTGCATGGCCTTCCTGAGGCAGGTTATGCTTGGAGAAGACGACCATCATGACCCGGTTCATTATTGGATGATGTATTTTTCTTTGCCTCGCTTCCAAATTCTTGAAGAGAGACTTGCCCCTGTCTTCCCCGGCACCGCTCCCATGCTCTGCCTCAGAATCTCCTGAGGCCTCCTGGCTTGAGACCCCATCTCCTTGGAACAGCCTGTATTTTAACAGTGCAGTCACGTCAAAAACCTTCCAGGAAGACTTTTTGCTGCTCGCTGAAGTGTTAAAACTCCCCAGGAAAAGGGGCTCGTCGTGGCACGATGTGCTGCTCAGGTCACAGGTCTGCTTTCCGGAGTGATATAAATCCACAGTGGCTCGTTTTGAGGCAGAGAAAGCTGGCAGTCTGATCCTCAGCTCTGCCATCTGAACAAGTTCACTGGTAGAGACGGTTGACATGTCAAACGTGACGGTCCATCTTTCACCCACTTGATGACAACCTAAAAAATGGAGAGACGTATATGAGAAATTCACGGCAGTTTGGGATGACTCTGGTCAAACCAGATCCCTGGACAAATGTCAAAACACTGGAGCAGGAGGGTGAACAGAACAGGATGTGTATTGAACCCCCCTGTGCAGGGACGTCTGAGGGCTAATATACACACCCTGTCACATAAAACAGAGAAAGCCTTTAAAGCAGAATAAGCATTTTGACACTTGCTGTGTTGTAAAAAAAAAACTGACTGGATAACAGATTTAGTGCACCAGCCTGAGAGCTGTTCAGCAGCAGAGTACACACAGCAGAAACAAACACTCACAGCAACATGCTCCATTTCCACATAAGCTTTAAAAAAAAGAGAAAACTGTTCACTCACCTCTGGCCATTAGACTGAGGACAGAATCAGAGCTGTAAGCTGACGGTTTGTCCCCATGTGAAGTGATGGCGTTGACAGCTACGGGCACTGAGGAGTCAGCGGTTCTGAAGGAGCGGTACAGCTGCATCATGTACAGAGGGTATCTGCTGCGATGACTGGACGAGAGATTTCTGAATGATAATTGTTTCTCGAGGCCTGTGCGATATCTGTGGCCCTGGGTGGAGAAAACAATCCCCCAAGAGCTGAGCACGAGTGTGCAGAGAACGGTCAGCGTTCTGGTTTCCATTTTAGCCAAAAACTCACAAAATCTACACAAGAGCTCCTTCCTTCCTCGCTGCCTGCCTTCCTTCCTCCAGCTGGTCTCAGGCTGCTGTGTGCAGTCTGAGCTGCAGACAGGCCCCTTTATAGTGGACAGCTGCCCTTTGATGACCCCTGACCATTCCAGGCATCTCAACAGCTCCTCTGATCATCAGAGCACATCACAGGGGCAGAGAGGAGATAACATTTAGCCAAGGTCATTGTCCTGTCAAAGTGCCAGGCCTTTTTATATTCATTCAGGAGCCTAATCCGTTAAAAACATTAACAAATAACTCTTGTACAGCCATTAGCACCTTTCTGTTTCCTAATAGTGGCACAAGTGACACAGTTTCACATGACTTTGGTAATAAAATAAACAACACATTGCTATTTGTTTTTACAAAATGAGGACATTTTTATTTATTTTAACACCTGAACAAATACAACACCCGTCTTTATTTCCTTGTTCCAAGCAGTCAGGAATGTTTAAAACAGTATCACGCACAAAAACCTATGTGATCTTCAGTAAACTGAGTTTCCTTGTGCTCACAGTAGAGAATTGCACATATTTTATTTATTGTTATTTACTATGATAAATAGTTTTTACCATTCTAAGATGAACGGACAGTAGAAGAAGTGACAGAACGACTCAAAACTTACAGTCTAACAGTCGAGAAGTTTCCCTTTGAGTGTTTCATGTACATGAATTACTTCATATGTTCTAAAAGTCTATTGTGTTTTCAAAGGTCTATTAACACACTTGACTAAATGAGGTCATAATGATGGCTCATCTGTTTCCTGGTGTTGGTCTTAGCTGACGATTGTCCTTTCACAGAGCATCGAAGAAACTCTTCACCTGTGTTCCAAAAAGGTATCGTTACGATCACAATGGATCAGACACACTTTACACATCACACATCAGATCAGAAACTAAAATATGTCAGTGTAATGAGCTCCCTTTAAATCAAAGTAACACTGAGGGATACATGAGGGATAAAGCTTCAATCTTTACAGCGACCCCATGTGGTTAACATGGTGCATAGCAGCTACAACTATCAAATACACAAACATATACAGTACTGTACCTTTGTAATAAACTGCTTCTGCACCTCAGGGTCACTCTGAAACTCTGCACTGGCATCAAGTTGTAACACGGGGATCTGCTTTAACTTCTCAAAATGCGTTCTGAAAAGGAAAGACACAAGCTGCATCAGACACTGCACCACAGCAACAACAGCCCTAAAGTCCCCACGGTGTCAGTGAAATAACAAACAGCTGCAAGGAAAGTTAATCTAAAATAACTCAATCTGAGCAGAGCATCCTCCGCCACCTATGGTGTCATTCATTTGAGTTTTAATGTTCCTTTCCTTTTCATGTTTTTATACCAGGTGATGCAGGCAGATAAAATATCACAGTGGAATTTAATTATCCTTTCTAATTGGTCAAAAAAGAGTAACTTTACATTTCAAACTATGTGGATTATGCTCAGGTGATTCAAAGAAACATTTCTATGGAGCATATATAGACCCAGAAAGTTTTTTTAATCTTGTGAACATTTTCACACTTAAAAGACTCTTTACTTGAAATATACAGTGCTTAACAAATGTATTAGACCTGTCACAGAAAAAAAACATAGATATTTTATAAATCCTTAAAAATTGTATCGTTATTTATTTGGCAAATAACAAACTGAATTGACCTTTTTATAAAAATCAACCACCAAAGCTAATTTTTCTGTTCAGGAATGCAAGAAAATAACTAAAGTTTGACATCTTAATCAAATAATAATAATGTGCTCAGGTTTTTTTTGTAAAACAGTACATTTGAAAATTCATGGATAACAATAATAATCAATATAATTTTGATTAAAGAGCTTCTACATACTGGTGTAATAAACATAACAGAAACAAAACATTTTTTGTCCTGTTAATCCTGTTAATTGAGAGCAGTTGTGGTATAAACCTTACATTGGGTGGTGGTCTTGTCTTTTCAGATCTTCATAGCCCCAATAAAATGTAAACAACTCAGCAAATCAAAGTTTTATTTCCACTTCTGTATTCTATATCATCACAGACAAGAGATTGTCATATATTTTAGCCCTCATTAAAATGATTAAACATGTGAGAAAGTAAGAGTTTGAGGAGGACAAAACATGACCCATGTGATCATTCATTATTACTCACAAAGTGCTCTTCTCAACAAGCCACTTCTCATGTTGAACATGAAGCTTCTCCAGATATTCCAGTTTCACTCCCTGCTCCTCTGACCTTCTCCGCTGCTCCAGTCGCTCCATACATTTCTGGAAAAGCGATGATTATTTGTCAAGAATTTACAGCTACTGTACATTGAGACATGAACACAGAGGAGGGAGGGAGAGAGAGAGCAGGATTGTAACTACATGTAAACCTGGTCTTTGAAGTGTCGTTTCTCTCCATGTTTGTTGAACAGTTGGTTTGATGGAGAGCGTTTACATTTGTTTTCTGTACAAAGATGAACGAGCAGTAACTATCACATGCTTTTGTCTCAATTAAAGTGTGAATGTGTGTGTGTGCCCGGCTCCTGCAGAGACTGAATTTACAGCAACAATTGTTTAACACTTAGCGAATGTTCAGTATCAGATTTTCTTATAGGATGTGTGATATTTTTTATGGAGATTTTATGGTTTTACATACACTTAAATATTCTTACCGCTGGCTGGGCTGTGAGGTAAATGATGCCCTCCAGCTCCACCTGGTGTCCAAACTGCTCCACCAGGAAGGTGTGCCAGTCCTGGTAGACTGCCCACTCTGTTGAGTTGATACAACCCAGCTCAAACATGTTCAAAGCAAAGATGTACCTGACAGGACAAAGATTCTAATTTAATTGTATGCATATAAAGTAAAAAAACAAACAAAAGAACACATTTGCACAATAAAATAAAGCTGAGAAGAGCATGAGATTTTTTATCTTTGGTCTCATGTCACTCACAGAACTGCCTGCCTGTGTGGTTCATTACATTAGTTGTTTGGTTATGTTTGGTATAAAAAGGGGTACCAGATTTTTTCTCTTTTTCCCCTCAAAAAGCATGAAAAAGGGTTAAGAAACACATTAGAGACTCAACTGTAGTTTAATAATAATGTTTGAATGTGTGGATAGTGGAGTAAGTCTACAGCATCCAACATCAGCTGGAGCTCTGAAGAAAGAAGACATTAACACCTTCACACCCATATTGAATAATGATCTATGTTTTTTACAGACAGAATTAACCCATTCATTTCCTGTGAAGGCTCTTATCAATTATCCAGGTCGCTATAGCTCTCACTGAGACTCAAGTATCACCCACCTGTCGCTGTAAACTGAGCGCTCATACACCTGGACAGGTGTTCCCTCTGAGTGGAGCAGGTGAGCTGGAGGAGGCTGCAGCTGTGTTCTCAACCGGCTCATGCATGAATATGTCTGAAATGTGTATGACCAGCGCTGGGGCTCCTGGTACATCATCTGCAGCAGGTTGCTGACTGTCTTCTGGGGGGGCTCATCAACCGCCTGTCAAACACACACATAAAAGAAAGGGTCATTATTGTGGCCTTTGTGTCTAACGTTTTACTGGTCAGGAAGTGTGCAAACCTTCGAGGTCTCACTCTCAATGTTCTGCCACTTGCTGACAGGTTCTGCCATCACCTCCCAGTCTGAACAGGCTGACTGCAGGAGTCTGGCAAAGGTTGACTTTCCGATAGCTGATATTAGAGGTCACAAAAAACAAAGATTGTACATGTTAGCAGCACTTAACAGCAACACAGTGGATGTGATTATAGTTAGTTTGAAAGTAAACGTTTAAAATACTTATAATCTTACCAATGTTGCCTTCAATGGAAACTCTTTTTACTCGAGCTTTCCCATCTTGAGATGAAGCTTTACTTGACAGACACCTTGAACAGGACTTCTTTGCCTGACTTGCCATCGTGCATGGGTTAGTGGTTGCCTGTGTTATGGCTGTGTTGTTTTCAGCTCGCAAAAAGCTGCCAGGTCTGCTGAACTGGACAGGAGGCACAATGCAAAAGTATCTCTTCACCTGTGTCAGACCCGGTTGTTTGTTAAATTTAAGCACTTGGCTGAACATCACGTACCGGTACAGTCCAACCATTACGACAGGCAGTGTAGGTTTTATTAAAATGTCACGCTAATGAGCAGAAGAGGAAAAATGAGTTAAAATCATGGCGGCTAGCTCATCCGCTCTCTGCTGTAACAGAAACGTTCCTGGTGAATAATCATTGTAAAAATAAATATCTATATTTATAAAAACGTTGCGTTGATGTAATTGTTCCTGTTGAGTTCGAGTTTTCGGGTTAACTAAAAGAATGTGACTGACACATGCAGTAAGAGTATAACCCGGTGCTACAAACATTAGCAATGTGTCACTTCCGGTTCATGTTCTTTCATAATAAAAGTCGCTTGACAAAACTTATCTTGTCCGTTTTCAAACGCAGTTTATTGGTGACATGCATTTAGCTGTAAAATATTATACGTTCACTGTGCGTTAACATTTTTTTTCATTTATAGTCTATAGCCGTAATTTGAGGTGATGACGCATGAGTTTTTTTGACAACCCGGAAGTGTTTTGTGGAAGTGATATAATACTTACGAAGTTAAAATACTATAGATATTTCCAAGGTGTTCTTTTTTGAATAAAATATCTGGTGGAGGATTATATGTTTTTTATGAAGTTATTTTGGTTGTAAAAGAAAAAAGAAAGAAAGACACAAACCTCATTATTTATCTTTATTTAAAAGGCCACCACACACTTTAAAAAAAAAAAAGCTCAGGTTCAAATCACTGTATAATTTTATTCGAGCTTCAAACCTACTTGGAATGCAAAATCTTTCTGGCTGTTTAAGTGTAATCATGGTCAACACAACAAACGATTCAAAAAAACCTAAAGGGTGCATTGCTTTTGATTTTCTTTTACTTCCACAACTGCATCAGCAAAGTGATCACTTCTCAGTAAGTTGTGTTCTTGATGGTGATCTTCTGGGCCTTCTGAATCTTGAAATCACTGACACCTGAAGGAACAAACCAGCATTAGATAAAATGGAACAGCAATAATGCTCTATTAGAGAGTCATATTGTAATGAATGTGTGTTTTTTGTCACCTTCAGTGAGTGCTGTGTCATCAGAGGAGAGGTGCCAGAATCTGCGATCACTCTGCCGAGCCTGCTCACCATTCACCATGCTCAGGAAAGGCCCCCACAGGCTGGACTCATGGTCAAACCTGCCAAACAGTATCAGATAATGCTCAGTGTATGCAATCATATAACACTAGCTACAAAAGTTTTAATGCATAAAAGGTATATTGTATGAACTCACGTGAAGCCAACATTTTCCCCCTGAAGAACTTCAAGAGCCTCCAACAGAGAGCTGTCTTTTGGAACATCAACAGTGTACACTGCAGCTGATCCGTCGGACTTCACCACTTCCACCTTCAAGGTCACTTTGGTCTGACTTGGTAAAACCACCACAGGATCTATGGGCTCCAGTACCAGAGTATCTATTGGGAGGCGTATGTCATTTACAATTTAAGTACACAAAAATGACCACAAAAAGAGGACGGGCATGACGCTGAACGTACTGTCTTCATTGAGACACTCCTTGTTTTTAACCGTCAGGTAGGACTTCTGCTGGAGAGCTGGAAGGATCTGAGATATGCCCATGGGGTTGTGGTATATGTTTCTTCTTGCGTCTGTCCTAATGGCCTCTATTGAGGGCGCATAATCTGCCACTGGGCTGCCCATTGCCAATAAAGCCTTGAACGCAACACATAAATACTTTCAGGCTACAAAAAACATTTTGTTGTACAGGGATTCATGCTGTGGAAGCAAACAAAAGGGAGGTGAACAAACAAGATCCTTACTTGAACAGCAAGTCCTGTGCTGAACTCGTTGCCAATATGACCATCAGTTCTACGTGAGGACAAAAGCTTCTGCTTGATCTTGCCGAGGGCTGCGTCCAGCTCAGCAGCATTATGCACATGAAAACCACCGTTTTTCACACACTGGAGAGCCATCCCAGCCATAGCATATGTATCTGGTGAGAAAAAGCCACATGAAATGTACAGTAAAATATAAAGTATATCAGACCGAGAACATTTTTTACTTAATTGTTGAACTAAATTCATTTTGATACATAAATATTGTGGATGTGTAAACAAAACTGACAAACTTTCCCACCCAGAACCTTCAATCTGTGAGAGATGGTCCACCAGAAAAAATCTTCTTCTTAACAATGTGAATTTATGATATATGACTCTTAAAGAAATCCGTCCTATTATCTCACCCCGCCTTATTTAAAGTCCTGTGTCCAAAATGAGTGAGTAAACTAGAAAAAAATTAACCAAATCACATTTTATATAATTATTTAGGTTTCACTTTGACTCACCAATGCTGTCAATGTCTCCATGTGTAAAGTGTTGATGTTCCACTGCCTTGATGAGCTTGTTGGTGACATGGTTGTTGACCCTGACGCCGCTCGTGCAAAGAGCGAGCACGCCCAGAGAGTACTGGTAATAGTTGGTCAAAGGGCGGCTGCTGACTGTGTCAAGAAATTATTGAATGTAAAAAATATTAAAATACAACATCCAAATTATGTTCAAGGTACTTCATTTTCTCGAGTGCCACTCCATTATTTAGTAGTTGCTTTAGTAATTGTAGTAATGACTAAAATAAAAATATGTCAATACAGAAATCTAAGTTTAAATAAATAATTTCCTCAGTGATGATTCACAACTGGATTTTCTTGTATTCTTTTTTACATTTTTCTATTTTAAAGAAAAAAGTTGTGTGGCACTTTGTTTGGTGATCACTTTTTAAGAAAACCTTTGGTCTCCAAAAAGTCAAAGGACACTTACAGACAATGTGCTCTTTTTCCTGTTCCATCTGCCTCTTCAGGTGTGTCAGCAGCGACTCACTCGTCTCCCCGATGCTGAAGGAAACTGTGTGGAGGTCGAAGCAGGAGGACTTCAAAGCCAGAGTGTACAGCGCCAAGATGCCAGTGACCACCTGTCTGTTGGTGAGAGAGCTGACAAAGACACACAAAACAAGATTTACATGAGGATGTTAAGGGAAAAGAGAAAATATATGACAAAACATTATTTTAGTGTAAGTGTAAACAGTGAATTACTTTTCCAAGTCATTGTGCAAGTTAGTTGTCAGTCTATTCAGGTGCTCGCTCTCCTTGGCAAGGTTGTGGTTATCAGAAATCCTCAATGCCAAGTGCACACTGGGATTGGGGAGTCCTCCCTGCGTCTCCAGAGAACGGAGCAGATTCTTATTGAGTGACAGGAGCAGCTCATTGTTCGCCGCCTCGTTTTCTGGATAATATTATTTAAAGTAAAGTTGAACAGGAGTTAAATCACTTCTCATTTGCTGACACCAACTTGAACTTTTGAAGCATTGCAAAACCAGAACTGCAGCATCAGCAATCCCAGCAAGCGGAAAACAATACTGTGAAGACTTAATAATTTATAGGATTTTCACTGCTGTGATAAACATTAATCTACACTTCTGAACACCATTCTCTGCAATAGAACAGTTGCCTAACCTTTGTCACTAAACAAACAACACGAAATCGGTAATTGCAAAATTTGTAAATGTCCAGATCAGTGAGTCAGTGTATTTTGCAAACTGGGTTTTTCCCCCAATGTTGACAAAGATTTAGTAAGAGCAGTGAGGATTTTAATAATCAGAGATAAGTGTTTATTTGTATTTGTATTTATAGATGTTACATACCACATGGTTTGCTTGAAGCAAGGGCCAGTAGGCTTGTTATAAAGACCCAAGAGAGCATTGTGGATAACCTGCTGGATAACACATACAGTGGAAATAAATCAATATGTTTGCTTTAAAAGATACAGTAACAACACAGCTGAAAAACTTAGTATCAAACTTTTCACGCCTTTGAAGAAGTGAGGTACAAATATGTTGAACAGTAAATCTGAAAGTGTTAACATATTTTCTGATTTGCTACATAACATAGAGATAATCAACCTGGTGTTGTTACCACGACCATGTTTAGCTAGTGGTAGTTTAGCAAAATTAAAATTACCTGCTGTTGTCTCCTCAGAGAGTGTCTAGCGTGAAGAATCAGAGCTGAGTAATGAAGCAGCCACAGACAACAACTTCTACTATTTCACTGTCACATGACCCGCTTTTTGAGATGACAACACAGTGGAAGAAAAAAACCGAGAGGCTCCCTTTGAAACCAGCTGTTACTCAGCTTCACAAACAGTTGGAGATAAGTATCTTGTCAGCTGTTTATAGTCTTTGGAAAAAAACGAGACAGGAAATGTGGATATGTGTCTATCTGGCACTTTTCATCGCCAGCTCTTTTTAATAAGTGGAAAGCACATGTACAATAACTTAACTTAGGTAGTTTTGTACTTCACTACTATACATCCCAGCGTTTTTACACAAGCACGAGTGAGTAGAAAGTCGTTTGTAGACTCGAACTACAATCCCCACAATTCACCTCTACGAACATATGCGCATCTGGCGTATTCTCGTATCTTCTAGCGCGACTCATATTTTGGAATAGCTCGTCAACGTCACCATGTAGCCTCTCAGTCCGTTCACGTCTTCAGTGCCGTCAGTCTGTGGGATATTTCTGCTTCACAGGTTGGATTATGATGTCGACGTTCACCACATTTGACTAAAAACAACTTTGGTGCCGTTCGTCAAATGAAAGGAGGTGAATGTTAGCTGAGCGGAGGAGAGCTAGCAAAAAACAACAACAACGCAAACACTAAAAAGGGGCAGGGCAGCTCCACGGGTCTGTCTGTGTACGCTCACTTCATGTCTGTGTGGTCAACTTATGCAAAATGATTTATCATAGGAATCAAGTTGCCATTGTAGTAGTGTTATACGAAAGTGCATAGCGTTATAGCTACATAACCAGCCAGCTAGCTAGTGTGAATATGTCATTTACACTAGGCGGCGTGAAGTTCATAGGTCATTTAATAATTGTCAAGTGTGACACCAGGTGTGTGTTTTTAGCTGCTGTATCACATCAACTTCAAGGTTTGACATGTTGTGAGTTCACATATGCTTTTCTATGTACACTGGTTGTAACTAGTGGTAATTAAAAGTAACTGTTGCCTTGTTTTATCAGCTTTTTTGGGCTGTTCTGGCTATTTGTCCTGTGACATTTTTTTGGGACCATTCTCTGTGAACCGTAGAGATGGTTGTGAGTGAAAACCTCACCAGAGCAGCTGTTACTGACATATTTAGACCAGCCTCCTTTGCCACCAGCAACCATGCTACATTTAAAGTCCCTTGTGCGGTTTTTCTTCTCCATTCAGTCGGACGAATTGACCATGTATACATACATGTATGAATGCAAGCAAGTGATTTACTGATTGCTGAATTGAGTGTTGTATTGAGCTCTCAGTGTTCAAATCTGATTTAGGCCCTAAGTCTCCACTGTTTGAATCAAATCCTTTGTGTTAGAAAGAGTCTGTGGACTGTAGTTCCAGCCCTGGACTTGACTACAACACTGGACTAACAGGAAATACCGTCAGCAGCTTATCTGATTGGTATCAATATTGATCTCTCATTTCCATTCGTAGTTGTCTACCCGTGGTTCTCCTCAAATCATCTCACCAACTGGATCAATATGCATCAATCTGGTCCCTCAGTGAGCAGTGAGTTGGAGTTACTGCCATCCATGTATTCATTTTCGGGCCCCACAAGCCTTCCTCAATTTTTTGACCTCGGCTCTCCGAGCACACCTGGCCACCGACGGAGACCAACAGCATCTAACAAGTAAGCAGATGATGAGTTGGAGGTTGTAGATTCCATGCATAAATTTGTTAGCTATACACTGACAATTTTTAGGTTACTGACGTGTATTTTCTGTTATGGCACATCTATTTTCCCCACAGCAGCTGGGAGACACGCTGCCTCAGAAAGCACAGAAGGGGAGTTGATGATGAGTAAGTGTCAGAGCTGGCTTAGTTTACATTTTCCAGAGTGTTAAATACTCACAATTGAGGGTGTTTTCACAGGGGATGCAGTGCCAAAAGGCGAAGGTTAATGGTGGAGGCTGAAGTAGACATTTCAGGGGACTCACACTGCAGCACTCACCCGGCCTGGGCTGCAGCCAGCAGCTGCCATTCCCTGTCTGCGCAGCATGTCAGCACTGCGCTGCCGCCGCAGCCCTCCTCAGAGCCTCAGCCCCTGCCTTTGTCACATCCCTCCCCTTCTCTGTCCCGATCTGAGAACGAGAACTCCGGCATGGAGATTGAGGCGGCTCAGAGGAGACTTCAGGAGATTGAAGACAGGTATGTGATTTGCTGGATGTGTTAAAACTTCCAAAAACCCATTTCCATTGAGAAAAGAAATATATAAATGTGGCATCACAAGTCTACACAGTCACTCCCCAGTCCCCATTATGTGTCATTACATTACATTACATTACATAAAGCCTGTAATGTGTCAGTAACACATTACAGGCTTTATGGTATCATATCAAATAGGGCTGTAATCTCTGGATTCCTCTCAAATTGAATCATTACGGCTTTGAGGGCACACTTTTGATTATAAAAAGATTATTTGTGCATTTTGATATTTTTAAAACCAGTGAGTGTCAAACACCAGTGTTTAATACAGAATTAAATTAAATCTGGCTATTCTCCTTTGACCTGTGGCTTTAATGAGGCATTTTTCCTCCTTTTCTGACCATTCTGTATAAACCCTAGAGACACTATGCCTGAATTTCAGTAGATCAGCTGTATTCTCGCTGACACTCAGACTAGCCAACTTGGCACAAACAATAATGCATACCACATACAACGTGACATCAACAAACACTGTACCCTCTCCCTCTGTACCCTTTTAAGTGAGTACTGTTGATTGATGTATGGCAGAATAACACTGGAGGATGACGACGACGAGGAGAATCTGGACGTTGAGCCCGCTCCGAGGCGACCAGTGCTGGTGATGTCTGACAGTCTGAAAGAGGGTCTGCAGCGGAGCATCAGCGACATCCTGCCCCACAAAGTGGCCCAGTCTGTGTAAGTTGTTGTTTTTATTTGAACATTTGAATTTTGAGGTTCAGTTGATGGAGTGACGAGTGATTAGGGCATTGGGTATTGCACCACAAAACTTTTGCAGTATTAATCACATATGTATAAAAGTGTTTCTTTATCACCTAATATAGGAAATGTTGCATCTTTTAATTTAAAACCTTGCTTCCAAAGGAGTTATTGTCATCAGCCTCAATGAGTCGGTAAGCTTTGACCAAGATCTAACAGTGGCTGTCTGGAGGTGTACAGAAAAGCAGCACATTCCACAAAGTAGAAGACGACGGGGCTTAACCTGGGTGTGAGAGTAATGGAATTCTTTAAGCGATTTAATCAAAGTGGCATTAAAAAAGTCTCTTATTTTAATCAATACACAGCCCTACTTGTGCTCTCTTTGAAGAATAAAAAAATCCTCTGATGTATTTTACCTTTCACCTGCCTCTTCCTCACACTTAGGAGCCATTCCTGCATGGAGTTGGTGTTGTGGCGGCCTCCCGACGACCACTTCGGTCCAAGGCTAAAGAGCTCGTTACAAAAACAGCGCAAACAACAGACAGTGTCGCGGCAGCAGCCCCCAACACCGTGCCCATCTCCCGTTCCTCACAGTCCACTGAGCCCGTCCACTGAGCCCACAGACACGTCTTCTCTCCTGTACAGCTTCCCTGTGGCTCACGGCTCCGGAGAAGAGGACATGGAAATGTAACCGTGCGTAAAGAATTTACAAGTCATGCCAAAGGACACGACTGTACTTACAGTGTAGTGACACAAAAGACTATCCAGAAGAACCCAGAACCACCTTACACTGGTGAGACATGTTGGCTTTATATCAATATTCTGCTTTTGACAGTTTGTGCAACACATGCAGTATTTTTGCTTTGCTGTTTCCTGACAATAATCCTATAACATGTGATATGTGACATAGAAAAGTAATGCTTACCTTTTATTAAGCACTTTTATTTATTGAAATCTCAAAAGTAAGTCACGATTTCAAGAAATTGACAGTCACCGATTTCATAAAACGTACAAGATTGAATCCCCCCCTCCAAAATAAGCTAATTTGTACAGAATCTTGCCAAAGCCTGGCCAAAAGCACACTGATGTGTTGTGAATCTCACTTTGTACTTTGTCAAACATCAGTGTGCAGCACATGAGTATGTACAGTTTTTAAGTTCAGCTTAAAATGTTTTTTCTGTGTGCTGTGCTCACATTTGTGCTTACAACAGGACTTGCAGTTTTACTGTAGTGGTAGAAAGATGATTGTTCTGCAGTGTTTCTCAAGTCTGTGAAGCTTTAGGGGAAAAAACAATTCCCGCAAAGGCACCTTTTTATGATTTGATTGTATTTTCATACACGTTATCAGAATCGCAAACAGCCATTACGTTTACTACTTTATAATTGTTTATAAATAAACTCTTAAATGGCCAAATAAAAAGGTTGCGCGTGACTTTTTTATTGAACATAATTTAGCTTGACTTGCATAAACATTGTGATTCTATTATAAATATATAGCAGTGTATTATGAAGAATAATGGTCCCATTATTTATCCCTGTGGAACACCATGTGACCTCTAAACTTGATAAAATAGTATTCATACAGCGCGTACAGTATTTCTTTTAAAAACTATGACTGAAAACAAAAACTGTATGTGTGAATCTAATGTAATGACTTAATGACAATTTTATACTTACCAGAAACAGAAAGATGTATTGTACAGTCAAACAGCATGAAACCTTTATGATTATACGAGGGCTTCTGACAAAGAACCCTCAGCTTTATGAGGTTATTTGACATAACTCACATGAACTGTGAGTCTATCTCTAGTGAAATGTCAGCTGATCCCATATTTACAGTTCACTGTAACCTCACGTTGTAAAATATGACCAGAGGAATGTGAACTTCATGACTGGATCTTCCACTTGTGTCATTTGTCACCGTGACCTGCTGAAGCTCATCCTGACAGTAAATGATTCATCTCTGAGAGTCTAAAAGTATAACTTGACATTCTTGTAAATTGCTCTTGTATAAGCAAGATTTCACTTCCTTAATTTGAGAAGGTCCTGGTTGATGACTTGGCTGACTGAATCTTGGCCTTGAGTGATCTGTGAAGTAGACGCCAGTATTAGCTGATGAAGCAATAACTGCAAAGACAAATAAAAGGTGCCCCTGCTATGAGAGGAATGAACTCACTGTGGAAAGATAGGATCCTGACAAATCTACGGCCACTGTGTGTGGAGGAGATGGATTCCAGTGGTAAGCCTGGTTTTCAAGGCGGAGCTGCTTCACTCTGGTCTGGAGGAAACGCAGGAGCTTAAATGAGGCCACGTCTGAAGGACTACGGGAGGCAGCAGAGTCCACAACAACATGGAGGGAGGGACAAAAAATGGAATTCTGAGTTTCCTGCAGGGAGAAAAACATCAGCAGAGGAGGAACATTAGAGGATATTTGATGTTAACGCTCACACGGGAAGAGTTGAACATTTACCGTTGCTTTAGGCGCCATCTCTTCGCCTCCTTCAGCCTTTTCAGATTTCCTTTCCCTTCCTTGGATCTTTGTTTTTCTATAAAACAAATAATCCTTGAGTTGTAAGGTGCTTAGCCTTAAAAAATGCATTGAATGAGATGGTGTGGGTATGGTTTAACATTTGTGGTTAATAATAATGATAGGTGAGATCATGCTAATGCGAGGACAGACAGCTGGTTAGTGAGTACGTCATCTAAGTTTCACAGACACACAAACCAGTTACCTTCCCCTTAATAACTTTGTCTTGCACCTGTGGGAAGTTTAGAGCAAAACTCAACAGCAGGGCAACAGAAAGATTACTGCTTGACATTTTGAAAGGTCAAACATTTCAATTTAGTTTTGAGGATTTTGGTTTTCACCTTTCCAGTTCAACAGTTAACTCCTCTTCAAACTTGCATGCCAGGCGAGCTGTGGTCTGCTCCTTCCACTCACTCATGCTCCTCTGAAGCTGCCTGAGCTCCAGGTCTTTGGCCTTCAGCTGCTTACGGAGAGATGCTGCTACTCCTCCTCCTTCACTCACATGAGCCCTGGTCAGGCTGCTCAACTCCTCAATGTGCTCCTGCACAGAGCATGGACAAGAAACTGTTTGTTTAAAAGTGTGTAACGTGATATTTTGTTAAACCTGTTTGGGTTTTTTTTTCAGCTAAGAAGAATGATGCCATTCTTCCATCAACTAACAAACAGTAATTCATGCATTCATTCCTTCAATAAATAACTACCTGAAGCATCTCTTGTTTGTCTGTGTGACTAATAACAGGACAGGTGAGGGAGAGAAATCTAGATAATCACTGCAGGGGGCAACAGAGGTTCTGCACTGGCGCCTGAAATCACTTTTAAAAACTCACCTTTTAACACCTGTTGTTATGATTATTATTTTTATTACGTTTATACCTGAATGAGTCGTTCCTTAAGAGAATCTCTGGCTTGATCGCTCTCCATTCTAAGCTGTTCCCTCTGCATGCCCAATTCTCGCTCCTGAAAAATAAACATTTTCTTCTAATATGCTGTATTTACAAGCATCATGTTCTATGCAGTTCTATATAAAGTCCAAACTAGACCTTGTGTTTCCTCAGCTGCTCAGTATTCAGTTGTTGTGAATGAAGCTCTTGGTGTAGATGTGTAATGACGTGCTCCACCTGCTCTCTCAGTGCTCGTAGGCTTGTAAGAGCCTCAGCTTCTGTAGGACTGAACGGCACAACAGCATCACAATCAGAAGCACCGCGTTGAATACCAATACTCCACTTCTTCTCTGGCTTACATCTATATCTGGTGTAGAAAAGGACATTATACCTGACAGGCAGTGGCACAGGACTCAGTTTGGCTCCACTCTTTTGTTCCAGTAGGAGATGGAGATGCTGGCACTCTGCTCTCAGCTCCTGGGCCCAGAGCCTGTGCTGCTGCTCCAGCTCTGCTGTGATCCGGTTATAACTGCTCTCTCTGTCTTCAAGCACCACCCGGAGCCTTCCGGCCTCTTTCTCTGCCACACAAAGAGCCTGCCGAGGCGCACCTCTGTCCCCCGTCTCTCCTGTGACCACACACGCAACACACGCCATGTCAGCTTCTCTACGACAGCATTTGTCTTTTTTAAATGTGGCTAAAAATGATTACTTTCTGTGCTTCTTCTTGGACCTGAGTCGTCTGTTTCTTCAACCGGAGCAGCTCCGCCTGGTGCTCCTCTTTCAGGGATTTGCAGATAACAGTCAGCAAAGACTCCTGCTCTCTCTGCTGGGCACAAGTGTCACGCTCCAACTCCTGCATTCTCTAATACACCAGTGGAAAATCACACAAAGACAGAATTAAAACGTGCTCTGATTTGATTAGAAATAAACAATCAACAAACACAAAAAAGTATAACAGAATAGGAGAGTGAGTCCCAGAGTATGGGCCACTGCCCCCTAGTGGGCTGTGACGGTACTGAGCCTTTCAAATATGACATGGAGTCCAGCTGTAATGTGCTGAACGACACGCAAGTTCAGAAATAAAGTAAATTGGACTCATTACGTTCACATGAAAACAATAACATATATATGGGAATTATTGATCCTTGTCTCATGTGTTGATCAGAGTCGGGATTAGAATAAACAATACTATAAAAATGGAAGAGGATTATAAAAATATTGAAAATATTTATAAAAGTATATACTCTGCATGTTTGTGAGTCACCTCACCTTTTTAAGTTCCAAAACTTTGTGTTGCAGAGTGAGTGTTTTATTCTTTTCCTGCTGCAGCTCACTCTTCACTCTCTCCACACTCTTGCTGTTCTTCTCCTCCAGCCTCCCACAGTGAACCTGAACGGCTTCCACTCGTTCCGCCTCCCACCTCCTCCTCTCCTCCTCGACTGCTTTGTGCACCTGAACGAGAACACACGCGGTGCAAATCATGCAATTGCATTTGAAAGCGATTAAGTATTTTAGGCAAAGAGAATATGATGAGAAGACCTTTTCAGAGTTGTCTTTGTGCAGCTCCTCTTCACGGTTCTTTGCCTGCTCCCTCTGCTGCTCCAGAGAGATCTGCAGCTTCTTAACTTCGTCGTCTTTGAGCTGCAAGAACCCAAGATCACACGTAAACGTAACTCTGGGGAGTGCACAACAAAATAACCAAGAAATAAAGCTTTCAACAGACTCTAGTGGCATCTAAACTTCAGATACTGTATAATCTAACATATACAATATGTGGATTCAATAATGCAATCCAATAAAATAAAGGTTAAATAAAGTTATATTACACTTCAGTGACACAATGGAAATAGTGTGGTAATAATGAAGTAATATAATATATGTTAGTGATGCCATCTTATTTCTGGAGTAATAGCCTGGTCATCAACATTATATATAATATATATAAATATATATATATATTTATAGATTCATATAAAATGATAAATGTTTTTGTTGTGTGAATCATATCATTATGTATCAAAACAAACACCTTTATTTTGAAATTATGTAAACTATTGTCACAAATGACAGCCTCCAGTAATTCTCATTACTAAGCTTTTAGCAGGATATAAATGATTTGTTATTACCACAGTACCACTTCCATATTAAAAAAAACCCCACTCAACACTTTCCATAATTTGATAGGTGTGCTCTCGAGCCTCCCTCTGTGCAGTGCAGTGCTGGCTTTCCAGGTGTCGTAGCGCCCCCTTCAGTCCATCTCTTTCAGCTTGTAAGGCCCCGTGTTGTTCCTGAACGGTGAGCATCTGCAGCTCCTTCTGTGCTAACATTTTCTCCAGAGTAACAACCCTGAGCTGACATTGTCCACGTTCAGCCTGCAGCTCACCAACACGAGCCTCAAGAGCCTGAAATGACAACACGACACGAACGACACCAAATATTACTGTTCCACGTCACAATGGCTGCTGAGACACGGGAAAATGAGTTGAATGTTGAACCTGGATCTTCTCCTTCTTCTGCGTCTGTTTGTCCTGCAGACGAGCACAGCTGTGCCTCAGCGAGCTCTCGGACTCCGTGGCTCGCTGCAGTGCCTCACGTGTTTGCTCTAAACTCTGCTCCAACATAAACAACACAAACAAACACATACTTGAGGACATTCTTCAAAATCACAGAAACATCAACGTCAAAAAACAAATACCTTCTGGCACTAAAATGACACTGGGACAGGTCGTCTCAACAGTAATTAGAGATAACAAATGTAACAGAATGCAAGTCTATATTTAGTTAAGATCTTCTGAGAAACATACTATTAATTGGGATTTTAAGATGTTGTTGAGTACATAAGTGAATTTATCATGATTTCCTGCCTGTACAGCAACATGAAAAGCAGTCTGAGACATAAAAGATAATTATAGTTATTATTTTTGTGGTCTTTTTTAGTGTGAATATGACTGTACTTACTTAAAAATATTGATAAAGTTATGGCTTCAAATATTCTTATAGTTAAAAATAGAAAAGAAAACAAAAAAAACAAAGACAAAAACATTTTTATAGAGCATCTTTTAAAAACACAGTGCTGAAAGATTAAAGAACAAGACAGACAGAAATAACAGTATGATAATAATGGTAATAAAAAACATAAATCA
Source organism: Solea senegalensis (assembly GCF_019176455.1). NCBI lineage: Eukaryota > Metazoa > Chordata > Actinopteri > Pleuronectiformes > Soleidae > Solea > Solea senegalensis. The sequence goes on along the minus strand of NC_058025.1, from coordinate 8,506,843 downwards.
AGCAATTAAAAACAGGTTGTATAGGTGTTAGATAATAACTGTCAAGGTAGAAAATATAGACATAAATAAATGAATAAAAGACAAAGTCACAAGAACGCCAGTCTATAAAAGTGGCCAGTGTTCTTGACCCTGGAGCAGTCAGGAGGGCCCTGCCTGAGGCAGCTCATATTTGGGGTCAACATGAAATGTAGCTCGGGTCCAGAACCACATATGAGTTTTAAAAGTGATCAGTAAAATTTTAAAATCCATTCTAAAAAGAACAGGAAGCCAGTGAGGAGCAGCCAGGACTGGACTGAAGTGACATGGTCTGTTTTAAGGATTGGATTTAAATGACCTGCGCAGTTGTCATGGTGACACTGATTATAAACAGGTCTCAGCTCTGTACCTCTTGCATGGATTCCAGCTTCTCTCTCGCTCGCCGTTGTTCAGCAAACAGTGCAGTTTTTGACTGATCCAGCTGTCGTTCCAGCTCCTCTCTCTCCAGCACTGACATGACGATGACGCTGTTCTGTTTACGGTGGAACAACAAACCAGCAAAAATAATAAACCTTCATTCAGTATTAAAGTGCAGCGTGTCCTTGAGTCAGGTTTTTATTACCTTCTCCTTGAAGGGTCCATCCCGTAGACTCTTTTTATGTTGACCCAGATTTGCAAGTTCCTCTTCCATGTCTCTGACGTCAATGAGAAAAGACTCTCTTTGCATCTGCAACTCTTCCACATGGCCACTGCAACACATTAATGGTTGTCTTTCTCTTTCAAAAAACTTGGCCCTCGGCATTTTCACATTTTAAAGCAGAATCTATCCATGCAAACAAAGAAGAATGACATCCTTTCTGGTCAGCGAAGGCCACCGTAGTTCCCTAACAAGTCCTTAAAGACCGGTATCATGTTGACGCAGTGTGCTGTGTTTTTTATGAGAGGGTTATGTTACCTGATAGAGTCACACTGTAACCTCCTCTCCTCCAGAAACAACTCCATGTTCTGCTTCTCTGTCTCCATCTGATTCATCTCTGCAGACAGTCGCTCTAGTTCCTGCAGGGCATGCTGGGATATCAACCATAAACCGTAAGTATGGTTCTTTGTGTGACACTGCAGTTGCATTCCATTAGTAAACAACTTAAAAAACTGATTTTTCAGCTTCTTAAATGTGAATGTTTTCTGGTTTCATTTGAGAACATCATCAACAGCAACATTTTCTGACATTTTACAGATCAAACAAGTATAAAATAATGGGCACATAGTTGCAGTTACCTTTCTTCTCTGTCGCAGTTCAGAGAGACAGAGCTCGATGTCTCTGAACTGAGTCCTCTTCATCTTTAAAGTCTCCTCCTCTCTCTCACATTTCTAAACCACACAAACACACACACACATGTGTTAAAGATGCACATCAAAATATGTTATTTATTTTATATAAATAACATATTTTCATACTTGTCTGAGATGATTAAGCCTCTCTTTCATTTTCATCCACTGCATTGTCTCCAACGTCCTCTCAAACGAGCCACCAAAGCGGCTCGTCTCCTCATCTGTGTCCTTGTCCTCGTCTCCTACAGAACACACAAGTCTGCCAGATGCAGGAATGCACAGTGTGGTGGAACAAAAAGAGGAAAAGTGGGCTCAGAAAATAAAATATTATTCTTGAACATGAAAAGACAGCATAGACAACAAAAATGCTATTTATTTTACCTGTAAGTTTGTCTCTTTTTATGCAGAGCTTTTCGACTTCTTTTTTGTTCTTCTCCAAACGTGGAGCTGTGGACTTTGCAAAGAAAGACAGAAATAAAAGGGGATTCTTTTGAACACATATATATATATATATATATATAATATTCATTCTTATGTCAGAAATTCAGCCTCACCTGATGTCGACTGAGGTTCACTTTCTTCTTGTGTGTGAGTGTCAGTGGAGGAATCATCTGAACCTGTGATATACTGGATGAGAGGGCGCCATCCTGGAGAAACAGTATTTCAAGCATTTCTTCATTTATTGGTAATTATATGTATATATATATATATATACATGTACAGTATATATTTGTTCTTGTGCTGTACACAGGAAGTGATTTGTTTTATGTCAACACAGGTGACGGTAACTGAAGTGAAACACTGTGCTCGTAAAGCGAGTGCGACAGGAGTGCTTTGACATGGGATTGTTTTGTCCACAAACCAAAAATGATTCAGTTTTACTGATTTCTTTGTTAAATAGAGCAAAGAAACCAGAAAACATTCACTTTATGAAGCTGAAAAATCAGAAAACTTGTTTTAACTGATTCATAGTTGACGATTAATAGGAGTGGATTAATAACTGATGAATCGTCGCAGCCCTAACCATCCTCGCCTACAATCACCAAAAGTCACATACTGCAGCTTGAACTAACAACTACATTCAGAACGATTTTATCAGTTTCCCAGTGAAATTAAGTCTTGTACTCACTTCTGCCATCACGTCCATTCGGTGTCTTCTCATTTATATTTGCTACATTTACTGTGAAGTTGTGTAGAGGACATTCGTCCAGCTCCTGTCTTCTCTGACTCGTCTTCTTTGACAGAGAATAGTGGACACTCGCTGTCTCTTTAGTGCTTTTCCCAGGTGTTGATGATCCGTCAACAGCACAAACACTTTGTCCTTTTTGTTCACTCTGGCGTGTGTCCCTGTCTGAAATCTCTGTCCTCTCAGTGTCCTCCTCTTTGTCCCACTGCGGGACATTACTGCGCGGCAAAGCCACTTCCACCATCTCTTCTCTGAAGCGCCGGACAAAGTCCTCTGTGCAGACACTGTCTGTCGGAGGCCGTGTCTCTGTGAGTGTATTCTCCTTACAGGAATCTCCAAGAAGCCTCTGCAGTCTCCACATGACCTCCTCTCTGTGAGACTCCACGTCCTCTTTGATTCTTGTCCTTATGTCTGACATGTCTTCAGTCTCTTCCTGAGACTCAGGACTGCGTCGACAGTCTGCAGAGGAAACAAATGTGCTGTTCTGGGACTTCTGCACAATTATTGCCACTCCTGATGTTTAAAGCGACATCAAATTAATTATAACACATAAAAAGATAAAAAAAAAAATTTGTAAGGACTTACCAAGAGAACTTATTACAACACCTTCTTGGAAGATTTAGCAACCTTAACAGACTTATTGCCTTTTTTCCTCTTTTTTTTAATTATAATTATTTTCAGTTATTATTATTTTTTTCTTTTTTGAATGCTCCATTTACTCAAAATGCAATTCACCTTTTTATAGAAAGAATTTGGCTCAAAAACTGCAACAGTAGTGAAATGTTACCTAATCTTTGCTCCGTCACCGGAGAGTGTATCAAATCCAGACAAGACATGGGTGCGTCGTTTGTTTGCATCGTGCTTCCAAGGCCTGTGTCTTTGCTTGGAGACTGACTCCACTGAAGAGCTAGAAAGAGGAAAAAAACACAAACTTATTAGAAGAAAATATATCTAATTTTTCAAATAAAGTTGTTAAAGTTGTTTGTTCTGACATAAATTACCAGCATCTCTACAGACAGGCTTCTTGAAAATGTCCTGATGTTTCTGGGTCTGGACCTGCATTAAACACATTCATCACATTAAACACATTAATAAATGACAAAAGTTTTTTAAAGCTTCAGTGCATAACCTTCAGTGATTGTTCTTGTTGTTATTGTTCTCTCATGAGAACAGGCTCTGTCAGGCAGTACTATCAGAACTGACTGAGGGAGTGTTTGTGTGCTGCACATGCACAGGTGGAGACCAGAATCCCCTAAATGCTAAACAACATGTTTTTGAGCTTCTAAAACTTTATACTCCAGTGAGTTTGTAGTCGTCTCGCTTTACCAGTGCAATGTTGCTGTTGCCACTCTCTGTCTGGACATGAAATAGATCACTTCCTGTGTGCAGCAAGGGGAATGTCACCAGGTGACACGACATTTGAACACTGTGAGAGTCGTGTGGAGCTGACAGGGCTTAATCAGCATGATGTGAAATGAGTATTTGATAATGTAACAGAGATTTCTTTGTGTGTAAGAGTAACGTACTACAGCTTTAAATGAATAATCCTTGCAGATTATTGATTGTATTTGTCTTTTGTGTCATAATTTTCAGCTTTTGGTGCACACACGTCCAAGTTATGTGTGGTAATCTTTAATGGCACATTGATTAATGTAAAAAAAAGTTGAAGTGAAGTGGTGCTTGATATCCAGCAGCAGTGGTGAATGAATGAATGAATGAATGAAGGGCAAACACACAGTGAATTATCACAGACCTGTAGTTGACCGAGCTGAGCATCGATGGCGTCCAGGAGGAGGTCACAGTGGTCCGGTCTGAGAGGCTCGGGGTCAAAGTCGCTCCTGCTGACACTTAAATCTGTGAGGTCAAAATATAAATGTTAATAAAAAGAGCAGATGTGTGATATTTAAATATGTGTTACAGATAAAACCTCCGACCAGTGTAAAGAAGCTCATCAGTGTCCTCTGCGTCTGCTCCACCATGGCTTCTGCTCGAGTCCATGTCCCACTGCTGAGGACAAATGTGCAGACAGACATATCAGTGTCTCACAGTGTCTCACAGTGTGGACGGCTGACTGGGCAGCAGTGGGTGAGTGGGGGGTTTATGTTGCTCAGTTGTCCAGGAAACCAAGACAATTTAGCTTGTTAGCCGGACAAACTGACTTCTTTTCACCGAGGAGGCTATAAATTCCTGAGCCGTTTGGTCTCTTCCACTCCCTCAAGATGAAAATCAAGTCCAGGAGCTGAGGAAGTTCAATCCACAGTGTGTGTTTCATGGCAGTTATTATTACATCCTGGAAACTTTGACTCTAACTTTGAAACTCTAAGGACAGCAAAGATTCAACAAAAAAGCACAACAAAAACACATTTACTCTATGTCAATCTAAACTCTTTATTACATGTATCTGGGATACAAATGAAAACTATTTTGTATTTTGCCCAGGACTTACTGTGAGGGAACAGTCTGTTGTTGCTGTTGTTCTTGACTCTTCCTTCAGAGCTGATGTGCGGCTGCTGAGCCTTGACTGACAGTCGCGTCACCACCACCGGTTGTCGTGGTAACGGTCAAACAGCTCGCGACGCCGGGCAGATGCGCATAGCTGCGCGCATAGTTAAGCAAGTTTAGCTCCAAAGGCCAGCGCCCAACAACACTGCCCGCATTAAAGGGATAGTACAGGTTTTCCACGTTCACACGTGGAGCTATCAGGGCTGTGCGCGCCCCCTGCAGGCCACCTGCACACAGAACTCTCTCATTCGCTTCTTTGTTTTACTGTTAGAAAACCTTTTCTGACTTTTCTGAAGTTTGTTTACTGCTGTCTCTCCTACACCAAAGTCCATTAAAAAGTAAGCATTTTTTAGTTCTTAAGGTGCTGCTAGTCTACTGCTGTCTAATTTATTTGTCTTTGCCTCTCAGGTAAAACCAAATTTCAAACCTAAAATTCACTATATAACCCATTTTAACTTGGTGATGGAGGAAGCAGTGGATCAACAAATCCTGTGTGCCAAATCCATGATTTTTGTCTACGGACTTTGGTGTGAGGAGTGGAAACATTAAAAGCTGTCTTTTAGTGAAATTATAGACTAAAAACACAGTGTAGATTTATTCAGGTCAGCCTCTAGTTCAGAGGCTAAAATAGTTTTTTCCTAGTGAGAACAAGCATGTCTGTATTTTATTACTTTATTGTAATGATAAACTTCCACCATTGCATACTTTAGTTTCTTTGAAATAAACCGCAACGTCATTTTTTTGTTTTTTCAAATAAAGCAAATATAAATAATACTTGAAGTACTATGAAATTCATAGAAAAGTAAGCGAGAAAGAAAATACAACTATAATATAACACACATACAACTTATGCTTCTGTAAATGTAATGATAGGTGAGGCTTACCTTACTCCTAATGGTGCTCCTTCAAGTTTCTTTCAGTGTTTCAATTTATTTAACTGGGAAATAACTTATTGAGATTGAAAATCACTTGAAAATGTTTCAAGTGTGTCCTGGCCAAGACAGGCAGCAACACAGACATACAAAAAGCAAATAAGCAAAAATCAACAAGATAATTTGTCCAATTTATCTCATAAGACAGTATGCCTGTCTTATGAGACATATATTGTGTCTTCCCACCAACAGTTGACTGTACTTTTATAAAGGCTTTTTGCAAATGAAAGTGAGACACTTCAAAAACAATCTTAAATTTCCCAATTAAATGCACTCCATCCTTCGACCACCACTGATAGGAAATGAAGCAGACAGACATACAGTCTCAACAATAACTTTATTATCTTCTTTTCCATTACTGTGTCTTTGTTGTTTAAAGACAATGTTACAAGTATAAATTAAGGGAGAAAATACACAATTAAAAAAAAAGAAAGAAGCAAAACCTCAGTTGAATCTGCAGTTTCACAATATGTGTATTTGGGGAGTAAGTGTAAATCAAGGCAGGTCAATGACCTTTGGCCTCCTGTACCAGGCTGCTGTTGTGATGTGTTGTCATAATTTTAATCCTCACACAGTTTCTTAACCCTCTCACAACTACAAAGCTGTGAATTGCAGTGCGAGAAGAAGCAAGGTTCAGTTTAGACAAGGCAAGAAATATTCCCCCTCCCCCCCGCGTCTTCATTAATTCACCTCTGCCTTGAAACTGAGGACATGTGAGCCACAATGGCACACAAGTCAAGCTCATTATGCATACAAAGAGTATGAAAACACTAAAATAAGAATAATGGCACCCATGAGAAGACAGAAAATAAAAGATTAAAAATCAAAGCTGAGAAAAATCACACCACAGTGAGTTAAGGGAGAGAGAAACAATGTTTACATTAGATCCCTCTGAAACAAAGGCGGCAGGTTTTTTTTTTTTCTTTTTAATTTTAAATCTACAGTGAACTCTCCATTTACACTTTGGTTGTTTTTTCCTCAACAACAGTTCGAAGCAACGACAGCCATTAACTAACAAATCTACACCTCACTGCGTTATTGCTACAGCTGTCCGATACTTGTACAGACGAGTCACCATCTGGTACTGAGGTCAAGTTATCTGAAAATATACTGACTACCACATACGATGAGCTCTTCAATATCATTCAAAATATAATATGTCATTTCTCAAGTATAAAATCATCTCAAACACAATATATTAAAGTAATCTCTGGTGAAGTTTGAATATTGATAAAGGAAATCACAAACTTCTGTGAAACTTTCCACGTGTTCAGTTCATGTTCTGCTGAGACTGTGCAATGACGATGACAATAGAAAATTAACTGCACGATGATCGCAAAAATAAAACGTATTGCTGCAGTTGTGTCCAACCTTAAATGTGACACTCTTGATATGCAACCTCAGCAGCAGTGCAAATTAAAGCCATTCTGATAAACAAGAAGATAATAAGTTGAAAAGATAAAAGAAAAAGAAATTGTTTGACAATTTGAGAAATATGGTAATTTTTGTTTTGTTGTTAAAAGTTAAAAACCACGAAGACCATTCTCTTAACTATTTAACATACAGGTTAAAGACTGCAGCTAGTTAGCTTAGCTTAGCAAGAGGAAGTAAGAGGAGACGCGTGTCTGTTTCTGTCCAAAAGTTCAAAAATAAGGTCTAGATTAATGCAGTTCCAACAGATTAAACAACTTTTTTTGTGTGTAAAACACAAGTTTAAAATGACAAATAGCCTGGCTTGCTGTTAGCCCTGCTTCCACTCTTTAAGCTAAGCTATGCTAACAAGTTACAGCCTGTAGCCAGTATAAAAAAAGCTAAATTATTCATTTTTAACAAGTTGACATCAAATCAAAAACACATCAAAACTGTTTATGTGCATGGGTAAAAGAGGCAAAAATACATTATTCATTATCAAATCATTAACAGTGATGAACATTTAGAGAGCTCATATTAAGATAATGAAAATCTCCTTCACTTCATGAGTACATATTATTTATTCTTTTATGGATTCATTTATTTTCTAATACATGTTCACATCATTATGGCCTGCACATCAGAGGACATGATGGATTATCGACACTGATGTGCTTGTATCAGGGACTCTATAAAATCATTTTCAGTGGGTTAGGACAGTTTATGGAAATATAAAAGTTTAATCTGCAGATTTAAAATTCAATCTTTGCAGATTAACTTCCATCGTCACAGAAATTATCAAAATCAAAATTGGGACTCATTCAGTTTCAGACTTAAACTATGCTGTACAGGTAAGTTAACACTCAGATTAGTGGAGTTATTCTTAAATTTACAATATCATTCTTTTATCACAAACTATTCACAGAAATAGACAAACAATAGTTACAATTGCTCCAGCCGGAAATTCTACATTCCTAACAATAATTACAAAAAATACTAACTAGTTTTTCAAAACTCTAGTTGTCAACAAAGACATGTAGTGCACAGGTGGGAGGACTGTTTCCCTTCTTCAGTCGATTTAAGGCAAAAGACTGAGGGTACCCAAGTGAGCTGATCCCAGATCAGCGTGTCCATAAACACTGAAGGAAAAGGCTGCACATGTAAGCTGTGGTGAGTCTGGAGCAGCAGCCGAGGGAATCCTCTGTTGCTAAAGCTGACCGTACATAGGTGTGGCACAGGAACCAGCCCTGACCTCCTGTACCGTCATCTTAAGCCACACTGGACTCCGGAGAAGCCACTCTACTCTCAATTAGAGATGTTTTTACTGGAAACTACAAATTAAGAGACTGAGAGGAGGCTGTGGAAGTCAGTGCAATGCACACAGCATGTACTCAGTGGCAACTACTCACTATCTTTGTCATTTGGCGCAAGGGCTGGGTATCAAACTTCAATACTTTTGTGGTATGGGCTGGGTGGCTAACGTCCTCTGTATCATCTAATATAGAAAGTAGGTTGTCAATTATAATTATTTCATCAGTGTTAGTGAGCCAGCAAGTACACAACATGCTTTTTGCTATTTGAGAAGGAAGGTCTCTGGTTCAATCCGGGGACGGGCCAATGGCTGGGATGCCCGTGAACAAGGCACTCAATCCATCATTGCTCCCCCGGTGTGTAATAAGGATGGGTTAAATACAGAGGACAAGTTCACTATCACTAATTGCTATGTGTTCTAATTGTAATTGGCTGTCTTGAGGCCCACAGTAAGTTACAACCAGAGATGGAGCTCATTCCCCAAAGGAGAAGAGGAAGCGTGTGCATCTGTCTATGTTGTGTTTTGAGAGGCTAACACAATATATCACTTCCGACTTTGTCATCCCACTGGAAAAATGTGTCAGTAACCACCTTACCAAATTCGAGTGATTAAAAATGTTGCTAAGTGTTTAAAAATGAGGTTTTAATTCACGTAACATTCTCTGCTCTGAGACGGTGGTGGTGGGGGTGTGGCCACTGCGGCAGTTAATTACACACTATTCTGGTCAAGTGGGGACCAGTGTCTGTGACATTTTCACTATTTCGGTGGTGGTTTAATGACATATTGCACATAAACAGAGCTTAGAGCTAGTTTAGCTGCAGTCCTCCACCCTCTCTCTCTTTATCAGCATTGGATTATGGTAATGTGTCATTTTGTTTGTTAGAAGTGATTTAATAAAACTGATACTGAGTAAAAGCCTAGATATCAATACCATATTGAAACATTTGGATCAATACCCAGCCCTATTTGGCGCAAACTTAATACTTTCCAACATGACTGAGGATGATGTCACTCAGCAAAGGTGTTGCCATGGGAGAGCACCAGAGGACGAGGTTAAGTACACACACGTCAACACAAACATATGCGCTAATCTAAGGTCAGTCACAGTGAAACAAGCAGATCCAGGTCTTTGATGGAGATTCCTTCACCATGATATGAATGTTTTGAAGTTTTGTGTTGCAACTGCACTAACGTGTGTTGGAAGATGTCTGAACGACTGAAATTCACTGACACATTTTCATATTCGAACGTATGAAACGGATCAGCAGCTACTGTTGTATATTATCACGACATGGACTTACTGTAGGTCTAATCCACTAGTGAACTGACTACAACTAGATACAACACATTTGTGCGCTGCTGCATATCGCAGACTGGTGTGCATTATAGAAACAGATTGTTTCAATAGATTTGCTGTTGATTATGGAAAACCAGACTGTCGAAAATCAAACAAATAAATAATATAACATTAGATACACTGTGAAATAATCACGTATATTTAAAAGTAGCGTATTTTAAAAATTCAAATATTCACTGCAGACTGTGTTAATTTTGTCTCGCAGTTTTTATTTCAACTTATTTCTTTCAAAATCACTTTTTATAGTTCCGTTCAGATTGATGCGACAGTTGATCACATCATAGGCTGTGACGATTAAAAAAGGAAAACCTTTCATTGTTAAGTAATGAAGCTGAACTCCAATAAACTATATTATAAAAATAACATTTCAAATAACATAAATGAGTTTGGTTTTAAAAAGAGCATCTGATTATTTTCACAAGTTTACAGATATACATTTATATAACTGTAGTTATTATTGATGCTACATTTTGTTTCATTTCTAACATTTTGGGTTTCCATAATTTCTTATTTAACAGACAAAAAATGTTCATACTCCATATCCAGGTGTTAACCTCCTTCTTAAAGTCACCAATAGGGTTTAAATGTGCATTTCCTGTGAAGAGAAAGAGGAAATTAAACTTTAAAATGTATAAAGAAGGCCTAGCATAATATTAAAAAAAATTACGAGTTTTATCTAATCACCAAAAATACTGTTGTGTTTCTATGATTTTGTATCTGTTAGGAGTCTACATACTTGTGAGCTGCTGTGATATGGGCTTCTATCCAATTGGTAAAACTCTGTCATCATCGTGTGATCACAGAAAAGTGCACTGTGGGTAGGATTTACAGAGCACCTGGTGTTTCGGGAGTGCACGGGTGCCTTTGTCGTGTGAGGTCACATTCACACTTTGCCTCACTGCTGTTTCAGTACAGTGTCAAAGAGGACGATTCAGAGGACGCCTCTCTTTGTCCCCATAGTAAAAACAGAGTGAGGGGTTTTACATTTGGAGGTACAGTGTAATCCGAGAGTGTGTGAAACATACATGTTCACTTGCTCACAAAGGTCCATATGGTGCTCATAAGCCTGAGCAGTTCCCTGTCTGCTGAGGTTGGGTGAGATCTGGAGTCAGTCCCTGGCTTAGAAGATGTCAGGACACATGTTCCAGTCCTGTCTCTCCTTCGCCTCCCAGTAACCTCCCTTATACACAAAGGTGGTCTCTCCGGTGAGGGAGTTCCTCCTCTGGTGAAACCACAGCGGCTGGTAGCCTTCGTATTCTTTCCCTGTGTGGACAAAAGCTCAGGTGTTACTCTGCCATCGTCACTTTGATCACGCTCGAGTGAAGAAGCCACATTTGCAGGGAATTTTACGAGCAACTGATTCACCGCCATAAAACACACACTCACACACATACATATAGTATATGTATGTAAAAGGAGAAACAATCACTCACTAACCACTGTATTTAGAAAACAGAAAACAAAGCTATTAAAACATCTTACATCAATAAAGGAAATCATGTAAATGAGATTGCAGCTTTGCAGAGTTGCAGTTAGATGTCTTCATAACTATCTTTATATGAGCACATTGTACATTTGATTTTAATTAGGGCTGATTTTTTTAATCTAAATCATCCTTGGTTATATTTTATCGGTGTCATGGTAGTTCAGGAGGGGGATTTCAAGCTAAAGTCACTGGAGATTATAAACATAAAACACTGGGACAGTTACAATATCTATGTGGAGGAGTACGTGCATGAACACCATGTAACTTTGAGTATAAGTATAAGTTATTTATTTATGTAAGGTAATGCAAATGCAAATCAAATTGTAGACCCACTATTTGTCAGAAAAAAAAAATCGCACTTAAATATTTTACACCAATCATTCAGCCCAAAGTTTAAAATAAGTAAATTTTTCAATAAAACATTTGCTGCTGGTAAGTGAACAACAATAACAGAGCTCACAAACAGTAAAACACCTGCTGATGTAGCTTCACCACAACACACCAAGAGCTTCTGCAAAAGTTATTTTTCTTATCCGTTATTACATATAAACATATTATCAGAACTAAATGAAAATGTCACATGTGCACAGGAAAAACTTTTTTCTTTTTTTTTCCTTATCCTCCATTATCTGGAGAAGTTGACATGAGAGGGGCATCATGCAGTTACCACACAGAGGCAGACCACACAGAAGACACACACAGGATGGCGTGTAGTGTGTATGTGTGTGCTTGTGTGTACGTGGGAGCGATGCACAACAGAGGGATGAAGAGTAACCCCCACCACTCACCAGAGTCATATTCACACTCTGACCATCAATAGAGGGAGGAAAAGAAAGACAAGTCATGGGTACAGAGAATACATTCTAGTCTACCAACACACGCACGCACACACACGCAGACGCACACGTGCACACACACACACACACACACAGCTATCCTTCACTGTATTGATTTCCATTTATTTAAATAGCCAAAACAAAGCATTATCTTAAACCCTAACCATAAATAGTTAATGCCTGACAAGGACAGTGTTTATGCCAGAAAATATCCTAAAAATGTAACAAATGCACACACACAAACACACAGAGAGTTCAGTCTGACATCTAACACCAGGTTCCTTTTAGCTCTTCTTTTTTAACTTAATCAAGGATGAAGGGCATGACATGATATTGAGTGTCAGTATTGATCTGATCCAGGCTAAATCATTGACTCAAATGAAATGAAAATGGTCAAATCTGATACGACCCTTCAACCGTAATTACATTCTACATGTTTCGATAAGCACAGGTAATGTGCTGTAAAGAAAGATGTCCATCACCATCGTCATGTGACCAAGACAAGAGTGAGGACTGCAAATGAGGGACTGAATTGTTCAGATATTTGTATCAGTAGAAATTCAAAGTTGTGGTATTCGTATAAGATGTAAAAAAAAAAGGTTATTGAGCAATTTAACCATCAAGATCAGAAGACCATAAGAAGACGTGGTCCATAATTATGTAAGAAATCATTTGTATGACTGAACAGCTGCTACAAACCAATCCCGTTATGTAATTCTTTGGTTTGAGGTCTGTGTTAGTTGTTTGTCACAGTAATAACTGTCTCGACACACAGCTGTAAACTATGCATTAGACTGTACGAGTGCCAGCTGGTACTGGAAAGGCACTTGTTCTGTTTTTATGATATTGCCAATGTCCTTTAGCACTGAAACATCTGAGTCCGAATGTATTGTGGTATGTAAGTTAAATTACATACCACAATGATTTGTATTGTCATCGGTTTTAATTATTTCAATTTGTTTCTGTTAGTGATGGTATGGACACTAGCTGAGCTAAAGCTGTTGCCAATAAATAATTTTGTTGTTTGTTTTGTTAACTCAACAAATGAAACCAAACTGATTAATATCTACACAAACAACAATAAGGTCTGTAGTGCTGTTTGGTTCACATATAATTTCCATCCTAATGATTATGTACAGAGTCTTAAATCTTTAGATTTTTAATCAAATATATATCTACAGTAGGTGACTGTCCTTCCTAGTCTTTTAAACAGATGATAATATTTTTGTACTTTGCAAGTACAAGCTTTTTATCTCACTTCCTTCTATTTTTTTTCATCGTCCTTCAATAAGCATCTCTTGACTCACATGTAACAGTATATGCCTCACTTCATACCATATATTGATGGATAATTCCATCAACGAATTATCCATCAATTTGTTGATGGATAACCCATGTTTGTTTCTGTCAGGTTGGTAAATAGATTAGCTGGATCTATAAAAATAAAATAAAATAAAAATAATTTATCCAATAAAATTGGCCAGAATATGAAACCAAAGAGACAAAATGTTCTCACAGTACCATGAGGTCTGTAATAAGATTTAGTTTACAACCAACAAGTCTTGATCTTTAGGTTTTTACTCAAACATACTGTATATGTGTCAGGATATTTATGGCCAAAATAAGTCCTCAAACTTTGGATTTACTTTCTCCTCCATTGTCCCTGCTTGTCTTTGTCTTTACTCAGCATCACTTGACTCATCACACATCAGACTTAACAGTATCTTCAAAATTTCATACCATCATCCATGGCGTCTGAGGCCTCTGCTTCCCTCCTCCTTCTCACTGCTCTCTGTTTCTCCTCCAGCCTCTGTTTTTCTGAGTTCGCTTCGTCCCATCGACCGTCCTCCATCAGCCTCTGGTCTGGTCTCAGGCGGCTGTCCGTCAGTGCCACTCCGTCGTCCATCTCGTTCAGGGTCAATGCCAGTGCAGAGAAGAAGTACATGTTCTCAGCGTTGTCCCTGTAATAGCGACGGGTTCAGGTACATTTTGTGGTGTGCTGTGATCAATAATATCGACTGAACACTGCAGCTGTTATACAACAACAATGACTCATGTATTCCAGTGTTCCTCCTCATGAGGCTGATGAGGTGAAGTGCTTACGGGAGAGGGTATTTCTTCCAGAGCAGTTTGGGGGACAACGTCTGATAGACGGTCTTCTGCTTGCCCTCAGATCCGCTGCCTCCTCGGCTGCTCTGAACGATCTTGGCGCTCTCCATCTTATCATCCCACGTACCAGAGAGGATGTAGTGAGCCTGACCATCACTGTCAGCCACCACACCTGTCACCTGGAAACAGCAACGTGAAATCAGAGGCAGCTCAAGAAATGAACACATTAAAGCAAGTCATCTATCACCATGTTCTTATGTGACCTCATACAGTAAAAGTACACACTGTCTTACAACATTTACACTGCACTACACTTAAGAACGACTATACATTTGTTGGTGCTGTCCAGCAGGAGGCAGCATTACACAAAATAACAGAGACTATATATATGACATTATGCCAAGGTCGGGTATGAGCAAAGTGGAAAAATAAAAAATAATAATTTACCTTACGAGGAACGTCCCTGGAGAAATAACTGTAGGGAGAAAACTTGAGTTGGCAGGTCTCTTTTGTCCTGTGATTTACAATCTCAATGTCCCCCGACTGGACAAATACAGAAAGAGAGAGAGATACAGCTCAGTGCTTTAGAGGACTTTACTGTCTGTTAATGAAGTGACATCATCTGTCCTTAGACTCTTGGTTCCACTGAGGAACAACTCCTTTAACAAGGGGAAAAATAATTAAATAATCATACACATGAGCATGAATATCTCAAAGAAGTTCAACAAATCAAACTCCAAATTATTTAATACTGCCAAGAAACACAGACAAACTAGAAATAGAGTTGCTTTCACAGTATATTGATATTTCACGTATGAATTTGTCTCATCAAAGTGGATGTTTTTGCCAGATGTAATGAAATTCCCTCCAGGCATTTCACATCAAATTCACAACACAATGACAGAGAGAAAAAAGAGGAAAGACTGATGGATAATCTAGAAAATATATACCAGAATGCCTGTGGACATGCCTGTCAAACAAAAAAATATGGTGAGGTTCTGCAGAGACAGGCAGATGAAACCTGTCTGTCTGTCCCGCCTCCTCACTCTGCATAACTGCCATCACACACAGAGCGAAGAAGCTGTTATTTTAGGATGTTATTAGAGATCAAAGCTGAAGATAGATCTTTCAAGATTGTGAAGATCCTTATTCCTGAGCTTCTAAGGCTTTCTTCTGATTCTGTTTTGTTTTGTGCAGAGGGGAAGTCAAAAGCTCTCCTGGACACACATTTTGCCACACAGAATGAAAACAAAAACAAAAACAAAACACCTCTGAAAAGCCAGAAGTACCAAGGCAGCCTGGGTGAATGTCTACCAGTGAGAAACGCTAGGAAACAGACCTGGTCAATCCACAGCTTGCCCACGATAATGTTGTGCACCGTGGAGGTGACCTTTCTCCATACGTAGTGGTTCCCACTGGAGTGGAAATGCAGGTGAATGGTACCTGGGGAGGGACAAGGACAAAATGTCAGAGCTGCGACTGCAGACCTAAAATGAACATGTTGGATTGCAGGTTCACTGTTACGATCGTAAATCTGTTTGTGAACACAGTCATTTCGACCTGCAGCAGCTGGAAGACCTGTCTTCTAAATACATGTTTTCTCCATATATTACACTTAACCTGACTTAATCTGTTTGAAATGGTTACTGCCTTTTCAGTCCAAACCACTATTGAGCTTGGTTGTCAGAATTTCTGAAACACAGAAGCACGGAGCTGCACTAATACCTGGTGTTTCACTGTTTTCATGCACATACACATACAGTAAATAAGTGCGCTGGCCTCTGTTTTATTTTTACTTATTGTTCTTGCATCAACAACAGGCAGAGAATAAAAATGAAAGTGTGTCTGTTTTGAGCAGCAGCATCTGTTAACTCTATTTTTTAACACATTTATTTTTTTCCCCTTTCCTCTGGTCTAGATGTGTTTGAGAGCATTTGTGGGTCTTTTTACGTTTGGGTCATGGCATTACTGACCCATAGCTGCTGTGTTTGAGTAACTCTGCTGGTAACCTGGGTGTCAAAGTGCTACAAGCTGTGTTATTGGGTGATTTGTAGTGGGTGGCACAACAGACAATAAACCAAAACATAAATTGAGTTTGCAGCCCACAAAAGAAAATTTAAAATGCGAATGAACTGGCCGCACCATTGCTATCAGTGAAAGCAGAAGCTCAATTTAACACTATTCTTTCCTCTCTGATGACATATCATGATCATTTTATGACTTGGTACAATATATGTCTTAAATATAGCCCCTTTAAATTATTAGCAAATGTCACCTCCGAGGGGGCATGTAAGAAAAATTGAGGGGAATGCTAAATCCCTTTTGTGGTTCCTCGATCTATCAAATCTCTAATTTATCTGAGCCAACAGACCCCTGCTCTCTCCCTCTCTACTGTCCAGGAGCCAGAGCAAATTCCCTTTATACTCATATTTTATGTACATGTCATGGAGGTCATAAAACCCTCCTGATTCATTCTCACTCTGCCTCTATCTTGACATCGTATAGGAGGCAAATCAGTGGTCTCCTACAATCACTGGGGAAATGGAGCCCCTCATAATGCAAATATGATGCTGTTGAGTTCATGTGATGGAACTTTTATTTACCCATGTTTTTTTAAGCTTCCCTGCTGCATTGTCTTACCCAGAGGCATTATGGAGAGGTATTTGCCACGGAACTTGCTGGCAATGGTAATTTCCTGCCACAGGGTCCAGCCTTGTTGGGAAATCACATGATGTGCAGCAGCAGGGGGGTGATGGCTTACCTTAGAGGGTGGAGAGACAAAAGTTTGAGCAGAACACAAAAGAGATAATATAAGCAGCAAGTGTTTGGTGAACACACTTGGCACTTTCACACCAGCATGATTCCCGCTTCGGGCTCCAGTTCTGTTTTAAAATCTCTGCGCACTCAGCGAAACCAGCCTGTGTTAACATCATTTAAGTGAAACACACACAGTGTGAATGTGAATGCACAGCGTGAGCAGAAGTAGACATGCCAGTGGCAACATGCCACATGCTATTAGATATATATTACATAACTTAATCAGTGTAATTTGGCTTCAGGGCCCCTTTCAGGTATCAGGGTTGAATAATAAAACATGTGATTGAGGGGCGCTATGGAGACATAACACATGACATAACCAGTGTTATTTGGCTCCAGGGCCCCGTTAAAATATTGGGATGTATATTGTAGTAGTGAAGATATCGAGATAGTAGCGCAGAGGCTTTGGCTCCCTGAGCCCTTGGGCCCCTGGACCTGGTAGGCCCATTCAGTAATCCATCATCGGCAACATGGCAGATTGCACTGAGCTTCTGCGAGCTGCTGCCTTTTGTTAACCCCTCTGGAATTCAGGGATAACAAATTACCACCAAACATTTTGTCTCTTCCAGTGTCAACTGCATGTTCCTCATTATCGGACATGCCCACCAATGCCATAACAGTTTGCAAAGGAAAGTATTTATTGGTTGTGGTGGATTTCAAAATTTCAGGTTCTGGTTTAGTGCTGCTCAGTACACAATTTAGTTCAGGAACTAGAACATTGCTGGAGCTGTACTGGTGTGAAAGGTCTAAAAGTTTATTAGATGTGCTTGTATGCACACGAGTGATTGTGTATATGAATTCGCCCTATGGCGTTGCCATTACCTGCTCACACAAAGAGCGGTAGCCGAACTCTTCCAGGCGATCGAGCTCGTAGGTCTCGCCCAGGAGTGGGTTGAAGGGCTTGGCTGTCCGATGAACCGTGGTGGAGTAGGAAGAGACAGAGAAGGCGGCAACTAGGCACATCTGCTCCAGGGAGGAGTCGCAACGTGCTGCCTTGTCCAGAAGCTCATGATACTCAAGGTCCTCAGTGAGACGCTGCAGCATTGACAGGGGCTCATTGAAGTTTACCTGAATGGGAGATAAAGGTGTGAAACTCAAAACATTTTATACATGCACTTGATTTTAGCAAAGAGGAGGACCACGGCTTTAACACTTACAGGCATGGGGATTTTTGAAAGCTCCTTGCCAATGCAGTTCTTCATGATGCTCCATAAATTGAGGGAGTAGTTGGGCTTGGCTGGGATATGAGTCCGCCTCTGTCTGCGAGGCTGCAGCTCCTTCCCTGACACATCGTTACAGCCTGGAGACATCTGTGATGAGACAGAGGGTGATGGAAAGGAGACTGATAAAGTGGGATTGTAACTTTATATAAAAAGAATATGTGATATTGTCAAAAGACACAGTCAAGTTGACCATTCCTGCATTAACAGGCCATGCAGAAGACAACACACTCCACCTAGGAAGGTTTACCTGGAAATGTACCCATGAGTGCAGAGAGAGTGAGGCAGAAACAGAAGGCTAAAGAACCTTGGGCTTGTGCAGTTTAACATTCACTCTTGCTGATTTATCATCGCTTATTGCCGCTACCCCCTGCATTTGCTGCATAAAGCACATTATCTGCATTTAAAACGAAGACTCCTTAGTTTTATTGCGTCATATTTTATTTTATTCAAAAGGGTTTCGCTAAAGTGCCTATAGCCTCTTCTCAATGATGTAGAAGTGCGACTATGCCAGGCTCATAAACGAAGGTTCATTACAGTTGTCTCTAGACCCAGGTAATTAACATTTCCCTAGCAGCAAGAGCGTGCTTGCAGCTAAATACTGTTTTTCAGGTCTAGCAACAACTGCTATATTCTAGAAAGAAGTTGGATTTAATAGAAGTGGGTGTATTTGTATTCCCACAAGCAGGCCAGTGAGGTTGCTAGTGGAAAGACTGGGGGGAAGGATTTAGGAAGCAATGAGTAGGGGGCCTCAGCCTAAGCCTTACAGACTTAGAGTCTGTTTTCAAGGTGAATTCCGATTAGACGATACAGATCATTCCATTACGTAGGGCTTCTGTACTGGAGTGAATGGGTAACAATGTATAAAGGGTTGTTGAGAAATACCTTAAAATGTATTGGCAGCTTGGCAGAGGATGACAAGACACAGTGAAAGAGCAAGTGAAAGGAGCTTGAGAGAAAGGCAAAAGTGCCATTAAACAGCAAAGAAGTAGAAGAAGTTGTTAAAAAGTGAAAAGAGGCTGAAATGCAACATTACAGATGTCAAAATGCCATAAAACATGAGAGAAAAAAAAAGAAGAACAACAAGTAAAAGGCAGGAACACAGGGAACAGAGGATAAGAAGCAGCAGAGGGGGAGTTAAGAGGAGCAGATGTTTAACTGGTAATTAAGATTTAGAGCAACGATGCAGCTGTGTATCTTTAGCCCCACAGGGTTGAGAACGAGACCCAGACAAAGGCTGCGTGTGTGTTTGTGCATTGGATAAATGTAGGGTAGGAAAGAACGACTGTGAGAACAGCAATTGAGGGTGGTTATATACATCAATCAATATTAAATGAGACAAACTGTATAAATATATATAGAGAGAGAGATTACAGAAGTCAGCACTGTTCATAAATGTCAATCCTATTAGTTGGAGACACTTACATGGTCGTCCTGGTTCCAATCGTTGGGGTGACCTGAACTTGCTCCGCTCAAATTGCTCTGAGAACGCCTGGAACAGAATGAAAATGTTTCTCTGAGGAGAACTGGATGTGTATCCAGAAACACAAAATCATTGTCAATTTCTCATCCGTTATCACTTGAGTGTGTGCACACGCACACACACAGTACTAACACAATATACAAGAGGAGCAAAGAGATTACAGGGTATTAAAGATGAATGATGTGTTCTTTCTATTACATTTAGCCACTGGAGTTGAGGGATATGTTGAAAGAGATGAGCCATAAAAAAGTGACTGAAGCTCTGCAGAAATAAGTGGAGTTGTCTCCAGTGCAATAAACAAATATGTGGCAAAGGCAGCAGTGTTGCAAAGAAAGAGGAAATTACTTTTCTTTGCTACATGAAAGCCTCTAATTATTTTAATACCTGAAAAACATTTCTGTGTGCGACTGACCTGTGCTGTATATTCTCAGTGGTCGTCACTGTGATAAACGCAGGGGAATCCTCCATGGCATCAAAAAACTCAGTATCCTCATCTTCATCACTCGCCTCTTCTTTGAGCGGCCTCTCGCTTCCTTCATTCGGGCACATATGCATTTGTGAGTACATACAGACAGTGTGCAGCATCAGCAGAACCATCACATGTTGGTAACTGTGTATTTTACAGAGTTAACCGAGAGGGCAGCGTGTAATCACACTCCCATGGTGATTAATTAGGGAGTAATCAGCTTAGTGAAATTGGCAATGCTTCTACTGGTTAGCTAGTCTGACTGGTCCCTGTCAGTGTGCGCTTCCCATGTTCAGTAGCCAGTGTTCAATATTCAGTATATTCAGGACATTCAGTGATGTGTTCAAAATGAAGCGTCCAACAGAGAAGCACAAATTATAAAACAGAATTGAGAGGGACAAATTTAAGTTTCAAAGAAACATGCACAATATTAGACTTTTTGCCCATATCTTAGTTCAGTGCTTAGTTCAATAAACAATACCAATATCTATACATTTGTCCCTGCTCCAAACTCTAGAGGTAATTTAGTCTCCTCTTTAGTAAATTAACAGAATATGTTGTAGATCTAAACTTTGTTCATTGTACAAAACTAAATAAACATATAAAATAAATGTTGGAGAGGATGCAAGCATAGAAGTCAAGAAGGTAGCAGCCTATTCAGTCTACAGATATGACCAATATCATCAGTCATATCGGATGGATGTCTAAGTCAATATCGGCTAATACTGATATTGTGCATTATTACCTTCATCATTAATCAATTCTCCATGTTTAAATTCAAACACTGCATCTGGTTTACTCCTAAAAATACTTTTTAATACATTAATTATATATATTATAATGATTAAAAGGTAAGGTGTTTGGGTTTCCCCTTGCTAAAGGCAAAAGATAAATGCTTTAGATGAACATTAAAGAAAAAAAGGCATTAGTGAAAACATTAAGGAGGTACCATAATCAATAAGCCCATTCCTATGGATGTCAGCCTTGGGGTTACTGTATATTCCCAACTACTGTTGGTTATACGTAAACAACAAGTGGTGGGGGTGGGGTGTGCATTAAAAAACTGACAGAAGCGTTCACATGATCTACAGTTTGTAGTGAAGGTAATTATCTTCTTTAACTTAAGCATAATTCTATTAAATCCATCTGACACGACTTAAGACTTCCACTGTACAAGGACTGCACACGGCATCGAATCTGAGTCAATAACACATGACATTTAGGCAATAAAGTGAAGCTCACTCACAGGAAACATAACACACACACACACACACACACAGACAGTCCTTCTCACCCTTGTTGGTGGTCGGGGCACTGGGTGTGCTGGACACAAGCGTGGGCGCTTCTCTCCACGCTCGCTCCAGGCTGTTATGCTGCTTGGCTAGTTGCTCAATGGTTTCTTCTAGGTGAGCACGCTGCTCCCGCTCATACTGCAGCGCCCGCTGCCATCTCCTACTGTGAGTCTCTGCTAAATCCAAGAAGTCTCGGCACGCCTGAGGGGAACACAAGAGCACGGAAAGTTTTTTTTGCATAAAATATCACAATTTTATTCCGATTTAACTCCTGAATAACAAGTTAAAAGTTACTTTTCACTTGCTTTGACAAACAGCTCAGAGTTTTATAATTAAAAATACAAACAGAATACAGATTATTGAAAAAACAAAACAAAACAACACTTTTGGTCCATGTTCAATTCAAAAGAATGTCTCCTTTACAATAAGATCGTAAAAATCTTGATTAATATGTCAACAAATAATGCAACATTTCCACACAGATGACATTATGAGAGAAAGACACAACAGAATACAAAAAGATGCAAATCTCCATTAATCATTGTAATCAAGGGTATTAATCACTACCATCAGTATGTTAATTAGTTCTCTGTGGAACATTTACTGAGTCTTCCTGCTGTGTCAAATTTGCCTAAGAGAAAACTGAAACCACAGACAACTTCAGTGAGTGATGAGCTGATTGCACAGCAGATGAATCAGGGTTCATGAGGGGCATCATTGTTACTGCGGTGGTTCTACTGCTCAGACAAAGAGGTTACTTCAGATCAAACACACACGTGGGTATATCATCTGTCAGCTCTGCCTCACAATGAGCACAAAGGTCAGCGAACCCAAATAACACCTCACACACGACTACATGTATGATGGAAATGTCACGATAGAGTCACAGTCAACAAATCAGCCTCAGAGTTTGATTTTCTTTTGACAGAAAAATCTCTGAAACTCTAAGGTATTTTCTTTGGAACAAACACTGTGACAGTCAGTTATTGTTTTTGTGTCATGGGTGGAACAGCGCATAAATACATAGAGTGCACTTTGCAGGCCAGAGGGGCCAGAGGGGCTGTTCAGAGTGACCCTGAACCACTAAGAGAAAGCTGCGGCTGCAGGCAGCGAGGTGGATGGATGACTCTGTCACACAGCTCACATAATCTCTGCTCTCAGAGAGGGATGTACTCTAAACCATGTACACAATATGACAACACCTGCAGCGAACAGGATTTCTAATGTTCCTGTCACACACATACACACAGGGTACACTCCAGCCTTTGCCCCTTCTCCTGTCCAGTGTCAGTTGGGTTGGTATTAACAGTATAGGTAACAAATTATTGTAATATCTGAAATATGTCTCATATTTAATCTGGCCATGCCACAAATGTTAAAATTTATATGAAATAATTGTCTGTTCATGATTGTTGCTTGATTTTGCTTGATTTTGAGTTTAGACTGCAATTAAAGCAGATCATGACTATAACTGTGTATTTAAAATTAAAAGTCAATGATGCAGTTTTATTCTAAGCTGATAAAGCTGAAATATTACTCATCCTTATTCTTGATAAAGGTTACATTTCAATTGCTTTAGATCATTAATCTGCTAACTGAAAGCCTATTTTGCTAATAAAAAAAAAAAAACACAAGCGCAAAAAGAAAAATAATTGGTATTAAACCAGCCTCCACTCTCTCCAGTCTCTTACCTTCATCTGTCTTCCATCAGGTGTCTAAACTTCACACTCGGTGCATTGGTTTAAATGTTAGATGTGCATGTGACGTTGAGGTCCACTTCCTCAGAGATAATCATGATATGAAACTCAACACCCACTTGAAAACGTATGATGGTTCCACTTTTTTTAAGCTGACTCACCCAGTGCAACCACAGACTGCATGTGACGTCCGGTGGGGCAAGAAAAAGGTTAATGGGCATGCGGGAGTGGATATGTAAGTAAAGAGATATCAGCATTAAATTAAAACACCCTGGTCAAGTATGCAGATTAAGCAACATGGCAAAGAATAAAATAAATGTCTTTGCATCCACCACCTGTTAAGAGCTTTGATTTATGTGAGCGGTTACTTGGCCACTAAATTAACAAGTGCAACCTTCTCCATGGGCCGAGGTCAAATCTCTGAGTGCATGCAGTGGTTTTCTGCCTTTACAACCTCTACTCGCTGTGATACTTTGATAGCCTTCTTACATCTATCGCCCCCAAAAAACAGGTCTTTAGAGTGGTTGCCCATATACAGTGCTGCTCCCTTTACACCTATCAATAACACAAGCAACAGACCAGGCAATCTGACATACACTACAAAAAAAGCACAGAGCAGACAAAACTACTGACAATTCAAAGTCACCCAGAGAGAGAGAAGCAGGAGGAAAGACAAACCTTGCACGATTGTCTGGCTTTAATCAGAGCAGGCCTGTCTCTATGTCTAACTGTCTAACTAGTCCAGGAGGCTCTGACATTCCTCACCAAGCAGGGAGGGTCAGGGGTTTGAGAGGAGGAGTGGGGGGGAGCAAAGACTAAATCTGTCCCCCACACCCACTATCATATCTAGTATCACTCCCCCAGGACCTCAACCCTCTGTGAACTCTCATCCACTACTGACATTCTGCACAGTCCATGGTATTCACCACTGAGGAGAATGGAACGGCGCCCGATACAGTAGAGGACTTCTTGTTATGATGCTAGCTCTCAGAGCCAAACATGAACACAGTGGTAACTGAAAAGGTTGTCGTGTTCAGTTCAATGTAGAAAACAAGGCGTAGTCACTCGTAGACCAGCATTTGTGAACATGAAATTTGAGATAGTGACATTTAACAGGAGGTGGTGGTGTGTAACCATTGACCGTATATAAAAAAGGTCTTCCGGTTATCTTGCTGAAGTCAGTCAGGAAGTTTGAATAGGATCCCATTTAGAGGAAAATAGACGATAAAGTACACATCAGTTCTGCAACCAGGTGACAACGCCTCTGAACTTATGGTTGCAAAACGTCAACATCACAATTCTAGAGGCTTCAAAATGGGAGTCCAGATTCTAATGGGTGATGTTTCAACCTGCTGCCACTTGGGTGTTTAAAGCAATTCACATATCTGTGTTAGAGGTGTCAAGTGAAACAGAACCTTGAATTTCAGCATCCAACATCAATAGAATTGCATCCTACACAAACCAACATTAATAGCTCTTGCTATGTAGTTAGCAATGTCAGACACAACCTCTGATGTCTACCTCCAGCACCACGCGTCAGGTCCATCCACCTTCAAATGTAGTCTCTGTGTCTCCAGCTCACTGGAAATGTTATGTGATCTCTTACTACTTACTAACCAGGGCATTATAGACGACTGGCATTCCTCCCACATTAATCATGCCAGAGCATGGAGAACGCATGCATTACTCAGTACTCTGCTGCTGCTTCTTTTATCCTGGTCCGTCTCAAATACTCACATTGATCATAGCATTGGAAGTGATTCGGAAGAGTGTGGCTCGCTCGTTGACTGCCTTGAACTTCTCCCCTCCTTCCACTGGGATTTTCAGACCCTCGAGTTCACTTAGCGAGCGCTGCAGGGCCGCACCATGCTTGGCGATGAGGTCGTTGCATGTGCTGAGGTCGTCGAGCTTGCTGACGAGTATCTTCAGGGTTCCCTGAATCTCGCTCCGGTCTGACTGGGATGTGGGCTCCTCGTCACCCGAGTCATCTGGAAGCAAGAGGTCATAGGTCACTCAAACTATCTTGAACAAGAGAGGACAACAGGGACTTTAAAATGCAGTTGAATCATAAGGCTCACAGTGTATCATTTAGTTATTTCTTTGCATTAGCAAAATAAATGATAACCACATAGTCACTATGACAACAAATGACACAGTGATTCACTCCACTGATGAAACTAGTGTTAACTTACGGAAACAACCCATCCATACCCATAAGCCTTTGCTGTAGCAGTTTACTTATGGTATGACATCAGTGCAACAGTATCCCTCAAATTTCTAAGGCATGCCCATCTTCTGAAGCGTCTCCCCACCCTCTGCATCACATCAGTCATTATCAAAGATATTGGAAGCGACTAATAAAAACATACATTTTTACCAAGTTACATTTCAGTGACATAAATGTCAGCACTACAGAATCAGTGTTTCCCTTCATAAATCGCTCATTCAATGAAGCTCAATAATGATAAATGCACCCCCCACCCACCCATGTGAGAGCCACATTTCTGAAAAGAGGTTACTCAAGGTTAACAGAACATACGAGAACAGTGTTGCAGTGTCAGCTCTATTACATGTACCCCCACACACACAGAGCAAGCACAGACAGAAATAAACCAAGGGTAAAACCCAGGTACATAAATGGTTGCAGCCCCAAAGTGAAGCAGATCTACACACTACAGATCTCCTTAAGTTAAGTGGACCCTCAAACAATCTTTCTGAATAAATTTGACTCTATTATCTCTTATATTAAAACACCAGGGAACCAGTATGCTGGATTGTTTTTAAATCAAGAAATATTTGTACATATACTGAATATGAAATCCACAACAAAATAATATTTCCACAATATGTTGCCTCTGTTTCAATGTTCTCGTGGTGCACAAACCTTGCCAAGGCCACCCAGTTACCTTATCCAATCATATACTCAATATCCATAGCATCAGTCATGCTCTTTGTTCCATCAGCCTTATTAAGTTACTCATCCCCAAAGCCTGCACTACATTTGGTAGCTCATCATTTCAGTTTTCTGCTGCATACGACTGGAATCATGTGCAATAGACACTAAAACTCAGTTCATTCATGAGCGACCTGTATTTAACATTTATCCTTTTTCACTTCATACATGTAATTGCTATGAATGGGGATTAGGTAAATTGGACACTAAATTGGACACTCTCTGAGTGGATGGTTGTCTCTATGTGGCCCTGCGATGGACTGGTGCGACCCTCATGGGGAGGATAAAGTGGTAGAAGATAGATGGATGGATGGTTTAATATTGTTTTGTTGTTGATGTATTGCCTGCCCTGTTTCTATGCTGCCCATTGTAAATGAGAATTGGTTCTCAATTGACTTACCTGGTCAAATAAAGGTAAAAAAGCGCCACTTTCCGTTTTAAACCATGGTATTAAAAAGTCACTTTATCGAACTCATACTCGAACAGTGATTTCTGCCTACACTCCTACTATACACTACAGGTTAATCGTTTGGACTAATTCTAAATCCTAAATTTGGATCTGTATCTAATCCTTCACTTTTTGAGTAATACTGCTCACACACAAAATAGTCATGCATAAATCTAATTACACAGCTTGAACTAAGGAAACCAATGATAAACAGGAGAAAGGGAACAGCACTGTTTATCTATAGTCTAAAATCTAAAGTGATTTTTCATGGCTAAAATCAGACAGAGCATTTCTCCAACAGTGAGGCTAAGGGTATAAAGGAAGCCTCTCTACCATTTAAATTCAGCCCCTTGACCTCCTAATGCTCCGTCTACAAGGAGCCATTTTGCCATTTTCTTCTCTCAGGCATGCAGTGTATGAATACAACACAGAAAAGGTGTGTTATGTAGCTGATAGAATACCCTTTCACATTGTCATGGAGAGAGGCAGCGCCACAGCAACACTTTCAGTGCATGGCAGCGAGCTGAGACCTTGCAGTGAGAGAGACCATCACCTCTGTCAATCCCTATTTACATCATAAAAGCATAACAGGGGTATTTGTGAGAGGGATGCTGGTAGCTTGGACTACATCATGTAACAGCACTGTACTGGAGTCAAATGTGACGGCAGCTATTGTCCAGTAGAATGTCCGACTCCATGTGAAAACCATGCAGGCGGCACACAAAGATAACCTACACAGACCACTAATGCTTAGTATCTGACTCATTAAGAAAAAAATCTATATCACATGTTAAAATCATTTTTGCTAAATGCAACGGCAGTATGCGACAACGTTATGTTAATAACAAAAATATTAAACCTCCTGGTTCGTCTTAATGAATGGCCAAAAAATGATCACACTAAAATGCTTTCAAATTAGTTGATATTGATAATTAATTACAATAAATGCCATTAATTAAAGATTCATTAGAAGTGAAAGATGAAGAAACCCGTCAATTGTCGTCTTTTTTTATGAGCGGAAAACAACAGTCACAAAGCTGAGGATAAACATTCATTACTCATTCATTCATTCATAAGTCATTATATATGGTAAAACTCAAAGTGCGATGCATAAACATAATGTTGATTATACTGAACAGCTTATGGCTTCATTGTTCATGCACAGCTACTAAGATGGAACTAGTAAAACCCAGTACATCATATTAACAACAGCACTGTTGATGTATACACTGATGTATACATTAGCTGACATGGAAATAACATGGTGTATCAGGTAGATTCAAACCAACAGATCAAGACCATATGACCTAAAATTACTAAAAACATGACAAAGTTAGTGTAGATAAACTTGTCCGAGAGGATAAAGTTAGGTGTTAGATTAAGGAGAGGGAACCAGGAAAGGATTAGAAAAAAGGGGGGGTAAGAGAGAAAAACAAAGAAAATCTCTCACCATATTTCCATTCGTGGGCATTCATTTTTTTCACACAGAGGTAACCAAAGTTCAGCCAGGAAGAAGGAGCACACTGAGCTCTAGCCTCTGTGGCACTGTGTGAACATGTTAAATAAGTCTGTCAGAGACATGAAACTGTTCCGCCATGAGAGAAGACAAAAATAATAACAGAGGTGAACCCAGCAGCCTCACAGTGCAAACAAAAGCCTTAAGAAAACACCACTGTGAGCTCATAACTAGCCAGCATTAAAGCATGAATCACAACACACTACAAGTCAGCGGAGAGACAGGAAGGTAAAAAAGATGGAAAAAGGCTGACGGAGTAAAGTCAGAAAATTGACTGGACTGTGTGTCATGCAGTGAGTGCTGGAGAGTGAAAGAAGTGTGAGTGTGAGAGAGAGCCACAGAAAGAGCTGGATAATGAAATCAGCTTCAAATTGGTAAAGCATGACACATCCGTTTGATGGCAAGTTGGTGTAGTTTTAACTTTACAGCAAGTCACAAGTTCTCTTCGCAAGGATCTATCCAACAACAGGCCATTGTTGAAAGTGTATTGGAAATATGTGTCCTTGAGTGGCTCTATATGGACCAAGGTATGTTTGTTTTGAGAGTGTAAGGAACAACAAAGTGTAAACTTTCTTGTTGTTGTGGATGTTATTATTTAGCGATTTTATCAGACCTGACCATGGGAACATTTGTGTGTATATACAGGCAGGAAGTTTACCCTGTCCATGGAGTTATTTTGAGCAGTAGAATTCACTTCTGAATGTTATTGAGGGTGCTTCTTTGTTTTTTCAGTCATACTCCAGCCTGAGCAATGTTGCTGTTGCCTCTGTCTGCCTTGACATAAAACAAATCACTTCCTGTTCGCAGCGCGGGGATGTGACAAAAGCTATACTGAGAAACACAGAGAGAGAGTCACATGTAGCTGATGGACTTCATTAGCATCGTGTGAACTCATTCAAATACAGACTAAACTGAAAACCGACCCATAGTAACCCCTTCAGAGACATCAGACTTTTGTTCTGACCAAAGACCAAGGTCACTAAATGGCACCACTGACTGAGATACAGTAAACTTACCCCCTGTGCTATGTGTGGCATTCAAATGTGGGGGTGAAATTACAGAGAGGGGTCTGGATAATATTAGGATAACACGTAGTTTAGTGTGAAAGGGACACTGTGCTGTGGCGAGACGTTTCAGACGTGCTGTATTCATAAAAAAGTGAAGATGGTGGATAGATGTTGTGCAACCCAAGGCTTACAAGTCTTCACATCATGTTTATTTTGCATGCTTTAATTAGTAAGCGTTGCAGCACGATGAGGAAAAAGTATATCAAAAAGATGAAAATGTTGGGATAATGCAGGTCTGGAATAGGCGGAAAAATCCTGATAAAATTTTCCATGGGAATTTATGAGAATTAACTGGAAATTTGGGATTATTTAAAATATAAAATGAAAGGAACTGCTTGCCAAAAAAGTGTTTCCACACCATAGAAATCAAATATCTACCTCATCATACAGTATCATCAAAACTTACTTCTCATCCTTCGGCTCAAATGTGTAGCTTCAGTCATTCACGTTTCTAAAAATCATCTGTGCATGTGATGGAGGGATGCACAGTTCATGTAGTGGGTGTGGCTTCAATAGCCAGTAAAGTAGTGTGCTATGTCCCGGTGATTGAGGAATAGCATTGATATAAAGTAAGTTCTCAATCTTCAAATTTGAAAAAAAAAAATCAGTTTATTCACAGTCATTTCCATGAAAAATATCCAATTTCGAAAATTCCCAGAATTTTGCAACTACAGTCTGGAATAATGTCAACTCCAGCTCATCAAACCTGGAAATGATGATGTTCTCAAATGTCTTGTTTTGTTCACAAACCAAAATTATTTATTTGCTATCTGGAGCAAAGAAACCAGAAAATATTTACATTTAAGAAGCTTTAACAATAAGAAATCTTTTTTTAATAATGAAAAAAGCTTCAAAACGATTAATCGATTATCAAAATAGTTAATGATTAATTTAGTAATCGAGTAATAATCGATGAATCGCGTAATTGTTTCCACATTACTGGTACTTTCCATTTTTGCATGGTGACTTTTCCTGCCACCATGTATGGACAACTGGAACCATCCTTGAAATGTTCAATAAAAGGTTGACTCAATGACAGGTCTCACACTGCTGCAGAAGGAGGAAGGTGGAAACAAGAGTGAGAGACTGTGGAACTGGTGTTGTTCCTTTGGGTGTAGTGAAGTGTCGCAGTTACCACTGGCTAAATGCCACTTTGTTGCCAATTTGTTGGCCGATTCCAAACATAATTGTATGCACTGTTCATTTACACAACACATTTATAAACTCAGAGCAAAGGTTGGAAAATACCAGACTTCACACCAAAGTGAAGAAAGTCCGTAACAAATGTCCCTCCTGCATTGCCCTTTGGTTTTCTGAGCCAAATCTGTGCATGCTTCAACAAAATGTCAAGCACTACCTGACAAGTTTGACTACCAAAAGGAAAAAACCCTTCACAATATCTGACACACTCCAGCAACAGTATATCAGTCAGATGTGGAACAGAAAGTATGAAAAAAGCTGCGTATATCACACCAAACCTGTATCATTAAATAACCTTTTTCTGCTTTGCTCTCCGCCTCGCATCTCCCACCCTTTCTCTCAGAGGCGCAGATGTGGATGAATGGCCCTTCGTAGCAAAGTCGACACCACGAGGCAAGGCCAGAAGCCCATTACCACCCCAGTCATGCCTCAAGGACGGATTACCTCCCCCCTCCTTCCTTTACAGTCTACCACTACGAAGAGAAATCTGCATGGACGTCGCAAATGCAAGTGTGTTTTCAGCGCCCACCACGTCTCTCCTGAACTCTCCTCCAGGGATGATATGATTTCAGCAAATAATAATAAGTGTCTGAGTCAACATTTAAACTCAGCATGTGCATAGTGCCATTGCTTCTGAGCTCCTTCCTTTTGTGTGTGTGTGTGTGTGTGTGTGGGTCCAAAAGAAAGATGCAAGGAGGCAGCAGGAAAGAAAATTGGAGAGGAGTGTGCTGCTATCCCACTGTCAGGGCTCGTCTCTGCTCGTCCCTGGGGACACGCCGTCAGATCAGTGGAGCCGGGCTCCTGGCTGACAAGACGTCACCCTGTGGTAGAGAGACTTGCATGCCCAGCAGCCACACACAAGGGACAAATGTACTGTACAGTCCCTCTGGATCAAAGAACGTTTTTAAACATACAGGAGGTTTGAACTCATTTTTAAACATGGTGATGTTGGAGCTGACCATACAACCATAAACTGTACATAAAAATGGATGAAGTCTTCAGGTTTGAAAGTTTAACCCAGGAAATAGGACAGAAGTAACTCTAGGAAAGTGAGCCTATATCTGATATTTGTTAATCTACTGGCATTCATATATATTATTCAAATTCTATTAAAAATATTGAAAAAATGCACACACTTTATCGTATACCGTCAACCACAATGTGCATATACTGTTTTGCAGGAAAAGCTAAGACACGCGTGCATGCTGCATGTCCTCATGAATTAATCATCATGATTATACAATATTGATTAAAATGATCCAGCCTTAATGCACATATAATTTGAAGATCATTACAGAGGCTTAAAGAAAGATGACTGTTTCGCAGCGGAGTGTTACAATGGTGTGTAAGAGGAAAAAAGAGAATATGTTAATGTGAAAAGAGAAGAGGGAACATGTTAGATATGTCCCCCCAGGGGATGGGAGTGTAATCCTGGCCTGATGCTAACTGGCTCTTTCCCTCCTTGGAGATTCATCACAAGGAGACAATCACAGGAGACAGCAGGTTAAACCCTGTAACACGGCTCTACACAACTAAATGAGGAACTGTGCAGTGCAACTCATCACTGTCCCCAAAGCTCTGCAGTACAGCTCTGGCAGCGGCATCCGATCGAACACTCTCAGTGAGCAGGCAAACGACGAAAGCAAAGATGAATACAAAACTGTAACGACCAAACATTTGAGATTTTAATTCAGCAACATTTTATAATGAGCTGGCACAGACGGGACAGAAAATCAGTCGGCTGAACGCTCCTCCATAGATTTATATTCTGGTCCAAGCTGGATACTTGTTTTTATAAATTCACAGCTGATGCATCAAATGTGCGTGAGAGGAAAAAGGCAAACTGCATAATTCCTTCAGTCTGAAGGCCGAGGTCATCAAATCATCTGACAACCTCAGAATACAAACTAAGCTCACAAAAAAAACAAGCCCGCACGAGTTCATGACATTTTTTTAGAGATAAAACGTGTGTTGCTTTAAAGACGCAATGGATCACGACAAAGTGTGAAGCCAGTGTTTACCAGACTGCCGTGACCTTTCCACTCCACTCACTGATGTGTGTGCAGCTCTGTCCATTCTTTTATGAAATGAAATACAGTACGTTTAATTAAAAGCCACACATAAATAGGAGACTGGTAACATTAACTGGTACATTAACTAACTTCATGCTCACATGCATTAATTTTTCATTTACATGCAATGGAACATCTGCTCAGGCTGTGAAGGGAAGAGGGTCTGTCGACATCATTCCTGCCGGTTCATGTAAGACGGCACTACTGTGTACAGTACATCAATATGGATATAGTAATATCTTTTTATATCCTATCTTCAATAATTCGCTTTGAGTATTTCAGTGACATACACATGCAAAATATGATACACCATGTGTGAGTTTGAAACTTCTAAATTACTGTTAGCTTTTCACTGAAAGCTGAAGCAAGATCAAAATCCACAAATCAGTAACCTCTGTATAGACTATATAAGACTGACACCTATTCAACTAATTGTCCAGGTGCCAGATTTGAAAGATAATGAGCCGTGAAAGGCAACTATAAAACCAGAGCTGAGGTGGCTGATGTCTCTGAGCAGTAAAGGTGTCTATAAAGTGCTCTGAAATTATGTGCATAAATATTTGAATATTTAAACACAACGCTCACAGGAGCAGCTTCGGGGGCTTGCCCTACACTCTGACCCATCTTTAAAATTGTTTACAATACGTTTGTGCACAGAAAGGGAGACTTTATCACTGAGGAAAGATTAAATGTATCTGTGTGACAGGTTTCAGTCTATGTATCCACAGACTCAGAACAGAGAATTCACAAAGAACTGATCAAAGTGGTGTAGAATCTCACATGGCTGTGCAGCTACAGGCTTTACATTCCAACAACACCAAAAATACTCATGTTGATCAGGGGAGCCTGAGTACACCCAGAGCTTTCCACTGGGACCTGACAAGAAGTCTTTGTCCCACTGCAAATCAGTGGGCGGGTTTAGACTTTTTTTATGCACATTTTTGATTTACAAACCTAAAACGTAAACAGACAATTGAAGTTGCATTGCATTTAAGTTTTACTGCTTAAGGGAGTTGGAGAAGTTGGCATATTGATAAAAAGTACATGTGAGTGAGTGCAATGAGACAGTTATAGCGAGTAAAATCATTTTAGAAACCACACGACTCAAATGTGCCTCCTGTCTCTGCACTGAAAAAATAGCTGTAATCGCGGGTGATAGAAGGTTCAGTATGTGTGGGCTGATGTGGAAATTATACTACTGCTGCGCTTGGTGCAAAAAGCAAATACAACAACAATAATTGGTTGTAGCAACAACAAATCATGACCAGATATGTCGTCCCTCTTTATTTATGTCATTGAGTTGAGCTATATTATCATTCTTTTGTGTCACCTACTGTACTGCTTATCTCAGAATATTCTCTTTACCGCAGTTAAATGTGCCTTTTCTTTAACCAAATCTTTGAAAATCCTGTCCAAAACTGTGATACAACCTAGCTAATGACTTCTTGGTTCTACTAAAAATTGGACTTTCACAACTGGATCATCATTAAAAATAAAGATCCACTGTTTCACATTTCGGATTTTTTCCTTAATCTCCCCCACACAGATTCCACCACCAGCCTAAAACTGGACTGTCTTCATGACAATGACAATGACATGGCAAACCAGATATGACTGTTCCGCATGTGCGTGCCTTCCAGAGTTCTAAATCACAGGGAGCTTCATATTATTCAGGCTGTTCTTGCTACTTTACTTGCTTTTTTAAGCACAGCTGAAGTGATTTCACATGGCCCTAAGCAACTGCTTTACTATTGTTACTAAAATCTGCAAGTAGTTAACATTGAACTGTGTCCTACAGGAATTGGTCTTTAATTTGATTCATAATAACATCCATTAATAATAACAAAGGTTAATTTGGTGCCTGGTAATACCTTTCATCATCTGTTTAGCCTATGAATTTTTATCCACGAGTCCATGAACACAAATATAGGATGGATCTAGAATGATGTTTTAGTTTATACTAATAATAATTAGGGATGCACCGATATGACCATTTCCGCCGATACCGATATCCGATATTAATATTGCTGCTATGGCCGATAACCGATATCTACCGATATCGATATATGTTTTTTAAAAAAAGTTTCTGAGATGATAAAAGTTTGTACAGAATGAAAATCATGTCACACACAAAATCACACACACATACACCGCTGACATTCTCTCTCCTCAACACACACAGACACAGACACACAGACACAGACACAGACACACACACTTTAATATCAACATTTTCCTCAAAGCAGCATCTCTGTCACTCATTGCAGAAGCTCAGTTCATATCTGTTTTTATTTCCAGCAGCTTGTTTTTTGAGATCAAAACTATCAGAAAAATATCTTCAATGCCTTTGAAGTTCCACACCGGAGCTTTTAAAACATGCCAACACTCATAATGAGGAGCCTTTGCAGGAGCCTGCTGTGAAAATGTTTTAAACAACGCAGCCCATTCTACCTGTCTTTGCCAAACCTGGACACACAGGCAAAGTGAGGAGGACAGCACAGGGAGCCCAGAGCTTAAGAGCACAGCTGTTCAACTCAGTGCTGTCCAACTCTGCCACAGGCAATAAAATGATAGATGAAGTGTGAGAGGTGGGAGAAACAGAACAGATAAAAGGGGCTAAAACTAAAGGACAAATTTCATTGTTCCTCCAATGGTGGCATAATAATATACAGACAACATAGAATGCACTCTATAGGATGCTATTAACCTGCCACAAGCAGTAATGGAATATAGATTTTTTTTTCCTTTCATCATCTGGACATGTTGTGTAGCCTAGTATTCTTTGTGAGTGAAGGAGATGGTCTTAAAAAAATACCATTAATCTGAAGTCCTTTCTTTTGTTCTGTCCACTCCATTGTTTGTATAAATTTAACTTATCCTCCCTAAGAATACTTTAACGATT
Source organism: Solea senegalensis (assembly GCF_019176455.1). Classification (NCBI taxonomy): domain Eukaryota; kingdom Metazoa; phylum Chordata; class Actinopteri; order Pleuronectiformes; family Soleidae; genus Solea; species Solea senegalensis. The sequence goes on along the minus strand of NC_058025.1, from coordinate 8,471,275 downwards.
TAGGGTTCAGCAGGTCCCATTTCAACAGCTGAACACTGAAATACCGCCCCCAACACATAATAAGCGTACACAGAGATGCATGTTGTTAAAATAATACGTAGGCCTGACAAGCTCCAACTCATCCATATGCAAATTTGAGGTAAGAGCAGGCGCACAGGAGAGAGGGGAAATCAGAGTGAGAGCGGCATGGGAGAAAGAAGGGAAAAAAGAGAAGGAGCCTGCCTGCAGTGAGGACGACAGGAGAGAGAGAGGACAGACACTGGCACTGCATTGTTAAAGAAGGCTGCTGCAGAAATGTGAGCATCCATGGTGACAGATGACAGATGCCACAGGGAGAAAGATGGATGAAGGAATGACAGCTACTTCTCAGGCACATGATAAGGAGGTGGATGGCGCGATGAGGAGGGTATTGTCGTTGGACAGATGGACAGGAGTGTGACAGCTCCGTGCTATAGCTTCCACCATAGCTGTACTGACCATGGCTGAGTTTACTCAGGCAGCCCGAGTTGCAGAGGGAGCGTTTCGTCCTTGATTCCCAGCAGCTCCGGCCCTTCATCCCACTCTCTGCGGGCCTGATCCCACTCCACACTCCCTGAGACACCGCTCCTGCCCTGCATGGGCCGCTACATAATCCCAGCAATGGGTTGGCTGAGGCAGCGACTTTCTTTACTCAGCATTGCAGCGTCCAAACACAGACATACATACTCGCACACAAAACTTAAAGGACATGCATAGAAAGACGTGGGGAGCAATGCAGCTGCTCCTTCTTATAATTCCTCTCCTCTCCTGCATTGCTTCCCTTTCTTCCAGTTAAACACACACACACACACATTGACAAAGCTCGGCACGTTTACAATTCTCCTCCACATGGTTCTCTCAGTGCAGTGCAGATTGGAGAGGGAGGAAATCAGTGGGTGAGTGAGTGCAGCAGAAAGGAGAAAGGGCTCAGCAACCAGCGGTCATCCACATAACTGAGCCCATACTGCATTGCTCTGTCGCTGTTACGTACCATCCGATGCTTTCATCATACAAATATTGAGGTAAAACTGTGTTTCCTCAAAATGTGACACTGAGAGGTGATGAAAATATTTCAGATTTAGTTTAGACATATTAACACAGAGTGGTTCCACTAGAGGTGGCACAACAAAAGGTCAATTTTTTTATTATTTCCTACTGATTTATGTATCCCCCCCGCTCCTCTGTTGTGGTGATCCCCACCCGCTGACACATCACCTCAAATCTGACCTCCCATAAAAACAATTCAGGGTCACTGTACCACACCGTTTATTAGTTTGCCCCGGGCTACTGTTATCACTTCAACATTAGTGCCACAGTACGTATCACACTGTTCTATAACTCAAGGTCACCTTGGCAACCTGGAGCCATGCTCCGCCTGCTCCATAGAGGAGGATGATGACGATGCAGCATTAAGGTAGAAGTGGAACAGTCCTATTTGTGTAGTACGACTGCGTCCTGTCATTATTTCATACTGATGCATTATTCAATACATGATTCCGAGCAAGCAGTGAAGAAAATGACAACATAAGGAGCTCTTTTTGATGAAAATGAATGAAAGAGTTGGTAAATAGATAAGAGCTGCAGCTCTGCTGAGAGATTGACGACAGATAATTCTGCTTGTTCTCTGTGTCAAACAATCATTCCGTCTGTATCATGCATTATGTTAATGCTGCAGCCTGGACCATTTATCTGCCCAACATTAATACATGGACATATGAAACTCATACCACTTAAATAAATGTCAAAATCAAGTTCATAAACTAACTTCATTTGCATTCATTTAATTGCCAATTAGGATACACTGAAATATCAGCTGTGAGTTGTGATAAAATATTAATGAGTGAGGTTTCTAACCATTATCACAGGGTGATACTGTGTGTTTTAATCACCTCCGGTTATTTTAAGTTTGACAAGGGCCTCATTTGTTTAATGCTTAGGTTTTAATATGAGGGTCACTGCCATGAGTACATATTAAAGTATAATTATTAATAATGAGTGCATTTTAGTTGTGCATTTATCTGAATTATGGCTTCAATAAAAGCACAGCCTGTGACCTTTTTTTTTTATTAATGCAGCAATAATTTCTTGGGTGCATTTCTTGGACAAAATTCACAAACTCAGCTGTGCAAAGTAGAACAACAATATACTGAGCTCCCTAATGAGTGTAACATCACTTTAATATCATATGAAGTAAGTCTACTGTGTTGAAGAGAATCTGGGAAAATGAACAGGGAAGGGGCTGCAGAGGACTGTAAGTGATGCGACGGAATGCTGACAGCGACAGATTATCAGACATTTAATAAATAACACTGCCTCAAATGCCCCGGGACATGTTCGAGGGGGCAATGAAGCATTAAACTTCAATTAATTTCATAATTGACCTTCATTCTTTTCTTAAGCCACACAAAGAGAGCAAATCTGACGTGTGAAAAACAGCAGGCTGTGTGTTATATTATATGGTGTTGATCTGTACAATTTAGTGCTGTCTTAGGCCACTATTAGACATGTTAGCTACAATGACTGTACAGTCTTTATTATTAATTATTTCTCAGTCACTTTATTGGAAACCTTTATGCAGTTCTAAATTCACACATTTTTCAGTGTCAATTTATTATGATCTACTCTTACACTTGAACAACAGCACGACACAGACTCTCTTAAACCTGGAGTGGAACCCTAATTCATCACTATTTCATGTCCACAAATATCTGCTGTGAAAGGTCTATTACACCAAGTTTATCTGAGATATGCTCAGGCATTACACACACGTTCTGTATGAGTTAAACTCATTGACAGCTTGATAGTACTTAAAACTGATGATGCCTTAAGAACAACATCAACTTTTGGATGCATTTGTAAGTTGTTTAGACCTGGGTTTCTCAATCCTGGTCCTGGGGACCCACTGCCCAGCATGTTTTAGATGTTTCCATGCTTCAATACACCTGATTCAAATATATGGGTCATTATCAGGCTTCTGTTGTGCTTGGTGATGAGCTGATTGATTTGAATCAGGTCTTTCGAAGCAGGGAAACACCTAAAACATGCAGGGCAGTGGGTAACAAACACACATTCTTTCTTTGTGAGATTCATGTTCATTCATGTTTATTAATTCATTTTAAACAACAGAGAGACAGTGGAACCATCTAAAAAGACTAAATAAAGAGAAAGGAAATGTACACTGACTCAGATTGCAAATTACTGCATTAAGAACTGGAAGAAAACCAACTGCCTGGATGTCCAATTGCCTGAGCTCATTAAAATCGGTCAAAAGTTTAAGGGAAAAAGTTTTTTTAAAGTATGTTTTTGTTTTTTTCCTCAGAGATTGCAAAAGAGAGAGATCCAGAGGGAGGATATGGACGTGTGGTGTCTGTGTGTGTCACACGCTGGCTACCCTTTGTTGCTAATTAATTAATTGGCAACATCTTGTTATTGTGTCATGTGGTTGGTGCTCTCACGTTGTAAATAACAGGCAACATCAAACATTAGCCTGTGTCATTTCCTGCAGCAGAAACCACATAAATGTTATCGATCCATGCAAAAACCACATTATGAGAGACACAGAAGATCACTCATATATATAAAAAAAGGGGGGGGGGACAAAAATCGAATGCTCTGACATACAAACTAAAAACGAGGTCACCTAATGGACTCTGCCTGTGGAGATAATAACGTACTTATCCAAAGCACATGAAAGAGCTTTGACTAACCACAAATGTAAGTGACAGAACGTACTGTTTCCCGCTTACTATCAGCCTGTGCTGGCTTATAGTGACGTACAACAACTTCATATGCTGCAAATCCAAACAAATATGAACGAGTTGTGAAGAAAGTAGGACAAAAAAAATGCAATAAAACATAATGTCAACATCAGCAGATAGTTTCAGAGATGGAGAGATGGAGAGATTGCTTTGGGTCATCTGTTGTGACTCAGGAATGAAATGAGTGTGTGTCGGTGCTGATGAGAGGAGCTCAGGGCAGCAAACAGCAATCACAAAATGTGGTGGGGGGTTTTTATTACATGGAGATGAAATTCAACAATCAACTGTTTTTCTTGCAATCCTGCCTACTGATGACTTTGAAAGAGACAAAAGACTGCTTTGAATATGGAGTTCTTCTCCATTCATTTTCTTTTTGGATTGTTCACCCAAACCAGTGGGTAGATATTTAAGATACACCAGCATACAAATAACTGGCTACCAGCTATTTCACTGTCTGATGAAGGCAAAGAAAACATTTTTTATAACCACAAAGGCAGTTCTATTTCCTGATCAAAACTCTTCCACTTCAATCAACATTTCAACCCATTTCCAAAGACTAAATCTGCTGTAATGCCACACAATAAACAGGTACTAGGTACATTAACATTTTTCATCTTATTTACAATTTAAGTCATTAGTTTCTCATCGTTTCACAGTTTACTTTTAGAACCTGCACATTGTTAAGAGGATTAAGAGGTGGAGAATAAGAAATGTTGTGTCCTCCGCCCCTCGACAAGCTTCCAGATCTAGTAAAGTCTTAGTAATAACATGTAGAGCTGAAATGTGAGTTTAATTTTGATGGATCTTAGAAAATATTGCTGTACTTGTTTTATATAAAAGTAATTAAATAAGTAAAAAAATTATATCAAAGCTCCTATGAAAATGTTGATAATGTGCTCGAACTGACAATTTACTTCACAGAAAAACCTGTAAAACCGGAAGTTCACAAAATGTCACTTATCAAAGAATAACAACTGTCCTTATGTGACATGCTTTATTCATTTTTTTTCCTTTAAATGGGAACATATTTTACAAAATGTGACATTGCGTTCTACCAGACAAGTGATTGAGACTATTAACTCTTCAGGAAAATGTTAAGTGACGTTATAAACCATGTGAGTGCTCAGTACTCAGCTCAGACTTTATTTGTCCCAAAGGGCAATTAATTTATCACAGCCACCAAGACCATACAGTACATACTGTACATGCAAGTTACAAATAAACTCAAATACACCCATAGGCTTCCATCCAAACAGTTCTTATTTCGACCATGACAAAATAATATTTGATGTGCTTCTCAGATGAAACCCATAAAATGCCAGACAACACCCATAGATACCAGAAACATAAGGGTCTTTTCCATCTGTATCACCAATAACAATTAATACAGACTGCAATTATCGCTGATCCAAAGTAAAGCAAATGATGACAATTATCTTCTCTGATACTAAAAATTCCAGTTTAAAAAAAACAGCCTATAAACCACAGAGCAGACAAATGAAGCAGTTCAGTCTCACAGCAGCACGATTGTTAAGCCGAACAGTTGTGTAATCATGTTCACTGCACTAAACTAAAAAGCTAAAGGAAACAGCTCATTAAAAATATATGACGTTTGGTTTGTTCTCCTTTCTCACAGCCCCCGTGGCAAGTTCAACAACAATGAGGTTCCCAACAGTGGCTGGCCTTCAAAGAACATCAAAACAATATCAAAGCTGCTGTGTGAGATTGTATTTCTGAAAGAAAAACACTTCTATGTAACTGAGGAGGGAAAAAAGTTGGCATGAACCACTTTACCTGACGAGAAGAAAAGAGGTGTCATAATACAGAAATCCACTAAGCGGATGAAAAATGAGAGAAATGGAAAACACTGAACCTGGGCACAGAACCACTATTATCCTCGATAGCCACTTTGCACAATGTTCAATTAATTTATATTTTAATGAGCTGCCTGTATCAGCATTTGCAATTTCTCAACTTCTCCGTGCTGAGAAAAGCAGAAAAGTAGGGAGTGTGTGTGTGTATGTGTGTGTGTAGCTGGGACACAAAGTGAGCTGGTTATTATACACACATAGAGCCAATGAATCCTGGTAAACCACGGACAGCACAATAGTAACATAATGTGCTGTAACACTACAGTTATTCCACAATATAGAGTCATGATTCACATCATTTAGAGACTCATGAGACTTATATCAACAGACTAATACAAAACACCCAAAAGAGATGAATACAAACATAATATACAAACCTCATTATCTATCGACCTCACACTCCCACACACAAAGTCATATTGACACACCCACAACTGGCAAAAAAGACGATGGCGGTAGTAACGAGACAGCTGCCGCCACCATCTAACACTGTAAATTGCACTGTTCAGCCATTCTCAACAACCACAGTGGAACCATAATGACCGGAATCAACATGCACAATATGCTTATCACAAAAGATAGAAAATGACTACTAAAACCATGATAAATGAAGATCATTCCTTGTGCTGTGGCACTAACTTTACCCCAGTACCACAAAAGGTCTTTGTTTTCTCTCAATATGGCAACACAACACACACTTATCTAATTAAAGCCACCATCATACTGAAGCACCCTGATACTACAAAGAACTGGTGGTCAGAGAAAGGAGAAGAAAATGGTTAAACAAGAGTCATTTATATCAGATATTCATGAAGTAAAGGATGTGAAGAGCATAAAACCTTTTCATTTCATTTTTTTTATTTTGAAGATTTTAATGTGAAACAAAGCTGGAATGGAAATTATCCATTCCTTTTTTTATTATTCATGTATACTATAGCATGTTTTCCTAATTAGTTCCTCAGGTACAGCATTGTTAGTACACATGCGATATGGCTTATAATGATATTGCAATATATTTTGAGCTATAACCTGATATACGAGATATATGTTGAAATGAAGCTGCATGCAGGTTGTTTCTCTAAACTCAATACAGTGACATCAATACACTAAAAAAAATATACTCTAATATAATATAATGTAATAATAGCTACTGTTTATGATCTGTGCTACATGCATCCCTGGCTACCTGCTTTATTTCTTTGGCTTTTGTGTTAGAAACAATGAAATTGACTATAAATGTAAAGGACAAATCAATATATATACATATAACATTTAATATTTGGTGTGTTTCACAAAATAATGTATTCAATATAATACAATAAATATGATGATTATCAATACAACAGCCTTTAAAACCAGGAAAACAGATCACAGATACCTTATTACTATATGACACGATATGACAATACCCAAAATCTAAGATGATATCTTGTTTTATGTCACAATATATGTAAGATATACAGTAATATTGATACGTCTAGCGCTATTCAAAGGTGCATTCAGTAGCCCCTTACCCTAACCTTATTCATCACAACTAAATGTAATACATAACTGACCATACTGACCCTTACCCTAACCCTGAGCTAAAACCAATTCTTATCTTAATCCTAAAAACTAAGTCTTACCATCAAAAGGCCGTATAGGTTATGAGGACCAGCCAAAATGTCCTTTGGTCCTGCATACAAAGTATACACTTTGAAATCACAGCTAACATTAACATTATATCTGATTTCTGAATAGTCTTGTATAAACAGGTAACACTATATGTGTCAAAAAACTCACACATAGATGACAAAATTCACATTGATGATCAAAATCTCTATTGTCATCACTTCTACAGCAGCATAAACAGCAGCACCGGGCTGCTCTGACATGAGAACACAGCGTCTCTTTACTGTGTCAGCATGAGAGCGAGAGGAAGAACCATCATGAGAATGTCCAGTCAGCAGACAACCTACTGGTGGGATGTTTTAAAGACCATTCAGTGTGTGCGCCTCAGCTAAACTGACACTGTGGTTTTAAAATATGTCAATATGTCAATGACAAGAAGAGGGGGAAGGGGGAGGAGGGGGGGTTGACTGTAGGTGGGAAAATACCAGGCAGCTTTGCTGTAAGTGAGAAAACAAACCAGCCCAGTGGAAATAGCTTCACCAGTTAATAACAAAAACTAACAACACAGACACAAAGGAGATCCAAAGTGTAAGACAGAGCAGTAAAAGAGGAAGGGGGGCTGTGGCATGTAACAATGACATCTATGTGTAAGTAACATGATCCACAGGGACGTACAGTGTTTATCATCTCTGTGAGAGGAGCTGAGCTTTAAGGCAGAATCCAAACTGTGACCTCTCCAGTCACTTCTCAGTGGGGACTGAGCTGATCACGCAAATTGACCTCTGCCTGCAACCTCTTCTACATCTATAGACAAAACAAGGACTAGTGATTGTCGATTCCCAGCCAGTGCAGATCTACTAATGGATGAGTGTGATAAACAATCCATCTGTCCTTTCAAACCATCATGATTTCAGACCACTCTGAGTGAGGCCTTTTGAAAATGCAGCAGCTGCAAATGGAGTCAAACTACATTCAAATGGATTGTATTTCATATCTGCATTTGTTTAAATCATTTAAAACGCAGTGAATGATATCTATACTGTTGAGAGTGTGTCATGGACTTTATAGAACCTACAAACATAATTTTGGAAGCGTGCCCTGGCCGAACAGTTTGTGAGTTAAGAATTAATTGATACAGTTAATGTATAGCAAACTGTACCCACATTCATTGCCTTAGCAAAACATACAGGATATGGAACACACACGTCATCACTTTGTCCTGTAATGCCAGTTTCCAGTCCTGCCCACAAAGATACAATTGTGCACTCGCACACTATAGAGCATAAACACACACATTTTGCACATTTTCTCCTCACTCACTCGCTCCAACAGTTTCTGTGGCTGTACTGTATTCAGTTCACTGTGTACACAACATTTATTCAGTCACTGAAAACCTACCAAAATACACTTACATGATGCACAATAGAAACGACTGATTATACAGCACTGATGTTACGCAGATACACATGTATACATTCAAGCAGACACACTCACATTCCTGAGCACAATACAACTAGAACAAAGGCCATGTACTTACCAGGAGACTCTGCCTAATCCCACTTCAATTCTTTTCTTCTTTTTTTTCCACAGACTTTGCAGGACAATGACAATATTTAAGCAAAAAAGAAACGAGGAAAGCGGGACAAAGCAGGGTGCCGTTACGTTCAGAACTAAAGCCCTGCTGGAAGAAAGAGAAGAGAAACACGATTTACAGAGGGAGGGAGGGAGGGAGGGAGGGTGCAAAAAGACCAGACAGAGCGATGCAAGGAAGCTCGGAAGAGAGCGATAGAGAGAGGAAGAGAGAGAGAACATCGGGAGGGGACAGGGAGAGAGCCAGGACCAAGAGATAGTGAGAGAGAGAGGGAGGGGTGGAAAGAAGAGGCAATCCTAATCTGTCTTCACGTCATCCTCCGTTTCAGGACCATGGACAGTGTGCTACCTTTTACTGCAATGGGAGATTAAGCTACAGAGAAATTTAACTATGAAAGACACAGAAAAAATCAATAGTCCACTAAAGCAAATGAATGAAAAAAAACACCAAAGTAATGATTTGACTATTAGTTAGCAAACACAAATGACCAGAGGCAGTTTAAGTAAAAGATCACCCATTGCATTGTCATATTTACTTGAAAAGGTAATGTAAATCATACTGTTAATCTAATCTGTCTGAACTCAGCTACACCCAGACCAACTTCTTACTGGACAGATGGTTCCACAGCACCTATGACTTTCTCATGTTTTCCACTAAAATACACCGCCCAAGTAAAATTTCACTCATGTAAATTCAAACACAGGTACATGTCCAGCTTGCAAATTAAAGCCACTGATAGAAAAAGCAATGCAATAGGCTCTGACGATCCCACCCCACTTTCACAAGCACTGACAAAAACAAGGAGACAAACCCTTACCGGAGAGGTCATATTGAAGTGAGGGGAAACACTGCCCCCTACTGAATGTTTGAGCCAATACAGCAAATCGCTTCAGTCAGCTGTAAGAAACCCAAACTAAATCTAAATTATAGTGTGCACATATACATCCCCAGATAATTGTTTGAATTAAAATCTATCCTTAACAAACAAACACATCAGAAAAAACATGGTTATAGGTAGGTTTGTGTGTAGATCGCTATACAATAACAATAAAAATTTACATAACATAATTCTACAATAATCACAGAGCCAGTGCTTGACTTTCACAACATCAGCTTGAAAATCCAATTACACAGTAACCTCTCTTAATTTGATCGAGGAGTCACAAACTGTTATTTCTCAAACAGACTGTCCACTTAAGCTTTCATCGTTAAACTGAAGCCACAGATCCTGTCATGGACCAAAAAGGGAACCAAAATAGAAATTCACAAATTTACTGCAGTTGTCAGTATATTCCTCCTACTCCAGCTGGTGAAGTCCTTCTTTTGTATTGTATGAGGCAAAAACATGGCGTTACGTTTCAAAACACAAATTACATACACAAGGAAAGCCATAGATATTATGTGAGTGACGTTATATAACACAAAACTAATCTAATTGTGGTGACACGATAGCTGGAGCTGAAAAACGAGTATAGCTGAACCTGACAACAGACCATGCTGCAGAAAGTATGCACAAAATATGCAGACGTGCTCTCTCTCTCTCTCACACACAGACACACGGACAATAACACTTCATTTAGCACCCTATCCTTTTACAGAAATAAAAATATACAGGTATACAGGAAATGGCAAGCAACAAAGCACTCACATTCTCTCATGGTCTAAATTTAGTGATCTGACTTTCAAATGGAGGCCAGAGAGATATATAGTCTGTCTCGGTCTCTGTAGACTCTGTCTGTAAAAGACTGGGGCAGAAAAGCTTCTGGGAGGAAGCCAGATTCAAAACGTGAACAGTCCTCCCAGGCTTTTCCCACAGCCTTTGACCAGCATCACCTAGTACAACCACACAAGACTAAGTCCTCTTGGAAAGGAAAGCGTTCTGTTGTCAAGAGGAGGAAGAATGGAAGCTCAGTTCTCACGGTACCATTTACATACTCTTTTCCGACCGGACTGGGCACACAGCGCTGCCCTCTCCTGGCTCACACAGGAATCTGAATAACATTAAAGGAGGAGGACGTGAGCAGAAGTGAGCAGCTGAGCTGAATATCAAATGCCGACGGACACTGGAGAGCAGCGGCTGGAGGAAAATCAAATATATACAAATACGAGGCGGGTCTGAGAACACTGCTGTGCATGGATCACCTTTCACCAACAAAACTCAAAACTGTTGAGTCCAGAGGATAAATACATACATCACTTGTATGTTTGCCCAGACTCTATCAACCAGGCCTTTATTTGAACTTAATTCTGATTATTAATATCTTGCAGTGAGTGCCTCATGAGTGCTTAGATTTTTGAAGCTTGAACTTCCACAATAAAAGGGATGTCATTTCTCTTTGGTCATATTTTAATCATATGGCAGCCCATGGCTAAGTGGAAAGGGAACTTGGCTTGTGACCAGAGGGTTCCTGGTTTGAGTCCCACCAGGTCAAAGGGCTGGGGTAACCCTGAGCAAAGTACCCAACCTCCATTGCTCCCAGGGCACTGCTCAGTGGCTTCCAACTGCTTCTAATTCTAGGTGTATAGGATGGGTTAAATGCAGAGAAGGAATTTCCCTATGGGGATTAATAAAGTACAAAAAAAAATAATAATAATCCACTTCACCTATATGTTCTACACAGTAAGTTCTGGGGCAAATCCCTATGGGGATTAATAAAGTACAAAAAAAATAATAATAATAATCCACTTCACCTATATGTTCTACACAGTAAGTTCTGGGGCAAACCCCTATGGGGATTAATAAAGTACAAAAAAAATAAAAAATAATCCACTTCACCTATATGTTCTACACAGTAAATTCTGGGGCAAATCCCTATGGGGATTAATAAAGTACAAAAAAATAATAATAATAATAATCCACTTCACCAATATGTTCTACAACATAGTAAGTTCTGGGGCAAGCCCCTTGAGGAAATATTCAGTATTATTTTTTATTTTATCATCTGTATTTTTCTACTAATGGATCATGACTACTGACTTCTATTTGCTGCACATTCTGCAGTCAAACCTCTCACTGTAAAGCACAAACACAACCAGGGAAACCACATGAGACAATAAGACAACAATTCCCATGATCCCTTGCTGCTTCCCGACATCTCCAAACCAAGTATTTTGTCATTCTTTGACTGAGAGACCCTGAGTGGCAGAAACTACATACTGTACTGTGCGTTAAATCTTCCATCTTAATCCGGAGCGTCATCTGCTCTTACCTGACTGATCGTTCATCATGCGAATGGCTTTGGCTTTGGCTAACTCCAGTGCCGTGACCCATCTCTGCCGCTCCACTTCGGTGCTCGCCTTCAGGTGGTATGTGCGGCCGCCACTGCTCAGGACAATGTTGCAGGCGTCCTCTGTGTCGATGTGAGCCGTGGCCAGGTTTATCGTTCCACGACATGTGTGCGCCATCTCCGCCTGCGTCCTGCACAAAAAATACCAGAGAGACAAATGCAGAACGTGACTATTTGTTAGGAGTGGCTCGATGGCAATATCAGAGTCTTCAGAATGCAGATACTGATATCAGATCAATACAGTTGTTACCTTTTAACCCTTTAACACCGAAGACTTAAAATGCCAATTTCTCTAGAATAATTAGAACTTTGAATATCTCACAGTTATTTACATTTACTGCATGTTAAAAGAGTGTATTAACAGTTTTTAAACAGTTTAAAAATAGTTTTATTTAGAAAACAACACTGCAGTTGTACATGAACAAGAGATTTTGCCTTTGAAATTTACAAACAAAACTTTGTCTCCCAATGTGCAAAAACAGGCCAAGAAAATGGAAACCATGCACAGGCATTTTTTGTTATTTTTTCTAATTTTCGCCTCTCATATTCTGTGTGTGTGTGGAGACAGAGGGGGAGAAAGACCCAGATTCACTGGCTTCCTATAATAGTGTCAGTAAAATTACCGTAATATCCAACAAGTGAAACTTCTGAGCTTTCAGAAATCATTGGAATTTTTCTGATAGCACAAACCGTTGCATACTTAAAGTAATGCAATTGTTTTGACTTTGTGCTTAAATACACGTTATATATATATATAGTAATATTGTGACATTTTACGTGTAGTTATCCAGTGTACAGGCCTAATATTTCAGTATTTGCACTCAATGTTAATGTATTTGTTAATTTGTTGACGGATAATAATTACATACTTTGAGAGTGAGAACTTTTTCAAATATATGACCCGGAGCCCAGCTGTAATACATGCATGTGTTGAAAGATATTGAAGTTCAGAAATGAAGTGGACTGATTATTAATCCGCACTGAATTTCTGTTTCCCCACGTTCACATGAAAACAATAATACATACAGGAATTATTGATCCCAGTCTCGTGCTTTGATCAGAGTTGTGATTTAAGGTTTGGCTTTGAACCTCAGAGGATTTTCAGATTTCAATGTGGGCTCTCGGCAGTCTTAAGTTTGGAAATGGCTGCTATAGTAGATAAGCACAAGCAGCAGGGGATATGAGGAGGTTTTTACGGTAAGTCACCTCGAGAGTCATGCACTCACAGAAGTACTGTAACTGTTTATTGTAGTCTGAATACACGCATTCATTCATCTATCCCAGTTAGCTAAAGCAAAACAAATGGGAAAAAGACTGAACTTGTAATTCATTCAGGATGGATGACCTGCCTGCCCGGATGTGGGTGAGCAGAATCGTGGGTATTCTGTTTAGCCTCCACTAAGACCAACTGTAGCACATTCAGTGGGTCACAGAGGCCTAGATAACAAGGCCATTGTCTCGTTCTAGGCCTGTGTAGTGGACAAAACCAAACAATGAATAACAGCTCTAACAAAGAGAGAACAGAGTGCAGGAGGTGGTAGAAAAAAATGAAAGAGAGAGAGATAGCAGCAGCATAAGAGATGACAACAAAGAGGAATGGAACTCAGTGCTGGATGTGTCCGTGCACATATGCACCACGTACATCCCAGTCAGTTTTATTCACTGCATATATGAAAATGTGTGTATATATATATATATGCAAAATAGTGGAATATTCACTCACTACCCACTTTATTAGGTACACCTGTTGTTGCTCAACCAATCAAACGGCAGCAACTCAGTGCATTTAAGATGACCCACTGAAGCTGAAACTGAGCATAAGGATGGGAAAGATAAAGTGGCTTTGAACACAGCATGGTTGTCAGTGTATTTCAGAAGCATCTCTAGGACTTACAGAGAAGAAAATGCCATATTGATGCCTCAGTTCAGAGAATAAACTGGTTCAAAATGATACATAACACAAAACACCACTCTGCCAATGACCATCTCTGAATGACTCATTTAGCATCTTGAAGCACAGTAAATAGTTAATAATAGAGTGACACTCGTGACAATTTATTAGGTGTTTTGAGTACCTAATAAAGTGGCCAGTAAGTGTATGAAGTAACAATAACGAGATGAGACATCCTCGCATGTGTATTAATAAGATTCTTATTAGAAACAGAACTCATGTGACTGACTGGAAAGGGTCAAATTCGTCAGAAATGTTGTATTTACAGTTCTGTGGTGGAAAACCTGCTGCGCGACATTTCTGTCACAGTTAGAAAAGCTAGGCTGCCGGGCAGGGATGAACCCTGATGCCCATACGAGAGCTCAGCCACACACAGACAGCTGATTTTGCTGATTTAAATCTTCAAACCACAGGGAAGCAACTTGTCAGCAAAAAACACCTGCTTTATTTTGGTGGTTGCTTCAGACAGGACAAACATGTCCTCAGTCCTCCATGTCACAATTTCCTGTCCAGACCCTTAGAATCGACCACTTTGAAGCATGCAGCCATGCAATCGTGTGGGTGCAAACATTCATTCATCCATCCTCAGTGAGCCCTCACTGTCACATGCAGCTGTCTCTTAGCAGCACTTCACCAGTTCCAGGCTCATTTGACACTGACAGGGAGGGTGATGTCCTTTTTAGTAGTGGACATTCACTGTTTTGCCAAACAGTGACCTCCCTCACACTGCCTGTGTGGGCTGAAGAGAAGTCTTGTTATGATGCCAATCCAGTTCAGGCAGTGCACCGTCTGCTGCTGCTCGGAACACATCAGTTGTGCAGACGAGTGCAGACATGCAAAGCTGTGAAGAAGGGGGTCAGAATCCTGAACCCCCGCTTTACAGCCTCACCAAGCAGAGTTTTTCTGTTATAAGAGGGTCAACTAACTGAATGCACTGCTGATGGGTAAGATGAGATCCATGCAGATCGCGTCTGCTCTGTAGGAAGATGAGGCCATGCAAAGGCCATGAAATTACACAGTCAAGAAAAATCAACAAAAGCTGGAAAAGAGAGATAAGGACTAAACGAGCCTTCAGGCTCTATAGTTGGGGGACAAGGGAGAGTGGGTGCAGCTGAGGGCATGAGAGAATTTTCTGCATGTTGCGCTGAACCTGGAAAGAAGTGCAGTGCTTTACCTTTCAGTTCCCTGTGAACACATCCTAAAAAAACACAAATCCACCGATCTGGAGCATGTAATGACAGAACAACAAACCAGTGAATAACAAAACAGACAGCCATAAGCATGACGAGATATACACTGACAGACAGAGGTAATACTGAATACTCTAGGTACACAGCTGAGAGTGTTGACAGGATTTGCTATGACAAGGAGCTACAGTATCACAACACACGGCCAGAGTGAGCCAGAGAGAAAAAAAACATAGCTTAAGACAGAAAGAAAACATAAGAGAAGTAAACCAGTGCAATAAGGCAATATTGGACAGCATGAAATGACCTGCTGAAGGATTGTGGCAACGTGGTAAAGAGTCTGCATTTATATCGCGCTTTTCTACTCTGGACCACTAAAAAGCTGCTTTACACGGCAGTGTAAATCAGCACACATGCATGCATATAAACACATTTTTTTCTCTCTGTAGAGCAACTGCTGAACACACTGATTACATGTATGAAAAGAAGTAGGAAGAAGTATAATGATGAAAATTGTCCAAAATAACTGCTCTCTAAAACATGATGCAGCTGCTTTTCACCTTCCTACGAAAACACGGGATGGGGATGAATTCAACTGAATTCTCCGTATTGCATCTCGCAGACAGACCCTTCAATACAGTGGTTCCTCTATGAAAAGAAGGGAAATTGCCTTTTACGACCACATAATAGTCACTTTTAAAAATAAAACGACTAAGCGGTTATTCGATAATCATGACCCATCCCTATTATGAACCCATTCAATTATTGGTTGGGCCACACACACATCAGCAAATACACACTCAGGCCAACTAAGTGCCCATTAACAAAATTAGATCACAGCATTCACATCTATTGCCCCAGTCACTCTACTGATGTGCCAGGCACAGTAAGCAGGGTTCAGGTACAGCTTTAACATGCAACTGGGCCCAAGTTTGGCTCCTCACCACCCTACACTCTGCCTCCCTCCCATCACTCAGGAGCCTAGACTGCCAGCACTAACACCATGACCTGACTCTCTTAAGCGACACAAACTGTGCCAAACTCCCACTGAACGGCTACATCGATTGTATCTGGTTGCTCTCCTGCAGCTGGCCGATCTAATCGACTATGAAAGGTCGCATTCACTGATATGGCAGCTCCACTCAAAGCTTTAATGCGCTGTAATCGTCCTGGCAGCAATAAGCTGGATATACTCTAAGAGGTGAGCAAGTAGTGCTAAGAGTATTAAAACTGGGAGGAAAGTAATTTAGGAAATTAAACGTGAGAGAAGTTTACTGACAGAGGGCGGAAAAGATGTTATCACAACCTGGTGAGAAAAGTCAATAAAGCTCTTTGGATGATTCAAACTGAAAAAAAAATAAAAAGCACAGGGCGGAGAAGATAGTCAGCCTTGCATTGTCAGAGCAAAAAGTAATCAATAACAAGCGCAATGTTGACTCTCTATAAAACTCATTACAATTTAACAAGCAATGGTGCTGACGGTGTGAGTCAGACCGAGGAGTCAGAACATTGATCGCAGTCCTCCACTACCCTTTGGCTTCTCAGCTACAAGTTAGATCTGGGCCTTTGCTTTGACAGCAGTGGGCCGTGGGAGTCAAAGTAATCCATTGGGTTATTGGCTAGACTTGTAATTAACACACAGTCACAAATAGTTTATCAGAAATATAAACTGGCCTATTGAAAAAGGGCCGATAAATATTGAACACTGCTAAACAAACTGAGTGATGCAGACTAAGCCACTCCTCCATTGTGACATGCATCATCTTCAAAATATCATATTTTATAGGCTTTTCAAAGCTAGCCACTATGCTATGCATCGGCAACACATTTATCATACAATGAAGATACATTAATTACCATGTTGTCATATTTGTCAGTTTCCCTTTGACTTTACTCAACAATGGGAGTGCATACGGTGAGCCAGAGAAGGCTCACAATCATAAAGGCATGAAGTTACACACATTACAACAGACGTCAGTGGAAGACAGAACTTCACTGTACACTTCACTGTCCGTGCGCTCAGATGTCGACAGGTTACATTCACCTCAGGGACAGCAGTCACATCACAACATCATGGACTATTAATAGAAGGTAGGGGCAACAAGCATCTTTCCTTTCACCATTAGTCCAGGCAGGATTAGAGGCCTTGGCTACCATATCTCTGTGTCAAATAATGTATTGTTGACAACAAAAGACAAGTCAAGCTGCTTGAGAAAGTGTGGCACAGCAAGGGTGTCAGCCAGGACTGTACACCTCGGGATGAGCTGGGTGGTTTTGAGCCCCTTTTTCTGTAAAGAATTCTCTTTATCTCCTATGAGTTTGTTTAGTTTAATTTGGAATTTGACTGAGGAGAAATGCTTAAAGCACGTCATCCCATCCAGCGACAAAGCAAATTCTGCTCTCTAACCTAGCAATTGAGGACAACATTTAAAAAGGCAATTATCTCGGAAGGATAAGCTCAGTTTCACATTGATTACGTTCATTACTGGAAGCTTTTCTAGATTCAAAATCATGCTGTAGGGCATTTCATTTTTTTCCCCCACAGCTTTGACTACTCGTACTGTTAAAAAAGGAAAAGCGAGGATAACTTACTTCTGCTGTGAACCATTTTAAAAAGTGGGTCAGTCAGGGTGAACAAGTGTTCATGTGGTCAGGCGTGCATGCACACACACACACACGCACGCACACGGTTCAGGGCTTCCTGGTGATTGCATCATTAATTGTCTAATGCCCGTTCCAAAGGTCAAAATGTTGAGTGCACTCATTAATAGGTTTTCGCAGAGACGCACTGTAAGTTAACATTACAGGAATCAATCAATATAACCGTGCACCAAGGACAGTGTGACCTAGAAGGTAGCACAGAAGGGTATTTCACTGTTGACAAACGCACTCGAGCAGGAGCAGAGCAAGCTTTAAAGCCAGGTTAAACATGCAAGATCAACACAACACAACCTTCTGTGCAACAAAATAAATCACAATGCAGAAGATCACTTCTGACTCAACATCTTCATTAGTGAATAAATCAAAGTGAAAGTCAGTAAACTGGAAAAGTTTCACCACAATTTGAGGTTATTTTGCCACATATACTGTTCCCAAGGTCACTTCTCGACCTCCTCAGACTCATCCATGTGATGGTTAAATTAACGTGCTATGATCATATGATCATAAATTCTTAATTCTTTCTGATTAAATCAATGTTGAACTCAGGTTATGATACAACCTTATGGCCTTAGTACAACTTAAAAAGACTTGCACAAACTTTCAACATTGTTGATGCCAACTTCCATAAAACACAAAGAACAAACACACCTTCTCACCATGTGGGACACTTCTATGTCGATTGTGTTCAGGACTAATTATCTTTTGTCCAACACATAAGACACTGTCTTGTAGTTTTTTTGTTGTGCCTTTATACCTGTGCTCCCCACACCTGTGGAAACATGACACCCTCACAAAGAGGCACCTGAGCCACAGGTGTCATTCTGTCACACAGCTCACAGCTGAACTGTGTGTGTAGACTAAAGACAGACTGATAATGACAGTGACCTTATCTGGAAACATTATGTTGTGACAGTGATCCCTCTGAGCTACAGAAACATTTCACACATTTTAAATAGTAGTCATGTCTCATAGGTATGCAGTACATCAATATACAGCAAATTAAACCTTTATACTATTGCCCAGCCCTAATTGTAATAGATTTTTAACCTTTGTGAGGCGTTCTGTAGGATTTTAAATGTTTGCAAAAAGAAGAACATGCACATGTTACACTGCCCTACACAAAGGAGTTTGAGCAAATAAAATCCCTGAAATATTTATATCAATCTTAACAAACGCTGCAACATGTGTGGACATAAGATGGACAGGAAGACACAGTTTACCGGCATCAAGTGCAATAAATGCATTTGCAACACAAAAGAACTGATACTCATAAAAGTGGTCCAAAGGGCAAATATCAAAAAACAAATGTTTATACTTCATGTAACTGGGCTAAAGTACACACATTATTGAGTAGTTTTACAAACCTAATAATACACTGGGTCCAAGAGAACCATGAACATTAGCTGTGTTACAGAGATATGAACACATATTGGTTGAATTTAAATTGAAGACTATAATGTGCTGAAGATGAGATTTTTGGGTAAATGTGATGGGAGAGAATTTTCCTAAAATTCAAGTCTTGGTAATAAACTGGGATTAGGGAATAGGGGATCGAGACATGTCAAGCTGTCTCTGGTTGTCACAGCTGGAGCTTCACTTGTCACCAGCTAGCCTGCTAGCTTAGTTTGCTAGCAATTTAAATTTAAACGTCGGGCACTTGCTGACACTTGCGGCTGAAACCTCGCTGCTGTGGCCACTTCACAGACGTCTCTGTGCTGGTGCCGTTTTCTCCTACCCACACCCAGTTCAAACTAACACGTCCTCCTGTCTCAGTGAGACATGGACGTGGACAGACAGGCTTTAGCCCGCTGCTAACCAGCTGAGCTGAAGCAGCTGTGATGGTGCGCGTGACTCGGATGATTTTTTGTTTTAGAGAAAACGTCGCACTTTTGTGTCTGTTGAGTTAATTTACCTGTAATAGGAGAGCAGGCCATTGCTGAGGACAAACCACCGCCGCTGGTAGCCTTTCAAGTAGTTGGTCCATTTGAAGAGCCAGCCTTTGTAAGTGTCAGACCCTGGCGCCGCCGGGGCCGAGGCGGCAGAGGCGGATGCCGAGCCCTTGCCTTGCTCGCTCATCCTCCGCCGGTGCTGGATCGACGGCGGGCAGCGCACAACGGGGGACAGAGACACTACCCCACCGCGGGGCAGAACCGCTGCGAGGACGTCAGCTCTGACGAATGAACGCGGTGGAGGAGGGTCCGGTCTACGGCGAGAGAAACCACCGCGGTCCCTTCTCACATGACGCCGGGACGAATGGACAGATGAGTGGAAGTGATGCCATGACTGTGAACAGATGCAGACTGCAGATGATTCTCAGCACAGAGCTGCACTGGATAGACAGGAAAGCCCTCACATGGCTTCCATAATACACTCTGATAAGACTGTCAGCGAACCAGCAGTGGTTTCCATGACGACAGAGCCAAAACAGTGTTGGACTGTAACTTTTAGAGTTAGCATCTGCAAGTTGTGGTTTATACATATATATGACTGTAAATGACGGCTCTAGCAGCCCGTGTCTATGATTCAGACCTGAACCACGTGATGTTGTTATTACAACATTCCTAAACATCTGACATGCTGTTTGGTTTGGTTTTACTCCTGATACTGTGAGGACATTTGTGACACACAAACTGTATCCATTACCTTAACTTTAAGCACCACTTAATGCCTAATTCTAATCTTAATCTAATCAAATTCTGCTGCTAACTTCAACCAGAATTTATTGCAAATTCAAATTGTCACTCTGTGTCTCCACAGACACAAAAACAAAACACACCTATACGGAGAAACCCCAGAGAGAGTCATGTGGACCTGATTGTGTGAACTCATTTGACAAAAGTTTGAATGTAACATTTGTTTGTATTCAAAGGTTACATATAACAGTTACAGCATTTGTCATTTTTGATTTTTCTGTGTTCTCTGCCAATTCAAAAAGTAATTCTCTCATATTGGAAGCACTTCATATATTTAATATAAAGACTATTTTTTTCTCTTTATGTTGTGTCATGTGCTAATCCTTTAATGGGCTTTAAATTTATTAACGCAGTGAATTTTGAACAAAAACATTACACACATTTATCACAGGCCATGATCCCGATTAGGTTCTGGCTACATTTTAATTGTGAAAATAACATTTTTATATTTTATAATTAAATGTAAGAAAACCAGATGTGGGGGCCATATTTTGAGTCAGTCATGTGATCATTCATTTCTGCATGAGCCACGAGGCTGGATTATTAAGCAGGGGCCCCCCCATTCCTCTAGGGACCCACGTGTCCCCTTCGGCCGTTGCTTTCTTAATTAATTTTCTGTACAAGCTGAGTTGATCTTGAGGCTCTTTCTTTGCAGAAGAGATGCTGCATTTATGAAATAAACCAAGAAATTTATAAACATTTGATAAACATTTTCATAAATTGATTGACAGGATCAAAAATGTCTGATATCACAAAATAAACAGCAGTGGACCACCAGTCAAATATGGGCAGTTCATTCATCACATGCTGTTGCATGCAATGAAGTATCAACTCAAAGCAAAAACACTTACTAGAATATGTTTCTTCATCTTTATATTCTTCTTTGACACCTGTTTAGATATCCATCTCTGATGTGGCTCCTGATAACACTGTCCTACCACAAGGAGGCAATGTTGTCAAACATGATCCAATATGTTGCAATTGCGCCAGAGGATTAAGAAAAGAGCAAAGAAATGTTGTTGTTGTTGTTCTCAAATGCATTTTAATAACTTAGCATGTTTCCAAAAATCCAAATCAAAATAAAATCACAGTACTAACACGGTAAAAAATAAATACAAGTCATGTTTCTGATAAAAAACTGTAGCCCTTTTTATTTGGAAACACGCACACAAAGAAACCAATGAGAACTCATGCTACACACAGTTGCTTTCTGTTGTATCTCTGCTACATTTGACTTCCTTTTTTTCTTCTTTTTTTTTAAACAAGAAAAAAAAAACCCTAACACGGCCATCTGCCCTGACTGAAAGATTCAACATTACATCTTGGAGAGAATGATGAGCTTGTGCTCTCACATGCCAGTGAAAAACGAACACATTCACTCTCGTCGGCTGCTTATTACAGCCTCCGAAAAACCATGTACTAGAAAATAAAAATATAAAGTAAAAACAATATCACAATTTCACATCAGTGCAATTAAACCCTGACCTGTTGGCTTTTCTTTTTTTTTCACCAACAAAAGCATGCAAATCACTCTACAAATCACTCTTATGTACAATTGGTCTGCTCGCTCTAAGTGCAGCTGTATCCACAAAGTATCCAGCGAGGCCTAATCAAATGAAACAGCTACAGTTAATCTCACAACATTTCCAATTAGATACTACAAAGATACTGAAATGAAAGCTTAAGTAAGGTTTCCTGTATGTCTGGGATGCACTTGTGGTTTTTTTTGAGGAATCCTTGAGTTCTAATTCCTTCGTCCTGCAGAATGTGACTTTAAATGGGTTATATCTACTGTGTTTGGGGGCATTTTTAATATAATAGAGGTACACGTAATATATTCAGGGCATCTCTGTGGAGTTTTATTGCTCCTTCCTAATCCTAATCCACACCTTAAACACCTTAAACACCTTATCTTGCAGTCTGTCGTTTGCTTGCCTGAATGTCAGTTCATCACTTATCCAGGAAAGTAAAAACACAGACACACACAGAGGTGGAAAGTAATGACTTACTTTATAATTTAATTTACTCACGTTACTGTAATTGAGTAGGTTTTTTTTGTGTGCTTTTGAGTATTTTTTAAATACAAAGACGTGCTGTGCTTCACTACATTTTAAATCACATTGTTAATAAACAAATGATAAAAAATAAAAAACAAATTCATGCATGGGAAACTTTGGCAGTGAATGTTGAAGGCAGGTGAACTAAATGCTAATTAATTTTTTATGGGACTTCATGGGAGATTTGTGTCCCCTTGTCCTTTTTGCACAACACAAGAAATAACCCCAACTTTGTTATTAAGTCACTTTTAAACAAGCTACTTTTTTTACTTTAACTCAAGTACATTTTTTAGAGCAGTACTTTTAATTGTACTTAAGTACATTTCTATCAAAAAAGCGGTACTTTTACTTGAGTAGAACATTTCAGTTACTCTTTCCACCTCTGGACACACAGGTTTTCACAGCCATTCTTGTTAGGGACACATTGACTTTCATTCATTTGGACAGAGTAACCAAAGCCTTATCCCTAACTTTAACTTTAACCTAATCACTAACCTTTAACCACAGCCTCAGAAATGAGGTTGTGTCTTATTAGGACTACCAGAAAAGGTCACTAAGAGGCAACAAAAACAACACACACACACACATAATGCCATCTTGCGGGTTGCAGCCTTAAGTGTTTTCTAGCCTCCTGCAGACCCTCACTCCTCTAGATTTAATGCATTCATCAGAAGCAGACTGAGTGAGGGGAGAGAGCACATTAGAGTCCCACAGTACATCATGATAAGGGACTGCAGTATTCTCTGCTGCAGGACAACCTTAAAACACCCTTTACCTGAACAAACAGCTTTTACCCTACGGCCAAGTTTGGAATGAGGACGGGGGGAAAAAAGATAGAAAAAGAAAGAAGAAAGAAAAAACTGGCTACCTCCTTCTCACGTCCTAATTTTAAACAAGATCTAATCATATCTGCACATTCTCCACTCTGCTCTTTGTGTGTGTTCCATCGAGTAAATGAATCCAAACATGTCGTGTGTGCATGTGTGTGTGCGAGGTGAGCGTCTGCGGTTGAAATTCAAAGGAAGACTGGACGATATTGCTGCTTCTCCAGGTTGAGTCTCACAGACACAGCTTGATTTCAGGCCCGGCTACAGTCAGAGGACGATCCTCAGAGTGACCTGCAGCTGCTGGAGCTGTAACTCTGGGAATCACAGCCTCAAAATGACCAGTTAATGTGAGGAAAAACAACTGCACTATGATAATTATGCTCACCATGTTTCCTCACATAACTCCTTACAGATTTGGCAGATTTTGACCAGGAAGTGGCTGGATGACTGTGTGTGTGTGTGTAAAATGTATTTTTTTTTTTAAATATTATTTGTTACAGCGCAAGATAATAAACCTCATTATGAAAAATCAGCTCAGTCAAGCAGGAGGCCACGGGGTATTTTTCCAGCCATTTAGATAAAAAAGTCTTTTCTCCACTGCCTGAGGTGAGGTGTGGGGGAGGCGGAGGCAGCTCTGGGGGGCGGGGGGGTCACATGATGGTGCAGCGATTCCTCTGTAGCGCCCCCTGCAGTCGGATGGAGGTGTGGTTCTGGCGCATGCCCCGGGCCACAGCGATGCCCAGCAGCTCTTTGAAGAGCAGGACCACGTGCCAGTTGAACTTGGCAGAGCACTCCACATAACCACACTTCCAGGTTTTCTTCACCAGCACGGAAACGGCTCTGCGAGGCATGAAGCGCTGCCGCTGCTGGTCCCTCTTGTTGCCCACCACCAGGATCGGCACCTCACTGCTACTGCCTTCCCTACAGGAGCATGTGACAGGTGGAATATGAAAAATACTTTTAATTATTTATTGTTTTTCACACATGAATTCAAGAGAAAATAATAAGTGAGTGAGGGTACAGTGGAAACCTATTGGGGGTCATATGAAAACCACATCCAGAAGAATATTCAGTACAGACTGTGGCCCTACAATCACTTACATGCAGCTGTCATTTAATATCATATAATAATGAAAACATGGACCATAACATGGGCCGGCCCTGGGCATTTTAGTGCCCTAGGCAAGATGGGGATTTGGTGCCCCGTTCCTGTCTCACGGCTGAAGCAGTTTGGACAGATACTGTGGGGCAACACCATGAACACATCTACAATGTGCTCACATTTTTTCATACCAGTTGAAAGCTGTTTGAAAGCATTTGAGTTTTAGACCCTCGCATTAAGACATTGTAGAATTGATCCTTCCCTTTTTCCCCTTTAGTTTCCTTTAATATACACTTAATGACATCAGAAAATCTACTAACTGTAGGTTTCTTATCCACAGAATCACTCTGCCTTATTTTGATTGTTTAATATAATGGAAGATGAAGATTTGTGGCCTTTCTAGTTGAATAATTATGGACAAGAGAATAATTAAGTTAATCTGAACTCTCATATTTCACACAAAAGAACAAAAACATATATTAATGTAAGGAAGAAAAAAAAGCCAATGAAGATAAACACACTGGAGGACAACAGCTGTGTTACCAATCTGACAAACCATTTGTGAAGTAATGGTGTTTGTCATGGCGGTTTTGCTGGGTGTGTACAGACGCACAGATCCATGTGCAGCTTTCCCTTCCTTCTGAGGTGTGTGTGGGTGGACTGAAGGATTATAGCTCGCAGGCTCGAGGGGCCTCCCACCACACTCTGCAGGAGCTGTGTGCAGTGTGGAAATGTATAGCAAGCCAGAGGTTGGCATAAATTAGGAGCTAAAGACCCGCGTTGCTCTGCCAGTGCTAATGAAAAACACCTACGCCCACAACAGTGTCGCTAAGCCCATTTTCCGTTATGCGCGGTTGGAGATCCTTTTTGAAATCAAATCACATCAATTTAAAATTAGGGAGAGCGCTTTTGTTCACAACGAGATAATGCCGTGCTGGGAAAAAAGGCTGAATACAGAGAGCTTTATATTTAGCTGGAAGTAAAAATTTTGTGGCGTCGGGAACATAAATTATTGAAACAATTCCCTGAGGACAAGCAAACATTCACTATGACACCCGAAGGAGCGGTAATGTATGTAAGCACTTGCTGAGCTCAGCGTTAGCTGCGGTGTAAATTGTCGAGCGGCTGTGTTAACACTTGAAATGAGTAAAGGTGTTCTTGTCGGAGGATGAGGTTTAGTGTAACAAGGACACACACAAATGGGTTTTTATATCTTGGTGAGGATGCATCATTGACACAATGCATTCCCTAGCCCCTTACCTTAAATTTAACCATCACAACTTATGGCACTTTTCCACCACATGATACCAGCATGGCACGGCAGGGTTTTTTTCCATCAGTGAAAGTACCTGGTATCTGACCAAGCTGAGTCGATACAATATGGGATGTCGTCAAACTGAGTGTCCGACACAATCACACTGAAGAATGCCAAACTGTTGATTGGTTAAAAAGACTATCGTTAATCGCCAACAGAGGAGTCTGGTGTATTTAGCAACAGCACAGAGCCGCGCCGTGCTGTGCCGCACCATGCCCTAATAACCCTAACCCTAAAGCCATGAGTCTTAACCCTGAAAAAGCCCTTTAAAGTTGTAGGGCTCAGACAAAATGTCAAAATGTGAGGTTTTTATGCCTTTTAGACCTCACAAAGATATAAATACAAGTACACACACACACACACACAATGCCTTCTCTAGCGCCTTACCCTAACCAGAGCTAAATGCCTAACTTTAACACGTAACCTAAGCTAAACCCTAAAACCAGGTCTTAACCCATAAACATTGTTTAGTTTGAGATGTAACAGAACGTGAGGACCACCCACAATGTCCTCCCTTTCACGAAATGTCCACGCTTCCTGTGATCCCAAACCAGATATATATACTTCGTAGGACACTGCATTGACTTCCATTCATTTGGACCGCCTTAACAAAGCGTTATCCCTTACCTGAACCTAACCACAATTCATATCTCATCCAGTTCCTCAGAATAAAAGGTTCAGTCTTATGATGGCATCATGAGGACTACATGGTCAGTATTTAAGCCAGAAGAGGTCCTAAAGAGACGACAAATATTTTTAGGAGGTCACCGTTAGACACCATAACAACTAAACGCCTAACCCTAAATCTAACCCTAAACTCAGGTCAATAAAATCCTTTAAGGTTGTGAGGATCTGCAAAAATGTCCTCACTTCCATGTTTGTGCAGCTTTCGCAGTGAGGACACCTCATAGACATAATGCAGTACCTAGTCCCTTACCTTAACCTTAACCATCACAACCAAATGCCAAATCCTAACCCTTAACCTAACCTTAAAACGCCAAAAAAGCCTTTTAAAGATGTGAGGACCATCTAAAACGACCTCATCCCTTACGGTTTATGCTTTTTTTGGTCCTCACAAAGCAACACATACAAGAACAAACACATAGATACACAGAGAGAGAGAGAGAGAGAGACGTGTACAGTACAATTGCCAAGCCCCTGTAGCAACAGTTCTTAAAGATGGGAAAAACCCACAAACACATTGTGGTGACTTCTCTTCTTTCTGCAGGTTGTGCTCACATAACAAACTCAAAAATACCCCCAAGCAGAACTCTTGAAGCTTGGCTGTTTCAGCAGAACAGGATGTGCTGTATATGTGTGAGAGAAAGCTTGTGTTGTTAAGCACTGAGAGGAGGAATATACGGTAAGAAACGCAGCACTCGTTCAGTCTTCACTGAACTGAAATAAGCAGATTAATTCTTCACAGATGACATTTACACCACAGTCAGCCTGTGCTTCAACTGACTCCATTATTCATGTTATCACTTCATCTGTCCCTTTACTGTCCATTCCTCCGCTCCTCCTTTTTTTTTTATGGATCTCCAGATCTCTGTCGTCGTATTAACAAATTCCTCCTGGAAGGGTGATCATAATCACCCGCTCGCCCCCGGCTGCTGCTGCTGCTGCTGCTGCTGCTGGTGGTGATAATGGTTTTCTGTCATGCACCATAAACGTTTGCAGAAACACTTTTCCAGCACCAGGAAGGTGGGACTGAACTGTGCGCTGGCAGTTTGTCCACGTAGGCGACAGCAGAACAAATGAGGCCATGCACCGTACCCTCTCTATGTGTAAATATGTGTAGGTGTAACAGAGAAGATTATAGAGTTGTTTTTATAGACTTGTTTTCCACACTTTGGTGTTCAGTCTTTTACTTTTTCTGCTGTGGCAAGAAAATCTATGTGAACCCTAAATGTGATCTGTAATGAATGATGTCCACATTTACATAAGCACACAGTACAGTATATGCACATATACATACAAACACCCATACCTACACCTACTGTATGTAGATTTAATTATATTTCACCAAAATACAAAATTATACTGGATTTGGAATTTAAAGATTTCTGGGTTTATAGTTGTAGTTAAATAAAATAAAATAAAAATAATTGGTTTGCATGGTTTTCAGAATTTTCATCTTCTTAAATGTGAATATCTTCTGGTTTCTTTGCTCCGTTTGACAAAGAAATCATTAAAACTGAATCACGTCAGTGTAATTGATTATGAATAATAAACAAACCATCATCACATTAAGTAAAAATGTTTGCATATGGAGTGTGAGGGACTTCTTTTTGACAGATTCTAATTGTTTGTGTGTAATCGGCTTCAGCACATTGGGATATTTAATACTTGAACTGATAAGAAACACATTCCTACAGGAAACAAAAACAGGAAATTCCTAAAAAGTGCTAAAATCTTCCGGTTCACAGACCTCGTGACTTTCTGTCCAATAAAGAAATGATGTCTAAATGACTGGTGATGTCTTATGTGACATTCTCACAGCAATGCCACAATTAGATGTCACTGCTTCACTGTCAGGACGCTAAATTAAAAAATGTCACCACACACGCAGACAGATCTGTCATTGTCACACTGTCACAGACGTGTCGTGGCAGTGCGGGGGGGGGAATTGCCCGTTGCCTGCAAGAAAGAGAGATGTCGGTGTCATAAGGAATTAGTGGGCACGTATCGTGGGTCGACTGTACCTGTGTTCCACTATCTGCTGTCTGATCATCTTGACGTACTCGAAGCTCTCCACGCAGCAGATGTCGTACACCAGGATGTAGGCGTTGGCGTTGCGAACCCCTCTGCATCGCAGGTCCAGCCACTCCTGCAGGACAGAAGCAGAAGAAGAGAAAACACTTGGATATTATTGTTAGAACTGTAATGGAGACAATTCTTTAGAGCAGCATTTTTCAAACTTTTAATACCAAGTAACATCTGAGAAAATAAAATAAAATATTGAGCTCTTGAACTATAACAACATTATCAGCAACGTTAAAATACAGTGGTGTAACTAGACCGGGCAAAGTCACAGGAGGCAGATTTATTCCCAATGAGATGATTTACTCTCATCATCATCCTCCTCCTCCTCCTCCTCCTCCTCCTCTTCATATACTTCACACACTGGCATAGTGAGATTCTTTGAAGTGCTGTATCAATACATGGCCTCAGACAGTTTGTTTTGACGATTTAAAGTTGTATGAAAAACAATTTGAAAAAAAAAAGACTGTGATGGAAGAAAAAACATGTTTTTATGGCAAACTCAACGAAACAAGTCTGTTCACTTTCAGCACAATGTGACACGTTTTTTAAGTCGTAATTATATATTCTCAATGTCAACAAAGCTCTTTTTTTACTGGAAAATGTCACTGATGTCTTTGACTGTCACTCATATCGAGAGTTTTTCTCCTCACTCGATGTTGGGCTATGTAAATTAACTTGACTTGACTTAGCCACATGTACAGAAGGTAATTCTTAGATTAAAGTCAGAAATATTCATTCTTAGATTAAAGTCAGTATTCTAGATTAAAGTCCTTCAAACCTTCAAAAAGTCCTTCAAACTAGTTGTTTTTAAGTATAAAATAACACTCAACTCATACATCTAGTTGTACTAGCAAGTGTAAACTATAGGAAAATGTTAATTGCCTTATTATGAGCATGCCGATGTATAACACTTATATACTACATAGAGTGTATAATGCATAATTACATAACGCAGTATCAGCTGAAAGGCATGTACTGTTGCAGCGCACGCCGGCACAGAGTCACAGTTTGTCTGCCTGCTGCTGCTCATCCTGCTGCTGCTCATCCACGGTGAAGAAGTGCAGAGTCAACCATGTCCCGGAGCTGCTGAGGCTCCTGGTCTCACAGCCGAGAACAAAGTCATAAAACACAGCGTGACAGAGAGCAGCTCACAGCTGCACACGTTCATGCACTGACACCGAGGTTACAACGTATCCTGAAGGAGATAAACACCCGGCTTTCAGTCCGGAGGAGAGAAGGGAAATGAAGGAACACACAGTTCCTGACGCAGCTCAGCACATGCAGTGGAGCAAACAGCACAATCAGTTTAATGGCAATGGTCATTATTTTTTATTTTTCCCCTCTCATGTTCAACCATCACTAAACAAGGTTTATCCAGTCAATCTATAAAAGAGAATTCATCACAATTCCATACAGTGAAATATGCTTTTGTGTTAAAGCGGTTACATGCATCTGAAATTGAGAATCTGTCTCCGAGAATCTTCCTCATTTGATCTCCACATAAACATCAACTGCAAACCCTCAGGTCATTGTTGATTCCTCGCTTCAAACTTAATCAATAATATTGTTTTTAAATGAGCATCAGCACATGGGATGTGTCTGTTCTCTCGCATCAGCCTCTGTTTGGTCTTTGTGAACAGAAACAAAACAATGTCACACATTATACGTATGCTTCATCTGAAAAAAGGCTCTGTCAAGCAAGACTATCAGACCTGACACAGGGAGCACTGCATATGCTGTAGCAGCAGCAGCAGTAGCAGCAGCAGTCGCAGCAGCAGTAGCGCGGGGGAGATGGCGGATAAGAGTTTATCCCATCAAACAGCAGAGTTTTTTGCTTTGTGTTTTCAGTCGTACTCCACCCCTGTTTGTGCATGTCTTACTTTACCCATGTTGCAGTTGCCTCCGTCTGTCCTGACACAAAGCAAATCCCTTCCCATGTGCCAGATTTTAAACACAGCATTTGTTTGTATTTAAAAGTTACGTACACCCTCTCCCAAGTATGTGGCAAAAATGTGATACACACACTCTGCATATCTGTCCATTTGGGGTGCAATAGAAACAAGGTGGCCTCCATAAAGAGAGGGCCATGTCTAAAATATATATACTATAAAAGGCTTTTATATAAGTGACTGTACACTTGGGCAGTCTATTCAATTTCTCCTGAATGTAACAGAGTGGATTTGTAAAGTCTATGGGAGGGGAAAGAGATGAGTAAATCTGCACCGTGCTGTGAGGCAGTCGCTTCAATAGATACACAGTGACCCATTGTTCTATTCATGTTCAGTCTTTAAGCGAGCTCTGCATCGCCAGCCGCAACTGCACGCATTTATGCTGAAGAATTTATCTCATAAAAGGAGAGAGAGAGGGAAATGGAGGAAGAACAAGATCTGCTCAGGCAGGAGAGTAAAGAAAACATAGATAGATAGATAGATAGATAGATAGATAGATAGATAGATAGATAGATAGATAGATAGATAGATAGATAGATAGATAGATAGATAGATAGACAGATAGACAGACAGACAGACAGACAGACAGACAGACAGACAGACAGACAGATAGATAGATTTATCTTTAAACTACGGTTTAAATTAATTATCTTTCTTCTCAAGGTACATTGTGTAAAATAAGTGTGAAATGTAGCAACCTTTGTTGGTGTAGTTGCATGTTATAGCTGAAGATCCCTTCATTTAACATCATAATGTAGAAGAGAACTGGTCCTGGTCCTGGTCCTGATGTAAATGTATATAGGAGGATTATTCTGGGGTAATGAAAAACAATTTATACAAGCAGGTGATTGTGCATTGATATATAAAAAAAAAACAGGCATTTTGCAGTTTGGACTAAATCATGGGTCGATGGTTGTGCAACAGATAGATTAGGATGGATAGGTAGTTCTGTTGCCCAGACTCAGACAAGGCGATCGATAGCGTTCTACGCTGATAAATCTGGAGCCATCATCTGGGTTATTTTAGCTTAATTTAGATAAATTAGATAAGATTAACTGATGGATTGTAAATCTCGAGGCTTCACGACAGGAGTTCATTGAACTAGAAGTCCAAGTTCACGGTTCCCATCCATTCATTTTCTACCGCTTTGACCTCCACATGAGCTGACATAGGGTGAAAGGCAGGGGGTCACACCCTGGACAGATTACCAGTCCATCATATGCAAGGACACATATGGAGACAAACAACCATCCACTCACACACTCTCACACCTACGGTCAATTTAGAGTGTCCAATTGACCTAATCCCCAAATCTTATAGAGCAAAACAGTCATGTCCAGTGAAAATAAAACATGACCTGTTAAACTCCCTAATCTGTTGAATAATCTGTCCCCAGGAGCAGATTATTTGGCCGCTTTGGAGCTTGGTACTTTATTGTGTTGCTTTAAAAACTTTGGTCAAAAACCTCTTTACTGCATCATTAGCATCAGAGACTTTTAACGTCATTCTTCTACTTGCTCATGGGCACCTACGGGAATCAAATCAAAGCCTACAGGAGCAGGAAATGATCAGTGTCATTTCTAATAACGACGACTCTATCGCAGCCGTTTGGAAAAGGGCATGAAAGAAAACGGCATAATGAGGCACAGATTCAAACATGCGGAGCAAAGATTGCTGCTGTAAAAAAGAGAAAGAGGCAGGTGTGTGTGTGTGTGTGTGTGTGTGTGTAAAACCTGGTAGAAAATGTAATTTTTTCCCCCTGCCTCTATCTCAGGGTGAATCAATTTTTAGAGACAAGGCAGAGAGAGAGAGAGAAAAAGAAATATGTCACAGATGATATGATTTCTTCTGCTATTTCATCTGCTGCCTTTGTTGTTCCCAAGTGTCCAATACACATTTAAATTCAAAGGCAAGGACTCGGGGGGGAGACACTCTCCTGTCTCCCGTCACAACAGCGAGCGTATCAAGACCAGTCATTCTTCTGATAATTGTGGCACAGTGGCGATGTGAAATGCACACGGTGGCTTCACTCACACACTCACACACTCACTCACAGCCTTACATCCCATCCGTGGAGCTAAAAATAGCAACTTGTGCTCTCGTCCCATATCTCTGTCATCCAAGTCCTGTGTTTTAAATATGGAGGAGGTGCCAGAAAAAGCAACTGCTGCTGTTTCTCTGTACACACACACACACGGTAGATTAAAAGGAAATCAGATATTTAAAATGCATGTGTGGGCATGTTTATTTGTGTGTGTGTGTGTGTGTGTGTGTGTGTGCTCGTGGTAGCGTGAATGTGAAGTGTGGTGCCACTGTCGCTATCCTCCAGCCGGTCTTCTTAACACAGAGACGACACACAGCAACAAAAAAAGAGAAAAAGAAAGAGCATCTCGTCCCTCCACCAGAGCCAAACAGGACATGTTTCCCTGACAACGGCAGGCTGCGGTCAGTTTGGAACAGGCGACGACAAAAGCTGTCATGTGTGCTGACATTAGATGGAAGGAGGAGGAGGAGGAGGAGGAGGCGACGTGATGCTTAATGAGTGATGGAGCACACAGGATGGAAGCAGGTGAAAAAAGGACACACAGTTAGAAGATTCCCTTGAGAGCTGATGAGCACACATGTCACTGTAAAAGACATGAAGTAAGTTGGGGAATCATTGGCATGAATTAATGAGTTAACATAAATTTCACACAAGCTGAGACGATCAGAATCACAGATCTGATGACCAGTAACCACAGACTGACAGACTGTGAATAAATAATGGCTGCAGAACAAACTCATTTTGTAATTTGACCGGCAACGCATTTGTTATCAAACCAGAAATGTTCAGGTGTCACCAGCAACCACAAATTTGACTTTTGCTAGTCTTTTCAGGTCCAGTTATTTGTACATAAATAAAATCAACAGTTGGACCAATAAAACGTGATAATAATGTAAAACTGAAATGCTATAATATTGTTTTTTTTATTTACAGTGTACATGTACAAATGAAAATGGTCCATATCACCGAGCAAATAACGCACAACGACCAGCTGTTTGATGACAGACTTCCTCTAAACATCCACACAGGGCTGAGGCAGAAAAGGCTTTGTTGTCATGTTATCTCTCTGCAACGCTATCAATCAAAAACTGGTTCCGCCTTTCAGACAGTTCCTCCAATCATCATGTAGAAGCCCGGCGTCCTCGCCCGCCCACTGCTCAACTGACTCCCAGAGAAGGCGAGCTTCCGTGGAAGTGACATTTTTTTTGCCACATTTGTCCACTCACCATCGAGCTCTGTGTCATCTCATAGAGAACAGTTGTAGCTGAGCTTCAAGTGGTTCTAATGCGGAGGCTGCTACGGGAATACGAAAATCCCATAAGACGATCCGTGATAAACAGCTGATTCTGAATGAACTAGTGACGACGTTCTAATCGCGTTCTAGCGCACGTTTAGTATTGACACAGTACATATTTGACCACATGTTAGAGGAAGCTGAGCTTCACAGTCTTAGAGCAATGACTCGACTCGAAAACACAAATCCCGCAAATGAAGGTACAACAGGAAGTAAGTTGCTGGTTATGATTAGTGTGCGAACGTGCCATTTTTTTGTGGCCTGACTTTTGAAATTCATTTCCATGTTCTAATGTAGGCCTAATGTCAATATTATTTACATTTTAGCCTCTGTAGTTTTATGTATTTTCATTTCATTGGTGTTAATTATAACGACCAAGAAGCAGTCCTTCAAGTGTTTCTGTTACAGGTAAAACTATAGCAGTTTAAAATGGAAATGTAGTGTGTTTTTTAGTATATATAAATGTGGAATATATCTGGGAAATCGTCTTCATCTTCTATTTTCATACCACTTGACTTGTCACTCACTTGATTTAAAGCAAAGACTCGACTTAATCTGCTTGAGACTTGAAGGTTAAGACTCTTCTCGTGTGCGGTGCTTTATCATAGATATTCCTGTAAATGGAAACACAATTTACAAACTTAACATCACGATCTATTGAAGAAGACCTGCAACTAGTGTCCGAGACAATTAACTCCTCAGAAAAATTCCCCTTAGACTTCCATTAAAACTGAGTTCCTTTTACAAACTTCCAGCTACAAGATTACAATCTATTTTAATAATCTTATGTTACCATATAAAATCTATGGTAAATCTTATGTAAATGTATTCTTGTTTGATTTATTGTGTATTTATTGTTTCACCTACGACCTTCTATATTGTTTTATACAAGGTTAATTTAGTTTGTTCTCGTCTGCATATAATGACGTGTAATTAAGGACAATTTGTCATTTACAGTAAGACAAACATAAAACATAAGGGCATTGAAAAATCTCTGCATTTTAATCAGGTTATATTGTGTGTTTGTCAGAGACATGTCTCTAGTTTAAGAATGAGACATTGTGTCTCAATGAGACACCTGTATAAATGGAGGTTAAATAAAAAAGGAAATCATGCTGTAAACCCCTAACAATTCAGTACAGTAAATTGTCTTCATTATGTGGCTTACTTTATATTAGAAAAAGACACAACCTCAACTGTGGACATATGTCAACACGAGCCACTCCAGAGACGAGGCTCGTAAAATAAAAAATAAAAAAAAACAACCCTTGTGCAGCTTCACGGTCGCACACTTCATATTTCCGCCACGTCTGCAAGAGTCCGAATCACTATGTGACGAGAAAAGCAATCATTTGCAGCGCCTTATCACAGACTGTATCAACGGAGATTAGGTGAGGAAAAATGTCCGGAGAGCAGGCGACAGAGAGGGAGAGAGAGAGAGAGGGAGGACACTCTCTGTGTGGGAGGAAGTCATGGAGATAGATACACACTGAGGCAAAAACAGGAAAAGAAGAAGAAGAAGAAGAAGAAGAAGAAGCAGCAAACAAAGTCATTTGTCATCACATTTTTTTATCACGCGCTGTCACTGACGCTCGTCTAAGTGCAACACTTTCAGCAGAGTCTCTACACCTTCTCAGACGCACTTTAATATAATCCTGCCTCGTACTGGAAGAGTAGACGTTAGATGAAATAACGTCTGTGGGCAGTATGTGTTTTTAAAAACAGGGTCATGAATATTCATCTGAACTGTTGGGAAATGGCCTCACTGACTCACTCCATCCTGCAGCTTCTTCATCATCACAACATTTCTGACTTTATTTCCTCATCCGTTATTTCAACACTGTCCTTTAGACCTTTTTTAATTGACTGCAGCTAATTCCCATGGTCTCCTCACTCAGCGTTTGGTTTTCAATATATAATTCTGGCTGTAGCTGTAATTAAAAAAAAAATCTGCTGCGCCGCAACTTAGAAAGTAGGTTTGTCTCTTTGTTGCTGACACAACAACTCTCTGCTCACTGTGTCCACTGTGTCCACTGTGTCTTTAACGTCTCTGCCTGTGAGACATAGACAAAAAAACTTCTCTCCTCTGATTTCACAATACTGTGTAATACTGTGATTCCCAAAGTAATAATCTGCTGTACTGTAATCATTTCTACAAATGAGGGCTGAGCCTCCTTATAACCACCCTCTGGTTCCGGCCCTGTGTTTTCAAAGTCCACATTTCATTTGTTTATTTATGTTACCCGTGAGGTGACTTGAGAGGTGTGGTACTATTCAGTGAGTCAGTGGGAGGAAAAAAAAGAAGCAGGAAAGACATAACATATTATCTCAAGGGCCGAATACAATTGCATGGCGGGCCAAATGTGGCCCATGGGCCTTGAGTTTGACGCCTGTGTGATAAGCAATAAAACAAAACCATGGTGTTTAAATGATGACCTAGTTTAGCAGGTAATATAAATATAAATAGCATTGAATGACACAGGCCTAACATTTCAGTATTTGCACTCATTGTTAATTTGTTCATTTTAATTCATAACTTGTTATTTATGTTGACGGATAATTACGCGCTCTGTTGTGAAGCTAAATCTTTCAAATATGACAAGGAGTCCAGCTGTAATAATCGCACGCATATGATAAAAGATATGCAATAAATTCAGAAATAAAATGATTATTTATCTGCGCCATGTTCCCATGAAAACAATAATATATATTTGGGAATTATTGATCCTAGTTGATCAGAGTTGTGATTTAACTGACGTTATAATAAATGCAACGTTGCCAAATCCTTGTGTTTTCCGATTGTTCCCTTGTAAACGATTTGTGGCACAAATTACCTAAAGAAACTGGTGATATTTACAACAAAAATAAAGCTGTCCCTGAATCCACCATTTCCTGTCTCCTGTGGGTAAAATCTTCCACAGTGAACCTTGACCTCTCTGCATGGAAGCTGCTTCAGGTTCTGCACCAGTGGATTCTTTTCTCCTCCACTGCACACGAGACACTTACACGTTAGCATCATGAAAACTTGTCTCTTTTAAAGTGACACTTTTCTGGCTGAAAGACAAACTTTTTTTAGTCCTTTGATTTTTGGACACTGAAGGACACTGAGAGATTCTGTCTTGGTGCAGTTTTTTGGTTTAGTTTTCTTTTTGCTTTCAAATGTATTTTGTTATAAATTGTTAACAAGTTCTAGGAGCCAGTTATCGGTTATGTATTCATTTTCTGAATGTATTCCGTTTGCTTAACCACTAAATGGTGTCTTTTCTATGTATTATACAGTACATCTATTCAGTCCTCACGAGGTGAAGGGCCGGGGTATCACTGAGCAAGGTACCCCATCCTCATTGTAGGAGCTAAAACCTTAGTTTCATTTATATTGAAATTTTTTATTATTATTAAAAATGTCACTTCCGGTATTGGGCACAGTGTAGTTTTTTCTCTTAATATCCGTTACAGATCTTAGTTTTTCACACTAGCATCACACTCATTTTCACCTGTTACAGTTTGTCAGTGATTATTTTTCTTATCTTAAACTTAAATCAACGTCAAGATTACTTTTGTTTTGACCACACGCGTCGCAGTTCAGGGTCAAACTTCATTTAGGATTTATAGACGCGACACTCATTGTTAACTGCACCCTCTACATTGACCCCAAGGCCACATCACACACACACACACACACACACACACACACACACACACACACACACACACACACACACACACACACACACACACACACACACACACACACACACACACACACACACACACACACACACACACACACACACACACACACACACACACACACACACACACACACACACACACACAGCATGATGTCTCTGTGAGTAGAGACAAAGTGAGAGAGCAAGCTTTAGAACAAGCAGGACATGACAGGAGCGGAGAGAGAGAGAGAGAGAGAGAGGGAGAAGTACAGCAGCTCTGGCACAGGCTCATCCTTCAGCTGCAACACTGACCATAAATCTGTCTGATAGAAATGTTGTGGCGGCAAACGGCAAACAAACACTTTCCTCCGCCTGTCTCGGTGTCTCAATGCTCCGTCTTTACTATGTACGTTTCTTGTCTCCGTGACCACTTAAAGCTGATTTACACCATTTCACTCATTCACTCACACATGCATGTGTGCAGCAGCAGCAGCAGCAGCAGCAGCAGCAGCAGCAGCTTTTCTTTCCCACATCAGTTAAACAGGCGCTGCCTGCTCACACTTCTACCTCCTTAAAAAGAGCAGAAACTGTGGTGAAACATGACATGGAATCTAAGCTGTGGGACTTTAATAGCTTTTCTTTTCTCGTGTGACTCAAACTTAAGGGACAGACGCACACACACACACACACTCACTCATTCACTCACACTCCTCCACACATTAACTCATGAGACTCCTCCTGCCCTTTTTCTTCTTGATTTCTGCTGACACCTAACCAGCTTTTCTCCCACTTAGTGGGGGTTAAGCACCATTTAGCAGAGGGAGGAGGTTTCTCTTTGTTGGAGGAAACAATGAACGCTCTCTGCAGACGTCTAAACACCATGAAACAGATTCTTACATCTGTGCTGGAATCTCTGCGTGTGGTTCTGCAGGAGTCTGACAGAATGACGGCTCCGGCCTCTCAGCGTGTCCGTCAGATGGGTTTCATATTAACACCAGCATTTCTCCACTGCTCCACTGCCGCTTATTCTCAGACTTGGCCTTATCGCCTCTTT
Source organism: Solea senegalensis (assembly GCF_019176455.1). NCBI lineage: Eukaryota > Metazoa > Chordata > Actinopteri > Pleuronectiformes > Soleidae > Solea > Solea senegalensis. The sequence goes on along the minus strand of NC_058025.1, from coordinate 8,432,568 downwards.
TTTCTACTCTATGGCACCTTGTCTGGAAAGATAACTGCAGTTTGCAGATCTTGGAAGGACAGTGTCTCTGTGTGTGTGTGTGTGTGTGTGTGTGTGTCTGTGTGTGTGTGTGTGTGTGTGTGTGTGTGTGTGCCACCGACAGGAGCGAGAAGGACAGAAATGTCCAGAAGCAGCAAGAGTTAGGTCACAAAGATGACCTTGTGAAGATTTGGATGTTGAAAATGTCACAAGCACTGACTGCATGGTTATTTAAACATAACTCGTTTTATATTTTATACCTTTATTTATATATTTGTTTAGACTGTGCTGTGCTGCAACCTTGACCCTACCTACTTACCCTAACCCTACCTAACTACCTTAACCCATCTACCTACCTACCTACCTACCTAACAACCTTGACCCTTCCTACCTACCCTAACCCTACCTAACAATCTTGACCCTACCTACCTATCTACCTATCTACCTAACAACCCTAACCCTACCTACCTACACTAAATCTACCCACCTAACCTAACCTTACCTACCCACCTACCCTAACCTTACCTACCTACTCTAACCCTACCTACCTACCTACCAATCTATCTATCAGCACATTACCCTCAGTAGTATCATGTTACGCAGCGCTTTATAGAGGCGGCGCCCTCCCTGTATGTGGGTGTGGCTTAGTCTCCTCCAGTGGACACTCCCCACTCCCCCCCAGACATTCAGAGCAGACAATGTTGCTGAAATGTACATAATTTGAAACCAATTTATTTCTAACTCTGTGACATTTTTAATCCTTCCCATTGGGTGAGGAGGTTTGTAACAGGCGACAAAGTCACTTTGCTCTGACTTTTGAGTAGTTGCAATTTAAATAAGTGCAAAATGTAACAATGTGATATTTAAACACTGACTTTGGCTGAACTTTGAAAGTTAGACGGAACTGTGAGGTTTGTTTTGTACAGGTGTAAGGAACAATTACAGCAACTGATAAAAGTTATTGTGAGTGGTCTTTTTAGTATGTTTGAGCTTATTCTTTACAGAAATGAGAAGAGTACCTAAATAGAATAAAAAATACCTGCAGCAACAACAAACTGTAGGCATTAATATCATACAAAATCTCATAAAATCTCGACCAACGTTTACCAAACCTGAAAACCTTCTCAAATGTCTTATTTTGTCCACAAACCAAAACTGATTCAGTTTTAATGATTTCCTTGTTTATGTAGAAACAGAAAACCTACACATTTAAGAAGCTGAAAAATCCAAACACTATATTTTAATTATTTAGAAAAGACACACAGTTGACAATTAATTTAGTAAACAACTGTTAATCGAGTAATCGTTGCAGCACTATTAGTTTCTTTTCTTTTTTTGCATTGATCCAAGGATCAGTCTCATCTCCGACTAATGAGCTGTGCCTTGTGATCTGTGGCAGTCTGTTCTATTTTTAAAACTGGGATTTTAACCCATGCCAAAGGCCTGCAGCAAAATCAAGCCGGGTCCACTTTGACTAAACACTCAATGAGCTGCTGAAGATCAACGTGATCATCAGCGTGGAGAAGAAAGGTGATTTAAGTGACTTTTAAAGTGGCATGCCTGTTGATCTCCTGGGATTTTAACACACGAACATCTCCGGGGAGTACAGAGAATAATTCAGGTAAGAGAAAATATCCAATTAGGAAGTTCTCTGGGCAAAGAAATGCCAGGGGAAAGGGGTTCAGGAATAATTTCAAACAAGGTTTACACAGAAGACCAACTGTGTACAGGACACATCAAACCAATAGTGTCTTGTGTACATAATAAAGTGGCCAATTAGTGTATATTTGATGCTGCTCTTAATTGGGAGCCTGCAGAAGAAGTGTTTAAAAAAACAATGTGCTAGCTGGCACTCAGATAGAGATAGAGAGAGAGTTTACAATGCAGAAGTGAGGCTCTATGAAGCTTTAAATCAGTCAGGTCACCATAGCAACAAGTAGGCTAGGGACATTTGATAGTGATATAAAAATAAATACAAGTGATGGTTTTGTCTTCACTGGCTGTGAAGAGACAGATTTTTGTAATATCAACATGTGGATTCAAGCAGTCTGGGGATAAACAATAATAATAACAATACTAATAATAATAACAATGATAAGAAGAAGAACAAACCCTTATGTGATAAAAGTGAGACAAACACAGAAACTGTACCTGACTGGAGCTGGACGGGAAGGAGGAGATTGGCGGGACGTCCAAAACCTTCAGCTCGTACATGTTTCCGTTGAGGATGACGGACGGTCTGTACACATATCTGCTCCTGGTCGGCGTGTAAACCTCTGAGAAATCGTTATAGATGAACTGGCGGATTATAGAAGTTTTCCCCACTCCGGGAGCACCGATGACTGCGATACTCAGCGTCTCCACCATTCCTGGAGCACGAGTTCAGCACCATGGACAGCGGCGACGGCGACGACGAGGACGAGCGCAGATGTGGATGTGAGCGTCCACGGGACACAGCTGTCCTGCTGCTGCTGTCCTCTTACTACTGCTGCTGTCCTCTTACTACTGCTGCTGTCCTCTTACTACTGCTGCTGTCCTCTTGTTGCTGCTGCTGTCCTCTTACTACTGCTGCTGTCCTCTTACTACTGCTGCTGTCCTCTTGTTGCTGCTGCTGCTGCTGCTGTCCTCTTTCGACTGCTGTCCTCTTGTTGCTGCTGCTTTCCTCTTACTACTACTGCGGTCCTCTTACCGCTGCTGCTGCTGCTGCTTCCCTGAAGGAATCCGACCCACTCCGCCGCTGCAGCCTCTCACTCACCTTAACTGCCTTCAACTGTGCGCAATTAAAACCAAGTCTGTGGCTGAATATTAAATCACGCAGCCGTCGAGCGCGGAGGAGGAGATGGAGAAGAAACTTTATCTCCAGACTGAAGGTGTGGACACACAGAGAGAGAGGGGGGAATCCTGCCACGCAGCGTGGATGGACGTTGTCACACACGCAGCTCAGCCATGATCGCGCAGATGGAGAGGGTTGACGGTGCTCCTGCTGCAATCCAACGCGCAGAGAGAAACTCGTGGTTTTCAGCGGGGGGCAACAACATCATCATCGTCAACATCATCCCCGGGTGACCTCGTCCTCCCGGCAGGAAGCGTAAAAGTCCGTGCCTGTTGTCCCCACATGGACATGCTCTCACCTGGAGGCTAGACTCTGACCTTCACGGCGCAGGAAGCCCCGGTCTCCTCATCGACTGTCTCCTCTGCGCCTCTTCTCACACATTCCACTGATGCAGCAGCGCCGAGGCGCTCCTCCATCACACGGAGGAGGAGGTGGAGGTGGGGGGCGCGCGCACAGCCACCAGCCTCGCAAATAAGCTTTCCACGTGTTGTGAAATTTGATCCAACCTCATAATGTTTTCCCCGCGAAGGCAGAAATGTGAGTTTAGTTTACATGTGTGTGTGTGTGTGATTGTTGAGAGAGGAGAGTGAAGGCATCTAGAGCCTGTGCGTCTGAGGAACTCTCTCTCTATGTCTCTCTCTATGTCTCTCTGCCTCTCTCTCTGTCATCCAATAGGATTGCGTATAATCTCTGCCACGGCAAATAAATGTCACGCAGGAACAGACCACGCGCCACACACACGCATCATCATCATCTCATCTCAGTGTGAGGCTCATGAGGCTGCGTATGACTGAACACCACATCTCTGAGGAGGAGGAGGCGGAGGCGGAGAATGACTTATTATTGGATGGAGGCCCCAGGCAGGTCAAGGGCGACGCGTGCCATCAATCATTGCGGCCTGGATGAAGAAAACAACAACAACAACAACAACAACAACAAATCCACCACTGCAGTGACAAGTGTGAGGAACAAACATCTGCACACACAGCTCGTTAAAGCTGGGATTTAAACACATGTATTATAAATTGCTTATTAATTAATCATATTTATAGCTTAATTATAACTGTTACTATTACTATGGTCTGGGCACTCACACAGTTCCTGGAAAAAAATAAAAAAATCTGCCCATTTTTGACCGGAATTGGAAAAAAGGAAATCTGAACTGGTTCAAAATGGCTCAGTATCGCCCCCTAAAGGTGAAACCCAGAAGGACAAAGCCGGAACAAGGTTGCACCAAATTTCACAATACTTGGTGAAAACATGTCACAGCAAGATGAACTAAAAAGTCCATTGCAACAATGACCACGATGCAACAGGAAGTCGACCATTTGCACGTTTCTTAAATGAGCAAACTCAGCCGAGCATCAAGTGTCAATTTGTACTGCACACATTAAAGAATGAATTTCGACCAGTGCCACCTGCTGGCAGGGCGGCAGCTGCGAGGGTCCGCCAACTGCTGCGTGCAGCTTCATTAATAATATAATATGTTAAGGATTAAGTTTGTAAAAAGGGCTTTTGGTTGGATTATAATCAGGTAATTAGGCACAAGCAGGAGGCGGCTGTATTTTATCTTATACTGTGGGAATTAAATTAAATTAGGACTGAGTGACTCTTTTCTTCTGTCTTGTCCTCATTGTTATGAAATAAGAAAACCGGCAGTGAATGAAGTGTCCATGTGTTTACTGGAAAAAAGAACAAAAAAGAAAAATACTTCAACTGGTCACAAATTAATTAAGTTAATAAAAAACTACAGTTTGCAAATGATCTGAAGAAAAACTTAGTTTGAATGAACTTAGTTCATTTATGTTACCTTCTTTGTGTTTTCAGGCTAACACTTAACCTTCGCCTTGCTTTACTCGCACAATGATCTGCTGCCTCCATCTGTAACGACAAAACAAATTTTAACTCTGAAAATCAGAGTTTGTTGTGTCTGTTCTCTTCCATGTTTTAAAAATCCTTTAGTGTGGGGCAGGATTTAGTCCGGTATGCTCAAGTATGCTGTGAATGATTAGTAAGACTTTAAACTGCTTCTTTTTTTTATATTATATAAAGAATATTTTTGGTTTGCACAAGAAAAGCATTAAAAAGCACAATGTGATTCATTTCTGTTTTCATGGTTTTCTATAAATAAACTGAGCTTTGTAGTCCGTTCCTTGGTGCGTTCCTTTCTTCTTTAAAGGCCGGGTGCATCGTGTTCTGTAGATGAAGAGCAGTTACTCAGAAGGTCAGAATGTAGATGTTCAGGGTCAGAACACTCACTGAGGTCATGTTTATGCCTTTAGGAAGATTGCAGACATGGCTGATATTGTTGCAACTGTGGATGATTTGTGCTTTATAATAGTGTGCGTTATTATAATAAATCAAATGTCATTGTAAAGGAATTCATTTCAAAGCCAACAGACGAAATAAAGCAACATTTACTGCTTTGTGTTATAAAACAAATGTCGTTTATCTCAAACACCTAAATGATTCTGACTCACGTCAGCGGCGTGTCCTCTCGATTGCTCCTCCTTTACCTATGCAACGTGGTGGCGTCCTCTACTGGCATGCGTTCATCACTTAGCTATTAGTTTTGTAGAAAAGTTAACAGAAGAGTTTGTAAACTTGGCACAGATTTACTCCACTGACTCACGCCCGGTCAGAGAGTCTGCATCTTTAACGATCTCTCTGACCTTTGTCGTTCCCTCACTGGAACATGCAAATGAAATCCTTTTATTTTTAAAGCCTCGTCAGCACCCGTGAGAGAACATCTGAGGTCATGTGTGGTTATGAAGAACAGCCTGTGGAGTTTGACCAGCAAATAAAACCTAGATAACTCTTTGTATCAGGTGACACTGGGCAGAAAGTGTGCAAAAACAAAGTCAATTTGACTTTACGTTTTGTTTTGTTATAACCTCCTAACAGATTTGTTATAATCTTATAATTTTAACCCTTTAGCACCGAGCACACTTTGCACTACGGTAGATATGCGCCGGAAAAAAATTCCAACAGTTTCTGAAAGCTGAAAATTTGCACATCAGGAAGCTGGAGAATAAGCGTCTTTGTCACCAGAGAGGAGAGTTGTAAAAATGCCTGTGCGTAGTTAGCATTTAGTTAGCAGACTCAACAAATGTAACTGTAAATGTGTTTTATACTGTTCAAAATTCAAATTTAACATGCAAAATCTGTTCTTCATGTACAACTGCAGGGTTTTTTTTCTCTAAAAATCAAGTTCCATTTTTTGTTTATCTCCATTTTAAACTGTTAATACACACATTTTAACATGTGGTAAATTGAGAGTAACTGCCAGATATTTAAAGTTCTTCAGGAAAATGGTCAAAATTTATGGTTAAAGGCTGAGGTGTTGAGCGTAACTGAAGAGCGCAATGTTTAAACATAAACAAGCGTCCATTGCATTCAAACGAGTTCACACAAGGCTGATTAAGCCCATCAGCTCCACACGACTCTCTCTCTCTCTCTCTCTCTCCGCGTACAGCTGTGTTTAGACCTCATCTCAAAGTGATTTGTTTTATGTGGAGACATAAGGAGTAAACAATAACATGGTGCGGGTAAAGTGATACGGCTGAAAACACAAGTGAGTCGGACAGGAAAAAAGTGATGTTCAATAAAACCCCCAGTGGTTCAGCAGTTTGACGGGATAAATTCTTCATGCGCTCACTTGCCCCTGCACAGCACTGCTACACACACACACACACAATCACTGACATGAGCATTTCAGATGAAAGACCCAGCTAACAAAGTGTGTGGTCACACAGGCAAGCAAACAAACAGAGGCAGAATAACAACAAAAAAAGCACCACAGGTTACGCACTACACCTTTAAAATCTACCCATCTATTCACCACCGTTTTCTGGCCCAAAGAACAAATCAACGAATCAAGCAAAACAATCCTGACCTTTGTGTCCAAACATGGAATAAAAACTCAACATGTGAAATTATCAAGACTTTTCTTTTTTTAATAGTTGGTTTTCAAATGACGTAAAACACACACAACGAACAAAATCATCATCAATCGAAAAAGAAACATGATTGAATTGTTATTATTTAAACAGCGTTTTATATGACTCAGCCGTCACCACACACACACTCACTCAGAAGCACACAGCCACCTCAGTCCATTGTCACATGTACGTACGTAACAAGACGGCGTAGGTGCACACATCCGGCAGCGTCGATAAAAGGGCTCGAGTGTAAATGAGTCAGAGAAGGAAGGAAGGAAGGAATATAATTAATCTTTAGAGTCCTCGCGAGTACACCGGGGACCCAGGATGTTGTTCTAAGCCTTGCTTCCGCTAAGACAGTGTGTGCTACCTACATGTAGAGACTCATAACTCACGAGTGTGACGCTGACGCTGTGAGGTCACATGTTTAGCGTCGTGCCACCTGAGTCTTTACCTCAGGTGGCTGTGGTACTGGAAAGGAAAAGGATGTGAGGGGGAATAAAGAGGACAGCAAAGTGGCAGGCGAACACGTCCGAGTGGCCCCGTCACCGATGCCGCGTGAAGCGAGTAAATAAATCACACATAAAACACCCATGACCCCCTGAACTCAGTCTGCCCCTCTAACAGGACCATGAACACGACAAGACTATGAGTATTAAACACAAATTAAACCATGGAATGACTAAATAAAGACAGCAGTGTGTGGACAGCTGCCGCTCGTCGATATAATGTCTACATAATGACCAAAAACAACCTCAACGGTTTCCATGCACACAGCACATCAGTCGTTTCTGCTTCCAGGGGAAAACAAAAGGAGCCGACCTCACCGCTAACCACAGACGCTAAAGAAAACTATAAAAAAGGACAAAGACAACAGTAATAACGCAGTTGGAAAGTATTCGTCCGTGTCTTTTAAACACGCAGACATTTCCACGTCACACAGGCAGAGGGACAAGGACAGTTAAAGCCTCTCTATGCCGCACTTGTCGATTGAGCCCTCCCCCCCCCAAATAAATATGCCTACAGAGAAGATTCACCTGCTGATTGCAGACACTACAAATGGCCTCCAATTTGCCAAGAGGTGGAGCTAGATAATGATTTAAAAAGCCTCATGCTGAGAAAACACTCATGAGAACATGAGTCTGTCCCCCAAAACGAATGAAGGTTGTTACAGGACGCTCAGACGAGAGAGAGAGAGAGAGAAAGAGTGAGAGAGGGAGAGAGAGAGGGGAAGCGTTTATTCAGACAATTCATGTGAATAAACAAGGCCGTCCACAATGAGACAGCAGCTCATTAACCATCCTAAATAAATAGCTGGATGACATACAGAGTGCAGGAAGTGGCTCCTGTGCTGCGTGAGGTTCTGAAATGGTCCATGGGTCAGGTGAGGGGGAGAGTGAGGGGAGGTGATAGGGGGGTCTCAGGGCAGCGGGCGGCGGGCTGGTCCTTGTGTGCTTGTTTCTCTTTTTTTCAGTTCTTCAGCACAGCCTCGTAGCTCTGGAACACACACTGGGAAACCTCCGGAGCTCTGCACTTGAGAGAAACCTGGAGCGACAGAAGAAGAGACGAGTGGAAGTGAATACCATTAGACTCATAAGACGCTCCGTTAGACTCGGAGACGCATGCTGGCACGGTGAATTTCAATGAGCCATGTTAGAGGATTAAGAGCATATACAAGCTGAGTTGATTTAGTGATTTTTACCGTTTAAAACTGCACACAAAAAAAACAACCTATAAAAGCTACACAATCAGCTGAATGTCAGACACGATCATTACACTTATTTCCTGTAGTGATGCCACAATCAGGGTTGCAAAGGGGCTGAACATTACCAGGAATTACCTTTCATTGGATTGGGAACTTAAGTTCAGGAATTTCGGGATAAAATTTCCATGGTACTTAATGGGCCTTCCCTGAACATGTTTCCAGAGACGAACAGGAAGTCGGCCATTTTAAACAGGAAGTGCCCGCTAACTTTGCCGTACGTTGTCCAATTTGCACGGAACCTTATATGTCACACCAGGGACCTGTCCTGAGCATGTCTGCAAAAGATGAGCCGTGGCACACGGCGACCCGCGTGGGTCGGCTCGAACCTGTTCAGAACCGCGCGCGGTACTAGTTATTTTCAGTACTAGTTATTTTCATTTTAAATGGTTTCATGTCAGTGAAATAAATATTCCCGAAGAACAGTCGTTAAACTGTGAGCAAAGTTTTTGTTACATTTATTCACCGTGTCAGAGAGGACAGGAGTGGATCAAAATGAGGTTGAAAACCGTACGTCAAAAACAGGAAATGTAAAATAAATGACACAGGCATAAAATGACTGCTGATCTCTGATCAGTCCAAAAATTCAATACTTGAGACAGGGATCAAGACATTTCTAATTCCTCCAGCTTTGTGATTTATATCACAGGAAACAATAAGAACAACCTTTTTTTCCAGGAGAGAAATCTCATTATTTTTAGACAGAGACAGGGGGAAAAAAAGATGGTATATTATTTCAGTCTTATCAGACACAGACACATTGATCCAGGTGACAAAAACAAAAGGCAGCCTCTTCACTCTGATGTTGGAACAGGAGTTAAAGGATTGACGCGGCTTCACAGAGTCACTCATCACGTTCACGTCAGATCGATGCAGCCGCGATGTTGCATGAAACACTTATTAGCAAACAAAAGATTTTCCAAAACATTTTTGCTAATTAATTTCTGCACAGCCAGCTGTGTTTCCTGCCATGACAAACGGACCCGTTAATAACATGCACGTCTACAAGTGCCGATCCTCCATGACCGGCTTTTACTGATGAATACATACAACGCAGCGAGACACTAAATCCTCAAACGCCGAGCGCCGTGTTTGACACATCTGTGCTATAATTTAAGCAACTGAAGTTTCATTTCCTCCACTCTCTAGCGTGCAATTCTTAGACGCCAGACAGAGGAAACAAGAAGTGAGAAAGGAAAGGTTTCTTCCTCATTTTCTTCTAACGTGCATTTTACTTTCTCTATATTTTTGATTTCATCTCACAGTTCGTGAAATACATCTCATCCTAGAGCTGAAACTTGCTTTTTTATTTACACCATTAAATTCCTCTTTAAGCCCCTGGTAGTCTTTTGGTTTCGTCGCAGAAAATACTAATACCTGCGCTTTCATCTTTGAAACCAACACAGTTTTAATGATTTTAGTGACCAGTTATTCAGCTGACATTTGTTAAGGCGCTGATTTCCCACCAGGCTCACCATCAGCTCAGTGAATACCGAGAATCAACAAGGGTGAGGGAGTGTTTTGCGCCGGGAATAACGCGGTAATACGGCTCTGAGGGTGTTGCCCCTGTACTCTCAGGGCTCTTTACTAATGCATACTGCTGATGAAAAACATCCAGACAGCCGTGGTCCTGTCAGCGGGGCAAAGATGTGAGGAAATGCAGAGGCTCCAGCCCGGAAATGCGGCTGCTCCGGCTGCTCCAGCAGATGTGCGATTAGGAAACTAGAAACTCGAGAAGGAAAAGGGTGGTGTGTGGCATCGATGGACCGAAAGACAAAATTCTATTATCAAACTTCACTTTCCTAAGAACACAAGACTCACACGGCTACAAGACATGACCGTGTCCTGTGTGAGGCAATTAAAAGTGAGTGGCAGGCTCCGTGGATGCAGGTCGCTCATGTTGCAAGTAAATAAACAGAATGCTGAATTTTAAAAACCCACAGACTGTGCAGACTGTGACCTGAAGCCACTGCAGTTCTTTGATCAATATGCAGCATTGCAAGAGGCTGACGCAGAGACAAGGATGACAGACTGATGTACGATGACACACTGGAAATTTGTGTTTACGTTCAAGCACCTTCGTCCTTTATATACATTGTATATATATATTAGTTTTTTAACACGTCGACCATACTGTAACTAGACAAAGGCATGTGTAGAAACCTCTGTCGTTATAAAAGCCATGATAAAAGTTAACAATGTGGGAAATAAACGAATAAACATTCTATGATTTAAAATAAACCCGACAATTGTTTCTCTTTGGATAATTTAATTAATTCAACACACAATCCTAAAATAACTTCCTCACCAAACTTTTCAAAGCACTCCTTATTAACACTTGGCTTATCCGCAGTCTCACGGAAAACTTGTCAATTCTGAAATTCTGTTAAAAAAAAAACAAAAAAAACCTCCACATTACCAAGCAGTGGGGAAGAAGGAAAAAAGACTCAGCCAACATCGCTGGTCACATGGTTGCCATGGGGACAGGAGATGAGGACTCTATGCCACATATTTAAAAAAAAAAAAAAAAAAGATAACCAGTGTCCTGATATAATTACTGTAATATGGACGTACGCGAGCCAAGTGGAGGCAAATCAAATTTGCCAGATTCTGACAGTTTCAAAAATTTTAAACAAACCTTCAGGGGATCACCTATATTTTACATAGTCAAGATGTGTCAAATCATAATATGAAAGGGTCTCTTAAAGCATTTTAATCAAAAAAAAAAAAACATCTGCGGCTCCTCTCAGTTTTCTAACTCTCAAACCTACCATTTATATCCACTCTCCCAGTGTATATTTATGGCTTTAATTTAAGCACTGCAAACCTAAACTTTACTCCAGACGTCACACAGAGTCTGTATGTTGCCTTGGCAACGTGTTTTGTAGGTTAGACAATATTAGACTGTTTAATATGATTAATGAATATTAGGAATGACTTCCCACTGGCTCAAAGCAGACGTATTACCGAGTAGAAAACACACGGGCTCAAAGGTTATTTGAAAGAAGTCAAAACCAGAGGTAGAGGAACTTTTAATTTCTCTGCTTTTTATAACTGATCGGATTGGACGACGACCAGAAAAACATACAAAGATCAACACACCTTCCCTTACATTGCATCAGAACTGTTTTTCCCCTCACCTCTGTTGAATTACTGCGGAATCGATAATTAAGCTCACTGTCAGAAATCAAATCAATCAGACGTGCACACAAAATTCAGAGGCTGACCCAGATCAATGGACATTAGGGCAAAGCTGCTCTTCTCTGATTTGTAAAGTAATGAGGCATCAGGGGAGAGGTGAAGCCAATCAAGTCGTTAGATATCAGGACAAAAATCTAATTTTAAAACCTTGTAACGGGAGGAAACAACAGGATAAAGTTTCTCCACTTCACGGCAATGAATGATTAATGTACGTCTTGTTCCTGCATTTAACACAGAAAGCAGGCGGTGGCAAAGGGCTTTCAAGTCTCCCAAGTCTAAAAATAGCTGCACGCCAACAAAAGGCTTTGGCAGTGTGGCTTTAATGTGCCGTGCCAAGAGAGTGCGGGGACCATGCAGCAGCACGGAGACGAGCGCACGCTGCACAAACATGGGTCGAATAGCAGCGAAATACAATCCAACCACAATTAATGACCCAGCTGTAAAAAAAAAAAAAAAATGGCCACATTTTGAAACTGTAGGGTTCCCACACCTTGGTGGACATCAAATTCAAGGACTTTTCAAGGACTTTCGCTCTAGCTTAACGTTATTCACTCATTGATCTGCATGGAATCTCGTGTCAACATTGGAGAGAGACAGTGGCCAGTGCTGCTAATTATGTTTGTTCTGCATACATGAAGCAACGCAGGGCATGAAACAGTAGGTGGCGTCGTAACAAACACGGGCACATCAGTGGTGGGAGACAGTTACCTAACTTTTAAATTAACTTCTTCCTTGCACAACATTCAAGCACTTTCACTGACCCATGTATATTCAGGGCATAATTCAAAATCTTTCAAGGGCCTTACATTCTTCCAAATTCACAAACTTTTAAGGATTTCAAGGACCCACGGGAACCCTGCGTTTGAATAAAACAACAGAAACAGCTGAAGGTGGACGAAAAACACCTCCCCGAATGCATCACAAATGGAAAAATGAATTCAAACAAGGAGTAAGAACATAAAAAGGTTCACTCCTACACATAAATAAATATAATAATGATAATAATATTCATTAGGTAAAAATCTGCCTTCCCTTCTCCCAGAGCCATGTTTATTAATTCTCCTGCGTGAATGCACTCTATGTAATAAGTAAAGTGAATAAACTGGCAAAAGGTATGAAGCGGACTCATTTAGAATTCTAGTTTAATGAGTCTGAGACTGGCTGACTGACAAACCGGAGAGTCCAAATGGAAGAAAACAAAAAAAGACGGTTTGTGACACAGCTTATAAATAAAAACATGTTCTGGAAGCAAAGCTCAGAGTGGGTGACGAAAACGGGAGTTGAGTCAGACCAAGGTCACAGCTCCGGACTAGTCACTCACAATTTCGACACCCATGTCCGCGGCGTGGTGATAAAGGAGAGACGTGCAACAAAAACCATGAAGGACACAATGCATATACAAACACGGTCTTGTTCTCTTTCTTTTTCCCTCCTTCATACACACACACACACACACACACAGACTCACTCGAGTACCAAACCCTGGCTACACACTCCAATCACTGCAAAATGAATCTGTCTGCCCCCTTTCTACACACTAACCACTCAGTACATCTGAGCAATCACTGTCATGTCTCCGCCTGATCTAACCTGCTCGTGCTGTGTCATGCATCCTTATGACGGGCAGTGACGACAGCACAGCGTGTGCACAGTGACCTTCGCAAGCAACACAAAAAATTATGTGCTTGCTGCCCTGAGCCAAAAGTTCCTGTCAAATCAACATCGTAAAAAAAAAAAAAAACATTGAGAAAGAGGGAAAAAAAACCTTCATCAGTGCTAAAATCCAAGAGAAAATTAGTTCTAAACATACAAAAAAACAGTGTTAAATGTTGTAAAAAATGATATTAGATTAATAAATATGAATATGAATTTGGGCATTCCAAGAAAATCATAAATTCTCAATACATGCAACGCTGTCAAAGCGGTCAAAACCAGGATTGGCTAATTGGATAACATTGTTATTTTAGTCACAAAACATGTCCCATTAAATCTCACTTCATCACTGAGCAAAGTTAATTTGCTTCGACCTTGACAGAGTATTTAGCAGGAAAGCATTTGCTTTATAATCACTACATTTCATGTCACGTAATAAACCTCAAGCGAGTAATAGCTACATGGGACAATACCACTTTGTTGTGTCCGATACAAATACTGTTATCAAAAACTCAAGTATTTACCACACGGATATTATATTCTCAGCTAAAATGCTTCTGCTGATTTTAATTTACGGTTTTACAGTCTGTGCATAGTGAAGCACAAGATATATAGGATTTTTAGATTCTATCAGATTTTATTCAATCCAGATGATTTCATCATCAACTAATTTGGTAATCGGTTACTTGGTAATTTGGTTACTAATTAAAACAGGTTTTCTGATTTTTCGGCTCATGTAAATATTCTGTTTTCTTTGCTCCATATAATAAAGAAATCATTCAAACAAGTACATTTGAGAACATCATCATTTTGAGGTTTTTTGAGGTTTGGGAAACACAGATCAACATTTTCTGACATTTTATGGACCAAACAAGTACTTGATTAATTAAGAAAATAATCGACAGATTAATAGATTATGAAGATAATCATTAGTTGCCGATGCATAAACCAATGGAGAAGAAGGAGAGAGCTTTGACTGCCAAGTGTTTACATCCTTTCTGGTATGCAAAGGCCACCATGGTTCCCTGATGTGCACCGCAGCTCTACTCCAGCACCACGACCACAACAGTACTGAAGCCTACACTTGTGAATTCAACTCCTAAAACAGTTAAATACTCACCATGAAGTTTGGGTTTCCCGCCTGCACCTTCAGCTCAGCCAGCACCCAGATGCCATTGGTGAGTTTTATGGATTGATAGAGCATGTCCTGACCTTCCACTGTACGCTTGGCTATGGTGAAGATGTTACTACCCTGCAGTTTGTTAGAAGCCGCATCTGTTGAAAAGACATGATTATAAAACCATTTTCATCTTTTCAGCTGAAATGCAATGTTTACATGGACAGACTGGTTCTCATTTAATACTCACTTCCTCCTAAATAACAATTTTCCTTTCAAGCACCATCATAGACCAGGGGGGCGATTTCTTTTTCACCTATCATCCCCTAATATTTAACTGCAGACCATCTGTTCAGTAAAGGTACAGTGACTAATTTGGAATAAACTCTTGTCCTCTGCCTACTGCTGCACTCCAGCGGGACATGAAACTCTCTCTCTTTGTTCATGAAGAAGCAATTTAATCTGTGGGGGGAAATCTCCATTAAGCAGTCATTAAGAATTCATCCCCAGCTCAGCTGCACTCGTGCTTGTGTAAAACTAAATCATCATACAAAAACGGGGAGTACAGCTGAGGAGTTCTCATTATAAGCAATTTGCATGGTGATTGAGGGTCTGAATTTGTGATCACCACCACTCCACTGGTCGATCGTTGCATTTAAATAGACTTCAGGATACAGGCGTCATGCCTGTGCTGCGTTCTTTAGCTTGTACCCGCTCTGCTCTGGCTCTCCTTCTCACCTGAGTTGAGGTGGCAGTCTTTGATCTGAAACTGGGCCTCATTGTCATTCGGAATGTCTTTCCATGTGGCGAGGAACACCTGTCGATCTGTAGGTGGAGAGACAGCAAGCGAAGGTGAAGACATACAGCAGTACGTGCAGCAGTGAGTGCACCTAATGTGAGGATAAAACAGGCTTTGTGCTTTTAGATGAATGTACACACTGTAGTGTTAGCCTACAGAAGGTGAACGCTCCACGGGATAAAATACAAAATGTTTACACACAAAATCAATCAAAGAGCGACATAAAAATGAAAAATGGAAACAGGCCTAGAGGTTGACAAATATGGGTTGTACTATTTCCTATTTAGAAATCAGTTCAGCTAACAGCAGATGGATGATTTTTGGGAGGATGTGTCTTGATGCATCTGATAAATTAGAACCATTTAATAACTACAAATGATGCACATATCTGCTTAGCTTAAACATTTACTTAACAAAACATTATGGTGTCTGTATTGAAGGCACAAAATGCAGATTGAAGACAGTGTTAATGTTCATTCAAAAATATTAATTAATTACTTTTTCAATAGGGGGAAATTTAAGTTTCGGACCACTTGATCAAGTTTCTGGAAATAAATATTTAAAACACACACACACACACACACACACACACAGATATCGGCCCAACAATCACACACACACTACGCCACACCTCTTGTGCCATCGTTGAAAGACGCAAGTGCGCGTCGTTCACGTCAGCAGAGATTTAGGTCTTTGAGATTAGAGCGAAGAGGTTTAGTCACTCACCCATTGTCCCGTCCTCTACAAACAGCATGCTGATGGGGTACTGGCAGCTGAAGTAGAATACGTCAATGTTGTTCTTAACAGCCACCTGCACCAGCGAGTACGGTCCAAGGGGAGCAAATATGAGCGAGACAGGGAGGAGAAACAAGGAGCAATACATGAGTAATTACTTTTCAAGTGCCATTCAATGATTGGCACTGCTGGTTCAGAGCGGCTGTTTGCTTAACAAGAGGGCTACAGTGCTTTGGGCATCTCGCTCTTTAACAAGCACTATCCTATGTCAACACTGCTGTCCATTTTCTTAACACCTGTTAAGCTCAAAGGAAGAAAATTGATTTACAACATTTTAATTTGCAAATATTACTTCATAAGGCTACTTATAAATGGCCCTTAGAACGTTCTTTTCAAGAAAAATGAAAGAAGATGAACACAGAAGAGAGAGATAAAAAAAAACACCAGGCTGGTAAAAAAAAAATTAAAAATGACACATTAAACAAAAGATGATGCATAAATTAATGACAAGTAGAAGAAAAAAGAAAAACTCAAGTACAAGGCAGTGAACAAGTGTGGCACCTGGGGTGGCGAGTGGCACGCAGTGATATTGATCACTCTGCTCAACAAAGAAGTGCTGAGAGAAGGACAGTGAGTTCAACCAGAGAAAAGCACCAGTGTGATTTGTGAATAATTCATTAGTGTATCTTATTCCTGGGTGCAATGCGGGACTACACAAACTACATTAAGCTTCATTCTGAATGTTGGTAAAGATAAACAACTGCATTAGAAAGGGTTGGATGAAGAAGTCAAACAACTGAAGTGGTAATAAAAAATGCATTATATCGTTTCTGATATATGATAAACTCCTCTCTTGTGCTGCCATGATTAAAATCACATCAACGCAGCAACACTAAATCTCTTAAAAAGGTGTTGATTTGTGATGAAATGTTACCAACGACTGTGGTGCTGTAAAAACATCACAGAACTGACTGCGATCACAAGTCAAGTTCAAACAGCGCTAATGGAGTTGTTCTGCGATATCATCTTCCATCAAGACAAAATAACACGAAGCTTCTCAAAATGTCAAAACTAACAGTGGAACCAATCAAAGCGAGGCCAAGGGAGAGCAGAGCATAAAAGGTTAGCAGGACTGCCGAGGCCAGCGGAAACAAAAGAGTCATGTGCTGCAAGGCCACTAATGACCACCGCCCACCTCCATCACCCCCTCAGTACTCTTATCTTTTCTCTCCAGCTGCACACCACATCCTTCCACCCTTCTGTCCAGTTAAAAGAACCACTCGGATCAAACGCAAGCCTCCCCCTGCTGCTTTCTATTCACACCTTATCAAAAACAGCTCTGATGGCAGTTCCTCCTTTTAAATTCCTTTTTAATTTGCGGCAGGAAAATTCAGCAAAAAAGGTGAATACTGGAGAGAACGTGCAACTGAACAAAGAATCTCATATTTACATGACCAAACATAATGTTTTAATCGCACAACTTGAATAAATTTAAAATATACTCACTGACGCATAACTAACTGACTAATGTTTTTATTTAGTTATTAAAAACATGGCACACAACCACGTCTGCCAGCTCTGTTCCCACAACAGTAAATCTACGTCAGAGTGTTGACATGATTTTCAAGGCTCTTGGCTATGAGAGGTCACTGTCCTTCTATAAAGTAATTATTTAAAAAATAAAAAGACTAGGAATTACAACATTGTGTTTTGTGTTTTCTCTTGACACTTGACGATAATTCAGTTGAATATCAAGATTCAGTGAACAGCAAAAGTTCATGCTCATCCAAAACAACTCGGGGAATGAACATTGTGTTACCTGCAGGTTATTCAAAGGCTCCATCTTCATGATGGGTCCCACAGTATTGAGGGGCAGAGCCACTTCAATACTCTGGTTTGGGCTCAGAGGAGTAAGAACCTGAAGTGGACCAGCTGGAGCAAGACCAAAGCTAGAGAGGAATAAAGTGAAAGAAAAGTGTCACAGGCTGTGGAATCATATATATAGACATCACAGTGTCCATCACTGAGAGCTGACCTGTTTCTGTTGAACTGGATGGCAAAATCACTCATAACACTCATCGCTTTATTGGTGAGGGTCATCTCCATTTGGATGACCCCGGCACGGCGGGCAAAAGTGCCCAATATCTCCAGACCCTTGGCCTTCATGGCAGGAAGCCAAATCTTAAAGAGAGAAAAGAGATGTGTTATTTTATATTCCCACTACTGGTGTTACATTGTTCTGTAACAATGTGTTTCTTCCCAGGTTCCCAGCGGGCAAAACTCACTGTTTTAGGAGGACTGTAGGCCCCCATGGGCATACCAACTCCACCGCCGAGGTCAAACAGGTCATCCAGACCACCGCTAACCGGGGCACTGAAAGATGCCGGCATTGCAGCGGGAGGACCACCGAAACCAGAGCCCATCTGTGAGTCACAAAACACCCATGTTACCGGGAGTAAAGCACAACAAAACCTTACGAGATGAAATCACTTACAGCTGGACTTCCTCCAAGGTCTCCACCGAGCTGGGTAGAGAGAGAAAAGGACAAAAAAATAAATAAGGTTTTTCTGTTGTTGCAACAATAATCCTGGAGGGGTTTAAGGAAGATGGATAGAAGGGAGTGAGGGTCTAACACTGTGGTCAGTGATAAACAACACCTAGGGGGTTGACATTAATAACAAGTAACATCTGTAAAAAAAAACAACAAAAAAACCCTCAAACTTTATACAACTCTCCCTTTTCTATCCACTCAAGTCCAATTTGGCATCTCATACATTTTGTTCAAATGCTACTCACGACATTTGTATACAGGGAACAGGGTCATGGCTTTACTACCGTGTATGGAAAACAATTAAGTAAAAAAACGTCTACACTGCTAGAGAAAGGACTATGCAGGGGACAAGTGGGACACCAGGGGGAAAGTGCAGGGATCTAGGCTGGTGCTGGCCTTTACTGGTTCAGTGTGGTCTCCTGGACCAACCTCGGTGGGGCTGTAATCTGGGGGCGATGGGGACTGATGTGGGAGCTGAGGTGACTGAGGAGTGTGCGTCCGCGGGGGAATGTGCGGCTGATCGGAAGACCCAACACAGCAGCACAGCACAAAAATAAAGAAAGACATGGACTCAAGGATTAAACGGCATGCTTATCACCAAAATCACCATGATAAAGGATGCATGAAAAGTGTTATGTGAGAACGACAGTAAAAAAGTAATGGGTGAGAGAATCCTCTAAAAATGGCCTGGTTTACAAATGTTTTGCCCTCTCCCCTTCATGTAGTTACCGGCTCAGACTCATCCCCCATCTGGAGGTGCAGCATAGAACAAAGAAAGGAAAACACACACAAGGGTCAAGAGGAAACAGAAAGAAAATAAAATAAACTAAAAGAAAGAAAAGGTCCAGCTGATAAAAGACAACGTGGCTGTTTTATACTAGGGTTTTGTTTGGAACCCAAGAGCTTCACTTAATTAGTGGTGAGTAGACGACCTACCAGGCTGTCTAGTCCTCCTCCAAGAAGGTCCATGGCACCCATCTGCATGCCAGATGAGGGCGGTGGTGGTCCTGTGGCGGTAGGAGGTGTCAGGTCCAGATTAAGAAGATCACCCAGCAGGTCTCCCTGGGATGGGATGACAGCAGGGGGGGCTTCAGAAACTCCGCCAGCAGAACCAGCATCTGGGCTCTCGCTCTCCCCACTAGGAGGTATAAAACATGACAGGGGAAAAATATGGCAACATTAAATTTGACAAAGCGTTTTATAACAAATAAAAATCCAGTGAGCAGCATCTCGCTGGGTGAACATGCTGATTGATGATTCCAGAAGGCAGAGGAGAATTGTCAGACTGATGATTGAAATGATGGAAAGGCAACAGTAACTCAAATAATAAGGCTATTTCTGAACACACATCAAACCTTGAGGCAGATGGGCAACAGAAGCAGACCACACCATCTGCAGCTCAAGCTACTGTATTAGCTGCCCTGTGTACCCAATAAAGTGGCAAGTAACTGTAATTGGCAATTGCTTGGCAAGCTAGAGATAATTGTCAATTTTCATAAACACTTCAACCACAATTTGTTGTTAAACTGCTGCAATAAATCCATCTAGTCCATGGAGAACAACAGGAAGTAAAAGTAATGAGCTGTAGGCAGGAGGCTGCACAGCCTGACACTGATGAAAAGGTTGTTACTCAGCAGATCTGAAGGTAAACATGACCGCAGAGTCAAAAGAAGCTAGGTCAACTAAAGTAAACAAACACTTTTGCCTGCAGTGTTGGAGAAAAAGTGCATGACTCACGATCCAGCACTGCCGGGGAGTCTCTTGTGCTGAACACCACGGCTGCCCTCGACAAAGGCACTCGGAGGCTTGTGGTAGACAGAGGCCAGAGTACCAATGTGGCAGATAAGCTCCTCCAGCAATGTGGGCTCAATCAGATCCGTCTCCTCCGAGATCAGGGGCTTCTCAGCCAGAACCACCTCCTTGGCAGCCACAGGATCAGTGGAGAGCAGACGCCAGTAGATGTAACCACGGTCCCTGAGGTCTGGGTTATCAGAATCCTGGAGAGAAACGATGGATGCATGAGGATGAAGAGTTATTATTTATGGAGAATATTTATTAATGATTAATGTTCAACATTTTTTCTGTCCTAGCCCAGATATGAAAGAGTGTGCTTAGAGCTAGAAGTCTGAAAATGTCTGAGGCAACGTGGAACTGTATATTTCTGTTCGGTGTTAACTCAATGTACCCAGTCTTTTTTTAAATAAGAATAGGAGTTACATGAATGAATAAATAAAATACCTAATTTTAGGAGTTACGAGTCAAATTACACAACATATTGCAAATTAATGGAATATCAAACAGAAGCCCTTATGTGTTAAGTTTATGATTTTAATTTCTGATTAACTTATGTCAAAAGTCGTCTTTATGAAAGCACAGTTGATAAACTTCACCATGATGCAGCCAAATCTAGATATGTCTACTGAACTCAACTGTTAAAATGGTGGTTTAGACCAGTTTTACAACTCACCGTACATGAGATACATAAGCAGATTTTTGGAAAGGTACAGCTTTAACTTTGACTAAAATAATATGAGGTTTTCTATATTGTTGAAGAAATTCGATCAATGGAGCAAATGACCTATAGACTACGGATGAAATCAGAGTTATGTACTGCAAGATGGACAAAATGGCATCTTTATGCAAGATAGTAGTGTCTACCCCCTGTATTTGTGTTTTGTTCTCGTTTTATTGAATGAAAAATAAAGTTTAAAAAAAAATAATAATAATAGGAGGTTTTCCACATTATGCCTTTAATATTTTTAAACCAAAAACATTAAAATGAAGTCAGTGTAACTGCAGAGTAAGCTGTAAGCTCTGACCACTGCAGTCATTACTTCAGCAAGGTTTGGCACCATAATTGCTACGAGAAAATTCAGTCTACCTCAAATAAAAAAAATAAATAAATGAGAAAATCTGTGGTCAAATTTACACAAGTAAAAGCCAAGAAATTAGTCTCAACCCGTGTTGATGAGAACTACGTGAACTCAAGTAAGAAGACACAAGCGATGAGTTCACAGTCATAGAAAGTAAAATGATGGTGAACATCTGTGCACAGACATAAGTAGATTTTTGTTGTTGGTCATTATGATTGTGATTTGTGACACGGTTTTCAGATGATTTGCTGTGGTGACAACTGAAGTGAGAAGCCAAGTAGTTTGTGCTACAGTTTTCAAACACAAACAGGAAAAAGGGGAAGGAGCAAAATCAACTCAAGTCAGAAACCCTCCACCAGTCTCCTCCAGCGGTATTCACATACTGCAATGTTCCGTACATTAGTCATGGCTGGCTTCACTGTGTAGCACAGAGTCCAGTACCTGTGTTTTTGACTCACTGTTTCATGTCACAGCAAGAATGACGCAAAAGAAATTGGATTTCAGCAGTTCAGACTGAGACACGTGTTCTGTGTGTAAATCTGATTTGAATCACATTTCAAAGCGCCTCTGAATGTGGTGTGAATTTGTTTAAAAAGAAATCTGATTTGAATGCACTTCTCTTTCTGTCCAGACATTCAACACCAATCTACATATGCAAAACTATCAGATTTGTTTTATTTGGGCAGTCTAAACAAGGGCTTGTTGTGTGCATATTCTTTTTCCTCACCTGTGTGGCCAGGCTCAGCACCTGCTGCACCAGCTCCTGGGTCTCAGTAGGCTTTTTCAAGAACAACTTGACGATGGCCGTCAACAGCTGCAACTGCACCTACAGGGCAAAGTAAACACGGACGGTATGTTACAACCACACACACACAATCTATCATCCTGTGCATCTACTGCTAATACGTTTAAGCTTGAAAACAAGATTATTATTATTCCTCGATGGGTAACAGTAAACCATCCACCTACAAGTCACAATTGTTGTTAAAAACAGCACACAAGGTAGCATTTTATGCAAATGTCCTTTTTAAACCTGCAACACCACTTAAGATAAAGCAATAATGTGGATCTATTGCTAACGAGGAGTCCATGTGTCAAGTGTGTTTTGGTTTATACCCACAAGGATCTGTGTCAGTACACTCTTTACAGTAAAGGCTGGCTTTACTACAAAACAGGATTTTAGCCACATACAGTCCTACATTTACATAATTTGTTATAATACACACGCCTTGAATGTTTGGTCTGAAAACAATACCGTAGGTTGACAAACGACTTAAAATGACTGTTGAGCTGTTTGACTGTGCCTCCAGGGTTATTGTCTCTGTGTATATAGTCACTGTATTATCAGAGATCTTTAGAGACTCCCTGCACATAGCCACAAAGCCACAGGGAAAGAAAAATAACTGTCATAGGACAAGATGTCCAAAGATTTTAATATGCCAATCAGTAGTATTTAAACTCTGATGAAGACACAGAAGTAGGAGGTTTGTCAATAACAAGACATGATGAGGTCAAGCAAGAAAGATTTTAGGTATAACTTTCAGGAAAAAAATGGTCAGGAAAGAAAAACCAAAAGCAACAACATGCCTCTCTGTGGTGTGGCGGATTCAGGAGCAACACAAATAAAAGGTTCTTGAACAAAATTTGGCTACAGTTGTGTTGCAGGAAAAGAGCTGTTACTGCCTCAACAGCACAGGGAAAAGAACTTTCAGAGTTACAATGACACAGATAATGTAGCTAAAATTAATAGCATGATGATTTCAGTATCTTTTTTAGAAAATTTGGGGTGAAAAAGTGAATTAATCAGCCCACAAGCTTCAGTGGAAAAAAAAGTTCTGTAGTGGTCATCACCATCAACTCCTGACCTCAATGTCATTGAGACACTTTGGGGAAATCTCAAACAAGCAATTCATACAAAACAACCCAAAGATTTATGGGAGCTGAAGACTGATCATGTTGGTTTCTTTAAAGAACAGTACATAACTTATACATTCTGCAGGGGTATAAACTCTTATGAGCAGAACTGTAACGTGGCAGCTGTGGCCCAGGAAATTAATCAAGTTTTCTACTAATCTGAATGTCAGTGTTTTGACTTAGACAAGCCACTGAAGCCCCAACTGCCCTGATGGTTCTTACATTAATGTGCACGATTGAGGGGCACATTCAACAGAAAACGGTTTAAATAATAATGAATCCAGGTCTGTAAAAGCACTAATTCAGTGCAATACACTGACCATTTTACAGTACTGTGTATTTCCATAAGACATAGTTAATGTATTTTCACATGGGTTCTCTCTTTCATTTTCAGTGCTTTGAAGCAGCAAATCAATGGCTTCAATTATTTGTTAAAAGTGTGCTACTTAGTGCCAGCACAGAATTCAAATAATTGATGCTACCATCATTACAAATGCACTTATAACACATTTTGAAAATAACAACCTCCCTTGCTCTCTCTCAAAAACACACCTGAGTGCTTTCATCATGGAAACCCTCCAGAAAGCTCTCCAGCAGCTCATCAGCATTGTCAATACGCTCAGCATATTCGCCAACAATCCAGATCATGGCAGCACGTGCTTCCGGCTCATCTAGGGAGTCCAGGTTTTCACACAGTGTGGCGATGACACTCTCATACCTGTGCAACAGTCACACAACACACAATATGCTACAATTAACAGTGCAAGTTAATGTAAATTACCGAAAGTATTCTCAAACACTGGGCATTTCTTACTCAGCAGTCTTTTGCTTATTTGTTTATATTCTTTGGCTACACAACAAGGTGAAACTAAAAGTATAAACAACACTTTTAATTCCCCACTTGTAGTCCAGCCATGACTAGTAAGACCCAGTCAGATAACTGCATTATTGATTTCAAAAGGGCTCCATTTTATTATTTAGACTAAAATGCAGCATCAAACTTTTTTTTAACAAACACTGTTGATCAGAAAGCTATCTAAATGGTAAGTGTAACATGTAGCTGTAATGCATTAAAGAACAAAAGCGCAGTAGTGCGAAAATAGCATTAGAGTTGCCCTCCTTTGTACGATGCACCTGACATTTTCCTGCCATTGCTGATAAACTTCTGTGATTGAAAGGAGTTAACGGAGTCTAATTACGCCAATTCTGCCTGGGCAGTGACTCATAAGGCTCGAGCCATGCTGTGGTGAGCGATTTGTAAAGCTTCTTCCTTGGAGACTTTTGACACCAGGGTGACGCTTTAGAGCTGTGTGGGAGAAGAACCCGTCTGCCACATGAACGAATCCACTCAGCAAAAGTCACGCTCCAGCAAAAATGTGCCTGACCTTTTACCAGGTGAAATCCAGGCAGGATGTGAAGTGCTGTGCACAACAGATGAACTCTACTGAGGACACTTTCCTTCTGTGGATAATCTTTTAGAATAAAGCTGGAAACACTTTATAATGAGCTTTGGCGATATATGCAGCAAGGAACATCATGTGCGAGTCATTGAAGTAGAAAAGGTGAGGGGGTGAATGACTACTACGACATAAATGTCAACATCAGACAGAAATGCAAAGGAATAATAGGTCGTACAATGTCATACATCTGTGTTAATGTAAAAGGCTGCCCTATAAACTGTAATAAAGCTGAAGTATATGAGAAATGTTCATTACATTCTGTGCAAACAATGATGCTCAATAACAACCACACTTTGAGTGTCCACATTTATCCAGGTACTGCAAACATAATCACTCACTTTACACCCAGCAATCCAAGGAATTAAGACTGAAAAATAATACATCAGAAATTGGTTAAAAATGAAAAACTGATCTCCAAGAAACGGAACCTACTTGTTGGGGTATTTTCGGAAGATGTCCTTGATGACCACAATGGCCTCCTGCACCACATAGTTGACCTTGGTCTGGATGAGGTCCAACAGTGTGCTGACACAGCGCTCTGCTGATTGCTAGTGAATGGAGAGGGAAACAATAACTTGTCATTTTAGGCCAATAAACCATACAGATAAGAAATAAACTATGACATGTATATCACCATTGAAATGGCTTCTTTTGTTCTATTATTACTACGGGAATAACAAAGTTGGGTTTATGCCATTTAAACCCTATACTGTAGGGTTTAAAAGTAAACTGTCCTGTGTACCAAACTTATGTTGGATGACTTGAATTCAAGGGCACAAAAAACCTCATTGGTTGCCAGTTATTACTTGTTTGGACATAAACTTGACTCTTACATCATCACCACCACTTACCTCTACTTTGATGGCACAGCGGCCAATGGCTCTGACCGCTTTCCTAACAAAGTCCACGTCCACCTCAGTGGCGTATTCCTTCAGCTCAGCCAGAACCTACGGCAAGACAGAAAAACGTCACTATTTTTATGTACAGTACATTATTATTATTTCCTCCCAAAAAAAAACCATTTACAGCCATGAAAGTGGAAAATCTGTGAGTGTGTTACCTGAGCGATGTTGGCTTGAGATGCCAGACGAATCATGATGTCCAGTTTCTCCAGTTTGACATAAATTGGGTCATTATATTTTACAAAGAAAACCTTCATCTCATGTTTCAGGATCTCTGGGCTGAAAATGGGACATTAAAATGTCTTATTATTTGAGAGAAGTGACTTAAGATCGTTGTACAACAGACAATTAGGTAAAATAATTTAACTGAAAAGTTCAATGAGACAGTTAATGCAACTTTTATTAAGGTCTGAAATTAAGATACCCCCTTCCACAGACTTACCGCCTCTGAACGATGAGATTGATGTTTCTAAGAGCCACATATTGCAACTCGGGCTCAGCAGAAAGGAGAGTGACCAGCGGAGGTGCGAGCTTCTTCAGCAGGGTGCCATAGTAGTCCAAGTCTTTGGGCAGCATCTCCATAAACTTCATTAAAACTTTAACTGCCGACAACACCACGGCAGAGTTGGCGTGTGAGAGCCTTGGCGTCACACGCTCACAGATGCTGGTGGATGTTAATAATATCAGGAGGGGAAAAGACGAAAATTAAATTTGAGTTTTCTGGGAATGAGCTCCAAATGATATACAGCGATAATGAGGCCAGTGTTTGTATTTACCTTTGGGACTCACGGTCATCACGAGGTGTGTAATTGGCCAGGCAGTCAAGAATGAATATCTGTCCCCACTCTGTACACTCATTTAAAGCGGTCAACAACTTGTTAATGGTTTGAGGGTTCAGGTCCATCAGATTACTGTTGGGATGAGACTCCGCTATCTCAGACAGCGCTGCCACGGCATTTGCTACAACCTAGAAATAAAGACATGAGAACTAATGATGTTTGGCATCATGGTGGAACCTGTGAATGCCAGTGCAACATTTATTAGAACAAAGACAAACTGGCAAGCGGGATGCCTGACCGTGTCGTACCATTGGGTTGGAGTCAGAGATGAGGTCTTTAAGGGTGTCCAGGAAGCCTTGGTCCTCCACCAACTGAGCATTGATATCATGGAGCTTTGCTACACACACAGCAGCCGTCTTCCTCACATACGGGTCTTCGTCCTTTAGACATTTCCTCAGTGGCTCACAGAGGTACTCTGTGATCTTGTCCACACGGATGCAGCCCATTGTACGCACAGCAAGAGCCCGGATGAGAGGGTTGGGATCTTCACAGTCCTAGATCGGGGAGGTGATAGATTATGCCACAAATTTTAATTCATTTCCTTAGCATCCATGCATGAGTACTATTTAAATATTAGGAAAATGATCATATTCAGATGAAATAGTAAAATTAAAAAGAACAAAATAAACACCACCTTACAAGACTTGAGATGTTTGTATTCAACCTAAATCAACACCGTGACGTTTGGTAATTATCTCACTAATGGTTAAGATTCAAGAAGCAACAAATGGGAAAATGACTATAAACAGCTGCCCAGAAAAGTATGCTGGGCAGCTGGAGTGGTTTGAATTAATACATTTATTTTGAATATAAAAATCAAAGAAATAATGTTTGAAAAGGAGCAGAAAGAAACAATGTCCCTATTTCCATGTTATTTACAATCTGAATATCCACCCACTGCCTGAACAAGTGCAAAACAAGAGCATGCATCACTGCAGTTAAAAGATTAAATACAAATATGATTACATCATTGTCTATGTCTACACACCTGTGAAAGACCTTACCTTTACAAAGGTGTTCACAGCCATGATAGCCATGTCTGGCTGACTCTTGGCATAGTTCATCAGGTAGAGGTAGACCAGCTTTTTCAGTTCCAGGTTGTCTGTCTGCATGCAGTTCACAACATCTGGGAATAGAGCACTGAAAGAAGGAGAAGAAGGCTATGTTAATAAGTCCAAACGTAATTTTCAGTGCGTAAATCTAATGTGGATATTTTTGACTCTCACCTGACATCCTTGCCAACTGTCATAGAGGCAATGACCTTCTTTACAGCTTCTTTCTTCTTCTCTTTCTTGTCACTGTTGAGCTCAGCCTTCAGCTCAAAGATCTCACCTGCAAAACACACAAGGAAAAGGGATGATTTCACCCATCCATTAGTGTTCTTCGTAATACACAACATGCAAAATGGGCTGTAGGTAAACTTTAGTTATGACTTTGCAACTCTGCATTGTCTTGGGGGAACAAAATATAATCATCATCATCATCATAATCAGGCGATTAACGACCTGCAATCAGGTTTGTCATTGTCATTCCAACTTGTGGAAGATTGATCAGACCAGCATATCACAGACTTTGTGACACTTTCATTAACTGCCGAAGCCTATAACTCCTCTGGTGGTTCACTGATAGGAGGCTTTTACGATGAAACCACAGCAGGACACGTTTGCATGATTAATAGCAGAGCAGAAGCTCCAATCAAATGGCAAACGGGAGTCAAGTTGCATGATTGCCAATGGGTGGGGCTGGGCAATTATTAAACACAATCATTAAATGAATTTTGAAAAGAAAATTTGGCATTAAGTTTGTGCCATTTCATGTGTATAGAGCGAGAGATGAACAGCGCTTTAGGCACCGAGTATTAAACTGATATACATGAAACATATAACATGAAGAACAGATTTTTACCACACATAGGTAGACTTGTGGGTGCAGATGAGCAGACGGTAAAGATAAGCTAGTACAATGTCACAATAGATCCTTTACACTGAAGATGACAATTTCAGTGCAAACACTATGACTACATACAGTAAAAAATTAAAATTATAAACCTGTATTTACATTACATGTTTCCCTCATTGTCGTAAATAAAATAGAATCAGAACAATGAGTACAGATACTGACTGAAGTATAGCACAGTGTGAACCTCTCATGGGACACAACAAAGGAGTTTATTTTGTGTTTGTGTGTCCTGATGTGTGGCTTTGAGCTGCTCTTAAAGGGATTCATCTTTGTTTTGTTTATACATCAGTGTCTACACTGCCTATCTGCACGAACTACACAGTAAAAACAAGCTGCAGAAACACTGTCAATTTTGGGCTTAAACCTAAATCTATCTGCTTAAGAGTTTCCCAGGCAATGTGAACTGTTAATCTCTCCCAATCTCGTACAAGATTTTGGCAAAAGACTGAACACAGCAACACTGAGCAAATCCACAGGGGGAAAAAAACACAAAACAAAACACATACTCACAGAAACATTCTCGCATTTTAAAATTGCAAGAAATTCTAAACCAACATAAGAAGATTGTCGAGTATCACTCATAATTATCTGTTAGCATTTTCTAAGCCCTGTACGTGAGAAAGTTCTGGGATGTGAGGAGCCAATAAAATACAACATGGGGCACAGCAGGACAGTTAAAGTCTAATCTAATTTTCGGCAACCACAGTTGTTAGGTTAGGGTCATCAATGTTGATACAAAGGCGGATGACAGTAATTTAGTGTGAGCTATGGTCAAGTTACCCAGGTGCATTCATCAACTTGATCGTAGTGTGGCTGGGAATAGAATCAAATTATTCAAAAACGACTCCCCTGCTCCTAATAAAATGTTAAATACTTGTTTAAACACAACACATGGATCTGGCCTTTATTGGATAGGACAGTGTGAAAGGAGGGAATCAAACTCTGATCACTGGAATGGGCACCTGGTCTCACGACTAAGCTATCTGGCACCCACTGTTACACCATTTAAAATTGACAAAGGGTGAGTGATCAGACCTTTCTTGGTGGTGGTGAAGTACTTGGAGTCCGTCATTTTGGATCCAAATTGTCGATTCTCCTGCAGAACAAAACAATTATTGAGGCAGTGTCTCTTTTCTGGGAGGATAACTGGGACAATCACATGAGCAACAGGAAATACTAGAACTGCAAGCACAGGGAAATTAAAGGAATTCCCGTCTCCTGAGCAAATGGGAGCCATCTATAAAAACATAAACAATGACTGCTGGTGAGAAACCGGACACTAATATCTCCTCTATCCTGGTCTACACATTTCCTTTGCTGAGCAGCATAAAAATGCATCTTTTGCTGAAGATTACGCTCTTAAATCAGCAGTGATTGAAATCCTAACTGGTACAAAAGTGCTCCTGGTCTCTCTCAACTTGAGAACAATAAAACATTTTTATTATTAATGCCCTTGTCTGTACAGAATGGAAGTAATAGCATGTCGATATAATTATCATGCGACTTTCGATTCCCTCAGTTATATACAAGTATTTGCCTCGACCATATAACACAACCCATGTTTCATGGATAGTCCAAGTACAGCATATATAATAACATTAAAAGGAAAAATGTTTACATTATTATTAGGGTCTTTACTGGTCCTCGGTACATAATTCCGTGTGTGGTCATGTATCACTTGTTTTAGAAAGGACTATAAAGATTCTTGAATCCTTGAACGGTGGTTAATTGTTGCATTACCTTGTTATATTACATCACATTTATGGCCAAGGCCTGTGTGTGTTATTAATAAATGTTACATTGGTACAAGTGACACTGAAAATGAATGACATCTAAACAGTAGGGGTGGGATTCATAGGGTACCTTTTGACATGATACAACACACAATACAACGATTCTATGATAATCAATACAATGCAAAATAATCATATAGCGACGCACCACAATATCTGTCAAACTGAAGAAGTTAAAAGTTCAGGATTTGTCTATTTATTCACAACATAGGGAAAACAAGTGCATAAGGTCTATGTATTAAACATGGATGGGGCATTCCGCACCATTATCCAGCTGTAAACTCCCTCTTTTTTGGCCAGGTAACTTACACCCCAGTTTCCCTCATTCATTTGAGCAGCACGCCCTGGCCTAGCGATTATTGTATTGCACGAAGAAGGACGAATTGATATTTTGACCCACCCTTAATTAAAAGGGAATTGTTTTTGTTTGTCGAGAAGCACTCAGCAGCATAGTAAAAAAAAAAAGTAAAGATTTCCATTAAATTTTGTGGGGATGTAGATTATGGTGTGCAAAAGGAATTTATACAATCTGGATACAGATCAAATGTTCTTTTTTTACTATATTTTTAACCAAGCAAGATAGGTGAGTGCATTCACTTAGGTTTTTCCACACCTAAAACTAGTCATCAAAACCAATTGCTCTCAAATCCATTATATGTTATATTATATATATTCTATTAACACTTCACAACACTGAGAAGAGTCTGAGAGTCAAAGTCTGTTTCCTCTTTTCTAGGCTCTTTCCTAATCCTATCGTTAATTGTGTCAATAAAGTTCCCTTTAACTTTACCCTTAGAGAAAAACAAGCGGACTTCGGCGTACTTCATTATCGCGATACCACATACAGTTCCATTCCATGTTACTGGATTTATATCGTCGCAAATACACTGACAGCTAATAAAAGGAGACATTTAGAGCAGCTAAGTGTAACTTAAACTGCTAACTTGGTCACACTGCATATGATTGGCTCGCTAGCTTGCTAGGCTACAGTGACATTAACGCTAGCATAGCCGCCGAAGATGCACAGAAATTCCATTAATAGTGACGTAAAGCGAGGCTCATTAGTATCTATAGTCAACGTGGCCAGCGATGACAATCGGTCGATTACTCACGCAGAGATGATTCGCCCATTCCTGCATGTTAGCGGTAGTTAGCTTGCGATGAATGAAGCAGGTGCTAAGGGCTAACGGCTAGCGGTGTGTGGTGCTGTCAGTGTCAGCTAGCGCCCGGACACTTGTGCAGCTAACAGCGCAGCTGAGGCATGACCTTCTAAGCAGGGAATTATGGAAGCCTTTGCCGGGATAGCTAAGCTCTTAATCTGTCAACCCATTTTAAACCTTACCCAACGAATCAGCGTACCTCCCGGAGTTACTATTGAACTCCCCGCACAGAGAAATTGGAGAGGAAATGTCCAAACATCTTACCGTGACAGGCGAAGCAGGAGCAATGATGGCCTTCGCTCCCTCCCACTTGGTTTACTTCCGTCTTTCCACTAAATATCAACGTTTGCAAACAGACAAGCAGCGTCAGCTTTCATTCAGAGACAGACAAATGACTGTTTCAACACCTTTCCTGCCACAAACTTAATGTTATTTTCACTATTCTCTAAAGCAGGGGCCTCAAACGACCTGGGGGCCAATGAGTGTCCAGTCTGTGAAATTCTGACAAAAGTCAGAATTCTGAGAAAAAAGTCAGAATTCGAGATGAATATCAAATTCTGAGAAAAACTGTCTCAGAATTCTGAGATTAAAGTCAAAATTCTGAGATTAAAGTCAGAAAGTCAGAGTTCTGAGATTAAAGTCAGAAAGTCAGAGTTCTGAGATTAAAGTCAGAAAGTCAGAATTCTGAGAAAAAGTCAGCAATCTGACTTAATTCTCAGAATTCATGCTGTTTTATTTCATTTTTTTCTTTCAATATTTTTTTTAATGTGGCCCTAATACTCTTCCCTACCTATCTTATCACAAAAACACAATAAGATATTCATGAAAATAAAAAAATGTGTTTATAATGTAAATTGAAATCAAAAATTAAATAATATGTATTTAAAAACATGCTCATAATTTTATGTTAAATACATTTAAAAGTGTGAGTTGGAGGAGGTCGAGGGCCAGTTCTCATCATAACTTGATAACAAGGAGCAGGCTGTATAAAATGGAGTGGGGGGCAACATGTGGTCCATGATATCAACTTAATTTGACTAAATATTATTTTTTATATGGAACAGAATGCAGATTTAATCACTTTAAAACTCAATTGGGCACTTTTTTTTCTGTTTTTGTAATGCTGTGTGAAATATTCTGTTAAATTACTTGCAATATATGCTCATGTACAATGCTGGACAATATGTTTTTTTGAGATGCAGGACAGCTCAGCCAAAGACGAGCTTCCCTAATGGGACAATAAAGTATATTGTATCTTTTTGTATTGTATACTATCATATCTTATCATAACACAACACGATGAAAGCATTTTACGATACAGTTACTCAAACTAGTCTAATTTATTTGTATAGAACCAAATCACAACAAACCTTATCTTAAACTTCTTTCAGGCCCAGGGCCTTTTAATATTATACAAAACCTTATAGTTCATACAATAAGTAAAGCACAGTGAACAGAAGACAACAACAAAATAAATAGAAAAATCTCTGTGCAGCCATCTGCCTTGAGAGTCCAGGAGCATACTATGTATAACATTTAAGTGCTGTCAGACTGGTTGTTGTCATGACAACAATACTATTTTATAATACAATGGTGTTATAAATAGCAGTGATAGCAACAGCTTTGACAGCAGCACCTTTTGTGATAATAATGCTGAAATTATATGTAAATTGTAGAATGGGAACAAAGAGAGAAGGAGCAAACTGGGGGAGAGGGAGAAAAACAAGCAATGGTTCTGTAAATGCAGTGTACACTGCACATCAACCACATTACACTTATTTTGATGTGTTTTATCCGTTTACAAGTTGGAGACTGAAAAGTCTGCATAAAGAGATGGAAACATATGCACTAAAAACACTGGGCAAATACACACGCAAATCACATTGTGAGTGAAGAATAAACATTGTTTTGTATGCTTGTTCATATGATGCAGGACTGCCCCCCAAAACTCAAACTTCAGAGAAAGGTGTTTATTACAAGAACAACTTGACGGTACTTTTATTTTCAAAAACAAAACAAAATAAAAAAAAACAACAACTGAGAAATGTTGCAGTATTGCTATTTCATACACACATAACTGTACAAATTCAAAATGTCAAGCAATCTGTACATTTAATTGGAGTTCTAGTGAAAGCAACATTAGCAAGCGGGAAACCGTCTGACCCTTAACATTCAGATTCTGCTGACTGGGGAAAGCGAGGGGGAGAGGGAAAGACTTGAATGAAAATTTGCAAAGAAGGACAATCTTTTAATCACATACATTTCAATCGTTGCTTTACAAATGTAATGTTTAAGTCACAGTTTACAGAACTGGTAGACTTAAGAACTATGGTTGATACAAATGACAATGTCTTTAAATAGGCCAAAAAAAAATCAAATTTGAATTTTGAGCTGTTAATTTCCCCGAGGGAACCTCCCAAAGGGATCAATAAAGTCGTCTGTCTGTCTGTCTGTCTGTCTGTCTGTCTAAAGCACAACACTTTAAAATATCTGTGTATACATACATACATACTGGATCCATTTAGCTCGAACAATACAGATAAATGGGTTGCACAGCGGAATAGTGGCTCACACTATTGCCTCACAGCAAGAAGGTTCGAATCCTGGCCTTTCCGTCTGGAGATTGGCTCCAGCCCCACCGCGACCCTCATGTGAAGGATAAAGCAATTTAAGTGAACACTCATACATCATAAATTATTTGTAGCAACAAGGAGCCAGTTACTGTATCTGTGGTAATGCAAACTATACATTGATTTTGTTTGCTCACAGTAAACTGTGTAGAAAGAATTAAAAAAAGAAATGACCCACCTCATGTGCACTAACCTGAACACACACACTCACAGCACTTTGGACATAGATGTCACTTGAGTCCATTAAGACTTGATTTCATAAATAAATAAATTAGACCAACATCACTCCCCTCTTCTCTCAAACTCTATACATATTCTCATACAATATATACAATCATGGGTAATCACACTCTTTTAAGATCATGTGTCACTGCCCTGCAAAAACAGATTATTTTCCCCCATCTTACTCACACTGTATCCACAATTTCTATGGAAGTTACTTAATGAATGTTAAGTTTTATCTCTACAGAGCAGTGACACCACAGTTCCTACACCTTCACCTTCAAATATACTGGAAAAAGTCCCCGCCTGTGCTGTTAAATACTTAAAAACAGAAGTACTGTAGCTGGAGCCTGGCCTCTTAAACCAACGACAAATGTGCAAGAGCTTAACGAGACAACACTGATATCCAGTTACAGAATCTATTATGCATGCACTATTGCACACATGCAGTCACTCAAGTCAAAATCATTCCCTCAGCCAGCATCAAACGTCACCTTGTGTCATTGTCTCTGGCTCAGTTGGCTCGAATCAGCACCGGTGTGTCTTCTTAATCCAAAAGCATGAAAAAGTAAATAGATCACGTCTTTTTCTAACCACTAGATGTCCCCATACACAGTCTCTAAAAATCAATCTGCTATGGTTATGAGGCTTTTTGAGTGTGTTTTAAAATAACTGTTAGGTTTCAGAGGCAATAAATTAAATATCTTTGTGATGAATGAAACACCAAACCAAGTATCATTTAAAATAAAATTGGCAATGTCGCTCGCTTTTTCTACCACATTCACTTTCAAAATCTCTCCAATTTCTGTTCACATGAACAGTGTTAGCCAATGGATTTGTGTGATATTGAGCAAAAACATTAAAAAAATTAATAATGTGAATAGGATTTTTAAGGCAAAGGGAATTGTCAAGGCATTTTCCAACACCAATGTTGCATAGCTAAGGCAGCAAAGAACTTAATACAGTGAATATGTACATCTAACTAATTATCCAATTCCTTTTTTTTATATATACACAAATAACAAAATCTCTCTGCCTTGCCAACATGTTATTTACACATTCTTTCTTCTTATCATTTGCACATAATTGTATTCCAGAGAACTGTTTGGTCAGAGAAGTAACTCTCTTTCAGTGACATTGACACTGCTCCTTAAAATGTTTACACTTAATTCACTTAAAAGTTCAAATGTTTTACTGCATTAAACATAATTAAAAAAAAAACGTGTAAATCATATTGAATATCTCGACTAAACGAAACCTATTGTGAAAAGCTGACATCATACATTATATCCGACAATTGAGTATTGATTAGTAGTGCATGTCTGGCTTATAAAGTCACAAAGATGATGAGTGTACCACTGTCTGTGTTACCTATTAGTATATTGTCAGTATGAGTACATTGAGCCATAAGTGAGGACTATTATATGTGCAGAGATGTAGAATATCACAGTCATAAATAATATCAGCTCTGTCAAGGCAAGCTGAGATGCTATGTTGAACCACAAGAGGGAGCTAATCAGTGAAACTGAGGGTTGAGTTAGTGTTTACACAGTTTTAAATCTCTGGCACTTTACCATGCCCCTTGAGTGAGGCACATGGTAGCACATATGCTCTCTTTCGCTAGCTCTTGGTATCAACTATGACAAGTGTTTTGCAAAGAAAAAAACAAACAAAATACAAGCAAAAAACACAAAAGCATCCCCATGCATTCTTTGAAACAACATTAAAAGTAGCATTAAAAAGACCTTTTCTTTTGGTAATAAATATTTTGGCTTGAGTGCAAATTAAAAGCAAATGTGAACCACCTGCAGAAAACCTCGGTAGAGACGATAAGCAAAAGAGAAGGAGTGTTTGACATGCAATGAAAACAGTCTGTAGCCCAGTCTTACATCTTTCTTTTTTTTTTACACAGTAGTCAAATGACATGACCACCACCACCACCACAATAACAACCCTTCATGTCAGGTGTCAGTTTTGTGCTACATCCAAGCTTCATTATCCAGGCTTCCTGACTGTCTCGGGTACGAGCAGCCTTTGTTGCCCATGACTGGGGAACGTGTCATGTCCGCAAAGGCCTGGTGCAGGCTCTTGCATGTGGCTGGATGACCAGTGGAGCGAGAACTCTGAGGGGACAGAGGTGGGGTGTGGCAGGGGGAGAGAGGGTTGTGAGCCTGCAGATCTTTGTAGCTGACTGGGGTAGGGATACGCGAGGGGCTGTTCTCTGGCCTGTTGTCAGTGCGAGGCCTGATTCTTGATCTAAGTTTGTGCTTTGAGATAGGAATTGCACCGTCTGCTTTCTTCTGCCCTTTCTTAGTCTGCAGCAGTTCTCCGTCAGTGTCCCCGTTGGCCAGGGGTGAAGAGGGCGGAGGGGAGTCTGAGCGGGATTCACTCAAACTAAAGCACATCGAAGAGCTTTCACTTGAGGAATCCCGGAAGGAGCAGTCTTCAGAGGGGGGAAGAGGCACAGGGGATGGACAAGCCTCTGGGGGTGGGAGGTCATCACTCCCTTCATCATTTTCCAGGTCATGAGAAAAGTTTGGCTGGTGATTCCCCTGAGGAACATCTCCCTCAGGCCCTGTATCCCACCCAAGCTGACCCTGCTGACTTGTCAACTCTCCCATTGAAGGTCCACCTCCATGGTCTCCATTCATAGTCCTACAGTGAAAAGCAGGTTGTGTGGGGACCTGATTCATTAACCTGTTTGAGTCTTTATCTCCAATGCCAGTTGGAGAAGTTGGCATCTCCCTTTCCTCCATAGAGCTAGAGATGGCTGGGAGCTTCTTGAGACCCCCTCCACGCTCCCCCCAGTATTCAGGCACCCCTTGTCCAAAGTTAGGTGTTCCTCTAGGATTGTGTCCATACAGTAAATTTAAGGGGTCATCGACTGGAAGATGACGAAGATTAGTTCTCTTAGACTCCCTAAGGTCGGGCAGAGTTCCTATCTTTGCCCCGACATTCAGGGAAGATGTGGAGGAGTTAGAAGAGGAGGAGTCATTAGTCTCAGTGAGTGTTGGCACTGAATGTGTCCCAGCTCCTGCTGCAGGTTTATTAGACACTACTCTAGCCTGCTGTGTATTGGCCAGAAACTCGGCCTCAAAACTGCGATACAAATCTTGCTCCTTCCGAGGGTCCAGCACTGGAAGCATCTGGAAACCAAGGCCCAGTCCTTCCTCCTCAGGCTCCTGGTGCTCTAGGCCAGGCTTGTTTCTATGTTGCACACGCCCAGCGAAACGAGGGCCCTGTGACATCCTGGGGGAGCGAGTAGAATGATGGTGAGAGTTGCGGGGAGATGAGTGTGGTGAACACCGACCTCCTGAGGTTACTGGTGGCAGCACTCTGCTTTTTCCTAGGGAGGGAGAGCGAGGGACGGGAGGTCTGGGAGTAGTTATACTTTTTTTGCTGGGGGAGCTGTTGTTGCTCTGGATTCCTTTAATAGGCGAATTAGAGCATGAGGACGACTGTCTCTTGGAGAACCCACCACCTATTCTGGGAGAGGATGGGGGCATTTGTTTGGCCCTCAGGTCCTCTCGTCTATCTGACAGTGGGGGCTGAGGGTCTCTGTAGCAGGAAGTAGGACCAGGGCTGGCATCACCGGATCGAGTACGGCTCTGTATCTTACTCTGGCTTTGGGACCGCGGGACATGGAACCTTCTTGGGCCCTCGTTTCGGCCCCTCTCTGTACGTGTTGTCCTCGTACCATCAGAGGATCCTTGTGGTGGGTTGGGTTTGAGCACCGGGGCGAGTGCAGAACGTTCACGGGACTGACTGCGTGCACGGGGCTGTGTGGGGCGTGGCGACTGGGTCTGGTTTCCTGCTCCAGGCCTCTCAATTGCATGCTTCCCGTCTTTGCGACTAACAAGTAGGATAACGTCTTCACCGGAGCGCCGAGAGGCACCACCGAGAGACGGCCGTCCCCCTCCTCCTCCTCCCTTAGATGAAGCTGTAGAGGAGTCGCTGTCTCCAGACAGACGTCTTGTTAGTGGCAACTTTGTCTCCTTATTCCTACAATTTGGGGAAAAGACACAAAGTCAGCTATAAAATGCCATAGTGACTTAAAAGTAATGTGTAATTTCTGCCACTAGGGGTCTCCCAATCCCAATAATAACAAAATGAGGTCAGGGCAGTGAAATTTGGTGTGTTTTAGCATATAGTTCTATTTTTAGATAACAAAAAAAATACATCCTGATGGTTTTCTAATAATTTCTGCAATAACTAAAACATCTAAAACATCGGAAAACTATATATTGAGTTGTTTTATTGCAATCCATGTATTTAAAGATTAGGAATGACAGTATGCTACAGTCCTGTGTTTTCAGTCTGTCAGAATAAAGTTTTTTTGCATTTAGATTCCACACTGTGTCTTTATTGAGTTGTTTTATTAAGCCTGACTTCTTCTAAGTTATCCTTAGAAACTATATTTGTACATATTCAGGCAAGGCAATCTGTCTGCGTGCCGTCCACCTGTTGACCCACTTCCCCAGTTAGCTGTGAACAGTTGTCTACGGATGGTTGTGAGATTAGTCTTTATCTCGTCTGGCGCACTTGTAAAGCAATGCCGTAGCCACATAGGGTTAATTCAAATTAGCTGCTCGTCTGACGTCGAGACTGAGCCATCGCTCAATAAAGACATGAGCCACACATTGGCTCCAGGCCAAAGTAAACCACACTTCGGTTCCTAATTGTGTTGAACAATGGAGCTTTTGCATTTTTGAGAGGGAGGGTATTTGACCAACTTAACCATTTGTTAGCTTCAGTGAGAGCATGAATAGTTTTCAATGAAACAGCTAATCATGAGTATCTCAACAAGCCACAACTCTGGATCTGATTCACCCACTTCTACGACTTGATCACCACTTCACGATCTCATCAGAGACAAAGTGAGGTGGAGAATGGCTTGAGACACACCTCTGTGAGGATCCCAGTTCAGATCTCAGTACAGTTCATAGTCTAAGTAATTAAATTAAGGGTGTGGAGAAAGGAGAGTTGAGGAAACATGTCTGGTGTCTGCCTTGTAGCCACTGGGGGGTGCTGTGGGGCGTCTGTGTGAGATGGATTTGACAGGACAATGTCACATGAGATTAGTTAAATCTGCTCTGGTTTAATCTGAGGCTTCCTGGCATCTGTGTGTGTTTGTGAGTGTGGTTCCATGTGTGCATGTGTGTGTATTTGTGTGTGTGTGTGTGTATTTGTGTGTGTGCCTACCTGTCTATGGGCAGGAGAGAGCAAGTAGCAAAAACTAAGTCGGCCCTGTCAGGCAGCTGGTGAGAGATTAATCTCTCATCACTGGTACCACACGTATCCACACACACACACACACACAGACACATGCACAGACAACCACACACTTACCTGAGGGGAGTAAAGTGTCTGGGTTCTGAACGGTCCCTTGGCGGCCGTGGAAGTAGATTACGAGGTCCTCCAGAGTCAAGCTCTGAAGTGTTCTGTGATCGTCCTGGCCGTGTGGAGGATGAGGAGGATGAGGAGGAGGCACCTGGAGCAGAGGGGAGCTCTGTGGTGCGCCTGTCCGTGGGCTTGTAAGGTGCGATGCCGTCATTTCGCCAGTGTGGACCTGGGCTAGTGGAGCGAGAGGAGTGGGCGCTGGATGACTTACTCTGGGTCCCCTGACCTTGGCCGCTGGCTTTAGCCTGGTGGTAGCGGTGGGCTGTGGAGACAGATTAATGACAAGCTGTTCAGACACACTTCTATCCAACATCAGACAGCCTGTACAATTAGAATTGATTAAAGTCTGTGTGAGGGCCAGACAAACTGTACACAGCCATATTTAACCACATCTCGACAGCAGAGGATACAGTACTTTAGCTACTTTCTTGAGCCAGAGAGGTGGACTTTTATTCTAGTTTATTGGCAGAATTCAAACATAATACCTATAATACGTATGTTTGTCTAAGTGTATAACAGCAACCCTTTTATATGTTCTTGATGCTTTACTGAAACCGCTATTTTGTTTCTACAGCAGCCTGAATAAAGAAACACAGCCACAGCATGTATTAGGAGTTTTGAAGTGGAAGCTTACTACACAAACAAAGAAGAATAACATGTATATGAAGGCCAGTGTTGTTCCCTTACTTGCTTGGGAAAGTGAGGGATGAGTGAAAGAGTCAACTGTTTATTACAATCTGTAGTCTAACCAGTCAATCAGCGTGTTCTCTCTTATCTAATATGGGGGAACACGCTCATCATTGAACATAAGAGTGGACAAATCCATTTTCTCGAATAAAAATATGTCTAAAAAAATATTGTGTGGTCTTGAGCATGGGCTGGGACACTACTTATGATTTAATCTGGTGTCAGCTGTCCAGCTGCCTGTCCTGGCTTGGATATTAAAGGACAGGTCTCGCCCAGCACAGCTATGAGCTGTTTGTCACTGTGCTGCTCCTCAACCTGATGGTAAACGGAGCAGTTCAAGTGCCAGGTTCACACGTGTTGAGACGTGCAGTAGCGCAGGTGTGTTGATGTGGGATCAGAGTCAGTGTCAGCGTGACTTGCAGCAGCATTTATCATCGGGCATAAAATTCTTCACAGGATATGAGGCCAGTGGGGATTCAGACTGATTGTTGCTGGGTGACATAACAAAAACAAACAAGACTGCATATTATACATAACAACGAGTTTTTTTAGAACTGTATAAATTATGGCGACATGTTGTTTTGTGGCAAAACCTTAATGAGCCTACGTAAAATATTCTTCTTGCAAGACGAGCAGAAAGCACTGAGCATCAAGACTGTGTGTGCAGTTGTTTCAGAGAAAGGAGTCACTGTTTGGGCCCCACCACGACACATGGGGGGGCCCAAACAGTATCTGTTTAACCCGCAGTTTGTTAGACAGAGTGTGGGAACCTGCTGATACCAGGCATAGAGTAGGACCTGGAACCTTGGGAAGAAAAGTTAAGTCACATGTTGTTGCAGGTGTGTTTCAAGACCATATGGAGACACTCTTGTGTTATCGGTTTTGAATTTGAAGTTCCAGAGGCCCAGCAGTGTCTGATCTCAAACAGGGACATGAGACAAGAATCCTTTATTGGTGTCGCAACACTTAAGTGGTTTTGTAAGGGCTTAACACGTAGGGAACAGTAAGTGAACTCACCAAAAGCGGCACAGCGACACGGGTCATGCTTGTCCAAATAGTGCTCTAATGTGTCCCAGCCCCCTCCGACGCGCACCATCACATGAGTACGGAGGACCTGAGGCAGAAAAAGGAGAAATCGAGGCTTCAATAGACAAAAAGCAATAAACACATCAAGTGCAGATAAAATGGCTAAACCTTCATTGAACACACAAGTTAATGGATATGTAAATTCTTCCACTGGGGGCAGCTTGTTGATGGCGGGCCACCCCTGAGTGTTACGTAATAGATGCACCCCTGCCTGTACCCTTTGCCGTTCCCTGCCCCCCATCGTCCTCTTTCTCCCACATCACCCCCAGCTGCTGCCATTATGAGGGCTGTCCATTACCATGCCAACTCACAAACAAGAGTAGTGTAGCATAATAAAGAGCCAGAGAGCTGTGAAAGGCCTTTTTTTTGGCCGCTCTCTCCCATGCCTCTCAGCTGGCTACCCTGTGTTTTCAGGGTGAATTAGCATGGCAACAACTCACTCCTGCTGTCCTCCCCACTCCTCGGCCGAGTGTCAAGTTATGAGAGGAGCCAAGAAGAGAGGAGGATGAGGAGGAGGCCTGGGTAGCCATACCAGAGGGGAGTGTTGGTGTTGGTGGATATGTCACTTCCTACTCTCCTCTGCTCTTTGAGAGACAGACACACACACACACACACACACACACACACACAAGATCAGGCCCAAGAACGTCACTCCCTCCAGGCAAAATCTGCCTTCACTGAAGCAGCACACTCACTTTGCCTGACGTGACAGTACTGCGGATGCGTCCCTCGCCTCCAGTTGTGTAACAGTGTCTGTCAGCCACATGTTTGAAAGGTTACACAGTGGCACATGTGTGTGTGTGGGCTGGCACCGAGTTTATTTATTTCCACCAATTCACACGTGGCAGAGCCTCTCATTTTCAGGCCCCTGACCAGAGAGTGACCAGAGGGGGGAGAAGTCCCAGACATGACATGTGCTCCAGTGTCTGACCCCTTCTTCTCTCTGATGTAATCCATTACAGGTCTTTTCGGTGACCTTGCTCCTTGACTACATCAAATCCATCGCAACAGCTGATCTGCTTATCTCTACCAGACCTGAGAGTATAAACTGCTTACTCTCCACTGCTGCGGCTTTGTGTCAGCGACAGGTTTAGCGCTGTGGAAAAACAGTGACTTTTACATCATATTATTTGGATCGCGGTGGATGGAGTGAACTTTCACATGTTTGAAGTTGACAAAGGTCAGCTGCCAAAAGGGTCACAACCTGGAGAGGTACTTTCTGATGTCGCAACGGTTGATCTGCTGTCACTGACTCACGTCACACGGGCTTGTGTTTTCACCTCCGTCTGTTGTGA
Organism: Solea senegalensis; assembly: GCF_019176455.1. Taxonomy (NCBI): domain Eukaryota; kingdom Metazoa; phylum Chordata; class Actinopteri; order Pleuronectiformes; family Soleidae; genus Solea; species Solea senegalensis. The sequence continues at coordinate 8,389,738 of NC_058025.1, read as the reverse complement.
GCAAAATAACTCGAGAACTAAACGATGAATTTAGATCAAATTTTCCGGGGAAGTAGGTTATGGTCCAAGGAAGAGCTTACCAATGTTTCCCAAAATGTTCTATATAGAGATCGACTTTTAAATATGGAAAACAACCTTGACCCAAATAGCAAAATATCAACTGTGACAAGAGCAATCATGTGGCGACTAACTCTGTAACACCTAATTTCATTTTTAATTAATATATTCCGCAAAAGGGTCAGGAAAATTCAGCAAATATGTTTGGGGACCCTAAAAAAGGTCCTGTGACCCATCTGTGGTTCCTGAACCAGTCTTTGGAAATCACTGCATTATACCACATACAAGGCTTCTAATTTCTCTTATTAAATTCTGATTGTTTTTGATTATAAAGGAGCAGTAGCTAGTCACACAAGGGTTAGCACTGTTGCCTCACAGCAAGAAGGTCACAAGTTTGAATCTCGGTTTGACTGAGGGACTTTCTTTGTGGAGTTTGCAGTTTTCTCTCATTGTTTTCTCAAGGTACTCTGTTTTCTTCCCACAGTCCAAAACATGCAAAGGTTAATTGGACATTTAAATAGACTAAAGGTGTGAATGTGAGAGTGAACGGATGAAGAGGATGAGATGATAGACAATGAATGAGTGAGGGGCAGAAGCTGTCATAATGGGGGAAAAAGGCTCTGGGAATCCAAATAGACAGACATGATTATTGCAGTGTGATAACGACTATAAAGAGAATCATAGAAGGGTCATAAAACGTAATTGCACAATACAAATCTCCAGACCATTAGCTCATTACCCGACAGACCCGACTTTTTATGTTCTGTGATGTGATGAGAGACAATGAAACAACAAAAACACAGACAAAGCTGACAAAAACACAACAATAACTGACAGTAATCATTTTTCATGGGCCTAAATTTACAACACAACGCAACTTTATATATTGCGTGTTGCAGAGCAGTCTGACACTCACTTACACGACTATCGATCACATAGACAAATAAATACAAATCTAAAGAGAAGGAAAACAGAAACCGGGGACATGATCTCGATGACTAAATCCCAAGTAGTGAAATCACAAATGCCATCGCATTACTGTTGAGTAGATGAGTAAGAAGATTTCTACACTTGGGAGTAACAGTTTGTTCTCCGAGCAGACGACACACAGTGACGCCCTGATGGAAGCGGAGTCAATTCATCTGCCAGTCAGACGAGTTTACAGCGCTCGACGTCGTCTGCTTAATAATCTCACAGTCAGAGCTCAGATCCCTTTGTTTTACCCACATCTTGAGGATCATGTTCAGACTGTGTCTATATTTCAGTGAAAAACTTTAAAAAAAAACAGCAAATAAAGGAGAGGGTTAAAAGGTTGGATGAAAATGACAAAGACTGACAGGGCTAACTGAAAAACAACTCCACATACGGAGCAAATGAATCATCCGCTGGTCATGTTTTACAATCAAATCTTTGTAAAGATTCCCCCGTCTTTACGAGTAGAAATTGACTTCATCTTCCTTTCATTGTATTCTGTGGTGTATTGTCTGTATCACAGCGCAGTGCCACTGAGGACGCTGCTGTTTTGGGACTATGTTTCCTCTTTGAATCTGTGGCTAAGCTGCCAGATTTACCAACCACTGAATGAGTATATATATTACAGACAGACTACACCAGAGAAAAGAGAGAAAGAGAGTGAGACCCAATCCTGTTTCTATGGCAACAGTGAACAGAGGCACGTCTTGTCATCATTGCGGGGGCGTGTTGAACAAATTTCTCCTTGAAATTTTGCCGGTTCAAAAATTACGCTCACGGTTCATTTCAGCTGTTGTGGCCCACAAGCAGAGGCATCCGTTCCCTTCAGGGAGAAAACTCCCCCGGGGACAAAGACGCCTTATTAACTCCCTCCCTCCCTCTGTTCATATAGGACACGTTCGACCATTTGCTTTCTCCACTTCATCCCCTCATTCAGCTTGAGATCCTTGTTCGATCCTTTGGCAGCTGAATAGGGGGTTTGTTGGTTTTCAAAGGAACGGCCTGCTTCCTGCCCTCTGAAGAGAAAGGGGAATGTGCTGAGTGCACTTGCAGGCGCTCGGGCACATGGACGTAGTCGCTGTCATCCCCAGTGACACGAGGGCGGAGACGGGATGAAGAGAGCTGATCTCATCTCTCTGACAAGCTCATAAATGTGCACATGTTTGGGTTTTTTTTAATGTTGGCCTATTTTATAATTCATATTTAATCTTTTACAGAGAGTGGCTACAAAATATTATTATTATGTTTACCAGACATTTGGAAACTGCTGATTCCACTCGTAGGTTAATAACTGAAACAAGCTCTCTGCTTTTTCTTCCTCTTAAACGTGACTATTTTTTATTTGCTCTATATAACAAATGAATCATTAAAACTAAATCCTTTTTGGTTTATGAACAAAACAGAAACACGTCAGCGGTTTGTCAACATGTTTTAACATTTTCTGGCATCTTATGGACCAAATAACTAATCTATTACATAATAATAGATTAGAATAATTACGTAATAATCATTAGTTAGCCGCCCCAATGATATTCATATATAATGCTGGTGAAAAGAGTCATTATTACTATATGAACTACTAAATGTAGATTCCTCTCTGCTACAATAATGTTCAAATAGCAACTTAAACTGATGTGCATACAGAATGTGAATCATTTTATATCAATACCAACATTGATCTAGTAAAACGAGACAAATGGTTAACAGTTTCAGAAGTGAATTCCACTGCTCAAAAAGTCCAGTTTTTCAGCAGTTGGACGGGCTAAAAGGTTCTTGACCCCACCCGCCTCTGCACTGCCAGTGTTTACACACAAACACTCCCTCAGGCAGCTCTGATAGTATTGCCTGACAGAGTTTGTTCTCGCATGAAGGACGCAGCACACAAATAATGTTGCACTTGACCACAGAGAGGCAGAATAATAACATCCACATGAACAAGTTCCACACTGCAGCTTTAAAATTAGCCTTACTAAAAATCACTTTGCGTGAAAAGTGTGTATATTTTAGCATGTTGTATATCACATGGCCACATGGCGGAGAAGTGTGCACTTTGTTCTCTAAATCCTGCACTTATCTTATCACGTTAACGTTTTGTTCTCTTCAGTTAGACAGGTCTCAAGATGTATCGCTATATGACTGTCTTGTAATATAGTGATTATGACAGACTTGTTGTATTGTGATATTATTGGTATCGCTTCGTATCGTATCATATCGTATCGTATCATATCGTATCGTATCGCATCGTATCGTATCGCATCGCATCGCATCGTATCGCATCGCATCGCATCGCATCGCATCGCATCGCATCGTATCGCATCATGAGGTATCCTGTGATTTTCATCTCTATGTGGCCTTGCAATGGACTGGCGACTCGTCCAGGCTGTACGCCGCCTTTCAGCAGGGATTGTCTTCAGCGCCCCCACCCCACCCCCCTCATCTGGAGGATAAAGTGGTAGACGATGGGTGAGAGAGTATGTATCGCGTGTCCCGGTCTGGATGAAGTGGCGCTAGTCAAATTGATGAAATATCGACATTACACACAGTTCGGCGTCCCAATCCTGTCACTGCAGCCAACTTGGAAAGCTTCCCCAAAGAGTCCATTACTGTGGCTGTGGTACGTTTTAGGTAATTGAGACCGAATCGATCCCTGGTATCAGCCAGCCTCCCTGCCCAGTCCTCTGAGGCCTGACGTGGGTACAATAGCAGCTCTCATACGGAGACAAACAGTCCAGCAGAAACAGGTTAGAGCCAAGATAAGGACCAACACAGGAAATGACCTAAAGCACTATTTGTGTCTCAGTGGAAAAAGTAGAAGAGTTCTGGGAGTGGGCCAGATGACGGCAGTGTGTAAACACTCCGATGAGAGCGAGAGAAATCACAATGTTGTTATACACAGTGTACAGTGTACAGTGTACAAGGCTCTGATGCAGCCCAGCAGCAGAGATCTGTTGCTACTACTGTACATAACCTCGCTCTTGTTGAAACAGCATACGATGCCATATGTCTGCACCATATGGTTCCATAGAATCAATGCAGGTCTCTGCAGTCATTCACACTTTGGGCCAAACAAACCTATTTTAGGTCATATTGGCTTTTTTCTGGTTATGATAATCCTCTAATTATATACAGTGATTTAGGGCAACGCGGTAATTATGTTCCCTCAAAGTCTGTGGGTGAAAGACTGACTGACAACATGACTTTTAGGGTCAACCATCAGAGGGCACACATGTAAACACATAACAAAGGTGCAGGGAAACAGGAAGTCTTATTGCCAATTTCTGTTTTTGTATTTTTTATCTATAAAGAAATCTTCTAAAGGTTTCCTGTAGAATAAGTTATCATTTTGAGTGACAAAAATGTATTTATCTGTTCTAAACATAAGGCTAAAGGTATATTTTAGTGCTCTTATCAACATGGGAGTGGACAATTATGCTTCCTTGAAGAAATAGTTTTTTATTATTATTACTATAAGGATTGGGCAGAATGATGTCATTGTTTATCAGTGATGCACGTCATAATGTCAGGGCTCCATTGTGTTGTTTGTGTTAATCCTGCTTCCAAAAATGGCCTTAAAAGAAAGTTAAGGCATTTATCAACTGACAGTATATATATATTTCAGAACATTTTACCTATTAACTTGGTTCTGTGAGGCTTGACAATGTCAAACCAAGGACATATGTTTAAAACTTTTCATCAACTAACAGTGATGGTTTTCTCAGTCTCTGTCAAAATAACACAACACTATAACTTTGTCTGAAAAAGATACACAAACACACGCTCGTAGAATATTCTAGAAACAATATTCTGGTGATGACAACTCACCCTGATGAAGATGAGCGCACTGGAGTCGCCCACTTTGTATTTCCCCTCTGACACCTTGACCATAGGAAACTGAGCTGGACAGGAGCAGTGGCCCAGAATCTCACGGACCTGAAGAAAAGAAAACAACACATTTTATCAGTCAGAGCTCACAAATATGATGACACACACACACATATACACACAGAGAGAAAGGTTCCATTCATTTGAACAGCAGAAACAAAACATTAACCATAACCAGTTAATAAAATGGGGTTCTGCCTCATTAGAACCAGGTTTTGGTCCCTGGACTACTACAGAATAGGTCCTAAAGAGATAACAAATACAAGCATACACACATACACAGTACTATGCAGTAACCTGAGGCCACAATTAGGTTTGCTATAGAATACTATAATGACTATAATTATAAGTATAATTGCTGCTCAATATTAAACGCCAGAAACACGTATGCAGTTTTAAAATAGGTCTAATAGGTCAAGTATTTAGTGTGACCTACACTTCCACTTGAACAATAACACGACCCTGAGTGGAGTGAAGTGGAACGATAATAACTGTGTTTGTCCGACTATTTCATGTCTATGAAGCCAAGTTTGTTCAAGATTCAATCCAAACACCCAGAATTTGCCATAAAAACAACAACAACAAAGCTGGGACTTTGGCACAGTGCCGTATTATCCATCCCTTCCCGTTCCTGAGGTCATTGACCTCACACGGAATCATGTTTAGACACATACATGTGTGACAGTGACCAAAGAGCTGCTGGTTGTGTGTCAACGAAACAGTGACTCTGTTGTTAATTTGTGCGAGAAATGAGCCGTCATGGCTGCCTGCTCTATGAGGGTGTTTCAGTGTGTGTGTGTGTGTGTGCGTCATCTTCATGTCAAACGCTCCTACTATTCCATGCACCTTCATGCCCCGCCCCACTCTCTCTCTCTCTCTCTCTCTCTCTCTCTCTGTGACCACATTAAACTCCCTGCCTCGTCCCATCTCTCCAGAACATTTTGGTCATTTAAGTCACCGCAAACTGCCACAAAAGCACAAAAATAAACGTGCGGACGTGCTAATGAATACTCTGGCTGTTACATGACAGTGTTTGTGCCTGTGACATCACAAAGGAAGGAGAGAGAGAGAGAGAGAGAGAGAGAGAGAGAGCTCAGAAACCAGACTGGTGGTGGTGGTTATGATGTCAGCAGGCAGCCAGCTGGGTTTTGAATCGAGAGCTGGTGCCCTTGCTTGTGGTCAGGGCGGTGCTTATTAGTCAACTGAAGTCAGACAACTGCAGGGTGGAGCGAAGCCCGCCTGTGTTGCGCAGGCCCGGGCTCTCTCAGTCAGGCCTGGACCACTTGTGATGTTTGTCTTGGCCTCTCTCTGCGAGACAAAAGCTTGCGCGGACTTGTCGGGCAGGAGCGAGCGAAAGTCGAGCGGCGGAGTGACAGAAGAGGGAGAGAACAGTATTTGTGTTCACAGGGAAGCTGATGTTACAGCAACACAAGTCAGGCTCCTTCCACAGACTGTGTATAAACATGGACGTAGTCTCATGGCGGCAAACAACGCACTCACACAAAATCTCATTTTACACAGTTGAAATCACATGCTATTGAACAAGACCTGGGACTAGTGAGTGAGACCATTAACTCCTCAGGAAAATGATGATTATTATTGTTATAAAATAATTGAGTTATTTTCCTTATTCCCGGACTTAACTTTTTAAACCAGAAGATGACTTCTATTTTATATTCAGTCTATTGCTCCCTCACCTTGGCTGTCTAAAGCTTCTCATTTATTTGTTTCTCAGCCAAAGACCCGTAATGAGGTAGAAACTATTCCAGGAACTGTCTGATCAATTGCCTAACTGGAAAGTAATCTATCAACTTGCCCCCCGGGGGTCTATACTGCCTCTCACTCCAACATCAGATGGGATTGACTCCTGCTCCCACCTGCCCCTCAAAGGATAAATGTTGGAGAATGAATAAATTAGTGTTGTCAAATAATTGATATTCAGTTATACTACATATTTGGTTTCAGATGAAATACTCATTTGCAACAGTACGGACACAAAGAGTGTCAAGATAACATAACTGAACACATAACTTCCTAAAATCACACATTGAAACTGAGAAACGTTGACCAGCAACAAGACTTACCAAACATATCATGCGATTACCTGAACAATTGTGTGGTCACTGGTGCTCTTATTCTTTTACTTGCACTATTCATTTAAAAGAATAAAAAAAAAGTGTTATCCCTCCCCCCGTGGTGTTAAAAATGATATTTCCCTGGATATCAAGTTTCCCCGACACGTATAATCATCATAACAGGTAAATGTGTAACCTTTTCATGGCTGAAGCGAGTGAACCACTGCTTTTAAGCACCGTTCATACAGCTGAATCCAAGGCTCAGGAGGTACAGCTTTGCTTGTGATGTTCTGTTTGTGTGTGTGTGTGTGTGTGTGTGTGTGTGCTTGACCCACAACACCTTCATTAAAGTGGATTGGGAAGATTAAGGAGGCACCTTGTTATTTTCTCTAAATAGCAGCCGTCTTTCTCTCACCGTGCAAATTAAAGGGGAAGGAAACCCCACCTGCATCTCACCTGTTCACCCTCTCACCTACATCTGTCCAGCCTTCTTTCTTTTCTCTCTCTCTCTCTTTTGTTGCACTTATTTTTAGCTCGGTGCATGAGCTGACCAGACCTATATTTGTCTCTCTCTTTTTTTTTTCTTTGTTTTGCTTACATTTCTACATCTGCTTGCCCTCTTTTTCTCTCTCTCCACTCTGTCACTCCGCCTGTCGTTCTGTCAGTAGGTGGACTAGCCCTGTTTGGAAAAACCCCAGCCTGTGAGTTAATGGAAAGATTGCTATGGCAACAGACACACATATACACACACACACACACACACACACAGAGCCTTCCCCTTTTAACTGTACAGTTTGCCTTCTTTTTTTCAGGCTATAAAGAAGCCTTTCTCTCGCCTGGGAGCCGTTCAGCTGAGGTCATAGGTTTTCCTCCGGAGGGAAGGTGCAGCTCTCGCACACCGAGCTCCGTATGAAACACGGATCGGGATACAAAGTCACACCAGGAGCTGTTTTAATAACAGCTTAATCAATAGCAGCCCTGGCATTTGGACGTATTTACTCGGCGAAGCCCTGCACACGAAATGTGTGCACTTCCCATGTCTTCACTGTGGACACACACACACACACACTGCAGGGAGAGAGAGACAGAGACAGAGACAAGGTCACGGAAACATGCGGAAGTGGAGCCAGAACGGTGAGAGGGGGGAAAAATGTAGGATGAATTATGGATGCATGCAGGTCACATGAGAGACATTCTGATGTTTGAGAAGGAAAGGAGAGGAAGAGACACAGTGACTGAGTGTTGGGAATCTTCTGGCTCTATCTGAAGACAGGAATGCAGAGATGCTTGTGCAAGAGCACAAAGAGAAACACTTTCAGCTTCAATGGGATGTTGAGGACATTAAAAACCCCACTGCTCAGATCACGTCATGTGCTCCGTGTGAGTCAACAGTCTCTTCATTCTTTCGCTTCCTGACCTACAGACATCTTAAAGGACATTCGTGGAAGAGATCGGGCAAAACCACAGGGCCGAGCAAACCCTGGGGATGAAGGGAGGAAATGGGAGTGGCAGAGATAAAGACTGTTTAGCTGTGATTCCCCCATTTTCTGCACTCACATGTGCTCTAAGTCCCTGTGCGACACTGTGTGCTGGAGATTAATGCCGTCGTATCGCATATCGATATGCAAAATGGGATGCAGTTCTGGTTTCAGTTTCCTGGTTTTGTGATACAGGTTTTTCAGACAGTGAGTCTTCATAAATAAACAGACTGTGTCAGTGCACGGCTGGTTTGCTCCCGTGCTTTAATCAAACATGGGTGTGTTGGTCGCTTTGTGACTTTTTCCCTTTTTTATGATTCCTGTGCAAAGAAAATAATAAAAACTGCAATAAAAACTGATCATTACAACAAATCGCTCCACGGGAATTTACACAGGAATGTTTCCAGTTCCTGTGAGATGACTGCTGATGACGGAAGATGATTTACTCTTACAGCAGAGATTATACAGACGTTCAAACATAAGGCTTTGGTTACGTGACAGAGGATCTTCTTGTCACGATTGGCAACTTCCCAAGATGAAACAACCTCACCATCAGATATACACACACACACACACACACACACAGAGGAACATGGAAAGTAGGCCACAGGGGGCGCTTGTTATGCAGAATGGAGAGTTTTGGAAGTTGAGGGGTTACTTGTGCTCCACCACCCACAAGTAAGCATTCCTACAGCTTGTGAAGTCACACTGAAAACCGCTTCCTATCAGAGACTGTCCCTCCTGCACAAACATGAAACAAGCTCGTCTCTTTAAACAACCTGAGGGGTGAAAGAACGTTATGAATAACTGAATTCTTTTTTTTTAGACCTGTGGCCTGAGGGGATGAACTGTGGGGAGATATGGAAATGGCTGTTAGCAGCTGGTCAGACAGGCCAGACTTGATGAAAGAAGGTAGAAAAACAGTTGGACCAGAGTCGTGTATGTCGGTTACTGCTGCACACGAGAAATGTGAATGACAGATACATTGGCGCGGTGTTCTCAGCTGACTATTTCTGAGGAGGCAGCACTGACTATTTATATTGACATATAAAAAAGGGAGTTGTCTTTTTTTTGTGTGTCGACTCGTGAGCTTTACAAGTGCTAGTACCAGCGGCGGCAGCTGGAAGCTCATTTCAGGCTCAGTTATGTATATAGTATACTGTATATTCTGCTATTCTCTGCTGTCACATAGAGATGAATTGAAACTGAGCTTCTATTGGTTTTAATGTGCCGTTAATTAAATGGTGATCCGTGATAAACAGCAGATTCTGAACCAACTAGTCATATACAGTGGTTGATCAAGTTTTAACAACATTTTATTACCATTTACCATTATTTTAGACATTTTTTGACATTTTAGAGGAACCATGGGTCACACAGATGGCGTAGTGGTTAGCACTCTTGCCTTTGCACCAAGAAGAAGGTTCGTGACCCATGTTTTCCGTGTGTTGGTATTCTCTGGGTTTTCCGGTTTCCTCCCACAGTTTTAAAACATGCAGATTTGGGTTTTAGGCAAATTGACTGTGAGTGTGAGAGTGTCCAGGGTCTACCCTGCCTTTCGCTCTATGTCAGCTGGGATTGGCACCCGCGACCCTCACGTGGAAGCGGTAGAAAACAGATGGATGCCGTCTGGTTAGTACATGTATTTTAAACTGAGCTCATTTTTGTTTGTTTCTGGTCTCTATATTTAGCTCAAATAAGCAGCTGAAAAAGAAGATAATACACACATTTCAATGATGAGTTTGATAATCGTACACCGTCTGAGCGTTCATGTTGTATGATCGATCAGGGTGAAAAATGTAATCGTACGTTGGCAGCCGCAATCAGCCGCTTCAAGAAAAGCCCTTCTCCAGAAATCAATAGCAGTCTTTGGCCACATGACAAATGGTCCATCAGGGGCTGGGAGGATGCACGAATCGAACGCACGTCAAGTGCTGAAAGGTGAATAATTCCATCTATCATCTGTTTTAAAGAGCAACTTTATCAATCAAGAGCAAGGAGTTAAATATCAGGGCCAGTGTCTTCCTCGTTTATGGCATTAAGGCTCAACAACACTCTGCACTGTCCTACAGACAGGCAAGGTTAGAGGAATCTATGTGTGCCTCTGAGGACTCTCTGTCATTCTGACTCTGCAATAAAAAGCCAGACTGACAGATGCAATCAAATCACCAGACCCGGCAAACACACACAGATGCCTGCTCAGATATAAACCAAATTAAAACGATAGCCGCGCAAAGACGCGCTAACAGCAACGGAACACAACAATAAAGACATTAAGCGGACATTATGCAAAAGCGCGGAGTCAGCTGTTTTCACGAGGACCCTGCTGCAAAGGAAAACAGCAGAGTGTGGACTAAAGCTTGAAAAATAACCTGTAAAAAATAATAAACCCATAAAATAAGGAGTGCATGTGACACTTGAGAGAGAGAGAGAGAGAGAGAGAGGGAGAAAAACGCTGAAGAATGCCACGCTCTCTCAGCAAAGCGTGTAAGTGTGACCCAGTGCAAACCATAATGACCTACTTTTCCCTTTCCCCCCCTCTCTCCACCGCCGCTCTGCCTCCCAGAGCAACATCCACTGCAGTCAGGTTTATCAGAGTGTACAGTAAAGTCACTCTGGGCACACGATACGTCCTCTGTTACCCCTTTTCTCTTTCCTGAATGCATGAAGTGGACCATAAGTTAGTGATGAGTAGCCGCACAGACAAAAGACACACATCTGTCACCCTTCCACTCTGCTGTGCTGGTGATTCCACACAGAGATTGAGACGTCATCCTCTAATTACCTCGATGCCAGCAGTGGCAGTCTATTCATTTCCTCTCTTCAATGCCACAAACAAGACATATTGTTCTGCTCTTCGCTTTTATCATCTCCATGTGGAGACATGGGGGGAGGGGGGGCGGGAGAAAGAGGGGCCTGCACATACATGAACTGAACAACAAGGGCTGAATGTCGAAGCCTGCGGTGAGAAGAGACGTGAACCAGTTTATATGAGTGAGCAGGAAGAAGGAAAGATGGCGATTGAAGGAAGTCATCAGAGGCTGTGGAGCTCTTATCATTGTCATCAGCTCTATGGGTGGATGATTGTGCTCTGTATGGATTCCTATGCATCGAGATAGTGCACATGTTAGGACCAGCTGTCCTCACTGAGACCAAAACTGGGTCCTAATGAAGCATCATTTCTGAGGAAGTGGTTTAGCTTTAACTGGCCTTCATTTTGGCTGTGTTAGCACATATGGGACTCTCTTGATCAATTTTGGAGTCAAAGTGTTAGACCTAGGAAATAAAGAAAAAGTTTATATGTGTAGGTAAATAATCGTGGTCCTTCACCTGAGGTTCAGTGCAGCATATTACAGAATATTATAATCTCTCACTGAAAGAAAATCATCTAATGGACAGGATCAACTTTATGTTTACATGTACAGAGTGACGTGAACCATCAGCTGTCCTGAGAAAACAAGACTCCAGGAAAAGGGAAAAGGGAACTTTGAGATTGAGTCAAACTACAATGAAGGATATGAGACGCCAGCCACTTCCTTAAGTTAGGGTGGAAAGCCGGCCCACTGTGGGGATGAGTAAGAACATATGTGCACAGTTGGGGTGAGTATTTTTCATGAGGGTGTTAAAGATTAACATCCCATTGTAAACGGCAGGTAGTATACATGACACATCATGACAAGATGAGTGAGTCACTAACCTTACATGACTACAAGCTAAGTAGTCAATAATATTCATTATTGTGCAATTAACCTCAGCATAGTGCAGTTTCCCCAGTAACAAATAAACAAAGCTGAGAGACAACAATAGGGACAGAGAAAAGCCAGATATTCTAAGAGGAAGTTATACTGCGAGTGATCATTGAATCCCAGTTTGACCACTGGCCTTTCTGTGTGGAGTCTGTGTGGAGTTGTCTCTCTGTGAACTCCGACTTTCTCCCACAGTCCAAAGACATGCACAATGGGGCTGTCGGCAAAGAACAATAACCATGGTGCTGCCTCGGGGGGAAAAAGGTGCACTCGTACACAACTATCAGCATGTGTGCGCTGCACCTGAGTGACAGACAAAATTCACTTAACATGACTTTCCCTATACCAGAACCACTGGTGACGTGTCCAGGGTGTACCCCGCCTTCAAGACCTGTGGCAGCTGGGAAGGTGCTTGCATCGGAGAAACCATGTCAGGTTTGTATTCAAGGCCAAGACGCCAAATATCGGCCATCGACAATACTGTCCTGAGCTCTCTTCCAAAAAGGATCAACAAGCAAACACTTAACAACGATCCCAACGAACCGTTCGCACCCCCCGTGAACGACGAAACCGACAACCTGAAACTGGGAGGGATGAACGATCTGCATTGTTTCACTTAATGACTCTCTAGACCAGTGTCAGCCTCAGAGGTTAAATACCTGCTTCTCAATACTACTTAGCCAGACCTGAAGAAGCCTCTTGGATCAGATGTGAAACGTCTTCAACTGAAGCAGATCCAGTCGCCCACAGCTAACTAGTGACGAAGATTACGACTAGTTTAAAAGATGCTGGCTTGAATCTTCACTTCTTCTTGACTTCTGATTGGCTGTATCGCAGAATTAGCTATAAAGCACTGCCGACGCAAACGCTGCCAAGGTCATGACAGAAAAATATGTGGCGATGATGCGACCACTCATTAAAAACGTGTATTTCAGCATAAACATCTTTAAAATAAAGTGTAATTACAATGTATTTCATCATTTTACCGTACATTTACAATAAGGCGAGTCAAGAACATCTCTGTAAGAGTGAATTGATTACATGTAATCAGTTGTAATGTTACTGGGTGCAAATGTGCATGCAGATCATGAACAGGTTGATGAATAATACATGAAATTCAAGTGCCTTCATCTCTTGCATGTTCACAGAATAAATAAGTTCCGATAAATCTACTGTATGTAGACGGGGAATTTTTTGCCCCAAACAATCTCAGCCAGAGTGGACAACAGAGCTGAAGACAAGATGTGTTACTTATGTGCAACTAGTAGGAAACACTTGGTTTGTTGACATAATAGGAAAAGCCCAAATTATTGTGTTAGTCCGACTAAACTGCACACAGTATTGTATGTTAGTATCATAGTGTTTGTATATTGGGATGAGAACAGTCAGTCAATTAAATAGCTGTAACTATAGATCGACTTAACTATGCGTGGAAATGTACTGACTGTAATACACCCTTGATAATACTGTGCTATTTTAATGCTGTGGCTTGTTTTCACTGTGGTTTTTTCTAGTTTGAAGAGCCTGGTGTGGCTGATGTGTGCTGTTCTGCACAGTGAACATGAAAGTCAGTTTGTTTCTTCACTGGATAAATGATGACAGACAAACATCAGGTCTCTGAATCAGTGAGAAGCTGCCACTGACCAACACGACGGATCCTGTGTGTACACAGTGTCTGTGTATGTTTGCTGAGGGATGTGTTAGAGCGACGCTCAGAGAAGACGGATATATAGATGTACGACCTGTGGCTTTCAAACTTTCTCCCCTGAGAAGCAGTCAACTGGTATAATCCAGCACACAGTCTGGATTAGGGCTGCAACGATTCATAGATTATGAATCGTGAAGTCATTTTATAATCGAATATTGAATATTTGTCAACTTCTTAAATGTGAGTATTTTCAGGGGTTTTTTTTTTTTGCTCCATGTAACAAAGAAATGATCATATCATCATTTCCAGGTGACATTTCCACTTTACAGGCCAAACAATTACTTGATTAATCGATTGTAATGTTTTTTACGTACTTAAAACAAGTTTTTAAGGTTTTTCCGCTTCTTAAATGTGAATATATATAACACTGATAAACATTTTTTGACATTTTATGGTCCAAACACGTACTTGATTAATCGGTTTGAAAGTTTTTTTTACAATTAACAGGTTTTTTTCAGATTTTTCAGCTACTTAAATGTGAATATTTTCAGGTTTTTTCACTCCACATAACACTGATCTACATTTTCAACATTTTTTGACATTTTTACAGACCAAACAATTGCTTGATTAATCCAGTTTCATGTTTGTTTGTTTGTTTTTAATTAAAAGCAAGTTTTTTATGATTTTTCAGCTTGTTAAATGTGAATATTTGATATATATCTTATATATATTTGATCTACATTTTATGAACCAAACGATTACTGGATTAATCTGAAAAATTATTGACGGATTAATCGATTATGAATATAATTGTTAGTTGCAGCCCTGGCCTTCTACACACGCTCTTCTTTGTGTCTGCAGAGGTCACAGTAGAAGCTCCTGACCCTGATGCCTGACCAGTTTCAAACACTGACATCGTTCTTCTCATAAAAACAAATAAAAATACTAACTTCTGCCCCGAGCATGTGTTCTGCAGGTCAGTCTGACAGACTTGACTTGACTAACAAGATCTTTGCATTGAGCTAATGTCAGACAGGGCCTGGGCAAAGGTCAAAGGTCAACCTTTTCAGTGGGGAAAATGACAAGAGGGGACATGTATGAGGCAGCGAGCCGAGGACGCCCGTGAGTATTTGAATGTTCCTGACGTAGAATATGACCTTTGACTTTTCAGACTCACAAGAGGAATTCCTCCGTCAGTCACTCACTGACTGACCCTGACAGGTAAGTGGACATTTTACAGCACAGTTGAAAACAACGTGATGCAAAGTTCATGCATGTGCACACCCACACCCACGGGGTATCCGCTGCCTCTCCTTATAGCACCTACATGAACATTCCACAGACGGTGCCTTACTTTTGACACAGTTTAACTGTGGGAGTGGTTGGTTTTCTTTAAGCACCAAAAACAACAAACAAAAAAACCTACAGATAATTTCTTCATCTGGGGCTGAGAAGCCTGGAGATGATAGAATAGAATATCTGCAGTGTTTGATGAAGAAAATGACTGAGCTGTGATACAGTGACTCTGATGTAGGATGTGAATCATGATGAGGTTATGGGAAAATAGTGAGTGTTTTTATTGCATCAGCTGCAGCTACAGATATGCAGTGGTCTGCAGCTTTGAAATCTTTTCTCTGGCAACTCACCAACTCATCCAAATTTCGCATGTCACACAGAACCCTCTTCTGCGGCCAGATGAAGGGCTCTGGCTCAGGTTCGTCTTCATCCTCCACACTCTGACTGCTCTCCTTCCGACTGAAACACCTGCTCGGCGAGGACACGCTCTGCTCGGACTTGTCCCCTGCCTCGCTCCGCAGACTCTCCTGGTCCCGGATCTCCTCCTCGATCTCCTCCTCCAGCTGGATCAACATGGGGGCCAACATGCCAAACTTGGAGCCGCGCCGCGCCACCTCCAGGAGGCACAGGACAAAATTCTTCTCGTTGCACTTCTCCACCAAGTCGTTGGTCTCGAACATGAGGACGTCCTTGATCCAGAGCTCCTGTCTGCACCAGCTGATGAAGTTTGACACGTTATCCCGCGCCAGGAACGAGCCGGGCACGGCGTTGCGCGCCTGAAAGACAACATCTTTGGATGGCAGCTTCATGGAGCTCGCAGCCTCCGGATACTCCAGCTGGAAGTCCTGCGCGGCGCGGTTCACGTTGTTGGCGTGTCGACAGAGAGCGCAGCCGCTCTCCAGCGCGTCCATGAAGGTGTCCGCACTGATGTCGAGGTCGTAGAGTGTGTTCAGCCATTCCGCCAGGTCCTCCTTCATGGCATACAGGTACTCCTCACTAGATTTGAAGGGCCGTATGCTCTTGGAGGCGGCGGACTGGATGTTGCTCTGATCAGCCATATTGTCAGATTATGTATCGATAAAGTCTACTTGATGAATCCGGATTGTCTCATTGCGCAGCTGCGTGCCAAAGCCTCATCCGCATAATGTAGCGAAACAACCTCGTTGACGCACCCATGCCGCTGTGCAATGTGCGGTTTCTTATCGCAGCTCCGTGAAAGCAGCAGCAGCAGCAGCAGCAGCAGGCTTTGTGTTGTCACTCGCATTTCTGGATGCGGGCTGCTGCTGGCCCTGGCGCATGGATGCGTTTTCCGGACGTCTCCGCGAAACCAGTTTCCTTCACCGCGCGCATTGTCCCGGGTCCCGGAGTGAGAATCAAGTGTGGGTGAAAACACACCCATGCGACGAACGTTCAATCCAGCCGCTGTCCGGCAGCTCCTCTCACCCACACCCACAGAGAACCACGTGTCACCATGTCCGTGTGTCTGTCTGTGAGGCGGATCAGCTCCTCATCGGTGAAAAATCACGACCACACTGTTGCAGCAGAAGCTCCAGATCATCTTCCCTGAGCAAATAGGCTCAGCCCATGTTGCGCCGCCTCTTGCGCTGAATATGTTTGACCTGCTGCAGCTTAAGAGCAGCAGCGCGACTCGGTGGCGCATCCCGTTACAGAGAGAGGGATGAACGCTGAGCGCAGGCACAGAGGAGCAGAACTTAACCCCATGTTCACCAGCTGGGTTCCTGCCTGGAAAAAAAAGTGTGGTCATCTAAACACACCACTGTCTCCCAGGGGCGTGCACAGACATGTTAGGGGGGCAGGTGCTCGAGTGAATAGGGGGCACCCCTCACATAATTATCAAATAAAATTACAGTGTCACAACTAAGGATGGATTACACGCCCAGGGGCCCCAGAAGGTCTCTGCTCTACTATACCAATATCCTCACCACCACTGGGGCCCCTCAGCCAAATAACACTGATTATCTTATGTGTATATGGAGGGGCCCCTCAATCATATACCACAGGTTATGTTTTTTTATGGGGCCCCTGAGCCAAAAAACTGGCTATTATGTGATGTCTTGATGGGGCCCTTAGCTTTTCCAGTCTGTGCCCAGGGGCCCACTGACACATAATCCATCCCAGGTCACAAATTCTACTACACATTTATTAATGTCAATAACCATTTAAAAATGTAATAGACTGCTATTTGTCAATATTTTTTATATTAATTTCATAATTACAATACATTGTTATACATTTTTTTAAGGTAAATACATTTATGGAATTGTTTGAAATCAAGTGGCAACAGGTGGTCGATGGCGTCACCCCCAAGAAGTGGAAATAAAGACTTTAGATTTGCGATTTAGCCGCGGCCGTGTTGACATAGACGTCACCTGAAACCACCAGCTGTCAATTACTCTGGTGTCCATTCATGCATGACATGTTTTATCATCTATTTTCCTCTAAACGGCAACATCACTAATAAAAATGACATCATGTGTAACTGAAGACGACCTGAAACTAGTGACTGAGAGCAGTAACTCATCTGGGAAAATGTTAACTGACAATACACTCGGCAAAAAGATCAGTTCCAATATTGTGACATTTTACTTAAAAAAGTACATTCCATACATCCTCCTAACACATTAAAAAACACATTAACATTTTAATCTCAAATCTAGATTTAAGTGTGTTCAAATGTACGCCTAATTAATTAAAGTCAAATTATAACTTACCGTATTTGCTACCAGTAATTAAGTATAAAGAAATATACTGTAGGTAATTTATATATATATATATATATATATATATATATATATATATATATATATATATAAATGTGAATAAAGTACATTGTATTGTACTTTAGGTTCTCACTTTTTTTCTCAACTATGTAAATTTAAAAAAAAAGATGATATTTCCCTCATTTATCTTGGAATAATTGATCAATAAAGTGTTCAGTTAGAAAGTAATATTTTTAATATTTCAGATAATAAAATGAAAATGTAAGCCTTATTACGCCATGAAGCTGATTTTAGTTGCATTAATTTGAAAAGTAACAAAGGCTTTAATCCTATATGTGTAAGTACAACTGGAAATACTAATACTAAACAATCATTATTATTTTTGTATGATTCTTTCATTAAGGGTGAGCATATAAGCTGACACCATTGCTCACTGAGGAAGCATTTTCTGTGGCCTCTTTATACCAAACAGCCTGAGGTGATGAAGTCCTTAAAAAGACTGGATCTCACCATCATGAGACAAGAATTTCCAAACACATGCACCCTCACCAGAAGCTCATCAATGATTAAAACATGTGACAAAGAGCTTTGTCTAAAACTGGACAAATCAAGAGAGCCGATAAATCCACAGATAGTGAGTTAAACAGTGCGTGGACATTGTTATCCACTCTTTGAAGAGTGCACAAGACAAAAATCAATTTAAGAGAAACAAAGAAAACATGATTTCTGAGGGATTGTGAAGAATTGTCTAAAACCCTTCAGGAGTACAAACACTGTCAAACCCAAACAAGTTTCCTTTTGCCTTCAAAAACCTGAAAATCTGGTCTTTTGCATCAATATTTGACCCAGGTTTGGTAAAAATGAGCGAGTATACCTTCTATCAGGATAGGTCTGTGTTCACTGGTCATCTGGCTTTCTCATTCAGGTCTTTGAAGCTTTTAAGATAAAAAACAAAGGAGGAATGAGTTAATAACGTGTGATTATTCAACTGCCCTCTTACCCTTTGCACAATTTCGACACACATTTTCTATCATACACATGTTTCACCATTCTCTCTTGAATTGATTCCTGTCTTGTGCTCTCTTTAAAGACTGGATAACGATGTCCACGCACTGTTTAACTCACAGTGCTCACTAACGACGTCCAGTGTTAAACTCACTATCATTACACAACAGCCTACAACCAAAAACGAATCAATCTCAAAGTTTCCGCAGCTTTCTGATGTCAAAATTTAAGTATATGTATTTGTTTATACAGACTAATATGTACATGGATGTATCTGCAATGTCTATGTTCAAAAAACTTGACTGCACCTTTAAAAAAAAAAGATCTTTGCCACCCTCAGTCCCCCTCTGTTATAATAATATTGGCTGGCCCGTGTTCTCTGCTGATGTGTGATTGTTTGAATTTAAGCAGAGCCCACACTGCAGAGAGGGAGGTCTTGTTTTCATTTAAAAAAAAAGGCATGTGTCTGTTTTAAAGAGAGAGGGAGAGAATGGAAGGGAGGGGGCAGGAGGGAGGGCGGGAGATTTGTGGGTGTATGTGTGATGAGATCATTTTCTGGGCTGGGATGAATCAGCTTTTCTGTCCGTAAGGAGAGTGAGAGAATTTAGGACTCCATTCGCAACTGGCAACGGCAAATGAGAAGCACTTCAGTATGACAGCTGTGACTGAAACACACATTACATACTGCCTATGTTAGAATAATGCGTCAGGGAATATGTGGAAAAACTGGAGTACGGATTACGCAGGGATTTTATTTAAAGGCTTCACCAACATGGTGAAGGTGAAAAACAGTTTGCAGATTAAATGGCCTGTGAAATAACACGCATGTAAAAACACAAAATGTGTATTAATACAGCTCATGTGTATTATTACAGCTCAACGATTCAACTCAAGCAGCCGACTCAGTCGTTTTCAGGATATTTGCATATAGCTGGAGAATAATAGAGGTTTCACTTAACGTTACCCAACACAAAAGGATCAAAGAGCTGTGGGACGGTCTTTGAAGCCAGATGTTACACAGATGTTAAAATCACAATAACATCTGTAATTGATTCATATACTTGTTGGTCTTTTAAGGAACTATTGCCCATCTTAAGAGTAATGAGACCCAAGGCAGAACATGAGTAAAACAGTGATGAAAGAAAATATGTTAAGGTATTTGTGAGATTTAAACAATTCAGAGTTCACATCATATTTACAAGCAGGTCTTAGTATACCACGTCTTTCTATCCTTACAATAGTGTATGGCTTAAATACGTCATGGCAGGTCACAGTGTTAAATTCAATGTGTGAAATGAATTGTCATTCTCACTACATCCTTGGCAGCAAGAGCAGCCAACACTGAAGCCAAAGCTTTAAAAAAGTCCATATCAAACTCAACTCAGTGCTGCAGTGTCTAGTTCAGTGAAAACTACACCACCTACTGGTAGGAAACTTAACTGCAGCACTGTTTCGATCAGAAGATAGTCTGTCTAACATTATGGTAACTTTTCAGATATGCAATTGACAAATTAAACTTCACAACAAACGTTCACCATGATCAAACCTATCTGCATCATGTCTATGACGTCTTCATCTGCAACTTAATATATATAACTACACTTACAACCAAAGCTAATGCATCCGTTATTGCCTTTACAATATACAGCACAAAGACATCAAACTGGTAAAATTTTATTTCCCAAATTTGCCATCATACAATTGTACGTTAGGGGAAAAGGGGAGGCAATTATGTATATAAATGAAAAATAAATGCACTTTACAATACAATGTCAAACCTAGACTGTATTTTCTTAAAAAAGAAAGAAAAGAAGAAGCGGCAACAAAACTAAAAACATGCACAATACAAGATGCAACAAAAACATGGGTAAACTAAACTTAAAAATATAAATGGAAACACGATTTTGAAACTGCACAGGATGTTTAACAGTCAAATAAACCTCGAAATATGGAATCATAAATTAAAAATCTGTCTTAAAAATCAAATTCCACAAGAGGAACGTCATGTTGTTTTTCAGTAGGGTCGTTCTCTGCGCTCCTGGCGATGGTCCCTAAACAAGTACAAGAAAAGTAGTAAATGGCAGATCTGTGTATTTGCAGTTAAAAGTTCTGGTGACACCTGCCTACTTTTTTTTCTTTTTAATATAATCATTCTTGTAAGTCATTGTGGAATAACAAATTCTACCTCATTTCCATTTTTCCTCCTGGTGGGCCCATTCCTCTTCCACCTCTGCCACCCATTCGGTCCATGGGTGGTCCTCCACGGCCAGCTCCACGAAATCCACCCCTATCCATTCCCCCGCGTCCTCTGAATCCACCACGGTCGCCTCCCCAGCCTCCACGGAAACCTCCGGGACCACCTGGGCCTCCGACTCCGGCTGGACCCCCACGATCCATTCCTCTGCCCCCGCGCATTCCCATGCCACCTCTGCCTCTGTCACCACCAGGGGGGAATGGAGGGCCACCGCCCAACCCTTCTGGTTTGGGAGCCTTGCACTGGTTACACTCCATTCTCCAGGCAAAGTTCTGGTTGCCACAGCCCCTGGGAAATAAGGACCATTTCAATTAAAACCTCATCTTTGCATGAAAAAAGATCCAACACACCATTTGCCACAAAAGCAATACATACGGGTTTGGACACTCCCAGTCCCCAGCTCTTTGTTGCATGTTGCCTCCTGTGGGTCCACCTCTGCCCATACCACGTGGTCCACCTCGTGGTCCAAACCCACCGCGGTCTCCTCCACGGCCCATCATACCTGATGACGGGAAAAAAGCCGATTAGCTCACTGAGGGAATAAATTAAACCCATATTTAAGAAATGTACTGAGTATGTGACAGAATTGAGAGTGACGTGTTAAACTCAATCAGTTTCACAAATAACAAAAAGGTATACAGTTTATTAAAATTTTTCAGGCAGACAAAATGTTTAGATTTGTTCTGTATTTTGTTCTGTTGTGGCAGCCAACCCAATACAGCAGCTCATAACGTGGGTTGCTTTGGGCAGCAAACTGCTGAACGTCATCAAGTGGGAGTGCAGTGAAGATGCAATAACATGTAGAAGGTTAAAGGCAGGTGGTTAATTTTATACTAGACTGGAAAGCTTAACCAGGTTTGCGCCACAGTAAGCAAACTGTCACAGATATGAAGATTATAAAATCAAAACAGACTATAGGACATTTACATGTGTATGGGTTTGTACATGATCAGTGTAATGCTGGGTATAAATGCAGCTCTGTTTTTCTTTGGCAATCATATTCTCAAATGTTTTGATTTAAGATTGCAGTGCCCATTTTAAACACTCATGGTCGCTGCTGCACATATTATACATAATCTCCTTTGAACAATCCCACAAAACACAGTTGACACATACCTCCACGACCCATCATGCCATCACGCATGGGCATGCCACCTCTCATTCCACCCATCATGGGCTTTCGGCGTGCCATGGCTACCTTGAGCCTACGGCCTTGGAACTCCTTCCCTATAATTAAAAAGATAAAATGGTTATTTATCACACAGTTGCCATCACGATCATGTATATGATAGTGTTTGGGTCTGGTATAAATAATACGCACCATCAAAGTGCTCCACAGCTGCTTTGGCACAGATTGGCTCCTCATAGGACAGAGTGGCATCTCCTTTGGGTTTGCCTGATTCCAGGTCTCTGTATATGTTAATGGCCAGCTTGCCAAGTCTGCGGTTCGTCTTTAGAAAACAAAAAAAAAAGAGAGTTGTTTAGCTTATTCACCACCTTTCTTTGCATTAGTATAAACAGTGATCTCATCTTACCCTGATTGGACCAACGTGTTTAAAGAACTCTGCCATTTCCTCCTCAGTGGCCTTCTCAGTCAACCCTGTGATGTAGATTGTGCTGTTCTCAGAGTCGTCCTGCTCTTCATGGCGTCCTACAACAAATACAGTAAAAAAATGTATATTAACATACAGCTTTTCCTGGTGTGTCAAAAACATTTTATGTTAAAAGGAGCATCAATTTGGAGACCACTCACCCATTTCACGCTCATCGCTGTTTGGTCCTGTGGTCCATCAGTCAAGAGGGAAAGGACAAGATGTGGAAAGTCAGTGTGTGCAACAGAAGTTGGATGAACAACACTTCAATGAGACACAATAAGAGACACTCCCCTTATAGATGCAGTCAGACAGATTGGGAAGTTGAACATGGCACCTTATGGTACACCAAAATTCCCACAAGTGATATATTGAAATATGAAAAAGAATACCTCAGACCCTTTGGCAAATAATTGTGTGTCATTTGAAAAGTCTCTTTAGACCAGTAAGGAAAAACTCCAAAAAAGAAAACCTGGAATTAAATCTTGAGATTTGCTAAAACAGTAATGGACACTTTTGAGTGAAAATTTGTCATTAACCGTTCAAAAACTCTGTCAAACCATAAGCACTGACTGAATTATACCAAGTAACCCAGAGAAAATGGTCTCAGGCACTGAAAAAAAATTACCCAATGTTTTCAGATATGTGCATAAATTTTAAATACCACAATGTAAGACACACCAAATCTCGAAGCATATTTGCTCAAAAAGTGTAAGGCTTTTAAAAGGACTAGCCAGTGTAATACTCGTTAACTTACCACCAGGCTTACTGAAGCCACCTCTGTCGCCAGCGCCGCTATGGGGGAATAAATGGAGATATGAAGGCGTTTCCCTTTTACAGCCACTTCCATGGCGCGAGCAAAGTGGCTTGATTGAGGGAGTAATCAAAACATTCTAACTAGTTGAACAGCAACTAAAAAAAAAACTCCCCCAAAATATTATACAAAGTCTAATTGAGGGGATAAGTGTATTAGCTATTTGTTAGCTGAGTACAAGCTCTGTGACATTTAATTAGTGGATAACATGTGCAAAAATATTCATGTCTAACATATTTTCACTGCCTTTGAAAAAGGTAACACCCAAACATTTGTACACATGAAAAATGTTAAGAATTTTAAATGCAGTGAAGGCCAATGTAGCTGGACCCAGACAAACCAAAACCTTAACATTAGTTTTAACAAATGTTACATCAAAATAGAAAACAATGCATCTGACATTTCACATGGTCAGGTGATAACATTCACCAAGCAAAAAAAAAAGTTACAATTTTAGAAAGTTACAAATTAAACACCAAAATGAACAGTATTTACCAAAAATGTTAAACTAAATACAAATACTTTGTCAATGAATATACCCATCATGCTTTTTTTAAAACCACCATCCTCTGTTCTTGAAAAAAGGCAGACCCCGAATCTTTGTTTAAGCTCCCTCTTGCTGCTTAAGCTGGCGGCTCTGTTCTGAGAACAGATACTTTTTAGAGAATAGATGCTTTTAAATGGCTCTCACTGTTACCTGTACGGTATAAATGTGACAAAGCATGTTAAAAAGTGCTCAAAGAATGTGATCAAACATTTGTATTCCAAATCACAAAACATTTTTAAAACATTTCAAAAAGACATTATGCCCCCCTCCCCACTTGAAAAAAAACCTGTGCAATCCTAAAATTACACTAAAAGATTTAAGCATGCAACAGCGGCGCTGCTACTGAATCTATCAATATGTTTAGGGTATAATCCTATTTTGTTATTCATTTTCAAACATCCTTAACAGCTATTTTGGGAAGACTGAAGAGTTGCTGTGGTAGTCCTGTGTTGTATAAAATCCACTGCAACGCCTAAACACTGTTTTTTCATGCTTTATTCACTGCACCAAACACTACAAGCTAGGACACACACACACACGAAATTTAAAAGATTTGGAAGACACCCCAAAATAAGAGCTGGTTATTCTTGTATCTTCTGACCAAAATCTCAAGGCTTAAAATAAAAATCCAATACCAGAGAGTGAAGTGAAAAATTCGAACCTATATCCCCAAGGTGCATATGATCAAAACTTCTGTGGGTCTTTGAAAAACCAAATAAGAGATTGCTGCTAAACAAGGAAATGTATAACAAATTTAAAAACCACAAATGCACAACTCAAATTCTGGTCACCTTTATACCCCTGGCCTTTTTGGCAAAAAGTTCATGTTGGGAATTTGAATATTGATGAAGCTTATTTGGTGTAAGACTACAAAGCTTCAGGTTTCCTACTAGTGGAGTGAAATGGAGACACTGAACCAACAGTTTAGATGCCACATGTGCATCAGGTTCTGTTATGATTGACATCTTCAGGATACCAGAGTAAATGTTTCATGACAAACGGTTTTGTTCCACATTTCACCATCATGTGGAATACATGTTCAATTAAGTTGTATAATAGACAATGTGTAAAACACTGTCAGTTTCGTAGCCACAAGATAGACTGGATCACACACCATTAATCTGGAGTGAAGGTGACTGGACCAAGACAATCAGAGGAACAATTAATGTATTTCCCCTTGTTGTTAAACCCTTTCCATTGTAATTTTATAGACCAAGACAACCAGAGGAACAATTAATGTATTTTCCCCTTGTTGTTAAACACTACCAAAACCCTTTCCATTGTAATTTTATAAAAGGTGATGTGACACCACACAACATTGCCAGTATATTAGAGGTGGATGTTTAAGTGCAGTTTGCCAACACACTTTGAACTTATGCAAAGTTAAAGCTTAAACATATTTGAGGCTGGTTGGCTATGAAAACACAGGAGGAAAAAAAACATTTTAAGAGATTGAACAACTTAATTTAGCTCAAAACGGTAAAATATGGAGACTTTCACTTTTTGGCCCTCTTGAGATTATGTTACACAATAGTGAAGTCTTGCACTACTATCAGCACATGCAATTCTGCCATTTTTAATGCTGCCAATATTCCTCGCTGGTGTCACAGGTCACATAATACGTATTACCAGGAATAGCCTCAAAAAACAACCACAAACTGATAACAAATGTGTTTTTTTTTCAATTGCAAAAAACTTTTGAGAGGAAATAAATTGACCGAAATACCACTGTTGAGAAAGCATAGCTATACAACATGCGTCAGGATGTCGCCAGTGCCCGTTTATAAATGCTATGCATCCAACTTTTTCACATGAGAAACTAAAACCATACCAAGAACTTGAGCACCTCAAATGAAAAAAATCTTAAAGATTTTTTGCAACACCGGAAAGCATTTTCCTTTTCACCAACTGAAAGAGTGGCCTGATGCACCATTATGAGAAACTAAAGACCCTTATGAGTATTGAGTGTTTGAACCTTCCTTGGGAAACCCATTGCAATTGTTATGTAGATTCATGTCATCTAAAAACAGTTCTTTTGCATTTCCTGGCCAATCATTTCTCTTGTAACTTCAACTAAACTAAAGCTAATCAATTTATATTCTAGGAAGTAAGCTTTTCAACCTATATCTTTATGCACAGGTCCCTGATAACCTTTATGAAACAGGGACAAATATTTATCTTACCTTTAGCCACATGAGGCAGGGTTAAGAGCAACCATTTCTGCCAAAGCTGGCATGTACTTTGCCTGTCACAACAGTGTTTCAGGTATCATAGAATATGCAATGCAATAAGAGATGCATCATTTTCTAGCAGTGACTGCTGACAAATTATGATTTACTTATTAAAACAAAACTGTATTTATTGATAATATTATTTTGGCCCACTACAACAGATTTAATAGAAACTTGTCTCAGCCCTGCCCCAACTGGCCACAGTGCCTGTAGAGTTAAAAACAAAAAAAAAAACATGTGAGGTTAAAGGGCTAAAGAACAACACTTACCCCATGCCACGACCCATTCCTCCGCGCCCACGATGCATCATTCCACCACGTTCAAAGCCATCTCTGCCAGGGCCCCTGCTGTCCCCTGCCCCTGGGTACCTTGAAGACTCAGAGCCAGAGTAACCAGAGCCTCCACCCTGGCCATCTTGTCTGTAATTATCTATAACAGGAGATCACATGCATTAAAACACTCATGTTTACTAAAAAATATCTTAAATAGGAATCAATTGATCAGAACAGTCTAGCAGCAATGTCAAACGTACTGTAATGGCTGGACTGATTGTAACTGGGTGGTCCACCTTGTTGGCCATAAGAGCTGGCTGGAGACTGTCCATAGGATCCAGCAGCCTGAGGAGGGTACGCAGGAGGAGCCTGTGTCTGCTGCTGGGTCTGCTGACTGTAGCCCTGCTGTTGGCTGTAACCTGCCTGCTGGGCTTGGTAACCAGGCTGTTGTTGTCCATATCCTGCTGGCTGTGTATAGCTACTCTGGCTGTAGGTAGCTGGTTGGCCATTAGCATTGTAACTGATGGAGCAAAGGAGAGTTAATGATACACATATCCAATTGTTGTAGAACTTGTTTGTTAAGCAAGTGGTGAGTAAATACCTCTGTGGTGTTGTGGGAGCTGCCTGTTGGCCATAACCAGGATAAGCGGATTGAGCAGTATAACCTGGCTGAGAGCCATAAGACTGGGAAGCAGCTGGAGCAGCAGCAGCTGGAGTACTCTCATAACCACTGGCTCCATAGCCCTGGGCTGACTGTGAGTAGCCTTGTGAGGTAGACTGGGCAGCAGGATATCCAGCTGGAGGATATAATACACACGAAATTGGCTTAAGATTCTCATCTCAGATTGTGACGAATAATTGTAAAATTTGTGAGAATTCTGATACAACAGTAAACAATTAATACATTTTTGTTGTGTCCAACTGGGTCATTACATGTATTCATTTTAATAACTGACCTGAGGCTGGTTGTCCATATGAGGATCCATACTGTTGCTGCTGCTGAGGGTAGGTTCCAGCTGCTGGGGTCGTCTGGGTGTACGTGCCATCAGCTGCAGCAGCAGCAGGTTGCCCATATGATCCATAATTCTGCTGGCCATAGCTCTGCTAAAAAGGAAGGAATATATTTAAAGGTACAATAAATATCCAAACACCACATTAGTCGTTTATGTTTTACCATTTTAAACACTTGAGAGTACTTGCAGTAAAAGCAACATTTCCTGCAGTTGCCCATTGGTTAAAGCTCTAAACTTGGCATACCTAGGTAAAACCACTTGTGTAGTGCTGTATTTTATATTTTTAATTAAATATTTGCAAATAAACATTTTTAGTTGTGTTGAATCTCACCTGTGCAGACTGTCCATAACTTTGTGAGGGCTGGGCAGCATAAGAGGCATACCTATAAAAAAAACAAAAACTTTAGTTTTTTTAGCTGTTTAATGTCTCTGCAGTGATGTAAAGTGTCACAGAGCTATACCATAGGTAATTTGGTTGTCTGTGATAAAAGCAACCTTGCATAATACTGGCTCCCAAAAGTCAGAGTTACTATTGTGATTTATAGTAGGTAATCAAGAGAGGGACCCACAAAACTTTTTTTTATTATTATGACAACATGCAGAAAAGTATGTAGTCATTTGTTGATCAAACATCTCTTGGAAAAGGCTGGTTTGTCTTGGGTGATGCCAGGATGGTGGTGACATTAATGAAAACTGTGCACACTTGCTGTTAAATGCATTGTGGTCAGTCCCCATATAGTGAACCACTAACAGTATACATTGATTGCACTCCAAAGGCTCAAATTATTGAGAGGAAATCAGAAATGATTCACAGCTATGTTTTTTTTGACTTGGCTGAACGTCAGCTCAAAACTGAAGCATTCACAAGAGGTCATGAGCCAAAACGTTGGGAATGTGTTACTTGAACACATTCCCAATTCGAGTCGATGTCGTTTGTCTTCTAGTGTGTTCAATAGTGGGTACAATTTTAGAAACAGCAAAACATAACATTATTCAATAAACAGTATTCAATGAGTGTGTTAGGTGAGTTATGAATGCTTACCCTTGCTGGGCGCTGGTCTGGTTGTAGGTGCTGTAATCTGTTTAAAAACAGTGAGTAACACGTTGGTTAGCAATAGCTTAAACAAAGCATTCTTCGCGCGCGAGCACTCGAACGGCGTTCGGTCGCCATTTATCGTCACCGCCAGGCTTGTGGTTTTGCAAAGACGCTTCAAAACCACAATTAAACTATCGGAACATGTATTTCACAAACCCGCTTGCAAAAACCGCGTATCTGACTTCGACATTTAAATTTATAAGCAGAAATAAATCGGTAGAAAATGCCTCCTTGACTCGGAAGAGCCGACACGACTAGGCCTTGTGTCTAGCCCTAGCAACGCTTGACGATGTTTAATTTAATATAGACTGAAAAGACGGTTTAACCCCACACAATATCAAACAAACAACAATACACTCACATTTGTTCAACAATACACCGCATAATTAGTTAAAATGTAGTATAAAATGCCGTTTTCTTTTCCACTCACCCTGAGCCGACGCCATTTCACCGTTCGTTTGCAGGGGGACTGGAAAGAGACTGTTGCTGAGGGAGGGTTGTTCTTTTGACTGGGGGCACAAAGTATCGCGAGACTCCCGAGTGCTTGTGGTTTTAACCTGCTTAGATAATGCCAGGAGGATCTCTTCCATTTTGTAAGATAAATAATGTTGTTGTCAACTTTAGCAACGTTGAATTACGTGGATTCTCCTACTTAGGTGTTGTTTTTCGTTTGGGTTGTATTTGTTTTAGTTCAGTTTTTAACGACAGTTGGCATCCGTGCTGTTGCCTTACTGTCCCTCTTTTTAAACCTCAACTTTGATATTCATTTACCTTTCTTCCTTTCATCCAACACGACATGAAGGGAAACTTAGAACTGTGATTATGGACTTCTAAATGTGATTGGGAACTTTGGACAGTGGATGGCAGCGTTGCACCTCTTAGTGTACAGCCTGCTCAAATTTATTGGAAGAAGAATATTTGGATGATGAGACTAGAGGGAGATGAGGATGGAGAAGTGGCGGTGCACCAGATGATGGTACTGTGGTGGGAAGACAATTAAGGGACAGAAATAAGGCATTTAATCCACTGAAAAGAACACTCATCTTTCAATATATGGTAGTAGCTGTAAGAAGGACAATTAGGCAGGTTACCATTTCTGTTTTTTTTTTCTGGGTTTTTAAGCTTCTTAAATGTGAATATGTTCTGGTTTCTTTGCTCCGTTTAACAAAGGAATCATTAAATCAGAATAATTTAGTTTTGTGGATTTAAGAACATCATTATTTTCAGGTTTTATAAACCTGAATATTTTCCAAAATTTATGGACCAAACAAGTACTCGATTAATGAGAAATTAATCGACAGATTTATCAATTATGAAAAATAATTATTAGTTTCTGCCCAAGTTCTACCTTCTTACATCTTAAATATGACTTTTGCTGTATTTCTGTTATGTGTTGACCTGTCTCCAGTGTGTCCTGTTGGCGGCGGTATAGCACATATGTGCTGCCAGCAGACAGTGAATGAACACGAAGAAGAACCGAACCGGAACTGATGCGCGTTCCCGTCGGGGGCAGTCGACGGGAACAACAAGAGACTGCTGAGCATCTGACGTAAACACACCATGAAACTTACAGCCGTTAAATTATTCGCGTTCTTTACGGATTCGATCATTTAAGAAGATCGGTTAGTTCGAGTCGAGCGTCGTTGGCAGAGAAGATGCGGTGGACAGAAGACATCAGAGAGGACTTTTCTTTTTGCTTCATCTTTCATGTGTTTATCATCTGTCAAAACAGCTGATCTTATTCATAATAGTAACAATAATAATAATAATTGTAGTGGCGAAATTACAGTCAATTCCAAAGCCACTGAATAGTCGTTAGCTGTAAGCAGGTTTTCTT
Source organism: Solea senegalensis (assembly GCF_019176455.1). NCBI lineage: Eukaryota > Metazoa > Chordata > Actinopteri > Pleuronectiformes > Soleidae > Solea > Solea senegalensis. The sequence goes on along the minus strand of NC_058025.1, from coordinate 8,359,182 downwards.
GACTCGTAGACACTGTTGTCATTCATCAATCACGAATCACGAAGTTTGAACATTTATTTCCACTTGCCGTACATCCAAGTTACATTTCTATCCACACGTGTCCAAGCTTCTCGAGGATCGACAACACACATAAATATTCCCTCAATGTTCAGTTTGTGAATGACGATCTATAGATTCCAACAGTAAGACAACTCAACCTAATGTCCATGGTAGCTCTTATCTAGAACACAATAACAACAGAAACGTTCCTTTCCTTGCGAGAATATGTCATTTAATCAAAAGCTTAATGCTTAATGTTAATAAATGACATTGTAACAAGTGTCAAATCTTGCATCAACCACCCGGCCTAATCCTGAACTAAAAGTAAATTACGATAATGCTGCGTCACATGTGGCCAGTGTGGCATTGCTTTGGATCAGATCGAGCTGGATTCTGTTTGGGGACGTGTTCATGGATAACAGTGGTGATGCTCATCTACTGTGGAGGAATCCAGGCGAGTCTGAGTGTAGGTCCAGGAGGAGAATTCCCCAGAATCACAGGTAAATACATGTCTGCACTGAGACTGTAGGTTTTACACAAAGGCGGAATCAGTCCAAACATGTCCTGACTTAAGTTTAAGTGCTATTATTTTAAGTACAAATAAAAATACCCATGTAAAAGTAAAAAGTCACTTGTTTAAAAATGGGCTCAGATTAAAAGTTAGTTACTTTGTCCTGTGTAATGCAAACTGGTTGTTTTTAAAGGAGTTCATGTGCAAGAACAAAATAAAGTCTTGTGAAGAATGGCACCATTGCATAGACCCCATGGTTCTCAAACTGTGGTAGCTTCCTCTGGTGGTACTTAGTTGTTGTTGTTTTTAATAGTTAAAACAAGCTTTCTGATTTTTCTGGTTTCATTGCTGCATTTGACAAAGAAACCATTAAAACTGAGACACTTCGGACAAAACAAAACAAGACACCATCGTTTAGAGATTTGGGAAACACCGATCAACATTTTCTGACATTTTATGGACCAAGTAAATACTCGATTAATCGAGATATTAATCAATTATGAAAATAATCATCAGTTATTTTCTGCAGCTGCAGTGTTGAAAGTGACATTCATTGGTGGGCCATGTTAGTAATGTTATCAGTATGAAAGGTTTGGGGAGAAGTGGCTTCAGTATTTATCAGTGGTTGTAAGTAATGTTGGTGAAATCGTATCCAACAGCAAACGTTCTCCTCCCTCTCCTCAGACGTGTTCCTGTATGCCCTCAGTCACGATGATCTGCCCTCTCTGCTGGTCAGTGCCGCTCTGTTGCTGCTGCTTGGACCATGTCAGGAGCGTCGCTGGGGAACCGTGGCCTTCCTCTGCCTCTCCGTCCTGACGATGACCATTTTACCTCTGCTGTACACGCTGGTCCTCTTTGTTGGCAGTGGCGAGGCCAGTCGGTTCTGCGGTTACTCTGCAATCCAGCTGACTCTGTTTACAGCGCAGTGTCGACAGGTGACACAGAGGAGGCTGCTGAGGTGTGTGCCCGTCTGGTTTCTTCCCTGGGTGATTCTGCTCACTGGTCTGCTGCTGCTGCCAGGAACACCTGCCCTGCTTCACTTCTGTGCAATATGCATAGGCCATAACTGTATCCTTTGCTTTCAAAGTCACTTATTTTTAGTCACTTATTTAATCCATGAGAAGCATGTGTCTGTCACAGTTCCCACAGGTCATTGAAATCTGTCAATGTTCAAGGGCCTTGAGGTTTTTGAGAATTGAAAGTGTTTGAATTTTTGCAAGAAAGATGTGAAGTTGATATTTAGGTCAATATTTCCGGTTTTCAATATTTCTGGAATCTCTTGACGTGAGATTCCATGCAGGACAATGAGCCGTAAAGTGAAGCAAGACAGAGCAGATACCTAGGAATTGCAAATTCTGAAAATGACAAAGACTGACCTGAACCAAGATCCCAAGGACAATCACTTGTCCATAAAATAATAATAAAAGTCGACGCCATGGGTGACGCGGCTCTTACAAGTTCCCTATCCCATCTTAAGCTGTGTCAGTGCATTCCGTCCTCGAATTTGAGGGAATTGGTTCTGGAAAGTCCTTAAATTTGATGTGAACCCTGGCCTGTGAATGGACTGTGTTTGATTGACCACCGTCTGGTTATTTGCCTTGGGGCGGGCCATTTATAACTGTTTTCATCATTTTATTCATCTAAATAAATGTATAACATCCTGACTCTCGAGTCTGTAAAAAGAAAATGGACTTAATGTACTCTTCAGATCGCCAGCCCTTCATTGTAACGCTACAGGAGATGGAGGAGGCCAGTGTCTTCAGTTTAATCCCTGACTGGGCTTATGTTCCCACTTCAGCACGATTCAGATTGCCTACCTTTGCTACCTCACAGAGGTGAGACTCATGTCATTTACAGTCACTTCTCACTGAACATCTACAGCACATTTTGATCATTTCATCCTTCTTCTATTGTCTCAGATCTCGAGCCCCGTCTCCACTGGTGCCTGTGGATCAGGCAGCTGCTGCCCCCACGAGGGACTTCTCTGTTACAGATCACTGCCCCTGGAACGAGCCGTCGCCTGCCTGGATATTAGAGGATTCTGCCGCACTGTCTGAGACGCAGATGCTGGAGGAGCAGATGCTCAAGGCAGGGATACTTGCCTCGTTACAGGACTCTCCGGGTGACCCTGACGCCAAAGTGGCAGTTCCCAAATCATCAGTGTCTTCACTGCGGTTTGTACAATCTTAATGTCGCCATAATTGTTCCTTTATTCTTTATGGATTGGTAGATTGTTGAAAACTGCTCAAATGACAGTAGAAATATACACTTTTATTTGTGAATTTGGGTTGATTGAAAGCCCCTTGTTTTCCTCTCAGACTCCAGCAGCTGGAGAAGATGGGTTTCCCCACAGAGAAAGCTGTTGTGGCGTTGGCCGCCTCGAAACAGCTAGATGGCGCCATCTCTTTGCTTATTGACGACAGCATTGGGGAACAGGCTGTGGTGGTTTCAAAGGGAAAGAGTCATCAGCCACTCAGGAGTACCTGAAGGACGATATTCTCTAAATTGCAATTGAACAACGCTTGGGTTTTGCTGAGCTTCATTGTTGTATATTTTTTTCCCTGTGGGCTTCTTTGTTATGTTGATCAAACATTCTCATTGTGAAGTGGAGCAGACAGGACTGAATTGTTGGGACTGATCTGCGCATTGAGAGAAGTGAACGCAGTTTATTTTTGTGTTGAGTGTTATAACACAAATGAAGACGTGACATGTTTAAAAAAAACAAACAGTGAACATTATTTTATTACACCGATCATCTAGGCAGGATTATCTTAACACAGTAACACAAACAAAATATGAAATGGTTACACATCATACAAAATAAACTACAATTGATTTGAATTTTTTTTTTTTTAAATAGTTTCACAATAAGTTTGATATAAGAAGGAAAAAACAAAACAATTGTTAAGTCTTCAGGACAGTAAAAGCAGTCTGATTTAACCAACAGAGCGACGGTAAAACATGTTCAAGTTCCATGAAGAGATTTGTTATTTCCTTGTGTGTGTGTGTCGAAAAATCTATTGAAATGGACTGTCAAGTTTCATTTATTCACCTTTTCTTTATTATTATTAATGATTGTGTCCATTGATATGCAGCACCAAAATTAAATGCAGATATTTGAGTTTTTCTGCACGCATTATATATATATGTATATATATAGTACTATTATATAAAGTCACTTAATCTGTGTGTACTAAAGGAGCAAAACACACACACACACACCAGAAAACAACAAATCACTGTTTAGCAAACAAAACTCCAAAGTAGAGATGACTTCATATTTTAGTGCACTACATAACATGGCGTTTTAACAATAGGATAGAAGAATAACAAAATTATAATATAATACTAGAAGAGGTTTGTAATTGTGTCCTGCAAACTGTACATGCTCAATATAGTACTTAAATAATGGAATCTGGTCAGATTACAGTCACACACAGTGAAAGACAAACAAAGCCAGTCTGTTTTCTCACGTGTGATTTCTCTGAACCTCCGCGACCCTCGCTTTTCAGAACGGCTCGCACTCGAGGAGGCAAGAGAACAAGCTTCAGATTTCCTCTTTTATTTCACACAAACACGATCTGAGGTTTTGACTCCGAAAGCCAAAGAAAATGAGACCCAGAAGGTGCGGCTGGGTGGATTATGTATTGATAGGCGTTATGGCAACAGGTGGGGGTCAAACTAGTTCTCAGGTTCCCGATGGAGGAGGAGCATAGTGAAGTATCAGTGAAGTTTCCCTGAGGTGCCCCCCCCATCTTAAATGTGATGGTAAAGCCCAAAGAAGGTATCAGATAAGGTCTAAATCTGTTGAGTGTCGATGAGACCTATAGAAGGGGGAGTCAACCCAGCCTGTGATCCTCAGGGTGAGTGTGGGGGGGGGGCTACTTCCCTCGAACCTTGGTGTCGGAGGACAGAGGAGAAGCAAGTCGGTATGGAAGCGCACCTGCTCGTTTATCTCTGTAGAAACTAGGGGAGGCTGTGCCAAACGGTCCATCCCCAGACCCTAGATCAGGCTCTGTGGAGAAAGACAGTAGTTGGAACGGGGCCTCCCTATCCATCACTATAGACCTGACTCATGTGGCCATGCACTATGTAACAAAGTAGATTTCTTAATATTCTAATTGTTAATCAACTAACTTAATCAGAATTTTCAAGGAACGACTGCTTTGTTCAGCCAAACGTCCAAAACCCAGCAAACTTTCTTACATAGTGTTTGATAAATGACGTCTGGACGAGTTCTGTCTTTTGACAAATGTATTCACTTATCACCTAAGCACTTTTACATCCACAGGCACATGCGAAACCTACAAAACATGATCAAACTAAATCGGTCTGGATCTTAAAATTAAAGCCTCTCAAATTTTTGGTTTAAAAAAAAAAACCACACTAATTGGCCCTTTGCTCAGCAGCCATTTTGATTTATGTGCAGCAGGAAAAGCCCCAGGTGTTACTGATCACGTTAACGACGGCTCTGTTCACTTCACGTAAGTTTGAACAGCGTGTGCTCTGAAGCCGAAGAAGCTAAATGGAACCCAGCCGTCACTCATTTGACTCTTTCCACCCGTGAAGTTCCTGCTGTGGCCTGTTGTCAAAATGGCTGCTGTGCAAAAGGGACAAATTTAACGAGTTCAATTTATTTGGCATTTGAGACGTAAAATCTCGGCTAATAAGTGGCCGTGCTGACTAATAATTCTGACAACTCATTTTGGTGCTTGGAAATTAGCGATACAAACACGGAAATAAAAAAAACTAAATCAGCACGACTATCGAACGGAGAGATCAGCACAACGACAACAGTCCATACACATGGATACATTTCTAAAACATATCTACTACTCAGTGACTACATCAACTAGTGATAATCAGAAATGTGACGCTTCTAAATGCTCAGTAAAGATCTGGTGAACAGAAAAGTCAGTTGGGGGGCGGCAGATCTGTGGGTGAGGATGTGTCAGCGTTACCTGGCCAGATGATAGCCTCCAGCAGTGTCACCCTGCGAGCCAGAAGCTCAAGGTCTGCCTGCAAGTCTTGGAACATCTGCAAGCTAATGTCCTATCAGAGAGCAGTGACAGGGGGGGGTGTGAGGGGGTGGAAACAGCAGACCGATTCCTGGGGCTGCTCGTGACTCTGTTCCCACTCCCTGTCCTTTTCAGTGAGGTACGGTGGGAGTTTTGAGCACCGCCCCCCCCTCACTTCTGACCCCTGCCTAAAGCTGACCCTGCCTCAGGCCTCCTACTCACCATGAATACCGATCATAGTCTCGAGGATTAAAACTCTCTCGGCTAAAATCTTCAGCGCCTCTCTGATCTGATGTATTCCGTCCCCCTGTGAAGATAGATACAGCCGTCAAGGTAAGGAGCACAAGCCAAAGAACTGCTCGCCAAGATGCAATTCACTTCAGCAGTTAGAGGGTTAAAACAGTCCACACACAGTATCTGCCCAGCACTTCAGACATCATCATCATCATCATCATCATTGTCTTCAGAGATTTCTTTCTACGACGTTCCCTCATTCTCTGGCCATGCTGCTGTGTGACGTCACACTGCCATGCTGGACTGGGCAGCGTCAGCATGCACATTACAGACCAGCCTCGTGTTGGATTACACTGTCACTGCACGTTTCTATACTGGTTCATGCCGTCTGCATTCAGCAGTTAAGCCAGGTGAGTATGTTCAGCATCGCCGCATTCATTCTTAAAAAGGTCCAGTGTGTAAGGATTAGAGACACCTAATGGTGAGGTTGCAGAATGCAGCAAACAGACAGTCTACTACTCTGTCAGGGAACTATGGTGGCCATCGCAAACCAAAAATGATGCTCTTCTTTCTTTGTATGGTTAGTAAGCTTCGGCTTTTTTTGTTTGGGCTGCTGTGGAAAGATGACGGCACAAGGTGGCTGCCATTGTGGAGCAAGGCCCCTGGTTACTACTTACTAGGGATGCACGATATTGGACTTTTTGCCAATATTCAATATACCAATACATTAGGAGGGCCGATAACCTAAATATATACATACATATATATATATATATATATATACTCGCTTTTCCCTGTGCCCAACTGCAGAGGTTATTTAGTTATTCTGTAGTGAAATTGGAGCAGATATACATGTATATATAAATATATGTATGTATATATAATATATAAAATAATAGTTGTAGAGGGCGCCAGCATAGAAGTCAAGGAGGTAGCAGCTTATTTTAGCTTATTTAATGTTGTCGTCTTCACTGATGTCAGCAGATTTCGGTGTGTTTGCCGATATCCAATAATACACTTTAAAGCCAATAATATTAAAATACATAAAAAAAATTATACTTAACCTGACACGTTTTTGTATTTTAAAGCTTTTATACACAAACAAACATACTTATAGTATAGTATATTACCCGCTAAATGTTACACACTGGACCTTTACATACTGTCACCACAACAGCCACCTACTGTATGTTTATCTGACAGAATGAGTAGTAAAGGGTCTCTTTGAAATCTGATTTGTCTACTGTTACAGAATAAGGCATTAGGTTCACATGTCACACATTGAAAAATATATATATAAATAAATAGGGGCACAAAAGAGCAACTGAAAGCTTCACCATGACATAAAAGCATGCAGAGAGAGTGAGTGATTTGACTATGAAAAGGCTCTGAGTATGAAGACAAACCAAGGGCGAAGTTAATGTTAAAGAAAAAAGGCAAAGTTTCAGCGACTCTTACATTCACTCATTACATTTGTGTCGTCAAAGGACACTGTCAAACCGCTTCTGTTCAGACATGAATGTCTGGATTCTGCTTCGCTCCTCTGTTGGAGGAGGGATGAACGTGATATTGGGGTTTACTGTCGTTCTGCCAATGAAGCCGACAGTGAAAGTCTTCGCACAGCCAGATTGACAACTGTGAAGACGGAAGAGAAGTAAACTACGCACGGTGGAAGCAATAAGCTTCATGTATTTTCACGTCTATTACAAAACACACAAGTCTAGTACCTTCAAAAACGACGACACTCCCACTGAGAATTGACTCAGGTGTCTGACTTTGCCTTGTTTCTTTTACCATGCACTTTATTTTCAGTTAGTTTTCAGTCTATGTGACGCAGGGATTGGTGATAAAAACATGCAGGGTTGCATTGTGGGATAAATGAGAATAGCTGTATCCACTCCACTCACATCAGAGCACAACAGCTCTGAGCCCAACAGGACCCACCGCTGACACACATGGAGGGATTTGGCATATACATTTCACATAATTGTCTTTGTGTATCATTTGTGAAACTTTCTCAAGTCTGTTCAATCAAATTTGTTTGGATATTTGTGGGATATTTGACTATATTCAATTTGACACTTTCTTATTGTATATGTTCTGTATATGCCAAAGTCAGATGCTGAAAATGTGACTGTGAAAGGTAGCCATGGGAACAGCAGCTTGCAGAGGGAGTCAGACAGCTTTAGGGGTCAAGAGGACAGTGTCGTGACAGGGGACAGCAGTCCAGAGCAACACCCCCAGGACCAACAAGAACAAAAACACATTAACACCACAGGGTTTCACACATGGAAATCACACAGATCCACAGACACAGTCACGTCTACTCAAACCAAAACAACAATGCACGACAGACACTATCGGCAGGTGGGAAAGTATGGATTTGAGAGGAACCACAACCTGCGGTATATACAGCGTATCATGGTTAGAGTGAAATTAGAGTCGCTACTGCAAGGTCAATACACGGTGACATAAATAAAAATATCTTACATTTAGATTGCTCTTGTAAATGAGAAGGAGATAAAAGAAAGGTAAGGATTAGAAAGGCACTAAGAAAACATTACAAAGGAATCTTAATCTTTCGTATTTTTGTTTTTCCCTCCTGAGGCCAAGTGTCAACACATCAACTGTAAAACTACCATCAACTGCTTTCTTACCGGCAAGCCCTTCTCTCCTGCCTCTCCCTTAGGACCTGGTGTTCCCTGTGAAGAGATATGGACAAAATGAAAATAAAAAAGGTGGTTCGTTCATGGTGCAGCTGGATAGTATAGTTTACAGAAATATAACCAGCTATGACATGTGTTGATGTTTCGCCCTATACGTTCATTCACTCTGGCCATAACCGTCAAGGTAGCAGGGTGGAGGTGGCTTACCGGCTCGCCTCTGAAGCCTCTCTCTCCTGGGTAACCTAGAGGACCCTGAAAAAGCAAAAAAAAAAAAAAAAAAGTTTGAGGGGTTTAGAGTTAATTTAGAGAGAAAATAAATAAATAGGAACTAGCTCTGAGTTCACTCACTCTCTCTCCACGCTCTCCTTTTGGCCCCACAGGGCCGTGTGTTCCAGAAACTCCAGGTTTTCCCTATATTGAGTCAGGTTGGATATTTAAAATGACAAAGACAAAAAGCGCTACACCCAGTATGTGACTGGACTTACATTCTGTCCTGCAGGACCAGGTGGTCCTACTGGGCCTTTTGGACCTGGAGGACCTGCAAAATAGACAGAAATATCTATAGTTACATCAAGTACTTACTTGTTTCATGTTTTAAATATTTAGTTCATACATTATTTTTCTAGTTTTCTATATTTTTATGGGGCACATAGTTGGTGTAGTGGTGCGCACTCTTGCCTTTGCAGCAAGAAGACCTGGGTCAGAACAAGGAGTTTGCATGTTCTCCCCGTGTGTGTTTTCTTTTTAAAGGTTCCACCTGGCTTCCTCCCACAGTCCAAAAACATGCAATATGGGGATTAGGTAAACTGAGCACTCTAAATAGATCATAGGTGTGAAAGTGAATGGTTATTTATCTCTATATGTGGCCCTGAGATTGGCACAGCGCCCCAACGACCCTTGTCTGGAGGATAAAGTGGTAGAATGGATGGATGGACACGAATTGCAGATTGGGTAAACATAGCATTCATTTAATCTATTGTCAAATGCTTTATCTTCCATATGAGTGTCGCAGGGGGCTGGAGCCAATCACAGCTGACGTAGGGTGAAAGGTGGGGTCAAACCCTGGACAGGTCGCCAGTCCATCACAGAGCCAACAACCATTCACTCTCACACCTACAGTTAAAATGTGTGCGTTCATAGGGGAAAAAGTGTGACACATTAACACAAACATCCTGTGTACAATTAAACACAGTAAACAGACTGATAAACACTCACCAACAGGCCCGGGGGGTCCCTGAGGTCCTGGAACAGGCAGCCGTTGTGAGTCATGGAAAGTGTTGGTGAAGAAGGGATCTTTTCCGCGAGCTGCAGTTCAAACAAGAAAGTGTGTTTTTATTGATGGGATGTAGACGCTGCTCCCCCTGCTTTACAAGAGCATTTGCAAACGGGAACTAAGCTGATAAATGTGTATTTTTTTTCTTTTCTATTTTATCTTGCATTGTGATACCTTGAGGTTCGTTTAGACAGTGATTATTTAGACATGTATTATTTGTTTATCCGTTGTTGATTGTACGTTGACTTTCAGTGCTTCCACATGTTCCATCAATCACATGGTTCTAATTAGCTTAAATGTAGATATGTTGATTGGATCTATGGTTGCTTCATTTTAAAGGGATGTTATGATTTGACTGATGTTGACGACAATGAAAAGGAACAAAAAAGATCTGTGCGCCTCACAGCGATTATTACTGAATTCATTTTAAAGCACATTACTGCATTATAAATCCATTGAATGGGAGCTTTTTTGATTAGCCTTCTAAATGTTTTTACTGGAGCATGTGTTTCTGTTTTTCACTTGTATAATGTTGATGGAACCTGGAGTTTTGACAATACCTCTAGAGGGCAGTGTTTTCTAACACATATTCTCGTCTAATGACCTCAGGAGGGGAGTTAACACAGAAAAGTGTACTCAAAAGCTTAGATGAGAGTTTCACAATAGCTAAATAAATAATCAATATTGCACAAATAAAAAAAAAAACTGTTAAGTCTATGTATCAACACTGTCCAGACACAAATTAGGGGATTCTTCTAGAGAAGAGGGTGTTAAATGTGTGCATTCATTGGGTCATTTTGTGCCGACAGGACACACAGATCCAAACACAGCAGGAGACCTACTGAGATGCAGATGAGGCTGAGCCAGAAACATCCTCCTGCTGCCAGAGAGCAGCACACTGCTAACAGATCAGGACCAGACCGGCTCTATTTCTACACACTCTCTCTCTCTCTCTTCAGTCCCTGCAAAGCACGCACAGGATCTGTGGCTCAAAGTGACATGAAAACATATGGGTCAACTTTGAAACACCGGAATCACACATGCTCTCAGCTGAACGGTCGTCCTCTTTCACTGTTTTTAATGTTCTGGAGCTGGTTTAGGGAGCGCTCTTCTGTTCTGCATCTGCAGCAGGAGAATTCCATCCTCCTGCTGCAGATGTAAAAGCCAAATAAGCCTGTGTTTTCTAAAGGAAGCTCAGCACAGAGTCCTCCACCCCCCACTTACGCTCCCCAGTGTTACTTTGATGTTATAGAAATGGCTCACAATCATCTCGCTAAACGCAGCTCATGAACCCAGCGCTCTCAAACCTGTGTGTGCCTCATACTTTGTTTGACCATTGAAGCCACAAATAAAACCCACAGATATGTTGACCTTGAAGGAGCCGGTGCAGACCCCCATCTGTCTCTCACACTCCTCAGCTCTGGTCTGAATGGCCTACATCTGGAAGTTGTTGAGTGACATCAGTCACTGGTGGACAGGTTCTCATCCCAGCATGTGCAGTCTGTGTCAATCTCAAACCGTCTGTGCCTCCATTTAACACTCTTTGATTCTGTTCTGCTTGGCTGACAGACAGTGCGGAGCAAGTAGCACTTAAAGGATTACCGTCACACTGTCTGTTTCTCATTCCCTTTATTTCTACGCCTTACCATTAGTCCTAAATCTTGTAAGCGCTCCCACACGGCGTGAGAGACGATGTTCGGCATGACATATGAACATCAGCGGTGTGAAGAGTCCAGGGCTAGGCGACGTCTGTAAAACCTTCGTCTCGCAGCCTCCTAAGCCTGAGGTTTTGATTGAATTTGTGTACATGTGCTCGTGCCGGCCTCACGGCAAGCTGATATTGTTTGGACATGGTGTCCCATTGCCTGATTTAGCCCAGTTGGAAACTTCTCCCTGCGTGGAGAGCGAGGGTGGTGAAGTGGTTGTCGGACATGGGTGTATCCTCCATCTACATTTCTGACCTTTAGGAAAGGTCCAGGTCTGTAAAAACAACGTGTTCGTAAGCTGCACCCGAGCAGCTTTGCACACTGAAGAAAAGTGATGCTAAAAAAATTAAATATAAAGCAGAATACAAACACCACAGACTGCTTATGTCCATCTGGAGACCTCTGTATTCTTTAAGGCCAGTCACTTGTGTCCAGTGTTTTAACATGTAGGAGGGTTTATGGTTGAAAATGACTACCTATAAGTTTGTTGTTGGAAGTGTATAATTGCTGTAAAAGTTTTGTTTTCTGGAGAATAAGCCTTTTATCTGCAACAGCTTTGCTTTACAGAGGCATCTTGTGCCAACATGTTTCCTCAGCAGCACCGAACTGATGCACTTTTTTTGTGTGTGTGTTATGAATGAAAGACTACAACCAAAACACAGCTCCACCCCATTAACCTGATGCATAAAGAGAGACGAGGGAGTAAAGTGGGAGAGAAAGTGTGAGAGTGAAAGACTGGAGAGAGACGGAGAGATTTGAAAAGGGTTTAAATCCTTTCTGGTATGCAAAGGCCACCATAGTTCCCAGACGCACTGGGACAGGATACATTATAGGATATGATCATTGTGATAAATACTTTTCTAGGGTCTTACTTTGATCTGGTTCAGGGACGCGGGCACTGGCTGGTGCTGGAGGCCCTGGAGGCCCAGGTGGGCCCGGTAGACCTCTCTCTCCGGGGAATCCCGGTGGACCCCGAGGACCTGACAGCAGGGATGACAGAAACATGACTGCGGTGACATATTGCATTTCAGCAACACTAACATGGAAAACAAAATCTGGTCTCAGTTTCTTCCGGAGAGGAGGCCCGAGCCGACAGAGTGGTCGTGATAAATGACCGCGGTTGATGTGAGGAAGATAAACTGTGACAAAGACCAGGGAAGAAATAGATAAAAGTGTTGATTGATTCATTATATTAGTTTCTGGTATAGTATGTGCACATGTGGAGGAAAAAGCAGCAGCTGGACAGAAGAACTGGCCAAGTTTTTTTCTTCTGTAATTAACAGGAGGAGGGTCTTTAATGGCCCAGTGCTGAGAACTTGCTCAGGGACACAGGAAAACTCATATAAACACCATTACACTCTGCAAAGTGTTACTGGCAGCGGTTCATGGTAAATTAAATTCCCCCAACATGCTTGCCGCTAGCTTTTATGCATGTGTGTGTGAACCAGCAACAGTCCATAAGGCTCTGTAACTGAAAATGTCCTGCCTGTTTTTTTTGGAGATGGAAAAAAGCATCACTACGAATCTACCTGACCTCATTGTTTGTACTCTCGTGAGGTTAACGCTGCCCCCGAAAACACCACCTCTGGCCCTCAGACAGACGCACACTCGCCACCTCTCTGTTTACGCACGGATGCAACCGACAATGACAGTCTGCTTATCGTCGCTCTGAAGGTAATGTTATTACAGTTCTCATTTGACACCGCCGCGGGCCGCTTTCACTTAGCCTCGATAAACACCGCGGCGCGACCAGCTGTGTTTTGGCTGCTTTCGGAGGAGAGGCGGCGAGCTTCAAATCTGCAGCAAAGTGGCTCAAACGGCCGCTTAAAATGGCCCTGTAGAATACATGTGACATATTTGGGAAACAGTTTGCTTTTTTCCCCGCAGACTAATGGTTCCCTAGAGCGGCCGGGGGACGCCCCGTCAAAATGTGAATCACTGCGTGTAATAAAACTCTCCTGTAACTTATCAGGATCCATCAGATTGTACAATGTCACTTATAACAACACAATCTTTCCCATGACCCCAGTATCAAAAACATACTTGTCTATATTTTGTCCCACACTGGACGGAGTCCAATCCTGTCTTTATCTTCCTCTTTTTTTTGTAAAAAAGAAAAAGAATCCGCCTAATAAGGAAAACATAGCTTTGGATGCAAGACATAGCACTGGCTTTGGGTACTTATGAAGTAATGGAGATAGAAAAAACAATAACACTACAGGCATATGGAAATCATAAGGACCTGGGATTTGTGTATATATAGCTCATGTTCATTTCAGATTGAAGTCACATGGTGCAGGCTTGTAGTTTTTTTGCTACATCTTGTCTTTACTCTACAGCAGCAGCAGCAGCAGCAGCAGAAGAAGAATAACAGCAGAGCAGAAGAATAACAGCCAGAGCAGATGTGACAATTCTTTATGTTTTATATATTTTTTTATTACTTATGTTATTTACTTATTCTATTACCCTGAACCTTTTTTTTTGCTGCTATAACAAGTGAAGTTCCCCCACTGATGTAATGTAATCTAATCTTTATTATCCTTCAAATCACTGCTTCCTGTGGATTACACTCTTTTCTCAACAGGTTCATTTATTGATTGTACATGCAGGGTTTATACGCCTTCTATAGGGTCAAATTCAAGTACTTGAATGTCTAGTTTCAAGCTTTTTTTTAACATATTTATACAAATCATACAGCACAGTAAAAGCAACCAAAGTTGTATTTTGTAACAGCAGAAGAACAAAACAACCTATTTTCATTTCTCCAAACGACTCACACTGTTGTGAAAGAAATCAAGTTACAGTTTCGAGCAATTTATCCAAAATTCAAGAGCCTTTCAAACCTTGAAAACAACATTAAAATTATTTTTAAGCGGCCATATAAAACCCAGAATACACACAGTGAGCCCTGAATACATCAAAAGCAATACAATCCTCTGTATCTGCTTTGGCTGGGTGACCACGGCCAGTGGCACATGTCAGTTGGGGTGTTTATATGTCTGAAAACAAATGTTTCAGCAGCCCACAGACAAAAGGCAGCTTTTAGAAACGTATGATTTTCAAAACCAACAAACAAACAAACAAACTGTGCCCAGATTCCAGTAAGTTACCAGCCTTGACATTTGACCGCAGGAGGGTGTTTGTGGGCGGACTGTGAACGTGTTAAGAGAAAGACAAACCCTGCAGAGTAGGACATCACCGGTCAGCCTTAAAAGATACCTCAGATTTTTTTATCGCATTCAAATATCTCTTATTCTAGAGACAGAGGAGATGTAAAATGGATACGCCAGAATTCCACCTCGTTTGAAATGACGCACGCACATATAAATCTTTCCGATATGCTAATTGATGTATTAAAAACTTGTGTGCGTTTGTGTGTTCAGTCGTCTCTTACCTGCTGGTCCGGACGATCCCTTCAGTCCAGGGGCTCCAGATGGGCCCCTCGTCCCGCCCTCCCCCCGAGGCCCACTGGGACCTGGCAGCCCCCGAGACCCTGGCTTCCCTAAGAAGAGGAATCAGTCATGAGTAATCACAGAGACTTAACTGGTTTACATCTTAAATGGTTTTACACTGACTGAAAGGCAACTATATAATTACAATTTACCATCTCTGCCAGGAAGCCCATCTCTCCCCTTTTCACCCTGAGGACCTGCAATGAAAACAGAGAGACGGCTTAATGGAGAGAGAGATGCAGCTCTGGGAACAACATCTGAGCTCAACTCACTTAGAGATGAAAAAAAAATCCACTGAGGGATGAGGTGCAACTTTCTGAGTCGTGTCCAGGTTAGAAGAACAAAAAACCAAACTAACAACTATCATTTGTTTATAACTTTATTAAGGGTGATTAAATCTCTGTTCCAAATTACTAATGAAATGTGACTCAGCCTACAGGATTCCTGGAAATGAAGACAGGTTAAATGGCCTCTCCCAGCTGAAGGGGGAACTCCAATTTTCCCCAATTGTATGCATCACATTCTGCTCGCAGGACCGGAGAAGTCACACTACATATGTTTAAAAAAAACAACCCACACACAAAAACTAACTAAGCCTTAAATGGCCACAGAGTGAGCCGTGTGAGATTTACTTAATGCCTCAAATGATGTCATGTGAGCATGGGAATATTAAAAAGAAACTACGCGAGCGGATCGTTTGACAGTCAAGCTGCACTTTGGGAACAAAAAATATAAAAGGGGCAAAAAAAGTGATTTAAACAAAAAAAAGTGTATGCCATTGAGATCATGAATACACTAAACCACACTGAGGTACAAGTATTTAAAAAAATACTTAAAAAAGAAATTAATAAAAAAAATACCATAATGGTATTATGATGACATTTTCATAAATTCATCCTGCGGGCCATATGTTTGACATCCCTGTTATAGACAGAGGACAAACATACGCAAAGTCCACTTTGTTTCCCACATATTGTCACAACAATTGATTTTATAAAAACTCTTGACCACTAAAATCGAATTATTTCTTCCTTTGGCCATAAATTGGACTGAAAATGTCATCAACTCTCGCCTTAACATTCTGAATAAAGCTTGTATGTAATTAATTATTATATATAATTTCAATCATGATGTCTGGGGTTAGAATAAATGTGTTTTGGTCACATTTTTGGAAATTTTTAATTTTCCATTCCTTCTTCTTCACGTGTGGGAGTTTTTGCAGACGTCTTCCACTGAGGTCAGTCACGATGAATGATCTGCTGAACTGAAGATGTAAGCGTTTGGTTTCATTTGGTGGTTGTTTCAAAAATACACAGCCGCAGACAGAAAAGAGCGCCGTAAACCCCTGCTCCGTGTTTCTGAACATTCCCCACAGTGTAATTTTGCTATTTTTTTAAATGTCATTTGGTGTGTTTTATGACTTCAGATTATATATGTATATATATATACATATATATATATATATATCACGCCCACATGAAATTAACAGTAGGGTGTCCACACTACTTTCTTCTAACAAGACCGCTGAGTGACTCTCTTTGTGCCTGAAGTCTCGTTTTACTGCTCACTATACCGTGAATGACTGCGTGTCCATATAGAGAAGTGTGAGTGAGGCTGGGATTTCAGACGTTGCTACAGATAGCACAGGGTTTTTTCACACACAGTCTAATTTTCCACATTTTCCAGAGTAATTGTAACATGACAGATTGTACCACCAAACAATTCTACGCATATTATTGGCTATATTTTGATTCGACTGGTAAAAAACTGAAATTGCAGCAGGGTTTTTTTAGCTGCAACCAGCCCTGGGCCGGACGCCAGGGAAGGAGAGGACTTTCATGCTCTGAAGTGTTCGCTTTCCACACAGCCGCAGAGTGAGTGCTGAAAGTGAGCAGCGCAGACAAACGAGAGAGAGACCTTACTGAAGGAAATGATATTGTGTGTGTGTGCAGAGGAGGGAAAAATGATCCGAGCAGAGGTGAGCAGGTTGAGGGCAGAATAAGAGCTGCTGCGAGGACGGATGTCTAACCACAGACTGTATGTAAAAATGGATGTGGTCTCGCAGTCTGGAGACTGAAGCCAACATGAACGTGCCTGAAACCTGTATTCTCTTCAAGGCCATCAGGGGGCGACGACTCTGGCTGCAAAAATAAGTCTGTTGTAAGAATGTCCGTGAGAAAACGAGCCAAATTATTGAACATTTTTCCTGCAATCACGAGTTTCGAGTCTTTGTCAACACAGCACAATGGCCATTTTGTACATT
The DNA here is from genome assembly GCF_019176455.1 of Solea senegalensis. NCBI lineage: Eukaryota > Metazoa > Chordata > Actinopteri > Pleuronectiformes > Soleidae > Solea > Solea senegalensis. The sequence continues at coordinate 8,342,020 of NC_058025.1, read as the reverse complement.
TTGGACCTATATTGGTCAAAACGTAAAGAAAACATCCAAATAACACATAAAAACTTGATGAACTAAACATTTCAGCTGAAAATATTTATCGATGAACCGCATAATTCACTATTCTAATTCAGAAAAATAATGTAAAATCCATCAGTGGAAACCGAGCTAGGGAGAGAATCAAAACAGATTTCAAAGACAGAAATCAAAGACTTCTTCAAATCAGTGGGTGACGTCATAGTGGTTTACAACTTGTTTCTACCTCAACACACAAAATCCTTACAACAGAGGTGTCAAACACATGGCCGGCGGGCCACATGCAGCACTCCAATCAATTTCATGCGACCCGCCACTTAATATGAAGTTATAATGAGTTGTTTCCATATGTCTTTTTCATTAATAGATTACATTTGTATTGTGAACAATTTTGAGAACAATTTTATTTTGAAATTATATGAAATATCATCAAAATATTAGTATTTCAAAGTCAGTCAGTCATCATCTAACCGCTTTATCCTCCACCAGAGGGTCGCGGGGGGTGCTGTGCCAATCTCAGCTACATCGGGCGATAGGCGGGGTACACCCTGGACAGTTCGCCAGTCCATCGCAGGGCCACACACAACTAGAGACACAACAACCATTCACGCTCACACTCACTCCTACGGTCAATTTAGAGTGTCCAATTTACCTATTCCACTTATTCCAACCGGGGCTCGAACCCGGGTCTTCTCGCTGCAAAGCGAAAGTGCTAACCACTACACTGCCGTGTGGCCCAGTATTTCAAAGTATTTTTCTCAAAATATTTGCCTTTTTTCCCACTTGACCAGCCTCCTACTGACCAAACTAGACACTCATTGGCCCCCAGGACATTTGAGTTTGAGATCCCAGCTTTACAACATCTTGGCACGTATACACACCTGCAGGTCCCTGCTCACCAGGAGGTCCCTGCGCTGGAACAGCCCCGATCAGTAATGAGGCCTCTGGTGCAGTTCCTCCTTTAACCTGAGTGTGGCGATGCGATGTGGAGGCAGGGGCGGTGAGTAATTGGACCTGGCAAGCGAAGACATAAAACACGACTGGACAATTACAAGTACATTCCCTGTGTAAAGCAGACGTGTCATGTTATTTTTTTTCTCCCCCTCTCTCTTACCTTTGCCTCCAGTGAATTGAGTCTGTCACTCAGAGCTGTGACGCGACTGCAGTTGAGACAGTCTGAAAAAGACAGAAAATGACCTCATTTTCCTGCCACTGTGCTGCAGAGTCAAACACGTGACACTTTGACACTTCTTACTAGAGGTCGCTTCTCCCGTGCGTGCGTGCGGCCGTCGTAGTGTAGATGGTTTCCTTACAGCTTCCTGAGCTACAAGCTGGTTCCCTGGGTCTGTAACAAGAGAATAAAACAACCGAAAATCATTCTCTTGAAGTTGGAACTGGAAGGTTTCGTATCTTTTCAGATACACTGTTTAGAAACGCTGCAAGATGGGGATGAAATGGAAAGAATCTCAGATTTAAATCACCCCAGGAATTGTTTATTTATCTGCTGGCCAGGTCTAGTATACTGTTGATATTAGAGAAGCAACATCTTCATCAACAATTTGGACTGCAGGACCTGTTTTAAACTCTAGCTGCATATCTTTTATGAAGCCCCCAAAGGTTCAACATGATATGTGTAGACTCTGATGACCTCCTGCAGGTTCTGGAAATGATTTTCTGATGACTATATGATGAAGAGAATCATTGCTTGTTCTGACATTAGTGTACAAACGTAGGAAATGTTCAACATGTTGATGGATGGGAACATTACAATGATGCAAATGCATTAATCATTCAAAATATCAGAGGAATTACGCAACGTTACAGCGAGTGTGGACGTCGGCAAGGAGTTTGTAAAGACAACAACAGAACGGACAGAGAAAAAGAAACAAGAAAAGAGTATGTGTCGACAATCCTCGGCTGATCTGAATCCTAAAATTTACTGTCATGTCATCACTCCAGTGTAATATAACTTAGAGTATGAGTGTTTCACAAGAGATCACCCCTGCACAGTTTCTGCCAGTGGGTCGCCGTTTTCCAGGACAGCTTCTTAGTATTACACCAGGAAAAAGATTGCATCAAGTTAAAGTAGTGAAGAGTGAAATCAGCTGCACATTGTGGTCTCTCGTATAAATATTGCACATGTTGCATCTTTTCCAAGATGCTCTCCTTGAACCTTGTTTCTTCACAGAGGGTAGAATGGGAAGGCCTGGGAGAGAGGGCGTGTCAAGACAAACAATAGCTTCCTTGTGCGGAGAGAATGGGCAGACTCGGCTCACATTCTGTCTTGCCTTCACTTTATGAAGTGTGGGAGTTTGTGTCCCTGGACTGTGGATATTCTGAATGGGCAGACCTTGGTAGGAAATGCTAGACTGACTCCATTGTCCGACCTGGTCTGGCTCTGGTTGACCCAGGTGCTCCAGATGCAAACAAGAGTCTGGGTTCAGCACCTCATTAGCCACCAGGACGCACATCTTTCCATTCAGTGGCCAGCGGCTGCGGTCAGCGCCAAGTGCTCGACTCAAAGAAGCCATGCACTGCACTGAGGTGCAACAGCCTCACTTATTGGAACATCACATGTCATAATCCGTCTCCATTTGCTACAGACCAAAGCTTATTGTCATGAAAAACAGGAAAACATAACAGGCTGAGTGATTACCCAAAGAGCAGGGACAGAGAGGGCAAAGGAGGAGCATGAAAAGTCCACAGCATACATAGTTTAGATGAAATTGAGAGCGGTCCAATAATTTTCCCTCCTCAAACTCTGTGCTCATGATTTCACTGTTTTGGGTTCTGGGTATTTCTCAGGAGGATTACACGTGTGGATGGATTTAAACCATGTAAGACCCGAGAGTGAAATGTTGTGGCATGCACTTGAGTTTGAGGAGAACTCTTCCACCTTTTGATAACAATGTCAACCTCTCACACACACACACACACACAATGTGAACTGCTCTTCACCTGTCTGTACTGCACATCTGTCCACACAGGGAGAGACTGCGAAGACAGAGGAGAGAAATGTGCATGTGTGTACATGTACACAAACATGCCGGCGACATTCTCTGTTGTGTAGTTTGGATTGCGTATTTGGCTGCATTCAATTAAAAAGGAGGCTCTGGAGAAGAAATCTAGCCCGCGCTTCTCCCCACCCAACAGCACCTTTTCTCCTTTTTAGAAAATAAGAGCCAAGATCCCCTCACCCACGCACAAGCTATTGTACAAAGCATTAAAAGCCAGCTTTGGCGCAGGGACAACGGTCTCCCACGCACAACTCTTACACGCTCCCTGTCTCCCGTCTTGCAACAACATTATGTCAAATCCTGCGGGGCTTGTCTTACTCCGCTTTGCTCTGTGACAGTGTCCGTTGATGACACGGCCTGTGGTGTGTGTGTGTGTGTGTGTCTCTGCATCCAGGACGTGTTTGGGTAAGACTTGTGATGAAGTGCGATCCGTTGCTCTTTTGGCCAACAAAAGCATCATTGCAGTTAATGAACGCTCCCTGACGGACACGGTTCACTGTATCCACTCTTTGTTCTCGGTGGGCTAATTGCCCCAATGGGGAATTGGGGGGTTTGTGTCAAAGAAAAGTGTGAATGTATTTGACCCGTTGGCCCCGTGTTGCAGTGGGCCCTAATCAGTGACTGAGTCTTTATTAGAGAAATCCCCCTGCAGAGAGTTCAGTGGGTCAGGGCAGTGCTGACATCAGCTCCGTCTCTCGTTCCTTCTTTCTCCCTCTCTTTTTGGTCTGTTTACAAAGATTTTACAAAGGTTATCTTTTTCATTGAGGCGGCTACAAAGAAAGGCCTAAGGGAATGCTTCTGCTTGAGCACATGATCATCTGAATTGTAGGTAAAAGTATTCTGTTGCAGCAGGAAAATGTGTTACAGCTATGACAGGGATGAGAAGCCTCTGGAAAGAAATCTGATTTCTCGTAACGTCAATTTCGGATTGGATTTCTCCGAGTAAAGTCTGTGGGAGCTTCTTACAGCATTAAGTCTCTATCAGCACAAAGTGGTGGCAAGACAAAAAGGGCTTAGCCACACACGTAGCCCAGACAGTACTGGCTTTCCTTCTTCTGCCTCACGCTACTTGACGGACATGAGGAACTGACCACCAAGCCTGTAAAATGAAAAACAGCACATCCAATAACTCTGAAACACTAGAATTACAGTCCAGCGGTTGTATGCCTCTGCTGACCAATGCCTTTTCAACTCATAAAACATGCTCATGTTGACTGAGAAGGAATTTTAACGTTGAAGAGGCCAAAAACAAGATTTGTGCGATGACCATGACCTTGACCTTTGGCCACTCAAATCTAAACAGTTAATCGTCAAGTCTTAGTCAATGTTTGTGCCAAATTTCATGAAGTATCCTCTCAAGATGTTCTTCAGATAAAACACTGACACGGCATTCGTGTTTGTGGTCACAGCAACCTTGACCTCTGACGCATGACCACTGAAATTACACCAGTTTATCAAGTGAAACTTATCCTGCCAAAATTTACAGAATTCCCTCCAGACTTTCTTGGGATCACAACAATGCCACAGATGGACAGACCAGCACACAAACTGAAATCACAATGTCTCTGACCATGGCTGTCAATTCAGACAGTTCAATCAGAATCAGAGTGAAACACAAGCACACCAAAGTGGGAACTGTACAGGAGAGGGAAACCATTGAAAATGTAACAGAAAGCACTCGGCAGAGACTCATTTTCGGTGTGGATTCCAAAAAAACATCATGAATCTGGTACTAGTTATAATAATGGCAGCTTTATTCTAAATCTGTTATTATTGGTTTTTGCTGGTACCACCCGAGTGAGAGCCAAAGACATGTCACACACAAGGACTCTGCATTGACTTCCATTCTTTTGGACGGCTTAAACAAAGCATCATCTCTAACCTTAACCATAACAAGTTTTAGCCTAACCCTAACCTAAACCTAACCACAATTCAAAGTTGGTTCTCAGTTGGAGCCAAAAAATTGTTGGTTCTTCCTTGTGAGCCGTGGGCAATTGGCGTGTCATATTCTGGGTTGTGAGGACGAGCTGAAAGTAGAGGAAGTATGGAGATTTTGACGGTGTTGCGCTTACTTCAGCCTCAGTAACGCAGAGTAACGTCCTCCCACTTTGATTCCTCTTAAACTGGTGTGAACGTGGGCTGGTTTTGCCAGAAAGCACCAAGGTTCTGAGACTCCAGAACAGAGCCAGAGCCAGAACCAGAACCATGTCTGTCTGAAAGCACTACATGAGGACAACCGGCCCTGACAAGGTCAGTGTTTATGCCAGAAGAGATCTTTAAGAGGTTAAAAACACAAGCACACGCTCACAATTGTATATTTATTGAACAAAGGTCATTCTTCAGTAAAAACAAACAGCATGGTCTAGTGCTAACAGCCCGGTTGGCTCTGCCAACCACAACTCTTTAGCACACATTGGACACTCAGCTGCAGTGATGGCCTGATCCTTGAAGCCTCATCACCTAGTCAGGTTTATTTGTTCTCTGCTTCTGCAGAATGATTCAACAGCCTGCAGCCAGGTTGGTCTAAACTTAAGGACCCACCAGGAGTTTACCAGTCAGACCCCGTTCTTCTCTTAAATGTCCACCAGCAGACGGTGGATGACATTTTACCACACAGTCCCTTAAGGTTCACAGTTTTCTAGGGTACAAGGCCAGTAATCTTCTGCATCCGTGAGTCTACTGAGGTCCACTTGACATTCATTCTGTCATCCCCCATTTCCACAGAGGTCTGTGTGGACACTATGCAGACATTGATGAGCACACCTACAGTCTGAGTCCACATGGACTGTATGCACCAACTGCATTTGCTCCCATCCAGTTGGTGACATGTTCTTTTTTGGGTTAAAAGAGACAAGGAAGAATGCTTGACTGAGGTTATGTGAGGAAGTCTGCTGGTGTCGGCACATGTGTTACTCATTGCTCAAAGAATACAAGGACATACGAAAAGGGCCGCACACCTAGGGAGAAATCACCCCTAGTGGAAAGGAATATGAGAACGAGTACACATGTGTGGACCGCTAGACTGATGTCGACCCTTGTTCTAGTGTGAATAGGCTTGAACGCACGCACAGAAATGCAAAGTGGGCCCTTCGCAGACGTGGAATACGGAAAGCATAACCCAGACCTAACTGTGTTATCGCAGTGTTTAAAGTTATGTGGGGGAAATACAGTACGAGTCCTGGCAACAGCTGTGAACACAAACACACACTCGCACACGCATACACATGGCAGCGAGCAGACACAGCAGAGCGCAAGGTCGTGATCCATCTCTGTCTGGTCAATTAGCTGAGCTCAGCGCTGCAGCATCGTTAGTGACCAGGTGCTGACAGCCAACAAGAGGAGGCGTTTGTCTCTGTCTCTGCGCTGCTTCAAACTGACTGCTGCTGCTGCTGCTGCTGCCGCCTTTAGTTCAGCACGTGCACACCATTTCCATTTGTAGAACACACTGTACCCCTCAAAGTAAACCAAGCCAAGCTGAACAAGGTGGCAACTCGGAGCACATGTTTGCTGAGCGAATCACTCCTTTTGTCTACTTTCGAATCCAAAGGAGACAAATTGAGATGACGTGAATCTGAGATTGTTTCAATCTGCTCTCCTCTCGCTGACTCCTCTCTCTGTCTCTCTTTCCGTGTGTAATAAATTAAACTTTATTAAACCAGGTTATTGTGCAGAACTGCTGCATCAATATAAAGTACAGATGTCAGCAGTAATTCACTGACCACTCAGTTTTCAACTCTTGGATTCAAAAGAAGTGCTGTTTGGTAAATAAATCACCTTGGAGACAAAATTGCACAAAGTGAAGCAAGTGAAAGTCGTCGTCGGGAGCAAAGGAGCAGTTTCTTCAAAACAAATGTCCTTCCTCAGCAGTTTATCGCAGGTGCCTGGGTTTTTTTTTATATTGTCAGCAAGAGAATGAAAATGTGTGCACAGCTAATCACTGTGTGTTAAACACACATGCACTATATGGACAAAAGTATTGGGACGCCTGACCATGACACCAACAGTAACTGGGATGACTTATTTAAATACAGTAATTTAATATGGAGTTTGTCCCCCTTTTGCAGCTATAACAGCTTTCACACGTCTTCTTGGACAACTTTCCTCAATATTTTAAAGTGTTTCTATCAATGGGAATTTGTGTCCATTCATTCTGTAGAGCATTTATGAGGACAGATGTTCCCTGATGTTAGACGAGAAGGTCTGGCTCACAATCTCTGTTTCAGTTCATCCCAAAGGTGCTTGCTGGGGTTGAGGTCAGGGCCGTGTGTGGGCCAGTCAAGTTCTTCCACACAAAACTTGTCAAACCATGTCTTTATAGTCCTTGCTTTGTGGACTGGGGCACAATCGTGTCGGAATAATCAGACTTTGCATCAAATTATCTAGGTACTTGGAATAGTTCGATATTACTAGGACTAACATGTTGTGACATGACTCTCATCTTCTTAGTCTCACTAAAATCGGACATTTAACATACACGTACACGTATTAAAAAGCTGCTGCAGTATAAATATGACCGCAGAACGCTGCTCCTAGTGCAAGAAGACAATAAAGTCGGCTAAAACTAAAGCATTTTGCTGTGGTGTGCAATTTCTTGTTAAATCATTGCACTGATGATCATGAGTGCAAACCTGCATCTGCATCCCATTGTTTATTGTTCTTTCCCAGGGTCACAGTTTTCTTTTACTAGGTGTCTGACTTAAAGTGTGGGACACACTTCATCATTTTCCTTCCGTTGGAACAGCCACTCCACCTTCCCACCTCTCAGCCCCAGCGTGGTACAGCCCACACACTGGACAGGTTCAGCTGTAATTACAGGTGAGAGGGAAGTGCAGTCATGCTGTAACAATCAGTCTGATAATTGATCCCAGAGGAAGCGGAGAGACTGAATCCTCACCTTCCAGGCCACGTTTAAGTGGAAAAGCAAGTGCACCGAGGCAGCCAGTCTACATTTGTGCTGCTTTATAAGTCTCGCTGAGGTGTTGGAACGACCCGTGACAAATGAAACCACACTCGGGCCTCCAGGACCCTGAGGTGAGAGCACGGAAGGTCAGAGGGGTTCTCACTTAATGTACACACATCTCACCTCATCAGTCAGCAGCACAGACACTTAAGCTTTGGTAGCGTCGCACAGACTCTCCACGTCACTCTAACCAGACCTCCATCTGTGACTAACATAGTGAATAACATTTAGTTACTGCACCTACAGAGAGTAATTTGGACTCAGTGATTCTGTTTTTAGTACATTTAACATTTATCATGATATCAGCTTCAAAATGATGTAAAATGTCATTTTTTTCAAATACCTTTTTTGTTCCTGAGTAAAAACTGAAGAAACCAGAAGTTGAAGAAATGTACGTATGTCTGTATGTCAAACTTACTATGTTATACTGCTTTTTCTGTGAATGCAACTGTCCACAACTTCCCACTTCCTGCATGCTCAAACCAGACTCCATCCCAAGTTTATCAGGTATGAACGGAAAACTACAGAGAATGTACAGACCAAAATTTCCAATAGTTTGTGTCAGAATGGCTGTAGAGGAAGGGAGAGGTTTATCAGGCTCTTTTGGAAATTCATCATCCATCCACCCACCCATCCACCCATCCATCCACCCATCCACCCATCTTCTAACCGCTCTATCCTCCAGATGAGGGTCGCGGGAGACTCTGGTGCCAATTCCAGCTGACATAGGGTGAAAGGCCGGGGTACACCCTGGACAGGTCACCAGTCCACCACACGGACACATAGAGACAAACAACCATCCACTCTCACATTCACACCTAAGGTTAATTTAGAGTGTCCAATTTGCCTAATCGACAAATCTGCATGTTTTTGAACAGTGGGAGGAAACTAGAAACTAGAAACTAGAAACTCTGACATGAGGAAGGGCATATTTCTTGGAGCTGTCTGAAACTCACAGAGATCTATGATCAGATGCCGTCTCCTGCAGTTAATAACTGGTTATTAAATATGAGTAGACATGGTGTAAATGCACAAACACACACACACACACACACAGATAAATGCTACAGAGGCCAGTGTGAGCAGCAGAGTTGCGTCACTCATCTTCCTCAGTTTGGCTGACTCTCACATCAGTCCTTTCAGCTCCTCCAGCTCCTCCAGATGCGCTCACGCACACGGTCTGTAATCTCTCACAGGAAGGAGGAGGATCCCCCGCCTCCCTGTCCCAGACGGGGCCGTCTTTACCGCACCTTCCCCTCTCACTCACTCTTCCCTATCTCTTCCACTCTCTGTTTTTACAGCACATGCTGATGTCAGTGACAGGGTCTGCATCTCAGTCTGGCTGCCCCCTCCTGCCCTCCTTTCGCCAGCAGGAGGTGGTGTGTAATTACAGTGCAGCAACGAGCTGAACGGTTTCACTGGTGGGGGTGACTGTGGTCTGCTGACAGGGGTGTTTGTCTGCCCTAAAGACCTGTACTCCCATTGGCATTCTGTGACAGCTGTGGAGGAGACTTCCATTTAACCTCTCGCCCATCAGGCCTCCTGCTTATCATCTTTACAAAAGGTTTCTTCATGAGAGAAAGACCCACAACTATCTATCCAGAGAGGCCTGGTCCAGACTGCCTGAGAATACCTGCAAGGCACTCGTATAGAGTACATGACAAGAAAATTGACCTTTGCTTCACACTCACTCAGCACCTTCACCTCTAATTACTGAGCAGAGCCCACACTGTTTGTTAAGCACTTAATTAAGGTTTGTACCAGTGTCACGTGTTGACCGGTGGCCAATTCAACTGGACAACAAACTCAGTAAGTTATTGAAACACTTGAAAGTATTGGATAATTGTGTTAGTCTTACAAAGACCAGACTTTAAAAATACATGTTAATATTAGGGCTGAACAATGTTGAATACATATCTGATTGCGATGATGTGATTGTGATATGATTCGCGATATGAGCGGGAATAGTCTTTTTTTTTTAATTCTCATTTTCATGTGAATCCCATATTTAAAATGCTTACTGTGTGATATTTGTGCAGATCTATAACTAACAAAGACATTTCCCCTCTTCTAGTCTTTAATCTAAAATGGTATTTTCACAAGGGCCACATGGTTGGCGTGGTGGCTAGCACTCTTGCCTTTGCAGCATGAAGACCCCGGTTTGCGATCCGGTCGGAACAAGGGCCTTTCTGCATGGAGTTTGCATGTTCTCCCTGTGTGTGCGTGGGTTTTTCTCTGGGTTCTCTAGCTTCCTTTCACAGTCCAAAAACATGCAGATTTGGGGATTAGGTAAATTGGACACTCTTAATTGACTGTAGGTGTGATTGTGAGAGTGGTATACCCCGTCTTTCGCCCTATGTCAGCTGAGATTGGCACCCCTGTGACCCTCATGTGGAGGATAAAAAAGTATAAAATGGATGGATGTTGAGCCCTAGTTAACATGTTGTGCTATGAGATTGAAAGTCAAATTTCTAGCGCAGGTAGTAATTAAAACTGGACCCATACTGGCCTCAGCATTCAACCACACGCGCCCCTGAGCCTTGACCTGGAAATAAAAGAAGTTATTACACAGACGAAGAAGAAAAACATTGTTAAGTACGGACAAGTGCATTTTTGGACAGACCAACTAGCCACTAGCTGAGGTTGTTTTGGTCTGTGACGCATTAAATCAACCGGAACACGCCTCACACTGAGAACTGTAAATATAATGTATGTCCACAACAGCAAGGGAGAGGCAGAAAACAGAATAGAGACAATATGATGTTTAGATCAACTAAACAAATGAAAAGAAAGATTGTTGAGTTCATTTAAAACAAACGGAACGACTCTTGTATGTTTCAGTCGTACACCAAATACTGTTCACTACGTAGAAAAATGGAGACGATTTTCTCTGTGCCATGACAGCGGCAAACAATGCTGTGGTCTGTGTAAAGTGGCTAAAATTAGTGGTGGGCACATCTGTTGAATTGCAGCGTGCTGATTCGAGATCGTATGTGGTCAAGACGGGCTGTGCTACAAAATTCACCCAGCAGTCTCTCTTTAAACATTCCCTCCAGTTGAAAGCAGCAGATGTCTAATAAAAGCGTGTGGCAGAGGCTGACGATGCAGCTCCCACCCTTTACTTTTATTAAGAGAGACACAATAAGGGCTGATGAGGCCAGGCTCCTCCCTAGTGACCCTGGCTGACCCAAATAAATGCTGCTTTGTAAACTTTTCCTTGGCGACACTCTCCCTTCCAATGAACTTGGGCTGGCATCCTATCCTGTGATGTCCAACCTTTGTCCCGTCCCTCTCAATCGCTGTCTTCGCTGCAGTCGCCAAGACAACGAGCAAAAACAGACCAGACTTACTGAATGAAACCGCACGCTCCTCCTTTGCTGCTTTAGTGTGGCAGGGAGGGTCCCCATCTCGTCTTTGACCTCTGCTTATAAAACACTCCACGCGCACACACACACCGCAGGAATTGAACCCCTCTCCCCTCAGCCACCGCACTGCCACAAGTGGCTGACAAACAAAAGCACTAAAAAACAACCAGCACCAGAATTAGATTCCCATGTACACACACGCGCACGCACATGTATGACAACATATTAACAGCAAAGTTATTGCTGTTATGCAACTGTTGCTGCAACTACACACGTTTTAAATATCCTGTACTGAGTGGTTTAACAGTTTGCACTTTATAAGCGCTGTGGACTAAAACGGGCAAAAGCCATGAATATGGTGTGCAGCTGGTTTTCCTTTAAGGATAATTCTGCTTTATTACAATTCAGGTCTTATTTAGGTACATTTCTGTGGCGTCATTGTACTACTGAAGAGATTTTAAGAGCAGGGCAGCGTTGCTATGGTGAAGACCAGTAGCAGGAGCACACGCACAATAAATACAGCTGTAGAACAAGCAAACGCAATTGGAAATAAAATAGGTCAAGAGTCAAGAGTGTAAACTTTGATGCATTTTTATTTTTGCAGTGTGGTCATGACAATATAGTATAGTACAGAGATATAATATTGTTTTTTTGACTGCAAAGGCGTAGTTACGACTCTACGAAGCACGTGCATTCCCAAAATGGACAGAATTAAGGTGGAATGGGAAAAAGAGCTTGGTACCGTAATACTCCCAAGTGTTTGGGAGGAGAGCTTGGAGCACGACCATCAATGTTCTATTAAGGCCCGACACTGTTTAATATAATTAAAAATCCTACACAGATTACACTATTCAAGTTTTCCTGGTGTAAAATATTACATTTTTTTTCTCCATGATCTTGAAACCTATTTTAATAGTTTGGGGAATATCTGACAATCTTAGGAAACTAAATGTAGCACAACAGCGTCTTCAAGCATACGGTGTTTTAGAATTCATTCTGAAAGACACGCTGAGGTACTTTAGTCTCTTATCTCAACAGAGAAACCAATCACGGTATCCAGGTAAGAATGCACTCCCAGAGAGAGAGGGGTAGACAATGGTACAGGGTCCTGAGGAGAGGTGGTTAACAAAAGGAAAGGATCTCTTTTTTGTCATCATAAAACCAAAATTGCACAACAAAATTACGAGGTCAGACGGAGGGTTAATCAGAGACGCTGCAACTGAGCGCCACCACAATAGACCAACCTGACCGAATATGTCCATGTTTTTTTGATGGTGGGAGGAAACCGGAAAGCCTGGAGGAAACACACGTAGACACAGGGAAAACATGCCAACTCCAGTAATTAAAGCCAGCACCTTCTTGCTCTGAGGCAACTGTGCTAACCACTAACCCACCGTGCCAACACGTGTGTCTTGTTGTTGAAACATGCAATTGTCAGGAACAGTCCCTTGCTGAATCAGTTTCATAATAAACACATTTGAAAAAGAGGCGTAGTTACTGTTTATTTATTTATTTATTGCTCATCTCATCTTTGTATACTAAGGTTTATTATCTACAATTACCGCACAAAAAAAGGAAATAGTAACAGCTCCTAAAATGTGATTGACAGTGCAAATCCTCCTCATCTCATATCTTCAGCATCCGTGAGAACGTTTTCTTATGTACTACATGCCTTTTATCTTGAAGTTGTCATCCTCACCTTAGAATACAAAGTTAAAATCAAATATATTGATGGCATCTCTCAGTTGATAATGTTTCATCATGTTTTAAACAGTGATGTCACCAAAAACATTATCTAAACTCCTTTTGAAGTGTTAGCATTTGCACTTTGACCAGCATCATGTCAAGGCAGCCAGCACATATGCAGTAAATGGGAGCATAATTCACAAGAATTAAATCATGTTCTACTGAAGAAGACCCAAAACTAGCAAGTGAGACCATTAACTCCCCATAAAAATGTTACATGATGTTTATTATTAAGTGAGAAGTAGACTCATTCTGCAGACTATCATTTTGCAGCCAGCGGAGTCGCCCCCTGGTGGTTATTCATTATACTTTCACTTCCTGATTGACTTGACCAAGGAAATCAGTCTATGATTCAAAGTGAGTTATTCTTGCAACCAGTGGCGTCCAGACTAAACAAGAGTCACATTTTAATAAAGTGAAAGATGAGACGTTACAAAAAGAACAGGGAGGATCAAACATTATCCAAACACTGTGTCAGAAACCAATCAATACATAGACGTTGAAGCTGCCAACTGTAATAGGACCGGTGTACGTCGATGTAGAGTTTTTACACACTGCTGGACTCTACAAAAACATGCTGCTGAATTCCTGGTCAACAGAACCTTTACTTTTACCCTGCTCATTACAATACAGAGGTTGTCAAGTGCTGCAGCTCTCTGCCCACAGCTGCAGCCAAGCACAGCGCAGGCCAATCCACAAGTCTTCAGCCAAACTTCCTGCTCGACCTCCTCTGCTACAAGCTCCATGCTGGGTAAGTAAATCCTATGCCCTCAGTGCGTGAAGGCCACATCACACTTTATTTTGTCCAAACACTCAGGCCTGCTGCCGCATCGGCCACATGTAATTCCCCACCTCAAGTGGTGTGATTTGCACGTAAGCACACATCAGAGTCAAACACTATGTCTTGTTAGGAAGATCTCAAGAACTGACTTTTCCATAACCACCCATGTAAACAATAAAAACAATCGATGTCCCCTCTGACAACCGTGAAGCAGGATCCATAACAACCAAACAAAAAAACGCCGCCGTCCAAATTCAACACAGTGACTGTGTGATAGTGACTGCACTCGTCCGTCCAGAGCCAGGACACTGCTGCCAAACTGTAGAGATTCCAGTTCCCCTTAGGACAATATTTTGCTTCAATAGCAAACCATAAACCTGCCTCACTCTGCAGGGCTATAAATGAACTGAGAACAGCAGACATGTGTGGTCAGAAGTAGGCCAAATCTTTCTGCACTATTGTTTCAATTTTCCTTATGATTCAGTTTCTCTTGGAGAGCGCTGTCCATTTCCTCTACCATAACAAATCTTTTGATTTGTCACTATCCTTTGGGGCGTCTCATATAACACCCTAATCTCCATTTTGCCTTCAAAAGCCTAATTGGATCACTTTACTGCGGAGGTATTCGGCCGTGCTCGGAGGGTCGTCAGGGAGAAGAAAATGTTCCATGTCACATGCTGAAATAGCAGAAGCACAGTGTTTTGTTTTTGCCACATTCTATTAAAGAGAACTAGCTCAGAGGAGTTTTTGTAAGAAGAATTTTTATTTGTAACGTCTTCTGATCAGTTATTCCCCCTGTCATTGTAAATACGCGCGACTGCCAACATAAACAGTCTGTGAAACATAAACTGTTGAGTAAAATTTCAAGGTCACGACTTCACGAACGACCCATTAATTCACTTTTTAAACTGTTGTTGAAAGAAGAGAAATTTGTTTGGAAGCAGCTTGAGAGGAAAAGTACCATTTCATCAGCTGTTTTTTTTTTTTTGTTTTTTTGTTTTTATCGAACAATCAGTGCCGGCCCAAGCCTTTGTGGTGCCTTGAGCTGAATTTGATTTGGAGAGCCCCCTCCCACCACCTCAGAGTAGCCAATGTAACACTATTAAATGCATTAATTATAGCTGTTACTTACTCACACATGTTTTTTTTAAAGAGGGAAGTGAAATCACAAATGAAATTGTCTTTTGGCTGCTCCCTCACGAGGGTTCGCCACACAGGATGGTCCACATGTATGATTTGGCAGACATTTTTACCCTTCTTGACGCAACCCTCCCATTTATTTGTGCTTGGGAATGGCACAAGAAGTGCACTACATGCCTCCCTGTGGCTGGGGTCAATTATTCAATTAATGAGCAATGGGGATTTGGGTACATTGCTCAGGGATACCCCAGCACTTGACTTTACAGCCAACATCTCTTTTTGCTTGGCTATAAAAATGGCCTCGTATTAATCTGCACTTTTGTAGTCAAAGTGAAGCGCTCAAGTAAACAAGTAAAGCAGTTTAATGACTTTGGTTTTTAAAAGTGAGAACAGATGTGCAAGCGTGCACTGAATGTGCAACTCCACAATAAAACCAAATACTTAAGCTCAATTCTACTTAGATATCTAGATGTATCTACATCTAGATGTCTTTAATATGTTAAAATGTTTTTCTCTCCACACACAGCTGCTTAGTTCACTTGTGCCTTGGGCTGGCTCTGCTAACAATGATTCTTCAAAACAGTAAAAATAAAGATGTGGCAGGCAGAAATCAACCATTTCATAATATCTTTTTAGCATAAGGTAAATTAAGTCACCTGAGAAAAAATAGGGCACCCCAGTATCAACCAAAAACAATATACACCGTCTTCGTTTCATTTAAATGAAGAAGATTTTGGCTCAGCCACTGCTTGATGTCAGGAATGCAGTCAAGTAAAATGCTTTGTGAGCATGCTGCAAAGGTAGACGTAAAACTGAACATCATCAGCACAACAATGAACCGACAAGTCTGGATATAATTGAACCAAGTGGCAGTAAGTTGGGAGAAAAGAGAAAAGGGCCAAGAATGGAACCATGAGGAACCCCCTCAGGACAGAGGTGCACTTGATGAAGACAAGTCGCCAATCATAATAGAAAAACTTCTCTGAGAGTGGTAAGACGCAAACCATTTTAGTGCAGTACCACAAACGGCAACAATGGTCGAGCAGCAGCAGCACGTATTTTCACCTGCGGTGAAAAGGTCTCTATTCAAACAATCTCCTATGCTGCAAAGTAACCTAAATAAAGAGAGAATCTATCTAAAAGTCAGTCAGTCGACAAAATAAAATGAAAAGTGTGTCAATAATGGTTCATCTGTTGCCTATGAAGAATATGCATTGTAACAAAACCAAGGCTTTGGTGTTTTTCTGAGTATTTCAGTGAATTGGTCAAGTATAAACTACACAAAGTCACAACCATCTGAACAATATTCCATCGTAACACTCTTCATCACACACAGCCAACCTTCAAATGTGGTCAGGTGACACGTAGTTTTTATTAACCATATGGAGGCGTTTAGGGTTCACCGGCTCTTGCAATATGTCACTGCAGAGACAGAGAAGCGTAACAGCATAGGTTCTCTGACAGCAGATATGTTCATGCTTGAAAGCAAAGCAGACACGGACGCCTGGCTGATAAAAGCGCAGAGTCTGTGTCTGTGTGTCCGACTCGCTGCATGTTTGAAGATGCCCTTTGTTGCAGACCTGGCTCTCTATACATTCCATTACGCAGATGTTACTGAACACATATTATTCTCTCACCAAATTAAAAACATGTCTCGCTTCAACAAGCGGAAACTCTGCAAAAGCAGAGGAGACTGTGCAGTTTTTGTCGCCGCTTTCACGTTAGCTGTGGTCGGGGCCACCAATATTTCCACTCACATAGTTTTTGTAGGTGGAACAGAGACACAGTAGAGACGCACTAGAGATCACAATGCATCAAAGTGGTAAAAATCTGTCCTCAATGCACCTCGGGTGAAAGTGGTCAGACGCTATCCAAATGCAATCACAGAAAATGCATTTTAAAGCCAAGTGTTAAGGGGTTCAATTAGGGCTTTTATCCACATAGCTCTTTTTCCTCATGTGAGTCGATGAAAACTTATCTGCAACAAGACCTCCAACTGAAACGGAGATAAGGGTTGTTTTGGTCAACCCCTGAATACCACCCATAGGTACGTTTTTGGCGCACCGGTATTTTTCAACTCAACTACGCACACGTTACAGCCAATGACTTATAAAAAACCTTTGCGTGTCACATGGTATCATAAGGTAAAAGTCTAACGTGGGAGGCGAACCCGTGTCAATCACACCAAAGTACACTCTAAACGACTAAGCAAACTGCCAGCGAAAACCTCATCAAAGCTACTGTTGGGATCTGCATAGAATATGTCTCTCCTCCTGTTTCCTCTTACCCCTTATTATATGGCTGTCTGTTGTGTCTTTTCCTTGCAGGCTGGCCAGAGAACCTTTACACGATTTCCACCACTCACTCACTCCTTCCTGTTTAAAAGCCTGGACCAGCTCACCAGAAGATGGAGCACTTACAAGAACATTCCCACGATACAGAGAGCAAAAGAAATTAAAGTAATCAGACATATTCCTTTCAATAGATCCTTCACTGATAGAGTCGTCACGGTTATAGCAACACTATGGTTACACCATCTTGTCACACACACACACACACACACATACAGCACATAAGAATTGCACTTGGCTTTACCATTGCACAGTGATTTATGGAAAATAGCTGTTCGTTCCCGTATTTCCCTTTTTTTTGTGATAATTGTAGATAATGTTTGTAAAGACAGAGGATTTTTATTTTTGTTCTGTCAATCCCAGTTTAGGCTCAGCGATGCGTTTGTTGGCTTGCGGCACGAGTGGTGACGTGAATGTGCTTTTGTCGTATCAGCTGCTGAATCTGAGATGCCAGATGTGTTTCTGAATTGTAGCCTGTGTCATTCTTGACTTCATTATTTAAATCCGCTCAGCTTTGTCTGTTTTAAGAATGTTTTCTCAGTTTAAGAGCACATGATGCCTTCAGTGACTTTTCCCTCTATATCACAGCTATATGATACACAGTCAGAGCAGCTGATCACAGAATGAGAGAAATTATAATGTTTTGAGTCAGGTTATGTAATGTTGGCTGGGATTTTGTACTTTATAATGTCCGTTTACACTGCATATGGCTAAGAAAATGAGCAGTAACCAAGCAACAGCACATCAGGGATGTTAGTGCATCGTATATGAGCTTCATGACTGTTAATAACACAGTGACAGGGACACCCAAGCCTTCATTTGGCTTTATCTTTATCTTGTGTTGATTTTCACAGTATTGCATATGGCACAATACTGACAGGTGAGTTAGGTGTTCACCTACTAGTTTTGATTTAAAAAAAAAATATTGCAATGTGCAAAACTGCAATAATTAAAGAATTACAAAAAATAAACTATAATACATTATTGTGTCATATTATGTATTAATGTAAAAATAACACTACAGTGAAAATCAAATAACAGCTCCTCATTATACTATACTATGAGAATACTTAACAATAATAATAATAATAATAAACTGGTTTAAGAACAGAATATGTTGAGAACCTTTGTCTGAAAACAAAAGACTCACTGTTAACAATAAAATGAAATAAAAAAATAACATATGAATTGCCTTAAGGGCCCCCCTAGTGGTCACAACGCCCTAAGTTGGCTAATGCCTTGGTCCGGCTCTGTGTAGTGGCATGAAAGGTTTGACAAATCTGTGTGGTAAGTAAAGAAAAGAAAAAACAAAATCTGTGGCAGCTCAACCTACTGATGCTCTGTCACATACTGACGGTCACGTATGGCTAAACTCTCAAAGCAGGGGCACAGTGCCAGAATTAACATCACTCCCTGCAGAGTCCAGGTACAGTGTAAGATTGATGAGTCTGCTGCAGACTGCTGCCTCACTGTCTCTGAATGCAATAACCTGAGCATCACTCTTTACATCACTTCACGTCTCTGTGTAACCGCGCACCTGTTAAAACACGTACAGCGACAGAGACTTGACCACACTACTGTTCATCTGTGACATGAATAACACATCCAACCTGATACTACTGCATCAGTGCGCTGACAGACGGCACTTTCTCACTCACTATTTCTTCACACACACACACAATCCTGCTGCTGCAAATGAGGCTGTAACGAAAGGCAGCAAAACTGTGTTTTTCACTATTTCACATTCTTTTTTGAAAAAATGTGTTCAGTTCAGTGGTGATCAAACCAGATGGTGATCTGCTGTTGATTTCGGGGTTATAGATGTTTAGTAAACTGCTTCAGGTTCCAGATGGACAAATTAACAGACCGTTATTTCATTACAGGGGGGAAATTACTGGGGATAAATCTAAGACATAACATGAACAAGACCATGTTTCAGTGATGTCCTTGTCCCTTTTTGTAAATATTTGTCTTTAGGTTGTCATCAGGGTTATAGGGTTGTGCTATAATTCACTCAACCTTATGCACTTTCAATGGAAAATGAAAATATGTATTTTGGGTATATAGGCGATGTCAAATGTGTGAAAACCTATTATTCGGCCTTCTCTAAAATTAGCAGCTTACATTCCTAAGCATAAAACCTACAGGACAGGACCAGCTGCAACTTGCTAATCACAAAGGCCTCGGTGTAGCACTGGCACCAGTCATTTGTCTACAGAATGTGCCTCTTTATATTTTCGCTATGCCTAACCTGACTGGGGCAGAGGACTGATAACTCAACTATGCAGTCCTCCCATCGTCAGCTCTATATATCAGCAGAGAAAGGCCTCCAAAACTGTGGGACTCACAGGCAGACAGACAGAGGATGCCCTACTACTACTTGTTCATGTTGGGCATTGTCTCAGCTGAAATGAAGCTCCTCTCACTTAATTTACAATGTCAGTCAACATTTTCACAAGGAGTCAATGGTCTCAATTGTTCATTTGAGGTCTTCTACTTATACAGTACATGTAGAGACCCACACACACACACACACACACCACAAAGCCACATGTATATAGTGTGTGGAGTAAATGACTGTGTGAAGCTGAGCTCCTTTCAGTCTAATCCCTGGGTGAATGGTGTGCTGTGTGCCAGGCATTCCTCTGTGTCTTTCTAAGGCTTTGTGGGGATAAGACCTCACTTACATCCAGGGGCCGCAGGGTGGGATCAAAGCTGATTGGACTTTTTTTGGGTTCAGGGTGACAGCATGTGGAACAGTGAGCCCATACTCAGGTAAAGTCACAGGGAGGTATCAGGGGGAACACAACACCTCAGGCAAGATGTGAGACACTGATGCAGGTCACACACACCTGGCCGGGGTCAGACCTGCACTAATCCAGCCAAGCGCTGACTGACTCAGTGCTGATTGATGGCTGGCCTGCAGGAGGAAAGGCATTAACTCCAGCATTAATGCACATAAAGCCGCACCACAGCACAGTGAGGTTACAAAAACACAAAATGCAAATTACGAACGAAGACGGTTTCCCCCTCTGTCAAGCCCACAGTTTACACAGTATAAGATGCCTTTCATGAGGAAGAGATAAATGAAACATGCATGTGAGCAACTGTGCAGCAATCTGGACTTCATTTTTCTGATCGCTCGCAAAAGCACAGCGGGGCTTTACACCAGCTCGTCCGACATCCATCAAAACAGAAGACAGTCAAAACAAACACGATGACTGATCCACAGTGACCTCAGGACACCTCTACAGACACACACACACACTGTCTGACCTCTACCCCGGAAGGAAGAAAAAAACTAGGAGGTTTCCTTTAATCCAAAGGAAGTGGAGGAAGGCTTCATTGTCACATGTGTAAAGAGTAAGGATTACCAAACAAGCTCACAGCAAGACAAATACACAGAGATGGCAAAGAGCGCTGAACTCTACTCGTCTGTCTGAAATATAAGAGCAGGATTAACGTGGCGAGATCACAAAGAATAAACTGAAAATATCCTCAAATATACTCAGATAATGATGAGAAATGAGTGTCTGTGCACACACAGACGGTGCAGGCAGTAGACGACACTAAAAATAGCGTGTAGGAATTTCAAAGGCTAATCCATGTGAAGCCAAAGCAATCATTACCATCTCAATCCAGAGGACAAACACATACATGGAGCATTGTTTTGGAATCTTGCTGGGAAGTAAACAAAATGACCTTCAGAGGATGTCAGCACCCTGCTGATAAACATAATCACGACAGGCAAACAAAAATAAAATGATTGTGTGGGTACGCTACTTAAGCTGTCGTGCGTTATCTTGATGTTGTATTCCTGGAGTACAGATGGAAGGTTATTTTCCCTGAAGGCCTTTTGTGCATCACATGAATCCTCTGCACAGGTGTCTTTTTCATGTTTTGCATGGGCATTTTCTATCCCTGCCCCACAGCTATAGCTACACACCCACAGCCAGTGACGACACCTGAAGTCTGGGCAGTGTTACTCCAACATGTGGGTCTGTCTCATGTCCGCTTCATACAACAGATGGAAATTGTGGGGGCCCCCAGATTGTTTGTATTTTGCACCATTGGAGATCATTATGTGTGTTCTCTGTGTGCTCCACAAAGGGATGATGAAGTAAAGATGAGCAGGAATTGAAGCACGAGAGATAGAGGCTGTTTTTCTACTGCTTAGTCTACATCCATACAACTACCTTTATCTGCATCAGTGGTGGTTGCTGGTCTTTGAAAACGGGAAGCTCATTTCAGGTTCAGTTATTTGTACACACATTCTAACGTAAATTCTGCAAATGAAAACCTAGAACAAGGAAACTTGTTGATAATTATGTAAAACTGAAATACCCTAATAGTGTTTTTTATGACCAACGACCAGCTATTTGTAACAAACTTGACTCGCAAAATCCACACACGCAGAAGAGGCTCCGCTGTTGTGAAGATTTCTGCAACGCTGTCAATCAAAAACTGGTTCTGCCTTTCAGAAAGTTCCTCCAACCATCATGGTCTGCGCCTGCCCACTCCTCCATTGACTCCCAGAGAAGCTGAGCTTCCGCGGAAGTGACGTCTTTGCCGCATTTGTCCAACCAGCGTTGAACTCAACACAGTGAGAAAAACCTATTCTGTGCCGTCTCATACAGAACAGTTGAAGCTGAGCTTCAAGTGGTTTTAAGTGGTTTTCAAGTGGCTGCTACAGGAATATGAAAATCACGTATGACGATCCGTCATCCGTGATAAACAGCTGATTCTGATCGCGTTGGAGTGCATGTTTAGTATTGAAATGTAAATACAACACAGTACATATCCTTTTCAAACTTCTCCATTTCTGCTCGTCCAGGTTAAAACACCTTCAAAACTTGGAGTTTTTTGTAAATGAGAATGAGCCAGAACCGTTTTCAAACTCAAAAAACAAGGAATAATATGAACGGCAGACCAGAGCAGCCGTCTATAATTAAAGGTCCGAGTTTAAAATGGGTAATGCAATCCAAATTAAAAGTATTTATTGGGTTGGAAACAGAACCTAGAGGAGTTGCATAATAATTCACATTATGCACAAAGGTTATTTTATTGTTGTTGAGCAATAATGCTGCTATTGTGTAAAGCTGTTTGAAAAAGCCATTAATCAAACATTCTTAACCAACAACTCATCATTTAAAATAATATTTTTTTAAACTCTACAGCCACTACAGCCATGATTGATATTGTAAACATTATTAGAATGTACTTTCAGCTTCAAGCATGGATCAGCTGAAGAACGAGAGCTCTAGTGTCGTACAGCAGATGTTCAAATTTGCTCACTTTTTGGCTTTAAACACACAAGTGGAGGCCGCTGGATGATTCAGCCCTGAAAAGCTCTCGCTGATGCCGAGTTATTTTGCGTTCCAGCTCCTTCTCTCCCCGTGTCTGCCAAAGCCAGCGATGCTGCTAGGTGATGAAGTGCTCCAGTGTTAATGTGACACTCACTGTCTCTCTGTAGCTAAAGACTGCAAACGAGGAACCAAGAAAACTCTCTCACAGTTTTGTAGGCACACGGCAATTTACTGCCTCTGCCGAAGATCGCTCAGAGAGAGGAGATGATGAAAAGTGTTGGAGCAAAGATAAGAGAGGAGAGAAAAGGAGGAAGAAGCAACGCTTCTATTCCCAATGTCTTTACTCCCTCATCCTCTACTCTGCTGCCGTCACACCAGAATGTGGGTCTTATCTCTGAAAGGTACATCAACACAACATGCCCACAGACAGAGACGACTGTGTGAACACACTCACACAAGGATGAAAGCAAGCACACACAGAGGAGAGGCTGTCATGCAAGGGGGAGTGGAAGCAGATTACAGGATCAGAGGAGTGTGGAAACATCAAAATGCAGAGGAGCCGTCACAGCATTTACAGCACAGAGAAACAACAGGCCGAAACGAGAAGCTAACAATGCCGGGCCATCAATCATGTTGCTCCTGTCAGCCAATAAAACAGACTGTGTGATCACAGTTCGAGGTCGTGAGGGGTCGGTCGACCCTACGGGGCTCCAGCAGGGGGTGACGTGGTGGATGTAGCCCTAATCTCAGAGCCGCATTACAAAGGAACACAGACTCCCCTTCAAACTCCTCCCTGCTGGCATTCACAAAGTTTTTCTACAACTGTGTTTCCTGCACTCCCTCACTGTAAGAAACTGCTGATCGGGGAAAAGGAAAAAAAAAATAAGTTCAAGAACTCTATAGTAGGCACTTCATTACAGTAGACACTTTAGTCACATCAGTGTTTTCTGGAGCTATACCTTTAAAAAGCCAAGGCCAAGGTAAATAATCACTTTTCATGGTTGATTAAGCGACTAATTGTTTGGTCTATAAAACGAACACAGCAAAGAAATGGCGATAGGAATTTTCCACAGCTCAGGTTTTGCCTTTAGCACAGATTTATCAAGCAGTAGATTGGAAGATTAGATAAGAGTAGAATAGATTTAAGAATAATATTAAATAGGAAAATGTGGTTTCTAGGTCACGTACCAGATCATACGTTGAGAGAAAAAGTTTTGAGAAAGACTAAAATGACATTTAGTTGTTGATCGTATCACTAAATTTAAGTGCAACCAGTCGTGATGTCACCCATAAAAATCTCAACTTCCATTTTGAAGCGTCAAGGTTTTACACTTGTGGGAACACAATTCACACAATTGACATTATGTTGTGAAGAGTTGAAAGAAGCAACTGAGACCATTAACTCTCTCTGATATTATTGATAAAGTAAAAAGTAGTTTCCAATTCCTTTTTCCAACCAGTGGAATTGGCCCCCTGGTGGCTATTCCATATTCCAATTCCATGTTTCCACAGTGTGGAACGGTTCAGTTCGGTAGGTTTCTATTAGGAAGCTTGACTTGACGTCTTGTTGAGAGCGCTACAAACAGCTACAAGCAGAAACAAAGACAAGTTGCACTGTTGTTGTCCGTTGTGTCGCGTTCGATGTCGCCGTTTGTTGCACAGGTTCAAAGTCACGCTACATGGTCATCGGGCACAGCCCACACCCCACCTACCAAGTAAAGGTACTGTTCTCAGACAAAACATGAGCCTGACTGAGGACTTTAGCATTCCAAACCCTACCAAACTGTACCAAGATGGAAACACGGCTAAGGTAAACCGGAAAACTACGTCCAATCTTTAACAACAGACTGTGGGTTGTAATCTTTAATATTTAAAGTCACTCAGTATAGCCTATCATGCCTGCCATGATTCTTAAGTGGGGACAGTTTTTGAATGCATCGTTGCAGATAGTATAAGATTGTTTGGTTGCAGTCAGAAAACAACAACACCATCTACAGTTACACTTACTTCTTGGAAAAATACCAGAGAAGCTCTCATGTCTTTTTAAGTCCAGATCAGCGTTTCACTGATCTATGTCTTAAGATGATCTGATTTTTGAAAAAGCACCATATCATAACGGTGACTGACATTGGATGCTAATGGCTGCTTTCAAACATAATGGAACAATTGGCAGAAACATGAGCTAAAACTAGAGAAAGGGATCTGGAAGTGCAAACCTCTGCCAAGGCTGTTCAGTCTCCTTCAGTGTGAATACACATTTGGATAAATCTTGCATTCGGATCCGTGTCATCACCAAAATCTAATAATTGAATAAACTTCCCTGGGCCATGACCTACATCTCCCGAAAATGTCATCCAAATGTGTCCTTTACTTTTTGAGTTACAGGCAAACAGAAAGACAGAGAAACATGGCCAAAAACACAACCTCGTTGCAGAGGTTAGAAAATTCAATTCAAAATCCTTTTAAAAAAGCAGAATGAATTTATGTGCCGCCTTTGACTGTAACCTGTCTTCTCTGTGTATTGTATTTGGTGGTTACACTTTCCATTATAGTAGAGTAACAACACGGTAATAACTTTGTAATACCATCTTATTTATGAGACAATATCTACTGTGGTAATAATAACAATGGCAATCATGTGTAAATAAGGAGATAATCTTACATCACAGAGATAAAGACCACACAGTTCTTACCATATTATTAATTACTGTTATGTAACGTTTACACGACAGTGAAAAGGAGAGCTTTCCGTCAATGGCTTCTATGAAACTGTTTCAGGTCGATTATGTTGACGTTGACATAGTTTAGCTACCTTTGTAATGATGTAATCCTTGCTCCTGTATAATGGTGTAATGACCACATAATGCTGTCACATGGAGAGACTGTCAGAGAAGGTGAAGGAAAGGTTTTCTAATCATGTGTCAGATAATAATGACTCACAACTGAGAGCATTAAGGCCTATCAACGAGCGACTGATATAGGAAGTTGTCTTTTTTGGCTTTTCAGGTCTAAATCATCCCCCCACCACAGTTAGTGTGGTGTAATTTATCAGAGTATTCCTTGTCACAACAGTCGTGGCAACACGCCGAGCTCCAGATATTAACACTCCTCCATCGGAGCGAGCGGAGCGCTCCGACACATACACACTGAGATAAAACATCTGGCCTTTCTTGACTAAACACATTCCCCCTGCGTGTGTGCGTGTGGATCCTCTCTGTCCTCCCCTCTTCACTGCTGATATCTGGCAGTGTTGGTTGTGCATTGGAACAGACCTGGAGGTCTTGGCTGAGACTGACCCGATCCCTCCAGACATTTAATGCCGTAGTAAAAAACGGATGGATGTGTCCCACTGTCGGACTCCGGGCCCAAAACTGTCTGAAGTACAGTATATTATAAATGCGGCACTCAAAGACGCAGAGAGAACGAGAGTTTATGAGCAAAACAAATGCTTGCTCTCCCGTCTCCTCCTCCTCTGTAGAAAACAGAGGTTAAAAGTACAGAGCGCGGCAGCTTATTAAGGACTTTAACATGCAGTCGTCAACCAAAACCGCCAATGGCACCTCTGATGAGCTCGTAATCCTCTTAACCACCCTCTGTTTATTCTGTTTTAATTGATTCATAAAAGTCACTTCTGAGAGATTAGGTTTTTCCATCAACACATGAAAGACGACAGCAAATTAAGCAACCGCAACAGTATTTTAATCTTATCACATCCTGTGCAATTTTGAGATTAAATATCTTGTTTTTATTTTTCAGAATAACCTTTTCTTCAAAAACCTTCCATCTTAAAGCCAAGGTTCTCAAACTGTGGTGTGTGTACCCCCAGTGGTACGCAAGCTTCCTCTGTTGGTACTTGGTGGAAAATCAGAAATACTGTTCCACTGTATATACCAGGGTATGTGATGTGAGTGGAATTATGACTGGAGTGCATAGAAAATGTAACAAATAACTTTTACATCACTGTATTTTAACGTTTACTTCAAGAGCTCAATATAATAATATTTTCTCAGCTGGTCCTTGTTGTAAAAATGTTGAGAACTATTGCCTAACAAAGATAAGAAATTCCATGAGTGATTTAAGAAGTCATCATTTACTTTTTGGTTCACTTATCATGTCATAACACTATTAATAGTACAAAAGACATTTTTATCCCTTTAGTTTATGTTTTCTTCAGCCTTCTAATGTATTTTTGTGTTTTAATTTACTCCTACAGTATGTCTTCCATTACAGGGCCACACAAAAAGTCCTTAAGGTTTGTTTTTTTTTATGTTCTTCCCGCACATTTCATTGTTTTTTTCCCATATCTTTTCCCCTTGTGTCAGATGTTTTTTTATGTATTTAATTTAGATTCACATTTTTACTTATTCCTCTCATGTGCAAATAAATGAACAATTGAGCTAAATTAGGAGACTATTTTTGTTTCATCCTTGGACTGAGAAACTACTTATCCAAGTTGTAAAAAAATCACAATTATCCTTTAAAATTTCATTATACACCCATCTGCGTAAAAACTATACAAGACCACTACAAAAGACGCGTTTCAGTTTAAAGGTTTATAAAAAAAAGTG
This sequence comes from Solea senegalensis, assembly GCF_019176455.1. Classification (NCBI taxonomy): domain Eukaryota; kingdom Metazoa; phylum Chordata; class Actinopteri; order Pleuronectiformes; family Soleidae; genus Solea; species Solea senegalensis. Next base: position 8,314,762 of record NC_058025.1, on the reverse strand, counting down.
TCACAATTACACATGACATCAGCGCAGTGGTGACATGATGAGACGAAGCACAAGTGGGAAAAATCAAAGTCAGTATATTTTTAGCGCTGGAGTTCTGTGAAGTTTATGAGCGTTGAAAACCACGGGAGGTCTCGCACTGATAATAATCCAATCATGGCAGATTTTTTGCACAGTCGGGATCAAATAAAACCTCTCCGATGAATACTTCATATTATGACAGAGAGGAAAACAGTATTCGGTCCATGGTGTAAACCTGGTCCTCTGAAATGTCAGAGCGTTCCTTGGACAATGATAAGTCTTCTTTCCCACGCCCTCTACACAGCCAACTGTACCAGATTATGTCATTCCCTGTGAACATGGACACTTTTTTGTTTCATTAGAAATTCTATTCAAAAGCAAAGCAGCTCTTTGATAAACGCTGGCTTAAGGATGGATAATACATGCATGTAATATGATCAGATACAGTACATCAATCAGCCCAAACATTTAAGGGATAGTGGGTTAGGGTTAGGGGAGTTTCTTGGTACTGACGCGCTCACCACCATCACCAGGAACAAAATCGGAGACAGAAAATGATCACCCTCACTGAAAACATGGCTCAAAATTCTCTCCTTATGAAACCTAATCTTCACTCTGCTTCATTGAAACTTGTTATAGTGTGTGTAGTGCCACATTTCCCGTGAGACCCGAGACTTTGCAAGACCTCCTAACTCTGAATGGAGACAGCCCTCACAAGCCATTTAACCGTCACAATGACTCTCAAGCTGTTAAATTAGGGTAAAAATCCTTAATTTCTTTAAGCGTCCTTGTTTGAGCTACTGACACGTCACCTTTGACGCACACACCACCCTTTCCATTTCTATGTTTCCATTAGGAATAGCACCAAAATAACCAGCCCCAACCGTTCCTTTCTTATACCCTTCCCATGAGGTATCAGAGTAAAATGGTACAGTTAGGTCAGGGTGGAGCTAGAGCGGCTCCAACCACAAAAGATTGGGCGACAAAAAAACATCAAGGTTCTGCTTTACTGCTGCTTCCTTTGGTAGGTTTGTGTCACATAAATAAATCAGAACAAAAGATTTTAAACACCTATGTCACAAAATAAGACATTTGAAATAGCAGATTTGAACTACAGACTCTGGTAACTCAAAGGACCCTTACCAAAGGAAGGAATGGTTGGGACTGGTAATTTTGGTACTATTTCTTATAGAGATGCTAAACTATTCCATATCCATCTGTACCAAACACGTCTTTACAGGCTGGTTTAAGGAAACAGTGGCACACACCATCTACTGTATCTGCTCTGTGAAGTCCGACTTCAACAAACTGAACTATCCCTTTAAAACTGTGTAGACATAAGTACTCGACACAAGTATTCGCTATTGTAGAAAAACCTATAACTAGTTTTAACATTGTGGGGAATGATTGTGTAAATTTGACATACGCACACTGAGCTGTTTTCATCTTCAAAGACAAACTTAATTGTTTTTAAAATCGTCCTTTTAAACAATGCTGCCTGTGAGGCCGTAGAGATTGTGCAACGGTTTTTATGGTGTTTTTAACAATTGCTGCGGAAACACAATTTTTATGTGCATTTTATTGTGACTGACAGCCTGTGTGTGTTTGCAATTGTTTTTTTATTGCTTTTATTCCATTATGAGGAAATTCATAGGCACAGCTTGAGTCCAAGGCAAGTTTCCTTATGGGACAATAAAGCAGATATTGATTGATTGACTTTCTGTACTTTTGTGTGTAAATTTTGTCAACAAATCAACCACTCTTTTCCCTGTCTCATTCTTTTTCTGGTACAGTTGGTCTCATCACTGAGGTTGAGGTTGGATGAAAGTGGTCTGTGGAGTTTGTATTTGAAATGGAAATTTGCAAGTCTGGTCGGTTTTTCACCTTTTTCCTTACGGAGCTGCCCCTAGAGTTTCGGAGTATATAATCTTACGACACCACCGTAAACATCCTTCCATCCATTGTCTACCTCTCTATCCTCACTGTTGCTATTTGAAAAAAACAACTAGTGTGTGTCAGACAGTTTCCTCTTGCTTCCGCCGTAAACAGTTTTCTCTGCTTCTATCGGCTCTGCCATGATGAACGCTTAAAATAATGCTATCGCTGCCTTGATCTTACAGTGTGTGTAGTGCTGCATTTCCCAACAAGCCATTTAACCTTAACAATGACTCCAAAGCTATTATATTAGAGTAAAGCTCCTGCATAGTTCTGCTTTAAGAAAAAGAGAAATCTCTCTGATCGATCCGTCAGGCCCTTCCAGGTAAAGAGGGACGCGTAACCAACCTCTTTTGACTAAGAACCTCCTGAAAAGTTCCAGCAAACTCAGCTGCACTTTTGGACCAAAAAGTGAAGTGGCGGTAGCTCGGGCTAAGGTTTCTGCACGGTCAGGTGCAGCCAGGAGAAAAGGAATTCCAGCTTGGCGAGAAGTCCTGCTCTGATGGATGATTGATCCTGAGCAGTGTTTGTAATTCATCTCCCAGTGTGCCCTTTCCTGTCCCTCTGCGTATCACAGAGTGTGTGAGGCCTCACACATCACAATTACACAAGACATCTACAGTGAAAGTAGTAGTCCGCGGCTTAGACTCCATTCATAATGACCTCTAGAGTCTCCACATCTCTGGCAGGACGCCCATGTTGGCCAGTTTTCAGCCCAACAGTGTAGACAGAGAGAAAACCAGGGAACAAAAGCCAGCTACACCACAAATGAAAGAAGAAGAAGAAGAAAAAAAAAAAGAGCGTAACACAATTTGCACTCAATTATCCTCTTTTGATTTACTGATACTCAGGCGCTAAAAGGGACACATTGTGCTGCCTTAGCATGACCAGCTCACAACATGCGGCACTGAGGTGTCTCTGAAATTCAAGCCTGACGCCAAACAACTATGTCAAGAAATTTCCTATGATAGTTGTGATACAGTGCTGCCACTTAAGGAACAATACTTTCCATTATTCTGCTGAAATACACAAACCCTGCACCCCTCAATCCTCTGCCCTTTCACCCCTTTGGCGTCCCTCTGGCTACCCACCCACACCCAGGGGGTAGCGGTGCATGGACCGTGAGAGCGTCAACATACAAAGACACAGGAGCCTCAAATCTAATTTTATTTCCAGCATTCCGTTACATTACAAAAAGATAAATTACTTCAAAAGAACACTGTGGTTAGGGTTCACAGAGAAAGTATGAACAATGCTCATCACGATTATTACTTCAGTCTGTTCTTTGTCCTTTTAGCAGTAACATGAACATTACTTTCCAGTTGAAAAAAAACCTTACACTTCTCTCTCCCTCACGATATATTACCGTGGTCTTCCTTAAAACAACAGTATCGTCTCATTTCTACTCAATTGTCAGCCTGTGACAACAAAACCTTTCATTCTTGCTCATGTTGTCTTTCCTATACAGGCAACACTTAAAGAGAAACGTGTCCCACTGGAGCCGTGCCACCCTTTCACCAGTTATCCATCCCTCCCTCCTCTCTGTGAGCGAGAGCCTCAGCGATGGAAGGAGGGGAGAGTTGAGTGTGGACTTTCAGCACAAACTGTAATTCCTCACTTTGTCTCAGGGTCCAGGATCCATCTGGACTTAGATTTAGTATCTCTGCTTCAACGGGGCTCTGTTTACTCAAGTAGGTATGTTTACACGGTCAAATTAAAGAGTTCTTATTAGATACACTAACTAATTTCTGGTCTTTTGTAAATAGGATATAATTATGGAGGATATCCAAGGAGGCAAATCGTTTTAACCCTTCTGTGACATACTTCATGCGTACTTCTCATTAGTGTAACTCCTAGACTGCTGTTTGTGATATCGGGAAAATTCAAAAACTATGGACTAATGACCTGTATATGGTGTGACCATACCTTTCACCATATGTCAGCTGAGATTAGCGCAGCACCCACTTTTACAAGTGGTAAAAGACGATTGGATTGATGGATACCAAAGCAGAGAAATAGAGCTTTTTGTGTCCATATACGTATCATTACGGTAGCCCCTCAGGACTTCCGCGGAACAACCAATCACAGGCAAGATTCACCAGTACCGTAATTCCTAAAGAGTTGAATAACTGCCAGATATCGAAAGTGAAAGTTATCTTGGAAAAAAGGAGCAGAAAGGGACAGAAGCACTCACTCAATTAACATTTTTTGACAATACTACAGCCATAAAATCTAAATAAATCCAGGCAGCCTGAATATCGGATTGTCTGAGGCTTCTTAGACACGTCAGTATCAGAATTTACATCATTTTATTTGGTTATGTTCAAAAGTTACACGCTGCGATAAATGTATGGTGTTCCTTGTGTTTGCATTCTCCAAATATGGCAGCCTAGAACCCTTTACACAACAACAACTACACTACATCGGCATGAGTGATATTCACTGACCTCCTCCTGACTTTGTTACCCCTCTCTCTACCTGTAACTCATGCAGACGCACACACACACACACACACAATACAAGGACAACGTACAGCCAGACTCAATTAAAACCACAATTTTTTTGTTCTCGCAAACAGAAATGGAGAAGAAACTGAATTATGCACACAAACCTCTCAGGATATTCTACATGGCGTCACAGAGAGTGTGTCTAAGTAAACTACAGCAAAAAAAGAGGGAGAAAAAGGAAAAAAACTTGGGTTGTGGTTGTCGGCCGTCATGTCTCCACAAAGCTGACCAGACATGGGGCCACATGTGAACTCCATAAGGCAGGACAGAGCCCTTTAGGAAGACGACATGGAGGACAGCCAACAGAAATAAAAAGGTCCATGACATCACCCTCTGTCCCTCAACCCAGAGTCAGTAGCAGGAGGCGGAGCAAATAGAGCTTTAACTATGACACAGTAGGAGTGATTTACTGCCCTGTCAGGCCGTCTGTCATAAGTTACACATGCAACTGATATGCAGGAGGAATGTGTGCGGAAATAGAGAGAGAGAGACAGTGAGTGTGAGTGTCCTGTATCAAGTTCATTAATTACAGCGACAGAGCAAGTTCAGCTCACAGTTTTTCTGCTGTCCCACCCCAGGTCATTCTCGGTACGAGCGCTTATGCATTATTGTCTGTCTGGGCACATAAACGTTTCACATGTGCTTGTGCCTGGTGAAAGCAGGTGTCTTTAGTGCCATGTTTGTTTGCTGCCAGGCCTGGGCTGACTGTGAGCTCAGCATGAATGAGTGAGAGAGCCATAAACACCTGAGGAAACAGGAACACACAGACACTCGCTCGCTGGATTGTATTTATGGTCCAGGTTTAGGCGGGGGTGAGGTGGAGGGAGAGTCATCATGCACAGCTCAGCTCTGGCTGTGGCGAGCGTCCAACCACAACACCATGGCTGTTACAGCCCTTACCACCCCCACCGACACCCCCACCCCCGATGAGTCCCAGGGGGCACTGCAGTGGACGGAATGCAGGCCTGGGTTTAGAGGTTCAGGGGTACGTCCTGTTGTTAATGAGCTCACCTCGCTGGGCCTCTCTGGCTCTGAACCCCCGACACTGCCTCACCAGCCACACCAGCGCTGCCACGACCAGACTGGACCAGTGAAGCATGCTGCACTTCCTGTACACTCTCTAAGGTCTGTGCCCCAGAGGTGATGTCAATGCGATGTGTGTCTCCAGATGAACTGAAATGGTCTGTAGGGCACTGCAGAATGAGCATACCTGAGTTTGTGTGTGTGTGTGTGTTGGTGAGTGTATATAGATGATAGAGAACATCAAACATACGACCGCTGTGCTTAATGATGCATAATGTTCAATTAGTGCAATGTAAACTTTTGTATTCCTCTTTTGACTTTCTGTGAAAAACTGCAGCACTAAAGATCAGCTTTAAGAGTAATAGTGACATGTGGGAATGCAAGTAAATCAATATGCTATACAATCTTTTTTTTCCTCCTTCTTCTGTCTAGGGGCACCACAGCACACGATTTGGCGGAGATCTTTACAACGGTTGACGCAACCCACTGGGGGCTCAATTTAGAGTGTCCAAATTAACAATGAGCAATAGGGATTGGGTACCCCAGCCCTAGACCTGGTGGAGGATTCGAACTGGCAACCCCTCTACACCTCGACATGAACCAAAATGAACCACATTTTAAAATGGAAGCTCAAAACACAAGTGCAAGATGGACGTGATGCTTCAGGTTTAGTTAAAAGTAGTTGGGGATAAATTAACGCTAACCGGAATCTCCTGCTTTGAAGTTATGGATGTTAGAAAGCCGTGGAATGTCGCTTAGAATTACAACCGACATGCTAAAAACTAACTGGGAGCTAAACTGCTAACCACCTAATACTAACAAAGCTGTAAGGGGGTATATCGCCACCTAGTGAAGTGGAGTCTGACACACTTCATTCAATAAATTCCCCGCTAGTGTTTATATACTGTGACAAGAACAGTTGCCCAATTACAACCACAGATTAACTGTGCATGAAAACACAACGACTGTTTCAGGCATCTCATATATTTTCGTGGACGTTGTCAAAAATGTAATGCATGCCGCTGAAATTACACTATATAATTACACTTGTGCTCAGATCTTGTGAAACGGCTATTGTTGACCATTTGTGCACAACTTTTGATTGCTTGTGAAACTATAGAGTGCTCATCTTACACGCTATAATCCTGTATTCTATAGCCTATACAGGAGACTGTGGTTAGAGCTCATTGAAGATACTTCATGGGGCTAAATGATGGATGTAGCATGAACTTTGGCACAAACCTTTGGCATACAGTGCATGACACTACATAGTCCTTTTGGGAGGGAAATACTCTCCTACCTCAAAAACAAGCTTAATACAAACAAAAGGTGTTTAAAGTCTCAGGTTATTTTACAGTACTCCTCTAATCTGTGCACAGGACAAATTAAGTCCCACCGTGCCAGCTGTGTATGGCTTCAGCTTTACATATCATTTAATCTCCAGAGGCAAGTTCCATTATCCTCGACTCTTTCTTCTCCCATCCAGTGGAGTGAGGTAATTTCTCTTTGGTCATGGAGATGGGCTCCTTAAGGGGAATGGCTGCTCCTCTGTCAGGTCTGAGCTCTCAGTGCAAACTAGGCATGTCTCCAATTAGACCTACTCCTGACACAGTTCATCCAAACCTCTCCACTCTCAGTCTTCAGTCCAGAACTAATCACAACCACCAGCACCACTCCCCTCGTCCACACTGAGCATGGTATCAACCACATGAGCAAATGGAAATATATGCAAAATCCCGCTCAAAGTGGAGCTCAAAAGTCAGGACAGGAGAGATTACGTTTAAATTCTACACCCTGTGAAGAAGATACAACGTTTAATGACTGGGAAACTGAACCAGACGGGGGGGGGTCTGTGATATGTGAGGCCATAAATGATGTCACCACAACACACCACAGCAACATCTCTGTGATGTGGTGGTCTGCTTGTGGTTTAGTGTACATGGGAGTGGAGGAGGGTTTCCCAACCCACGACGCCACAACACGAGCTTCTCTTATGTGGTATTTCACATGTTTATGAACTAATAACATAGACAAATGAGCAGCTAAATCATCAGGGCGACTGGGAGTGTACATGAACCACAGACTGATACAGTGTAAGAGAAGCATATCTAACCTACAGTAAAAGCAAGTGTTTTCATTGTCATATTATGTTGTAAATGTGGTTCATTATGTGGATATAAATAGGGGGACAAGACGGAGCCTGTGCCACAGGACCTTTTTCAAGTATTTTGGTGCATATTTAATGTACATTAAAAGTGTATGGGTAACTACAAGAGTGAAAGACATATATAAACTTCCCAGTGGATGTCAGAGAGAAAATGGGTCTAGTGAAGTCATCACAGCAGGATGGAACCAAGTAATGAACCATCAATGCTGCGATTGTCTCCGCACGGACGTCACAACACCACATATGCGTCATTAGCTAAACCTAAAGACAGTAGCACCGTGTCTTGTACTCTACGGCAGCTTCTTCACGCTTGTCTATACCTGCGAGCAGAGAGGTGGTGATACACTACGTTGAAGGACAGGGAGCAGGAGGGTTAATGCAGCTTTAATGACATCAGCTGCTGAGATGAGAGATGGAAGATAGAGTCCACACCTCGACGAGCGAGGAGGATTTAAAAGAGGTCAGGACTGTAAAGGTTCCTCTTTATCTCTGTACATGATAAAAGCGCTGTTACCGCCGTCTGTCTTCTCTCTGCTCCTGATTACGCGGCCTGTCATGCTGTAAAACGCCTGCCTGGTTGTGGGTCACGCACTCAAAGCACACTTGTCCACTTAGTCCACCACTGGGTGAAGGGGAAATACCTCTGCTTTATTGGGGACAGAAGAATACTCCGGCTGCCACGGCGTGGGTGTGTGTGTCTATTTTCATCCCCTAAAAGTTGTTTTGCACCGCTGACTCAGCACACTTGATTTCTTTCTGACTGCAGGAAAAATAGTTTTCAATGCACTCCCGGGGGAGCTTTTGAGAAATAATAAATAAATCAGGAAGCAGAAGAGGCATTTCCAGTCCTGGAGCCAGATACATAAAACTTAACTCAAATTCAAGGCTAAGCATGTATGAAAGAACTATGCATCAGTGCTTCTTGAAGTTATTTATTTCAGATTCAGGCGCAGACTAAATAGTGCAGAGATGCAGGTCAAGAAATGGAGCGTGAAGCATGAGCCACAATGTGGTTCTTCACGCATGGACGTTATGTCACACGGATAAAGTTGTTCTTATAATAAAACTACATTTATAATCATGTCTCATGTAAATCCAAGTCAGCTGGATCTGCAGGAAATGATATTCCATGATATGCCGTGACTGCATTTGCCTCTAAATATAGATGAATATAAAACATAAAGGCATTGACAGTTATAATTATAATACTCAATCATGTTTTATTCCACAGCCTGCATAGTGTGCGGGTGCATGCTGAGCATGTGGTTTGCATGGAACATTTCAAAAATAATGCCATAATAATATTATCATAATTATTACTATACATTCCAATTGAAATGCCTAAAGGCCCCTATGAAGTCCAATTTGTGGATTCTTCAAAACCGTGAAGCACATTCCAGCACACACTCACATAAGAAGAAGAAAAAATCTTTCTTCCAAATGTAGTATGTATTTTCTATGCTGGTGTCATTTGTTAATTAATGTCTATTATGACAGTTCCCCTGAGAGGAGCAGCATGATCTTAAAGGGCTGGATGCTCCGAAGTCTAATCCCATCAGGGGCACTAAACCCAGTTCTCCTGAACTTCAGCTGCTTCCAATTTGGGCTAAGTGTTTGTCCATGAATATCAGCTGCTCTGGCCTTCTGGCCTGCATGTATGTAATCTCTGTGTCACTGTAGCTCGCTTCATGTCAATGCATAAATACTCAGACTGTGGGGGCGAGAGCAGCTGCACCTAATCTGCTCTTTGAGAATGAAGAGAAACGGGCATATTTAACAGTAATGCAAACACAGGAATGTGTTTGAAACGTGCCCTAAAGAAAAGAAAAGAAGGTGGGCTGAATTTAACGATGTAGTACATAATGTAAACACAAATAAACGTCCATCTCAGTCAAACTATTGTGAAATAAGTCCATTTAGACTCTCACTCTGTATTTCTCAGTATGGCGGTGTTTGGATCTCCTGTTGCCGGGCGACATTCCCACGCTGCACACAGGAAGTGATTCATTTTGTGTCAAGACCAATGAAGGCAACGGCAAAATTGCTCATGTAAAGTGAGACAGGATCGAAAACACAAAGAAGTGTCCATGAAAAGGTGAAGGTTTGTATTTATATAGCGCTTTTAAGTTTTGATGACCACTCGAAGCTAAACACAAAAGCTCCCTCAGTCAAATTTGATAAAACTGGGTTGACAGAGCATGTTATCAAATAAAGGACACAGCATACACATAGTTCACGAAACCCAAACAGAGGCAGAGTAATAGCGTCAATGACGACAAAAGTCCGCACTGCATCTTTAAAGTTTTTCAGTGTAACGACTCGTACAGTTCTGCTCGGTGTGGTCTCACAGGAGTGGGAGTTGAGGTGACCTGCCTTTGTTCTGCTGCATCCTCTACGACCTCAGGCTGGGGTCCCTCCACTCACACACCTGCAGCCACTATAGAGCAGCTAATCACAGTGAACAGCTGCATCCCTCACTGTACAAATCCTCAACACCTCACTGTCCCACCTACGGATTCATCCTGGCAGTCGGACAGACACACGTACCGACGTCCACGCACTCCCACTCTTCCCTTGCTAATGGCAAGCTGCAGCTGACTGATGTTTAAAGCGTGGGGTTTAGCGTGTAGGCCTGTGATAAGCTGCGCTGAGCTGTGAAAACACAGATTACATTTCTGCGGCTTATTACAGACAGCGCGCCTCTGCCTTCCAGCCATATCGTAATTGCAGCCCAAAAGACCGCAGCCTCCGCTTGGCTGCGAAATACGCCTTGATGGGGACCCCCGCAGCAGTTTTGACAGCCATGCTAATTCAAGTCTACTCCATGTGTTTTGCAGCACGGCGCCTGCTCCCCCTCCCCTGATAAGCTACAGCCACAGTTCTTTCAAGTTCTCTCCTCAAATCAGAGCCTTTGATTCCTCAAATCAATGCAAATCAGGGTCAACTGTCTCTTAGTGTCGTCCTCACACATTTAGGATGCTGTCGAGTTAGCAAAATGGAGGGAAAAATGCTAATGCAGCTTCCCTCAACCCTCATGTGGAGGATTAAGCAGTAGACTATGAATGAATGAATGAATGAATGAATGCATTTGGATGCTGATGCAGCCCGAAGGAGACAGACAAAAGTCCTTGAGAGTCAGTTCTAATTTAATAATCATTCTCCTATCCATTACATTTGATATTCTCAAGTCCCACAATTACCTCGAAATGAGGTATAATTTTCGATATTTGTGTACAAGTTGGGACATCCCCTCTGAAAACAAGCATTTATGACTTGGATTGCCAACACTAACCGAGCATACATTAAATCCCTGTTTTTGGCAGGCAATGAAAGTGTCTACATCTGCAAATACTTAGCCTATTTTTTCTCAAGCTCAATCAGAGATAAAGACCACTGTATTCCAGGTCCAGGAGTAAGACAATATCTCCCAAACCTCATAGAAAACAATTAGGACACAGTAATTACACCATTGGCCTGGAATTCCAGCCAGAATGAGAGCGAATGTGAAGGCTCCCTGACTGATGCAGTGTTATCTTACTCGCTTGGACTACGATGGACTGAGTTTGTTTATCAGCCTGGGTGTGATGTAATGTTTTGCTTTTGAAGTCCTCAGTTGGAAGATGAGAGGCCAGAACTCCTCACAGGCTCGTGTGTGTGACTGGATGACAGAATGGCGTGATCTCTCCCCATAATGTTGTCTCATTTACAGCTGCTCTGCGCCGATTTGGCCTTGGAAACGCATAATCCAAAAACTAAACAGGGACACATTATCTCAAAAACTGTAGTCTGCGACTTTTAAACATAAACAAATGTCTGAAGACATTCAAAACCGTTGTCAAATGAGCTGATTAATCAACTCCCCACACCTCTCGGTATAGTGGTGTTTACATGTAGTGTCGCCTGGCAATATTGCTGAGCTGCACACAGGAAGTGATTCATTTTGTGTCAAGACAGATGAAGGCAACAGCAACATTGCTCTAGTAAAGCAAGACGGCTGCAAACGGGCTAGATTATAGCTGAAAACAAAAGTGTGATTCTACTGCTCAAAAAACCCGCCCACCTCTGCACTGCTACTGTATTCACTCCCTCCGTCAGTTTTCTTGACATAGAATACAAATAATGTTACATCGTTTCTGTTCAAGAAGACAGAACAAAGGAAGAATAATAACATTAAAAACTAAAAGTTACACACTTCCAGCTTCACTGGACCTGTTGATTTATGGATGTTAACCTGTTTGCTGGCAGGCAGCGGGGGTGAGAATGGAAGGACCACAAGAGAAAACAACTCTCTCATCTCCGTTTTGAAAAACAATCGCTTCAGGAACTCTGCTCACAGCAAATAACTCACTTCCTCTCCTCTCACACACACCTTAACGCAGTCTGAGCCTCAGAGTCCTGCTGATATAGATGTTATTGAGACCTGCTGTAAAACAGACTGGCCTTGGGAGTCAGACATGACCAGGGGTTTTTGAGGAAGTAAAATCTGAGCAGCATAAGTTAATGAACAGATCATACACATTTTCCACAGTCTGTGAAACACAGACAAGCAGAGGGGAGAGGGTATATGACCAAAACCAGTCTGAGGTTTCCTAAACTTTTTGTATGGGGACCACATTTGTGAAAGTGAAAAACATTTGCCACTAACCTAACAGAAAACGTGAGCATGATATAACATTTCTATTTTTACTGCCATTTTGAGAAGATAAACCAGCAATTATCTTAAATTAAAAGGCTGGAAATAGTCCTAAATAATCTCTGATTTTCTCTGGGAATGACAAATCAAGACAGTAGATTTTTGAAGTGCACTCAGATGATGGCCTGCTTTACTTCAAGTCAAACAAGTGCATACAGTTGCCTGAAAATCCACAGAAAAAATGTGTGGAGATTTGCAAATGGAGCCCCGCACACAGGTACTGAGCCTGTGGATTTGAAACTTGCACCCACTGAACTGCAAATGCAGCTTTAGCTTCACTTTGCAATACTAGAACAGCACAATCCCGACTCTGCCGTACCATTATGTGGCAAGCTTTTATTTCTTGTTAAAGTGATGAGTGAGGCAGACAGCAGCGGGATATCAGGTTCTGTGCTGGCAAGAGGTTCTGTTCACGCGGCAGGAGCAGAACAAAGCCCCGGTGGCTCTGGATAGCATCCATGGTGCCGCAGAGTAAAGGCCCATGTGAATAGGAGCTGTCACTTCCACTCAGTGCCGTGTGTGATCTGAGCCACCCGGAACGGCGCTTAGAGAGGCAGCTAATCCTAGCATCCCTGTCGGCTCGACAGCCCCCCTGCCACCATGACAGCCAGAGGGGAGTCTCCTCCAGCAACAACTTAATTGGATAATTTCCTCCCCGGTTCTACTGTGTGTAGTTCTTTGTTAAATTAAGTCTGGTTTGTCTGACTGCGAGTGTGTTCCTTGACTTTGAGCGTGGTAAAGGTCTAAAACAAGCATCATATTCATGCAGTTGTGACGAGTTCTGTGTGTGAACACGTCAGAGAGGTTTCTCCAGGTCTGCAGACCACAGCACTTTTCCACGGATAATTAAGTCGAGCTACAGTTGTAGCTGGACTGTGCTGTTTAATTTGACTACTGTCATTGTCCCAGGATACAAGCCTGAAGTGTGTTAGCGCACCATCCTGTGGACAAGGACAAGGCCAGCTTGGGTCTGATTGAGCATACACATGCATGTAGTAATTTGACTCATGTGAGTCCTATATTGAGATATATAATCCAGTAAAATTTCAGTCAGTTCATATATTTTATAAGTCTGGTTTTATTCAAACTGACCCGGTTTGTGGGGGGGGGCTTCCTTGTTCTTATTTCACCTGGGAGGGAGGACGGAAAAGAGGAAAAACAGCCACTGCTTTCAGCACCATAAAAAGTGACCACTTCAACCACTGTAAATATTTATTGTCCTTTGTGTCACAAAGCCCATTGATTTACGTTACACCCAGTCAAGTCCTGGGTCCCCGCATAAACAGCGACGCTCCACCCTTCTCCCCAGACTGCTGAGGCACAGGGGCCAGTGCCAGGGGAAGTCATTATACACTGCAAGTGTGTGTGTGCGTGCATGTGTGTGTGGCAGGGCAGCTACTGTAGATGAAAAATGGAAACAGCAGAGCTAGCATGGCACTAAAACAGGAGGAGAACTCGGTTCCAACTACTGGACCATAAAACTCCAAACCACACAAAAGAATCAATCCTAACATTGACTCTGAGAGTGAACACAATAAAACTGATTACTAAAGTGGAGGTAGTATTATGACTCACCCCGAAAACGCTGAAGGATCTCATTTCTAAACTTTGTTCTGAAGAAAGAAGCAGCCTTATTATGTAAGCCCTAATGGAAATCACTCCTGTTTATGAGTATGACTGGTACATGTGTGTTATGAAGGCAAAACAGAGCTGAACGATAAGGCTGGAAATATAAAGAATGACAAAAAAGAGGAGACACACTCGCAGGTACAGTAGAAAAAAGAGAGTGAACAGAAGGATTGTTTCTTGCTCACAGATGGCTGTATCTCTTGACTTACCTTCTTCACAGGCAGCACCACTGAAACCTGGACAGCATTTCCATTCCAGCGAGGTCACTGTGCGGTACACCACTTTGTAGGAGGGCCTAACAACTGTCTTATAGCTGCAAAAAAAAGAGAAAAAAGAAAGAAGAGGTCAAAAACCCACAGTAAATGATGAAGTCATTTGTTTTTCTGACTCATTTTAACTGTAAATACACTACAATAACAAAATGACAAGAAAACATGGCACGCACTGAAGGCAGCACAGTGGAGCACAGAGAAAACCATGTTAGCCACAGGACAAGGAAAATCAATTTGGGTTTCTGCAATGGAATTATACCTATAAAAGTTCAAAACAATTACTTCCACAGAATATAATTTCTTGTGTGGTGTTTTAAAGGGGGATATACAGTATGTAAATTATGTGCAACAGCAACCTTTGACGTTTAAAACACAAAGAAAACAATACACAATTCGATTTATTGACCATATTATGTCTGACTCTTCCTCCACAGATGGCGCTGTATCTCTTTATAATCTCTCGGTTATTGAGTATTCAGTTTCCTGTTGACCTTTATGTCACAGATAAACAAACATGGAATATTTAGTTCCTTCAGCTGCCCAAGCATGGTCGTCTCTTCGTCGGTCCAAAGTGGGTCTTTACCACAGCTTTCACTCTCGCAGACCCCATCATGTTGTTTGTCCTTTTCCAGCAACAGAACTGCAGATTACACATCGTCTTCTTCTATTTCCAGGTCATCGAATTATCTAGGTATGTTAGTCCAACTAACAATAACTCGATGTTTACTCAGAGAAATGAACTACTGTCTTAGTCTGACTAAAATCAGACTTTTAACATGCATGTAAACGCACTGAACCTATTTGGTTACATGATGAGAGGAGACCATAGTCCAGTGACAATGACAGGCTGTAAAAAACATTTTATACATTAAACATACACTGTCAACTTGTATGAGAGACAAGAGAGACATTAGCTAACTTGTTTTACCTACCTGTCCAGGAGAAACATTTATTTTACATTTACATATTCTGGTGGAGACGTTTTTGAGAGCTGTGGTGAGGCTTTTTAAGTATGGTAACATTCAGCATTTACAACCCCAAAGCACTTTCTTTGACTCACGCTGCTCTGACGTTGAAACGCTATGAGCTACATCAGTGGGTGGGTGACAGTGGATGGCACAACCAAACCAAAACACCAAAACCAAAACCTAAACAGAGTTTTCAGCTGGCAGCATCGTCAATTTAACATGTTTCTTTAATCTGATTACACATGATAACTAAATATAATTAACGTGGCTTCTGCTGTTTCAAGTGTTCATATCTCAGAGTTACAGCAGCAGCAGCATGAGTGCTTATGTTCCTTGGCTTGCTCACCTCCCTCCCGTACATCCCTGTGGCCAGCGGCATGTCTGGTAGACTCTCTGGAGAACTGTCCCGTTCTGCACCTGGCACGTCACCGTCTTTGTGACCGTATGAGGACACCAGTTCCTGAGGAAGGGGGGGGAGAAGAGCGAAACTCAGAAATGCAGAGTCAAGAATAAAACAGCAGCAGGGCTGCGTCCATGTGTTATTCTTAGACAATGTAGACAAATCCCATTTTCAAAAGTAAATAACATGAGGGGTGAACCGTGTATGTTCTAAAAACACCTTCAGACAAGTGCACTCACACTATAGCACACTCGTAAAATTAAATTAGCCGTGCAGTCAAATTCAATACACCGACGTGTCCCTCTTGGGTTTTGATTCTTACCCTCTCTTTCCCAACCCTTTTGTTTTGAAACTTCTTTATGGTGTTTACACAGTTTTTATCAGGCACGAGATTTGCAGCGCTGCATTGTGGGCTGTATTTACACTGCAGCCTCTCCTCTGTCAATACACATCCGTTTGCATTTGTCTCTCAGAGGAGGCAAAGTCTCCCCAGAGAGGGTGAGGAGGAGGAAAACAAGGTCTCACGGGGAAATTAGAGTTTTTTAGCACAGGTTAACGTTGGGTCATAAGTCCACTGACTATGTAATGTGCAAGACATTACGAGGATTCACTTGAGGCTGTTAAAAAAGCGGCTTTTTCATGTAAAGATCAGAGTTCAGGATGTTACTGTGAGGATTTGATCAGACAGAGGCTCCTGTTCTCGTCCACATGTCTCTCTGTGACCTCCTTGAAGCAAAATTAAAAAGTATTTTTCTCCTCAGTGAAACACATCTGTGCAACTATTAGGCCAACAGTGTTTCATTAGAGGAGACTGAAAGCTTACCGGTTTGTTTAATCCTCACATCCCTCTATCAGGAGCACATATGTGTACGGAGGGAAAACATTTAGTGTAAGAGGCTGGTTTTATTTAATCTCCCCCCCACTTATCAAATCATGAAAACCCTGAAGGGCTTTAATATTTACTCTCTCACTTTTATTTTGATAACAGTAATAAATATAAGTATGGCGATAGCTGAAAAAGAAATAAGAAGAGCAATTACTTTAGCCTGTGTTTACACAATCAATAGACGTATCGACATGAGGCCCTAATGTGAAACCTCAAAGGAGGCTTGTGTGGCCTGAAGCACAGAACTGCTCTGTGTGTTCTGCTGCCAATGTGTTTGTAAGTGTGGGACGGTGCTCCCACCAAAGACTGTTTGTCAATATGCGAGACCATATGTTTGTGTGTGTGAGAGACAGTTTACAGTAAAGGAAACCGCCAAAGGCGGAGGATGCGAGGCAGCAGCGAACCACCTCACGTTAACAACCTCCATATGTTGTGGTCGCCGCACACACACACACACACAGACCTGAGGAATGACTGCGCACTACTTACTGCAGCTATTTTCACAAAGGTTTCCCTGCCATAAGAAGTTAAAAATGAAAAGAAACTTCTTTTTTTTTCATGAACTATCACAGCAGATTGGAGTCAAATCCAAGGCCACGTTCCTGACCAAAGAACCAAAATGTGCACTGACCTAAAGAGGTGGTCTTGAGCTACATCCCATACTATACTACAGTTTTTAAACAAAAACAATCTTTGTCCATTGCCAGAAGTAAACTACGTCCATAAAAGACACCTGAAGACATGCAGTGTATCACATGACAGTTCAGGTATACACTGGGCGTGTGTGTGTGTGTGTGTCATTTTAAATTTTCTCTTCTGTAGTTGTTTACTTGATTTCACAAAGTACTATTAATAAGAAACAACAATGGTGGAAGGTAAGAGCAAGGATTTCTGTTACGGAAATTACAACAAGGTGAAACTGAGATTGATCTGTGGCTCAGTTCATTTTCAGTGTGAGAACCATAAAGTAAAACTTAGCTAAATAGCACATTGGGGAGAGAAGAGTAGGAAACAACTGAAATTAGGGGAAAAATGCATGAAAAAATGCTGAAATTGTAGTTATTTTCCAAGAGGAAGACTATTTTTAAACCAGTCAATGTCATGTGTGGGGAAAAGCTGCACACAAAGACGAGGACAGGATAACGCTGTCGTTAGGGCTGGAACAATAAACCAGTCATTACCAACTAATTTGATAAAAACTCTTAAATATGAATATTTTCTGGCTTATTTGCTAGGAAACTGAAATTATTTTAATTATTTAGACATTAGAGAACGTCATCATTTTGAGGTTTTTGGAAATACCAATCCATTCTCTGAACTTGAAAAACAAATCGATTCATCCAACAGAACAGATTCATGAATTGATGATGTATTGATAAGGGAAAAAGGAGTTAAAAGGAAGTGTGCAGAAGTAAGACAAAACTGGAATTACTCAGACTTTTCATGATAAGCGAGTAAGTAATCAATCTGCCACACGTGCTTTTAAAAGACAGGCCTACACAAATGTATGAAACTACGCTTTCCCTTGTCCAAGAAGATAGACTCTAACCATGGGTGAATTTTCAAACATTGAAGGAGCTGTGGTCAGGTAGAGCTGGGGAGGAGGGAAGTAGGGGAGGGACTAACCCTTAACTCCTCCCCACCACTTACCCTCCAGAACCAACAGATAAACATCTGACTTTCCCAGGCTGAGGAGGTGGAGGTTTCACCTGGGAACAGCTAAGATCGTCACTGGGGGGTACAGGGTGGGAAATGGTGGGATTGAGTTTTATGGTCTTCCCCTCTCTCTTTGCCTTGCACTTATGTAATTACCACAGAGGAAATGCCAACCACTGCGGCTTCAGTGAATAAAATAACAAAAGCAGTTGGTATAACAGAGTTTACAATTTCCCAAATGGCTCGACAACTGATACCGGCATCACCTTAGCTGTGCAACTCACTAAAACCTTATAAAGTTTCCTTTAAAATGTTTTTAACTCTCGTCCATGCGGTTTCTTCGGCTGCATATAATTAGACTCCAGAGAATACAATGACCTGAGAAACATCAATGAAATCCTTGCAACACTTTTTTCTACCGCAATGAGAAGAACAAGACACACATTCCTTTGATGTGTGAAGATAATTATGTCACCTGGGTATAAGTCACACCATTATCTCCTCTGGGATGTAAAGGGCTGATGATTAAAAGTCTGCATCATATTTTAGAGCCCTACAATAACATACTCACATTGTTGCATAATCAGCAAATATTTTTGATATTCATTAAAACAAGATTTCTGGTTTTTCAGCTTTTCTAAATGATTTGCTCCATGTAACAAAGAAAGCACTAAACCAAAGGAAGGCATTTGAGAACGTGATCATTTCTAGGTTTGGGGAACACCAATCAAAGTTTTTGCACATTTTAGCAGTTAGGCACCCGGGGGTAAGTCCGCTGGTTGTTAAAAGAACTCTTGTTTGAATGGAGGTTCATGGGAAAATGAGCCGACTTCCCACTTGATTTATTATGTCAGTAAACACTTTCGTGAGAAGTAAATGGTTTCAGTTGCTAGTTTCAGGTCTTGTTCAATAGCACATGATGTCAATTTTGTAATTTATTTTCCCATTTTGAGGAAAACAGCCTGTAAAGCGTGGCACATGTGAGTGGACAGCGGCGTGATTTACAGCCGGTATCGTCCAAAAGCTGCCTGGCTGTCGGCGACATCTGTGAATTTCATATTGCAAAAAATTATCGCCGAGGCGCCAGTCAAATCACAAACTCTCGAGGCTTCAAAACAGGATTTGCTTTGCAAGTGGAAAACAGTTAATGGAACCACCACACAATGGGCTGTTGGGCTTTGTCAAGTTTTTACTCCGCAACACAGGTGCACGTTGCACTCGAGTCTTTCTCTGTAAAATGCTTCATAGTCAACACCTTCCTCTTACTGGAGGCGCCTTTGTGTGATGAAGTGTGAAACCCACCGGCACCGTGCTGTTTCACTGGCAAAAGCACCAAGCAAGCCCTCGGTGAGTATCAGGTCTCTAAGCACACATGGCACACGTTGAATGCTGGACCCAAACTAAATAAATCATCAACCATCTCTCACAGTCACACACAGCCACGGCCAACAGTTAAGAAAGAAATCCACGATTTTAAAGGGACGGGGGGAAAAAAAGAAAACTCACAGCTTTGGCCCATCTGTTCCTCAGCACTACAGACTACAGACGCCAAGACAGTAAAACAGAAGAGGGAAACAGAATTGCGCTGAATAGGAAATGAAGGCAAACGCTGACAGAGCGGTTGTGAACTTTGTGTGTGCCCTCATTTCGCCCTGTACACCGTGCAGTCTGCGTCAGTCATCATACTGAGTAGGTGCACTTTCAGCAACAGACTGTGTCGGGAGGAAGAAGCTGGAGTTAACACAAAAAACCTCCCTTTCCTTCCACCATTCCATCCATTCACATACAGTGGGAGGGGGAGAGCTGAACAGTCAAAGACATGTTTGAAATGCACAATGAATATGAATCTAGATTTCTGTCTGTTGAAAAAAAAAAAACACTCGGGCAGAACAAAAGACAAAAGAGATGTAGCAGACAGAGGAAACAAAGGTCACTCTATCACAAAGGTCACATCGGGGAGTTTCTCAGAGGAACAGAGAGGTGGAGAGGAAGACAATTATGAAGTAGTCCCGATCCCACAGGAAAAAACGAGGCGTAAGATAAATGTAGCGCGACAAAAGACAAAAGACAAAGCGAGAAAGTACAGTTACAGTGGCATAAATAAATAGAGAGAGGGATACGATGTTCCTGGAGTCATAATCTGCAGCTTTTAGAAGAAGAAAAAACACTGAAAGAAATGTGTTCAGTTTGCATTTGAATAATGAATAAATGACAGGATATCCAGAGAGCTGTGAATATGATGATGAAAGGCCCACAGTGAGGCCCTGAAGGTCAGGGCAAAGTGACTCTTCATGGCAGCCTGAGCAGAACAAGTGAAACTCTCAATTTGTCTTTGTCTGTTTTGAGCTTTCAGGCCTGGACACCTGTGAGCGATGAGTGTGTCACTCACAGCACGTAAAGGGGGAGGGGAGGGGAGGGGTGTGACGCAGTAAATAGAGAATTGCAGTGTTCACAATGTGTCTGGGTGCTGGAATAGGGCTGGAAAATAGGTATGAAATTAATTTTCATCTTATCGAACAATTATTTTATAATCCTCATCATGTTCTATTGGAGCTCAACGTCCAAGTGTGAAAAGTCCAAGTGTGCGAAATCCAAAGATCGTCAAATATTCAAACAAATATCCACATTTAAGATGTTAGACCTAGATATATTATTCCTTAAACTAAAAAACTAAAATTATAGTTTGGTGAATGATATATCAGAAAACAGTGAATATAGGTCTTTTATATGTCAGAAAACAAATATTCTGTTTACAATTAAATAAAACCGAAAGAAAGAAACTTAATTCTCAAATTAACTGATTAGTGCTTTTTAATGCATGCTTTTTTGTTCTAATCACTGAATCATTTCTCTTCTACATGGTTTTATGGTACAGTGAAAACAGCCACCACTTACCATTAATGATGCCTTAAAACTAAAGACTGCTTCTGAAGATTCCTGAACAAGTTTCCATATGCTACATGAACTGAACATATCTGAATGATTGAATCTTAAGCCATTCAGCTTTAAGCCACTCGGGGCTCAGTCGACTGGAATCCCTGTCATCTTCTTTCCCATGCTTAAAGAAAATGTGGATATGGTTAAGATGGGTGAGGAATGAGGGGCGACCAGGGGGCTCAGACTGCCTGTCAGACCATGACAACTTCTCTGAGAGGATAAAGAAGTGGGCTAGACAAAGAAGTAAAAAAAAAACCCAGCTACTTTTGTAACTCTAACTGAGCTTATATATAGCTGTAAAGAATGAACACTTTATCAGCTCCTCCACAGAGCAACCGCTCCAGCTGAGAAATTAATGTTAATCCCCTTTGATTTGGGTGATCGCTCTGTGAAGACAGGCCAGTAATAGAGGACAGAACCATTTCCCTGTCTGCTAATATCCATATTTATTTCCCTCTGACTGCCTGAATCACAGTGAAAGTCAAGTCTCACTCAGTCATTAAGTCTTTTCACAGGGAATTAAAGAATGAAACAAAATGTTCTAAAAAATTATTTCTGTCACACGCATATAAGTGGGAGATAAATTACTTCTGTATCTGCAATGTGACGACATCTTCACTTTTCTTGCAGGTCAACGGAGGTTAAAGGCACATTTTTATTACATTTTAATCAGTTATACATCCATGCAGGGATCAACATACATGGTGACCATTGAAGAGGTTGCACTTTCAGCTTTTTATAAACGTATAGAATCTTCTTCGTTATCGTTTTTCTGACTGACTCGTTTTGTCCATCATCTCCTGTAAGGCACACAATGAAGGATGAAATGAACGCTAAGTACGGACGGAAGGCTCCGTAAATGGGACTTAAAGCTAAAGGGGAGGAGTTACTCATCCACACCTTCACTACACCACTGAATGATATAATACAGATATAGAATACAAAAACAGAGTGCATTTAGACTGGTGAGGAGCCCAGATTTTATGATAGCCAGCTATAGAAGAAAATAAACATTTTGAAGTGAATGGATGCCAACTCAACATGTTAACGACTACCTAAGTTGTCATCATCAGTGACGTAAAAGTTCAGCTGGAAAACGAACAAGCTCAAAAGGGGGCGTATCTCCACCTAGCTTTGCGGAGGCAGACACTTCAATAAATGGATTTGTCTGTAGTGCTAGTACAAGGACAGTAGTACAATGAAATGGTGTGTTTAAGGTACATAGCTCTGGATTTCTTCTCTACCCTCAACCTTAGCTCAGCTTGACTGGGCATGGAAACGTACAGACTGTGTGAAGACGGAATCATTTCTCGATCTTGGAAAATTAATATTTATTTCTCTTTGACTGCCCGGACCACAGTGAAAAATTGAGTCTCTGTCACTGAATGTCATTCAGTCAATAAGAGAGGCTTCTGTTGTCAGAAAGCCCACAACCACACACCATAAACTGCTGCTTTCACAGATCAACGCACACAGCAGGTGGACCACGACTTCCAGCTCCTCTCATGTCGCCTCAAACTCACTGACCCCTCTGACTCTGTGGCTGATTCACTCACTCATTCTCACCAGCAGCAGCAGCAGCAGCAGGACCAGCTTACTCTCCATATAGTCTGTCGTTCCTCCTGTAACACTTCCAAACAAACAGCAGCACCAAAAGCCACAGTAAACTCATCTCCCTTTGCAGAAAAACAAGCCCAGATTCAGTAGTGTCCCAGCTGCTTGTGTTTAGTAAACATGTCCACAAACCTCTGGCTGTGAGTGACAGCAGAGCTGAGTGGGGAGGTTGAAACGAGCCAGTGATGCGATGCTGAAAGCCTCCTGGACGCACCCACAAGAAGAGGGCCTCATCAGAGGTGAAGAGGTTTCAGCCTCCGGCCACGGTCAGCCCACACACATTCACACTCAGACAGCATAAATATTTGTACCATGGTAAATATCTGATCACCTCTGAGCCCGGGCCGTCATCTCTGACCATAGCAGAGCTGGTTAAAGGGATAATTCAGGTTTTTTTAAGGACTAAAGCTGGGCAATGATTCTAATCATGTATGTGTTGTCGCTGCAATAAAGAAGGAACTGTTGTTCCGTTCACTGTTAAACTGTTTTCTGTGACGAAGTTTAACAGGAAACTGATTCAATATGCAGTAGCTTACCCAGTAGAGAGATACAGCGCCACCTACAGAGTCAGACGTACACGGCCAATAAATCGTTATTCTCCTCTGCATGCATACTCGGGCTCTGCAAGTTGTCTGATTGCCTAGGGCCTCAACCTCACGCCCTTCCATTGTTTTGCTCCAAACAGTCAGAAGACATGACGAATCAAGCAAATGACGATGAGTACTTAAATGTGACATAGAATGCTTGTATCACACATATATGTAAGTTATGGAGGTCTACTTACATATATTAAATTGTTTTTATGAATAAAAACCTCCTAATCGCTGCAAACGAGCCGATCAAAATATCTCCTCACTGGCTCTCGTCAGCCGCGCTGTTTCAGACCAAAACCACACCCCTAGAATGTGGACTGTGTTGTGATTGGCCAGCCAACGAGAGCTTTCCCACTGTCCTGTGATTGGCCAGGTACCTGGAAGTGACGTAATAGATAGGCCAGCTCTCAGATACACAGCTCCCCCTCTGGCACGGTGGATGCTCTGCATCTCAGCAGCTACAACGAGAGTAGTTCTTCTTCTTCTGCGGTTGAATGTACACAACCGGATGTGCCCGGACTAGTGCCCGCACCAGGAGGCGCTACGGTGGTGAGAGGAGTGGTGAGGATTTCTGATGACGACATCAAATTAAGGAAGTGCCGATCCGCTTCGCAGAGCCCAGGAAAACAATACAACACTATTTTCTCAGCAGTGGCTGAACTGTTTGTTCTGAAACTTTAGGGTTTCATAAACGAGGTAATGACGCAGATACACACACAAACGCAGCGTTAATTGGAGCTTCTGGTCTATGTGGGCTTTAAGCTAGATGTCGTCAAATTTGAAGTAGCTGTGCTATCATGAGATCATCCATCTGTGTGATGAGTGGGTTACAACATGAAGGCTACAGTTTATAAGCTCTGCTGTCAAATACATCTTCCACTTTCCTTTTTTTCCAATGACAAAATACTGACTTCCACCATCTGCTGGTAAGGAAGGTTATCTCATGCAGGTGCAGAACATACAGTCAGCTGACTTCGATGCATCGTGTGTGAGCACAACTTATTTTCTCAACACTTGTCAGTCTGAGGTAGCATCATGGTTTCAGCCAATAGTAGGGATTCTTCATTCCCTCTTGAAACACTCTTGGAACACATGTAAGATGCAGCCTGTCTTCTCCAGTGGTATCAACACTATGGGGGAAACTGATGGAGGAGGAGCAGATGCTGCTGCTGCTTCAGATAACTCAGCAGAGACAGCAGAGGTGTTCTCAGGATCCACACAGAGAGAAAAGTGGGGAGAGTTGTGACAACAATGGGAGTCAACAGAGCAATGTGTGCTGCCAGCACAGGAAAAAGGAAACCAACTGTCAGGAAGACAATAAGACGAGGTAGATGGATGGAGATGGGAGTAACTCTGCAGAGCCATGCCTTTTTTTTTTAACAGAAGTGACTGTAAAGTCTATATAGGCACATAAAAAAGGGGATTGTGTGTGCTTTATATTACATTAATCCATCATTGTGTGATCATTGGGTTGTAAGACTGCACATTTAAAGTTAAAAAAGAAGGAATAGTAGGAACAAAAAGGTAGCTGGTATTTTAAATTATGACAAATATGACTATGGGGTATGAACTGGGGTCAAATGTGGCACCATTACAATAAAATATAGCAGCATGGATTGATCATTTGACAACTTAATCACTTCATCGGTTTGCATTTTATATTTTGTGTACAGTATAGATCAGAGTAAACGATTGTGTGTGTCTATAACAGGACATACAGTAGTGAGGGTTAACATACACTGACACACGTGCAGGTAAAGTGACATTTTATTTGTGACAGTGTGTTTCTTACCTTTTCTGATAGACAGAGGAGTGAGAGGCTGCGCTGTGAGTCCCGCCTGAGTAGCTCTTGTAAAGTCCCGTCTTCCAGGTTCCGTCCACCAGCGCGCTGAGCCAGAGAAGCAGCGCGGTCCAGAGCAGACTTTTCCCGCACAGCGCGGACATGCTCTCCCGTTGGCGCGGTCCCATTCCCGTGGCATCAACAACAACAACAACAGTGCAGCCAGAAAAGTTTTAATGAGCCTGACTTCCCGGCGGTGGTGATGAGCGGAGCCAGCCCACGGAGGGAAATGTGTCAAACAGCAGTGGAGAAGACACGCATCCTACAGTTGACTATAAAAAGCTGGAAAACGCAGTGTACTGTGGACGAACAGCGACTTCTGACACTTCTGACTACAAAAATAAAACCTTAAATTAAGCTTCGCGTTTGTGTCTAATAATGAAGCAGATTCTAAGTTTAGTCACAGAAACTACAGTGTGTGTTTGCTCTGCCTACCTCCGTCTCCGAGTGTGAGCTGCGGGCATGACACCACTTTTATAGTCTCCTCGGGTCTTTAAAAGACAGCACTGCCTGCTGGGACTTTTTTTTTTTTTTTTAATTAATAATTTTTTTTTTTGCCCTGCCCCGTTTAACTTCTCTTCTCACAGAAGAAAATACGTCCTCAAGACAGGACAGTATATACATGTATCTGTCCTACAATTCATTAAGAGCTGCTGCTCTCTATCAAGCTATCACATGTTTTGAAATAAAATAATAAAAAAGTTACATACAAAAAGGTTACATTGCAAATTATGTTGATATTCTATCTATCTATCAATTTAGCTAGTTGGATAGCTATCACAAGTTATGAAATGAGAGAATAAAAAAAAGGTTAAACACAAAATAAATTATTCAAAAGTTCCAAAACTAACTCACTCAGTGGTTCTTAGTAGACTTTTTATACCAAGAACCACCGGAGAAAACACTGATAACACCATTATCACCAATGTTAAAATACAGTGGTGTTAATAAATAGCTTGAGCAAAGTCAGCTACATACTGATACCACTAGAGGAAGCTCATGTGCCACTGGAGGCACATGTACCACAGTTTTAGAACCGTGGAACTAACTAATTAGGTAGCTATCTGGCAACTAAATAACTTACTAACTAATTGTCTATGTTTAAAAAACAATTACTCAAATGGCACTTTTCCTGAGGTTACACAACAGGGAGGAACAATAAAAACGATCGAACAACTGTTCATAAAACAGACCATGCGCACCAAAAATGAAAGCAATACATTCATGTATTCATGTTCATAAAAGCATCCATTCATTCATCCACGGGACATGTGCTGCAGTTTTACAGTGTAATCAGCCTTTAACCACAGCTGCTTTGGTGCTGCCAAGTTTCACCAGCTGCGGACTGCAAGTTGTTTTATTTTCTTCTCCTTTTTCTTTCTTTGTTCTGTTCCGTTTTGTTTGTACAGTGCCAATGTGTTTGGTTTAGTATCTTTATTTATCTATGTGATTTTTCTTTTGTTTGTTTGCTTGTGCCAACTGATCTCCTTGATTCACTGAGTGTGTTTTTATTTAAGGGTTGGTGGGGGATGAGGACGGCCTGTTGTTTTCCACCTGCTTGTTGTCATTTGTATGACAGTGATGCACAAATAGATGATCACAATAAAAGCGCACGTAGTTTTAATGCAACATTGCTGTTGGGACTGCAGCGTAAGTGAAATCCTGAGCTGGTGAGAGATGGTGTGAACACTTTGACACTCAGACTGGCACTAATCGCCCGTCCTACACTGCGACAGGGGGAAAGGCAGCAAACAGTGCCTGTTCTCGATCAGGCGGCCCGAGCGAGCCCACCTGCTCTCAATCACAACAAACGGAAACTTGGGATTGGGAGGGTTTCGTGGATGAGGGCTGGAAAATGATGTGCCAGAGTTTTTTGTTTCAGGGCACCGCTGGCATTTTACGAGGCTGCTCCACTCAGGGCAGGCACCGGTGCAGAGCAGGAGCTAGAGCAGTGTAGGGTTAATGTAAATCCCACAAGCAGCTGAAAATAATTTGACCTCTGTGAAATTCAGATTTTTTTTTTTGTTTTCATATCACCCGTTTCACTTGTGTGGTTACTTTCCTAGTTTTACAGTTTCCTTGCCTTCCACAGTGCAAAGCTCTTTTGCCTCTTCTCTGTGAAGTTTAGCGATGATCATATAAATTCAAATAAAGTGTAGGTTATTTAAACAACACACTCTCCCCCCTCCTGTGTTTGGTCATAAACGTCCAGTCTTTATGACGGTCCAGATCGGTTACAGCTGTGAAGAGGCCCATCAAACCTTTACCCTCTGCCAATC
This sequence comes from Solea senegalensis, assembly GCF_019176455.1. Lineage (NCBI taxonomy): Eukaryota > Metazoa > Chordata > Actinopteri > Pleuronectiformes > Soleidae > Solea > Solea senegalensis. The sequence continues at coordinate 8,287,345 of NC_058025.1, read as the reverse complement.
AGAGCCACACAACATACGACCAAGAAACACAACAATGATTTGAGAGAGAAGCAGCCTTACATAAATTTAACATAATATTTTCCGTGTTGCTGGTGTTGCTGATTTGCAGTCACCTGTTCTCACATATACTGACCTCAGCAGCCTCAGTTAGTCAATGCTGCACTAGATCTGTTCATTGAATATTAATATTTCTGTCCTGCAGAGAAAAGCAAAGAAAAGTGACTTGGGTAAAGTGGAAAACTTCAGCAACGTTTGGTCAGCATTTCATTTTCCACTGAGGGCAGCAGCTTCTGTTCCACCTACAACCTCAGCTGAAATGTTCAGCTTTTACTGTAAAATGTTTGGCTTTTATTATAATAATAGAGAAAATTATTAAATATTTTCTTTAAGACACAAAAAATGTCTGCATGTATTGTAGATGTACCGGCTCTTGGCCCACTGTGACACCACAGAGAACTCCCTGGAGCTACTGCCCACAGTGATGAGCTCAGTGTTGCTGTGTGCTGCCATCTAGTGAGAAATAATGAAATTAAATAGTGAGTCAAAATGTCTGTGTGACTTTTTTAAACGACTGAAATAATTTATTTTTTACAAACATGTTTCATCTAATCATTAATAATTTTCATTATTTCCATGAATAAGCAGACATACAGCATCATTGACACATGACGGTACACAGTGTTTAGTCAGCATTGAGCAATAAACAGACTCCCTGCAGCACCCAGTGGGAGATGTGCACAGTGGTGAACAGGTCCGCCTCAAACACCAGACCCACACCCATCGCATTCCTCCGCAGGGACGTGGTGTACACCGGCGTCCGCAGCGTATTCTGTGCCACAAAAAAAATACACAAACCAGTGTTAAAAAAAACAAACCCAAATGTTAAAAGAGTGAACTAACATATGGTGGAATGTAGTGTCTGTTTTGCACACCTGGAGCGTGAGATGACGAGTCTCTATGGGAATGACTTTGAGAACGGGCATTTCAACAACCAGGGCTTTTGGTTTACTCCTCACTAAGCAGCTCTTCTCCATGTCCCAGTCTGCTCCCTCCAGATACAGACCAGACACATAACAGCCTGCAGGGGAAGAGACCACCACAATTCATCACCAGAAAGGTTGTGACACAAGATCTGTATTTTATTAATTCACAGATGCATGTTTTCCCCGTGGGTTTTCTCCGGGTTCTCCGGGTTCTCCAGTTTCCTCCCACAGTCCAAAAACATGCAGATTTGGGGATTAGGCAAATTGGACACTCCAAATTGACCGTAGGTGTGAGTGAGTTCATCTTTAGCACATAGAGTCCCCAGAAACAAGCTGAAATATGGCCTCTTCTGACCAGTGGAGGACAAAATGGCTTTGTCTTTGCATAATACAGTTTCAAGTTGCACATCTTAATACTTGATGTTCACATGCATTCAGCAGCAGCAGCAGATTTCCCATGATTCCCTTAATCTTTTTCACAAAATTATATATTGTAGATGAAGACACACCTCAGGTTTTGCAATCTTTCACTGACTCAATTATCTCATGAAGTCTGGCACAAAACGATAAGCCACAACCCATCCTTGCTTGCACAGACTAATCCTATGGTACATGTTCCAATTATACCCAATTTTCATACCCTCAACTGTTACCACGTAAACTAATTATGAAACATTCCAGAGCAGCATCACATTTGTATCTTTTTCAGTCTTGCAAACTGTCCCAACTTTCATTGAGTGAGTTGCAGCTGCAACATTCTTTTTTATATATACCTATTTGCATTTTTCTGTTAGTTTTTTTTTATTGCATTTTGAGAAATAAACAGAATTAGTATTAGTTTTCATTTGCATTTAACCCATCCTTTTTGTACACCAGCAGTTAACACAAACAAACCAGGTGCAGGAGCAGAGGGCAGCACTTATCTGTACAGCAAAGGTGGTCGGGCGCCCCAGCACTCCACCAGTCCAGGGACTCTGCTCGGCAATAGGATGTCAAAGTGTCCTAACTTGTCTGGAAATGTGGTCTCATCATCATCTCATCATAAGAAAAATGTTATTACCCTGTCCAGGTCTGTCAGAGACTTCTTCCTCACTGCGGTACTGAGTCACTTTTGTGTAGAGTGTGGAAAGATCCAGGGGCCAGCCATTTTTCCTGCATGCAGCTTGGACCAGAGCAGTCAGGTAGGATTCTGGGATATGAAGTCCTGACAACCACATGACCTTTGGCTCTCCTTCATCCACCTGATGGACAAAGCATTTCAGAGTAATACAAAAGGCTACATGTAAGAAGTTATGTGTGATACACTGTACAGATTTCGAAATAAAGTTTCACCTGGTGCCTTAAAAAGATTAAGTTCAACTTAACAATAAATATTCTTCCAACATAGAAGATTAAGTTGTTTCATTTATCATAATTTGCTTTTTAAACTTTTAACAGATTACATTCACTTCAAGTGAATTTAAGTTGACAACTCTTTTTAAATAGATTCTAATAAGAACAATGTAATACTTTGATTGATGTGTTTCTCAGTCCACTGTGGTTTACTTGAATAGTACTGACTTCAGGTTTATTCAAAGCGATATCATCTTGACTGTTAGCTCCACCCACCCCTTTCATTCCTTTTATTTTTTTTAATTTTGAAACTTTTCACAAATAATCAATGCAATGGGTTAAATAACTTTTGACAACTCAGCTTGTGTTTAATGTCCAAAAATGTCTGTCCTCACCCAGCAGCTGTACTGATCATAACGCCTCTTAAAATGGCTCATCCAGTTGCCGAGTGACTTGAGCGTATCAGGCGCCAGCTTCTTCCAAATGACAGGTATATGACCGTTAAAAAGGGCCTGAGCGACCTCATCCAACTCACTGCTCATACCCACCTCACCCGCCAGAGCCTATACAAGAGAGTGAGAACGAAAATGAACTTGTGTGAGGCATAAACACGTGAATTCCCTCCGTTTTCTTTGTGTCTCACCCTCTGCAGCTCGGCCAGAGAGCGCTGCATGCGAACCACAAGCTTGTTGAAGCGTTCCAGTTCCTGTAGCAGCACCACTGAGGTCGGGGAAATGTCTGAGCCAAACTTTTTACGGATCACGTCCATGTCAAATAACTTTGGAAGCTTGTTCTGAATGTCCTGGGCCACCTGGCTGATGTACTGATCCCGACTGATGCTTCCACCAGATTCACCTGAGGCAGAAGAGAGAGTGTGTGTGTGTGTGTGTAAAGACAGTAAAAGAGGAAGCAACGTTCTTTTTCTGCAAAATAATAGATGTTACTAACAGAGATGCTCTCTGGGTTCAATCTGGAGGTGAGCTCAAAAGAACAAGAAATACTCTTGAAAGAGGAAACAGGTGCAATATTCTAATGCAATATAATGTAGACATATAGACAGTGGAAAATAAAATATTAACCTGATGTAGTACAAGGAGAGCTGTACTGTACCAGCCCAGGTTTGAGCAAAACTGTTATTTTCCACCCGCAGTCTCTGAGGAGGTAAATTAATAACAGTATAGGGCGCAAGTGGAGCATAAAACACCAAGTCGTGCAGTCTTACAAACATTATCATCCCCATATATGTCCCCACAGGGCACAGTTATTTCACAAACACACTCTCTCACACGCATTCTTGTACAGCATTCTTAGTGAGGACACTCGTAGACATTATGTTACCCTGACCTAAAATCAACTATTAACCTTTAAAAAAGCCAAAATGTCGGATGTCAAAGGTCAAAATGTCGTCACAAAGACAGATTTAAGTCAAAATGTGTCCTCAAAGCCTACTACCATATATATACACACACACACATTAGGTATGTACATGTATTCAAAGATTTTTGGAAGCTTATTCCACTGATTTATGGCCATAAAAGAAAAAGATGACTTCCCAAACAAAGTTTTGGAAATCATCCTGCAACGTTTCTTCTCTTGAGATGGAGGGAGAGGGAGAGGGAGGATGTCATATGATACCTGTCTGAGGTTGCAGGTCGATGAGGTGAGTCCACATGTCTTTTGCTGCCTGTGTGTAGTATCCTATCTCAGCATTAGAATGAAGGCCCAGCACCTCTGGTGTATTGGACAGTGGCAGCTTCTCAATCTCATCTGTTATCACATATGACAAGGTAAATGTGTGAGTGAGTGACAGAAAATCAACTTCACACATCAAACAAAAAAAAAACTGACCAACATATGTTTTCTTGGGCCCATTGAGAGGGATCTTGTAATCGACATCCTTGTTGTTGAAAAAGTGGAAGCGCCGGAAGGTGTAGAAGAGGAAATCTCCAAAATACTCGTCCATGTAGACGGTCAGGACCCTGCGGTCAAAGCTATCAATGGCCCGTCCGCCGTACATTACCTATTAAAACATTATACACACATAACTATCAGAATATCCTACCCTTAAGTTTAAAAGACAAACAACAAATAATTAATAGTTAAATAAAGAGATAATGAATAGTGTAATGAATCAGCTATTGCACAAGTTAAGCATTTAAAACACATTTAAATGTTTTAGTCAGGTTTGGCAGTGTTGAGTGCAATAACAGCTTGAGGATAAAAACAGTTTTTCAGCCTGTTTGTTTTGGCTCTGATGGTCCTATAGCGCCTCCCTGAGGGTAACTACTACTGCACCGACTAGCAAGATATTAGAAATGTGGTTTCTTTTATTGAAACGGAACGGATTTAGCCTCACCTCCCCAATAAGATATTTAAGACTACCCCAGGGAATATCGCTGTCTCCCTGCTGGTGTGATTTGGTCAGGTAGGTTTTCAGGATCTCCATACAAACCTGTTGAGCACAAGCATAGTGTTTAAAACACAGAAAAGTTAAGAAGAAAAACTAACCCTGATATTAGAAAAGTCAAACAGACTTTCAAACAACTTACAAAGAAATCAGACTCGTTGAAGTCATACGGGACATTCCAGCCAATCTTGCCGTATTTGCGTCTCTCTTGCACCACAGCGTGGAAGAAAGCCAGCGCATACACCAGGCTGCGGAACGCAGCGTGTGGACATTCAGTCAAGGTCTTGTGGGAGATTTTGGAGTATGTCGCTCTCATGTTGAGCTTGAGTCCATTGGGAGGCTCTGTCACTACCTGCACACAGTAATATATGTTGTGTAAAAACTGTGATGTTTCTTCAAAACTCTGCCGTTTACTTAACAAAACTGATGTAGATGTTTCTATTGCTTTGATTGTATGCAGGCTCAAAAAACGTTATCGCCTTGCAATAGAAAGTGTCAATCCCAATCCCAATCCCAATAGCACGTTCAAAGGCGATTTTTGTTCTGCTTCCATATCATATCTCTGACTGTATTACTGGTAAATACTCTGCATTTCCAAAAACCACACGTTTATTTTACTTTTTGCTTTTTTCTACACAGAAACAGACAAAGAGACTTATTGATATTCTGCACCTGTGGCAGGGAATAAGCTACAGTAAGGTTTTTAAACTCCAAATGAAATAACTAATGGTGTTTTTTCCCATGTCACTGTTTTATTTTAACTTGTCACGTAGAAGAATTCTTCAAATGTTCAACTTAAAAAACTTGCCTCTGCCTGTTTGCTTGAAGAAGATAATCTTAAATAAAATGAGATTTTTTTAAATGAAGGTTTGATAAGAAAATTAATTTATATGAAGAACCCCTGGTGCCAGCCACTGGACTGTATGACATTAACCCTGCTGTTTACAAACAGGCTTTAGAAAACAATGCAAAAGTTAGAAGATAAACATTTTTTAACCTTTAGAGATTTTTGCAGGATTCCGATGGGGAAATCCTTGATCGGGTTGGTGGTGATCCACAAGCGAAAGTTGGGATTGGGCTTGATGATCCTCTCTAATGATTTTTCCAGTTCCTTGAGCCACTTTACCAGCAGGTGGCAGTTCTGTAGCATCAACCACTGACCACGGGACACGGCACTTTCAAGTAACTGCAGCGCTACCTACGTCACAAGTACAGAAAGTGCTACTTCATCCACAGTACAGTGCACTGTATGACAAAGACAAACAGCCAACAAAGGACATGTGCCTGCCCTAAAAAAAAACAAAACAGTATTGTACCTACCTTATAACAAATAAAACGTAAAGAATACATTCAAATGTAGGGAAAGACCTAACATTTAAACCTTAAATGCTAAACAATGTAAACAAGGCATTAAGAACTAGTAACTACAGTGCAAAATGAGCATGAGTAAAGTCCCAGTGCTTATCGAGATACATGACAGACCTGATTCCTTGTTGGGTAATGTGATAGATGTAAGGAATTAAGAGAGATTGAAAGATCTGGTTCCATACCTTCTCTTGGCCTTGACCCATAGCCAGAAACTTGAACTTGCTGCCCCCAAAGCCCGATCTCTCAGCTAGTTTCATCAGGTCACTGGCTGGGTCAGAGCCAGGACTCAGGATGAAGATGATGGGGGAAAATGGTGTGCTCTGTTCATAGATTGCATCAAAGCTGATCACAGGGGGCTGCACATATCTGAGCAGAAAGATGTAGATGGATATTAAAAACCAGGGCCTGGATTTCTATGTTTATCTGATAATATTTGTTAACTTCCGATTAGCAGTTTTATGGTATTAAAAGTGAAGTGTATGAGCTGTTTTTGATGGGTTGTCAAAAACAAGAATCACACAGGTTATGTGAAGGCTGAATAACATGATGGTAATGATGTCATGGTAAAATAAAAATTATTTAAATGTAGTGGACATTTGGTTATATCTAAAGGTGTCATACTACCGCTCATCAGAATCTCATGGCGTCACATGCCTACTGTACATAATATGTGTAGAGAAAGAAACAGCAAATTGACAGAGCCTCACTTCTCGCCCATGGTGACAGTGACGTAGTCGGTCACAGCTCTGTAGACTCTATCAACGCGGAAGCAGCGCAGCAGCAGCAGCTTCTGGAAGGCGGACAGCTTCTCCTCATATCTCATGGGGATTGGAGCCTGTTCTGGGCCGTCTAAGTCATACCACTGCGGTGAAATGAATCACGGATACAGTCTCACCGGATTGAATTAATGCTCATCACATGTCACATCACTGTAGTCACTTACAGTCTTCCAGTCAGTAGAATTGATCTCCACGTCATCAGGCAGAGAGCCAAACTGCTCAGGAAAAAGCTGCGTGAGTTTGACGATGTCTTCCCAGCCCTGGTCTGGAAGCCAGTCACATGGCTTTTTGCGCTTGCTCTTTTCCAGGGACAGATTACCTTCACACATAAGGTGGACAAACGTCAACCTTTGCCTTGAAAATTGAGTGCTTACACAAGTGTCTATTCCACTTTTCAGACAATCTTACCTTTGATAAAGAACTCCAGCTCTTCCTGAAGAGCTCTCCCCTCTGCCTGCTCAATCTTGATGGTCATGTTAAAAGAAAAGAGCAGCTTGTGTCTCTCAAACAGACCTAGGGATAAAAAGTCAGTTCATGTTAAAACAGTCAAGATGCTTTATCTTAAGAATAATGAGCATTCTCTTGTTCAGTGGTAATTATTTTACCTGTGCAGCCATAGTTATAAACACTATACGTCAGTGTGCTCATGATGTTCTTCAGTCTTTGAGGCAGAACAGGGTCGGACAGAGATTTGCGCAGTGAAAAGTCAAACACCTCCAGGTAGGAGGCGAGAGAGTACTGGTACATGCTATTCACCAGAGACATTTCTGTCAGGACAAAGAAAAGAATAGCACCGCGCTTGGCAGCAGGTCGGTAACTATCTCTGAGTTTATCAATGTCCATGGCTGTCTTCTCCGCCAACTTCAGTTTCTCAAAGACCTGGTGATCACAACATCAAACAAGGAAAAACACATCAGATTTTTGGTGTCAGTGAAATTACTCTTCCTCATCACGGAAACTGACCTCGCTGGATTTTGTCTTTGTTTCCTCCAGTGTGTGAACCAGCTCTGTGTTATCCAGTATGTTGCCTGTAGACGTGGCCAACTCTCTGAGCAGGGAGTCTCCAAGGTTTTTTAGCAGCTTCTTATTGTTACTCGTCTCTTGGATCAAACGCTCACGCTGCTCCTCCAGCTCCTTTTTCTCAAAGCCCATGATAACACTCAACAGCTGGTCCTCCAGACCCTTAAGAGTCACTACAGGAAACACAATACACACGAAAAGACAAACAAACAAAGGATTTTGAACATGCTGTTCAACACTATAGAAAAACTTAAATTGCCATGCTGAAGGATATTACCGGTATAGTTTATGACCATGGATTTTCCAAACACTGATGGGGAATACTTTGGGTTGGCCAGTTTGGTGGTGAGATACAGTTTAAAGTTGGGATCATAGTCCACCTCCTTGTCACCCAGCATGATGACCTGTCTGCCCTCTCCTCCTTTTACATTCTTCTCCAGGACATTGTCGATCACAGGGTCGATGTACTCGTCCACATCTTGGAATAGGAATGGAAAACCATATTTGACAGCCATCTCTAGCTGCTTCAGGAAGTCTGGATCATTTAAGGACGAGATCTGGAGGAAAAGGATGACATGATGGGGCTCTTTCAAAAATGCCAACTCTGGGTCTGTTAAAAATCAGTCATCCTGGGACATATATGACATATTTTTTGTACCTTGAGGTTATTATTTTCTTCCTTCTTCTTAATCCAGTTTAGGGCTTGCTGCTGAGGATCGATACACAGAGGAAAGCGGCTCCCTCTGGTCGTGAGGATCCCATTCTGGATTGACAGCTCATCTGGAGGCAAACCCTCTGAGCCCCATCTACATTAACATACAGGCTTGATTTAACACCCACAACCTCCTTAGTCATTTATAATGGTTACTGCAATTACTATTGTAGACATTGTGGAATGCATATTTTAATACATATTGCATATTTCCTTTTCTTTCTTTTTTTTTAATGTGTTGAAAGCACACAATCCTCCTCACCTGCTGATTTCTACTTCATCAGTGAGAGGAGTTTCCACTTTGAAAGGCTGGCTCAGTGGGATTCCTCTCTCTTGCACATCCTTGACCCATACTTGATACACCATTTCATTCCTGAAGTCCCAACTGAAGGCTCCTTCATAGCTCAGGAAAGCAGCAGCGATCAGACAGTCGCCAAGGAGACGCACACGCTTCTGCTTCAACTCCTCCAAATCTTGTGTCCACCTGCGTGGGGAATAGTAGAAATCAGTGAGTTATGGGGGTTGGGGGGGGGTCATAGCGGTGTTTTGGCTTCTTATATTACATCCTTCCCAGCCTCACCGTTCATTCTCAGAGCTCAGGCCTGAGATGAGTTTGTCAGCAGCTATCAGCCTCCTCTCCATGACCTCAGCCTCCTCCTGTAGAAGCTGTTTCTCCCCAATAGCAGCTTCATACTTCTGCCCAAGAGCCTGCAACTCTTTCTGGATATCACTCAGCTCACTCTGAATGTGCTCCAGCTCCTTCTTACTCTGGAAGAAGTTCTTCTCCAAACGTGCTACCTTAGAAAATATATGGGAAATGTGGCTGTTTATTTTGTGTTCCTTCATCCCATGAAGCATGATTTGATTGAGTTAGACCCTGCGTTACCTTCTCTCTCTTGGGTTTTATCTCCCTTGAAACCTCACAGTAACCAATGATGGCCTCGACAAACTTGAGCATTCCTGAACCAGCTCTACTGATGGCCTGCATCTCCTCAAGGCTCGTCTGGAGGTTTTTCAGGAAGCCTAGCCAAGATGAACAGTAAAGAACATTCACACACATGGCTATTTATTGGTTGTATTTGTTGATGGCATGTTTTAATTGATCATGAACTTACCTTTGACTGTCCTGACCTGGTTGTTACTTATGCCATCGCAGTCCATTTCCATCAGCGATCGCAAGAAGTTTGCCTCGGACATCATCCCCTTGGCTGACTGCCAACTGATCTCCTTGTGGCCCCGAAGCACCAGTATGCACTCACAAACCACCTGTACCTGCTTGGGTGGCTTGGCAAAGGATCTGCACAATGAATCAAGAGGCAGATTGGAGACGGAGGGTAGATGAATAGTTGGTGCACTTTCTTTTCAGATGTGTTAAATCAAATGAGGAATTGTGGAGTGTTTACCGGATCTCTGTGACATCAGATTTTTCTAGGTCCTGCAGGGCATTGCGCGCGGCCTCTAACGCTGGCAGAGCCTCAGCCAGAGAACTTTCAGCTTCTTTCTTCTCAACAGCGATCACTTTGTTTTGCTCTTCGATCTCTTTAGCTTTGTCTTCTGCCAGTGTCTTTTTCTCCTCGGCTGGAAGGGAAAGTTGTTGACAAGTGGCTCGTAACACCTGTGTTTACTTTTGGAAGTTTACAGTATGCCCTGTTTTTCAAACCATATGTTTATGACTCAGTTAGTCACTGACCTACTGTGGTGTTTGTGGCAATCTCATCCAACAGTGTTTCACAAGCGGTTGACTTCTCAGCGAGTACCACCTTTTGCTCTGCCAGCTTGACATTAAGCTCAGCGAGCTGCTCGCTGGCCTCCTTCAGTTTGTCCAAACCTCCTTCTAAGTGCTTGCACTGACCTGGTACAGGAGGGAACACATCAACAAACCAAAAGTCACAGTATCACTAACACATTGACGAGGGGGGGCCAAATATAAACCACATTCTTACCCAGGATGTCCTGGTCTTTCTCCTCCAGGAGTTTAGAATAGGTATTAATGAAATCCAAGTAGTTCTTTGGAGTGACATAGTTACTGCGTCTCAGTTTCTGGAGGAATATTTTGCTGTAGTCGCCCACACAGGTGTGAACCATACAGACATGAGCTATCACATCTGCAGTGTGAGCCTCAGGAATCATTTGACTTTCACCTGTGAAAAGACAATGATTTGAACAGAAAATCTTATGACATAGCTCCCGCTGCAAGCCATAATGAATTTTTCGAAATGTGTGCATATAATTACAAACCAAGGAAAGTCTGAGCCACTGCATGTAATGCCTGTTGGGGCCATGGCAGGAACCAGTCTATTACAGTGTTGTTCATCAGTCCTGACAAGAAAAAGGGCAATCACTGTTGGTAAAATGATAAAAATGATACTACAATTATGAGAGACCTTACACATGATTTCACCTGGGAAGTTCCTACAGCGTGTCCTCAGGGTGTCTCCCACAGGAGACATGCCTAAAACAATATGTAGATTGTTGGCACTCTTGTTAACAAAGTGCTGCCACACGCTTTCTTTAGAAGGAGCCGCTCCCGTCTTTAGAGCCTCATCACGAAGCTGGTTGACAATGGACTCCTTCTCATCGTCAGGGAACAATGCAGGGACGATGCCTGTTATTAAGAGAGAGGATGAGCCGAGTATGACAGCTGTCATCGTTAAGAAACACTAACGAACCAAGAGCGTGGACAGTGGACATTTTAAAGTGATGTTCAACCTGAAGTGAGCATGTTGTTGATGAGTTCCAAGAAACCTTCCTCTGCAACATTGGCATCAGTAAAGAGGAACACCATCTTTTTATTTTCAATACCAAGCTTCCAGTACAGTGTCTTCAGGTCCTCACGGAGGTTTGACTCACTATAACCTCTGCTGAGTGTGATTTCAAACATCTGGAAAAAAGCAAGTTTCCATTGATATTGTGCCTGTTGTTAAAATATTCAAAACATGAGATTCACATTCCCACATTGTTTGAAATTAAATATTTGGTGTGTAATTTGTTAATATTTGCTCTGCTACAAATGTAACTTCAGCAACAATGCCTTTTATTTGTTTAAACTGCAACCGCAACTAAAGACATTTAAAAAATGTATATGATATCAATTGTCAGGTATCAGATGGGCATGTTATGTCATGTGTTTTCCAACCTCACAGCCGGCGGTGAAGGCAGCGAGCCGGGTGAGGGACTGTTTGCCAGAACCCCCCACGCCGACGAGCAGAGCATGGCCACGATCGACACGGATAATGCGGTGCACCCGAGTCAGATGTTCCAGAGCGTCATCAAACAGCACCAAGTTCATCCTTGACTTGTTCTCATTGTATTCTTCTAAAATTTCCTGCAGAGTGAAAAACAGTGGACTTTTGGTGTCAGCATTCATTCATTAGTTACAGCAGTTATCCACAGGAGAGTTGGTCGCAACATACTAGGTGAACATGAAGCTCTATACAGAACGACTCTGGACACACTTAATGGCAAAATACTGGTAAAAATAACATTAGAAATTCAAAGTCAATGTTGTATTAACATATCCATACCTGAAACAGGGCTTTTGAAGCATCATAGTCCTGTATGTCCTCATAGACCCTTGGTTCACTCTCACTGAGGGCATTCCTGTAGTCTCCAAAAAGAATTGGGTCCCTGATGACTGCCTCCATGTCCGACTTAAAATGCTCCTCAATCAGGTTCTTTATGTGACCTTGGACCTGACAGCCAAAACACACTCGATACATAAAAAGTCAGCTTTTTAGTATTTACATGACATGGCATGTATTAATATTATTTACCAAGGCTTTGTCAGTCTCATCAATGAGTCTGTCATGGAAGATTCTCAGGCACTCATTTCTCCAGACTCGCACAAATTGGGTGACGGTCAAAAACCTGTGAAAGAGAATCTGTTAAATTAGTCTTTCCCCAAACACACTTTTTAAAGATGACAAACCGCCATGACCCAACTATAGGTTAATAGGTTAACTTGATGTTTCCAAAGAGACGTCACAACACTAACTTTATGTATGTGTTCTTGACAAACCCTTGAATAAAAGGCAGAAAAAAAAGGTAGAATGTTTTTAGAGACCCAACAAATTCCCCCACGACTCCTCCCCTCAAAACCCAGTCTCACAGACTCTTTGAAACATCCTGGTCTGTTTATGTGTTAATAGAGTGAATATAGTAGATGAGACCTGTCTGGTTTGGTGAGGATTAGTCCACTGTAGACTCTTGACAGGTCCCTCAGGTTAAAAATGTAGTGGAACTTGGAAGGAGTTGGTGGCAAATCTCTGATGATGCTGTTGTACAGTTCCAGCGTGCAGAAGGTGACTTTATCACAGACCTTCTGTATGGCATCCTCAAACGGCTAAAACATTTGTTCAAATTGATTAATACAACGTTTAAATGACTGAGGTTCTGATATGTATACATGATATACAGTGTATACAGTGAGGGGAAAAGATACTCACTACTGTGTGTCCTTTGATAATCGAAGCGTAGATGAGGTGAAGTGACTCCAATGAAGGGAAGGGCATGCTGAAGACACTGTAGAGTGAGATGAAGCGGGGATCCACCTCGTTCCTCCCACCTCCTGCTTTTCCCATGGCAGCAATAAAGCCAAGGTCCTTGAGGACTTTGTAGTTCAGCTCCTTTCCCCGGTCATAGATGCCCCCTCGATCCAGCAAGAGCTTCAGAAGTGCAATAGGCTGTTGTGTGTCATAGTCATCCACCTGAATGAGCAGACGGTATAAGTTTCAACATACATGTTGTATATCATTCACCACAGAACAATAGTCAAATGCATGGAGCAGGTACCTTTGGCATATTCATGTCATCCATAAAGATCAGCAGTCTCTTTCCCATAGGAGGTCCGTAGATCTCTTTGGTCCTTTTCTCCACATTGGCTTCCAGGTTCCTCTGCACGTCCATTGACGTTGTTCTGGAGGAGAAGTTGATGATCATAGTGATCTAGAGTCAGAAGGGAAGAAATTCAGAGAATTTTCAGTCAAATAACGTGATGTTGGATGACATGCTCGGACAGTGAACACACCGTTGCATCTGCAGTGAGGTTTTTAAGGAAGTTATGAATGGTAGCGGTCTTGGAAGTGCCAGACTCGCCAACTAGAAGCACGGGCTGCTTTATCTTCACCATCTGTTCCAGGATCCAACTGGCTCTTGTAGTGTCAATAGTTGGCACTAAAACAAAAATTGAGGATTACAGGAGTTTAAATCCCATGTTTGGAGGACAGTGTATTTTTTTGTTCACAGCTTAAATAATCAACCTTTACCTAGAATATCAGAAAACTTCATTTCAGGGTTATGAATGTATTTGGTGACAAAGGAACTCCAAGGAACCCACTTCTCCTGTGTTCCATCAAAATGGAAATCATATAGAGTTGGCAGGTATCCTGTATGAACGCAGAGATTGTGTCATCAATAACAAAAGAAAAAGGATACAGCAAATATGTATGTACGTACACATGACTAACATCTCTATCAAACTTCAAATTACAAAGCAATCTTGTTCACTCTTTAAACTGTACCTAAAGGGATGTAATAATGTGCACAATGTTGATCATTCCTTGCAACTTACATAACAATCTATGAACAAAAGTTTGATTTTTACCTGGAATCTCCCCGGGTCCAGCCAGGGCTTTCTCATCATGCACCACAGTTAAGCAGGAAAGTCTTTTGATGTGCTCATCAAACACGATCCTGCCACTCTCCAGCAATGTGGCCCCCAGTGAGCAGTACAGAGCTTCCAGGAAGAAACATTCCAGAACTTCAGCACTGTTGCTCTCAGACTCAAGCAGCGCATCCAATGTCAAGCATAGCTGAGTCACCTGTGTGTAACCAACAGCACATGCACAATTAAAAGGGGCTAGATGTGGGTCAGAAATCTCAAACATTACTAAACCTGAAAATTATCATTACCCCTCTCATAAAAGTCTCGACCAATGTGGATCAACTTCTGCTAGACAGGGAAGCAAAACCCAAAGCCACAGCTATGTTTAGCTAATGCTGTCTCTCTCGCTGTCTCTCATTTGCATTGTCAGTGTATATTTCACATATATAATGTTTTTACTGTATGTAATTCTCCCCTGAATTGTATTTTTCATGCATAATTACAACAATGCATGTAAAGTTGCTCATATGAGCAACATGAAGTCAACATACCATGTTAAGATCAGTCTGTGGGACAACAGTCTTCAGTTTCTGGCCCTGTTTGCCATCAACAATGCCGTCCACAATCATGTCGATACAACTGTGCACATATTTCTCAAACAGTCTGTTAAGCACTTCTTGTTCCTAGAAAAAAAAATACAAAGACACAAGTGAGATTTTATCAAATAATATTCAGGACAGTTAATAAATAATAAATGATTTTTTTTCCCCCAAACCCTTTCAGATCTGATGTTCAGCCATCTCTGCCAGTATGGGGTGTATCGCAGGTTTTTGGGGTCAACAAAAACCATGCCACAGCGAGAAACAGTAGCAGGGGAAGCATACTGGAGATCTCCAACCTGAAATGGATAAAGCGTCTTTTAACATACTCTGAAAGTTGCTTTGCAGAAAAGCACGGTGAGATGACTTTCAGCTGACAACACTCTACCTCAAACAGCAGGGCACAGTGACTCTGTAAACGTATTCGTTCTCCATTGGCCAGCGTGAGGAGCTTGTTGTCATCCATCACTGAGTTCATGTTTTCTACCCACAGAGCGTCCACATCACCATCAAACAGGATGTACCTGTGAGACAGTCAATGTCTTTTTGTTGTAATTCGTAAAACATTTGCACAATGTCTACTCTGCTTATTTGTGTTTTTTTTTTTATCTACCTTCGTTCTTCTTTGTCAGTCGGCTTGTTGATGTCACGGAAGATGTTGGATAAGATGCCATCGGTCCAGTCTCGGGTGTCAGGGTCCAGAACACCATACAGTTCAATGACACTCATGGCTTTAGGGTTAAGGGGGTATACCTTGGTTTGCAATCCCATTCTGGTAGATAAGAAAGGTCACAATTAACCATACAAAAAGTATGGAAATGTTGCAGAAGTGAACTGATAATAACCTGGTCTGAGCTTGACATAATGTTCTGATGACAACAGATTTCCCTCCACCAGTTGGTCCCACAACCATGGTAGTGTGTCTGGTCATCATTGTCTCATAGAGTTGCACCACTTTATCCACCTGAAACCATACAGAAAAGCACATATTGTCATCTAACTACTCTGAATGCTGAAACTAAATCTTTGTTTTATTGGCATAAGAAATCATGAATCTCAAATAAATCCACATGAGACACCTGGTTGGCCAGTATGACATATTTGTCCTCCTGCAGTATCTGTTCCACAGCATCGTTAAACTTGGGATAGCAAACGCGAGGGCAGTCGAGCTGAGGGAACAGGTCTGAGATCAGCCCGAGGAACAGAGGCACATCCTCGAACACAAACTTGGGAAGGTTCATGTCCCTGAGAGCACGCATCAACACCACATCCTGTCGGGAGCAAGAGCAGGGATGAAACAAGACGACAAAGCACCACAATCCCATGGATAATACCACTTTGGATCCAATTTAAACGTGAGGTTAATGTTTTCCATTCACCAAACTGTATGAAAATGAAACTCCATACCTCACTGAGGTCTGGTGAGTCTCTCTTCAGTTCTCCCGCCATCACTAACACAGACTTCAGAGCTCGCAGGCCAAAGTCGTAATGAGACTGCTTGGACAACTGCTCACGAGCCAGCTTATACAGTACTGTCATCTTCTTTGCCAGCACCTGAATCAAACCAAAGTGAAGAGATAATAATAATAATTGTTTTTGGCTTCACAATAATGCAGAAAAATGCAACATCAATGTTTCTGGTTGCTATAGCAGCTCTAGAGCACTTTTCTGAGGGCAGTTAAGTTCATTCTTTAAAAAGAGGATGAGGTATTTTGTTACACTTGTCTCAGCAGCTTCTGCTCTCTCCCAATGATTTTACTGGCCATATTAATTATTTAAGACATTTTGTTTTTGTTCTTAGCCCCCAGATGGCCATGAACATCTTCATGAAAGTCAAAAACACTTTTTCTGTAAAGGCTTCGCAAAGAAGATTCCTAAATATTTAAAATCCCCAACCATTTCAACAGGCTGCTCACTGATCAGAAAGGATGGCTGTAGTTCAGCAGTAAGCCACAGTCAGTGTAGTAACAGTTTAATCCTCGTGTACTTTTTATGACAGCATAATAGTCAAATAAATTAAATATTATACTCGAGTTAGGCACTATGATGTATCCTCACTTAGGTATAAAAACGTTTATACCTAAGTGAGTTTGTGTATACCTAAAAGTTTGTGTGTGTCTGACCTTGGCCATTAGGAACCCCTCAGAGAAGAGCATGATCTCACAGATCTGCTGCAGGTCGGGCACTATGACCACCACAGGTCTGAAGAGAGCTTTCACAGATTCTGGCAGCTCTGTGCGTCCTGCATAACCCGGGTTCATGGTGATGAAAATCCCCATGCGGTTGTCCAGGCTGATTTCCTGCCCTTCAAACTGTTTTAAAAAGTAAGAAGTTGGATCAGGAAAGAAAGAAAAACATTTCATCTGTGTTTTGCATTTACATGAAAACTGGGATAAATCTTTCCGACACCACACTTACATGAAACCTTTTAAGCTGCAGAATGAGAGCATTGCGAATGGTCTGGATTTGGGAGGAGATGACTGACAACACCGAGGCATCGATACGATTAAACTCATCAAAGCAGCCCCAGGCTCCACACTGAGCAAGGCCAGAGAAGATCTTACCCACAGCCTGCACACGAACAAAGGGTGTTTTGAGGAAAAGGAACAAATGAAAATAATATCATTTTAAAAACATACCTGATGTCAACTTTATTTCAAAAGCGCATTTAAAAACAACCGAGGTTGACCAAAGTGCTTTACAAAGTTAAAGGCACAGCAACATAAAAGGTATAAAACATAAAATCAATAAAAACATACAAGTAAAACTGTATAATAGGAAAACAGTAAAATAGTAAAAATTGTAAAATCTAAAGAGAAGAGGTGGGTCTTTAAAAGTGATTGAAAATGTTCAATGGTGGGAGCAGATTTAATTTTAGTTAATTTGATTTTAGTCTGTATTTTGGCCATCTAAACGCAACCTTAGGTATTAGACTTCAGTGCTCAGGATGGGGTGTGAAGAAGAAGACGTTCAGAGAGGTAAGATGGTGCCAAACCATTAACAATTAATCCTAAAAAAATGGAAACCAGTGGAGGGAGCACAACACAGGTGTGATGTGGTCTCTTTTCTTTTTTCCTGTCCATAGGTGAGCGGCAGCGTTCTGGACCAGCTGGAGTCGCTGGACAGATGACTGATCTAAGCATGGTTCAGTGTCTCTCAGACTTTACGAGGGAGATAGGCCTTCACCTCGGTGATAAGCCTTAGTTAAAAAAAGATGGACTTAACGAACGTCGAGATTTGTCTGTTAAATATACAGACGTTGTATTTTTGTAAGAATTCATATACTAATGAATAAATAAACTTATATATTTTCATTAGCTGCTAACTCTTCAGGTGTAGGCTTCTTACCATGTAGTCCATGCCCTCACCACAGTTAGTGACCACACAGAGCAGGCCTAAAGCCTTGGCCAGATCTTTGGTGGTCTCCGTCTTTCCCGTACCAGCTGGTCCAGCAGGAGCTCCACCAAGATACATGGAGAGGGCCTGCATTAAAAAAACACAGCCACATTCACAGACATTCAACTGACACTCACACATTTTGTTTTGCTGACGCAAACATGCAAAGCCTGCCAGACCTGTGTGAGTGTGAGGTAGATCCTGTCCGTCAGCGGGGTTATAACCAGTCGACCATTCAACCCCATGTATTCATATCCATACGAGAACGAAGCGCTGCACTGACGCACAAACAGGTCGTCTTGTTCCTGGAGCCAGTAGAACCGTAGTTGGCTTTCCCACTCAAACTCTTGTGCGTCCATAATACTGGAAGTGAAATTTTTTTTATGAAAAGTAAATCATAATAAGTGAGTTACACTGTCATATGCATGTTAAAAGTGTGAAAGGTCTACCTGTTGAGAACAAAGCTGTCCACAATATCTCTCGCGTGTACATCAATGATGAGCACTGTGTTGAGCTTCCGTCTGTCGTTTTTCTTCATCGGTTGTGTTATTCGTGTCACCAGCTCGTCGATCTGCCGGTGCATTTTCTTAGCGTAGTTCTTCAGTGCGAGCTTCTCCCCTCCCTTCACCTTTTTAAAGATGTCCTCTACCTCCCAGGTCCACCACACTTGATTGGCAGCTAAAACCATCATACCCTGGTAAAGCAACATCCAGTCCACCCTGAGAGACATGGGGAAGGAAAACACATTTGCTGTGACTCATTTACAAGGACTAGCACACAGTCAGGTCTTAACCTTGAAAAAGCCCTTTAAAGTTGCGAGGCCCAGACAAAATGTCCTCACAAAGATAGATTTGTAACCTCACATAGATACACATACACACCTGCTCCTGTCTTCACAGTAGTGGAAGATTGCTTCTTTTGTAATCAGCCTATTGGTCCTCCTCATCTCCAGTGATACTCCTGTCATCCACTCCTCCACTCTGCCCTCCACTGGGACGGGCTTCCTCAGCTCCATCACCTCACCCTCAGCAGACACCATGGCTCCAGCTACCGTCTCCCCGTTGCTTTCCACATCAAACCTCAGGGACGCTATATTGTCATACATCTTGTGGAACAAGGAAAAGACAAAGAATTGTAGCCAAGTAACACACACACACACACACACACAGACACACACACACACAGACAGACACATGGAAACGTTACTCTTGATATGTTACCTTGATCATGTGTTCCTGGACACAGGCAGGGTCACTGCTGCCCAGAATGCTGAGCAGTTCATCATCAGAGATGAAGAAGAAGCGTGGGAATGTGTTACGTTTAGAGTCCAGGTAGTCACTCAGACTCTTCTGGCACTTCTCCAGACCATCACTCAGAGCCTGCAGCTCTGTCAGCCGGTTGGGAACCAGGCAACATCGTTTAATGTTTGGACTCCTCACTGTGTCACTCATTATCTACAAAAAAATTTAAAATATAGATTTTACAATTCTGAGTAACAGATTATTTTTGATTTCATCCGGGTATGGTTTTGGCAAAACTCACTTCTTTAAACTTTTTGTCAATGTTGTCAAATTTCTTGGCTTCTTCAGGTAACTGTGAGCGAATGTCTCCACCAATGAATATGCTCTCCAGGTACATCCATTTTCGCTGTACCAGCAACCATACCTGTGCAAGAAATGGAATGATTTACATTTTTTTGGATCAACTGAAGCATGCCATGACAAGAGGTTTGGCTGCCCATACTGACCTCTATCGCTTCACAAATAAGGGACAGGTCTTTTTCCAGTTGCTGTATGGTGATAAGGAAGTGTCCAACAAATCGACTGCCTGCCATGCTCTGCAGATTCATGGTATCATTTTCCAGATTCAGCAGAATCTCATCCACCGCGCCCAGAATAGATCCACGTTCCTGAGACCCTTTAAAATATGGCTGCACACTGAACTTCAGGTTTTCCCAGGTCTCCACCACCTCCTTCACTCCCTGGAAGCACATGCATACATTCTCAAACATATTAGTTAATTTATGTAAATATATATGATTTTCACTGATGAACTGATCGCTAACTTCAGAATTATCGGGTCATTCCCAAAGATGGAGACTTGCCTTCTCAATGCTGAGCTCTTTTACAGCAGAGGTGACAATGTCACCTATAACATTGGCATATTTATGCAACTCCATAGCAAACATGTTCTCCAGAGTGAAGCTGTCTGTGTTCATCTCAAAGGCAGTGCCCGTCTTTTCCATTAGTTCCTTCCAGTGTCTGTGGCAAAAAATGTCAATGTTTAATTCACTCTCTTGAAACTGCAGTGCATAGGTTTAAAACTAAACAAATGTCTGTCACATCAAACCATTGTCAAGTGAGTTGCACACAGGAAGTGATTTGGACAGAGGCAACAACAACATTGCACAACTAAATTGACCAGTGTCCACAACCGCCCACTGCTCCAGTAACTCCGAGAGAAGCTGAGCTTCCCTGGAAGTGACATTTTTGCCACATTTGTCATCGTCACAGTAGTTTCAGTTCACCCCATAATACCACTCAAAGTTACACACTGTAGATTTAGTATTTGATGACTGACCTGTCTCTGAGGGCCTCATTCTTCAGGTCCAACAGAAGAGGCAGAGACTCTCTGAACTCCTTCATTCGTCCCTCCAGGAAGAAGGCCACAGGTAATCCTCGTACATCTTTGGGCAGCTGTCGCAACCTTTTGATGAAACCCTCAACGCCGTCCTGCAGTAGCTGGAGGTTTAAATCCACCCACAAGGTCTCAGACCACTCTGCCTTTGCGTCCTGGATAATTCAAGGATAAACATTAATCATCACTTGGAAAAAAAACATGTTGACTCAAGGAATGTGTCTCAGTATGAAAGTGAAAGTTCTAAAACAGCCACCACAACCCACCTTCTGAGCTTTATACAAGTCATATATTTGTCTCAAGTTCTTCATATCCTTCTGCATGTTGATAACCTCTGGGTACACAGTGACTTGCAGGTCCAACAGCTTCTCAGCATTAGATAACTCCTGCCATCCTGCCATTATCTTGACGAGGTCTGCTTCATATTTCCCCAAAATATTCAGTCCTGAAAAGACCAAGAGACGCAACATAAAATCAATCCTGAGACGATGATATGATGCAGTGTTCTTGCTCATACACAAATCTGGTTTGTTTCTTGGAAATTTTAGAAACCCAGAGATTTTAAGAAAGCTATATACTCAAACTGTATATAGTTTGGGAAATCCTGCTTTGTATTACTGTTATAGAGCTTAAAGCGAGAGGCAGGGGTTCAAGTACCTTTGTCAAGATCATCTCCCACAGCTCCAGGTCCATGCATGCTGAAGCTTTCAGCAAAGATAGACACCTCCTGCTGAAACTCTTCAATATTTTCCATTGTAGTCTTTGGGTGTGTCGAATACAAAATGAAAAAGCAAAGGTCTAAATGTAAATCTCTAAAATATGTGACTTTAATTTTCTGTTGAAGCAGAAGGTGTGGGTCTGATGTCTGACCTGAGTAAATGATTTCTTCACATTTGTCAAACTCTTGTCGACTTGTCTGGATTCTCTGAACAAGTCACTCCACATCTGGTCAACACCTGCCAACAGCTCAAGTTCGTCCTCTACAACCTGTGCAAAGAATAGTGTGCATAAGTAAAGCTCAAGAAACCGGTTATGCTTAGAGGGAACGACAACTCACGATACATTACCTCCACTTTGTACATTGCCAGTGTTCTGTATCTTTCCTTGATATCAACGATTCTCATCTCCACATCGAAAGACATGTCTCTGATGTCTGAGATGGTACCAAGGACAGACTTCAGGTCTTCAAACGTGTCAGGACTTTGCTTCAGCTTTGCAGAAAGATGCTTTTGTCAAAAAACAAACAAAAAAAAACTTTAGTATAGACGACAAAAAGAAACTTGTAAAACTGTAGCATGAATCAGTACCATGAGTTCATCTCTTAAATTGAAGAGATCCTCTTTGGTGGGCTTATTGAGCAGGCTGCCTAGTGAACTGATGTAGGACTCAACAGTCTTCTGCACCGTGTGAACCAGAGGCTCCAGGTTTAGATAGATGACGTGATCCGTCTTGAAAAGCTGCTCTGACATCACCTCCTGTCTGATGCGAGAAAGGAACTGCAGCTTATCGTCGTACATGACGCAGGACGGCTTTCTCTCTGCAAATTTCTCATTGCTGATCAGTTTGTTCTTTTCCCAAAGAGGCCGATAGCGCTTCCAGTGGTTCAGGTAGCGATCCACGGAGAGGAGCAGCCGCTGGATGTTCTGGGACACCGTCATGGCACTCTCATTAACCTGAGGATGCTGGCACACGTCACTGTAGAAGCTAAATGTCACCAATTCATCTTCCCCTCCCACACGCTGTGGAGGGCACTCGATGCACGTCCCACGCATCCAACGCACAAATTGCTGAAACATAAAGTTGGCCAGAATAAAGTCACATTGACTTGCAACTGTGCTGAAAACAACAATGGAGTAATGAAGTAAATAAAAATATAACTACAGTATGATGCTCAAACCTTGGTGCTCTCTACACAGTCTCTGACACACTGCATGAGCAGCCAGTAGATCTCTTTGCTTTGGGGCTGTAACACAATCTTAGGAGCAGACAGGATGGCATCAACTTGGAAAAGCTCAGTGCTTCCCATCAGTGCACTGTTGAAGGCCTGAATGCTCCTAAATAACAAGGCCGACAACAGAAATGTCAGTTGACGAGGCGGATATTGTCATGCGATTGCAACAGTGACGAAAAAAATTGTGTAATTACCTCAGCGCCATCTTCACAAGTGAGTCCAACACCTTGCGTTCCCAGTACGTGTAATATTCGGTCATACATGTTGCTTTACCACTGCTGGTTTCCATGATGAGATGTTCTGTTTTTGTGATGAGGGGTCCAATGTCCACATACTTCCTGCTCAGTAGATTCACAGTTTTCGCCCGCTCTCGCTCAATACGCTCACAGAACTCCTTGACACCTTGGGAGGGGGAAAAAACATATACAAATAATTAAGTGAAAATGGTTTACTGTAATAAATAATATCCATCTAATGTAATTATTCTACCTGGTAAGTCGTGTGACTCATCTGGGACTGGAAATTTCGTCAGGTTGGCCATGACCATGGACTGCAACTTGGAATCCATTTCCGTTTCGTTCTTCTGAATCTGATTGACGACTGACTCAAACTTAGACACAACCTGAAAGCCTTGTTTGATGAAACTGGGAATACCTTAAACCAATGGAGACAAGTTATCTGACTAAACAAATTGAAATGAAATGAAATTACACAGACACATTCCACAAGCTGTGTATGCAGCATACCCAAGGAGTACCAGTTGATTCTTTTGCACCCAGAATGCATCACTTCTTTGACCGCTCTGATGTGTTGAGCCAGCATAATGATCTTTGGCTCACTCAGGCTGTCCATTACAGAGTGGTAGCAGTTAACAAGGTTGTTGAGGTCATCAACATACCTGCGATGAAACAAATCAGGCAAGATATCAATCAGTGGTTTTATTGTTTGGATTAAATTAGACACTGCATTCTTACTGGTGTGTTTCATTACCTGATAAATTTGTGCTTTTGCAGAGCAACATTTTGAGCAACATCAGGAACAGGGTAACCCAGTGACCCAAGGTTGTTGGTCTCGGAAATGATTTCCCTGATCTCCGGAGCAAAGTTCACAAAGAATCGTGCTCCCTGCTGTATGCTGCTGTCAGAAGCTGGGCCGTCCTCAGAGACAGCCTGCAGGAAAAAAGCCACATCAAAACAAAAGGAATCTGCCGTACATGAGAGTTAATAGTGGAAGATGCTTACTGGTTCTAACAGAATGTGGATTTCGGGGGTAATCACGACCAACAGATTTTTCTTCATCAGCAACGGCAAGTTCTGCTCAGTCTCAGCCAGCCACTGCTCATACTTTTTCGCCTCATAGTCCCTGAACTGCAACGCCACTTGTGTATACTTGTCCTTGGCCTGAGCAGAATGAAGTGAAAGTCACACAGAGTGTGAGAAGGTGACATTTTGGTGCCAACGTACTGTACATGTCCTTCGTGCTACGATGAAATAACTCACCACTTTCCACTTTTCACTCTCCTGCATCTCCGGCACTTCCAGGAAAGGAAGGATGGTGTGTTTGATGCGGTAGAGAAGAGATCGGACCCATCGGATTGATCCGGCCACAGGAGGCTCATTTTTACTGAGCGGTGGTTTAACCTTGTTTGTCTTAAATATTTCATCTATTCTGTCCACCTACAACAAATAAGAAAATGAGTACTCGCTATTACAAAATATAATCATGGATACATAAATACATGCAGTGTTCCTCACAGAAGCTTTAAAATGGTCTGATCTCTTAGTAATGTGCCATTTGGAATATGAAGTGAAAATCTACACAATGCCATTCTTGTGATTTTGCTACCATTTAAGATTTAAAGCCAATATCAGGTTAAGAACATGCCAGGCAGCAACACAACTACAACTGTGCAGAATTCCCCCAGAAGCATCATGTAATTTACTGCTTTATAATTAAAGGGCCTTAAAATCAAATAAAGGCTTGTGCCGACCCTGGTCTGACATTATGAGGTATTGCCATCACATCAACATTTCCTTGATTTCACACTGAAATACCTCTTTGCAAAACTGAGCCAGTATGTCATTAAACTTTCTCATCAAATGGTGACTGATGGCCTGTCTTGAGCGGATGTGTTTGAATTTCAGGAGCATGTCAAAGGCAGCGGCCGAAGAGCGCAGCGTCCTAAAAGACTGATCGATGAAGCTGATTGCCTCTCCTTCAATAGCCTGTGGAGACACATGCAAAACAGCATAGAGAAAAGTGTGCAACTCTGTTGGTGTAGAATGATCCCAAGACTTAAACACACCTGAGCTGTCGAGTCAAAATCTTGCATGATCATTTTCCAGCTGCTCCTCTTGCACATGTCAAAAGGATTAAAACGGACCTCCTCGATAGGCGAAGCGAGACTGTCCACCCTGCACAGCACTTCATCAATGCGCTTTTGGTCACGGGTCACACCTTTCAACTCTGGGCCAAAGATGTTGTAGAACTCTTCCAAATTCTGCGCCAAACAAAGGCAGGAGAAACGATCAAATCTGAGCACGATTTTCATACTTTTATTCTATCTGTGTGGAGACTGAGTGAGAAGTTATTTATGTGCATTGACCTGCAAAACATTGTATAGATCTTGGCAGATAGACGCCATGTAATCTGTCCTCTCAAACAGCCTCTTGCGGTCAAATTCCCAGCGTGGACCTCTTCCTGATTCTTCAATTTCTGCACGCACTTCAAAGTAGGATGACTTCCACTGGTCCAGAACCTGTTTAGCATCATGCACCTTAGATTTGGCCACTTCCCTCTTTTCTCTGCGAAGGAAACGGCACATTTAAGCAACATTCTCATGCTGCACACAGAAAGGGATTTGTTCTACGTCAAGACAAACAGGCAACAGCAACACGGTGCTATTAAAGCCGACTGCTGCAAACTAGGTGGAGTATGACTGAAGATGAATTCTAGTGCTCTAAAACCCAGTCGCTTTTTGTTTGTAGACTTAATATCAGGTGCTGTCGTGAATCACCTTGCTGAAGTTTGCATCCAGACTTCGCAGCTTCCTGGTCAGCAGTTAAGAGGAAAATTATTACTGGTATGAAAGCACATCGGGCTAAATTGTTTTTTCGAGAGACATTACGACAATTATAAAACCTTTATTCCTTTTGACAAAGTTAAGAGCACAATCCTAAATTTGTCTTAAGTGCCTGCCAGGAAGTTGCGAATCTGGATGCCAATTTTGGCGTTGTCAAAAACTTCAACGCTATTTAAAAATAGCTATCTTGTTGATTTTTCATGCTTTTATTGTGAAGTGTAAGCGTTCTCCGGAGTAGAGTGAGGGAAAGTTGATCAGAAAGTTGAAGATGCAGGTCTGGAATAATGTCCACTCTGGCTGGATCAGATATATTCAGTCAGTCAGATTATGTTCTATATTGCTAATCCCTATGGATTTAAAGTGCACAGTGAAGCTTGAAACCAGCACTAATGCTGTTGAAATTTTCCTGCCAACATGGCGGTCACGTGATACAGTACATGCAGAATGTTACATTTGTTTCTGTTCGCAAACACTGAACATACGCAGAATTAGAAAATCATCAACAAAAATGTTAATACTACTGGCTAAAGGAGAATATTGGCATAAAATTAAAGCTGAATGTCCTGCTTGTAGCGGGCCTGAGAGCTCCAAGTGTACCATCTTCTAGCAACAAATATGAGAAGGCCATACAATTTAGGATGGTGATTATATGACAAAGACAGAGGAGATACATTTGATAAGACATGGGATCCTGTACTGAGATACCTAAAGGAACTTACAAACTTAATGCCTTAAAGTATTGCGTATACTTAATTTTATTCATTTACTTACCCATAGATGTTTTCCTTTCGTCATTCGCCTTGTTGTCTAACTCTGATCATGGACTGATACTATCAGTTAGATGTGCTCTGTTCTGTATGTTACAGTTTTTTGTTTCTATGTCTTTTGGAAAATAATAAATATATTTCAAAAAAAACTTCTGATGTATCCACACATACTTGAACATCGTGTTGACATCGACGACTTGAGACACACGCTCACACAGCTGCCAGGCGATTCGCTCCATGAGAGGAACCATACGTTCGTTTGTGTTGTAGTGGCGAGAAATTATCCACACTATTTGCAGGCTGTCCATCAGGGGAGAAATCGTGTCCAGGAGCACACTAAAATTTGATCCAGTTGCCAGATTCTGCAACAAACAACAGTGACATTAAGAGTCTGATATTGATTAAAACAATTTTAGGAAAAAATTTACGAAGAGTCCAATAACGCTCAGTGGTTGCACTGTTGGCATGTGCAGAAGAGAATAAGTCAAAGTGAAGAATGTTCAGCTACAGCTACAGCTCACCATGAAGTGTCTTTCCAGTGTGCTGAGGAAACGTAAATTATCGTCCGACTCAACACAGTATTTATTAAGTTCAGCAACAGTTCCCTCCAGGGTCTGAACAATGCCGGCATCTGCTTTGGTCATCACCTCCAAGATTTTCTTCACCGGTGGCTGCTTGAGCTGCTCACTCAGAGCGCTCAGGATGGACGCACGCTCCTGCCAAAAAGCGATCTCAGCCATAGGGCTGGGTGCCTGGAGGAAAATGGAAAGTGAATGTTTCAAAATTGAACAATGGATATAACAGTGCATGTTATCTGTTGCTCTGGCATTTAATCCTGTTGATAATAGTTGAGACATCTCAGGAGTGATATTACATGTCGCTTGGCTTGACCTCGCGCCATTCATCTGAAATGGAAGTTTTTCCGCTGCGTCCAAAACTAGCTTTGTTGAAATGTACGAACCTGGGGCTTTTTGTTTTGCTGCTCCTCCATAAAAATTGTAATCTGAGTCTGCCAGTTCATCACACACTGCTCCAACATCTCTAACATCTCTGGATTAGAGAGGAGCACATCCACGTCTGGCTTCAGGTCAAGCTCAGGGATGTGAAGAGTAAACTCATCTGTGACAGAGAGAGACAGGCCTTTAGATTGTTTATAATTATGATTACTTTATCTGTATTGTTCATTTTGTCATAGATTTTAACACATAACACACATCTTGAGGCGGCACTGAGATTATACAGTGTCTGTATTAAAAATAAACAAATGCAGTACGGTTAGGCTCAAATAAAATATCCATTCATTAATTAGTAAACTGAAAATTAACAAGCTCCGTGTACATTAAAGTGTAAATTTTACTGCTTTTTTCCATTTTGTATTGAAATAATGGAGCGTTTGTTGTTTACACCAGGATTGCAGGGGTGGGAGCAAGATCCCATCCCAGAAAACAACAGATTTTTCTGAGCAGTAGAATTCACTTCTCAAACTTTTCTTGGGCGCTTCTTATGTGGCTTTTCCACTATAGCATGGCTCGGCTGGACTTGTTTTTCCATTAGCAATAGTGCATGGTACCTGGTACACTGATTGTCATCACTGGAAGAGTCATGAGTGCGACGTCCGACACAAGAATCAAATGTAGAAATTCCAAACTTTAGATCAGTTAAAGCAAGTTAGTCTGTTGTATTTAGTGACAGGACTGCTGAAAGTCAGAGTCGAATCACAACCCGTTCAGACGTATTTCAGCTTCAGTGACTGTGTCAGACGGAGTCTGTGCTCTGGTCATGCAGGAAGTACTGACCTAATCGGTACACTGAAAACAACTGCTTTGCATGAGCATGGCATGAGTTTGTATTTAAAATAAAACCAAACCTTGTATCTGTAGGTGCTGCAGAGACGTGTTGATCAGACCCAAGAACTTGTGTGTCCTGTTGAGCAGCTCATCACGCATTGGGACTCCACGGCTTGACTTCGCTGAACTCTCGTCTCCATGTCCTCCAGTGCTCTCCTGAGAGGACACTGACTCACTTTGATAACCTGCACCTGTTATCTTCATCTGGTGCACAGTTAACAAGGGTATATAGACCTGGATAAAAAAACAAACAAATCTATTCTTATTCTCATGTTCTTATCATTCACAGTTCAAGTGATTAATACTGGAGGGTTTTTGTTTTACATTTGCAAGTTTGCTCTGCAGCACAAACAGCGGGTGTCCACTGTGCATGCCAATGTCAAACAGCCTGGGCATCAAGATGTTTGCCTCAGTCATGTCCAGTGGTTCAACAATGGTCTCTGATTAAAACACAAATCATAATCTCTTGGTTAATCCTTGTAGACACTGAATGAGAAGTTTTACTGTTGTGATTCTTCCTCACCGTTTATGTTCCTGATGAAGTAGAAGACAGTGGATTTCAGAAATCTCTCTGGGTAACTGTTTACTGCGACATGAAGCTCAATGTGATAGACAACCTGGACCTCAATCCTCTGAAAACGTAAACATAGAATGATATCATCTTTCTCTCTTCTGCTAATTACAATGACAAAGAATTCAAACACAAACACAGTGTGACAGACGGTAAAAAGCAAAGTTCCGTCTCACATGGCTGGGACGTCCTTCATCCGTCTCCTCTGTGACTGAAGTTATCTCTGCTCCACTTTGGATCCAGGTGTTATTTTCAGGATCTGATGAGTCTCCATCTTCCGTCCTTTCTGTGGTGATAAACATTTCACTTAGAAGCAGGAAACAAATGTTCAAAATTCAGGATGAAAGCCTAAAACTATGAGTATGTTTTTTGAATCATGACATTTGTGATTTGTAATTAACTTTTTCTTGAACAGAGAATTTTGCGACAACTAAAAATCCCTGAGCTACAATACGTCATATCTGAGATACCAACCGCTGTATGCTCCTAGCTGCATGGACCACAACTATCATTACTCCTAAAATAGGGATGTGATGACCTTCCAAAAGTAGTTAGTATTTCATGTGAGTGAAGTGAAAATGCTGTCTACACAGTCTGATTTTTAGAAATTTGAAATAAACTGTCTAACTCGTCTTAATCAGCTATCACAGTTTAGTTTGAGCTTTTGTTACTGAGCTAAAACTGGTGTGTGTGCAAAACACAAGTCAACTTAATCACAAAATGGAACACTCATTTTAACTTACTTCACAGGCAAATAAATCCTGTTATGTAAGAAATGTCCAATTTAAGAAAGTTTAAACAGTTGTCTAGTATTTGGCTCGTTTTCGTTATAGATTACAGTCTGAAAGTGGCTGCAGATTTACAAGTTTATTTCAAGTATTCATGCCTAGCAAAATTAGCTTACCACATTGGCAGATGTGTATCATGATTTTTAGAACATTTAGAAAGATTTTTGGATGTTATTTTGTAATGTTCATGTTTAGTTGTATGTTTTGCACCTTTTTGTAACGTTCCTTAGTTTCTTTTTTGGTCATGTTTTGTAGTGTATGTGCCATTACTTTGGTTAGGGTTAGCATTATTGTGGGTTAACATTTTTACTTTGCTTGTTTTTGTAATTTTAAGTTTTTTTTTAACGAATTTGGTAGCGTTATGTTTTTGTAATGTTGGTAACATTTTATAATAATGTTTTGTGACTTTTATTGGTGAGGTTTATGTAACAGTACAACAATTAGCTCATCTGTTTCCGTAAGCTTTCAGAC
This sequence comes from Solea senegalensis, assembly GCF_019176455.1. Lineage (NCBI taxonomy): Eukaryota > Metazoa > Chordata > Actinopteri > Pleuronectiformes > Soleidae > Solea > Solea senegalensis. Next base: position 8,257,033 of record NC_058025.1, on the reverse strand, counting down.
AAAAATGGCACATATTTTATTCAGGATATTTGTGACAAGAGATTTTCATATCCACTCATTACCATTCATTCAATTAAGTCAACTCACCGACAGGTATTTCCACTTCAATTTCCTCCTCTCGAATGGCTTTGAAAAACAGGATACACGATGGCGACTCCTCCTCAGACACAACGTTCAAAAAGCGAATTATTTTCTGCTCTTCTTCTCCATCTTCACGACTCAGAAGTTCGTCGAAGCATTCGTCGTTCAAATTGAAGCCGGCACAAACTCTCTGTCGAACCCACTCCACTCTCAAATCGTCGTGAACCATTTTGTTTCGATGTTAATTTGACCCCGAAATTACACGGAGAATCAGACATTCACCAATGTTCTGTTCAACATGTGGCCATTTCAAACTTTTAGTCAAAACTAAGTAACTTGTCATTGGATTCACGAACACCACGAGAACGGTGTTGTGGCGGTCGCTTGTTGCTTTGGCAACCATGACGCGTGGGAGTTTGGTCCCCAGAGAAATGACTGGAAGGCAGCTGCTGCCTGAAGAAACTGTAAAACTCAAGAGAACTATTTGGACACATTTTATTATTATTATGTAAAATGTTTAAAATTCTGATTAGAAACTAACTTCAAGTTTGTAGAAAACATAGTGAAAGTTGTAAAGTAAATAGCACTGTGAATATTGTGATTAAAAACATTAAGGTTCCAGTTCGCGTTTCAAAAAATTGCATAAATTGTAGTAATAAAAAGATCTGAAACTCAGTTCACTTTAGGCTTGTAAAACAAAATTCCATGTTTCCATTTTATATCAAACTACATTTCACACAGTTCTCTTACTGCTGTGATTATAAGCAGTTTTCTGAAACTCAACTCAAGTTAGTTTTGCGGAAAACAGAGAGTAAATTGTAAATTGTTCTTTTAAACATTGATCTGAAGCTCAATTCTGAGACTTGTACACTTGAAAAAGCAAGTAGCAACTTTTGGTCAAACTACCAATTTCAGGCTTAATATTTGGTTCATATTAAAATTTCTAAACTATAAAACCCCCAGTTTGAGCCATAACCACTTCTTGTGTTACAGTAGACAAAAATCAAGCTGATCAAGTCTTCAATATCAGTAAATATCTGTCCTTGATCAGAAACATTCATTTGAATACAGTTGCTGCCATGGGCACCATATTGAAAATTCATCATGCCTCAACTTATCCAAATCCTTTTTTTGACTATAACTCTACCAAAATGCAACTTTTATTACAAAATGGACCAATTGCAGTGGAATTTCTAGCTAAGCTTCCCCACTAATGCTAACACATATCAAGGCAGTGGCTCCACTAACCGATCAATGATCAATCATTACAAACAAAACTAAACATCGGAAGAGAATACTGTAAACACGACCAAAGATGCTATGAAAGCAGTTTCTATTATACAGTTATTCCACATATACAAGTGCACTTTATAACCTTAAATGTGTACATTTCTCTCAACTCACTGAACACAGCTCTGTTAGAGGTGGCGTAGCATGTTGTATCCATAGATTGTACCTGCTTTGTTTACATTTCCTCTGTAACAGAAAGTCAAATTTAAGACTGCTACATATTTAAAAATGACAATGGGCACATCCCCACAATAAAGACTATACATTTGTTTGTCTTAAGAGTAAATGTATCCATGCTGTGTCTGGATGCTGCAATTCAAATCTAAAAATGCTGCTAGGAAACGGATAAAAATGTTGACTTACATGCAGAATTAGTTATTTTGCACCATCCTTATCACACACCAGTAGTGAACACACAAGTCAAGCGCAGGAGCAGTGGGCTGCACCTGGGGAGCAATGAAGACTGGATGCTTTGGTCAGGGGCACACTAGTCCTTGACCCATCCAGGGATTTGGACCTTCTATAAAAGCCCATTTTCTTTCCTCTTGGCCATGGGCTGCCCAGCTTACTGAAACTTGAGTTTTGATCCATTTACAATAAGACACATTCATCAAAAACCCCAAGCAAAAACAATTTATTATCAACAAAATGATGAAGATATGATTTTGCCATCAAATGGAGTGTTTGAAAAACAGAGTTTTAGTTCAAAGATTAGGACTACATTAGAGGAAATCAGGAATACCCACTCAACCACCCTATAAAATGTCACCGTTCATTAAGGCAAACATTACTTGGAGCAATAAAACAGCAACGGCCACTTGTAAAATTGAGCTTTAACATTTAAAAGTTGATACACAAGGTGGAGACTCTCAGACATGTGGCAGTTTCTCACCATAAAAACTGTTGCCACTGGACAAAAAGTGCTGACAGGTCAATAATGCACAACAACGACAATAATGTCTCTTATTGTCTAATACTAACCATACAATACTGGGAAATGTACAAAACTAGAAAACACAATGTTACTCTAATAATCAATGACCAACCGTGTTAAATTAAACAAAAAATCCTTCAAAGTAAGGAGCTCAAGACAACCAAGAGCTGAGATCCACTAAAGTCTTCCCATGACTGGAATGTGAAAAATGTACAGTAAGTGGACGCATAGGCAACACTGTGAATGCATTAAAGTAAAAAATCACGTTCCATTAATATTCATCTTTAATTCTGATACATTTAAAAATACAATAAATTAAAAACAAATCTTCTGGAAAAAAGTATATACATCTAAGTCACATACACCCGCCCCAAGCACTTTTCAAAAACAGAAAAGTCCAAAGATCCTTTGCAGCGTTTCGGTACCACAAAGTAAGAAAGAATACAAGAGGAAACTGAAGACTGATACAGTATATGCTGTCATTTGGTTGTACTTTGATAAGGCAATCAGTGCAGCAACGAGATGAATGAGAACGTGATGCGATTGTAAAGTGGCTCACTAACCAGTGTATGGAATCCAGACCAAACTAAACTAGAACCAAAGGAATACCAGCATTAATAAAGACGATAAAGATAAATGTTCTTTTATCTTAACCAGCAAATCCCAAGAAAAGAAAAAAAAATCACCATAACTGATTGAACTATTTAGTGTTGTCTGTAAAGGCAAATCTCGAGGTCAACTATTTACTTATTAATCTAACTTATCTTATACTTGTGTTGGTCATCAACTAAAAAAAACTGGTGGCTCTAAAGAAAAGTGATCTCTTTTTTTTTTTAGAATACAAGTTGTATTTCATTGCACTTCAACCTCACAACATATTCAGAAGTGAAGCAAAACAGTCATTTCTTCAAAGTACATTCTGCACCGTCTGTTTCTGGAAGTTTGTGAGGCTCATTATTTCATTGAAATTATTCAAAAAAAGAAAAGAGAAAAGGTCAAAATCACTTCCCGACATGTCTGGAGTTCTGCCATGGCCTTGTTTTTTTTTTTTGCTACAGTATAACAAGAAAGTCCTTTCATAGTAAGCCGTCATGCTCAAAGCTGGAGGGCAGCAGAGAGAAGGAAAAGGGGCAAAACTTGACTCCAAGCCCACTGTAAAACTTATTCTGAAACTCCACCCTGAGGAAGAAAAGACAACAGCAGTTAATCTGAAACTGAAATAATCTGTCACAGTGACAGTGGTTACTTCAGAAGGTACCGTGATCTTACCAGTGTAGTCGGAGTGCATGGAGGAAGGCAGACAGACCTTCCATGACCAGGAGGATGGACACGGTGAGAACTGCAAACAGGCCAAACACTGGCACCAGGAATAAAACTCCCAGACTGCTGTCCATGCGAAGTCCCACTCGTATCACCATGGCCCACAGCACATCTGACAGCTCTGAGAATCAAATGTTTTACACAGGTGTGAGGGGAAGACGCTCTACAGTAAGAATGCTTTTACAGATAGAAATTGTAATTGTTTATTTTTTAACAGAAGAAAAATCTAAAATTAAGTAAGTTGTGTGACCACCCCTTGCCCTGAAACCAGCATCACTTCTTCGACATGTGTTTTCACACACTTCTTGAAGGAAGTCGACAAGTAGGTTGTTCCAAACATCATGGACAAACAACCACAGACCTTCATACCACATGTGTATGTAATGATGATGCAGGTTTATCTTGAATAAACCTGGCATTTTGGACGTTTTTCCACAGCAGATATTTTTATTTTTTTACATGAATTAGTAGTAGGACAAACACATGGTTTTACAAGTAATATTAATTAGGGTTCAACTCCAGTTTTAAGAGAGCCAGGGTCATGCTGTTGTTCAAGTGTAAGAGTGTAAGGTCACACCAAATACTCGACACGTTGAAAAATGTGTTATTTTAAAACCACATATGTGTTTTCCAGTGTTTTCTGGAAATAGGTGAGAAATAGAGAAATAATGATACTGTCTGGTCACCACAGCATTGCAAAAACAACAAATCTAATGGTGGCCAAAGACAATATTGTACATTTAAATTAATGTTTAATATCCAGGTGTACATTTACTGATGTTTTTATGCCAAGTGGTAACAAACATATCAATAATCAACCAAGTCACATGACATAGCTTTGCTTTTAGTGTAACCAAGTCAGGAGGAGGAGCCAGCTCAGACTGATCAAAGTGATATTTGCATTAAAACACACTGTGATGTCTTCATAAGAGCTCCTTTTCTGAAGATTTAAGAAATGCTTACAAACTGACCAGCTTTTATTTAAACTACACACACCTCAGTCTCCTCTGCTCTGTGCAGTCATGTGTTTGTACTTGAATTTATATCTGTGCCAGGTCCAAAAAACATACAAACTTGTTTTTGTGAGGAAATATTTACCTTGTGGGGACATTTATCTGGTTAAGTCCTAGTTTTACAGTTAGGTTTAGCCACTGAGGTGTGATGGTTAGGGTAATTTGTGCACGCACACGCATACCAAGGGAACAATGCAACAAATTGAAATTAGGGTGGGTTGCATAGGGCTGAGCAAATGATCATTTTTGAAACTACGCCATTAGATAGTATTTATTTTCACTATTTTTGATTGTTTTATCTTTTATCAGGGCTGCAACTGACGATGATTTTCATAGTCGATGAATCTGTCAATTATTTTCTTAATTAATCCAGTGCTAAAATGTCAGAACATTTTGAAAAGTGTTTACTAAACCTGGAAATGAAGATGTTTTGTTTTGTCCACAAACAAAAATTATTCAATTTTAATGATTTCTTGTATCTTATATGGAGCAAAGAAAACAGAAAACATTCACATTTAAAAGGCTGAAAAATCAAGCAAAAATGTGTTTGAATTATTGGTAAATATAGTCGAAGATTAATAATGGATTAATCAAATAACTGGTAAAAACATCAAAAGTTTAAATCTATTACACTACTGAACTGAACAACGACTTATATACAATTTGATCATAACTCCCTATTGCAATATCTGGCAGGAAAATCACTATTAGATATTTTCCCTGCAAACACTGAAGTCATTTGCCTCTGACAGGTTTGAAAGTGTGATGTTGTGCAAATACTCACGTGCATGTGCCAGACTCAGAGCCCAGAGCCTCAGGTAGGAGGCTGTGTTGGAAATACACCCAAGGCAATACTCTATAGTGTGGATGGCCTGATGCAGGAACTCATCTGCAAAGTCAAACTATTATAGAAACAACGCATAACTTAGCATGACTCGGAAGAATCCAGTGGAAAAACAGAACATAGCAAAGCAACAGTTGCTTATAAGGATATTCGTATAATTATTGTGAGCAGTCCCTGACCTCCTCTTTCTGGTGTTCTGCACTCGTGGAGAGATCACTGTGACCGCTGCCCTCCTCCATGTCATGAGTCCTCATCAGGAAGAGTTCGTCATCACTGTCCCGCCGCACGCGCTCATATCCCTGAGACAGCGATAAAAAGACAGCACAAGTTTATAAGGAGACATTTTTCAGATTTGTGAGCAAATCCACAGCGACGCAGAGATAAATTCTCACCCTGTACATTATTCTTATTTGTTGGCTTCCATTGTGCAGCCAATAAAGGTAGATGGGTTTGCCCAGCAGTAGAACAGGCACTGAGAGAACAGCAATCACCAGCAGAAACACCTGCAGGCCGATCTGGAAGAAGCAACACAACACTGTTGTCTGTCTGAAAGAGAACTGAACTTTAAAAAAATCCTCAAATGAAGTCAGAATAGAGACAAGAGTTCACATGCAGCGTCTTTTCATGCATAAATACATTATTTTTAATGTTGGAGCACATCAGATGTGTAACACAAATGAGACGCGGCGGTTTTTCTGATTGTGTCTGCGTCACACAAAGATAAAAATGTGTCAACTTTCTGGAATGTAGCGAATGCTTTTAGATATTGGGGCCAAAGATTGAACTAGTCTTTGTCCAGTTGACTTTGAACCTCCCGTCATTCAGTGAGAGAATGCACACAGACGGGTAGATTTTTTCTTTTCTTGTTTAATGTGTTATTTATTGCATTGAAGTGGCAGCAACTTCATCCATTTCTGCATTTTTTGGCAAGAGGTTTATTTAGCTTCTCACCTGTCCTGGGTAAAGGGGCAACACTGCATCACCCTGCATGAGGAACATGTTGATGAAGTGGATGAGGATGCTTGGAGCATGTTGGGAGTCCTTAGCTGTGAAGACCAGCCACTTGTAGAATATCATGAACACCAGATAGCCAAACAAACACAGCAGGAACAGGATCTCGGGGAGGAATACCAAGTACAGGTTGTGCTTTTTCCTAAAGTGTCTGTTTGTTTAGGAATAAATTAGAGAGAGATTAGTAAAGGTAGGTTATTAAAAGCTGGTAAAACAACTAACACACTGATACTCACAGGTGATTGTAAGTGCTGAGGATGACCCCGAAGCTCATGTGAATAACGCCCACTATCACAGACATCTTCATCTTGTAGGAGTTCAGAAATGTTAGGCGATTGGTTGCCAAGTTCCATATCTTTGCAACAGAAAGGTGACATAATTCATGTTATAAAAATGGTTAGCTTAGATTTGGTGAAAGGGAAATAAACTCACATAATATCCTTGTAAATGGGGGAAACCTCAATGAACTCCAACTATAAATAAATAAGCCAGCAATGTGATTCAATTAGATTTAGCCATTAACGTGTGTTATTTTTACTCCAATTGTCAGATTCCAGGAATTTAAACCAGACACAAATTAAACCAGAGACAATTTACTGTATCAATAGATTTGGAGCCAGACACGACTGCTCTCAGGCAGTATGGGGGTAGAGGGTAAAGGAAAATGTTGAAAATGTCGTCTGTGCAGAGCTTTCGCATTACAATGTGATTTCTAGATTAACTGTGACACAGCATTAAATGCCTCCAACTCACCGGGTCGATTCCCAGAGGGTATGGACCCTTGAAAACTCCTGTTACATTTGGATCCAGAGTAAGAAAACGATTTCCACTGAGATCACCATCCCTGCAAAGAACAAATAATGGCATGTTTACATACCTCAATTATCTACAACGGTTTTTTAATAACACATCTTGGTTGGTAGTGATGTGTAAAGGCATTCTCGTCATGAGGTACAGTACTTACTTCCACACGTTTGCTTTGAACATGGCATTCACGCTCCATCCAGACCCAAAGATGTTCAGAGACTTTGAGAAGCAGTCATTGTATATGAGTCCAGTGTAGATGGAGAACAGGCCCATCATCAGGATGATGTAACGGCCCTCGAAAAACGTGTTCCAGATCTGCACACAAACACACACTGGTTCGCACAGCTACCCTTTCAAGGTCTCTTGCATTACCCTAACCTTAACCCTAACCAATTAATGCCCACACCTGACTTTAACCTCACCATAATTCAAATAATTTTAGCCCTAAACTTAACCAGTTCCTCAGAAATAAGGTTTTGCCTCATTAGGACCAGGTTTTGATCCCTGGCATGGTCAATAATTATGTAAGAAAATGTCCTAAAGAGATAACAGATACATGCAGACACACACAAATATTAATCACTGACTGGTCTGATATGATTTGGTGAGATTGTAATGGATTTCAAACACTCACTGACCTCATTACTGGTGTTCTTAAGTTTGCGGTTCTTCTCATGCAACACCATCCAGAAAGCAAAGAGAGCCATAATGAGTCCATGACCCAGGTCCCCAAACATCACAGCGAACAAGAATGGGAAAGTGATGACGGTGAAAGGAGCTAAACATGAGTGGGAGACCAAAAACAACAACTGTATTATTATTTGTTACACATAATAACACATACTGACACTGACTAACACATACACCAAAATATAAAGGCTACAAGATTAAAATCTCCCAATAATACAAGACAGAAAACCAGCAAGACCATAACTACTACTAGATTTGTGGCCACAAAGATGATAATTTGGAGACTGAGTTCAAAAGTCACATTTATTTTCATTTTTAAATTGTTTTTATGCAAAGCACAATGAGTTGCAATGTGCTATATAAATAAAGGTGCCTTGCCTTACTGGCTCTGCATTTCATTTTGCCCCATGCACATTCAATTATTCTTTTAAACTTTGTGAGACATAGGTGAACATATACACAGAGAGGATAAAATGCCATAAAAAAAAAGACTGACCAGGGTTGACCTCCCTGTAACTGCCCACACCATAGGCATCCACAATGTTCTGGAAGCCAGAGGTAAATTTGTTGGTCCTGATAAGGGTTGGGGGAGTGTCGCCGGTGGGGATACGATTGACGAAGGACGGCACCGTCGATCCACTTTTTCTCTGAAATATCAATGACAGATTAAACTGTTAACAAAGTCCAAAAAATTAAATTCACCTTACTGTCAAATCATTTGATCAGTGCTGCAAAGAGTGTGAAAGAAGTTGCCTTTGTGGCTGAGCAGCTTTGCATTAAACCCAAAGTGCATCATTGTTAAATATAAACAAATGTCTGTAGTCTATCTGTATCTCTCACTATAGCAGTGTTTGAATCTCCTCTCGCCAATGACATTCCAACAGGTTGGAGTATGACTGAAAAAAACACAAAAGCAGCATCCACGACAAGTGTCAGAAGTGAATTCTACTGCTAAAACAACTGCCACTCAGGGGTTTGACGGGACAAACGTTTCAAAAGCTACAGCCCAGTTTAAATCAACATAAATAGAGAAGAACAGCAAAACAGCCAATGTCAAAACATGAACCAAGACCACACAGAGTTTCCTCACCGATCCTTCCTCCAGTGCCCTCCGCAGGGTGGGAATGTCACCGACAGGACACCACACCTCAGCAATCAGACACTTATTTGTAACATCAAAACTGCACTGGTTCAGAATGTAGTAGATGGCTTTTATCTTCTTGACTTGGACGACCCAGGTGTACACGGACTCCGAGGCCTTAATCAGGACCTGTCTCAGGTAGTCCTCAGTCCTATGAAGCACCTAGACACAGTAAGAGATAAATACATCATACTAAAGCAAATACTCAAGAAGCTGAGGATGTTCAAGAAGTTTACAAAACGTCAGTTCAGAGAGAGAGAGAGAGAGAGAGAGAGAGAGAGAGAGAGAGAGAGAGAGAGAGAGAGAGAGAGAGAGAGAGAGAGAGAGAGAGAAAAACATTCTGCTGAGACCTCACGTTGATCATGTGCTACAGAGAGCAAGTCATAGTGGGTTAAAGCTACCAAATGGTACAGTGCACGAGACACAATCCTCCCTCTCTGTGAAGCCAAGTTAAGCTTTTAGAAAATATATCAGCCATTTAATTTTGACTTTTATCATAAGACTGGATTAAATGGAAAACATAATAACAAATGTAATGAGATATATTAAAACAAACATTTTTGTTTGTTTTGGAAAATATGGTTTTAATACTAATATTCCACCCCCCAGGGAAGAAACTGATACTGTAGCTCCAACTGTGTCCCAAAGTGTCCTAGGTTTTTGTTTAACAGAAAGCAAACACACAAAGTAAATGTTGAATGAATGACAAACTAAACGATACTTCATCGACCAAACAAATTCATACTTTAAATGTCGTTTAAATATCAAACATACTGTGTGAAGGTCCTGAATGCGAGTTCCTAGGCCTTCGACAACATCAGTGCGCTCATCGTTGTTGGTGGGATAGGGATACAAGTGACAGTGGTAGCTATGGAGAGGGAAATGTATCGCAGGTTATTTACACACACACACACACCTCACTACAATTACTACTGAAGTGAGTCAATGGACAAAGAAACCAAAAGGAACAAGCGACCCTAAACAACCAGTTCATGTTTGTTAAAGAATAGTTACCAGTCACAGATCTTCTTCACTTTTTGGCCAATTTGTTCTCCCCAGTAAGAGATCAGGAACACTATGCTTTTGGTTGGTTCACCCTGCATGAAAACAAACCATACAAACAAAGAAGTGTGTTGTATATCAATGTTAACACCCGTGTGCCATGACGGAAACAAAAGGTGTCACTTCAATCCAGAATGTCCTGTTCAAAATGTGTATAGATTTCATTCAAAAAGGAAATACTGCAATTACACCAGTAAAGTGCAGCTTTTCATTTAAAAACTTGCGGAATAGTGTTGCATCGTCGACAACAGGCTTGATTTCTGAAAAGGCATGAATTGATTTTATTGAAAAATTGCTGATAGTATAGGTGTTATTGCACATATTATATTTTAAGAAGATTTATATGTATCAAAAAGGAAGAAAATAAATAAAATAAAATAAAAGTTTTTTGGTGAACGCATGCCCTAACATTCCAACAGTCAACAGTTTGCATAGTGAGCCTCTTCTCGGCTTGCGCAGAGGAAATGGATAACTGGATTACCGTAGTTCTCAGCAAAGAGTATGAGAACAGACATCTGAACAATGTCATCAGTGTGATCTTCACTGTTGTCACATGACTAACATATTTGGTAAAGGTTTCAGGATTGTCAAAAAAAATGCATCTGCACTACTTCTCATTAACAAACACTGCTAAAATGCAACACACATAAAAAGAGGTGGTCTTATTTGAATGTTAATGATGTTATAATATTACGGTATATAATGGAGGGTAGACGTAAACACACCAATCTTGGAAAGACCTACCGTGTCAGGATCGTCTAGATACTCCTCCACCTCGGCATAGCTGATGATAGTGTAGCCTTTACAGACTCGCCAAAGCATCCGCTCAAAGGCTTCGATCTTTGTCCTCTGAATAAGCCCAGAGATGAAACTGCAGGAGAATGAACAGAACATTCACCATCAGTCCAACATATTACATACAGAGCTACTAGGAAACATAAACTTTTACAACATTAATATAGGAGCCAAGTGATTCGATCACAAGCTAACCTCTCGAAGTGAGCACACTGAGGGTGTATTTGTTCATCTTTATATTAATAGAAAATAACATTATAAAAAAAGAAAAACAGCAACCATATGTAAATATGATGCAGTGATGCATAAAAAGCCATTCACAACATCCTGGCGATTGCTGACATTTTTTTAAGAAATGTTGTAGGGCGGCAATTTACGATTATTTTCATAATCAATTTATCTGTTCATTATATTCTTGATTAATCGAGTACTTGTTTGGTCCGTAAAATGTTGACTGGTGTTTACCAAACCTGGAAATGATGATGTTCTCAAATGTCTTGTTTTGTCCACAAACCAAAATGATTCACTTTTTAATGATTTATTTGTTACATGGAGCAAAGAAACCAAAGAAATATTCACGTCAGAAAGCTTGTTTTAATTATTAAAAAAAAAAAAAACAACCCTCAATTTGATTCATCGATTAACAAAATTACAATTCATTTAGCACTCAATTAATAATAATAATTGTTGTTGTTGTTGCAGCCCTAAAATGCTGTACATGTTGACTGCATGTAGAGTGAGGAGGGGAGATCTGATCTGGAGTGTTCACAGTGGAAACACCTTTTAGTGCCAGGTGTAAACTGATACACCTGACAATATGTAATCAGATCATCCAGGATGAACGTTAATACTCCGGTGATAAGTAACTACAAAGCTTTTCTTACAGAAAAACAATCATTGGCTTCACAGTGTTGTCAGCTAAACATTACACAAGTCGTCTGCTGTGGCCGAGATATACTTCTCTGTATATTGTAGTGAAATATGCAGCTGTGGGCTCAGCTGTCTTCCCTTTGAGACCTCGTCTATGTCTCATTCACAATCAACAAAAACGCACATTCAACTCCTTCTGTGTACATACAGACTACACAGTTTTCCCACAACAACCGACTGTCTGAGCATTATTTTGTTGGCCAGAGATGCAATTTTATTGCAGCTTGTGTAATTATTGCCTGTGTGTTTACTACTGAATACAAGATTTGTAATAGGAGACTGATACAACACAGACAACCATTGAGGAGACAATTAAAGAACGACTTAGATACGCATCTCAAACTTTTTAAAGCTGCAGTGCATAACTTTATAACTTCACTGCATCGGTCAGACCTGACTGAGGACGTTTGTGTGTATACAACAGCAATGCCAGGGTGGAGCAAGCGAACTCCTGAACAACCGAGAATTTTTGAAGCAGTGGGTTTCACTTGTGAAACTTTTTGTGGGAATTTCTTTCTATTTTCATTCATACATACAAGCAGTTTGCAGCCGTTCCACTTCACTAGCACAATGCTGCTGTTGTCTCCGTCTGTCTTGATATAAAATTATGCACCTTCTATGCACAGCGTGGGACTGTTGCCAGGCATCTAAACACTGCTACACTGAGAAAAACACAGAGTTGTGTGGAGCAGACAGGCTTAATCAACATTGTGTGGCCTCATCTGACGATGGTTTGAGTACACCAAACCATTTGTATATATTTAAAAATGACACACTGCCAATTTAAATACACAGTATCCATCTCAGAAATTGTGTAACTCATTTGCTTTTTCGTCAGTACCATTGTGGCTGAAAAATCATGTGATATATTTCTTTAATTCTTTAAGTCTTGTGCATTTATGAAAGCTGATACACCGGCAAATCTAAAAAAAACAGAACTCTGTGTCGAAGCACTAATGTCAACATCATGCATAAATGGTGAACAACGTTTCATTCCTTACCCCAGTTTGGCTCCAAGCCTCTGCATGCTGCTGTAGTCCATCACTGAGTCTTTTTCTAGGAAGGGAAACTCCTCATACTGTACTTGTAGGGGCTCTCGCTAAATGTAGTGACAAGACAAAAAAATATATACATTAAAATTGTGATCATCCATCCACCCATCTTCTACTGCTTTATCCTCCACATGAGGGTTGTGGAGGGCACTGGTGCCAAACCCAGTAGGGCAAAAAGCGGGTCAGACCCTGCCGCTGTATTACAGCGGCAGTGTCAGACTGCCGCTGTTGACTGTGTCAGACAGAGTATGCGCTCCGGTCATGGAGGGAGTACTGAACAAATATTTTGAATTAACTGATTCTAGTGATTCAGTTACACGGAAAACAACTGTTTTACAAGTCACTAGTCACTCGTTGTGTGTGTGTGTGTGTGTGTGTCGCGTGAAAAACACTGTTACCGCAGTTTCACGCAACCGTGCAGTGATGACTCCGCACACGTAGGTACTTTTTTGTAGTGGAGATGCAACCTAAACTGTGTCATGTCGTGCCGAGGCAAGTAGAGCCGGTGGAAACATGCCAATACAGACAAACATTCACTCTCACACCTATAGTAATTTCAGAGTGTCCAATTTGCCTAATCCCCAAATCTGCATGTTTTGGACTGTGGGAGGAAATCGGAGAACGCGTAGAAACCCCACACAGACACAGGGAGCACAACTTGTAATCATATGGAATAAAAACACATGTATATACATATATATATATATATGAATGGACAAACTAACCTCAGAGGGTCTCTGCACAAAGTTGCGGGTGATGCGTAGCATATGTGTATACTCTTTCAGCTCCAGTAGATTCTTCTGCAGCTTCTCTTTATTCTTGGTGACTTCACCTAGCTCCACTTCTAGCCTCTGTAGCTGCTCCTGTGAACAAAACAACACAGTAACCAGGATAAATTGAAGTTTGTACTACATTTAAATAATTTACACTCAGTGGCAGTAACTTAAGACCAACTGATTTTCTCATCAATGTATTTAAAAAAAAAGAAAAAAAAAAAGATTAACGATACAGAAGTAGTAACTAACCATTATAGCCATGACGTGCTTTGGTAAGGGAGCCACTGGATTTACGTCTCGTTCAGGAAGTGAAATGTCAGCTTTCTTTATTTCCCTCAGAAGGTATCCTGTAAAAAAAAAAAATATATATATATATAGACAGCACTACACTACCTGCTTTTAAACAGCATTGGAGTCTGGCAGTGTATTACTCTCCTCTTAATCCAATAAGAATGGTTTAGTTAGTGAAGAATCACATTTCATTTAACTAAATACACAACCAGCTGACATTTCTCATGACTGTAGGGTCACTGGCTCTCAATTCAATTAGAAGTCCTCCTGAGATTTCATGGATTCCTGCTTTGCCTAAAATGACATCTATGTTTTGATCCTGTCCATTGCTCGACTACAAGTATAAGTCAGTGAATCGAGTGATTGTTAAAGATCAAAATAGTCTTACCAAGAATCCTCTCCATTTCTTCACATTTCTTGATCTCGTTGACATGTTTTCGCTGGAAGGAGTTAACGGTTGGATTGAGCTGGAACAGGTAAAAGAGAACACAATGATTAACAGTGTCAATAGAAACAAAAATCCACAGGGAAATTCTGCACAAACCAGCCAGCTAGGACCAGCCCTATGCCAGTGTTTCCCACACTTTTAAAAGATGACAAATGCACACCGGTACATGTTTGTGACCTTGTATGAGCCACTCTCTTGTCTTTACAAGTGAGGTGTGACGCTGTAGTCCTTTAAAAGTCTTCTCTAAATCTTTTCATGTGTGTGTGCGGTCACATATACACGCGTTTGACAATAGGACATTGCGCTCAACAGGTAAAATTAGATTCCTGCTCTTTGTCGAGTGGTTTAGTGTCAAGTAAACTGAGCAGTAACTTCCATAATAAGACGTTATTGAGTGTGAGGCCATATCAGACAGCGATACAGTCTATCCCGGGACTTACGTCTCTGAACTCCACCAGGCCGAGCTCTCCCAGTTCACTGATGCAGTCGTACGCGGAGCCGGACTGAAGAAACAGCTGGGCCAGGCACATCTCCTCACCTCGCAGCAGGGAGCCCATTTTGACACTTTGCTGATTCTTAGTGGACAAGCTAATGCTAGCGAGCTAACCACGGCGGTTGCTGCTGAGTAAACTGAAGCGGCGGTCTGTCCAGTTTTTCAGATCGTTATCATGTTTGAGCCTCGGACCGGTGCGCTGTTTGACCTGCATGAGGTTGACTTTAGTGAGCCATCGGTGCACCTCACCGGAGGTGGGTTCCGGGGGCTAATGAGCTAGCCAGCCTAGGAAGCACCGTGCCGTAGAATAGAGGTGAAAAACTCCCTTCGTCAGGATCGTCAGTGGAAATGTGAGGACAGTGACGTTAAAGCTAATAATGTTGCATATCCACAGACGCAGCCACAGCTCTCCTTACGGTTCGTGAAGTTTTACAACACGTCTGTGTCCTGTGTCTATAGTTATCCACGTCACGTCACTTGTCTTCACACTGTTGAATACGACCAACTTCCACAGTGTCGAATGTGCTCTTGGCCAATCAGCGCGGCAATTTGGAGTCTGCGCAGTGTGACAGCCAAGTCCCGCCCCCCAGAACCCTCTCGAGTCGACTTGGGGACGTGTGTGTAAGTAAACGAATAGATGAATGAATGATAGACAAAAGAACAAATAAATACACAAATAAGTAAATGAATAAATACATAAAATAAAATAATTAATTAAAATCGACCAGGAAATAATTAAAATAATAAATAAAAGTCGGCCATTAAAACATATTTTATTTCTTTATATATATATATATTTATTTATTCTTTTATCTATTCATTTATTTACTCTTTTATTTATTCATTGATTGATTTATTTATTTCTGTATTTATACATTTTTCTTTTTATTTATTAATATATCATATGTACATCTATCACCTAAATAAGCAAGGAATCAGAATTGAATCTATAAACAAACTGAACGGTGACGCTGGAATCAAATGTTATGCACTGAATATTTGAAAAAATAGATCTTTTTTATTACAAAAGCTGCACAAATAATATTATTTACAATTAAACATGTAAAAAACTACATATTGCTAGAAAAAAGATCAAATGAAAACAGTAATAATTACATTTAAATAGATTCATTATTCAGTTAACTTATTCCTCCAAATGTGTTGCTTCCCCTATGTTTTTCTAAGCATTTTAGAGACTGTTCCAAGCCTGTCGGATTTGTCTCCATGGAGTCCCAAGAATTGAGGCAACAATAAAGAAGAAAACCAAGACAAGACCCTGAGCCAGTGACTGAGAATATGGCTCACCTGGGGAAGAGAAAGGTAAAATCAATCACAAACGGAGCCATCATTATTCATCGTCATGTTTCGGCAGTGTAACTTGCACAGATGTTTCACAGCTCTGGGATCAATTGTACTCAATTATCAGTCACAACATTACATCTTAACATAAAACATTTCCAATAACCATTGATTCCTACCTGTGTAATACCTGGTGACGGGAAAAGCCAATTCAGGCCAACACACATCATTCCTGTTACAGTCATACTCTGTGAAGTTGATCTGAAACCTAGGAGAAGAAAAATGAAAAACTTTACAGATTAAATCAGGATCCCCCATACATAAAATGTTTAATTTGACAAACACTCTTTACTAGGACAGTCTCACTATTTGAGGAAGCACCTTGTTTTAGGTGGCCCTGCGTTGACAGGAATGTCAGTAAAGGTGACTGAGGAGGTGATGGGGAATAACTGAGTTTCCAGTGAGTCCACACATGGAGAGACAGCACCTCCTCCACAGTCCAGTGTCCAGGTGGTCGAGCTGTAGCTAAAAATGACCAAAACAGATTAACATGAATTACACTTCTGATGAAAATGAGTGCATATGGTGACTGACTTATGTCTATAAGATTAAAAGTGAATATAATCTTCCAGTCGGTCAATTTTTGGAACTAGAAATTTACAGACGTCACCAGCAACCATGCAGTGACTGGACAATGCTAGCTGTCAATCACAAGGTGTCCACTCATTCCCTCTAAAGGGGAACATATATATCAAATTGCAATTATATTCTACAGAAGACCAGAAACTAGCAACAGAGCCGATCAACTCATCAGGAAAATGTTGACTGATGGTAAAAATCACGTGAGAGTCGCCCCCTGGTGGCTAACAGCTACTTTCATCCTACTCCCCAGGCTTCATCTTTCAAACAACAAGGCTGGTTTCATTTTTGTATACAGTCTCTGATTGAAACGGTTAACCTGATACACACCTGACTTGCACAGCATGGATATTCCTTTGAGGTACACCATCTACCATTCCTGTGATTAGGCTCCAAACATGAATATGTTGGTGGTATGGAATCCCATAGCATGAACTTCTAGTGTTTCCCGTAGCTGTGCTGGAGTTCAGTGTCACAACTGTAAAGAGTCACATATTAAACCCAAAAGAAAAAGAAAACACAAACATACATGGACTGAACAAACATTGTGTCTGGACTGTATCCTTGCCAGCATCTACTGTACTTACAGCTTATTTTCACCCAGTCTGCCACAGTTAGTGGATCTGGGTTTCCACTATTTGCCACATATATGGCTGTTGTCAAAGCTTCCTGTAGAGAACGAACAGCCTGTCTGAATGAAAAAAAACGAAAACATTGCGTTTTATTTTAAGACAAATTCACATACACATTGTAAATTCATGCTGAACTACTGACCTTAAGAGATCACACTGAGCCAGATACTCCCCACTGACAGGAAGCAAACAACCGGACGTTGCATTTTCCCCAAATAGAACTGGTCTATTCTCATTGGTGACACAAAGTCCATCACTCCCTGTTAGCCAGATTGTAAAATGGTACTGTGTCCTTAAGTGCAGTTGTTTTTATTGATTGATACACAAATAATTGACTATTAAACTATGTGCAGAGAGTAAATAAACAGTATGACTTCACAGATTTTACCTGATTTCCAAAGATTGATTGGCGTCCTCTGTATTGACCCGGGGTTATTGCCTGAAGTGTTGGCAATTCCACCAATAACAGGCCTCCCCACCTGGTAACCTGTCATTCAAGATGAATGCATTACTCACTGCAGTGGACAGTGTGGTCTATTTTCTACAAAACAGCTTTCACGATGAAGTTCTTTATTTTGTTCTCACCTGGGTTCCCTGAATTGGGCTCACCCATGAATTCACCATTTAAAAACACAGCAGAGTACCTTGTAGTTAATGAAACTGTATAGGAGACACAAACAACAAATATTGGCACAAAATCCGTTAGAATTCATATAAAATTAATAATTTGTATTACAGGCACTTACCACTACCATTCAAAATGATGGTCCCGATGAAGTGTGTCAAATTAATACTTGTGATGCCATTTCCTTTCCAGTAGATTTGATAATCAATTGCTAGGGTCACATTCTCACATACAAGGCTCTCATCTGCAAATGAATATTAAAACATTTCAACTTTAAAGTCAATTTATGTTGTTGAGAATCTAATATTGATACGTTAGTGTCCATACCTGCAGCAGGGAGCACATTTGCTCTTGTAATAAACTGACTCAAGTCAGTGACCACTTCTTCAGTGACCTCCACATTAACGTCACCTTAAAGACAATGACATCCAAAAATAAAAAATCATGTGGATTCAAACACCTCCAGAATGTATTGCTATATTATGTTTAGGAGGTAAACAGACCTCCTTGCCCGTTATTCACTTGAATATTCAGATCAGGTGGTTGTGTTTGTAAGGGAGATGCAGTTGGACAGGTGTTTAGCAGAGTTACACATTCAACTTTAAAGTTTTTCAAAAATGCTACAGGAGCACGGTTCACACACTGCCCCAGCACTTTCTGCAGGAGAGAAGGATAAAATAGTGAAAGATATAATGTAAACATGCATTGGGCTGTAAACAACAGACGCACAACTAACCTGGGGAATAGTGAGGTACTCGTCAGTGACTGTTAAGATGGGACTTCCTTCTATATAAACATTAACTGGTACTGGAGCTGACAATGCCGGACTTTGGAACCTTGGACCAGGCTTAGACTTACTAGACGGGGTAAAGAAAAAAAGGCACATGACACATAAAATAAGCATTAATGAATATAAAATAATAATAATAATAAAAAATGTAATCATAACTCACATTACACCTCCCCGGTAAAAAAGCCCAAGGTGAGGGTTGTTCTCAGGCGGCGAATTGACACATAAAAATGGAAACCAATCTGGGGAGTTTTCAGTCAACTGCACTGAGCACTGATACTCTGGAGAAGGAGAGACCTGTCCACCAAAGGGCCCCAGGAGACAGTGGGATACAAATAGCTTCAACTCTTCTGTGGAGCAGTCCTGATAGAAAAAAAAGACAAATCACTGTTAAATCATACAGATGGAAAGTGAACAGTTATCTTGTTAAAATAATGCAGTATTAAATACCTTGTCACAGCAGCAGCGCACATCACAGGCTCTGGATGTTAGATCACAGGGACAAGAGCCCAGTGGTTGGAACGCTTGGTTTGGAATTGCTGTATTATTATCTGCAATACAGGGAATTAATATTTCTTAAAAATGGGGTACTTGCTAAGTGAAGGCCCTTTATAATGTTACATTTGAATTACCAGATCCAGCAACAGCAGGAACCAACAGTGCATATATCTTGGCCTGGATCAGCAGTGATGCCTGTGGGGTGCCATTCACACAGGCAGAAACCTGAAGAGTCTCCAGCACACAGAGTGGATTGGTACAGCAGTCTGTGTCATTCTCACCACACAAACGCAGACTTTTATCCAACCTCAGCTGAACTCGCACCGCAGCCTGAAGATAATACAATAAAGAAAAATGCATTCAACACAATACACCAGCTCTAATGCAGTAAGAATGGGAAAACCATTATAAATCCTATCTGTGAATATAATGAAAATGAGTGTCGGGTCTCACCTTTCCTACCTGCTCCTTTGTGACCACCCACTGTGTTACATTAGACACACATGACGGAGGACTAATGTTCCCTGTAAAAGAAAAAAAAACATCAATAACCACCAACAACACAAGTTGTGTACAGATGGTGTAACGAGGTTCAGAGCATATTGCACTATTTTCTCTATGCTGCTCATGTGTGCTCTAACCACAGAAAGCAAGTCTGAAGAGACTTAAAATTCTTCATAATGGTGCTATGAAAATATTGCTGAAGAGATCGAGATGGTGCACTGCCGTGCGACTGAGAAAGTGACCAAAATCTATGAGCATTATACAGGGTTCATGTCTGAACAGTTTCATTTTTAACAGCACCATTCAGGTTATGTTTTTCAGCCACATTTGTCTGTGGAGGGATTTGGATTAAATCATGTAGGGGTGTAAGTTAAAGCCCAAGGAAGAATAAGATTTTGGTGGTGATTTGGACACTGAGTTGTTAACCTTGTGACATGGGGAAGTGTTTTGACACTGTGGGAAACTGTGCAATCTTGGAGGAAATTTGCTCTTTCTGAGTGCTTTTTGTCGTCTTGTTTAAAAATTGGCCAGCTGTGTATTGTGTCTGTGTTGTTTTTCTTTCTTGTCTTACCCTTGAGTCTGCAATAAAATATTGCTTGCTCATTGTTTGATTTAACTGCTTAACACTTATATAAGCTATATAAATACGATTATTATGCCTTCCTTTTATATTTGAACGGTTCAGTAATAACATGATTATAGTATAATGACACCACTCATGTATTTATCCTCATCATCATTGTTAGAGTACTTGTTCAGTAATGCCTGCTGTCATTCCCATCACAGCTTGTACCTGTCGTGTTGGACGGAGACACTGTCCTCACAGTCAGAGACATGTCCAACGTGTTTCCCAGCAGAAGTGCAGACACGGATGGCCCAGTGGCAGTGAGAGAGGACGGCTGGAAAACTGTTCAACACACACACATTTATATATAAGAAAGAGGTTAAATGACAAAACCTTACAAGACAACAGACGACAGAGCACCGTACTATTATAGCTAATGTAGCATTAGCAGTCAGTTAGCAGTTTATGAGTAAACCGGATTAAACAGGAACTCACCAACAACATTTTGAGCGTTAGCCAAAGAAAATAGCAGTAAAACACACGTGAGCCGGCGGAAAATGAAGAAAAACACAAGAAAATCATGAGCCATTTGGTTTCCTTCAGATTACAGAGTCGACATATTTGTAAACTGTTGTCGGTGTCGTGGAAACGACACGAATCAACCAATCAAATCGTGGAACGGTTCTTCTTCTGAGCGTAACAAAAACATTCACAGACAGACAACAGCGACCCCTCTTGACCTGGAGCGGTACAAACGCCAATTATATATATTTTTATAATAATAATTGTTATTATAACACACTACTGTTACAAATAATAATAATAATAATAATAATAACACAGTTCAATGCAGCCATAAAATTAAATCCATAAAATACACTCAATTACAGATTGAATACATAAGATTCTCTTCCTTAATGGCCTAACCAGGTCTTACTATGGGATTCAGTTTGCTTAAGAAGTACAAATCAATAATCATAATCATAATAATATTACTAATAACATATATTATTATCAATATAAATAATCCAATATATATTGGACTTCTATTGGACTATATATAATTTGACTTCTTCCTCTCTAGGGGTCGCAATGATAATAATAATCTTATAATAATCTCTCTCTTTATAATATAATTATTAATATTATGTTACATGTGTACCCTCCAGCCTGTAGGTGGCGTCATATCGCTGTGATCCTACGTTTACCGCTGAATAAGAGTTACACCACGTGACCAGCAGGAGTTCCAGCTGCCCTGCACGCACGGTCCTGTCACCTGTGTAGTTTTTTTAAAGGTGTAGTTTGTAAAACAATGTCGTCGTTTGAAGAGCTTGTGGTCAGTGTGCAGGACTGTGTGGTCAGCGAGGATCATGTTCGTGACAAACTCCGCCTCTTCTGTGATAAACTCTCTGAATCCTCCAGGTTTGTGTGTTAATATAATAATAATCTACATTAACTTAATGACACGGTGAGTCTGTGACTGAATGATGTTGATTCCATGAACAGGAGCGCTGTTAAAAGATGTAAGGAGCGCAGTTTGGAGGAGGCTGCTCTTCTCCTCAGACAGATCTCACAGACTGAGCTCTGTGGTTTAGAGAAGAATCATCTCCTGCTTCTGGTCAGACTCCTCGTCTCCATGCAGCTGCAGACGGCCAGCATCTCCACAGCCTGTCGTAAAGTGGACCAGGTCAGACACACACACTTCTTTACTGTTTCTTTACTCTTACTAGTGAGATGGCAACATGGGAAATCACTGCTACTCTCTGTTTGCTTTGCAGATGCTGCAGCACTTGTCAAACGTGGACCAGCAGCTGGTTTTTAGAGAAATCCAACAGTGTTTACACTCCATGATCCACACTGACCAGGTACAGAGCTCTCACCTCACCTGTGCTTTTTAGATATTCATTGCAGATATTTCACCTTTCCTCTGTTTGTGTTTCAGGTATTGTCTTTTGAGGATCTACAGAGAGGTTAGTGTTCGATCAAGACGAAGGTTGTATATGTGGATTATAATGAGATAGTGAGAGCTAATGAGATGAAAAGCACTAACAATAATTTAATCTGTTATTGTAATAATCATGAATGGAGGAAAACATTAAGATCAATTAATGAGAAAAAGGAATACACATAACAATGTTATAAGTATATAACAATGTTATAAGCATATAAAAGTGTCTGAGTGTTGACATAAGTCTGTATTATCAGCCTGTATGTTCCTGGAGGACAGCACCGCGGGCCGAGACGTGTGGCGAGAGTCGTGCCCGTCCTTGCTGAGTAAAATTTCCGAGTTGTTCCCTGTTGTGTTGCAACACGAATCCCATAGAGATGGACCGCTGTGTTACATTGCCATCAAGGTAAAAGAAGAGCAGTGTTTATTGTTGACCGGACTGACTGTGTTCTCTCAGTTACTGACATGGGAACTGTGATCTTTGCAGCTGTGCTTGCAAACATTCCAGCTGTTGTCCACTGAGGTGTCTCCTCTCGTGTGGAACAAGGAGCACAGGAGTTCACCAATGCAGACGATCTTGCAGGCGCTCATGGACATAATACTTGGACAGGTTGCTTAAAAACGGTTTCTTAAAACATAGTTGTATTAATCAAAAGATGTATATCTCTTTTAGTTTTGGACCATTATTTTGTCTCATCAGTCAGTGTCATGTGCTGTGTCAGTGCTGCAACAGGGACACTCGTCTTCTGGCCGGCACTGCTGTGGCCATGCTGATCAACACAGCGTCAGAGAGCGGAGCTGGAGGAGCGGCTGCCTGGAGTCTGCTACACTTCTCTGACATAGGTAGGTAACCAGCAGCAGCAACACGGCAGGACAAATGTCCCCCGCACGTCCACAGAGATAAATAAACAGATTTACTGTATTGATCTCAAACTGATAGAAGATAAAATGCAAATTTACACAACCCTAACCCAGATTCCTGGGTGTGATGTCACGCGTGGTTGCCACTTGCATACACCGAAGCTATACAGAGAATAAGTATTGAATGAAGAGGTTATGTGATCCTGGGAGAGGTTTTTCCAGTTTTTCCTAATGTGATGTTGTGTTATGTAAACTTGATTTGATCAGAACTGTTATTTCTGTTATTTCTCCAGAGCCTTGGCCTCTGACCGTTGGCGCTCTTCAGATACAGTGTGTTCCTGTAGGAGGAGATGGGGTGGCGAGGCTGGCCGTGAGCAGGGGCCTCCTCACCTGCTGTCGACCTCACGTCTTGCTCAGCTCAAGTGTGGACGACACGGATGTAAATTTATGTTGAGACGAGATCAAAAACATAGCCCGCTTTTTGTTCCGCTCGCTCAAATCACTTTTCTCTTTTCAGACGTGTTTACTGCTGAAAGGTTTGTTTCCTCTCGTCTACGCTTTGTGTGAGGAGAAGCTGGATTGCCACTACTTTGCCTTTGAAGGTGAGTCACACTCACACAGTTCATTCATTCACATGTTTTGATTGGGTGATATCGTGTGTTCATAATGTATGACTTGTTGCAGTGTTAACACTATGGCTGAAGAGAGTGAAAGAACACTTGGCCGATATCTGGAAGACGACGGGTGTCTGCCTTCTGTCTGACAACAGCGTCCTGCTGCAGAAGCTCATTGACATTATCTGGACCAATGCAGAAAGCCCAGTGAGTGCAGTTTTGTGACTTTTCAAAAGTAAATGGATAATAACATAATCCAGGGCAGTGTTTCCCAACCCTGGTCCTCAGGGAACACTGCCCTGCATGTTTAAGATGTTGCCCTGCTCCAACACACCTGATTCAGATGAACAGCTCGTTATCAGGCTTCCGCAGAGTTCGATAACGACACGTTTATTTGAATCAGGTGTGTCTGAGCAAGTCAACTTAAAATGTAAAATGGTCCCCCTAGGACCAGGGTTGAGAAACCCTGGTATACTTACTCTTAAAAGAAGTACAATGTTCATGCATTATTATGATTTTCTTCTCATCATTTAGACATACACTCACAAGCTGCTTATCTCATCCAAAAGTGTTAGAAGTGGCTCCTGGTGTGGTCTTCTGCTGCTGTAGCCCTTCTGTTTCCAGGGTTGTCCGCATCCCTTGGATGGAAAAAACAAGTTGTTATTTGAGAACTGTTGTGGCATTTTCACCCAGAGAAATGCTGCTCACTGGATATTTTCTCTTTTCCACACCAGTTTATCTTGCACTAACAAAGATGCCACATTTAATGTCACTTAAAACACCTTTCTTCCTCATTCTGATGCTCAGTTTGAACCTTACCAGCTTGTCTTGACCATGAATATATGCCTACATGTTGCCATGTGATTAGCTATTTGCATTAACGAGCAGTTGTACATGCATACCTAATTGGCTGGTGAGCGTATGACCTCGTTCACACCTGGTATTAACAATCACGTGCCGTATGGCCTCACTTTTGGAAATGGTTTGAGGACGTATCAGAGCATGCATGAATGTAATCCATCCTCAGGATGCTTTTAAGAAACATTTGGGCATTTGAAGTTGAAGCTGATGCCCTCAGTTGATGTTACGTGTTACAGCAGCGGGAGTAGGGCTTTGATTCACTCAACTGTACAGTCAGATAGTCGTTTAAAAAGATCATTTTGTTCCTGGAAACATTGTGTTTAAATAAAGGACAGATAAGCCAGATCCAGTCTCATGAAGACACAGGAGTTGCATACAGGATGCATTTTAATGCCAGGTGTAATCAGTTCTATTTAGCTCCATCAGATGACTGAGGGCGTTCATTCCTCAGTGACATGTGACTTCTCTGCAGGTGGAGGGTGTGTCAGAGTTTGTGCGCAGTGCCCTCTCTCTGCTGCTGGACATCTATGAGACGGACTGTGTGAAGTTTTGTGACACAAAGAAGACTCTGCATTTCACTCTGCTTCAGCGAGCCATCAAACTACCCTGGGAAACCAAAGCCAAATATCATCATCTGTGTGCATTGTTGCCATATCTGGGCACAGACACGGTGAGGATGAAGTGTTATTACAGAGATGATGATGTTATAATGTACTGAATTGTCATCTTAATTCATCTTGTCCCTGTTTTCACTTAGGTGCTTGATCAATATGTCGATTTACCCAGTCATCTCCTCAAGGGCTTGTCAACGAATCACCTGTCACCGTGTGGATCCGAGCTTTATAAATGTCTGATCCAGCAGCTGAGGCGAGAGCTGTGCGACAAGTCAGAGTCACACACCGAACTGGATCTGGCCGATGAGTGGGCGAGGCGATGGCAGTCCGTCCTGCACAAGGCACTGACGTCGGATGTGACTCTTCTGCAGAACAACGGCTCAACACACTTATTGCCCTGCACCTTTCAAGTCTTCCCTTCTTCTGTGAATCATCTGCTGGCCTCTCTGGACCCATTCACCCCCGGACACCTCCATGCCTGGGCCTGCATCATGAGCTCCTACCGAGCCACGACAGGAGGCTCTCCCTGGGCTCTACAGGGCAGCTCGGCTCTTGAAACCCTCCAGCTGGCTCTGGGATCTGCAGATGACAAAGTCCGCCTTGCTGCTCTCAGCCTCCTCTGCTGCAGCCCGAAGACCAAAGACACCCCGACCACAGAGGAGATGTCAATAATGATGAGGTTTATTCCTCAGAACCTAAACTGTGAGTCTGCACCTTTTCGCCAGCATTTTCAGGCTGGAGTGAAGAGATTTTTGGCTCGTATCAGAGATGGCTGCTTGGCACAAGTAAGACAACGGAAGAGCAAAAAGAAAGAAGAGACCTCTTGCTCAGAGAGGACACATGAGTCATTGGAGCAGGGAATAGGTGAGATAACTGAGAATTGAGAGAAAGCACGAATGCAACAAAATGCCATAAAACATCACTACCATATTCATTTACTGCATTGTTTGTAGGGCTGAAGGATTTGGGGAGAATATCCAATTTCCAACAGATTGTGATTTGATATGTGATATTTAAGTGGAGCTACAGTTCAATATTACTATGTTATAGATGTATCACATGATGGAGCATTACAACATGAGATAACACCAAAATATTAACTTTTATAATTTAATGCATACATGAGAACTTATTGAAATGAATTGTTTCCACACATGTGTATGTGGTATTTTGATTTAAAATAATCTAATCTTTTTCCTTATATTCTTTTTTTTTTTTAAATACACCCCTGCAGGGTTTGTGGAATGGTTGGGTCAGCTCCCGTACAGTTATCTGTCCCCAGGACACAGTTATCAGAGGAAGAAGACCGTGTTGCTGATGCTTTCTGCGGTGCTGGAAACCTGCACAGACACATGGAGCCCAGACAGGAAGAAGGGACAACCTCCAGGTCCGTTTTGTTTTTACCTTCTTTGCCAATTAAATTCTAAACACTTGGAAAATGTGGCACTGATATTTGATTATATGCAGATATCTTATCCAGTAATATCTAACATTTCATGTTGTTTACTATCATATCATTTAAAGTTTGTAATGAAGTTTGTGAAATCATTGCAGCAAACATGGGTTCTCTTATTGCCTGTGCCAGACAAAGAAGAAAGTGGGATTTCTTTAGTCGGACAAAACAGTTGGTTCTTATCAGCTGTTTAGAGGATTCTACAAATGAGGTAGAGCTTCTTTCACGTCCCTCATACATTATATCCGTTCCATTGTTCTAAAGTTGAAGACAGAACAAACATGACCAAAAAAATGATCAAAATTTTCTCTTACAGATACGAGAGCTCTCAGCTGGGCTGTTGTTAAAATTTTTCCCGCCCAGTTTTCCAGACGACATTGCTACAGTGCTGCTCCTGCGGACCAAACATCTTCTGTGTAGCCCTCGGGTGCAGGAGGCTCAGATGGGAGCGCTGATGATGAAGGTCCTCCTGCTGAAGTAAGCCCCGCCTCCTTCACACCCTTGTTCATCGTGGTTACGTCTGAAAAGGATCCTGCAGTTAACAATCGCTCTGTGTGTGTAGATCACAAAACCAGCCTGAAAACTGCAGACTGAACCCTGACAGCAGTGGAAGCATGGTCAGGTTCCTGGTGAAGCAGCTGGAGGAGCATTATCTCACAGCCAAGGCAGAGATGATGCTTGCTGCCAGAACCAAGCCCATACATGGTGAGGCTGAGAGGATTCAGTGGCAGATGTTGAATATACTCCCCATTGGTTTGTTTTTATAAGTGTAAAAGTATAGTATAGTATAGTAAAAGTAAATTAAAATAAAGTAAAAAAAATAGTTATAATAGTTATAAATAGCTCATATCCTTTACCAAAAACATTTGTTAGTACTTACAAGCAAGGGCCTTGTTTTATGGAGGCCACCATGTTTCTACAGCAGCCTAAAACTCTAGTGTTGTCCGCATTGGCGAGGCTGCAAACAGGTTGGAGTTTGACTGAAAACACACCAAATTATGTTACATCATTGTTTTTGTTCACAGTGACCAAATAGGAAAAATAAAAAATAAAATCAACAACATCAAAACTCACCTAAAGTTTCGCACTGCAGAATTAAAGCTGAACAAAGTAAATGGAGGATGTCTCCGCTCACACAAACCTGATGCAAGAATCTGTTTAAAAAGGAAAAACAAGAAAGTGAAAGAGAGAAAAGTGTTCTAAAAGAGTGTATTCATCCTTTTTCGGTGTGTGAAGGCCACCACAGTTTCCTGATGCACTTAGGAAAGGCAGGAGTTCTCCATTTGTTGCACTCTGCAGTCTCCACATTAGATGTCACTAATTCTTACACACTGGACCTTTAAGCCCGAGAGAACAGTTCTAACTTCTTTAAAACCTGACATCATTTATTTCCAGGCGTCGTAAGTGCACTTCAGAGGTGTTTGGTCGAGGCAGCCGATCGTGTCTTTGACACACTTGACTGCAGTCTGATAACAGAGGTGCTGGACCTGCTGGAGAACATCTCTCTCCTGCTGCTGGGGGTTCTCTATGGAGATCTTCAGTCAACAGGTCAGAGGCTACAAGTGCAAACCTTTTACATTACGCTGCTTAAATTGTGTTTATTCTTTTAAAAAGCAGATGACGATCATGCTTTTTAAATAGGCTTTTAGTTTAACAAGAGTTTTGTGTATTATTTTATCTGAGAAAGGTGTTATGTCACTTTACTTACAGTAAATTGTTCTTTCCTGTAGAAGCCCCACCTTCTTTTTGTGATATGGGAAATGCCATCAGCTCGCTGATAGCCCAAACATCTGCAGGAGACCCTGTTGACGGAGAGGAGTGTGTCCTGCTGTCTGAAGATCATAGCCTCGTTCTCACCTGCTGCTGGGTTTCCCTCAAGGTCAAACACAACCACGAGACACGTCATTCCATATTTAAACATTTTAGGAAAATAGCAGACATCTGACATTTAGTTCAGTGTGTTTTCTGCTTGAATTGTGTGTTTTCTTGTTTATAGGAAATAGGAATCTTCTTAGGTTCTTTGGTGGAGAAAATCCTCTCAGAATCCAAACCCAGCAAAAGGCTCGTAGAAAAAGAGGATTTAGTCCGAGCATCAAAAATATTCAAGAATATTCTCCTCAAATGCCGTCACTGGGTAAGTTTTATAAATCCTTCCGGAGATGTTGGGAGTCTGATGCTCCTCAGCAGCCATGTGCATTTTTTAAAGAACAAACTTCTCTTCACCAGGGGGCGGTAGAGGGATGCTGTATTGGCTTCACCAAGTTCTGTGCCTCTCTGTTGAGCAGCAGCGATCAGGAGCTCAGAGAAATTCCAGCTCATATGCTGAAAGAAGTGAGTAAAGGTGTAAATGTGTGATTCCCAGAATGTGGGCCGCAAAAATAGTAGACACATTATAATTTCTTGATTAAAATGTCAAATTATAGTTGTTTACTTTTGTTCATTCATTAACAGAAACATTAGTTTTAGTGGTTGAATTTTATGCTTGATTATTTTCTGACTTTTCAGAGAAGGCCAGTGAGCTGACTCAAATTTGGGTATAAAAAGTTGAATTCAATTGTTATTTGCCAAATAAATAACAAAAGCATTTTTAGTTTTAACTCATTTTTGAACGATTTCTAAAATATTTATTTTTTCAATTTTTTTTAAGAGAGGGGTGGTATGTAATTAACATAAACCCTGGATTGATGGATTGATGGATTTTCTCATGTTATAGGGATTACAGGTCGTGCAATGCCCTCGTTCCACGTCGGTGACTCGGCGCGCCGCAGGTTTGCCGATGCTCATCCTGTGCGTCGTCTCAGCAGAGGAGTCCAGTAAAGCCAGACCACTGTTGTCCCACAGTATGCAAACCCTGCTGGACACGGCCAAAACGCCTCTGCCTGACAACTGGGACCAAACACTCGACCTTCCTCAGGTTTGTGTTTTTGTAAACAAAGAAACAGGTTCGAGAATATTGGTCAGACGCGATCACGTTATCTTCTCTGGTCTCTCACAGGTGTGTGCAGTTCACACTCTGCAGGCCCTCGTGCGCGGCTCAGGTCTGGGAGTCGCTGTCCTTCAGTTTGCTCCTGCTGTAGCCATCCTGTCCCTCACTCTGCTCAGCTCTCGCTGCTGGGCCATGAGGAACGCTGCACTGCAACTCTACAGTAAGAAGCAAGCACATTAAGAGCTTTTTATATCCTGTATGTTCACTGTGAATATTGATTTAGGACAAGGGATTACTCATCAATAGAATATAACAGCAGTGTATACGCAGTAATAAAACAAAATTGGTGGAGCCAATTCTGTCCAATCTGCCCAGTATGGATTATTTGTTTAACTGTTTAATCCAAAATGGCTGGAAAGCTGCTGATCAAACACTAATTGCAGGAGCTGTAACCTGTGAATCTGATTTGTATTTATCAACATACAGTATTATTATAATCATCCTACCTTGTCTCCCCTACTCACCCCTAACATACAGCAGCCAGATGATCAAATAAATAAGTTATACAGTGAAATACATGAATAAATATGAAATAATTATTTGAGGAGAAAGGGTTAATTAACCAAAGCGATGGTTGCTGTGTTTGAGTGAGACTTCTTCACAACAGTTGCTTCATTAGTAGTATTCAATATTCAAAAATATTCTCTGCACGTTCATAGACTTGACACTGATTGAAAGTCGCGTTCCCAGGTTCTCTGTGCTCGCGAATGCTCGGCCAGCGACCCAGCAGTGAAGACAGTGGTCCCACCCAGCACGCCATGTCCCCTCCCACCTTCTTTTTCCACTACCCTGCTCTCCAGTCTTTCCTCCTCGGTGAGCTGAAGGAAGCGGCACAAGACCTCGAGGGGCGACCCGATGAGGCCAAGCTCCACCTCCAACCTTCCCTCTACCCCGTCCTCACCCTGTTGGCCCAACTCCAGCCTGGCGTCCAAGACTCGACAGAGTGATTACTCTTTACTTATTACTACACAGTTTAAAGTCAGGTTAAAGCTGCAGTCTGGATCTTTATGTTTTAATGTTGATGTTAAAAGTATATATATATATTAGTCTTCCTGTTCTTTATGAAAAGAAACGGGGCTCTGTCAGGCACTACTATCAGACCTGACTGTGGGAGCGCTTGTGTTTATACACCAGCAGTGCAGGGGTGGGCGGGAGACATTAAGCATTTATCCCGTAGAACTGCTCAAAGACCGAATTTTTTGCGCATTAGATTTTATGTCTGAAAGTTTTTGTGGGCACTTCTTTGTGTTTTCAGTCATCAGAGCTAAAACTACACTTTTTTTTTTGCCTTATTGTTGTGATGACTTTAAATTAATCTTATTTTCTTTTCAGAACATTGTCAGACTTCCTGCCTCCTTTACTCCAGCTGTCTGACAGTTCTATATACAGTGTGAGAGTGATGGCCTGTAAGGCTTTGGTTGCCATGACTCCCCCCTCGGAGTACATGAACATCCTCGTCAAACTCACGGCTCAGCTGCCCGGGCGACAGCAGCGCTGCTCTCACAACCGGCTCCACGGGCAGCTGCTGCAGATCAAAGCCATTCTAGAGAGAAGTTTAACCCTAACCACAGACAGGTGAGCTGTAAAAGAAGCTCTATATTCATTCATTAAACATTTCCCTGGTTATTCGTTCACCTGATACCATCAGGCTCCTGCACCCTGCTGTGTTTGTGTTCTCAGAGGCCTCTCATCTGCCCTGACTGAGGCGCTGAGCAAGGTGGACGCGTCACTGTGGCTGGTGACTGAAGCGCAACGCTGCCCTCTAGTGAGAGCAGTCTACCTAGAAGTGGTAGAGTTGCTAAGAGGATACTGCTGCGAGACCTTCCTGTCAAAGCTCAGTGACACGCTCATGCATGACCTTCACGTTCCTCAAACGGGGCTTCAGGTGCGTAATCGTGCACAAATAAAATTTGACTTAAGGTTTGGTTCTCATTCAACTTCAGCAGTTTCTCTGGGCATATCCACGTCACATCACACTTCCAAAACACTGTTTTTTTAGAATGCAGCAACAACTTTCAAAGCAGGTCAAACTGGTTTCTTTGCCCACTGAGAAGTGAAATAAGGTTTGAACCCCCCCCAGCATCCAGATAATGGAATCAGTTGCTGAAGGAGAGGACGTCACAGACACAACAAGCTTTTTCTATTTTTAGAGGGAAATGCAGTGCTGATAATCCACTGTCTTTGTGATGATTTATTTTCTTAGTTGAATGTGTTTTCAGCAGCACCCAGGCTTTGCATACCTAGTTACAATGAGCATGACAAGAGAGTGACCTTCAAGTGATTTGGTTAAAAAACACCTCTGGCTTCTTCCATGTCTTTTTTTTCTTTTTTACATGTGTTTTCTGTTTTCTGAATGTCAGGGTGTTTTTTGGCCTTGATTTGCAACATCACATTCCTGCCTTCTTATTAGATACACAGTAATTGTGGGGAAAGTTCCCCTTCAAGGTCTGTAAGAAACACATTTGACTACATTATACTTCTGCTTTACCTTAAAAGACAGTTTGAGCAGTTAAGTTTGAAAAACCAGAAAGCTTGTTTTAATTATTAAAAAAAAACATTAAAACTGATTCATTGATTATTGAAACAGTCGATGATGAATTTAGGAATCAATTAATTATCCTTTAATCAAATAATTGTTGCAGCCCTAGTACTTTACCTCAGCTTGAAACTTTACTGAAAAATAATAATTGCAAATCAAATCTCCCAGTCATTCAGCCCCAATGTTACTCTCTTGTTGTGTCTCTCCACTCTAATGAAATAATGATTATAAGATACGATTAGTTTAGATTAATGCTCTGCTTGTATTACATAGAGAATCAGTGTCATATTTGTTGTTCATTTTGAATTACACAGATCTGACAGAATAGTATAAGGACTAAAGCTACTGGTTGTGAATGTGAACAGCACAGCCAGCCGCAGCTTTTCTGTCTGGCTGTGGTGATTAAATTATTCACCTGGTGGTTATATCTATTTAGGTGCTGTGGGTATAGTTACAGCAGCTTTATCTCTCCTTTCTCCTGTTTGTCAGGGGATTATTGATTATTAATCTCAGGAACATGCACATGCCCCAGTTTATATTTTTACTTAACCAGTGAGGTCATGTCTGTATGTTTACCTATTTGTAGGATTACTCAACA
Organism: Solea senegalensis; assembly: GCF_019176455.1. Lineage (NCBI taxonomy): Eukaryota > Metazoa > Chordata > Actinopteri > Pleuronectiformes > Soleidae > Solea > Solea senegalensis. Next base: position 8,224,029 of record NC_058025.1, on the reverse strand, counting down.
ACTCCTGAACTGGTTTTCATGAATTATTTATGATCCAAGAAAAGTGTAAATGTAGAAGTTATCTCATTTATTGAATGAAAGGTTCTTTATCAGAGGTTTATGTTCAAGAAGCACCTTCTAGCTTTTAATGTTTAATCTTTGTCATCTCCACAGGTTGGTTTGTCGTCCTTTCATCAACGGGCCATTAACTTTCTATGTGCCGATCTGAAGTTGGCGTGCCAAATTTGGAGCGGCTTCTTGGCAGCGAGCCCTGACCTGAAGCTCTCACTGGTTACGTGGGTGGTGGATGGGCAGGGTTTACAGCAGACCAGCCTGAGAGAGTTAATCCAGAACGTGCTGCAGGTAAGACTGCCTATATTTATTGAACTATACTGCCCTCACAATTTCCGAATGAATGCAAAGTATGTACAAAATGCTCTTAGTAGAGTAGCTCCCGGAAATAAACTGAACTGTACTGATTGACCAGATTTTTAGGGCATATTCTAAGAGGTGAGTGCCAGGATTCAAATTGTGACAGAAGAGACCAGGAGACCTTGAATCTTTGGATATATTTTTATTTTTATCCTGTTCGTCTTGTTTTGCTGTTTCACAGCAGTTGGCGTCCTCCTCCTTGTGGCGTATGTAAGCCAGTGCAGTGTTTCATTGTTCAAGTCAATAAGCCCGGGATCGTCTTTGCGGACAAACGTGATAACAAACATGATGTTTATTGGCAATGGGACCGGCCAAGGTAAACCTTGGGACTTTCAAGATGTTCTTATTGTGCACGTGGTTCTCCTGCAATAGGATCATGGTCATGTTGTTTTTGCTATTTGCTCAAGGATGTTGGTCTTGGCGGTGGTGAGGCCTTCTACGTTGAACTCTTACATTACTGCATCCTTCTCCACCTTTTTTGTATTTGCTTTCAATTCCCGTCTTCTCTTTTTGCAGATACTGGTTTATCATAGTTTGCACACTGTTTGCACTCTGCAGAAATGCAGAAATTAGAGCAAAATGGGTGTGTGCTCCTGTGCCACTCACACGCACTTTTGTGTTGGTCTTGCTCTTGACTTTGTCCTGAGCTCTAAAAGTCAGTGTACTGAGACCTTGGTTGAATAGCCATTCGACATTACCTTAGCACGATGTAGGAGATGAGTCTCACAATGGCAAACACAATGCACTGAGGCGACAGTGAACATTGATGCTGTGTTCACACCAAACGCAATTTGTCTTGCAACATACAAACGACAAAATCGATGTACAGACGCGAGTAGAGTCGTCCGGGCCGCACTGCCATAGCTCAAGTTGAACATTTTTTACTTTGGTGTAGATGACGTGATGACCAGTCAGCGTTGAGACTATGCAGATTACGTTAGTACTCGCCAGACTCTCCTTCCAGTTTATCCAGTAATACTTTTTCATGACGAGCAGCTAATTTACGTCTTGCTAGTTCGTAAGCTTCTGAAGTTAGCGGTGAAACTCGCCAAGTTGTGTCCGGCTCCAGGTGGTGTTTTGAAACCACACACAACGGTGGTATATTCCCTTCCACAAGAGATGGAGTGCAACAATGCGTCTGATATTAGCCATGATTGATGGTGAAAACAAAAGAAATGCTTCTGTCTTCTCTTACGGCCAAAATAGGTTTATTTCCGGAATTGCACTAAAATGATCCCACGTTTGGTGTGAACGCAGCATACTGTAAGCTCCTTATCTGCAGCTCCTCTCAGTTCTTTTAAAGAGACTGCTGAATTTTATCCACCATGATTTCTTCTGTAACTTCTTAACCCTGTTTTCAAGAGCCATCACTTTGTCCATCATTTTTTCTGAACGTGTTGTTATCCCACATTCTGTGGTTTCAAGGGCTGTCCGACTTGTGTCAAGAGAATCCTGCAGACTGGACAATTCACCCTTCCACCCAAGTCTTTCTTTCTTTCCCTCTGCTTTTACATGAAGCAGTGCTGCCTTGAGTTGCGAGGTTTCCTGGATTTGTTGAGTCAGGAGACATAACTTTTCCAGCGCCCTCTCGCAGTGGGATTTCTTTATCCTGTTTTGGACCCGAGCCACTGCAGTTGTGATTTTGGAGGTTTCCTCAGTCTCCCTGGCTAGACGTGTCTCAACGTCCATTGTCTTCTCTGTCTCAGCATTCACAGCTTCATTGAGTTCAATGATCTTCTGGTCGGCATTTACCACCAGCTTCTTCACTGCAGACAGTTCAACGATAAGGCTTGCTCTCTTCTCACTTGCAGATTTTAAATTGGATCTCAGGCTCTCAAGCTCTTTGCTCAGGTCACAGTTTTGCTGTGCCTTATCAGAGAGCCTCATCTGCTTCTTCTGCAGGAGTCGAATCAACTCTAGTTTTGGCTTCTCACAGAGGCCCTGTTTTGTCAAATAATTCTCCCCTGCAGAGGCAGCCGTCTCTCTCCCTGCACACTGTCTACCTGTTGACTTAAATAGTCGCAGAGTGGCATCTGTCCCAGTCCTCCAGACGATTTGGTCTTCAGCTTCCTCTTTCTTCAGAAGAGCAACAGTTTTTTTCTTAACTGTTGGCTTTGTCACTACCAGCTTGTTAATTTCTTTGTCAAGCTTTGTCTGATTTTGAACTATGTTCAAAAGAATAGAATTTCTGTCAATGATTACATTTTTATCTGCAGCAACATTTCTGTTAGTCCTTGAATTTCTATCCACGAAGGCAAGATTTCTGTTTGTGCTGGGATTTCTGTCCACGTCAGTGTTTGTGTTTGTGCCGGCATTGGTATCCACATCGACATTTATGTTCTTGCTGGGATTTCTTTCCAAGGCAACGCTTCTGTTTATGCTGGGATTTCTTTTCATGTTTAATGCTCTATCCACACTGGCACCTGTATCCGCTCTGACATTTGTGTTCACAACAAGATCTGTACTGGTGGTGGGATTTGTGCTACAACAGAATTCCTCTTTCTCCAAATGCAGTGCTGGAGTTTCACACATTTCTGAGCACAGGACGTTCTGGTTGGTTTCGGGCCTAACCAAAACCAATCCAAACGAAAAGTTAGCTAAAGGAATGTAAGACTTCTTTTGAGTCTTGATCTTTGGTCTTTCATTCGGGGCCTGTTTTAATGTCTGTCTCTGCAGTGAAGGGTACTCGGTATCATCCAGCTTCAGGGGGAGTTCATCCTCTTTCTCAAGCTCTGTTTTCCATGGGTTGGTTTTTGGAACCTCTGCAAGTTCAGCCTCACTTGGTGCAACCTGCTTGTCAAGTTCTTCATTGACCTCTCGTCTTCCTTTCCTTCCTCTCCTCCCTCTTCTTTTTTCTTGTTTTGCTGTAGTTGCCATCTGTGATGTTGTATTGTTGCCTCCTTTTCTCCTCTCCTTATCTCCATCTCTCACACCCGCATCAAGCTTTCTATCCATCGTGATATTATTCATGCAGCGTTTTTGGCTTGTGCTAAATTTTTTATTCATGTTGATTTGGGCTTGACCTTAAATGTCTGTTTATGTTAATTTAGGTTTATGCTACAATTTCTATGCATGTTGAGACTTTGGCTCGTGCTGAAATTTCTTCTCACGTTGAGATTTCAGCTTGCGCTAAAATTCCTATTTAGCCGAGATTTCGGCTTGGGCTAAAACTTCATGTTGAGATTATCTTCTCAAGCCTCCGTGGGCAGGCAGTGACATCAAAAACATGAAAGGTATCTATTCCAAGGTATCAGTCACAGTGTCATCAGTTCAGAACTACAGGAAGTGATGTCATCATGAAGCTCTTCCTGAGGTTACTCCCATTTTTTCCCCTTTAAAAAGGTTTTTGAGGAGTTTTTCCTCACTCAATGTAAGGGGCTAAGGACAGAGGGCGTTGATGTTGGACTATATAAATAAAATTGAATTGAAAAAATTGAAATGATTCTCTGTACATTCAGTCAAACCTCGAGGAGGCATTGTTGTGCCACAGTGTGGGATACCGCAGGACCTTCCTCACAGCCCTGATACAAGTGATGACCGGAGGTGACTCGTCTTTACGTCAACATCATCCTCAGTCAGACTCACTACAGACGTCGGTCTTGCCGGAGTGTCTGGATATATTGCTTGGTGACCTGGAGGACCAGCATGGTGGGCCAGAGTTTCTGTCCCAGGCTCTCTGTGCTGCTAGTCTGCTGCTGCCCCAGTGGTCAGATTCAAGGTTTAAACCCCTTTTTGTTTTATTTTCTTCATAATGCATACTGCTACACTTGTACCTGCAAATCAGACTTTTATGCATCTTTGTATAAACTTAGCCCAAAGATGTCCATGGTCCTGCGCTGGTGTAGCATCTTGGAGCGCCACCGGTGCCCAGATGCTCCTGAAGAGCTCAGGATGGCGACTGCTGAAGCTCTGTGTGCGGCCGGAGTTCCACTTATGAGCCACAATCTGAGAAAATCTGCCCTCATGATCAGGTATCTACTGGATTTAAGACATTCGTTGTCAAACATATAAGTAAAAACATTTCATGAAATAGTGAATCTTTCTGGTTTAGGCTGATCAACACAGGTCTTTACCTGCTGCAGGACCAAAGCCAGCAGGTGAGGATGAAAACTGCTCGTTTCACCTCCATGGTGCACCATGCGAGAGCAGAGGACGGGCAGGGCAGTGTCTACCACATGCAGGTCAACCAAGCTCTACCGTTTCTGCTGGACCTTCTGCTGGAGGAATGTGTTGATGCTCCTGGTGCCCTGGAAGTGCTGCTGTGTCACCTGCCTCAGCACGACCTCAGCTTAGTGCTGAGAGAAGCCACAGAGAACGGGTTCGTGTGAGACACCTTAAGCTACACACCCTCATTGGCTGGGCATTGTTTTACTGTTATTATTCCTGTCTCGTTCAGATGTTCCAGTTTGTATGAGCAGGATGAAGCCAATGTGTTTGCAGAGCCCGCTGTGATGTCGGCCCTCGTGCTGCCCTACCTGCTGCAGACGGCTGACAAATACTCCGAGTCCTCTGCTTTGGCTCAGAGTCTGAGTACATGGGCAGAGCAGAGCGCTGCACAGGTGTCACACTGCCTTGAAGTGTGCAAGGAACTCCAGCCAGGTACCACATTTGCTTGTCCTTAAGAAGTTGCTTGACACATGGGAATCCAATAGTTGCTGAAGCAGTAGAAGGTTTCTTTTTTTAACCAAAGCTCAAAGTAACTCAAGTAACTCCTAACAAGTTTTAGGCCACACCAAGGTGCTACTGATTCAATGACATTTGGAGAGCTATGACTTGGATTAATGACACTCCACTCTAAATCTAATTGGATTAATCAAAATGTCAATTGTTTTTCTCTCTCAAGCTGAGACATTGACCCAGGCCTGGCTGTCTCTCCTCGTGGACCCCCGTTTCCACAGCACACTGTGTGTCCTGTTCACCAGGGCTGCCTTCCTCCTTCGATTGCTGAAGAATTCCGATGATTTACGACACCTGTGTGATCCGTCTTCCCTACAGAAGCAATTACAGGACGTTTTACATCAGCTCAGACACAACGGTGTCCACTTTCCCTCTGCCTTAACAGCTGCTCTGGATGGAGAGCTGCCATGTGAGAGAGGGGACACTCTGTGAGCAAAGCCACTGTACCTCATGACTAGTTATTTAATAGTACAGGGTTCCCACGTGTCCTTTGAAAATCACCCTGAATAGACATGGTTGATATTTAGGTAAATGTCTCCCTTTACGTTTGTTTACGATGCCACCTACTGTTTCATGCCCTGCATTGCTTGATGTACGTAGACTAGGCCTACGCAGAACAAACGTTGATTAGTAATTATTAGCGGTGTTGTAGACTGTCTCTCTCTGTCTCTCTGATACAAGATTCCATACAGAAAAGTGAGCGGGTAATGTTAAGCAAGAGAAGAGCAACTTACGTGATGCCTGGGAAATGAAAATTCTAAGATCTTTGGATCAACAAAGAAAATTACAGACTGACTTTGACCAAGATCCAAAAGCTGCAAATCAGTAAAAGTGGACGCTGTGAGTAGCAAAGCAGGCATCTCCCATTTTCAGCTGTGTCAGGACATTCGGTCCTTGAATTTGAGGGAATTGGTCCTGGAGAGTCCTTGAAAAGTGCATGAATTTGGTCATGGTTCTATGCGAATGAACGGCGCCATTTCACTCCGCACTCAAAATCCATGGACATTGGCCAATATATCACAGAACCTGTGAGACTGAATCTATCTGACGCTGACACTGACACCTAGTGCTTGGAAACAGAGCGGACATTAATCCTGACCTACAGTAACCTGACATCTATTATGTACCATGTGTTTGAAGAGGACTGTAGCAACAGTTGACAATAACATCACAATGTTATATTTTTCTACAAGCTTTATAGAATGTATGATGTAAATTTTATGACGCTCTATTCACTTTTTTAATAATAAAGCATTTTGTTATGCAGAGGAAAAACCATTAGAACGTCCCCAGATTACACATTATGCTTATTATTCCCACAGCTAAGTTGTTTGTCATGTCTCAGCATCATCATCATCATCAGCAGCAGCAAGGCTCTCCCTCAGACTGAAGCACTGACGTAATGCAACAGCATCTGCAGAACTAGCAGCTTGATGCCCAGGGAGGCAATATAGTGTACGCATTATTGCTCCATTAGAGGCCTTTGGCCTGGATAAGTGTCCATTTTCAAACCACACAAGGTTTGAAGATGATTGACTGAATTTGATGGAGACATGGAGTTTGTTCTCGTACGTGTAGTCTGCTGCGCAGCAGTCTTACATCAGTGCATCATCACCTGACAGAACACTGCTTGTGTTTAGGATGGGTGTGGAACACTCACACGTGGTTAATCATATTAGACAAATGTGCATGGACGTTTTTATTGTTGTATCCTAATGTTTCATTACTTGGTTAGTGGACTGCAACAGTGTTTGCAGAAGGAAATTTAAGAGGTTTCTTCAGTGCATGTTGAAGCTGCTCCTCTTAAAAGGAATACTTAACCGATTTGCATTTATCTTTTTCTATCTAAAGTATTCCTTTAAATTCAACACGCTGTGAACTCTGTATTACTGTCACTAGCTCTCATGCACTGGAGGGTTTGTTTCCTTGACATGGAGAATTGCCTTCTAAGGTCTTGAAGGTTTGGCTGCAGCACTAATTCTTATTCGAGAATTTTTTAATTTTTCAAATAGTTGACGAATAATCCTGGTGAATATTCTAATAGCATTTTTGCACTTTTTTTGCTTCCATACCACAACAAAATCTATAATAATTTAAAAGAACCAAACCAAAACAACAATGGACATCAAAAACATGCTTTGTCTCTCACTCATACCCATCATATTACACTATGACCACTTTGCATTCAGAAAAAAACGGCTCTAATTACTAAATATTGATTTTTATGTGTTGGTACAGTGGTTAAGGTTCATGTTTTACTGAGCTGTAACAGGGATGATATTGAATGCTCGCCATACATTGCATGTTATAGAGTATGTCATGTTGAATGTGATGGAATTAAGTATTTCATACATGTTTCATACAGGTGATGTATGTTTGCTGATTTGACATGTGTAATACTCACTGATGCCTTTACTCACATTAAGAGCCCCATTAAAATATCAGGATGAAGTGGTGGAAATATCGGGATAGCAGCCCAGTAGGTCTGTTCAGTCAGTAATCCATACTTGAATACATCTCACTGTGAAACAGTAAAAAGTTAGTTTTAGTTTTCACTCTCTGCGTGATGCACTTAAGGTAACTCTAGTTCAGGTAAATGTGTGTGCATGTGTCTGCATAAAGTATGCACCAGCAATGACGCGAAGCTTGTTAAAGATTCACACATTTACAGCTTATGCAGTACATTATTCCAAAAGTGACCAACACCTGGTGTGTATCTATTCTAAAGGAAGTTACAGGTTGTTCTTGTTGCCAGGAACATGGTGCAGCATATTAAGGATCTTTGTTGTTATAATTATTGAACATCTGATAACACATCAACATTTTTGGACAAATCTCAAGTAATCGTTCCACCACAAGAATATTATCTGATTATAAACATCTGCTGCAGGGACATGTGATAACTCTCTGTCCTAGCTAATAAGGATGAATAAGTCCATAACTCACTTACATAGGTTTATAAGTAATTATAGACAAAATAGCAAGAGAGTATCTGAAGAGAAGCCACGCACACACGGGGAAAACATGCAAGCTCCACACAGAAAGGCCCTAGACTCTACTTCAAACAGGTGACCTTTTTGCTGTGAGGCAACAAAACTAGCCACTGCCCCACTGTTATTCCTTGAGAGCAAAAACAAGCAAGTTAAAAACACACATACACAGAAAGAACAAGGAAGTTCAAATATCCAGTAGTTTTAAAGTGTGATTTAAAAATCATGGTTTGTTCATTTCAGGAAGGGGTTAAAGTGCATGCTTTTCCCAGCATGCACTGGTAAAAGGCTCCTGGCCTCTTTAATGCTGAATGAGCAGAGAGAAGCAGACAGATGCTGTGTGTTTGCTCTAGTAATTACCTGAAAACTGGGTAAGCATCTGTTTGAAAAGTGGCTCAGAGAACATTGGCTGAGTCACGCGCTGGCTGCCCTCGTTATCCGTCAGCCAACAATGACACAACGGCTCTCTGTGCACACACACACAAATAAACTTTTGGCAGATGTCCTTCATGAGCCTGTGTAGATCCACCATCTGACGAGGAGCAGAAGAAACGCAGGCCACACAGGGATGAGAGGAAGTCTGGGAAAGAAGAAGACAGAGGACAGGGTTTGGACTGATGCACCAAGTATTTAGAGCCAGATAAGACGACAACTCTGCCGTCCTGGATCAGGATTATAAATGGAAAGATATGACTCAGTGTGTTTTAAAATGAAAATGAAAAGCAGAGCAGCTATTTATGGACGGCACTGGAGAAGGCACACAGTTCGGAGACATTGCTGGATAAGGACATTTAAGGACAAAAAAGTAGAAAGTTGCATCTTAAATTATAGAAATACTGTTTTGTATTTAGTGAGTTTATATTTAAGTGAGGGACATTTTTACTTATAACCAATACGAGGCAAGGCCTCAAGACAAATAATAATACAAATATAATATAACAATATAAATGATGCAGGTCCCATATGGTTCATCTAAGCCAAACACAGGTGCGGCCACCATGAAAACCACAGACAAACCTGTTTGGGACCCATACTATCAGCCTGAATTTAACCCTTCTGGGTCCACATGTAGGATTATAGCGGAGTGGGTTATTAGTTGGGATGAGCCGATATATTGGTCTGATACTGGTCAAAATCCATGGATCGGATATCAGAAAGAAAAAAACCCAAGAAAAATCAAAATACTATCAAAAAATGCTATTTATCACATGTTTCACTTTGCACAGACTGTAAAATGTGTAAACAACAAACATTTTAGCTGAGTCATGTTTTGTGGGCTGTTCATTTCCTTGTTTTGGGAGAAGAATACTTGTTACACAGTTGGACAATTTTGACTTTGAAATAGCTTGAAATGACTCACACGTTCACACTGAACGTGATTTGCCCATCACGTCTATCACATCTCCAAAAGAGATAAAGTGTCGTACAGCTCCAAATGTCCACACACAACGATAATACGTTTCCCAGAGCGGAGTCTGGCCGACGGCAAGTACGTGACGCCCCCCCATGAGAATCTCAACGGTGATTGGTCAGCGAGATTTTGTCGCCAAAGTTGAAAATGTTGAACTCCGGCATCAAATGCGATGTCTGCAATATACGCAATCTGACGTGCGTCTGCCACCCCACTTGGAGTATTGTGTCTGTGCAATGACATGTATCGGCAATATCAGTCCGATACGCTGATACGATATATCGGTCTCGGCAGACACTCAAGTTTGTAATATCAGTTTTGGTATTGGACACAGAAACGTGTATCATGCCATTCATAGTTATTAGTAGCTGTCCTCACAACTCACAAAGGGACGGTGGAGAGTGTGTGTAGAAGGTGAGGCTTTAGGACCTTGAGGTTTGTGCTGCAAAGCTCAGCTCCTCCTCCTTCTTCTTCCTCCTCCTCCAGTTTCTCCTCCTCCCACAGAAGCTTGTTTACCACGAAAGCTCGAGCTTCTCTTGACAAAAACAAGGGCAGTGACTCCATGGAGTAGAGCAGTGTGCCTGACTGTCACTCAGCACAGGCTCTGCTGCCATTTTACAACAACTCTTCTCTTTGCAACTAGTTTTTACCTCGTGTTTTCTTCTTTTCTTTCTTTTAAGCTCGACAGTTTCCTTTAAAGGACGCACATTAGAGCATCATGTTGTTGTCGCCGAGTTGTGCACGTCAGCTCTTTAAAATGTTCCTCTCGCTGCACGTTGTTTTTCTCAGCGTGGCGACGACGGTGGAGAGCAGCGATTCTTCTGCACAAGGTAAATGTTGTTCTTTTTACACAAGTTTTACTGCACTGTTCATGCATTTATTATAGTGTTATTAATCATAATCATTTTTTTGGGGTTGATGGGGGGTTGGTTGTTATTTCTCTGTGATTGCTTCACTGATCATGTGTTGTTGTCAGACTGCATAAAGTCCAGTGGTGTGGACTACAGAGGAGAGCAGCAGAGCGCCTCCTCAGGTCTGACCTGTCAGAACTGGACCAACACAACCAGAGACTATGATGTCCTGATCCATCCTGACTCACACACTGGTTAGTCATTATTTTCTCGATTAATCGACAATTTATCAGAAAGATATCATTTGAAGATATCAGAAAACGTTTCCCAAACCTGGAAAAGGTCTATGTTTTTTGTCCTCAAACCAAAATGTTTTCAGTTTTAATGATTTCTTTGTCAAATGGAGCAAAGAAAACGGCAAATATTCACATTTAAGAAACCGAAAAGCTTAGAAAACTCTAAAATTGAATAATTGATGATCAAAATAGTTAAGTAATGATCAGATTGATGTGTGACATGAAGAATGAGATGAATGTGATACGACTGATAATCAGAGAAGCTGATACCTGATATATGATAATAAGATATTTTTTAGCCGACATGCCAATTGTCTTTTTTTCCCCTCCATCTGTTAAAGTATAATAGTTTAAAAATAAATAAAATTGCTTAACTTGAACACTCATTGTCAGTCTTTCCAATCTGCATTCTGTGTTTTTAAGATTTCAGATGCACACAATACATAAATTAAATACTACATATAACAGGTCACCTGTAACTCATAAGTTAGATACTGAAGTGTCGGCTGACGCAGTTTCAGAAAAAGACAAACACCGGCTCGTTTAAACATTACCTCCGTTCAGGACGTTGAGATAGTTTGTACAAGAGTGTTGTCGCAAGATAAACAACTTTTTTTATTTTGACACTGTGTGGTGACACAGATTATAATTATGTGATCACTGAAACAAAGCACTCAATCCAGGAGTGATATGAAGAGCTCACACTATAAGATGCCAGAGTTTAAGGGCTTCTTCTTCATCTTTGCAGCAGCAGCAGCTGTTGTTTCCTCTCTTTGTGCTCATGGCAGCCTGTTCATTGTGATGTGATGAAGTGGTGTTAATGATTAATGCATCCAGTGGTTTACTCCACACAGCAGAGCAGGGCCCAGGACAGGCCTGTGTTTCCATGAGGCATCCGACACGCAGAGTAATGTTTTCGCCCTCTTTTTTTTTTTTCTCTCATAGGTGTCGGAGATCACAATTACTGCAGAAACCCAGATTCCTCTCAGGGGCCCTGGTGCTACATTGTTGGCCCAGACCAGTCGGTCCAGAGACAGTTCTGTGCAATTGACGCATGCAAAGGTCAGTAAACGTGGCACAAAACAAGTTTGTGACATATTTTTTAGAGAGAAACTGATAATTCAACATAAACAGGAGTGAAATGGCAGATTTTCTCCCAGAGGAACGTCCTGTGAGAACTTTTTATTGGACCACATTCTCTCAGCTGCTGCTGGCAGCAAACTCTTCCTCCCAGCATAGTGCTCATTATTTCAAAGAACTGGGCTACGCTTGGGAAAAATAACGAGCTGCGATTTGTGTAACTATGCAATTAATTCTTGATTACTCCACACAAAAAGAGCTAGAATCTGTGGCCAAAAACAAAGTGTAAGTCATTATTAAGGATATGGGTTACTAACAATTGACTTTATGCCAGTCCACAGCATAAGTGTGTAGTAGGTCAAACTACTTTAAGACGTCTTACTTTCCCTTTGCCCTGTGTTTCCTCTTTGTTTGCCTCCGAGTCACACACACAAAAACAAAGCCCTGCAGTCACAGGGCAGAAAGTTCAGTTTCTAGAAAGGCGTTGACCGCACCCTGAAAACTGAGCTCATTGGCAGACAGGATGATTTTTTCCCCCCGGAGACAGACGCTCACTGGCTGCTATAGTTTATGACTTCACGCCTCTGAACACCCGCAGAGTTGCTGAACAACAACAACCTCGTATGAAGGAAATGGAAAAAAACAAAAAGAGTTAAAGAGCGGAGATGTTTGTCCTGCTGTGGGAAAGAGTCGAGCACATCGCATCTTATTTATTTTACAAACAGTACGGAAAATAACGTGAATTAGGGCTTTGACTGTTATTTTCATGATTAATTGAGTACTTGTTTGATCCATAAAAAGTGGGTTTTTTTGTCCACAAAACTTTATTCAGTTTTAATTATTTTTTTGTTTCTTGGAGCAAAGAAACCAGAAAATATTCACTTTTAAGAAGCTGAAAAATCAGAAAACTTGTTGTAATTGTTAAAAAAAGATCAATCAATTATCAAAATTGTTAAGGCTTAATTTAGTAATTAGTAGTAATCGTTGCAGCCCTAATTTGAATAAAGTTCATATACACTGTCGATTTTTTGGGTAGCACACTGCATAAATTGTTCATAATAATCCATCCACATCATTAAAACAATTTTCAAATCAAGTTTTATTCTTATATATTTAGTTTTTTTAACTCCTAAATACAAAATTGAAGGTTAAAACTTTTCGATTTTATTTTAAATGACTACTCATTTCTTCAAAAGGAAAAATATCTGATGATTTACAAATGTTTCATTATATTATTAATATAAAGTGTATTGAATTTGAAGTTTGTAACGTTTACAGTACTACAGAGTACCGAGTTCCTGACAAATGAAAAGTGAACCGAGTGTCATTTATGTATGTGTAACTCTGGCATCGATTAATTGCGTCTGTAGATGAAGCGTCTCCATTGCCAGCAGAGACTGAAGTGCTCAAACCGACAAGGACAAGTTCTTCCACGGAGAGCTTCCAGTCTGTCAAGTCAGGAGAGTCTCCTGGAGATGTGGCTGCCGTGCAGCCTGTGGTGGGGATCAGCCAGAGAGTGCAGTCAGGATCCAAAAAGAAGAAGGACCTCGGCACAACCGGTATGGATTTATATAAAAATATATTCTCCCATCTTCCACAATCTTTCCTCTGCCACTAAATGTGAATATGTGGTCGATGAACTGCAGAAAATGTCATTATTCTTTGGTCAGTTATTTGTATCTGTATCATAGATTTCATATTAACCCTTAGTGCTCATGCAGCATGGATCTGTGCCGCAGCTGCACCTTTGGTAAATTGCCACGGGAATAATACACAACTCCTTATGTGGACATCCTGGCAGTGTGTGTTTATAGGTCACATCTTCAAAAAATGCGTTCTTATGTGTTGTTGAGTCAATGTTATGATTCATTTTATATTGCATAAACAGGAAACGGGTAGCGATAATTGTGCTGAAGTCACAAAATAGACGAACAAAAAACAAGTCAAGCGAACTTTGAACTGTGACGCATTTCCAAATTTCACAAATTCAATCAGATTGCCTATAGGTTGTGCTACAAAAAAAAAGGATATAACTCTATATTGCACATTCTTATAGCCTCTGTATATACATTTTAACATAGTAATGGAAAAAAACAGCCTAAATGCTCTGTGTTCCAAGGGTTAAAAATATTAAGCAGTGTCCACATTTGCAGTTTGACCCAAACTATGTTAGTTTTTGAAACTGGAAATTCACACAGTCTCTTTCAACCAAGGTTCCGTTTTCCTCTAAACGGGAACATAATTTACAACTGTACAAAAAAGCCCTGAAACCAGTGATTGAGAACTTAACTTAAAAAATGTGTCGCCCCCTGTTGGCCAACTGCTATTTCCGTTCTTCTTCCTGGGCTTTGCTTTACGAACTGGAAGTAGAAATGTGCTAGCATTCTTATAATCATTCTCTGATCTATATGTTGTAGTTGACCTGTGGCTCGAGTTATTATATTTCATGTTCCCCTTCTGTTTTTCAGGCTATGTCCTCGGCATACTCATGATGGCGGTCATCATCATCCTTGGAGTCGGCATCACGTTGGGCTACTTCTACAAGAGGTCAGTGTGTGAATCAGTGAAATGCACAGTGGGTCATTTCTTCTTGTTTTTCTTGTTGTTTGTTATTAAATTTAAATAACAAAAGGCAGCACACTGTTCAGCAAGTAGTAACGAATATTTCCGAGAAAAAAATTTGCGCTGGAATTTACAGCACAAACAGATAAATTAAATGATGTCACAAAAACTTACTTAATTATACCTTAAATAGAAACATGTACAAGTTGTTTTATGAGAAAAAAACAACTGATGGCTGTGGAGCTTTTGAAAGATTTGAGGTGAAGGGCGCATTTTAAGGTTCCCTAAGGGGGAAATTATTGTCAATTATAGTCAATTCAAAGCTTTTAAAGCTGTCCGACTGCCGATTTTGTTTTTATGTGGCGTCATTGTGCATTTTCTAGCAAACAGGAATATCGTTTCCTGGCATCAGTTTGATATTTTTATGCAAAACTTAAAGTAAAGTAGCGTAATGAATAGCATCCAGCCCTGTTACCCAGTTTAGATTGATTTAAAGTTTTGGAAATGTTTTAGCTAACGTATGTACAGTACTCAAACACTGCATAATTTTTAGACATTTTGATGAGTAAATGGTTTATATTAAGTCTTAAGTTCAGTATTTAAAGGGATTTTATGAAAGAGGGCCCAGGTTATTTATCGGTCATTGAATAACATTGTGATCTAAAACATGATTCTGCACACAGTCATTTCTGTGTTTTTCCACTGGCACATGACGTGTCGCTGTGAATGTAAATTACATAATCACATGCATGATGAAAGTCTCCTGAGTTAAAGGCTGTTAATCAGCTGTTGTTCATATTCCACAACAATGCTTTTCCAGTTGTAACGCTGCTTTTACAACAACAGTCCCAGAAGTGGTTTATTTTGAGCGTTCTTTCACTTTTTATTTTCGACTTATTGTCGAGAATAAATTATTATTTATTGCATATGAATCTCATCACATGCAAAAAATGGACTGTAAAAGTGTGAAAGATGAGTCTCACACGGTCAATTCAAATTAGACGTTGCCCTATCTTAATTTTCTATTTTTAGGAGATTATTAACGAGTGGGAGCAGCAGCAGCAGCATCATGTTATATCAGAGGGTTGAGACCTGGTCTCAGCACAGTCACCTCCCCCTCAGTAATGTGATAGTGTACATGCGCTTACTTACATGCCCATATTCTGCGTACGTCCCCCCGCACAGAGCCAGGAGCGGCTGTAGATCAGTGTATTCGTCCTGGAGACATAAATGTCTCTTAAAAACTCTGCACTTTACACAGGCCAGAGAGAGTTCAGTGCACACAGAGATTCACACGCACTCACTATCAACATGTTCTCTCATAAAAGTCTGCAGGGAGCCTTGCTGTTTTTGTTTTAAATGAATAGAATCCTGAAAAGTTTAAGTCTCTGCACACGTTTGTGTGGCCTATTATTTCTTCCTAATTTGTTTTCACTTGTACAGAAGAATTAATACTAGATTTGGTGCTGTTTAATTAGCCTTTTATGTGCTTTCAGGCAGATTATGTGTCATTGTTGCGCCAGACCTGTTTCCAGTCTCAGCTTAATTCTTGCTGGTTCTTGCCACATGTGTGTGCAGACATGTGCAGAGTAGAGTGTGCGTCTGCAAATGCTGAGCTGAAGATGTTGGGTCTTAAAGGAACAGTGTGTGCAAAATAAAGCAACATTTTTTGGGGGAAGTTGTAGCTGAATATCCCTCACCTCGCTCTTCCCTTCCAAGAAACTTTGTGACCTTTAGTCAGCATCAAACTGAACACTAAATACAATCAAAAAAATAAGTAATTGGCCAAATGTAAACAGTGTAACCTAGTTTTTACACACTTAAACTTTAAAAGTCTTAAGTCTGTGTGTCATTCCAGCGGCTGTGTCAGCAAAAATAACGTCATGTTTCTACAGCAGTGGACAAACCAGACGGAGCACATGTTTCTGTTTTTCTTATGTTCTGTTATTCTTCAAACACAGGACAACAACATCCTTTCTGCAAATGTGAAGGTCACTGTTGTTCCCTGACATTCATGGAAAAAAGGGGTGTTTGTTTCAGTCTGCAGTCTCGCCATCAGACGTCAACATATTCTTACACGACAGACCTAAAAAAGATTGCTTTTTAAAATGTTTCCTGGCTCCTCGGGCAGCCTGTTCCAGACCACGATGTGCTGCTCTGTCTGTCAGACAGAAGAAATTTGTTTTTTTTACTAATAATTAAAAAAAGCTTTCTGGATTTTTCAGCTTCATAAATGTGAATATTTTCTGGTCTCATTGCTCCATTTGACAATGAAATAATTTCCAGGTTTATGACGTTTATGGACCCAACAAATACTCCAATAATTAAGAAAATAGATTCATTGTTTATGAAAACAATTGTCGCAGCTCTAAACTCAACCACACCCATGTGTGAAGAGGTGGTGATGTCCAATTTTCCTGCAGTCACTGCAGTCGTCTGATAGCAGGAGGTGTTTTGAGTACAATGCAACAGTCTGTTTTGGCTACAGATCTGTAGAAAGTGGCCTCACACTGCTTTCCATCACTGTGTTGCCTTGGAGCAGATGAACCTGCTGCCAGCTTGTCACTGTTCTGTCGTCCTTTTACACCATCTGCCTCTTGACTTTGACACAGACAAGGTTATAACAGACTCTGTTGTCTTAACCTTGCTGCTCGAGTGCCACTATCGCAATTTTTATGCATTTTAACCCCCTCAAAATGAACACTAATAATAATAATAATATTAGTAACTAGGACTGAAGTGGTCATGGTAGGGCCCTTGCGACCCCACGCAATTTGGGGAGTGCAGTAGTTCCCTGACTCCCTAATTCCACAAAACCTTTCGACAACTTTTCGCCTTTGATGTGTCTAGCTCATTCACGTGGGGTGAATCACCAAAATGGAAGCCAAGGTTCCAAATGGCCGACTTCCTGTTTCGTTAAGGCCATGGTTACAGTCGACTTTATTTATTCATCTTGGTCTACAACATCTTCCTACCAAGTTAAGGGAAATTTGGTGGACCTGAATTTTGCCTCTGTTTTCACCTCCGAGCGCACTATGGGGCCCTTGAGCAATGCACTGGTCTGGGAACTATGTCAATATCACATTTTCACCAGACCTGACCTTCATTCAAGATATATAATAATAATAATGATCTAAAATGATAACAATAGGTTCCTCAAGGATAACAACAGGTTCCTCAAGTACCGTCACGTCCCAATGGGGGGGCCACGGCCCACACTTTGAGAATCACTGTTCCACACTGTTGTGTTCACAGCTCGTCTCCTCTCTTGTGTGTTTTCAGGGGTCGGGACTTGAAGAAGCAGCACGACCAGCGAGTGCACGAGCGCGAGATGCAGAGGATCACACTGCCCCTGTCCGCCTTCTCCAACCCCACGTGCGAGCTGATCGACGAGAACACCATCGTCATCACGGCGGAGCACGACGCCACGCCGGTGCAGGAGGCGGGCGCGGAGGGCGGCGGTGACCCCCTCATGGGTCAACACAACGGCACCCCCGGAGCATGAGTTTACAGGACTGCGTTAAACATGTTTGTGTGGACCAAAAAACACTCCACCATCTCCACGTCTTTCTCCTTGTTTTTTTGCGTTTTTCCTGAGTAACCTCTGTTTTGCAAAAAAAGGAGAAAAGGAGACGTCTTCACTCCAAAGACTTGAACTGAATGCTGTGTCCTTTCTGTCCCGCTTTATAAGATGCAAGGCACAAAAAAAGATAAAGGGGATGCACGGAGGACACCGTCTTAAAGACCATCAAGGGTAACAATGTGTGGATAATGAAGAAATTGTCCTTAATATTCATATTTGTAACACTTGATGGCCAAGAATATAAAAGCCATGGGCTCCCCCTTTAAGTCTTTAAATACCAGTATGTATATTGAGTGTAATGTCCAGTCAGGTGGACGCTGATGATGTAAGTGTTAATGATAAAAGGTGTTAGATGTTTTGGGGGGGGGGTTCTCCACAGGTTTGGTTACATGGTCTTCATTTGTATTGAGCCACAGGCACAGACCAAAAAAAATGTTTGTCCTAATTTGTCTTTGAGACAAACCAGAGATGCAGATTAGTGTTACAAAACTAAGAAAAGGTCCACCTCCTGTGAGACAGGATGAGGTAAAACAGGCCCACGAGAGACAAAAAAAAAGGCCTTTAACTCAGAAATTGCCTTAGCATGATCCTTCTGAATGTATTTTTGTTTTTCTTCTCTAGATTATTATTGTTCTATATTTTTCTCTTTATACTTGACTGACAGGCTGTTATTAAAAAAATGAAGCATGACAGAGGTCACTGAAAGAGAGTTTTGGCTCTTTTCGTCCACAGGTTAAGGAGTGACAGGAAACAGAGTAAGAGACAGTCGTTAGTCCTCAGGACACAAAAAAAAATCACTGCCAGAAGATGGGATAGTTGAGATCAGACAAAGAAAAAGCCCATAAATATTGTCATAGCAGAGCGGGACTGTGTGTGTGTATTTGTATATTTGTGAGGACATTTTGGTCTAGGCCCCACAGCTTTAATGGGCTTTTTCAGGGTTAGATTTAGGTTAGGGTTAGGTCAAGGGTTAGTGAAAAGCACTTAGTTGTGAGGGTAAGGGGCAAGGGAATGCATTACGTTTAAGATGTGTCCTCATTATGATATAATAACAAGTGTGTGTGTGTGTGTGGAAGCTCTGAAGAAGCCTTGTGTTTAAATGAGACTCTGACACTGACTTGTGCACTTGAAGCTTCAGGGTGGAGACAGGACTCGAGTGGAGTCACAGAAGTCCAAAAGCTTGGCGACGTTCATTCAAAAACATGTTTGCATGAATGCATGAATGCACATCCTGTCGCCAGGACAGTCACTCCTTCAAAAAGAAGACGTTTTTAGAGTCACACCTGACTGAAAACAGGAGGTCTGGTTCAGTTAATCCCTCACTCCTCATGATGTTGTTTTTTGTGGATTGCTGGATCACTGGATTGCTGGATCCAGTGTCTGTCAGTGGTCGTCTTTGCTCACTGCTGCTGCTGCTCAGTGATGTCAACTGTGTAACATGAGTATGTGTGTGCGCTGCCTGTTACTGTGTCATTCTATTCTTCATATTATATGCAACGATTCACAATTCAGCGTTTGATTTAGGACTTGTAACTTGTATTTGTATGACTGGATTTTCACTGCTGAGAATAAAATAAAAAACAACAAACACACAGATGTTATGGCTTATGATGTTATCTGTAATTTCACTGACACGAGGAGCAAAACCTCAGTCTATATGCGCAGTAGGGGTGAGACTCGCAAGGTATCTCACAATATGATACGCCAGAGACAATATGATATGTCAAACCACTTAATATCTTGTTATATTGAAAACATTGTCTGTGACCACCTACTCTTTTAAACACAGAATAACGCTAAATGTATTTGCTATAATTTTCACATTATTAAACATATTACATTTAACATAAAAATACACACACATATGTATACTGTAGAAGGTCCCCCAACTGGGGTACACTGAGAGGTTCTGCATGAAAAAAAGTGAACCCTGAGAGAATATATTGATCCTGGGAGTCAAATTAAATAACAGAATCTGGGTTACACCATTATTAAATGTGACAAACAACACAGCTCAAATAACTAAATGAAGTACCACATATCAATCTTGGTACAGAACCGCTGGGCCAACCCACTCGCCCAATTAGGATACCCCCTGAGAGGTTCTGTGTGAAAAAAAGTGAACCCTGAGAGAATATATTGATGCTGGGTGTCAAACTAAACAACAGAATCTGGGCTACACCATTATTAAATGTGACAAACGACACAGCTCAAATAACTAAATTAAGTACCACATATCAAACTTGGTACTGACCCGCTGCGCCAACACACTCGTTCCTGGATCTAACGCTCTGACACTTTTTCCAAAACACACAGTCTACGACAAGTCACACGGTGGTGTAGTGGTTAGCACTCTTGCCTTGCAGCGAGAAGACCCAGGTTCGAGCCCCGGTTGTTCTCTCCGGGTTCTCCGGCTTCCTCCCACAGTCCAAAAACATGCAATGTGGGGATTAGGTAAATTGGACACTCTAAATTGACCATAGGAGTGAGTGTGAGAGTGAATGGTTGTTTGTCTCCAGCTGTGTGTGGCCCTGCGATGGACTGGCGAACTGTCCAGGGTGTACCCCGCCTATCGCCCGATGTAGCTGAGATTGGCACAGCACCCCCTGCGACCCTCTGGTGGAGGATAAAGCGGTAGTTGATGACTGATGATGACAGTCTACGACAAAGCATTATGGACATAAAAGCCAAAGAATCTAACGCTCTGACACTTTTCCCAAAACACACAGTCTACGACAAAGCATTATGGACATAAAAGCCAAAGAATAAAGACAACAGAAATCGATTCACTGAACAACAACTGTAAAAATTGCTCTTACCTTTGATGTTTATCAAGAAAAAGTTTCAGCGAAAACAAGACCGTATAGTCAGACGGACTTCCTGTGTTACACTCAAAACATTCCGGGCGTCTCCAGCTGACGTAAGGACCCAGGGGAAGCATTAGCAGCAGCAGCAGGCAGTTGCGTCACATCCGGGCGTTCTGCTGCTTCTCATTGGCTAACAAAGCTGTCATCAAATTTTTTTTGGCTTCAGACTCACATATCAAGCATAAGGACTGTTAAAACGGCTGTTTTCATGTCAGGGCTATCACTATGTCGTAAGTAGTCCCCCTTTTTTTAACATAGTTTTTTATTTAATTCATAGGAAAATAAAATAATTGAACATAAACGTGGATAATATTTTCTGAATGAAATAGAGCACTCATTAACTTGATTTTATAACTGCCTCAGGGAGACGCGTCTGCACGCACACATGCACACAAAGGTTCTAAATCTTGTTATTTTCTAAAGATGTTTGTTCCTTATTAGATATAAAGTTATAAAACGTTTATATTCTTATGTAATATGAGCATAGAACATAATTTGCAGAAAAGCATAATCAGCCAGATGATATCATTGTATTATTTTGTCGATTAATCAAGTACTTGATTGGTCCATGGAATGTCAGATAATCAGTTGATCAGTTGATCAGTGTTTACCAAACCAAAATGATTCTGTTTGAATGATTTATTTGTCAAATGGAGCAAAGAAATCAGAACATTTTCACATTTAAGAAGTTGAAAAATCAATGTGAACTACATAGTAATCAATTAATAATCGATTCATGGAATAATGGATGCAGCCCTATAAAATTGTAATAATGTTAACTTAAAGAATAACGGATTTGATGCAGTTCTGTATCAACATCCACAATTTCCAAAACCTCTTCCTCAAACCATTTTCTTATCTCCTCAACCCCACTGAAGATTATTTTATTTATTTTATTTTCAGCATGGTTGTGGAGGTTTTAAACAAAGTGTTTCAGTTTGGTGTGTGAATGGTGTGTACAGTGTTTTGACAAAATGAGCCCCGTTTTCATTGGAAGTTGTCAAAAGGTTTTAACCACAGTAGCAACTTTCATTGCAACAGCTCCCTCTGCTGGTAAAATCATTAACACACAACTTTAGGACAAACATTTTTCTTTAGTAAGGCCTGTGAAGATAAAACTGCAGAAAACAAACAAACCAACAAGCAAAACAAATCAATATGACACAAGAGTTTGTATCTGTTGCCAGTGTCACATACACTTTGATATAAACTAACAATTATTTTCATAATCGATTAATCTGTCCATTATTTTGTACTCGTTTGGTCCATAAAATGTCATAAAATGTTGATAATTATTTGTTAAACTCGGAAATTATGATGTTCCCAAATGTGTTGTTTTGTCCACAAAGCAAAATTGTTCCGTTTTAATTATTTATTTGTCAAATGGAGCAAAGAATCCAGAAAATATTCACATTTAAGATGGCAGAAAAATCAGAAAGCAATTACACCAATTAATTCATTATCAAAATAAACATGAAACAGTTGAAATATTTTAGTAATCAATAATTGAATAATTGTGACTCTTCATGTTATTTTGAATTTCTATTATTTATCAAACTCAGAATCAATCAACGGATCCATTTCCTGATCATTCATACAATATATTTACTTTCTTCTCATCCGACATCAGTTTTTGTTATGTGCAAAAGTGAAGAATGACAAAATGGAAAGTTTTTTTTATTTATTTATGAAACACGAAAGTGATATAAATAATAGTGGTTACATTTGGTCATAGGTACCTTGCATTATTGCATTATTATTACAGCAACAGAAGCAAACATGTCCATGGATGACAAAATGTTTAAAAATGTTTTGAGTTCCCATTAGAAAATGACGTCCAATTAGAGGCGTACATATGTACATATTTATACACTGTTTAAGGGAAAAAAAAAATCCAGTTGTCTGTACAAGGTCATGGTTAAGTCTAACGATTATTAAACACGCTTACGTTTGTTCCACAGGAGCTTCTCCCTTTTATGTTACAAAAAATAGGCGTCAGTAAACAGTCTAATTTGGAGAGTGTTCACACAACAACTTAAAGAAATTAGTGAAAATCATTAGACTACAAACTTGTAACCATGTCGTCAAAAAATTACATCTGGTGTGCTGAGACCAAAAAGCAAAAAAAAACAAAAAAACATTCCTTTGCTAATTTTAAGAGATGAAACTATTCAGGATCAGTGTTTGTTTGTTGGCTTCCACTGCCGCTCAAAGTCACTCAGGTTTTCATCAGGCTCTGTTCTCTTGTTTACTTGAACATCAGATAAACCATCAAGCTTCTTTGTTTTCTTTGTTGCTGCTACAGTCAAATGACTTTGTTTCTGGGCAAGAATGGACGTGTGCATTCCGGAGACAACAAACAACAAAACTGCTGTGACACAGCGACACATCGAGGCGTAGCGGCCTCTTTAAGATGCTCACACTTTACACACAGTAAACAATAGTACAACCCTGCATGTGCTGAGGGGACCACAGGTGAATAAAATAAAATAAAAAAAGTAACTAAAACTTGTCTTTTTTTGAAATGCGTCTTTCTTTGATTGGTTGTTTTCAAAGTTGAGGTCCAACTCTGAGAGAAACTTGGTCCAGCTACCACAGATTATCCAGTTCTACCATGGCTCGGGTTCAGTTCACTTGTCCTCTTTTTTCACGTCCACAGTGTTAGTGCAGCAGTTCAGAGGGTTAACACAGGGACACACAGGTTTTAGGTGCTGTTCTCTTCCAGACTGGGAGGGTCAGGAGAGGCGGCGGGTGTCGGGGTGGATGGCTGATGATCTGCGCTCGGTGTTGGAGAGAGGTCTTTAGGCCAGTGGAGTTGACTCAGACTCAGGTGCAGCTCGTCCAGTTCGGCTGGCAGGGGGATCCCAAGATCCTGGTTGAGGGACAGAGCTGCAAACCAGTCCTCCAACTTCTGGAAAGAAGGACTGAGGGAGGAGCACCAGAGGGAAACCAGAGGTTAAACCAGACTGACAACGTTGAAAACGTGACAAAAACACGGAGAAGGAATCTGGCAGCAGAGGTGTGGACTTGTGCTGGCAGGCTGAGATGACTTGTGAAAGATGTTTTCAATTTTCACAACATTTATTTAAGGCTCGTCTTCAATGATGCCCTCGGGCAAGAATCAAGGCAAAACAGAGAGAGAGAGACACTCACACAAAACACACAGTTACACAAACAAACCAACCCTCAACAGTCTTACTTAAAGCTAGACAGTCAAGTTTAAGATCATTCTGCTGATTGTAAGACACAGAACTTGCAGCATGTGCTCATTTCCATGCACAGTTTAGTTATTGTCATTTAAATGGACAAATGACACTAACACTAGTGGTGGAGCTGCAACTCATAATTGTTTTCATAAACGAGTCATCTGTAAATTATTTTACTTGTTTGGTTCATTAAATGTGGAAAATTTTTACCCTAATCTTGAAATTAGGGAAAATTTCTCAGTTATAATGATTTCTTTGTCCAGAAAATATTTGCATTAAGAAGCTGAAAAATCTGTTTTAGTTATTAAAAAAACTCTAACTGAATATTCCATTATGAAAGTAGTTGACGATGGCACTTAGTTATGAGCATGTTGAGCACCATTCCATGTCTTTCTTACTTCCATCAACCTTAAAATATTGAATTCTTTCAGCCAACAGAAAATAAATCGAGTCTCTGTGTTTTTTCCTTCTTTCTATAAGCTAGTGTGTACTGAATCAGTTTCCTGTTGACCTTTATATCAGGAAAAACAAACGAGATGGACCGTGCTGTGGTTCTGTAGGTTTTGTACCTGCTGTACATGTTTATTGTGAGCGGGTCTTTTTCATCTGTTTGTTCTTCTCCAGCAACAACACTGCAGTTTATACATCGTCTCCTTCTACTTCCTGGGTCAAAGACTGGGGAGGACACTGTGGTGCATGTGCAGAACCCCAAGTC
Organism: Solea senegalensis; assembly: GCF_019176455.1. Lineage (NCBI taxonomy): Eukaryota > Metazoa > Chordata > Actinopteri > Pleuronectiformes > Soleidae > Solea > Solea senegalensis. Next base: position 8,199,380 of record NC_058025.1, on the reverse strand, counting down.
TGACTCCAGTCTGACTAAGCGCATACATAATCGGACTATCAATCGCATTATCCAGGCATATACAGTAAGTACGATTAAGACTAGCTTGATTTTAGTTGGACTAAAATGACACTTTTGCAATCCAACTATTGCCTTAGTCTGACTAAAATCACACTTTTAACATAAACCCACGGTGTCTTCACCTGAGTGTAGACAAGCTTCTATTATTCCTTTAGATTTGTTAAAACACGTGCTAAACACCTGCTGCATCTCGCTCTATTTCACTCATTCTGTCATCCACCATAATCCACTATGCAAAAGATTAACTTTCAAACAAAAATAATAATAAAAACCCTGTAAGCTATTAACCATTACGATAACATGTGCTCACCGGTTGTCTGGCATGAGGTCACAGCAGGCCACAGCCAGTGGAAAGAAGGCTGGTGGACAGTCGTCAGGAAGGAACTTCTCCACAAACTTGCCAACATTCAGGCCAAAGTCCATTGTCCTGGGGAGGCACTCGGGGTCTGCATAGACTTTTCCAATGATCTGCATCACGAGACAGACGAGGGAGAAAGGGTCAGTCAGTCAATAGATACAGATTTAAAGAGACACACTTACAAAACAGCAGGGGGAACAGAGTTTACTTTGTCTTTAGTCCTATTACTGCAGTTTAGATCTGTAGGGCTTAAAACAAAGGTTGATTACTCGTTTTGTTTTTAACATTTGCTCTCTGCATTTTTAATTATCATATTCGCATTTATTTGAACTTTAACTGTTTTTTATTTGGAGCAGCAGAAAATATTTTAAGAATATAGACTTTTCTCTGACACCAAAATAAGTATTTTTCTAATTTACAAGTCATTGTAACAACATTGTTATCAGATGTTTCTATCATGCAGCTCTACTTGACAGTTGCTTCACAGCATGATATTTTGACATTCACATTCGACGTTCGCATTGTCTGATCAGGTAATGGAGCTTTGTTCTGAAAACTAACTTTGATGTTTCCCCTTAAATCTCCCTCACCCAGGGTTTTTAGAACTGTTGGCCAAAAAAGATCTGCAAATTAGAAGCCGTCTATCCAGATCATCCAAGCAGATAATCTGGATAAAACCCCACATATTCTATTTATCTATTAAATTACAAAAAAGACATTTATCGCATCATAGTGTTCTCACCTCGCAGAGTACAATTCCAAAGGAGAAAATGTCCACCTTCTCGTCGTAGCGTTTACCTGAAATAACATCAAGTAAAATGTAAAATGCACTTATTCACACACAGAATTCATTGCTACATGTGAATCAGATTATACTTTGAACGTAGCTTCTCACCATTTAGCATCTCCGGAGCCATCCAGTAAGGGTTTCCCACAACAGTGTACCGCTTTTTACGGTCAATGCGCCGCAAAACCCTCTTTTTATTGGGGTTTTTCTCAGATGGGGGCTTTACTTTGTCCTCTACTATGAGTCGGGAGAGTCCAAAGTCAGCGACGACCACCGTGTTGTCCTGTGGAAGAACGACAGCTGTTGTATAAAGCTTTTCTCTGAGCTCATTCTCTGAGCTCATTTTGAAATAAAGTCACAGTATAAAAAAACTAAACTGTACTTAACATAAATAAGTTACAAGGTAAATACACTTAGATTTATAATGAAATAATTTGCTGGGTTAACATTAAACTACTGTTTATTGCTACAGACACAAAAGTCCTGGTAAATCACAGGGAAGGAAAAACAGCTTCCTCTAGACTTTCACTGAACCAACAAACCGTTCCCACCCTTTATTGTTGAAGTTCAAATGTTGGTATGAAGCCATGTCACTTACCAGTTTAACCAGGCAGTTGTGAGAGTTGAGGTCTCTGTGTATGATACTCATTGAGTGAAGGTAAGCCTGAAACAAACAAACAGAAAAGACGTTGCTTGTCATTATTTAAAAAGGAAACAAACTTTAAGAAACAAATCTATATTTTACAAACCACACAAGAGAATATTTTAAAAAGTATGCCAGTCAATGTTAACATATTCATTGTGATTCATTTAATTCAATTACGTGTAGCATCTTGTGTACCATGTTGTTCACATGAGGTGTTTGGGGGTTACCCTGAGTCACATTTTTATACCATATATATTCTAGAAATGTGTACATATAACTACATTTATATACAGTTTATATCTGTATATACCACTCATACTTCAACCATTGCCCCACTCTACATGCTACATCTATATAGACCACTGTTTTTTGCACTTTTTTATATTTACTTGTTTCTTTTTTTACTGAACCACTTCTGGTTCTGGTTAGATGGCGATTGCATTTCATTGCCTCTGTAACTGTACAACACAAATGTATCTAATCTAACCTTATCTAAATGAAGCTGCTGCTGAAATGAGAAGTAACTGCTGTCTCACAGAATCACTCTGCCTGTATCATGTTAGCACTGGCCTTTATACATTTATACACAGCCCTGTGTTAAAGAAGACCATGAAACTGGAAACTCTTGCAAAGTGCAAATCGTGTTGCACTAACATTTCCAAACTACACATTGTGTCGCCTCAGGTTCATTGCACTTCTTTTGATTTTAAATGATCAAATATATCTACAAGTCAAACGATTCAGAATCAAAACACACTGTAGAGAGTTGCTTTATATTGTACAGGACAGTTGTGAATTGAAAAACTGAATTTTAAACCTTGTAAAAATTAAATGAATCACTAATTCATCACAGTAGTAAAAAAGGAAGAAAAAAACATAATACTGCATGAACAAAATTGTAATTTTCTAGCCAAGTATACATTTGCTGATCCATCTAGGATTCACATGTGGTTATAGCACAACTACACACATTTACACAGCTAGAAATTGCAGCCAAAGATTTCACTTGCATGTTTGATATCAAACAACTCACCATGCCAGATGCAATGCTCTTTGCAAAGCTCACTCTTTGCTCCCATGTGAATGGGTCCTGTTAGGAGAAGAAAAAATGGGACAAATCAACAGAAGGTAATATAAAATCATTATGCACAAAGGTTTTCAACAGTGACTGTAAACCAAATGTAGCATTTAGCACAATTCTAAATTGGCTCTCCTCACATAGTCTTATAAAACACACAGAAAAAACACTCCCTTGTGCTAAACTTAACTACTTCTTCTACATAGACAGCAGTGGGAGGAGGAGAGCGAGGCTCATTCAGCTTCACCTGGCAACACTTTCTAGCACTTTTCTCATTTTACATCGAGCGACTCAACATGCCAGCCAACCCACAATAAAGCCGTGAGCCCTCTATGAATGTAGAGTTTACTTTGGGTCAGGCCCCTCCCACACGACTATGAGCTGCAGCGAGCGGCTCTCTCTGTGGCCACTGAAGGGGTTCTGTGCTCCGATGTGGAAGAGGAGAGGAGGATTAAACGTGTTCAACTCACCATGTCTCTGATGAAATCCTTCAGTGTGCCTCCCTCAATGTACTCGGTTATCAAGTTGAGCTTCTTGTCCTTGTACAGCACGCCGATGAACCTCAAAACATGAGGATGATCGAGGCTTCGCATTACTTTGACCTGACCATTGAGAGACAACAAAAAAAGAAAGATGTTAACAATTATGATCTATTTCAACTTAAGGTGAAATTGAATCCATGAGAAAAAGCAACAAATGTAATTAAGACCAGGCTTCATTTCTCTCACAAGCCTGGGGCATACAGTATACCTCAAAATAATAAAAAGCACAGAGGTAAGCCTTGGAATGTGGCGTGTTTTCACTTATGAGTAAACCAAATCAGCTCCATGCAGAATCTGAGAATTCTGTTTTGACTGTGAGGAAGCGCTGGCCTCCTGCTACAGATTACTAACCTCCTGTAGGAAAGTTTTCTGGGTCTCCTCATCACATCGGATGAGCTCCTTCATCACCATCACCTCTCCTGTGGCTTTATGAGTCACCTGTCAGAGCGACAAAACCACCCACTGCATGAATACATTAATATTCCTCATTGATGTTGGAAAAAGGTGATTGTAAGTCGTCGGCTGACCTTTACGGCCTGTCCAAAGAAACCTTTGCCTAATATCTCTCCGTGGATGAGGTCACACGGGCGGAAGATGCGATGAGAGCAGCTGCTGGAGGATCTCAGCGATTCAGAGCGACCGATGTCTCGTGTGATAAACGGCGACTCTTTGGGAGAATTTGGCCCAGGTGACTTACATGTGCTGTTACTCCGTCTGGAGACAGGTCAGAAAATTACAAAATTGGATCAAAAATCACTAGACTGGATTGTAGAAAAAGAAAAATGCAACACTAAATATTACACTGATTCTTCACTAAACACAGACTGTAAAAAAATGTAAATAAAAAGCAGTGACAGCATTTAAGAAAGTCAACTCGGCACTAAGTTCCTTTGTATCACCTCATCTCGAATGAAAACGTGTTGTCATTCCGTATCAAATGTCTGGACCTCAGGAGTTGATGTAATTAGCATCTGTTTGTCCAAGATCTATCCCTGCTGATGATTGGCTGTCTCGAGGCGTGCAGGAATTTACGACCAGAGCTCATTCCCACAGGGGGAAGAGGAATACGGGGTTTAAAATTAAATTAAACATGTAATCGTGCGTGGAATAAATGCAAGAGCAGAAATGTGCTCTATGTTTGACGGACACAACACCACCAGACCAATTGAAAGTGAAGACGAATTTCACCATAATGTGTCACGTAAAAGAGATTCAATTAAGTTCATTGAGTAGAATATTTGTTCCACAGTAGGAGCATTGTGTTTTTGAAAAGGCTGGTCACAGCCAGGTGGTAAATGGATTAGCAGTAGATCAGTAGATACTCAAGGTTATCTGACATAAATGTGTTTTTGATACATAGTGGACATACCTCAGAGATCTCCTTTTCAGTGAGCTGTTATCAACCACATCTGTTCTCTCCAGCACTGCATGAGACGGTGAGGACAGACGCATGCGGGAGGTGGCCGGACCTGCCAGCCCACTCCCGGGTGAACCCAGTCTGAGCCGATCCAAACGCTGCTTGACCGGGTCGTACTCTATGAGCAGCTGCAGCGTGTGGCTGGTGCAGTGGATAAGATCGTCCACCTGTGTAGACAATGACATTTGGTAGTTCATACATGACAAACCTCCTGAATTCCTTATGGTGTCTTTATACATATAAATACATTTCAAGTTCAACTAAAGGACACAGGATGATTATGATGCCAAGCTTAATTACTATAATTGTTCAATTATGACGAGTAATAGCTCCTTTTTAAACAAACAATAGCAATTTTCAGATTATCGTTCACATGATGAATGCAGTGGGAGAGTGTCTGGGTCAAATGTCTCCACAACAGTGTGTGACACCTTGAGCATGAAGGACACTCACTAACTCATTAACTCACTCTGGATTAACCAGAGTTTCTCATGTTCTCACACAAGCTCGACTGAACAGAATAAGGAGTCTGAAAGAGCTGCTTCTGTCGAACTCAACCTTTAAAGAACGCTGATATACTAATCCTGAAAATCGGAGGAAACAGGAAACAAGAGCGGAGGAATGGACATTGGAAACAACTCTATCTGACAACAAAACAAAACAAAAACTCGACAATGAGTGATGACTGTGTTTGAAAGCATGTAATTCTGTGAGGGTGAGGTTGTGGGAATGAGCCTTTAACTGTAGTCATTCCACATACCATCCTCTCCCAGCTTAAGTATGTATAAATGATGAAGGAATGAGAGGAATGCCAAAAATCACATGTTGTATAAGAATATAGCTTTGCAAATGATACTCTGGGAAGTGATTTGCTCTTAATACGGACAGTTTTACAGCTCAATGCACAGTATGCCATTTATTCTCAATCAAAACAATAACAAAAGGCTGAGTTCGGTAATGTCGGGAGGCAGCATGGGATTGTTTGGTTCCCCTGGGCGTTTCTGTTTTACGGGAGAACTTCAGCAGCAGAACACACAGCAAACAGCAGTGAGTCGCCAGGAAATACACAAAAAATTGAAAAGGGAAAAGACAACACACTGGCTAACAAGTATACATAGTATTTCCTTCTCCTTTCTGACGTGTCAAAGAGATTTGCCCCAGAAGTTAAAACAGAGATCATTAAAACCTGACCACAATGACCACAACTCACCTCCTCCTGCATTAACGTCCCCACTGGAATGCCATTGATCTCCAGGATCCTGTCGCCAACATGGATGGCATTTCGGACCTCGGGACTAATCAGCATCCCTCTCACCCTGGAACAACACATCACCAACACTAACATGTGAGTATTAATTAGCACCGTAGAAAGGAATCAGCAGAACAATGTGGTCCGTGTCCTGGGCAGCTAATAAACCAGGACCAAGTGAATATGAGAGGCTAAAACACACTTACATTAATTCATAAATAACTACTATATTCCATAGTGGCACACTTAAGTGCACGCCAGAGCAGAGCTATCATCAGTGTTATGTAAAAGCATTACTCACAGAGCCAGGGGACAGGTACAGAGGCGAGTACTCAATCATGTGCCACTTACTCTTTGACTTGTACACTCGCTGAACCGTTGGCGTCCCTCAGCACAGAGACGGAGAGGCCCCTCTTGCCATTGGCTGCAGAGGGCATCGATATTAGAGTCACAGTGTGGGGCAGCGAGTCGAGCACCGAGTCAAATGTACGCTTTTCCAACATGGGTGTGAGGACCACCTGCTTGTAGCACTTTCCGCTGCGAACAACAGGACACATGAACAGGAGTGAATCATTAGATGTGAGGGCTTGTTGTTGAGTTACAGTTCACAAAATTCAAGTAGCTGTGGAAAATTCCCAAAGTAATAATGGCTGTCAGTCAACATCAAGGCTAAAAGTGAACCTCTATTAGTTCAGTCTGTCAGTCATCATCTAACCGCTTTATCCTCCACCAGAGGGTCGCGGGGGGTGCTGTGCCAATCTCAGCTACATCGGGCGATAGGCGGGGTACACCCTGGACAGTTCGCCAGTCCATCGCAGGGCCACACACAACTAGAGACAAACAACCATTCACTCTCACACTCAGTCCTACGGTCAATTTAGAGTGTCCAATTTACCTAATCCCCACATTGCATGTTTTTGGACTGTGGGAGGAAGCCGGAGAACCCGGAGAGAACCCACGCACACACGGGGAGAACATGCAAACTCCATGCAGAAAGGCCCTTGTTCCAACCGGGGCTCGAACCCGGGTCTTCTCGCTGCAAGGCGAGAGTGCTAACCACTACATCACCGTGTGGCCCTACTTCAGTCTGTCTTCGGAAAAATAAACACGCACAAAGAGAAAAAGGGACGGACATGCTACTGACTTACCAGTAAAGTTTTGATCGCTCCACTAAGGCGTAGGTGTCCCTGTCCTCAATCACCACCATGCACCTCAAACACACGAAGCACTCGGGGTGATACTTGTGATCTCCGGCCACCTGGGAAAAAAAAACAATCCACTGTAATCTTCACAGTGCAGAGCATGAAGCAGTGATGTGTTACCGGTGAAGCCGGTGTCCCTGCTGTGTTTTGTTTGCTTGTCTGAGACTGAGTGTGTCGAGGAGCCGATGTTGTCTGCCTCCCTCCCTCCCACTGTCTGCGGTGACACAGTGGTAACACCTGCTTCACCTCAGTCTGTCTGGAATCTGTTATGATGTCACCTCGCTGACGTCCTGCTCTTCAACGATCGATCAATCAATCAATCAATCATTTCCGTCACATTTACACACGCCGCAATAACTGTGAGATCATGCTTCCATGAGCAGGTGATGAATAATTTGTTTGTTTCTGTTTGTTTACTAGTAAGAAAAGAGTCAGGAGGCCAGAAGACACAAAGGGGTCCAGAAATTATTTCAACAAATAAAATACAAAGTAAAAACTTTTTAAACATCTGTTAAAAGCACTATAAAAATAAAATATATTCTAATTCTTAGATATTATAATGATACTCCTTAGTCCTTGATGTAATTATGAAGCCTTTATTTACAGCATTACCATCACACTGTCAATATACAATACCAGCAGTGGACAAAATGCGACATTTGAACGTCCTTTGGGATATTGGTGTTCCCACATCGCTGGCTCTGTTATTATGGGGGTCAAGAGCTGAATAGTTTGGAAACCACTGATTGATACAACACAAGTGTTTTTTGTTTGTTTATTTACTTTCACATGCAATCGCCAAATTAACTTCAGTAGGTAAAGAAAAATGCTTGTCTTTCACAAAAATAGTGATTATTTTTTCTTCTCTGTCTCGTTCCAGGAGCTTTTACATCGCCATTAATAATTTAACGTTTTCCAGATGTGAGCAGCTTCTCCATTTCCTTTGTGCATCTTTGTGGGAAAATAATGTCCATTAAAAAAAAACATCTCTTAAAAAAATCTGGGTTTTATTTTTGTCTGAGGACAAACTGTTTTGAATAAACAAATGCTTGTCGCTCCTTTGTTGTGAATATAAACCATGTTCGAAACTTGTCCCTTGGTATATTAAAATTTAGTTATCACTATTTTAAGACTGACTAACCACAGTAGAGACTTAGTGAGTCAGTGGGAAAAGAGCTCCCTGCTGTTAAATAAGATAAATAAGAGTGATGTCAGCCAAATTATTGTGACACCTCAGGAGGCCTGTCTGTAAAGCGTCAAGCTATCAACAAAAACAACCACCACCACAACCTGCATGGACTTGCAACACTATGATTTTTTTATTACGTAATGATTGCACTCAAAATGGCAAAAAGGTTGAGTGTAAAACAATTTGCACTAAGTTCTTACTCTCAACATTTACTGTATTGGCACTGCAAAGGAAGAGAAACTAGACTATATCTAAAAGATAATGTGTTTTTTTGTTTTAAGTTAAGTTAGTTAAGATAATTCGGTGGGTGATTATAATAATCACATTGCAATTGTCCTGTTTCATTTTATGTCAACAAAACTTCCCCGGTAAGTTAACTGTGTACATGATGTACTGTGTATCAGAGTGCATCAAATTTGAAGGGGGGAAACAACACTAAAACATCTTCAGTGAACAACAAACTGGACAAAAACAATACTGTTCTGGACTGAAATGCCTCACAAGTAGCAGCAGCAACAGCAGCAGCAGCAGCAGCAGCAATTCTGAACAACACTCCTCTGCTCATGGACCACAATGATTCTCTTTCTGGCCCAGAGGCTGCAATGCCAATTCAGCGCTGCCAAAAACACTTGGCTCCACAAGCTGATGAAGCTGGATGCCAATACTAAATAGAGGAGTCTGTTATGTGTGTCGCTTGGTGGCAAAAAAGAAAAACTTCAGTCGGTCTTCATGTTAGACAAGTGACCCCAGTTTTGATCAGCAAGAAGTGCTGCCACATACATTTCAACTTTCAATTTGTAGATACCAAATCAACAATGACCGATGTACAGCATCTTCTCTTGTGCCAGATTGTTTTATAGTATAGTTTTATAGAAAAAAAGAAATCAAATTCATAGTCAGTCTGAATGCACAACCACATCCATGCAAACTGACAACTGATATGTTGTGTGCTGAATAAACGCTTTATCAGTTAGCTGGAATTTGACCAAGACAAAAATGAGATAATGGGGATTAAGAGTGGGACAAAATAACAGTTTAGTGATATATCGGCGTCCTCCCTCATGCAATATGATCATCTATACTGTACTCCAGGGCTCAAACATCGATATTTTAATTAACAAATTAAAGTAACCAGACCCTGCCAGCTTTACTCACTGGCCGTCGCTACTTGATGTTGATAATGGCGATAATGGCAGAGAAAGCCATGCTAAGAGATGCCCCATCCACGTTCAATACATAGACTTTAGGCACTTTGTTCTGAATGTAGTGAATAAAGAGAGAAATCCTGCACTTTTAACTTTTCACAGACTTCTTGTTTTCTTCAGTTAGACAGATATCGTGATGTATCGTATCGCTAAGGGATTGACTTGCAATATATTGATTATCACAGTATTATCAAAATAGTTGTATTGTGATATTATTGGTATCGTGGACCATGCACCTTGTATCGTATTGTGAGGTATCCTGTGTATTTAAAATTTTAATAAACATACTGCTTTTAAAACTTGACTAACAACATCTTTGTCACACTGAGGCCATAACCAGCACATACATTATTTTTTAAACAAAGCATGACACTGGCAGAATTAGGTTGAAGCCAGTAATGTCCCGTTCCCATTGGTTGAATAACCTGTTAATTCCCAGGTTAAATAGGGGGTTTTGACCAGTTGGAATGAGTTTACTCAACATTCACCCAGGGTCAAATGACTGTAATAAAAGCCGAAGCTTTATCAACTTCAGTTCCAAACTGTGTTAACTGGAACGCTAGAGGACACACAAATTTTCTCCGCTTCATTTTTGTCAGTGATGGCAATTTAGGCGTTGTTCTCAATTATTTTCTAGCTGCTAGCATAGCTGTTAGTCATGAATTCTTTCAGTGAACCATTCTTTCACAACTTGGGACAGCACTAAAAATTCTTATTTCATCTTACTTCATTGTATTAGCAACATAAACAAGTTTATTCCTCGTTGTAAAGTCAACAGACCAATATCTACGGTCTATAGTAAGACCTAGCTAAAGCTAATAAAGTTAGCCAAAACCTATGACAACAAGGTTTACTGTGTTTTACCACCACCTAATTAAGCTTTCTTAAAGATTTCTGAAAACACATCAGCACAGATATACAGTAGGTGGTAGACGGTGGATAATTTCTGCAAAGCTTCCCCGCCACAGACGCCTAAACATGACGGGCTCCAAAAACCACCTCATAGTCGATTGAGCGTCTTCCCACTAGATCCTCTGTGTACTTGGGGAAGTGAGCTGTGGAGAGCTTCAGTACAGAGTGGGAACAACCAGGGGCCTCAAAGAGGGAAACTAATTGTGAGGTCTAGGGTTAAATGTGTTCAGCAGCAGCAGCCTATGTAAAGTATCACTCATCTGTAATGGCCAGAGAAAAAGCCCCCTGCCTTTTAATGCACGTTCATATTATTCTGGAGTGGTAAAATCGGGTACACACAGGGAGCACTGACACGCACTGTGGGCATTCTGGTATTATTTAAGTACAGGGGGAAATTGTTGGCAGTTGATGTTATACGATTCATGAAAAGGCAAACTCTGGGAGCTCGGCAATCGCACATGAAAGCATTGTTTTTAATAGTCTTAATCCAGAGGTGGGATTTATTTCACTGAAGATTCATGAATTATAAACAGCAAGACAACGGGATACAAGACACAACAACCATTCACGCCAACAGGGTGTTTGTTGGGCTGCCCCGACATGCAAGGGCCCTCACCACGCCCATAGTAAATTACTGCAGACGTTTCACGAGTTTCTGTGCAAAACATTTACTGAAGAAGCAGAGGCCTTTAGATTTTAGTTCAACTTCTAAGGATTCTCAAACCCTGGATACCATGATGAGAACATCTTTTTGTGCCAGGATTGCCTTGAAAATGTCCACACCCTTATTGTTACATGCCACTCAGCTTTGACTCATAAATATGTAGTCTTCATGTAAGAAAAGATGTATAGGATACTGGCGAAAGGTACTCAAATATAAAACCATATCCAACTGACTGTCACTAATAACCTACACAACAAAAATAAATGTTAATCCACTGCTTAAACTTTGGTTGATGCTGTAAAAGGTGATAAACAGAAGACATACCATGGCAGGTCCAGTCATGAGCAGAGAACACCCATGACAAAACTCCCCAAACTTCTCCCAGTAGTGTTTGCGACAGTACAGCTCGCCATCCTTCTCGTAGTACCAGTTAGTCAGGTGGTCACAGCACACAGAACACCTGTAGAGGATAAAATAGTAAGTCCCTGTTGTGATTTTCCTTTTTTCTCCCGCAGACACATCAAATTAACTGTATGCTTTATTGACTTCTGCAGCAAAACCCTCAAACACTTGACATTTTTAGTTATTATGCAGACACTTTTATGGAAAGCAGCTTTCAGGTGACACAAGAGTAAGGAGCAACTTTATTGGGGCTCTACCACTGAGCCACCAACACCACCCCTTTGGTCCTTTGCATTACATAAATCAGACGTGACTGAGGGAGCGTTTGTGTGTATACAGTGGCAGCAGAGGCACAAAAAGCATTAACCATGTCAAACTTCTGAACTATCTTTTTTTTTTTGAGCAGCAGAATTCACCTCTGAAACTTTTTGTGGTCACTTCTTCAAGTTTCCAGTCCTACTCCAGCCCATTTGCAGCCGTCTTGCCATACTAGCACAATGTTACTGTTGCCTCCATCAATCTTGATAAACATACAATGAATCTTAATACTGTCATACTGAGAAGCTCATAGGCATCATCACCGTTGTGTGAACTCATTTGATGATGGTTGGATTTAGATTTGATGGTCAGCTTTTACATTTCCAGAACAAAAAATGTAAAACATTATAACTGGTTTATAATTTAAACTATTTCTATGGAGTAGAACACTCTCAGTTTCAATGACTATGACTGGAACATTATAGCTGGGGGCTACTCCCAATGACAAATACTTCTCTCTATGCTAAACACAGTGAGGGGCAAAGTAAATACCCTTTTCATGAAAACTGCTCTGTTTTACATGTGTGCAGGGTTAAGAAGATCAGACAGAACTAAGTGTTGTTCCACTTTTGAGGAAAAAGAGAATCTGCCAGATGTTTGCAGATGATGGACTGAAGGGACGTTTGGTTATAAGCCTCCACCACATCAGTTTATAGCACTTTTAAAAAGGCCCAGTTTGAGGAAAGTGGGGGGAACCACATTAGCCACAACCTCTGATAAAGCCGGCTGAAACAAATCTCCTGATCTTCGTAACCTGGGTGTTTTCCTTTTTTACATGTTACTTAAAATATCAGTGTTAAATATACGCGAGTGCTGCTAATAAGCCTTCCCGTTAAGCATCATGGACAAACGTGCAAACAATTTGTGCAAGATATGCAAGTTAAAGTCAGGAGGCTGAATCACAGGATATGTCATTATACTTCAATCGTATTATCGAGGTGAGCAGCTGCAAATGTAACACTTAAAATGCACATTTTATGATGATATTTAACGGTTTTCACCTGAGCAGAGGCTTTGCATTTTGAGACAACATTTATGGCAGCTGCGATTTTAGGACAAAATGTTCAGAGTGAGGAATGCTGAAGTTGCCAGCACCTACAGGCTATGAAGTGTTCCTCAAACAAGCTGCACTGGTTGTGCAAAATGGTGGCAGCCAAATTACAAACAAGGATGATCGTCTGTCAGGAGATTAAGTTACTGAAATGTCTGCAGTGCTGTTTTTTCTAACTGCTGCAGCCATTTAGACTTTGCAAATACTCCCGTGTCTCAGCCTTTTCTCTTTTCACCTTGGTTTAGACGTAATTTGAGCAAAGCTTTTAAAAGAGATGTCAGATTGTGGAGATGAGCTGCAGACGCATGAATCACAATGAGAGTCACTTCCACTTGAACATCGTTATGCCATTGATTCAGACAGTAATACATCAGACATCACTACAGCATTAAAAGTACTGACTTTCTGATAAACCTTTTCTAATTCACAGATATGATCTCCGCCTCTGCCACATGATTGCGCTGATGCTCGACGATAACAACATCCCACACCTCTTATATAACCAGCACGCACGATGACACGACCAGTCAGAAACACTACACTCAGTGGAAATTCTACTTTAACGTGTTTTTAATCTTTCATTTGCAGTGCTGGGCGCAGCCTTCAGTGGAACATCGTGCATCACGTTGCTCTCTCCACTGCAGGTAGAGCTGATCTAGGATTATTGACTTTGGCAAAACCCTCAGATATTTCAGAATGTTCTGGCATTAGTTAAAATGGAGACATCTTATAGAGAGAAGAATGTTAGTGACTTCTGTGGATAGAGAAGTGCAGTTTGTGTGTGTGTGACATTTCAGACTTTTTATATGAAGTGGCAACCATGATAAAAAAGCCTTAGGAAAATCTTAAACAACTCTATTCGCAAAGACTGGACTTAAATCATAGCCGTTATTTAAAAAAATGTTCCACTTACAATTTCTATCTTTAAGTTGCATTAATTGTAAAAGTCAATACGTTGGTATCTTGATAATGCATCTAGAACACCTGTAACTTTTAAATAATATCACAAATCAAATTTGTAATAATCTGTCAGAAAAAAACACCATGAGATACTTTCCTTAAATATTTCATATTAAATTATGTTGAAAAACACAATTATTAAAATCAAATACTGTTATCAGCATCAGCTACATAGACCCAGCATTATTTAACTACAGCATAAAGCAGTGCAGATAGGATTAGTATCAGTATTGGTATTATTTATTCAGTATTAAATAAATATGATTAAATATTATTATTAATATTTATTATGAATAAATATTATTTATTCACGGGGCAGCCCGTGTCCATGTGGAAAGGGAACTTGGCTTGTAACCGGAGGGTCGCCGGTTCAAATCCCCACCTGGCCAAAAAGGGCTGGGGTACACCTGAGCAAGGTACCCAACCCCCAATGCTCCCCGGGTGCTACTCGGTGTGGCAGCCCACTGCTCCTAATTCTAGGATGGGTCAAATGCAGAGGAATACTTTCCCTAAGGTGATTAATTAAATTCTTCTTTAAAAGTGAAGCATTTCATCTGATATCTATGAATTTCAGTGTCTGTGCAGGTGCAGCACATGAAAAAAAAGGAAAACTTCCTGTTTGAACGCCTTGTTCAGAACAACATAACATTCCAAGAATAAACCAACTCCTGATAAATGATAATTACTGTCCATTACGTCCCTATAAAATGTCAAGATAAATTGATGCAGGACAACTTATAAAAACACCTGACTTCCCTCCATGGCTGCTGGTGAATGGGGGGTGGGCACACTAAAACTCAGGTGGCTCTTCAATGAACAATGCAATGGTCCTGCCCGCACAAACACTACAAAGTAAACATTGCTCATTTCCTTTCATCCACATTCCTGCTGGAGTGTATTTATTTGTTGGCGTAAGAGGAAGAGGTGGTTTGAGGCATTCAGAGACCTTGAAGACCTGCTGAGGAAGCATTTCACTTTCAGTCAGACCTTATCTCAGGATGTTTGTCTGTTGGGTTGCCATTATTCTCCACAACAACCTCTTCCCAAAAAGTGGAGTTATTTCTTTTTCACTCATTGACAGGAAAACACAGTCTGTGGTTAATCCAAATCAGTTTGAATGATGAGCTTAAATTCACCCGTGTTTCTCAATCAATATAGGTTTAAAAAGCTCTGTTGATTTGAGATGATTTTAAGTAAATTGTCAGAATGAAAACAAGATTTGTTAACTAAAATCAAAGTGCTTGTCTTATATTCAAAGCCCAATAATAATAGTTTATTATCATGTAGCATGACAACACAAACACAATCAAATATACATATGTAAAAATGTGAAAAGTTTTGCTAGAAACGTTACAAGCCAATCATAAAAATGGTACATTTTCAGTTGTATAACCAATCAGTGAATGGACGCAGAGACACAGCAAGCGTAAATACCACCCCATCCTGTGATGTAGGAACAAAAATGAAATACAATACTCACACCTAGCTTTGTTTGGGGGGAAAAAAATGTGTCTGACACAGCAGGCTCGCACCTCTGAATCGCTGTCTAGGAATGCAGCCGACTCGAATGTGCCGTTACCTATAGGACTTAACAACACTGCCAGGTTTACTGGAACAAGAGTGACCTCAACATGTAAGAATGCCACACAAGGTGGAGGCAGAGTGGCAGCATTTGGACAATAGACAAAATGAACACCAGTGCGAGTTTCAACAAGGACATTGTACGTCTCTACTGTGATTTTAAAAAACAAACTCAAAGAGATTAAGGTCTTTTAAGCAAAATAATTGCCTTGTGAAAAAATGTGAGCTGTGATTAGAGCAGCACATTTGCTGCAGCTAAATCCAGAAGAGGGATCTGACTGCAGCACATGGAGGTTGAGCCCTGGCAGCTCATACTTTCACAGCAATTCAACCATCTGCAAGATTTGTAAGATGTTGCAGACAAACATGCCGCTACAAAAGTGAACACACGATACACATGTTCAAAAGGAGAGAGGGCATCAAGTGACACGGTCAAAACAGAGATGTGGCCCCTGAGATGATGCTGAGATGCCAGTGTTTGCGAAAGAGTGAAATCCTAGGTTATTTAAGGACGCTGGTAGATACTATTTCAGTTGCCAGAATCAGGCAACATAGTCAGCATTAAGTAGAAGAACTTGAAGAACCTCAGGTCCAGACTGCAGCCATAAAAACCAAAGTATTTTTTAATATATTCAAAGGCATTTGGCCAGGAAAGGCTGTGCCCCAGTCAGCTAGATTGACTGTTCCAGGCACCCAGTTCTTACTCGTCTACTTTGAAATATTAGTAGTGATGGATACAAAATAAAGCAGCTGGGATTTTGTGGTCAGTGATCCATTGATTAGGGCTGAACAGTTTAAGGGAAAATATCTAATTGTGATTTCCCTGACAGATATCGCAGTTGCAATGTGATTTCAATGGCTTTAGTTCAATATTCGCTTTGGAATACAGATTTCACAAATGATGAAGCATTACCACATAACACTGAAAAATGTTATCTACTTAAGTCTAACGCTGGTGTGGTTACCTGCCAGATTTACCCACTCCTCAGGTGAGCCTGCGGAGCTTTCTGAAAGGACAATGTCAATAGTCCAATTGTTCTCTTTCAACATTTGTTTTGGTATCCGACAACCTCATTCACTTGGGTAAATACCTAAGTGAGTGAGTGACACCTATAGTTTGCTGCTGTCTCCTTTTACCATCGTAGCTGTTATGCTTCCATCATCAATCTGTGTCACCATAGACACGAAAACTAAACAGCATTATATTGACAGAGAGAGTCATGTGGAGCTTAATCAGCAATCAGCAGTTTCATTGTCAAATGAAATTGCAGCCTTGACTAATAATGTAATAAATTGTGATTACGATTACATAACAATTCATCTTTCAAATTTCACTGATCAGATGCCAATACCTAGATTAGATAACTGCAGATACTGATACCAGAGCTATTTTTCTTTCCTCTTCAATATCAGCAATGTTGTTTTTGTTGTTGGTACACTGTGTAAAAACTAGGACACTCCGACCTGACACTTGGCTGAACGCAAAGAACGGCAATTAACTGCAACACTGCCCTAGACTGGCATGTGTTGGGGGGGGAAGATACACCGTCTCACACACATGTGAGATTTTCATTTTGTGAGATATTTTATCTCACATCACAACATATGACTGCTGGCCGAGGAGGAAATCCTTGCTTGTCATATCATGTTGGAGGTCACTGCCCCGCTCAGAGCAATCTCATCAAGGGGCAATGACCTGTGAAACCAAAGAGCCAACATCAGCTTAAGTGTGGAAATCATTAAGCCTCCAAGCAGAGGGTCAAAGTCTTCAGGGATAGTTTCACTGACCAATCGATACTCTGGAGTGTAGATTGGCCATTGAAACTAGAGCTGGGTCCTATTTCCATGCAGAAGCCTGTCAACTGTCACAAAACAAGTATGACATGATCCTACATGGGTCATATTGTGCAGGGAGGGGGCCTTAAACAATGATAACCTGTTTGCAAAAAAGAAACAAACATGAAACCAAGGCAGAAGCTTCTGGGACTATCCACTAGGCCTTTTGTGAGTGCATCCAACCATCCTCAGAGAAAGCAGCCAACATAGTGAAAGCAGCATAAAAAACAATTGTCAACGCAAATTGTTCCCCCACTTCTCTCTATGGAAACAAAGCCTCAGACTATGACTTAACTAGACAAGGGCAGTAGCAGGCGTGTTAACACTCACTGAAAGCAGGAGTTGTGCCAGATGTCGTGGAGGACTTTCATGTGGAAGGAGTCTTGGATTTTTTCTCCACAGCCCACACAGTAGCACGCATCTGTACCTGCAAAACAAAATAAACATAATACAAATGATGGTGATTATATAATCAGATTCAAACTGAAGTTGCAATGTAGGTTTTAGATTGCAGCTAAAATATGTTGCAGCTGGTAAATGTGGTGTGTTTGATGTTTCATTGACAGGACTACAACATCTATTCGATTAATAATCAAATACTGAGATAATAAGCAGCTATTTTGTTAGTAATTTATTCAGCTTGAGTATTTTTGGTGTGATTTCCGCTTCCTCAGTGTGATTATTTTCTGTTTTCTTCTCTTTGACAACACACTATATTTGTTTGGTTTGTAGACAAACGATATCTAAGGACGTCGTGATTTTCGAGGTGAGCGTAACACCGGTCAACAGCTTTCACCAAACAAAAACCCTCAAATAATCGAGCAAAAAAGTAATTAGATGTTTAAAATAATCGTTAGTTGTATACCGACTCGGTGACACCTCTGTAAACGAGAACACATTACACGCTGTTTGGACTCACCGTGTTAAACAATACAACAAGAACCTTTCACTTAAACGGAAACAGCAGAGACTATTCTCTGTATTAAGTTACAACCTGAAAATGTTGCTCACCTTCTGGCTCCTCCATCTACTTTCTGTAGAAAAGGTCGCCGATTCCGACACCTTTACAAACTGCTCATACTGAAGCGGGAGAGCTGCCGTGTTTTACTCTTCTCCGTTGTCCTGCCTGTTGACTTCCAGCCTCCAAACTCTGAATGCGCCAGGAGGAAGCAAAATAAAGTCACACAAATTCCTTCAAACCTCCACACAGGGTTGAAGAAACCTCACTTGTACTTGTGTGTATGTGCGTGAGTGAGTGAGTGAGTGAGTGTGAGGACGGAGGCGCTTTCTCGCCTCGAGCAGCCTGAGTGACGTAATGCACTCTACAAATTCCTGTACGGAGAGCGGAAGGGCTCAACTCCAGTGCAGCACCTGGAAACAGGAGAGACTGAGGTTCAGCCCCAAAGTGACACGAAACAACACGAGCGCCATCTGCCGACGATATGGCCGCACTGCGCGCTAATGAAAATATAAGTATAAGTATATAAAATAAGTATATATATATTATTTCAATTTAAGGGTGAACAACATTGTTTTGTATTATATATGAACTTATATAAACAGCTTTGTTTACACTACTTTTTGATCGATTTACATGGTACTGAGTCTGAGAACTGCCACCTCTGCAATAGCAAGAGCAGAAAAAAAAATATCGGTTATACACGCACACGCACGCATACGCACACACGCACTTGTGCAGCATTAGTAGTGAGGACACTCATAGACATAATGCATTCCCTAGCCCCTTACCTCAACCTTAACCATCACAACTAAATGCCTAACCCTAAATCTTAAAATAATCATCACCCTATGACCCCAAATCAACACACACAAACTTGTTTTTATATCTTTTATACACATTATTGACTTTACTTTAATCCTAACCTAAACCCAATTCTAACCCTGACCCTAAAACCATGTCTTAAGCCCTAACAAAAGGCCATTAAAAGTTGTGCAGGACCAGCCAAATTGTCCTCACGTTCCCAAAATATCCTCACTCTCTATGGTTACTACATACTGCATTCCCTAACCCCTATCTTAACATTAAGACACAACTAAGTGCCTCACCTTAACCTAAATCTAAACCTAATTCTAACCCTGACCCTAAAACCAGGTCTTAACCCTAAAAAAAAGTGGTGGGGCTGACAAAGATATACATACAAGTACAGACAAGTACATACAGGTATAGACGTAAGACTTTTATACTTAATCACATATCATGTATATCACGTAAGACTTTTCTAAGTCAGATGACGATGATATAACAGATGACGTTTACACTTTTTATTCGCTATGATGAAAGTACCGGATCCAGCGGTACATAACACAAGTTACACAAGGTACCGTCATTTGTTATTTTCTGTAAAGTTACTGTGAACCACCCAGTTTCAGTTTCTTCAAAATAAAAGCATCATATTTCATGTATCATAGTGTCCATGCTTTTCTTTTGTACATACACAGAAAATGCAGGGTTTTATGATGTCTATACACATTATGTATAGTTTGATTTTATGTGTATATATATATACATAACATTTAACATAATATTCAATAAATCTGATTCTTACTTGTGACTGCATGACAGAAAGCAAGAAAATAAAAACAATAAAGCTGTTCTGTCCCTTAAAATCCGACTCTTATTTTGGTAAATGAGCGTCTTTACACAGCTGCTAGCTTAACCACTGGAGAGGACGGAGACTGACATCCGCCGTTATGAGACACTTAAAGGCACGCACAGGTGGGCTTTGTACTTCTCCACGCGTGTTGACGCAGACCCTCCACTGAGTCACCCGTGCGTGAGATGAACTTTTCCTGCAGACTGTCATCAGTGAAGACATAAAGGAGGAGACAGCGCGAGGACTCTCTCTCTCTCTATCTCTCTCGCTCTCTCTTTCTCTCTCGCTCTCTCTTTCTCTCTCACACACACACTCAGTGTGTATCTGTAATGTCAGTGAGTGTATCAGTGTCGCGCAGCAACGCCGTTAAAAAGGCTCCTCTTCTTTAATCATCCTCGGGTGCAGTTATGGATGTCGATCATTCAAAGGCACCAGCTGACCAGAGAGACTGTTCTCTGAAACCGCTGGACCTCAAGGCGATCCCCGAGAAGATTGTGGATGGGAGACCGACGTGGAGTGGACGCCTGGAGTTCATCCTGGCGTCGGTGGGCTACGCGGTGGGATTGGGCAACGTGTGGAGGTTTCCTTACCTGTGCTACAGTAGTGGTGGAGGTGAGACACACATGGCGACTTACAGTGTGCTTTGTTAATGTTTTTGCCGTTAAAAAAGGAGGGA
The DNA here is from genome assembly GCF_019176455.1 of Solea senegalensis. Classification (NCBI taxonomy): domain Eukaryota; kingdom Metazoa; phylum Chordata; class Actinopteri; order Pleuronectiformes; family Soleidae; genus Solea; species Solea senegalensis. The sequence goes on along the minus strand of NC_058025.1, from coordinate 8,178,632 downwards.
AAGTGCTTATAACCTAGTTCAAAAATGTATGTAAAGGCACACAGCCTTTACAGCATTAGCAAACAAAGATCACTCCATTTTTTTAGTCATTATTTTATTACTTACTGTAAGTACCTTTTTTGTTTAACTTTTTGTTCTTCATAAGCATCTGTTTGCCAACCCACGCCCTCATATGTAACATAATTGAATGTTATTTGTGTGGGTGTAGTTTGGCGTTATTCAAGCCTCAATTGAATAGAAAGTTGTCTTTGAAAAATGAACTGGACTCAAAGCAACAAAAATCATGTTCTTCATTATGTGTTCAATTAAAGGCAAAAATGAGAACAATTAAATGCTATACACACTTTCACTCCAGCAGTTTGAAAAGCACAGTCTCTGGAGCCTGAGTTTACTGTGTAAGAATGACTCAGCATCATTTTCACAAAGAACCTGACATGTATTGGTGTGTGCACCATTAAACCTGCGGTTATATCAGATAAGATTACATTTCTTATAGCATCACATATATCATCATTTCCAGGTTTGGTAAACGCGATCAACATTTTTCAACATTTTATGGACCAAACAAGTACTCTTGACAAGTGTCTGTCCTGACTTTTGTCAACTTGCTTAGTGAGTAAGTTTCAGTTCTGTGAATTCCTGTGAATCTGTATAATTCCTGTTTTACAACTTCTAAAACTGTTTTACAGGAATGTGGCTTTGTCTAGTCACAGCAGCTGCAACATGATCTTCATCATGTCAGGCTTCACCTTGACATTGATCTTTATTTTGTTGTATTGTTAATTATTTCATTTTATTACAGGTGCCTTCATGATCCCATATCTTACCATGGTGCTCCTGTGTGGCATTCCTCTGCTCTTCATGGAGTTTGCGATCGGACAGTACACTCGTTTAGGGCCGGTGCATGCTCTCGCCAAAATCTGCCCTTTATTCAAAGGTGAGTGACTCTCGAGCCAAACGGTCCCATGTGAGACAGTGTTTTTATTTATTGTTTTGACAGTCATGATTAGTGCTGGACAAAGTCAGTTGTCTGACGTTGCTATGGCCCCACATTGAGTCCACAGTGTGCTTTGTGTCTCAAAATATTAACTTTAGTGACTTGGGAAGTCAGTTAAACTACAATCATCTGTCGCCAGACGTGTCTAACAGAATTCATGTGAAGGGTGTGTTAGGTGTTTCTACCTGCTAAAAGGAGTCCTATAGAAGCACTTGGCTCTAGCATGTTTACTAATCTTCTGAATCCTCGTCCAATCCACAAAATGGCTGTAGCACTTTGGCTTTATATATATCCACCGATATATCCTGTGAGTTCATGAGCCCTTGCATCATTATCAGGAAGTGGGGTTGTAAACAGTTTCTCTAGTGTTTTTTTTGGCCTGGGTAAATGTTTTTGGTGTTGTGGTTTGGCAAGTGTCCATGTTGAGTAAAGCCCTATTCCGTTAGTTTTATATTGAGAGGTTGGGTAAAGTAATTATTACCAGAGCTTCTCAATGATTTTAGTCCTGTGTCAGTAATCATTACCGGACAATGTCAGTAAGGATTATGGCGACTTTTTTACCAACACTAATTATGTGCTGTCATTATATATTCTGTCACATCTTGTTTACAAGTGGATTTCCGCTGATTTCTAAGCATGGAGGCCCCTGAAGAAGCATTCAGTTTCACACAAGGTGGTCGGGCAGGTCTGTGGCAAACCTTGGGGGTTTTCGGTATTTGACGAACACCATTCCGTTCATTCTGGACATTTATCCACAACAATGTGATGAATCTCTTCCCAAGTGATGCGGTTGTGCACCATGGCTTTGAACTGCCTCTGAAACCCACGTTAAAGCATTTCCTCCCTGTTCCGGGTTTGCATTTTTAGGCGTTTTAGCTTTAGTTGGTGCCACATTGATGTGTGACTGTGCTTGTGATATCAGGAAACAGCGTAGTACGCAGCTGGAAGCAACATCATACGCACATGACATGAGTTTGTTCATATTTGTCGGTTATGTTTTCTCCGTTCTCATTTCTTGACACAGGGAAACAGAAATTCTTCCACATCAGATTTAAAAGCCATTGAAGGGTCCACACATTGAAGTTCTTTGTCTTTGTCTCCTACATCCATGCTTTGTTCTCTTGAAAGGATGATAGGCATGCGTGGTATGATGGTTCCGGTGGTTCTCAGCTGTGTTTGCCCTGCTCCACTGCAGCTTAAACAAAAAAATTTCCTGTTTTTTTCCTGGAAGACCTGTCAGTTGATACCATCACAGGCCTATGATGGTTCTGAGACAAACTTTCCTTGTCGCATCGTAAAACTTAAATCTCTTAATGGCCGCTATTGCCCTTCTTTCTCCAGTGTGTCGTAAACTCAAGCATGACTTGCTCGAGTGCCTTTGAGGTCAGCACAGTCTTTGCAATGTCTTTGTGGAATCTCTGGTTCACCCTCATCTCCTGTTTTAAGAAGGACTACTTAGGCTGTTGGATGGGATTTCATATGATCTCTTGATCTCATAAATGTGATTCTAAGTCCTGGTAGCCTAAAATGCTTAATTTGGTCAGTGGTGCAGCAGATAAACTCAGCTATTACCTTCAGCATTTGATCATGCATGGTGCCAGCAAATAGGAAAAACTCTGTCCAGGGAGATTTATTAAAAAGAATAAAACAAATAAAAAATGTTCCTGCCTTATCTATTCTATCTTCAATAGAGAGCTGTAGGTAACTGGACTGGCTTGAGTTAGAAGACCTCTCATCAAGAGGCACTAAAGGAGAATTCAAGAAGCCTCCCGGATGCGAGGTCAAACATCAACAGATCCAGTTGCCTACAGCATGCATGTGTAAAACTGGTTTTCTAACTGTAAACCACCAAAGAAGGCACTCTCTGTTTACTCTGATGTTGTAACATATGCTCACGGCAGCAGACGTGACCAAGTGCAAAGCTGAAGTAACCAGTTGATGTCCAGTTAAATTAAAGACTTGACTTTTGTCTAATGCCTTTTTTTTCGAGCCATATGTTTTGTCATTAAAGTTTTCTTGAAAGTCGTGTTAAAATCTCATCACATTTCATCACATAGCTTGTGTGTTTAGCAGAGCTGAATAAAAGGTCCCTGATAAAGGTTTGATGGGCTGGGCAGAACAGATTAAGAACTTGTTGCTTCGTGTTTCAGCCTTCCACACCTGAGACCATTAGATCTTGTGATCTATTGCTGCTTCCACATGGCGCCTGATCCCTCTGGACCAAGTCCCATCTCTCATTGCCACTGGTTTTGTTGTGGGTAGATGTTGAACTGTTGTCTAAACATCTGTGCACATCTGCTGCCAATTACGTCTTTTTCTGCCTAATCCCACCCCCAGCCAAGTCAGAAGGCGATAGGTTTTCTCAGGAATCCTTTGAAAGATTATCATCATACTGTGATGCAGGGCATTTTTTTATACTTACGTGTAAGTTTCCTTAGGATTGAATGCTTTAATCAAATGAAAACTGTCTGTATTATTCCACGATCCTTTGTCATTATGTGTTTGATGTCTTAGATTCATGTAAATGTCTGAAGGGTAAATACACATGTGTGTTCTGGACACCTCTTATGCTGTAATACAATTGACTTCTTTATTTTTAACAAATTGATTGTTTCACATGTTGATGGATGAGAAGTTCTTCAGCAAATTTTACAATCGCCCATGATCAGTGTGTCTTTTGACTTCTTTTATTACTTTAAACAGCACATTCTGCTCTTCACACCAAATAAATAATCAAATAATTTGAATAAATGATCAAATTCTGCACAGCTGAATGATCACTGACTTGCAAAAAACGCTAACGGAAATCAAAGTGTGACACATACAATTCTCCAACAAGAGCTCAGCCATCAACAACCAATAAGTGTCTGTAGGTGTGGATTGAAAATGTTGTTTGATTTGTTCTAACTTGAGATTTTTCTCCATAGTTTTCTTATCTCCTTAAAGACAGAGATAATCTACCCGGTCAAAATGGTCCTTCTCTTGATTTTTCGCTCATTTCCTCATGGTTAATGCTCTGTGCTAAACAAGGTCCAAAAGCAGGTAGTTTTTTCTGTCTCTACCTTTATATGACTCAAGTGCAGTTTACTGTGATGTACCTGTGATCAGTGATTGAGCTGCACACAAATATCTATTGCAAATCAACAAATATGCACGTGTCATGAATTGCTGCAAATGAATGTTTTAATTCTGACTGTTTGTTTTTTTTCATTGTCTTATAATTGACCATTTGTGAACAAGTGGGGTTTGAACTGTCATACAGTGCACTTGCGACTTTAGTGTCACCTACATCTTCTTCCTACCCTTGTCAACTCCATTTCCATGTACAACAAACTAAAGGTTCCGTTTTGTTTAGGGCCATATAATCCATTCACTGGTGTAGAAAACGGTCTAATATTATTGGTGCGTTCTAGCTTTTAGTCGGAAGTCGGAGTTCCTGAATTTTTCAGATTTTTCAACTTAAAACAGGTCATATTTCTTACTTGAAAAGTCGAAGCAAACCTTCCAAACCGTGACATTGGATTTCAAGATGGCTTCTACTCGCGTCAGTAGGAAAAAGACTCTACTTTTACTTAATAGAGCTCCGGACGTCACAAGACTCGGTCCCAATGAACCACCATGTTGGCAACCGAAGATGCGGCAATATTAATGATATCTGATACATAGTATCCTGCCAGAGGTCGTAACCTTAGTTGTGTGGCGTCAGCTACCGGGGCTCTATTGCACATCGGTCATACGTGTTTCACATTAAGTCATACACATGCATGTTTTCACATTAAAACATACACATGCGTGTTTTCCAATTCATATTCGGGGACATGTTTTCACGCCGTTTGCAAAACACCGCGTAGCACGTTGCTATCAGTTGGTATCGCTAACAGTGGCTAGCCTGAGGTATGTTTGCATACTGAATTCTCAACAGGAACGCGGTCATTTCAGCAATGACGTCACCTCCGACTTTCGATGTAAGTGGAACGCACCATGTGCTATACCGAGGTACGCTCTTTCAGGACCGTATTTCTAAGACCCTAAGTTTTTTCAACTGGGCCACTTCATGGATTGAATGACCAAAGACACTTTTCATACACAAAGGCATTAAAATCAACACAGAGGCACAATTGTCAGAATGAAACTGAAAGTTAATAACATGTTGATGTTAAGATAAGTGTAAGTGTGAGACAAATTTGAAAAAACAACAAAGGCTATAGTTTCAGGAATACACTTCCAGGACACAAGATTTAATGGTTTATTCCACTCAAATCGTCTACATACTGATCGGTTTATTTCACCCAAATATACTGTAGCTTTGTCTAAGTAATAATAGTTTTAAAAGGATATTCCATTCATACACTGATTTGCCTAAAGTTTTAAAACCATTGTTCCATCCAGATATTTGTCAAACAAAAGGTTTTGCAAGTAAAATAAAGGTTTATTTTACAGGGACTGTAAAACATGAGAAGATATTAATCAAAAGTTCAGAGAGAGGGAAGTGCATCCGGAAGCTTCTTGTATATTTACGTCCCATAACCTAATGAAGCTGTGTGTGGGACTACAAACAGTCACAGTGTGTAGGAGGCAGAGTTAGGAGCGTCCCTGTTTGAGAAAGCTTTGATAGCTCTCTCTGAATAACAACACCACTGAGTCCAGCAGACTGAACATTTGAAAATACCTATCACTACACCACTTGAAGTGGGTTTGGTGCAATGAAGGCGCAGTCGACCATGAGACCTAGATATAAAGAGGGAATTAGTCAAACAGCCAATGGCAAAGGAAGTAGTGCTCAAAATTCACCATGCTCAGTGGTTTTAGCTGATCCTGCAGCTTCGGGGTACTTCAGTTGTCTGTGACATGATGTAGACACTGACCTGTTTTTCAATGGCCACTCTGTGCATTCCATTTAACCATAGTCAGGAAATCCCCCCATGTTATTTATGAAACTGATATAAATTTTCAGTGCAGTTTAAAAAAAAAAAAAAAAGAAAACATCAGGAAACAGTTATTGTGGGGCTTATATTATTTATTTGCCAGTGAAGGTTGCCAGGCAACCAATGAAGACCCCAGGAAAGTAACTAATCCTTGCCAAGAAATAGTCCAGTCCACAATCCCCGTACAATGGCGAGTTGTTTTCTTTTCAGTTTTTATTGCAAATCTCTCTGTGCCAGCCGATGGCAGTAAAAGATTGGACATTAAGACAAACAAGTTTATATATATAAGCATATATACACAATCTACTGTGCTATTAAAATGTGTTTCTGCTTTTAATAAAACTGTGAAATCATAGGCAAGTTGGTTATTACAGAGAATGTATTCTTTAACACAAAATGGTTTGCGGTGTCCATTTGCAAAATATTCAAATCAACTAATCCAGAAGAATGGGTTGGAGTGTCTGTTTGCTTCTATAACTTCTATAACTGTTCAAGACCTAGCTTTTACACAGTTTAAGCAAACTAACACCAAATGTTAATTAGTGAGTTATAAAGATTAAAGTTACCCTTGGACAAAGGCATACAAGCTTTTTTTCGGTCTTGAGCGAAGACAACCAGCCGCAATGTTCCACTAATGGTTCACAAAAAGAAAGTAAATCAGTGTATTTTCCTAAAATGAAAAAATAATTCTTTAAACCAATTATGTCAGAATATTAAAAAAGTGCAGTTCATTTGTCGTGGAGGCACAAAGGAGTCACAGTGTGCTACAAAAATATTACAAGGTAGAGCAGATTTCCTGGAAAGGGCACAAAAGAAACAGCAAATAACCCTGAGAAAGAAATATAATGCACCTTAAGCCATTCACTCTTCTGCTGAGTCATTGCTCTGACTTCACTGAGGAGGAGGAGTGCCTACAGTGAAGGCACATATGGTGGCCACGCACAGACAGACCAACCCCTCCCTGAAACCCGACACAGACATAAAAAAACCAGGTGCTAAAAGACTGAATAATTTAATATGTTGGAAGGCTTTCATCTTATCTTTACATGCACTGGACAAGAGCCTTGTTTTTATTCACCAGCCAAATGACACAGTGGAATTTATAATCCATGGCTCCAGGAATTCCTTTAATCCATGACTTTATTCTGGCCACCACTGGCCGGAGAGTCCTCATGATACTTCACTGTCTCCTACTGTATAACCATCAGTTCAGTTCAGTTCAGAAGTAATTGACCCCTTTGCTTAAAGCTTTGAGAGCAATTTTTAGAAAAGTTGTAAGAGATAAAGTGTTCGATTTCTTCACAACATGACTCTCACTGTGTGTCTGTATTTCCCTGCTACTTGTCACTCCTCAGGTGTTGGTCTGGCCACAGTTGTTATCTCCTTTGTGTTCACCACGTACTACAATGTGCTCATGAGCTGGTCACTTTACTATTTCTTCAACTCATTTGAGGCGACACTTCCTTGGAAATCCTGTAACAACACTTGGAACGTCGTGGAAAACTGTTCCCGTGGCTTCGTCGACAAAGACGTATACCTGCAGTCTGCCAGCCAGCAGTTCTTTGAGTGAGTTCATTTGTTTGTTGACGTGGGTGCAGATATACTTTGGGTTGAATCACTTTTTATTCCTTATCCTTGTTATTTCGTTATATGGCCACATATGATGATAATGAAGTGTTTTCATATGTCTTTTTTCCATTTTTTCAGTTACAGGCTTCTGGAGAAAACTGCCGGGATTGAAGAAAGTGGTGGCATTCGCTGGGAACTCTTTGGCTATCTCATTTTTGCCTGGGTCATCGTGTATCTATGCATATTTAAAGGAGTCAAATCCACTGGCAAGGTCAGGACACTTCTACTTTTCTGGGCAAATATTTATAAATTGTGGCCATGGCAATGATAGTTTTGTTTCTGTGCTGGTCACATGTCTTCATTTCACTGTTGGAAAACTTTGTCACAGTTTGTCCCAGAAATAAAGACAAGGACGTCACACTGTGTAATCTACAGTGTAGTCTGCACAGAAACTTAAGAAAAACAAACATTTTTGTTTTAAGTGTATCGACATGCACGGGTCTTATGTGCTATACTATAAATGTTAACATTTAATATATTTACATGGAGACTCATAATCTGTCCATTTACATCATTTGATAGAAGTCATGTTCGTTAATTCTGGATATGAACTTATTCAGGTTACGGTCCTTAGACAATGCATGGCAGCCTAAATTGGCCACGCGTAGAATATTCAACTAAAACACAAATCATCTACATTTCTCTCACTGAAACCAGGCTCGTTGTTGTCGCCGACACAGTAAACCTCCCAGACATTTATCTTTATCTTCTCTACGACTTTTTGTCACACAGGTTGTGTATTTCACCGCCATATTTCCGTACTTTGTCCTGTTCGCCCTGCTCATCAATAACTTGCAGCTTCCCGGTGCCAAAAAAGGTATCCTCTACTTTGTGACACCAGTCTGGAGCAAGCTGTTCACAGTGAAGGTGAGACTCTTGTCACTCAGTTAATGGATCACACAGTTGAACCGAGCCCTAACATTGATTAACGTGATAAACGTGAAAAAAACCCAATCCTGCATTTCCAATCTGAAGGTAAACATAATGGTTTGTGCAGATGAATTAAGAATGTGCTAAAGCATTTGTAATTTTCTCCAAAAAACAAACTAAAATGTAGTAATCTGAATGAATGAAAACTCCATTATCCAGGGCATTTAACAACCACATTAAATGAAATTATATGTAATTAAATATCAATGTTCTTTTTTTCATCCCAATCATAGGTTTGGGTTAACGCGGCCGCCCAGGTGTTTAACTCCATTGGAATAGCGTTTGGATCCCAGATTTCGTTGGCTAGCTACAACAAGTTCAACAACAACATTCTCAGGTAAAGATTGACCTGAGCTTTCTGACAGATCAGTCATGATTATCTTCAAAAAGTTGTCCTCTCATACACTTGTTGTCCGAGGAGCTCGATTACAACCATTTACCTTTTTCCTTCTGTCCTAGGGATACTTTGATTGTGTCATTAACCAATTCATTCACGAGTATCCTGGCTGGCTTTGTGATTTTCTCAGCCGTTGGGTACATGGCTAATATATATAACCTCCCAGTGGACAACATTGCTACAGATGGTAAGCATTAAACTTGGCACGGTCGTTGCACCACACAGAACGACTTTGTCGGATTCTTGGTATTGGAACAAGAAGACAAAAACATGGGCTTGTGTTGTGTAATATATACTCTAAATGCCAAGATGTTACAGAAACAGAGAGGTCACTGTTTTTATCCTCAAGGCTTTTTTTCTGTCTGTCATGGTAAGACAAAACACAGATGCCAAGATGTGCAATGCAACAGTTTGTGATTACTTGAAGACAAAATTCTATATACAAATGGAATCCATACATTGTCCTTAATGGGGGCATCTCATACATAAGTAGTGTAGCGTTATTGTGAAACAGCTTCAATGTGACCTAAACTCGGTGTTTACTTATTGTAATGTTGTATAAATCCCATAATAGGAGCTGGAGCTCATGTCTGAGATGTCATGTGGTTGGCCTGTGGGTCATTTAAGAATCCCATGACATGATGAAGACATTGCCTTTCACTTATCATCTCAGTGTTAAGTGAATAATAATAATAATAATAATAATAATATGTGCATATACACTGCATAGAGTCAACGTAATGGCTGCTCATCTCTCGCTATATGAACAAAAGTATTGGGACGCCTGACCATAACACCAACAGAGACTGTGATGACATATTCAAATACATGTACAATACTTTTCAGATATAACAGCTTCCACACTTGTTGGAAGACTTTCCTCAACATTCAAACCATGTCTTTATAGTCCTTGCTTTGTGCACTGGGACACAGTCATGTTAGACTAGAAAAGGGCTGTCCTCAAGCTGTTGGAAGCATAGCATTGTCCAGAGTGTATCTGTATGCTTTGTAAGTGTTGAGATCGTCGTTCACTGGAGATGAGAGCCTAACCCAAACACTTGAATTGAATTAATACTTAACAGGTGTGGCCAAGTATCAGTTGATTAGTGGGCTCATTAATGATTAATCAAACGTTCTGTGTTTAAGTCTATTCAAAGTTAATACAAGAAAGTTGTTTTGATCCCTGAAAGCATGAAATTTAAACCTCGTTTGGTTCGGTTTAATGTGTGTGCTCTGCTCTGTGCTAATGTGACATTGTTCCCTTGAAAGAATAGTTCAAATGTTGATATTATCTGGTTATTTGCACCACTTTGTCTTCAGTACACACACACACACACGAGAGGGGCACGGCCGGGCTGCAAATAACCGCATTAAATGAACATTTGAACTATTCTTTGATGGAAACTTTCAAGTGCCCCACATGACTCAGGTTTGTTGCGCAACTCAGTTCATGGAATCATACGAGTCTGAATTTTACTACATTTGCATCTGACTCTGAAGACAAGAAAAACCAAACAATTTGCTTTATCACATTTCAGGTCCTGGATTGGTGTTTGTTGTTTACCCTGAAATCCTGTCCACCATGCCTGTCTCCCAGTTGTGGGCCCCTCTGTTCTTTTTTATGCTTCTTTGTCTGGGGCTCGACAGTCAGGTAGGTAAACATCATTCCCCTCACATAATGAAGCAGGACGACATCTGAGAAGATGAATGTAGGAACTACACCTGTACCAACAAATCTGCAGTCGGAGAGATTCTGTTGTTTACTGAAAAAAACATCTCCCCCCATTTCTCTGTTGCATTTACCTGGTGTCCATGTTTAACACAGGTGCACCCATGGTAAATTGCCATGGGAATAATACACAACTCCTTATATGGACATCCTGGGGGGGTGTTTATATGTCACATATTCAGGCTCTTCTTCTTCGTCTTCTTTTGTGTTGTTGAGTCAAAGTTATGATTTCTATGAGTTTTCTTTTTGTTCATAAAAACGAGACAAGTGAACTTTGAACTGTGATTTTTCCCCCGCGTTTTTTTTTTAAACCAACTCTATGCAGGACTCTGATGTAGACTCTGTATTGAGCTTAAGGCCAAGAAATGAGCATAAAGTTAGATAATGTTTGTTATTTTTATCCAAAAAATTCCCACCCCAATGCTGCAGTTAGAGACATTGCAGTTGTATTTAAATGATAACGTTTACTTGTTTTCAGACACTTAAGATAGTAGGGGACATTTTTAAGTAGTATGAAATGTTTTAAGCATTGAGGTTGGTGTGGATAGAATGGAAATAATCCTTTTACTATTTCAGTGTCTGCAGAAGCAGCTCATTAACATCCTTTCTTGCTGCAGCCCCAGTTAAAATACACACGTTGCATGATCTCACCACAAACAGAAGTGACTTGTGCAGCCACTTGCAAAATCTTTACAAACGTATGTCCACATAACCGATTATGATATTTTGTGGTATATTATGCAGTTTTTACATTGAGCTGAACTGAAGTTTTCATGGGTGAAGCAACGCCCTAAAAAAGGTGATGTTAACGTGCAGAACTAAACAAAACTATCATTTTAAAACCAGAGGATGATGTTGGGTATAACTTATATTCAAAACCACACATTTTAACCCGGCTCCCAAAGAGGAATTAACAAAATAACACCTGGATACTTTTGTGTGTACTGCAGTTTGCAACCGTTGAGGTGGCTGTGGCATTCGTTAAAGACGAGTACGGCCCCAGAATTCTGCAGTATATAAAACGAGAGGAGCTGATCACCCTGGCTGTGTGCCTCGTCTCCTTTCTCTTAGGACTCCCTCACATTACAAAGGTACAGTATGAAACGGCAACGATCTTACACGTCTGTAGATAGTTCCTCAACCACTTGTGGCAAGTTGCATCACTCCTTGCAGGTGTTTTGTCGTTCAAAATATCTTCTACTCTCTACACAGGGAGGAATCTACGTGTTTCAGCTGATGGACCACTACACTGCCGTGGTTTCTCTCGTCTTCTTGGCTTTCTTTGAAGTCTTGGCTGTCTGTTGGATCTTTGGTAAAGTCCACTTTAATTTGACGTCTTCAAACCCAAATTTCCCATTCATGTGTTCAATGTTTTAGTCATTTAAATCCAACCTTCAAATATAAAGTCAGTATCAAGTTTGTGGTCAACATAAGTGTTAAATCAACTCTTGTCTTTTTCACTCAGGAGTCTCTCGTATCTCGATAATGATCAAAAAGATGCTGGGGAAAGCTCCAAACCTCTACTTTCGCATCTGTTGGATGGTGCTCTGTCCCATATTGATGCTGGTGAGTCATATACATATACATATATACACATATATATATGAATATATGTATATACATACATACATATACATACAGTGCTTTACAAATGTATTAGACCACCACCCAATGGTGATGCTAAAATATAAGTATTATTGTTATCCATAAATTTTCAAATGCGCTGTTTTTCCAAAAAAATTATAATGAAAAAATAGTAAAGCACATTATTATTATTATTATTTCTTGATTAAGATGTCAAATGAAAGTTATTTACTTGCTGTGAAGACAGTGTCCAACATCATGTAATCAGTCTAATGATTGCCCAGGCTCTATCAGTGTAATCTAATGATATAATAAGATAACATTTTTCTTGTTTTTAATCTCACTACAAAGGTGATACTGATCTCCAGCATTGCCCAGTACACTCCCGTTCACTATGGGAAGTACAGTTACCCGGCATGGTCTGAGTGGGTGGGCTGGGCCGTGTCACTTATCTCCATAGTGTGGATCCCACTCGGTGCTATTCAAGAGATCTGCAAAAACAAAGGCTCCTTCCGTCAGGTGAGTTCAAGGCTTATCATTCTACAGCTGCAACTAACTATTCTTTTCCTTTTCATAATCGACGACTTTTTTTGTCCTTTAAAGGTCAGAAAATGTTGATCAGTGTTTACTTAGGATGATGTTCTTAAATGTCTTGTTTTGGCCACAAGCCAAAACTATTCCGTTTTAATGATTTTTTTCTTATATGGAGCAAAGAAACCAGATTAATCGATTATCAAGACAGTTGAAGATTTATTTAGTGATCGATTAGTAAATGAAGACACAGACTATTTAACCCTTTAACACCAAAGCCTCAAAATGTCCTGCTTATTTTAACCAGAAAAGGGTTAAAGTAAGGGTTTAAAATAAGGGTTAAAGATATTTCTTATCTCTGTATTACAGCTACCGTTGACCGGAGTTGCTTGAAAAGATTTATTTTCTCAAATGATGCCTTCTCTAATCCACAGAGGCTGAAAACGGCCATAACTCCCACAGTAGACCTGGGTGCTGAGTATCCATCGTCAGAAAAACAGAATCTAGACCTGCAGATGTCTGAAACCTTGTTGAGTTCAGTGGTGTGACGAGACAGGACCCAAAACCGAAGACACAGTTCCATGTCGAATATTGAACATGTTGAATGTCTTGAACTCTATTCGCTGTGGTATATATATATATATATATATATATATATATATGTGTGTATATGTATATGTATATATATATATATATATATATATATATATATATATACATATATACATATATACACACATATATATGGTCTTTAGTTTATCCTGAATCCACTGTAGTGCTTCACTGTATTTATCAAGCTGAATTCAACAGGTTGAAAATATCCCCTTACACTTTAAACAACGTTAACATTGACAATTTGACATTTTGTCCATCAGCCAAAGGCTAATTTATTTAATTTGCTTTAGACATGAGTGTCCATTTTCACTCTCTAGAGACTATGCACATGTTTGTTCTAACCAAAGTTTCACTGGTGACACACACACGGGGGGAATGACCTTAAATGCAGTTGGATTTTAATCCACAACTGGGAAACAAATCCAAATGGGGAAGGGCAGAAGATCAGACAGGAAAAAAACAAGCAGACCAAAACAAAACTTAAGCACAGGAAGACATGGGAGCACTGGACCAAACATAAAACAATGACACATTCAATTTTATGGAATAATGATAAAATAACAAGACTCAGGTGCTAAAGAAAAAGTGGCGGGAAAACAATCAGAGACAAGAGGTGACTCACAGTAGACACAAGTACAGCTATTTTAAAACAAAACAGCAACAGGTAGGTTTAACAGAGCTGCAGATTATTATGTAAAGATTAGAAGTTAAATGACTATGTCCTCTCCTTTGGTTTATTGATAGGTGAAACTGTTGGTGCCACATTTTCCTTTAGCAACATTTGATAAAAGTGTAGTTTTAGTTGAGTTCAGAGTTTTCCAGAACGTTTTTTAAAAGCCTGGACAACAAAAAAAACAAACGAAAAAACACAAAACATTACAAATACAAAATAACACTGTAAAAAGCAAGTATAATCATTCGGTGACTGGGTGATTCACCCTCAACTAAGAGTTGTCTGAACGTTAGTGCACCATTTTAGGTGAAGACGCAAACAGTTCTCGGTGTTGTGTTTGACATCATTATTATTATTTTTAAACTTGAAACATGAAGCTGGTGACTCACGAGCATTTTAAGGGTAATTAGTGGTGCCTTTGAACATCTACTGCCAGAAAGCTGATTTGAGGCATTGAGCCGTGCAACACTTAGTGTATCTGGTATTATGGTCTGTCTCTCCATTCAACCCAAATCTTGACACAGTTTAATGTCACGCTTCTTACCGGTGAACGCTAGCCTAGAAATCTAGACGTTCCATCTAGAAAAATCCAAACTCTGGTTTGGCCAATCAAATCGCCTATGGAGTCGGTGGGCGGGCTTAACATAATGACGACAGAGTTGCGACCACTCCGCGTGTAGTCCCCTGCCGGTCTCTGGGTTAGGGTTAGGGTTATGGCAGAACCTTTTCGATGGAGTAAGCTCACGGTCTCGTTTATCCGAACTACCCGTCGTGGTTTCTACTGCGGAGGTGTCCTCGTTCTTTTTCATCATCTCCACTACACCGGCGGCAAGTCACTTTCAAGTCTCGATAAAAGGATGATCTTGATGTAGGTCTGCGTTTGCCAGGCTAGGTGAACGCTTAGTTTGGTCCAAATGTCCGACTTTAACTCTAAGAAGTATTCATCTCTTTTGCGACAAACTGTACGGGGTCTCAGAAAGTGTAAATTCTGTCTTTGCACTGGGAGTTAAATGTACTGTAAGTCAGTGTTTAGACTTTACACTCTAAACTCAGCTTTGGCGATGAACTACCTTGGCCGGAAATGACCTGAGAAGATGCAGTACACGCTCATTTTCGTGGCCTTAGTCTTACGAGGTAGCTTATTAAATAACACCATGTGCCTTTTTAATCCAAAAATACTCCGCACATATGCTCATGTTGTACATTATTATAAAATGGCGTTTGAAACAACAACAACCCAGATGGTTACACGTTTTGAAGTTAAACGTGCTGTCGTTGAAATTTCGTGTCTGTATCATATTTTGCACAAGATACTAATCGGATTGGCAAAGTTAATCTGGTAAATCTGGAGTTTAAAAAGAGCTCGTATTTAATATTTCACAAAAGGAGGCAGCTGTTTCAAAGAAACTGATGTTGCTTCATATATACAGTACATATATATATATATGTGTGTATAGAGAGAGAGACAACCGAAATTTATATTTTTGTGTTACTGTACATGTATGTTGATGTAATCTGCATTATTTTACTTTATCATTCAGTGACTCGTTGTCAGAGGTACTTTCTTACAAAATAATAGGTCAATGTTTACACCTTTAACAACTTTGTCATTTAATTTGAGCAGAATACAAATTGTAAATTGTAAGTGAACTCAATAACCTTTGTTAAGACATTTACTATCCCGCACTGAATATGTAACCACAGTAAAACAGTGGTAAAACTGCTGCTGCTGCTGCATTGTGGGTTGATTTTAAGAAAGCCAGCATCAGGTTGTCTCATGATTGTAAGCAGAGGTTGCTCAAGAAAGCTTGGTGAAGGAAATTACACTTTTCATCATGCTATACTGCAAAATTTTAAATGTAAACTGAATAATTCAGTGTATGTCGTTGTGACACTGCCGTGCGACCCCAGATTTGTTGCGGATTAGCAACCGTACTTGTGGAAACATTGGTATGATTTTCTTTTATAACCTTTACTGATTTTGTTTTCATGTATTTTTGTCTGGTTTTAAATATTTGTGTCTTTTTTTTGTACCTTGTGTCTGGCAATAAGCTGACATGAACAGAACTATTTTCTCAAACCAAATATCACTTACTTTATGAATTATTTGTTGAATTTTCATGCGATTGAGCAGGTGTTACAACCAGGCAGTGGGACAGACCAGTCAGGACTAATCAGCTTAAAAGAACCACCTGGACACACACACACACACACTTGTACAACATTCTTAGTGAGGACACTCAAAGACCTTTAACCCTTAGATACGCCTTAAAAAAAGTTACATTAACACACCTAGAGCACCAAAATGTGTTCATAAAATATACAGCTATAAAAGTTGCATACATTTTTATTATTATTATTTTAAACCAGCATCAGTCCTCATCATACATATCAAACATTAAATTACCAGGTTTTTGTCATGATGCATCAAAAATTTTAGTTAACATTGTTTACAATAGACTAAAAATAAAAACATGCATGTATTTTTGTAATTTTTTCATGTATTGGCATACATTTTTGACAAAAAAAGCCAGGTGTGTCTAGGTGTGTAAGGGTTAAACTCAGAATGTGACTTCCTGTGGTTTTTTAAGTTTTTTGGTCCTCACAAAGAGTACATACAAGTACAGAGACACACACACACACACACACACACACACATACACACACATGTTGAAAGAGAGGTACAGAAACAAGGGAGGAGAGAGAAAGAGGGCCACGCTGGCTTTGTAACACCATGTGTTTGTTTATCCTTTCTTTATTTCTCATCATATTTTGTATATTGCCTTGTGATGTGGGAGAAATGTCAAAAAATGGAGAGTCACTGGGTGGCAGCAGAGGAGCAGGGAATAAAAGGATGGTGCTGTGAAATCTCAATCTCATTACGGAACCGCATACGTTTTTTTTCCCCTCTCGTCACATCCAAACCGGCGTGTTTTGTTAGTACCACACACTGTACATCTGCATATCTTTTTCGCTGACACTCAACATCACAACCTTGCAGCACACACGCTGCAGAAGTTGCACCACCAGTATCATCTGCTGCTGTGCAATTAATCACTGGAAGACACTATTTCATTGAAACTGCCCACCAGCTCCATCGCTGCATATATATATTTCCAGAATGAATGACCCCATGAATCACGACCATGTCTTCTGGTGTCACTGCTTGTGAAGGCGAGCACAGTTTAATGCAGTGCTCCGAGAGGTTTAAAGCCCTTGTTGCAGAGTGCTGCAGCAGCACCCTGAGCAAAGCTGGAGGTGAATCAATACTTCTTTCCTGAGTCCCTCGTGTCAGAAATGTATCATTGGCTCTGTATTAGCGCTGGGAGGTCCATTTGATCAATAGTCATTAACAGTAGAGTCCGGGGGGGGGTCAGGAAATTAATGACTATACATGGCAGAGAGGAAGTGTTGGTGAGCTTGAACGGGCAAAGACCGGGTAGATGGGTCACTGTCTAACTCGCTGTCATGGGGGTGTGAGGACATTAATCTTTTTCAGAACTTGTCGTGGCATATCATCCACTCGTCTGCTTCACACTCTGTATTAACTGTGACTGAAAGAGCTGTGGAATTCAGTTCAATTCAATTCAATTCAATCTTATTTGTATGGCTCAAGGCACTGTACATAGGAAGGCCGAACAGATCAAAGAAACCCAACAATTTCCACGATGAGCAAACACTAGGGATCATTCTTCTCATCACTGTGGATTCTGCTCCACTGTTGTTTTCCTCGCAGTGTCCTGTGTGAAGGGAACTGCTCATCAGTGTGGTGCTAAATGAAATTTCACCATGAAGATGTCACTCCAGCCTCTGGTTCTTCATCTTAAGAATCAACAGCAGTTGTTGTGTTATATTGTTATATCCAAGCTCCCCAAGGTCACAGAAATGCCTAAAAAATGAATATAATGCTGATCAAGTCTAGTCCAACTTGTCATCTGGAGATTGGAGTTTGCAGAAACATCCATTACAGACAGAAGGTTAAAAACATAATGCACTAATGTTGGCACACAGAGTAATAAATAGTCGTACAGTTACAGATTGCCACAAACAAAACCACAAACCTGCTACATCTGCTGGTGAAGTTGCGTGCTTCAGCTGAACATCTCTCACCTCACACTTCCCTTATTTTGGCTTTCAGTTTGCACAGAGGTCTCAAACTCGTGGCCCGTGATCCACTTGTGGCCTGCCACTAAATATAAAGTCATTATTAGTGCCTGAGTAGGAATGCCAGGGGCAAAAAACTGCTCAGATCCTTATTATATTCGTGTCTTTCCAGTCATTTTTGAGGAAACTTGGCATGGTGTGGCGAAAATGCAATAGTCATAGTGCTCAGACCTGTGCCTTGCACCAGGGCTCTATAGCGCCCCTATAGAGCAAGCCAAAATTAAGCTGTTTTTTTATTATTTACAGATTAATTTCGCGTCACAAATCAGTATTTTTTGTAAACTATTTATCGTTCCATGTCAAGATTCAACATAAGGTTCAAAGCGACGACTGAGTCGACCATAACCAGTGATCGAAGCACCCATCGCCATAATGTAGTAAAGGCAGAAATCATTGTTGACTACTTTGTTTATCTGATGTGCATTAATCTCTGTTTGTCCTCTGACACGACTGCTTCAGTCATGACAGAAAGAACCAAAGGTTTATATTTAGAACCCTATTCTATTTCACCTATTCACGGGTTTAACGCCACAGTCTTTGTTTAGAATGCACACACGACTTTGTTTAGCATGTTTGAATAAACATGTTTCTTTATTGTACTTCTCGACCTATTAAGATGCAAAGTAGTATACTCTCATATGCAGATAAGACAGCCTGCATTTGTGTACTGAGGATTATTTTGTGCATTCATAACAAGTCTGTCCCTAAATAGAGCTCACTCCCTGCTGATAGCTCACAGCAGTCATTGGCCTTTCTTTCAAATAAGCCGGAGCACTGAAACACCTTAAGAAGGCTATTTTTTAAAAGAGATTTATTATTAAGAGATATAATTTGTATTCTGCTGCTGCAAATATGCATTTTTAGGGCAGAAACTATTAACTAGAACTTCAGAGGAAAGTTAATATAAAGGTAAACCACATAATCTGTAATCTAAACAAAGTAAATGTTATAACTGTCAATAATTGAGCATCAGTGAACGGCACACACACAGATTGGTGATGGTGAATGCATTTCTGCATTCTGCATTTAAGTAATTCTCGTCCTGGGATTTGACTCAGTGACCGTCAGGTTACAAGTCCAATTCTCCTCTTGGCGTGAGTTTGTGTTTAGATGCAGATAAATTTACTGATCCCTAAAGTGCGATTCATTTGCAGCTCACCACATCTGCATTACATTCAGCCAGTGCACACTTTTTTTTTTTTGTGAGGAATCCCATTTTGTCTGGGTCCCACAACTATAAAGGGCTTTTTCAAGGTCAAGACCTGGTTTTGGGGCAATTGGGCTTATGTTAGTGGTTAGGTCTAGGCACTTTTGTTGGAGATTAACGCAACTTTCCAGGATTTTTAAGTCTTTTAAGTCATTTAATTGATCCTCAGTTCGGCATTGTTCGGTTTGATTCTTGTGTCGGACGTCACGCTCATGCCTCTTCCAGTGGTATCGGCACAGGTTGCTTGAAACATCGCCAGAGCAGGTACTCAAAAAAGTACCAGGTACCAGGTACTATCACTAAAGGAAAAGTAAAAAAGAAACACGCCATGCCGTGCTGATGTGAGTCGAGACGTGCCAGGACCATGTAGTGAAAAACATCAGCATTAGTTATGATGGTTATGGTTAAGGTAAGGGGCTAAGGACTGGATGATATGTCCTCATTAAGATATAATGAGGACATATCACACACGCACAAACAAGTATGTGTGTGTGTGTGTGTGTCCCAGTGAGGCTGAACCTCATTTCTGAGGAACTGATTAAGTTTGAATTGTGGTTAACTGTTAACTGGTTATGGTTAAGGGTGATAATAACACTTTGTTAAGGTTGTCCAAATGAGTGGGAGTCAGTGCAGACTCCTTAAAAGGATAGCTGCTGGAACGCTGTGCATGTCACGTCTGATCTTGTTCAGTATGATGACACTGAGGGTTTTTTTGTGAACTCCAGGAAAAATAGCTACTGCAGTGCAGGCGCTGATGGTGGATCCCAATAAACTACAATTAAACAACACAACAACATATGAGGATGAAAACAGTTATTCTCAGTATGATGTGGGCATGAAATAAATCTTTCATCCTTCTCTCTCTGCCAAGCAGGTGTGTTTATCTGTAAGCAGCCTAATTTTAAAGAAGAGGAAGTCTTTTTGATGAAATGTTCGGAAATATAATTAGGCTTTGGTGGTGATGGTGATGGTTGAGGTCAGCACTTCTTTTAGTTTCCTAAAATGGAAGAAAGTGCTTTTTAATGCTAATTTAATGAGGTCGTAGAGATATTTATGTCAAGTCAGCTTTTATAAAACTAGGAGGGGAATAAAAATTTGATGAAGCTTCCGCAACCCTTTTTTTTTTTTGCATTTGTATCATGCGTGAAACCCAAACCCTTTAATCCAATTTAATTAGATTTTTGTAAACACCAGTTCGATCAGTCTCTTGTTCCTTTCGCTCGATACCATTTCCCCAAATTATAGTCCACTCGTTCACAGACGGGTCTGAACCTGTGATTGATTCAGTTCGTATCACTCACGTAATGACTCTACAGTTTTTCATAAAGACGACTTAGATTAGTGTAAGCAGCTTGTAACTGAGATTATCTTCTGATTTATTTAATAGAGATCATCCGTCTGACTTATACTCAAGGATATAATCTCACACCAGTGACAGCACTCAGATCGGTTCGTCTCCACACACACACACATATACACTGTTGCTTATAATCTCCACATTAGAAATTACTCGCTACCAACCAACACACACACACAGTTGATCTGGAACTAATGATTATTTTCTAAACTGATGACTCTGTCAATTATTTTGTTTTTAATTAATCAATGACTTGTTTTTGTCCATAAAATGTCACAAAAAAAAAAAGTTTTTTAATACCCACAAACCAACGTATGAACATTTAATGCTTTTCTTGTCATATAAACAAAGAAACCAGAAAATATTCACATTTAAGAAGCTGAAAAATCAGTCTATCAAAATAGTCGGCGATTAATTGATGAATGGATTAATGGTTGCAGCCCTTCACACCTAGAGATGCTGTCAAGATGCTACTATGTTTACCTCATTTTTCATATTATAAAAATAGTTGTGAACTTCAAAATCAATGTCTGGTATCTTGTAAACATTGAAGAACAGTATATATATTGCAAAAACTACAGAAGTGAACTTCTCTTTCCTTTTTCAGGTCATATGAGCTTATTTATGTCGGCAGGAAAAGACACAAGTGACAGAGGACGTCACTGAGGTGAATTGCACCATGAAGTGGGTCAACTCTTTTGGGTCATTCTCACAAATGAGCCGACATTTGACAAGCTGCTTTACTGGTGTTGACACACACACACACACACACACACACACACAGTGTGTGATAATGATATCAACGATGTGAAATTATCAGTAAAGACGAGGCCATGTGCACGCATCATGTGATTTCCACACCGTGCAATTTCCTGAAAAGACACAAACTACAATTACCAGAACAAGTTTTTATTATGTGGTGGAAAAAAACAAACATTTGAACGCTCCATTGAACACAGATCCTGTACGTGTGCAGACAGGAAATGTGTCTAAGGCAACAAACTGGTTTTGGATCAGATAGTGTCGTTGAAGTTAGTTTTCATAACGCCCCAGGTAATTAGAAATTTGTAGACTCATTATTTTTTTTTTTAATCCTCTGCAGCGAGGGATCGTGTTGCAGCAGTGTGTTAGAAGAGGATGTGTGACACTGAAGAGGGTTCACATTCCCAAAGGAAATATGGGAAATAATTTAATCGAGGATTGCATCTAGTTACACCACACGGACTTGGATAAATTCCCTGAAAGTGTGGGAATGTAAACACATTGAACTCATTTACTGCATAGCTGCATAGGTAGTTGCCACATCTGACAGTTTTTCTTTTCTCAGAGTTTAACTACAGTAAACAAAACACAACTCTTCAACTCTGATGTTATATCATTCAAACAACGCGAGTCAGTAGTCAGTGCAGACATTAGAGGTGAGACAGTTCAGCAGATGTGAAGAACTGCTCTAAACCACGTGAAAGCACGTGTCATTAATCAAAACCTGCAGTTTCCACAAAACATCCTTGTGTTCAGTTTGCATGCGAGTAACATCTGCATACAGATACAACATTTGAAATTTACCACAGCTTATTATTGTATCTGTTTTCAAGCAAACAAAGCTGGCATCAGTGGTAAAAAACAACAAAACTGATGTGTTTTTCTCATCACAGTGTGACACTGACATCACTGACCAAACTGTGTCAGATGTGTCTAATGAGATGTGACAGGCAGCAGAGTCAGAGGAGTCAGATGAAGCTCAGTGACGGAAACATTCATTTTTTATGGTGGTCTCCTGTTATACCCTGCTGGGCTGTGTGTGAGGTACATTTTACAGTCCGTGTCCTTCCAACTATGCATGCGAGTGTGTGTGTGTGTGTATGCTGGAGTTCGACTGCTTTATCTCCACATGAGGGTCACTGGAGCCAATCCCAGTTGACATAGAGTGAAAGGACATCACTCTATGTGTCCCCTGATGGACAGGTCGCCAGTCCATCACAGGGACACACAGAGAGATCCCCCAAATGTGCATGTTTTTGGACTGTGGTAAGAAACTGGAGAAAACCCACGCACACACACGGAGAGAACATGCAAACTCCGTCCAGATCCAGGTCCTTGTTCTGACCAGGTGGTGAACTCGGGTCTTCTTGCAGCAAAAGCATGAGTGTCCTGGAGAGCTACATTCTGTAATTTAAGCTGACTACTTTAGATAATCTCATCATTAATTCACATTTCTAATTAGTGCTCTGCACTGCTAAAGCTGCAGTGCGTAACATTTAAACATAAACAAATATCCGTTACATTCAAACTATTGTCAGATGAGTCCACCTACTGTAAATCTCCACACGTGTCTGGGATGACATTCCCACACTGCACACGCACAGAGTGACGTACAGGTATTAAATGTCGTGGCAGAAGAAAGAACAAAAGCAGCTTCATCACAAACGTAAATATCCAATATTTCAAATTCATGGTCCTTCAGGGCTCCTGTAAACCAGAGTTTCCTAAGCCTGGTCCTCAGGGAACACTGCCCTGCATGTTTTAGATGTTGCCCTGCTCCAGCACACCTGATTCAGATGAACAGTTTGTTCATGTGAATCAGGTGCGAAAAAGACACTTGGCGTTCTTATAGCCTCTGTATATACTGTATGTTAAACATAATAATGGAGTTCTAAGGGTTAAACAGAGGAGTATTGCTAACCTCTTGGTTACATTATGATTTATGTTATGCCATTGTCTGCCTGAGAACATTTCATCACCATTCAACATAAAACAGCCCAGTATATCATCATGCTGCTGCTGCTGCTGCTGCCACTTTCTGTCTGAAAGAGCTGAATCAGATTTCACAGTGGCAGTCAGTGCTCATGAGTTAGATTTATATGCTTAAGATAAAGTGAAGTATTATTGTGAAAGAGAAAAAATGATAATAATAACAAGGACCATTGTTTGAGGTTCTTGAAGCTAATGGAAGTTTATCAATCCATTCACAATGTTTCCCCCGAGGAGCGCAGTCCTTCAAACTGTAACAATCACTGTCTGTCTCTCTCTCTCGCACACACGCACACACACACACACACACACACACACTTGACAAATGATCGTCAGTCAGCGACAGTGAGGCACAGTGAATATTATGGAAAGACAGAGACGCAGCGGTGCAGAGAGAGATTAAATGAGATTAAATGATCATGTAAAAAAAAGGCTGCTCACTTCCCTGCATGACAAGTCATTTATTGACTTCACTGGGGTTTTTTTTTGTGGGTGCACAAAGGTGACAGGAAGCCAGAGGAAGCATAAGTGTGAAATCTTCTAGACGTTTCTTCAGCTGAGTTTTCTCAGACCGGAAAAAATAATGAAACACAGAGGAAGCAGCAGCAGCAGCAGTGACTGTGGATCACTCATCATGAAGTTGAGAAGAACACTTTGTTTTTAAGGCCATAGGGAGAACAAAGAGAAAAGTCAATTGCAGATTATGCCATTGCAAGAATTGAATAAAAAAAAATGCTTATGTAATCGCAGTTGTGGGCAAACAAATGCCTGCGGTGAGGGAGGTGAGTGTTTACTGGTTTAAAGGTCAGCACCACATATCGATGATGTTATTCCTGTGTAGAATCGATGAGAACTATTCCAGAGAGAAATGGCAGAAACACCACAATAGTTGGAAATGATTACAGCGATACAGAGAGAGAGCGAGAGAGAGAGTAGTGTGTCAGACTTCACTGCATGCAGATCCCATCAACAGTCACTGATTGGTCGTAGAGTACAGGAGGTCAGCGGGCAGATAAATGAATCATTGTGCAGATCTATATAAACATGACATGTGACGATCAGCTGATTTGACATGAGAAACTAGAACAATCAGCAAAATGTTTGTTGTTTGTGACGCCAGTCGGCTCTAACAGCACTGGTGTCAGGAGGGTTATTAGGGCCTGAGCACCCACTGGTGTGATTATTCCTCTTCTTCATCTTTATTTTTTGCTTTTTTTGAGGGTCTTGCCATGCTCGAAAACTCCTCAGGACCAGTGAAAATTGCAATCTGACACTGGTCCCATGTCTCTAAAGCAATGTTCCCCAGTTCTGGTCCTCTGGGACCCCGGCCCTGCAAGCTTGTAGATGTTGTTCTGCTCCAACACACCTGACTCAAATGAGTCAGCTTGTCATCAAGCTCTGCAAAAGCCTGAAAAGGACCCACTTATTTGAATCAGGTGTGTTGTGGTGGGGCAACATCCAAAACATACAGGACAGGTCCCTGATCCCTGACGACCAGAACTGGGAAACACTACTTTGGTCAAAATTGTGTTTGCAGAAATAGTTCACAGCAGGAATGACCTCGGTTGTAGGAGGGTGCATCGTGCTGAGCTGCACGAAAAAAGTCAGTGGGAGCATTTGGCATTTTCAAAATGTACCTAATTCAGTAATTTTGAGAATAATTTTCCCACAAGCAACACATCACAGTAACACAGTAATGCTGTACATATCAAGGCAAATATCAAATATCATATTCTGCTGTCTGTAATGTACATTCAACATTCAATTTCTAACCAATTGTTTTATACTCTAAGGGTTAATTTCTTCTTATATTGTAATTTTTTTTTGGTAGTGCATGTTTATTATTTATTATCTTTATCTTTACTGTCTTGCTGCTGTAACAATGTAAATTTCCCCACTGCGGGACAAATAAAGGACTACCTTATCTTATCAAATTGTGCAGTTTATTCAGGAGATTTAGGAATGAGTTTTCTTGAGGTTTCAAAAAAGCGCCACCTAGTTGTAACACGAAATGTAACAATTTGATTTAGAAATCCAGGAAAGAGGAAAGAGGATACTTCCCATTTGTGAAATCAAGTGCTTCTGTTGTTGGAGCGAAATGAAAAATGGCTGATATCACGGTTCACCTTTACCTACTTCTTAGGTAAAACAATATAATAACTATTACACTGACTCAAATACGTGACTGTTACATTTTGGTAAGAATCTACCACTGGTGAAATGATCGCATTTCCAAGAAAACTTAAACTGGACAAAAATGTAAAACAAATCTCAACCCTTATCTTTCCGTCCTGATACTGTATTTCATTCTCCAAACAAACAAGAGTAGAAATATGACGCCCGGCACAGTGACAGAGATCAGACGTGGGCTGACTCTCGGCTTCTCTGGAACATTTGACTGACATTTAAACACCTTCCACAAAAAGACGTGTATGCGTGTCACACGTTTGTTCGCAGGGCGATGAGCTATAAAGTTACTAGGCTTTGTTCCTGCTGTGCTACTCTGACACGCACTGTTTCTGAGAAGCTGACGGTGTCTTGATTTTTTGTTCCACAAGAGTTTTCTGTTAGAAAAACATGAAACGGAATCATAGTGATGACGATGATTTCATATGATTTCTGACACCATGAGATTTGACATGATGTTGACAGCCAACCTGCAGACAACTGCTTTCTTCTTTCTTACCAACAAGTAAGAGGTATTTTTTTCTTGTATCAATGTCATATTGTGGGCCACATGGTGGAGAAATGGTTAGCACTGTTGCCTTGCAGCAAAAAGACCTGGATTTGTGCAGATCAGAACAAGAATCTTTTTGCGTGGGTTTTCTCCGGCTTCCTCCAACAAATGTGGAGAATAAAGCAGTCGACGATAGATGGATGAATGTTATATTGCAAAGGTTTGATGAATGAACAATCACATTTCTCATTAAAAGAGAGAGAGACGTCTTATTTTCTTGTGTTTCTGAAACAATTCAGCTTTCACAGTAGTGGACAAAATCTTGTACCGCCCTGTATTACAATACTGGAGAATGTGTATAATTACAGAAACTGCAATTATGAGTCATTTACTGAAGGAAAAAACAGGAGGAGAATTTGACAGATTCTATCCTGAAAAGGTCTGTGTCAATATGAGGCTATTAATGTCTTTCTGATCACTCAGGACGACCTGCTTCACCACTGAACCACAGCTGCTTTAATGTATGTAGAGATCCTCGGGCATGATTGCACCTGCATAGCTGATCTTTTTTTTCCAGAAAAATAAAGAACTGATATCAATCTAAAATAGTAAGGAACATTTTTTATCAACCCCCTACCCGCATCCCCACGAGATGGTACACAATGAACCCACTGTCATGTATTTGCTCCTGTCTTCTGCATATAGGAGATAAACTGCTCACGCACACACACCAACAAACTGTGCACACAATACTCTGTTAGCTCATGATGTAGATGTGTGACAGTTTGGTGCCATGTTGGCTGCAGTGTTATCTCTTGCACTCCCCACGTCTGTCTTCCCAAGATGAATACATGTGCATATATCCTAAGATAGTTTTGCAGCTACATCTGCAGCACCCTGCAGCATAATTTATCAAAACAAAAAAAAAATCCATTAGCCTCCACCCAACATCTGCCTCAGAGTTTTAGGATTGTGTTGCTGCTTGGCTGCCGTCCCGTCCTGTCTGCCTGATTCAGCGTGAGTTATACCACCGCAGCACACTGGTGATTTTAAGAGTGCCCCCTTCAAGTTGGAGTCCGGCGCTGAGTCACCATGCAGAGGAGAGTGGTTGTAGGTGACAGTGCTGCAGGCGCCAGCACAGACACAAACCCACACATGAAGTGGTGCTGCTGCTAAAATATGCAGAGTCATCTCTGTCGACTCATCCCTACAGGACAGAGACAGAGTTAAGCCGGTAAGTGACTAACTAATCGAGTGGCTTACTTAAAGCAATGCAGGGTTTTACTAACCTCCCAGGTGAGACAAGCCCAAATATCTTACGCCTATATTTCAGGAAAATGCCAGTTAGGGTGGATTAGAGATTGAAAACCTCCCTGTGCACCATCTGCCCGCCTGTGGACTCACTGCTTGCATGAGAATGTCTGTTTGTCAAAGATATGCATAATGCATTTTGCTTCTTAACCATTGATTTAATAGCTGTGACAGTCGGAGACAGAGCGATGTAACTGATTAAAGAGCACAGTTTACACACAAAGAGATTAGCGGCTAAAGCGGAATGGACGATCATTCGCATCGGACGCTAGAAATCCTTTCGTGCACAGCAGCTGAACATCTGGGTCTGAGAGGGTCGACACAAGATGGAAGTCAGGATTATGTCATCAAAATCCAGGCATGAGAGAAAGATTCCTCCTCTCAGCGTTAATCACAACGTGTCAGACAACATTATTGTGTCAGAGACGCAGGAGTTTACTGTTGAATGTGATGATGAACAGCTGACTTCAAACAATACCAATGATTGGAATCAAAGTTACTATCGGTCTTTTTCACACCAAATAGGCGGCGAGACGATTCAGCCGGTCCGAGTTTGCTTTCACACTTTTGCACTTTAGTGAAATGAACCGAACACTTTGAATAATGTATTCTCCTCCTCACCTGAGGCGGCGCTGCATCAAGAATTACTGAAGATGAAGTCGAGACAAACAATGAACAAGAAAACTGGCTCATTTATTGGTTAATGCAGGACAAGTGTTTCGAGCAAAGCAGGGAGCCGCATCAAATTAGGGCTGAAACAATTCCTCGATTAATCGATTAGTAATCGATTACTAAATTAATCGTCAACTATTTTGACAATCGATTGATCGGTTTGAGTGTTTTTAAGGACTTAAAACAAGTTTTCTGATTTAAATGTGAATATTTTCTTGTTTCTTTGCTCCATATAAAAGACAATTCATTAAAAGTGAATCGTTTTTGGTTAAAAAGACATTTGAGAACATCATCCTTTCGAGGTTTGAGAAACACCGATCAACATTTTCCGACATTTTATGGACCAAGCAATTACTCGATTAATCGAGAAAATAATTGACAGATTAATGGATTATGAAAATAATCGTTGGTTGCAGCGCTAATATACGCTCCAACAATGGACTCCTGGCTATCGTTCTACATGCATGTTTTGGTTGTGTTTACCCACAATGCCCTGCGTTATAGTCCGCTTCGTCTTGCCACATTTGTGTCATGGAGGAACAACATAATAACAGGACACCAAATAAAATGCACTGTGTGCTTGAAATTTAAATCATTGTTGGAAATGTTAAGGATAATCTGAATAGTTGGCAAAATGTGAAACACAAGTCCAAGTTAAGTTTTCTGTTATTTTAATATAGAAAAAATACTTAAATAAAAAGATGTTGTCAACATCTCAAACATCTTCTGGAGGATTTTCATAATTTAGTGTTTAATAATTGTGTAATAGGGTTTAAAAATGACAAAAACAGACAGAGAGTGTCACATGTTATCAACGTGTCTTTGCCTGGCAGTTATTCAACTATTATGGAATTACGGTGATGAGAAGCTGGCGTCACAAACGTGTGGCACGCTGGTGAATCTTGTCTGTGATTGGATTCCACGGAGGTTCTTAGGGCTAAGTAGGGTAGAGGTATACTATTTATCTACTTTCTGTGAGTTTTTCAATTTTCTAGATCTCACAAACAGTCTAGGAGTTATGGAAATAGGAAGTATGCATGCCAAATCCAGGATGGTAAGAGAAGGGTTTTTCAGATTTTTCAGCATCTTAAATGTGAATATTTGTGGGGTTTTTTGCTCCATACAACAAAAAAAACATTTTCAAATAATAAAAAAGAAAATAACCAAAAGTTACGCACTGCAGCTTTAAATCAATATGTGCATTTTCACATTTGGTGATTTTCAGTTCAAACGGATACTGTAGACAGCGAGCAACACACACACGCACACTAGTGCTCGCACCCGCAGCATCAGATTGTGCACTCAGTCCTAGTGAAACCCTCACGCACCCACCGCGTCCGCAGGGAGCGCGTCACCGTGCCAAAGCTCTCCCGTGTGGCGCACAGAAGAGCAGCAGCAGCAGCAGCAGCAGCTTCTTCTTCTTCTTCTTCTTCTTCACCACCACAGTGGCGGCGTTTGCTCTGCTGTGTCTCTTTAAATACAGCAGGCAGTGCTGTTGGCCAGTGTGGGAGCGCAGGGCGCACAGTGCGGCGCTGCTTCTCCGCAGCGTCAAACGTCCGACGGTCGAGGGAACAGACTGGTCGAGCTCCACAGCCCGCGTCACATCCACGCGCTGACCCAAGTCAGATCGAGAGACTGGGTCGAGTGAGACGAAGAGTGGACAGTGTGGTGTGAAGTGGTGAGACCGCACTGGGCCACTAACATCACCTACTCCTCCCTCTGCGACCGTTAACGCTGGAGTTGAAGGTTCATCTGCGGCACAGTCGCCTGCACTGTGACTGTGAACGTCTTCTTTTTTGTGTGGAGCTCGCTGCTCTTCACGTTTGTCTGAACGACGGTGGAGATGAGGAACGTGAAGGAACGTGAAGCCTGAGCAGCACAGAGGACCATTCTCAGCTGAGAGTTGTCTCTGCTCATGTCTCAGCCTCGTCCTGGCTCGTGTTTGAGGTGAGGAGCACACTTCAGATCTTTGAAAATAACATCTGACTTTACTGCAGCAGCTTGTTCAGTGTTTACATGTTGCTTATGTTGTTCTGTTGCAAAACTCTTTGATTTAGATGCATTTACATGAAGACTTTTAGTGCATGTGAACCAAACGCACAGTTTCTCCTCTTCATACAATACATATATACACACATATGTATATGTGTATATATATATGTACATATATATGTATATGTATATTTATATATGTATATATATATATATATATATATATATATATATATATATATATATATGTATATATACATACATGTAGTATAGAATTTTGGAATAAAGACTTTCTCTCCAGTCTTGTGTTTAGGATTTAGCTCCATGACGCACCAGTGCTATAGTAAACTATGTGATTTATTGTCGATTTACCCATTCACGCCTGAATTACTGCACCTACAGCCTTTTGTTTGTTAGCTGGTTGAGAGGTTTTTGTCGGGAAAATGTTTCTCAACAAAACAAAAAAGCACTGCCATTTGATTTGAATGGCTAATGATGAGGAACTGAAGAACAGAGAAAAGAGCAGACTCCTGCTGCAGGTTCTGAAAGCTGCTGAATTTTACATGACCTGATTTTTAAACAGCAGTTTTTGTTTAATCACTCAAATTTGGCAAAGGTAAAATGGTTTGTATTCATATGGCGCTTATCTAGTCTTGATGACCACTCAAAGCTGCTCTACACTACAGTTTTGCCATTCACTCATTCACACCCATTCACTCGTCTTTCATACCCATTCACATGCCGCCAGCACAGCCGCCAGGAGCAACGTAGTTTTAAGTGTCTTGCCCAAGGATACGTTGGCATGTAGCTTAGCGGAGCTGGGAATCAAACCCACAACCTTCAAGTTGAAAGACGACTCGTTCTGTGGTTAGTGACACAAGAGGTATTTTTTAAATTGCTTTATACAAACTTAATCATCAGAGATCAACTCAACAATCTCCCAAAATCAGATCTCCAGAGTCTAATTCCATCAAATGGCTTTTACTTTTAATTTATTGGCTTTTTAAATTTGTTTCTATTTAATTCTTTTAGTCAAAACCAAATTTTATGCAGATATATTCAAAATTACTGTTACAGCAAACGTATCCAGATGTCAGAGGTTTTTCGTCGCACAGCTAAGAACAAGGAATCCTTCCACTTGTCCTTGTAGTTGCCAGATTTAACAAATGTTCAGGAAGAACTACATCATTGACGTCCATCTGTAATGTCCTTATTGTGATGAATGAAGAACATTTATACTGAAAGACATGTGCCTTTAAAATCCAGAAATGCACAGAGGATGACAGAGTGGAATGGTTGTTTTAGTTTAAGTTGGCTGCTCATGTGTTTGAGGCCTGGACAATAAATGTCAAGTGGCTTTTATTTGTGTAGTATTATAAGTAATATATGCTTTCTGCTCAGTATTTTCTGAATAACGGTGTCTTTATTTAGTGGTTTAGTGGGCTATAAATTATTTTCTGTACATGACACAATTATGAGAGGAATCAAAATCTTTTCTCACTGATCTATTTTGACCTGTGGTGTTTGTGTATGACGCTGTGTGCACGTTCATTGGGCAGTAAAGATGCATAACTCTGTCGCCAGGTGTGTGTGGTCAGTGTCCCACAGAGCAAACGCCCTCACCATTTTTCCCAAAGTGTGAAGTCACTGCACTTTCATTAGAGCCCTGCTGCTTATTGTCAACACGGGCTGTAAATCAGACCTCGGAGGCAACAGAGAGAAGAACAGTGTTTCTGAATGTTTGCGCCGGATTGATAATTTCAGCCAATATAAGCAGAAATGTGGCTTCCTGCTCTGTTAAAATGTTGCTTTATTTATTTAAAAAAAAAAGAGAATTCTTTTCACTTTTTTCTCAAATTTCAGAAATGTATTCAGATTTATTTAACAGATACCATCGAATGTTTCCTTTTTTCCTC
This sequence comes from Solea senegalensis, assembly GCF_019176455.1. Lineage (NCBI taxonomy): Eukaryota > Metazoa > Chordata > Actinopteri > Pleuronectiformes > Soleidae > Solea > Solea senegalensis. The sequence goes on along the minus strand of NC_058025.1, from coordinate 8,146,575 downwards.
AGTGTACTGTATGTCACTGCATTGAGCTCAGTTTGGTGTGAGAGTGTTGGAGTCGAAGAAGATGACAATGGTTGTTAATATTGATCACAGTCCTGTTAAAAATCAATTTATGAATGAAAGTAATCACTCATGCGGCAATTTCAGCACTTGCTATGACAGAAAATAAGCAGTGGAAACATGACCATCAGCTCATGAGTGTGGACCAGGCAGTTTGAGATAAAAGCTGTTCTTATTTACACCTCTCCTGATTGAATGATAGTGAATCTGTGGACACTCACTTAAACTATGTGGGACTCAGCCGAGTACATACCGCGTCCAAACAGTCTTCCCGCACGTGTGTGAAGCTCCTGTTACAGAGGAATTCAAACACACACTATGTCATTTCTGCAGCTCGGGGGTTGGGTTGTCACTCTTTACCCAAAATTTGGATATTTGTTCAAACTTGGAAGGAACAGTTCAAACTCATTGACGAGAAAAGGCTCCGGCGTTGTTTATATTTCTACAAGGCTGTCAATCAAAAAATGGTTCTGCCTTTCAGATAGCTCCTCTGATCACTGGTGTCCACGATACTGTACGTGTCATGCATTACTGTCTACTTTTCTCTAAATGAGAACATAATTTACCACATGGACGTCATGTTCTATTGAAAAAGACCCCAAAGCTTGTGAGTAAGACCGTAAACCAGGGTAAAATTACGTGGGAGCCAATGGGAGCTGAACTCCCATAAAGAGGGGTCGGGCTCCCATGAAGGTAGTCAAATTGTATGACTGTGTGTGTGTGTGTGTGGGTGGGTGGGGGGTCGTTAAAATATCAATATTAAGGACAGGGCAATGTGTACATGTGTGCAAAATTCTGTGAGCGTGCAGATTTTACGAGCATCGATGAATGCATTACAGCCAAGCAGAAATATCGCTGTGAGTCACAGAGACAAGAGAGAGAGAGACAGAGACAGAGACAGAGAGAGACAGAGAGAGAGACAGAGACAGAGACAGAGACAGAGAGAGAGAGAGAGAAAAGACGCAGGTGATGTTCTGTTCTGACAACACAGGTGACATTTTGGGGCCAGACCTAAAGCACACAGGAAAATCTATTGGTCTAGTATTTTTTTATTTCTCTTTGACGTGCACACAGCTAGTATTATTATTATTTTAATCACAAACAATGCAGTTCAAGTATAATTTACATAAAAAAGAAACAAGTGTGTTTTTCAATTATTAGACAACACAAAGATTATAATTCAAGCCCTACTATGAACTCCTCGGGAAAATGTTTGTAATGGTATAAATACAGAGCATAAAGATAGTAGACTTATTTTTGTTGCCCACTGGTGGACATTCATTATATTCTCACTTCTGGGTTCTCATCAACCAAAACGGCAGAAGACTATGTGCAAATTTATATGGATCAGACACAGTCGAAAACGTTACTTCCTTGGTGGAGGGAAGAATTAAACAACATAGATGTTGTTATTGTTAGTAACAGTAGCTAACAGTGACCGTCCCATGAGTTTCGTTTCCTCCCAGGGAGAGCAGTGACCAGATGTCAGAGAAATAAGCCAACAAATTAAATGCATATCTGTAAACTTGAGAATGAGAGGATGCTGCTCCTCCCCTTGTTACGTAAGAGAAGCATCTGCCTCAATGACTGTTGCGTAAAGATTGATTGTTTTGGTGAATTTAATGTTGGATTTCAGAGTAGTTTGCAGAGTGGAACTTTGAAAGAAGCAGAGATATGAAGCTCTTTGTGTGTCGTGTTGGGGTGGGTGGCCAGCAGAAGAGCGAAAAAGGCTTTGAATTCCACCAGAGCTTATCTCCTTATCCTCTTGGCGACCTCTCAGGGACGTGCTGTGGATCATATCCAATGGCCGCGGGCTTTGAAGATCGTTAGAGGAACTGACGGGACTCACAGTTCCCATGCATGTGCTCGCCATTGCAGGGGAAATAACAGTGGTGGTGGTGGTGGCTGGTTCTGTGTCGGCTGGATGGTGCTCGCGCTCTTGATATTTAACCATCAATAAAGGATGTCAAGTTCCTTATTACAGCGCTCACAAAAATAGCTTGACATTAAATGCTCTGCCATCGTCGCCAACGCGAGCTGTTTATAGCGTGTGATGTTCAAAAGAGGACGTTTCGTACGCAGTGGCATCAAGTTCTGCTTGTATTCATGTTCATTTAAAAACACAAAGAGGGATTCCCACATTTTTCAGTGACTCATTTCACCTTCTCTCCAAAGAAAATGTGATTTTCAGAGAGAGAATCATCTTTAAAACTGTTACGGGTCACACAGATCCAAGGAGTCGGTCAGCCTCGGCCAGATTTTCAGCTTACAGGAGGATTACTCTCAACACCAGACCTCTTCTTTAAGACGCATTCCTGATAATCACCTCCTGGACTAGCGGTGAGATAATACAGGGACGCAGACATATCAGGCAAAGCAGGTGAAACCCTAAACTAGACTCAACAACAACTGGGATACATCTCAGCGAGTAGGGCTATTGTGAAAACATGGGATGACTCACACTCACGATTTTAAGTGGGCACAACACAGCATATCATCATACTGCAAGTAATAATAGCAATGGAACTGCACATTAAGTAGGTCTTCTGTTAGTATCATGAGCTCAGACTGATTATACGTGCCGTTACTGACCAAAGAAGAAAACAGCCAGTCATGTTTTTTTTTTATTCTCTGACCTGCTGTTCAGACTTTTCTCTCAGACATGGACACACAACCACCTGCTGAGTGTTTTACTGAAACTACACACAGTATTTCATTGTTTTTATCAATGGAGAAGGGCTGGACAATATCAGTAATTATTGTCATGATTGTCAATTGTCACATCAGCACCATCTGTTTGGGCGAGTCTGAACAATGTATGTTTGTGTGAGACAGTGAGAATAAGGAAAAGTGTTAGAGTGACTGAGGAAATGAGGACCAGCAAATAAGGAGGGGAAAAAACACTCAATATAAAAGCCACATTCTCTGTGGTTCATGACCCGACCTTGAAATGTGCCAGTCTTCAAGATTACCACATCACCACTGTAATTACTCACCTACAGTTGCAGACCCCCCTTGACCTTTGTGTAGCTCGGTTTTGCTTCACAAAAGTGCCTTTGTTGGCGTTGCACCAGCACAGCTCCAACCTGGCAACCGCCACACTTTTCAACACAGAAGCACAGTTTACCAACTCCACCTTTCAGGAAAACTATGGAAAAAAAACTAGTCTCAGAAGCTTTTATATGAATCCCTTAAACTAAAGCTTAATTTACTCTTATAAATCCCAAATAGACCCAAATGAAATTTATGAAAAATGAATAAAGTTAGAATAAATATAACATATTGTAATTTGTTGTGATGTTGGCTAGTAAAACGTAGTTATTATTTACAAGCACATTAGCAAGAAGCAGCCAGTATGTTTACAAAAAAATGAATCTATTTGTTAGTCTGACCAAAACAGAAATGCATGTCCGTGTATGGTAGAAAGACGCAGAATGGCGTGCGAACAGCTAGCCGCATGCTAAACGGGAACCATCATGGTACGGTTCATTTTGGCACTGTACAATATGGTATGGAATTGTAAAATTCTGGTTCAGGCTTGAGTTTCGACTGAGAACAGTACCTTTACTTGGTAGGCGGGGGGAGGGCTGTGCCCATGGCCGCCTAGCATAGGTGTACCGGTGCGATGACAACGAACATGACACAACCGACAACAATGGAGGACATCCAGCAGCTCTATTTTCCCTGCTCAGTTTGTGGCTGTTTGTCTCAACAAGACGTCAAGCTTTGAATGAGAATAGACTTTGAATGAGAATAGACGTTGAATGAGAATAGACGTTGAATGAGAATAGACTTTGAATGAGAATAGACGTTGAATGAGAATAGACTTTGAATGAGAATAGACTTCGGGAATTGAAGAAACATCGGTCGCAAGGGAGTGACTTTGTCTGTCGCCCAATCAGTTGGGGCCAGTTATGGAACAGTTGGGGCCAGTTATTACCGCACTGTTCCCAATGAAAATGCAAAAAAATATTTGCCGTACTATACCAAACCAAACTGCTCCACATGGTGGAAACATGTGATGTGTTAACTGCGCATGGCGACGTACTGAGTATGAGTTAGTCTGTGAAAACACATCCATGCATGGTGCTTTTTGGGTCATACTTTCCCTGTCCACATCAGCCGACTCTGTTCTGTGTAAAGTAAGTTTTGTCATTCATCGATCTCTGCGCTGGGACGTTGGTGACCACACCTCCAGTTTGAGTTTGTGTGGACTGCACACTTAAACCTCACATGCTCCCTATGGACTTCCAGTGCAGTTGGTGCCACACTCTTGTTTTGGTGGAGACAACAATGAGGTGATTATGAGGTACACACACATGTACAACCCATTGCTCAAAGAATACATGCAAATGACATGCAAATGAGGGCAAACACACTTTTGTTGGCATAAGCCCTTCTCATTTAAGTATGAACATTATCACAGACATGTGCGGCCATGCGGGAATGCGAAAAAGCTCTCTGAGGACACGGAATGAGAAAAGTGTGACCTGGGCTTCAACTGGCTCTTTGTTAAAAGAGAATGCAAGAACTATTTGATATGTTCTGCATTCTGTAATGAGCAGCAGGAGAAGCAGGAGCAGGAGGCCTCTGTGGTGAAGACTCAGAAGGGGTGGAGTCCCGTCTGGGTCTATCACCCGGTGCTGTCAGAGCGGCTTCACATCTCTGGTCGGCATGCTCGGCCCTAATTGGGATGTCACACTTACAAGAGAAATGTGTCAGGTTTCTGTGAAATTAACTACTCTGTCAAATCAAGATGTGTGGATGCACCCTGTTTTTTTCCCAAACCCTTAGAGAATCTCCTGATCCTTGAGCTTTTACTCATTTCCCTCTAGAAATATGCCATTAATGGGTAAATAGTAGAATATTCTCCAGATAGTTCTATGACCAGTAATTGCATCTACTGGGATTTCACCTCAAAGACATGCAGCAGCACGGTCACTTAGAACTAACCTCAATTAGGAGCTTATTATTTTTCCACTCAACCTTTAATTGTTCTGTTCAGCAGCAAACAGCAGGACTTCCTTCCTGAGTCTGTCCTAATATCACCCACTCTGAATCTGGCACTGTGTAAAACACATGCATGAGCCTCTCCACAGAGCTAATGTCCTCCATCTGTCAGTGAAGCCGTCCAGATTGGCTGTGATGTTCGGGAACTGTTACACACAGTAAACGACGCTCACCTCGACAACCTACGAGCCCGGCTCCACACTGTGTCAGTCCTCATCACCTCGTCTCTTCCTCTCGCCCTCTCCTGCTCTGTGACTGCGCAGATGTCTTTCCCAGGTTGCTTAGGGACAGGATGACTCAGCTCAGGCTCCCTCTCAGCGCTCCACTGACTCCTGCCTCATCTCTCTCTCTCTCTCTCCTCAGTCAACCTCAGCAACTTAAACACGGTCTGGTCGCACAGTTAGACTCAGGCCAAAACACAGGTTAACACACACACACACACGCAGTGACGCAGTTCCAAAACCTCACACCACTGCATCACTTCCCACACACACTTACTGTAGATTGTAGGATGGCATCGTGCTCAATGTTCAATAACATTTCACCACAAATTGCTGTTGCTCCCACTGGTTCATACTGACATTATTCCCAAAAATTAGTAATGTTCTTTTACAAGGAATCCTGAGAAATAAGCATTTTTTGTCAGTAATGTGAGGGCTGAAGACAGCAGATTCCTTCCTCAGGGTGTGAAGATTTCAACAAATACTGTAAAATATGTTTTAGAATCCGTTCACAGACCATAGTTTTTGGCCGTTTTTTTTATACTGACTGTGGTGTTGGTGGGAATCCTGGTCTGTAGTCTGACTCTTGAAACAGGACGTTTGCTGCTTATTTTGACTATACATAAATAGAGATTAGCATTGTGCTGATCTTTATAATCCTATCTGTAATCCTACACTCACTGGCCACTTTATTAGGTACACAGAGCACATGATTAAGTGGCAAGAACGGCACACGGTGTGGTCTTGCGCGGTTGTCGCCCATCTGCTTCAGGCTTTGACATGTTCTGCATTCAGAGACGATCTTCTGCATATCTTGGTTGACCATTCTCCTCTGAACCCTGGGATCAACAAGGCATTTTCACCGCTGCTAACTGGATATGCTCTCTTTTCCAGATAATTCACTGTAAACCCGAGAGATGGTTGTGTGTGAAAATCTCAGTAGATCAGCAGTTTCTAAAATACTCAAACCAGCCCATCTGGTACCAACAACCATGGTCACTTAAAGGCATATTGTTTAATTTCTGCTGCTAGGGGGTCTCTCAATCAAAAGAATAACAACGTTTGATGAAAGAAGCGTAGAGTCATCGGTGTCTTACAACAGTCAGCACAGTTTGTGCTCAATCGCATTACAGTAAGGCTTTAGCTCGACTACGATTACTTGCCGGGTCCAAATATAGATGCGGAGAAAATCTATTTATTAGCTTTGTACGTCTGACTAAGCTAGTACGTCACAGAAAAACAAACGGTGAACTGTGAGATGGATGATGCTGTGGTTCTATATGTTTCACACCTGCTCTACAATTAATCCTAATTAATTCTACTTCTGTGTCAAAGATGTGGAGGACATTTTGGTGCCTGTGCAGAATGCCAAGTCCTGAGCTTATACATGCAGGAGTAATCGGACTATGAATCGCATTATCCAGGTATGTTAGTCCGACTAAGACTAGCTTGATTTTAGTTGGACTAAGTTGTTTACATGACATTAAGAAAGCCAGATTATTGTCTTAGTCTGACTAGAATTAGACTTTTAACATACATATATATGGAATAGTAATATGGACGTGTGGGAAATGTTTTGGCTAATATACAGTACGTCACTACACTACTCAATAAAATGGGTAACATTAGTCTCTGTTTTAGATACTTGAATGCAGAAATGTTCCGTACTATAACCCCCTTGCTCTGTCATTCTAATGCTCGAATGTTTGAAATTCAGCAGGTCATCTTGACCATGTCCACAAGCCTTGTGATTGCACGGATATGTATTTACGTAATGTACCATTTTTATGTGTGAGATAACACTCTCTCACTTGTTTCACTCACACCCACTGGAAGGCATTGCACTGATGATGGTTCAGAATCACTATGTGCTGAGAGGCGACATAACAAGCTCTGCTTCTGTGAGTCCTCTCTGTGTGGAGTGTGTTTTCCTCTCACCATCACTGCAGATAGTTTCAGTTTTGTCTGCCTCCACACACAACACAGCTGAGGTGTAGGAATGTTGGTAGCGCCGCTCAAAGAAATGACATTTAAAAAATTCAGCGTGCCTTTGTGCAAACACTGGCCTAGTTACTCTGGAAGAGAGCGCAGTACTGTTTAGAGATTCTTTTTTATACTGAAGGCATAACTTAAAGGTTTCAGAGGCAGAAACTGAAAATAACATCACAACCAACTGCATGACAAGACACAAGAGGGAAGTGAGAAAATATGGTTTGGAGAATCGGCTGAACTGACCATTTAAACTGATGCAACCACTTCTGTTAGGGATAAGAAAATAACTGTCATCGTGTTCTGTTATTTTAGAGATTTTTGTCTGTATCCCACATACAGTATGTGCACAGCCTTGGTTTTTCTTCCATCGCTTCACAGATGTTATTCTGCGGTTGCATCAGAGCAACAGTGAAACTCCACCATTCTGTACGTGCTGGTAATATTTTATTCATCTTAAGAGAGAGGCTGCGCGTCACTGAGGCTCACTCAGTCCTGTGTGAGGCCGGAGCAGGCAGCTGTCAGAAAGACCCAGTCCCCCTGATACTTTGCCTATTTCTGCCTCTGCACACACACAAACACACACACACACACACACACATGCAGCCACGTGAAATTGCACTGCTCCCCTGTGTATATATACATGTGCATGTAACCTTTCCATTATTGCAGAAGTGACCCTTTCTCAATTTCCTTTGGATTTTAACTTCATGTAGTAACTGATGGTAATTATTTTAACACTGTGGTCACAGTTAAAAAATAACACAGTTACAGCAAACACATTACGTTGTATTTTCAGCCACCGTGTGTCATAACATAACATAACATAAATCACTTCCTGTGTGCAGCGTGGAAATGATTGAAACTACTGCTATAATGAGAAACAACTCATTTGACAATTAATTGGACATATTTTAAGTTGGCACTACACTTTTGTGTGAAACAGTTTAAATTTAAACATGTTAATTTTCCTGTCAGTTAAAAAATGTTCATAAGAGAACAGATGGGGAATGGAGTGAGGAGAAAATTATATTAATTATATTAATTAACAACGTGTGAATAATTGCTGCGAGAACATTTCACTCCTACTAAAGTCCTTATATGGACATCCTGGTGGTGTGTGTTTGTTTATAGGTCACAACTTCAAGCTTTACAAAATGCATTTTTTTCATCTTCTTATGTCATGATTCATTTTATATTGCATATTAAAAACAAAAAACGGGACTAGCGATAATTGTGCAGACGTCACAAAATAGATCGTTTTTCTCTAGTTCAGAAAAAAACGAGCCATGTGAACTTTGACGTATTTCCAAATTTCACAAATTCAATCCGTTTTTTTTTATTTGCACACTAATATATAGCCTCTGTTATATAAGAGCCTATTCACATAGTAAAAAGCAGCCTAAATGCTCTGTGTTCTAAGGGTTGAATTGAAAGGATGTGTTGACGGTGAGCTTCTGGTGTGGCTCCACCTTTTCAGGCAAATTTGTGTGATGCTGATGTTGCCCACAGTTCACTGCACATTTTGTGAGACATGCAAACTGAGCGCCCTGCTACACACACACACACACACACACACACACACACACACACACGTCATGGCCCTTAAATGAACTCATGCAGACCGGTGCACCAAGTGCTCTCTGCCCTGCGTGACGGCGCACACTCAGCAGCTCATCAAAAAAACACCTAAGTGGTTTTCTGTGTGTCGTCGATAAAGTCAGAAAGTTCTCCTGTGAAAAAGTCGTTGCACGTGTCGTCCTTCTTTACGTCAGATCATGTTAAGGTACTTTAAAACAAAACAAAACTCCACAACCATTGCAGCCAATGAGTTGCTGCAGTGCTCGACATTGGTTATATGTGTAGGTGGTGACAGCAACGAACTGACGACTGCATACTAATATCAGGAGACTGCTGTTGGGTTTTTTTCAAGTGCAGAAAAAGAACTCAGTGCACATGTTATGACAGTGTGTTATTTTGATGCTCTTATTTCTCTTCATATAACTGTCAACAGTTAAAATGAGATAAGATTTTATTTCGGCTTCTCCACATATTTGATTTGGCAGAGATTGTTTTGCCCTTCCTCACTTGGGACCAGCAGAAGGCGGTCACTAGCTGTGGCTGGGGGTCAATTTAGAGCAGTCAAATAAAACTAGGGGCCACTGAGCATCTACTCTGGTCAATAGGGGGCCGGTCAAGTGAAAACAAGTTCAACTTTTTGGGAAAAAGCAACCGTTAACATCACAACATTCTTTAAAGATTTTGTGACAATATTTCACAGAATTTCACAATAAAAGTGTCTTCGTTGACATGAGACAATGTATAGTTCACAATAAAAAAACATTGATATTACGTGGTGGGCTTCATGGCATAGATTGGAGGGTCGCATGTGGCCCGCGGGCTCTGATATAATGTTATATGGGCTGCCCACATGAAATAAGATAAAATATGAAAATCCTTTATAGATATATGATGCTGAAATATATTCTCTTCATTATCACTATACTTCTGCAGAACAATATCCTTTACTCATATGGATTCTGTTTGTTCAGCAGCACAAAAACAAGCGCTTATTTAAATGCTTCAACAGCAGCTGACTCTTCTCCGGAGGGGAATAATGTTCTTTCCATCGACAACAAGTAATCACCAGTTACTGGACAGGTTTAGATTTAACTCATTAAAACAATCAGCTGACGGCGAGTAAACAACACAACAACAGCAGTTTACAATATACAGTATATTATTACATCATATAAAGCATTATAATCAATTTCCCTGTGACATTTAAAGTATTTTAGTCAATTTAGTAAAGAAAAAAAAAATGAAATGAAGACAATCTTTGTTTAGTTCCTTTCCTCCCCTAGAAAACACACAAGTCTCGAGTGTTTTACTAAATATCTTGTGCTGAGCGGCTCACGCTGTGGCAGCAGCTGGCAGTTGCAGGATCTCGTCTCGTCTGAAGTGATCGCAGCGTGTGGTGCTGTGACCACACTCACCCCGTCTCTCCACACAGCATATTTATTTATTTATTAGTCGCCTTTTCTTATCTCATCATTTCTCTCCCAGCTTTTGTTGCTGCAGATTGTTAAGATTATAGTGTAGACTGAGACAATTGTTGTTCATGTGACACTGGTTGTCAGTCAGTAACTGAGCGCGATGAATGAAGATATGGCGGCGGGTGTCGGCAGCATCAGCGCCTCTCAAACCACACCGTGGTTTGTTTTTTAAGAGGAAGAGGTTTGTCTCGTCTGCTGCTTCCTTTCTCACAGACACACAAATCATTAGAATAGTATGTATTCAATACAAAATGCTGCTGTCTGACCTTAAACAGTGGTCAGGGTGAGATGCAAAACAAATCGCTTGAGGACACTTGAGCAGAGTGCGTCCTCAGGAGACACAGCAGCGTGTCCTGCAGATGATCTGTGTCTCCTCTGTCTTAGCTGTGCTCGTCCCCCCATAAAAGAGCTCTTCATGCATAAGAAGCAGAGTGATAATGAGTCTGTGAAATAGTTTGCCCGTCCCAAAACAGCACGGACTATTATGGTTTATGGTTATGACAGCACTCTATTCAGTGTAAATATAGATACTGTTTTGGTGTTAAAAATGATAGCATACGAATGCCGGTTACAGTAAAATAATTGTTAAAATGACCTCACACTTTGAAAATGAAGTATATTAAGTTTTGATAACGTAGTTTGAATGGATGTCTATGATTTATAACCTCACCAAACCTCTTTCCTGAGGAGTTAACCCTTCTGTTACCATTTGGCATGTGTACTTCTCATTACCGTAACTCCTCGACTCCTACCGCACCCCCCGCGACCCTCATGTGGATGATAAAGTGGAAGAAGATGGGCGGATGGATACAGGGAAGCAGAGAAATAGAGCTTTGCGGAAGTGAAAGTTATCTTGGGAAAAACAGGGACAGGAGTACTCACTCATAGAACATTTTTTGACAATTCTACAGCCATAAAATCAAAATATTTCCAGGCAGCCTCATTATCATGATAGTCATAAGAGGGTTAATGATCTCAATCGCTCATCTTCAACAGCATATGATGTCAATTTTGTAAATTATCTTCCCAAAGCACATATGAGTGGACACTAGTGTGATTGACAGCTGGTATAGTCCAATTTTGCAACTGGAAGACGATTCCGACATACGTACGTATGGTCAGGTCTGATTTTATCTATCTGATTTATTTAAATATCTCCAATAGTTTATAGTTTATAGTTTAATAGTAGCTTCTAAATATAAGTGAACTGTACGATAGAGTCATGCACTCAGTTCTGACCTAATGTTTTTTTTCACCATCCAGGATGGAAAGAAAGTGCCTTTTTCTAAGTTAATAAATAACTGTATTTCTCAGATTCCTGTGGTTGAGTTGTGTTAGTTAACTTAATGATGTCTGAAAGCCTCTGCGGCCGTCACCTATGTCTATTCCAGTCGAGAGGACTGAGGTTTGCAGGAGATCTGAGCTGTAAGAAGAATTTGCTTTTTATTAAAACAGAGATCATGTGCGCTTAGTGGAGGTGGGAGAGGAAAAGGAGAAATGTTGCTTTTCCTCTAAAGAAAAAAACACAAAACAAAACAACCTGTACTGCAGATATATCGTATGGCCCTGAATGAGGACAGAAGCTCCCTGCTGTAGAATAATAGCTTCTGTTATGAAGTCGTTAGAGAGAGAGAGAGAGAGAAATGATTAAAGTGATCGTTTTTTCAAATGTCCATATGTGGCCAACTGGGACATGGAAGTGGAAGTGAGTCTGAAAGTCGAAACAACAGGAATCTGGGATGTTTGTAATGCAACATTAGTGTCAGGAGTTTTTTGTAATTTGCTCTTGTGTCATTTTCACTCACAATCCTCCAGGTTTACGATCGTTGTAGATTTTGTGCTTATAAATTGTGCAGCTTTTGTCTTTTTACCTAATTGCAGTCACAATAGACGTTTTTTCCTTCGCCACTATTTTCTCTTTGATCGTTTCAGTTGTGTATCATGTGCACTGGTGGAACTGTCCATTAAAATGCTGCAGCTTTACTTAACACTGTGCACCCACCATTAAAAGAAGAGGATTACATAATTCTTATTTTTTTTTAGTCCCCGTTAATTTCCCTCTTCTCTTTCAGAGTTAAGGTCACCATTGGGCTTAATGGACTGTGGAGTATTATCAGGATTACAATGAGCTTTTCTTTGCCGTCCTGGACTTAATTTTTTAAGCTTCATGGCTTGTGTTGAAAACTCATGCTGTGATTGGACTGGTCGTCCTCTCCAATGTCAAACTGGCTGGCATTTGTAATCTTTGGGAGGGTGTAACAACAGTTGTTTCCTGACCACACCAACAACAAAAGGACTGCAAGACATAACATTCATTTACAACTAAACAGCAACAACCTTTCCAAGTCACGTTTACAGTGAAACATTTTTGTTTGGATAAAAACTCCAGTATGTGGTTACAGTGTCTGAATATAATCACTTATTAACCAATGTACACTGACACTGATTTATCTATGATAATATATAACCTGCTTGTGTGGAACAACCAATATCATAAGATTGTATTCATTACTGTGCCTTTGTTTAACTTATTTGTTCAATGTGTTTGTTATTTTCATAAAAAAACTCAGAAAAACTTGGGCTGTGCAGTTAATCTAAACTTGTGTTTCAGTTACGAGTATGGCCTCAAACGATTCCAAAAACAAAATAATCGAAACAGAACAATTATTACAAAATGGGGGCTTTTATTCTGAAATATGTGGTAATTTTGCTTGACTTCCTGTCCTGCTCATGATCCTGCAAAAATAGAACCCACACATTCAGTGGAATGCTTTGTTAAACACACAGCGTGAGAAAAGATATGTATAATATACAATGCAAAAGGTTTTATATGTATTTTATATTTATTTACAATTTCATGTTTAAAGTCAAAGTTTTACTTTTTTTTAAGTCAATGAGTAATCGTTTCAAATAATCATCAGTTACATTTTTTACCCAAATAATTGTGATAATTATTTTTCCCATAATTGAGCAAAACCTAAGAAAATATTTTAATCGATCAATCAATAATAAATGCATGTAGAGTACGGTAAAGGATTACCGTAAACAACCTGAATTCTGAGATTATTTTTAAAATTTTGTTTCCAAAATATTGACATGCGCCCCTAATCCTCTTCCGTGGGAGAGTTTAGTCAGGACGTACAAATCTATGGACTGAGAGTGATGAAATAGCTGATTTTAAGTCCGACCTAACTACTCTGCATGTTTACATAGAATGCAGTTCATGTGTGACCTTTTCTCTGTATTTCTTTATCACATATTACATGTATTACACAGATATGTAGGATTCCTGTAGTGTCAGTTCTCTTCATTCTCACTTTTGTCCCATCCTACACTCATATAGTTTGCTCACGAGTGGCTGAAGGAATTATTATTTTGACAGTGTTAGAGTGCAGTGCTGACATCTTTGATGGTCTGACACTTTTTACAGGCAAATGATACCAAAATCCTCTGCTGCTCTCTATTGTGTTCTAGCCTACATGGACCTAATGAATCTACAATGAAACACATTGCATTTTCAAATGTGCAAACAAGCCGTTCAGTCGTAAAAGGTATTTTATTATATCTTTAGATAAGTCATCTGTGACAAATATGGGGTGAAAGTTGTTTCTTTAACCTCTGAGTAGGTCACTGGGGGTTAAGCAGAGGCACTAAATTGTCTTCTTTATCACCTGTCTGTAGCACATATTTGTTTACTATTATCATGGTATGTATGAGAGGGTGACAGATAACATACTGATAAATACAGAATACCATTAACAGTGACGTGCATCACGGGAAACTGTTTTTAGAAACTCCATCACAAGGTCTGTAAAGTGCCACAGGCGTGGACGCATGTGATAAGTGCTTCATATAAAATAAACTGGAGTAAAGGAAAAACTGTTTTTTAGCACTTTGAAATGATGCAATAAGCAAATCACAAAGGCTGGATTCTATTCATGATTGTTCTATATTCTATGCCATTTAAAATATGCCATATGTGAAAAACAGTATAGTATTAAGAGTTTGATCTATATATATTCAACTGGAACTTGAGCGGTTATTGTACAGTAAAATATACATTTCTGTTGGTGTAATAAGGTTCTCATGAGGCTGCACACAGTCTGTCACTGTTCAAAGACTCTTGAAAACATCTTTGCTGTTTGAGTTTCTCTTTGAGTGGCTAATCTGTAATCAAGGCAATCACTAATGCAGGCACGCACGCAGATCAAGGACACAGTTAATTAAAATGGCTGACATGAAAACAGGAATCCAGGATCATGTTGTTAATGGAAATGTTCGCTCTCTCCTAAAAGTTGGCGTCTGCACAGAGGAGCCCTCTCCACTCTAACTTTTATGTTAAGAGTGATGGCAAATTTTTTATATCCGTTACACTCTGAAAGCTCCAGTGTGGAACCCCATTATTAAAACATGGTGATCTCTGATACCTGCTTTTATTTCCTACAATACTTCATTAAGTTACCCGTTTTATATATTTCATTCTCCAGTTAACTTGGAGCTGCAAGGTGAAGGAAACAGCAGCAGCTGTTACTGACATATGCAGGCATTAAGTCAGGCATTTGTTTAGCAAAGCGCTCCACTTGATTTGCTTTGTGTTCTGTTGGCAGAGCAAACAATTTTCTATGGTACTATCACTACTAGTGCTGTGTAGTGGCTGAGCGAATGTGTGAATGTTGCCAGGAGACACACAAACACTTAACTTAACCTGTCACTTAATATCATTAATGAAAACATGACAGACATTGTCTTCCCAGTAAAAACACTACATATGCTGAGGTGATAGAATATGGACAGATTATAATACTAAAGTTGTATTATTATTATTATGATAATACAAAATATATGGGATTCAACATTTACATCATAAATGTTTTGTTTTTTTGCAAAATGTACATCATTTATTCTCTAAAAAACACTTACTTTGAAATTCTGAACAGTTTTTTCCCCCCCCATTCTTTTTCTCTAGACCAGCCCCCTCTTGACCAGACTAGATGCTCTTTGGTCCTCAGGTTGTTTGAGTATGAGACTCTACGTGACTCTATGCATTTTATTGTTTCATGTCTATGAATCAAACGTATTTCTGCCTCCTGGTTGTAGTGATTTTTTTTCTTTTTCTGCTGGATGTAATAACCAGGCATCAGGCATTTGACGAGGATGACTGTCACAGTAGGAAGGCACGGAACATTTTATGTAAACTTGAATGCCAGCGGAGTCAGAGTTTTAACCGGGGGGAGGAATGCGATCTTTAGTTTGATTTGATCTGACAAACATGGCTAATGTGCACAGGCAGGCCAAACACACCAGGAGAGCGGAAAGACAGGCCCCAGGGTGAGTGCAGGGTCAGGGCTGCTGCTGCTGCTGCTGCTGCTGCTGCTGCTGCTGCTGCTGCTCACACTGTTAACCCTTCTGTTGCCAAACATTCTACATCTAACACAACAGTTAGATCAGTGCAGTTTTACAGGATGGGATTAAAAGTTTAGTGTGTTCAGAGAGAGAAGAGTCAAACTGTTCTAACCTTTTCTTCCTGCCACTGTTATTGTTTCCATCACACTATTGTGCGTTTTCCTTTATCGTCACGGTAATGACGATCAGAGTCTTTACTGTGGACTAAGCGTTTCTGACATTTTCCCGCAATCGCAGCCATTTTCCTGTGCTTTTTTTAACACTGGGAAAACACAGTAAGCGAGATTTGCACTGTGGAGATTCAGAGGTCTCGCAGTTAAAATTCCTCTCCCACGTTCTAATGAAAATGTTTTTGGCAATCAAAGGACGGGGAGGTGAAAACTGCATCAGCAGAAGCAAGTAACAAAAGAGATTATTTTATCTGCCTCTACATACCCAGCTTCTAGATCTTTACAAATCCTGTTGATATTTTGTTAGCAGATCAAAAAAGACACGTTTATTTATCTATATCATCTTATTATCCGTTCATCTTTTTCTTGGTAGCTTCTTTTGTTCAAACATAGAATTAACAGGCCACAGTGAACAGAGAGGTGTTGAGCACAGCTCTGTTCACTGCTGCTCAATGTGTCCCATGTTAGATATGAAGAATATTTATGAATAAACCTTGTGGAGGCGTGAAGCAGACAAAGATTACCTTTGACGTTTCCTCCCCTAAATCCCCTCTGATTAAATATTTGCTGACTCATTCAGCATGAATGTGAATTAATGGTCAGTCAGTGGCTTCATGTCCACTCCCAACTATTCCATGAACATGGTCCCTTGTCTTTTGTTTTTCCTCCTCTTCTCCTGCACGTGGTCTGTTTTTACAAGATTTTTCTCTTTAAAACTGATTGTCCATAAAATATACTGTATATTAATAACATATTGATGATTTCCTAAGTGACTTTTGTTGCACATTTTTCCCTATTATATATATTATACTATTATATTATTATACACTATTATATTTAAGCGCTTCTGACCCTAAAATACACTGGTTGCAGAATGGATGATCTGCACAGCTCCACCAGTTTACACTGCTTGCGTACAAACGGAGCCGTATTGCTAACAACAGAAGAAACAGAAGCACGCGAGGCTTGCAAGGATTCTGTCTATGATGTATTTAAGTGAAATACGATGTGGTGTCAACACTGGATCTTTTGATCTATATATATATTCACCCCAACCTTCCACAACGCAACCGTTCCGCAACAAGTGTATTTTGGGGGTTACTTGTTAAACTTCATTTAGGACAGGAATAATAGTGTTATACTTTCTGAAATATTCAACTTTTTTCAAAGACAAATTCTCATTCAAATAAATTGAACGAGTAGACATTGCTGTAAAGGATAATGACCACATGTGAATACACACGTAAAGAAAACAAGTGTATTTCCAGCAAATTGATAGTTACAAGCAGTAATTAAAAGCCAAAGTCAGTGGAGTTGTGGTCGAGAGCAGCAGAAAATACAACGAGTGACACAATGCATTAGATCTTCACACTCTAGTTCCCTGAAAGCAGTGGTTCCCAAACTTTAGGCATTTGACCTCCAGCCTTGTACCCCCTCCTCCTGCACACTTAACAAACAAACAAACAAACAAAAATGAGTGGCCTCCTGTGTTTGGCCAGCACAGGCTGTTCTCTACACAGTATGATCCAGAAATCGGTGGATTCTGATCAAATTCCATTTTCAGTGGTTTAGTGGTAGTTTCAAAATGTAATGAGTCTGTGTGTGTGTGTACCCCCTACATCATTTATGTACCCCTGTTTGGCACCTGTTTAGCCACTGATGCTATTGTTTCTGCCGGTCTTAATGTGAGGTTGTGTGTTCAGTTTAGGGCCCCATAAAGGCTTGCCCCAGCCCTGTTCAGACATTGAATTAGAAAATTAAATTCATCATTTCAATGAGAACGCCAGATTGGCTTCAGCTCAGACAGAAGGCAGCAATCCCACTGCAATTTCTCCAGAAATGACCTCCTCTAGCTTTTATATATTTCCATGACTACCCGTGAGCAGAGAATAAAACTGCTTCTCAAGGAAACCATGAGATTGCAACTAAGTCAAGTCCAGCCACTTTCTCTAACAGTCATTTGAACCTTGAAATTGACTTTGAGTAGAGTTCAGTTTCATTTTCCTATCCGGGGAGGACATTAATTATTAACATCGGTAATTAACCTGCGTGGCCACATTGAATTTGCGATCCGTAGAATGTGTTGGTGTCGTATGTGCTGTGCCTTTATGTCCCCATCTGTTCATCGTCATAAAGCTGTTTACTATGCTCTCAGAACAGATCACTGCTGTTTAGATACTGCCTTTATATGATCTGTGCACACACACACACACAAAGGCAACAATACTCTTTCATTGATCTAAATCATACTGGGAACATTTACAGGATACGGTTTCCCTGTAGTGCATCAGGAGTGAAAGGCATGTTGAAATGATGCTCTTTATGTTTGTATTTAGACCCTGTGACCATGTAGGTGACCAAAATATCATTAAATCTCTCGAAGGCTGTTACTGAATCCAGTCGCCCTGAAATACAAATTGAAAAAGGGTATGAAATGCTGAGCCAGGGAGTCCATGTTCAACATCGCTTCTACAGCTGTAGAAACAAATAGGATACAAGGACTGTGTTCATATGCATCCCTGTGGATTGAGGCTGTTCATGGGAACCAACATGACAGCACTGAAATTTCATTGATATTTCAGACACAAATGTTTAATTAAAGGAGCATTTGGTGAAGTAGAAGATCGATACCATATTAACCACATAAACCAGTAGCTGATTAATGCAGCTTTGCATGAAGAGTGACGGGAACTTATTGTGACATTTTTTTTTGGATCAATCAACCATGACCATGACAACCAAAGCATTGTGTGGAAATTAAGACATGTTTCCTCCATCCCTCTACATTTCCAGTCTTTGTTCCAGGATAACCTAATCAGCTGTTTGCTCTAAACTGACTACAGAGCTAATAATCTTGCACAGTATTAATATGGATGCACAGAATTTTGTGTACAAGATCCATAACTTGTGCACACAATATATCTATATCTAATGTCTTACCTTCTACAAGGGATGGGAATCAATATTGGTCAAAATCATCCATCCATTTTGTATCGCTTTATCCTCCACATGACAACCATCCACTCTCACAGTAAATTAAAAGGGTGCAATTTGCCTAATATCCATATTGCATGTTTATGGACTGTGGGAGGAAACCAGAGAACCCGGAGAAAACCCACTCACACACGGGAGAACAACTCAGATATCACACAGATAAAAATGTGGAATCCGACACAATCCGACACAATCCGAAAAATCTTATATGTCACATGCACGCATTCACTATGCAGACTGTATAAACGTAAATAAATATCGGCAAAAGCATTTTAGCTGAGTCATGTTTGGGCTGTTTATTTGTTTTTTGGGAGAACAATATTTGTGACACAGTTGGAGAATTACAGTATGTCCTTGAAATGACTCTGCACAAATGTGTTGTTAACTGCTTCATAGTTTCTTGAATGGTCTAAAAATGACTGTATCAGACTAATATCAGTACATACTGGAGTTTGTGATATCGGTATCAGACACAAAAAAGTGCTATTGTCCCATCCCTCCCATCCCTAACACATACCTATACTATTATCACATCCTTATAAAATATAAAATATAAACAGATAACTCCCCTTAATAACAAACTGCTTTTCCCTCGACAGATTGGAAGGAAATGTGTTCTTTTGTTAGTCTGATGAAACTGAACCTTTTAAAAAAACATAACATAACATAAACATGACAATCTGACTGAAATTTGCACATTCAACTGGACACAAACTGTCTACAGCACTCACAGTTCCCACTCCCCTGACCTTTGACCTTGGAAACAAAAAAAAGAAACACTCTGTGCAACTTATGGTGCTGAGGCAGATCTGGTTTATTTCCAGCACAGTATTATTACATCATTATTTTGTAAAAATCGTATGATCTCTCAAGTATTAAACTCACTCGTCACATTGATGTAGATTGTTTTCTATCAGCGTCTGTGCCCTTCATTTATACTTTAATTTACTGCAGTCGGTGTTTATTTGACCGGAGTGAAGACAAAACAGAGTCATTGAGATGCAGACAAAGACATCGGCAGTGAAAACCCCCCTCGCAGGTATTTAGAAGTCACCGAGCAGCGAGAAGTCAGACAGGACGAGGATTGTCTTCGTGTCCGGATGCTGTGGGTTCATCAGCAGAAAGTGATCCATTTCTCCTTGAGGGTCCATGAGTCTTCCCAGACTAATGCAACGAAACATAGAGGGGCAGAAAGCTGAGGGGGTGGTCTGAGGTTTCAAGTGACAAGTATTCTGCAATTTAATTTGCCCTGTGGCAGTCAGAAAGCCACAAGGGCCAGTGTCCTCTCCAATGTTGTGGAAAGTTCCCTGACCCTGAAGAGTGTTGCGTTACCTACCAATTGTAGCCTCACGGTCCCAGAACAGAGACTCCTTTGAGGAAGACTGCTGACAATTTGGAAAGTCGAGATTCAGCCATTTCCTCCCAAAACAAATCAGGAAAAAAAATCCAGACTGAGTTATGATGAGAGTAAGATGTTCAATTAGACCGCGCGTCGTAGATTTGATCAAAGAGCTTTAATTTGAGTTTTGGGCTCTTTTCTCGCACACATTCGAATAAATTATCATCATGAATAATGTGTTTAATTCCCTTCACTTTCCCAGACAACATTAGTTCCCAGTCTCATCAGATGCTGCAGGGTTGTTTCTGTTTTACTCTTCTCAGCTTAACCATATTCATTACAGATAATAGTGCACAACTCCGAGTGTGTTCACTGTGTGGTGAACAGCAACAAATGTGTTCTCTGGGTCCTTATTTGCTTTAAATCCTACTATTAGTTATTGCTTATCATCCTGTGTCTCATGAATGTTAGTTTGACAGAGAACAGATAGATTAGGGTAATTTTACAGGAAAGCTCCGTGCACCAACAAAACCACAACAGAACATGTAGATTGGGAGATTTTATTTGGTAGTAACGTGTACCAAAGATAGTTAGAGGAGTGGAGTAAAAGAGTGGAGCAAACCTTGCAGTTTCACCACTTCCATGTGTGATAAAGCTTACTCAGGTGTTCACCCTCTCTCTCTCTCTCTGTTTTTGCTCCAGATGGTGAGTCACGCCCCCCCTCCCCTCGCTCCCTCTCTCTTGGACCGTCTCAGTGAATAGCGTATGCCACAAAGGTGAAAGGATCTCAGCTTAGCTGTAAATAAAACAGCTCCTGCACAGCGTGGGAGAAAGTGTCACAGCGGTGCTGGTGCTGGCACCGCGCAGCCTCTGAGGGCTGATCACCGGAGTGAAAGCAGTGCTGAGCGATCACCTTTACCTCAGAGTCACTCACCTTTCATGCTCTGGTAGCTGGAGCCAGCTCTGCGGGGTAAAGAGTCAACGGGGACGGCGTGAGACTCAAACGTGGACACAGTCACAGAGAATCGTCATGAGGGATCCTTCACGTGAGAGAAAAGTCATGTTGTTGTGTGATAACTTCCGTACGTCAGGATTAAGGCACTCTTTATTTTAGCTGGTGGCTGGAACGGGGAGAGCTGCTGTCGATTACTCTGCTTTATGAGTTTTCATCACGGGGACAGTGTCTCTGAGAGGCTGGGGAGCCAGCATGGCCAAGGCTCTGCTGAAGATACAGCGCTATTTTCGCAGGAAACCCGTTCGCTTCTTCTCCCTCATCCTCCTCTACCTGACTGCCGGGAGCCTCGTCTTCCTTCACTCGGGCTTTGTCGGTGACAGCGGCCCCGGAGGCAGGGGGAGCCGGGAGTCCGTGGCAGCCACAGAGATGGGGAGACGCACCTCAGACACCCGGGTGCTCGGCAGCATGAGCAGGGTGTTTAAGGAGACGCACAGGTCTGGCAGGAGGTATGGTCCTCCCTGGATGAAAAGGACGGGACAGGAGGGACAGGGGACAGAGGTCAGAGGGGGAGACTACACCAGCAACTGGAACCGTGCACTTAAAGGACGCAATGCCAAAGATGTGGACGATGGAAGAGGTGAGTTAAACCGAGACGACATGTTTTATTATAATGTTATTTAGACGTCGTCCTTGTTTTTCTTCGATGTTTCATCTATATGGACAAAAACTATTTAAGATTATTTGTAGGGCTTGGTGATAAAAAGGTTACACATCAGTTGATATTGATCATCGATGTGATACAATGTCACAGAGTTAAAGACTGATAGTCCACTAGCTGTGGTTTTAACACAAGTTCACATTTGTATTGAAGAAAAATTATGTCAGAATATGTGCTACTGAATTATTTTCCAGCTTTAATTATTTTGAATTCTTGAAAACAAGCTTTGTCAAACAATAATATCACACCTGACCGAGGGAGAGTTTGTGTGTATGTTTATTAGCACAATGCTGCTGTTACCTCAGTCTGTTTTGATATAAAATAAAATCACTTCCTGTGTGCAGTGTAGGAATGTTGGCGGGCGACATGAGATCCAAACATCACCACACACACACACAAACACAAAGAGAGTGATGTGGAGCTGATAGGCTTTTGACACTCGTGTTTATATTCAAAATGTACACACAGCAGCTTCAACATTCAAACCATGTCAGATGTTTTCTCACAGTTTTAGTGATGGCTGAAATGAAAGACTACTGATAATAATGAATAAATGTACACTTTTGTACAAAAAGAATGAATTTCATCTCGGAGAAGAGTTGCAAAAGTGATTGTAGTATTGCGAAATGTATGAGCGACATGAGCCACCGCAGTTTCCACTTCGTCACGTAGAGTGAGGTAATGATTATGAAACCTTAAATGATTTGTGCTGTTCTCTTTTAATCAACAGCTTCATTCATTCTGTTTTACATTTAAACTCCTCACTGACATTTGACAAAACACAAACATGTTGTGAAAACACCAATCGTGTCCTGAGCTGACTAATTTTTGACATTGAATGATGGCACAACATGATTATATGATTAAATCACAAGATTGGAAGATATAATTCTCTCTTCTTTAGTGCTGGCACATGGTGGAGCATGTGAAACTAAAACAGCATTATAAGAACATACTAAAATAATGGACCGATACCTCACAACTGCAGTGAACTACAGTGCTCATGTGCATCTTAAAATAGACTCTGAATAGTCATAAATAATGATGATTTGCAGTGGAGCTTCACAGTGATTACATGGGTTGCTGGTTTCCCTCCAGTGTGCGGTACAAGCACACAGGCATGTGGAGAACAGCCATAAATATGAAACATGCAGAGAGTGTGAGTGACTGCTGTGTGTGGGTGGGCTTGTATCGCTATCTGTGTGAGGTCCAAAAAAACATACATATCTGTCTTTGTGGGGACATTGTGACCTTGCGGGGACATTTTGTCTGGGCCCCACAACTTTAAAAAGGGCTTAAGAACTGGTTTTAGGTAGAGTATAAAAATGTAGAGTCTGATACAATCCAAAAATCCTATATATCACATGTTTCACTATGCACAGACTGTAAAACAAGAACAATATTTGTTAATGATGTCTTTGAAAAATGTCTCAGAACAAAACTCTAACCCTTATAGATAGCTACTCAAGTTTTTGATATTGGTATCTGATACAAAAAGTGGAATCGTCCAATTCCTAGTTTTAGGTTTAGGTTAGTCACTTAGTTCATCACTTAGTTATGATGGTTAAGGTTAGAGGAATACATTATGTCTATGATGTGTCCTCACTAAGATATAACAACACGGAGTCACACTGGAGCCCTGCTAAGCATTATTGTGCATGTATTACAATGTTTGTCTAACCACTCCATTACTAATGACTCTTAATGACCTCTACTCCAAGGTCAGGAAAACAATCATGTTTATAATGTGCTTTCAAAGTTTTGGCTCAGTTTTCCTCTTCCTCCTCTTCCTCCTATTCATTCGTACAGTCCCTGAAATATCTCATCTCAGAGGACTGCAGCTAAATGTGATGATAGAGTAATTAACTGCTTCAAAGCATTTGTTATCTCTTATACATCGTACATGCCACTCATTACTCTCAAATGTTTACCATCCTCAGAGTATCTACATGTCACAAACTATATATATATACTGTATATGTATATATATATATATATATATATTACGAAGTTTAGAAACAGGGGCATTAATTCTTGACTTAAGATGCTGATTTTTTTTTTTTTTTTGTTAATAATAAAACATGTTGGAATGGAAATTTCTTTCATTGCTGCCACTGTCAGGGTCTATAAAATCAGAAAGACACAGCATAACCAACACTGGATTCAAACTTATTTTCCAGTGAAAATTGTGAAACTATGCAAAAGGAAACACAGGAATAATACACCTGGAACTCTGCTGACGTTTGTTTTTAGGATTCACCAGGTGCAATGAGGTTACTGTGGAAGGTTGTATGTTAACATTATAAAGCCCTTCTTTAACTATCATAATTATCATCATGTTCTGGGAATAATTTATTTAATGATACTTGAATGACAAGAGGAAAAACAATACTGACCCAGATCAGCTAATAATAGCATTAAGAGTAATAATCATCAATCACATCTGCTGTTTCATCCTTTTCTCCTCATGTCATGTAGCTAAGCACCAGTGTGCTCTTCACTGCTGTATTACATCAGCATTTTCCCTTCATCACGAAGCAGATTATTATTTTTATTTATTTTTTTTTACATCTCAACAATAGTTGAGGAAAAGGATTATAGCCGAGTCCTGCAGCACATGCAGCTGAACCGCAGGCTTTTTAGGCCACAATAATTAAAGTAATGCAGTGGACGAGGAGTCATTTAGTGATGAGCAGAAGCTCAGAGGGTTAATGGCACAGCACAGATGGTGAGGTTTGTCGGTGAAGGTACAGCAGAGTCTGTGCGGCTTTGTTTAACAGAGGAGCCGCGTTTTTAATGAGAGCCGAGGAACCGTGGAAGTGTTGCTGTGCCGTCAGACACTGCAGAGATTCACTGAAGCCCAGCCCCCACACACTTCTGAAAAATGCAGACATGACTGTGACTCACTTACAGGCCACTAGAAGGGGTTGTGTGTCTTTATAAATAAGTGAAGACTCTGCCCCAGTTTGGATTCCATGTGAGCTCAACACACTGTTTCCTTGTGGAGAAAACTCACTGTGTGCTCATACTATTCACTTTCACACTCGTCTACCTTTAAAAAAATGATTGTGGCTGTTGCTGTGTAGCGGTTTCTTTCTTTCATAGTATAAAACATATATTCTTTATTCTAAGTGTTACTAACATATTTCTTCTCTTCTTTCAGCAAAGTACATCGGCTGCTACATTGATAACACACAGAAAAGAGCCCTGAGAGGAGTTTCCTTTTTTGACTACAAAAGAATGACTGTATTCCGTTGCCAGGACAACTGTGCAGAAAGGTATGATGGCAGTAAAAAAAAAAAAAAAGCAAAAAAACCCACAATCCTCCTCCATCAGATATCCCGCTGTTTATTTTATCTTGTTATGCTCAGGCTGATGTTTTAATTAGGAATGGGGGAAGAAACCAAAAGTGTTGTTTCCTTATTTGCAGTGTGTTATAACACCACAGTGGTCAATAATCATCACTGGTTATTGACCAATGAGGCTGTAGCAGGGATTGCTGCCACTGTGAGTTCACTTAATGGATACTCACAAGTCAATACACTTTAATAAATTGAATATAAACATGATTTAAATAGTACAGTGCTGGCCTGGTGATTTATTTTGGTCTGGGGCCCTTTCCCTTACAAATCTTAGTTAAATGAAGGGACTTATTAATTTAACAGTGTTTATTTATTTATTTATTTACAGACATTATGGACTTTTAACTTGTGGAGGAACCTCAATTAGCCTCTGTTATAGACACACATCCGACCAAGGCCAGAAACACCTGCTCTACAACCTCACACCAACTTCCCCCTCACCTTTTTTTACCCCTGGACTAACACCTGGGATTGATCTATGGAATGCATCGAATTACAAACCCCTCACTTATTCATGGAGAGCTATAGGAGCAAAGAGAGAGAGAGAGGGGCCCCATTTTCACCTCTGTCCTCCTTTTGCTTAGAAAAACAGACAAATGAAAGAAAAAATAGCGGCAACAGCACTTGGCAACACACAGACTTTGATTGAAAGCCTGCAGGTTTCATCCTGTGTGAGGCCATGTTAGATGGTTAATTGCATCCGAATGATGTCCTTGGGATTAAATCCTCTATGAAGCAATAGCAAGGAGGCCTTATGTGATGCATTTCTTTCTACAGAAACTCATTTGTAATTGACTTGGCCCTCAGAGCTGGCGTCTCAATCTCAAATGACCTATGAGCCACTGAACATCTAGTCTGGTCATGGTGGAGGAAAAAGCTTCCGTTTAGTCGAGGTCGGCAATATGAGTTTAACATTATATAATGATATCACAATCATTTGGTACAATATCTTTACATCATTTCAAAATAAAAGTGTTAGGAAATGGAACGAATGAAAGAAATGGAAAATAGTTCACATCAAAAAGTATTTATGAAATGAAATCAAAATGAATCTATAAATAAATAAATAAACATACGAAAAAGTGTAGTGTGACAGGTTCTGACGCGTGTAAAAAATGATTCTCCAAGTTCCAAAATCAAGGTATTTATTCCTTCCATTATGTTAAACTTAAACAATTCCATTTAATTGAACCCAAAACAATTATTCAATTATTCAAAATATAACATAACAAGCCATTAAACACGGTTAAAAAAACTGGACCGTATGCCTCTCCTCCTGATAGCGCAACAACCCTGAGATCAACCTGAGGTACTGGTGGGAGGAGCCAAAAACAAAAATGTCTCATACAGAAAGACTTCATTATAACTTCATATTTTGTCACTTGACATTACAAAAAAGTCAAGAAGTCAGTCTGACTAAAACCAGACTAATAAAATAACTGTAAACATGCGATTGGATGTTGAATTACTATCACATGTAAAATCCAGACTGACAATAACACCGAGTTTATGCTTTTACAGAACAGATAGTAGAAACTATACAACTAACAACTACAACCCAACAGCTAAAGATGTTGTAATCCGTGACTTGACTGGTCCACCAGGAAAAGCCTAACAAGAAGAAGCTGAAAGGGGGCGTATCGCCACCTAGTGTTGGGCGACACACGTCATTGAATGAATCATATCTTATCTAGTGCTTGTTTAATGGGACAGTAGTTTGGCAAACTAATAATAATATCAGTTGAACCTCCCTGTCCTTATTCACCACTGATCCTCTTCATTTTGTCTGTCCTTCAGAGGTTACATGTACGCAGGCCTGGAGTTTGGAGCAGAGTGCTACTGCGGTCACAAGATCCAGGCCCCGAACGCCTCGGAGAGCGAATGCAACATGGAGTGTAAAGGAGAGCGGAGCAACCTGTGTGGAGGAGCAAACAGACTGTCCATCTACAGGCTGGAGCTGAGCCATGAGTCAGCGCGCCGCTGTAAGTCTGACTCAGCATGATAAAAAAACAGTTGGCAAAAGTGTGTATTGAGTCACAGAAATGTAATTTAAGATTGTAAAAAGAAAAGTCTGAATTCACGTCCATGCACGGAGACACTGAGAGTACCGAGTATCACACAGGATCCGCTGCATCTTAATGATTCATGTTTGGATCAGAAATTCAATATAAAG
This sequence comes from Solea senegalensis, assembly GCF_019176455.1. Lineage (NCBI taxonomy): Eukaryota > Metazoa > Chordata > Actinopteri > Pleuronectiformes > Soleidae > Solea > Solea senegalensis. Next base: position 8,119,128 of record NC_058025.1, on the reverse strand, counting down.
CAGCTGCAGTGAGAGGAAAATGTGTGTTTATTTTTGGGTCAACACCACAGGCTGGGAACAGGCTGCCATGTTGTGTTTACCTGTTTCCCCAGAGAGCTGTGGTACCTACAGTACGGCATGTAGCCCCGCGAACTGTGGCCTGCACTCTCAACACATATACAGTCTGCTGACAGCAGAATAAAGCAAGCGCTGGTCAGAAGTGAAAACAATGAGCAATGAGGTAGTTTGAGGGAAGAAAGAAAGAAAGTATCACTTCGGTCTGTACTTTTCCCGTCAGGTAGAAAGTCCCATCTGCAACATGATGACACCTTTTACTTACGCCATCCCCTTCTCTTTTTTTCCTCTCTTTTCTCTTTTCATAGAAATAATCTGTTAATATGAAAGGACGTCAGCACACACACATTCACTCTCTCTCTCACACACAAGTAAGGTTGTGAGGACCAGCCACACGTCCTCACAAGGACTAAATGTCCTCACAAAGATAGGTTTGAATCAAAGTGTGTCTTCACAATCTACTGCAGACATGTATGTACACACACTAACATCTCTGTGTTAAATATGTCATATGTATACTTCGGCAGAACCTTAAAAAGACTAAAAATCAATCTATCAACATATATATATATATATATATATATACACACACATATATATATAGATATACATATATATATGTATTTCTACAGCTAAGGAGAGCACAGCCAACAAGACAGTCATATACTTGGGTTTTGAGCAGAGGCAGGTTAGTTAATCTGCTACACAGCAATTCACATCGACCTGGGGAAATATAAATTCACCCAGAATTCCACTGCATGGCTGAAACCAGCACCAGCCAATGTGCACTTTGAGATATTTTGTGTAGGAAATGACTCAGTACAATGACTGTTAAGGCAGCTGAGTTCCACATACACAGCATAAAAAACACTGCAGCAAAATCCACCTGCCAATGAGTGTCATGCATTTCACAGCTCGTCTCCATCCTCATCTCTGACTAAATGTCTTTACATGCACCATTACACTTAAGTATCTTGAATTTAACTTGTAGTGACCCATAGGAAGCATTATATGATCCAATTTCAATCAATTTGGTTTAGTGAGGTTTTCATTTCTGCTTTTTTTTTCTTGTTTTCCATCAGTCAGACTGCTGAGTCTGCTCTACATGTTTGCGTCTTCACCTATGACCCCGATCTCATGTCATGTGAGAACATCAAAGAGGAAACGTGCAATGTGTTGAGGTGGCTGTTTTGTGGTTTTGCCCACTTAGAGAGCATACTGTTTTTCAATGCAAGTGTGTCGATTCTGCACATACTTCTTACACCTCAGATTATCATGATAAATGTGACATCCCTAAACACTTTTGGGCAAAACCTGTCATCTCGAGTTAGACATTTAAATGTAATCTCTATAGTTATAGCGGTTGCTATGAAGACATTTAATATAGCAATTCACAACCATTAAAGACAAGAAACACAAAAATAAAAACCTTTTTCTTTCAGTTTTGATTCAAATGAAAAAAAACACATTCATTTGATCATTTTCAGTTGTCCCCACTTGATTACATGAATTTATTACAATTTAGATTTGTAAACGTAGCCTGAACAAGAATCTAAGTGTACATTAGCAGCGTTTTAAAGTTTATACGATAACACTGGATGACATCTCCTGACTGTAAAACACAAAAATCCTGAGTACTGTCTAACATTTGTGGTGCTGGCCGTGGTTTGTGGCGGTGAGAAACCATTTCACCGGCTGTGAATCAGTGAAATGTGCACATTTTCAATGGTATCAATTATACTAATACTAATAACATATGCATAAGGTCAGAAATTTCTCAGACTAGAAAACTAATAATTGAACACAAGCGCTTTAAATATACTTAGATGTAACCACTGTAACTGCCAATCTGCTAAATAAACAAACACACAACACCCAATGAAAAGGGAACAGTTCCTTTCTTCTGAATCAGAATCTTCTTGCTGTTGTGATTTATGGCTGAGCCCTTAGAGCAATGAGAGGACATGAGGTTAAAGGTCATCACCTCACTGCAGGAAAGTGAGTGCTGCTATTGGTTCCGTCCAGGTCTCAGGAGACTGTAAGAGAGTCCCAGTGAGATGTCTTTATTAGGACGTCAGAGGAAAGAGGACACGCTGACAGAAGCTGTTTTCCCTTTGTGTAACTGGAGTGAATCTTTCTTTTTCTTCTTGTCAAAGAATAATGTTTTGTTTTGTTCTGTGTGTTTCAGATGGCAGCGCCATTTTCAAGGGTTGTTTCCATCGGCCAGACAATGTCACTGTGGCACTTCCTTTCAACACAGTCATCCAAAACATGTCCGTGGACAAGTGTGTGGACATGTGCACGGAGAAGGTGAGGGAATTCTGGACATCTGTTCATGTGTCACACATTTGTACATGTAGGTCTGTCTGCAGTGTGTAATGGCAGCCATGTTTCAGGAGAAATCACTCGCCGTCCTGGCCGGAGATCGATGTTACTGCGGCTTCCCCACGTCTCTTTTTTCGCTTCATGAGCTGGAGGAAGAGGACAAATGTCTGCACCGTTGCCACGGGGAAGAGTTCGAGAGCTGCGGCAATGACGAGTACTTTGTTGTGTACCAGACGCAGGTTCAAGGTAACGTTTGGCAACGCACACACGTGTCACAATCATAGTCACAACCATATTTTAAAGAATGGCAGTAACCTGATGGCGCTTTTCCACTATACAGTTCCAGGACGGATTGACTCTACTCGGTTCTGTATTGTTTTCCATTACTATAATCCCTCCCACAATGTGGGCGGCCTCATCATAGCACGGCTGCATGAAACTGCCATGACGTTGTTTTGTACGTGACACACACAAACTAGTGACTTGTAAAGCAGCAGTTAATCAGTTAATTAAAAAGATTTGTTCAGTTCAAAAACTGATATAGTACGTGATTCTCCAGGCTTTACAACAGGAAGCTTAGAAGGTCATGTTATACACTCACAGCCACGCTGGTAAATTGTGGGCTTTCCAAAAATACTTGTGTATATACTCGAGCTACACTTCAAACATGCAATTACGCTCTCTTATTCGGCTGCTTCTGTGTCATACATGAAGAAAATAAAATGCAGAGGGAAACCAAAGTGTCACAGGTGCTTTTAAGAGGCAGAGATAAACAGTATATGTGTCAGTCTGTGGCATGACCTCCACTCACAATAGTAAACACGGTGCATGCAGACTGCACTGCTGCTTATGTTGCTTGGCAACACAGTTTCATTTACAAGGAGTTTTACTTAGAAGTATGAGTCACCTGCTCTGTGCAGGACGTAACAGCACAATATTAAGTGTCCGACTCTACCCTGTGTTTCCATTTTATCTGTGTTAATACAAACATACAGAGAAGTGGTACAGTAATATTCACTGAAAATATAAAAATAATACTTTCATGATTTAAGTAAAGAAAAGGTACATTCATACGCGGGTATTGTTATACAGGTTTGAGGAACAAGAGTGAGTCAAAAAAAAAACACACACACACACAAAACTTTCCATGTAATTGACCTTTTCTCTTTCTCTTATGGTATTAAATGTGTTCTCCACCAACTTCCAATCTTTCAACACAATTGTTCTTTTTTCTTTAGCCCCTGATATCACAAAACTTAACTATTAATGAACTGAAAGTAACTCACTTCCTCTTGTCTATTTGAAGGTTGTTGCATTAAAGGTCCACTGTGTATGAATTGGCAACATTTTGTGGCGAGAGTGCACATCGACTCCTTTGCTTCCAGCTCTCTTTCCCAAAAAATGTGAGGGTACTGTGGCCTTCACATACTATCAAGAATGGAGTTGTTTTTCTAATTGTGCTGCTGTAGAAACATGGCAGTATAAATCAAGGTCCTTACCTAAAGGACACATCTAAAATCAGGACACTGAAACACTTGAGTGCTTTTACTTTGAAACAGGAACAGGATGTGTTGTGTTTGCGACAGATAAAGCCACTGAGGTTGTGGTGAAAGATCATTTTCAGTGTATATTTTTTACTGTGGAAAGGGAACTTGACAGGTTGCCAGTTCAAGTCCCCCGCCAGGTCAAGGACTGGGGTATCCGCATTGCTCATTATTAATCGGACACACTAAACTGACTCCGGTTGGTTGTGTTAGGAAGGGCATCCGGTATAAAAAAATTTCTGAATAATATTATAATCTTTAAGTTTCAATAATCTCTTCTCTGTAAAATGAATGTGTTACATTCATCTCTCTATGTCTTTGTTTCCTGTCTTCAGATAACCGCTGCATGGACCGCCACTTCCTCCCCACTCGTGCTAAACAGCTGGTGGCTCTCGCCAGTTTCCCTGGAGCCGGTAACACGTGGGCTCGCCACCTCATAGAGCTCGCCACCGGCTTCTACACCGGCAGCTATTACTTTGATGGTTCCCTTTACAATAAAGGTCTGCCTCAACACATATTTGTAAAACATAAGAGCATGAATTACACTATGTGAATTCAAAATATTTACCGTCTGTGGTCTCACAGGATTTAAGGGAGAGAGGGACCACTGGCGAAGCGGGAGGACGATCTGCATTAAGACGCACGAGAGCGGAAAGAAGGAGATCGAAGCCTTTGATTCCGGCATCCTCATGATCCGAAACCCCTACAAAGCCCTCATGGCAGAATTTAATAGAAAATATGGCGGCCACATTGGCTTTGCATCCCAGGCTCACTGGAGAGGGAAAGGTAAGCAAGTGAAAACGGTTTTGTTTACATCCTTTTAACCTTTCATTCTATCATCATAATGTAAACAAACAAACGCAGACGTGTAAAAGTGTTGTGACAGAGTGTTACGCAAAAGGAGAAAAACAAATCCTTGCTTGGTAAAGTGGTTTTGACCATTTGAGCTAATATGACTGAGTATGAAGTTTTCATTTTTGAAGACCTAAAATCATGTTTATGTCCGCAGGAACAGTCAAAGTGTCTGTTTTTGAGAAATGAGAAATGAAAGAATGAACCAGCTGACCATGACTTCATCTCAGTCGCTCTGCTGAGGTCACCCACTTAAACCCACTTAATTCTAGGAACTGTCTGCACATAAGAGCTCAGTGTGTGCACACACATAAGCATATAAAATACATAAAAAAGGTAAATTTTTAATGAACCAAACTGACGCCTCATCATTTCATAAGAAGCCACTGTGAACAGCCAGTTAGCTTAGCATGGTCTAACGTGGTTTTGTATGTGTATTTATGTAACTTTTTTTTACAAATTTTACTATCGTTCTCAAGAAGGAAAATCTAATTATCCTACAGTTTCATTGATATTTTACATTATATCAATATATTTCTTATTTATATTTATTATTATCTCTTTTGTGGCTTGGTCATTTTGTGTTAAATACAGAGTTTCACACAGTTCAGTGTAAAACCCTGTAATGTTTTATCAGCATGATTATAGTCAAGTTAAATTTCTCTTGTGGTGACGTGATAATTAAACGTAGATTAGTAAAATTAGATATTCTCATATTAACTTGTTTCCAAACATTTTTATTGTAGCTGTCGTTGCATTTTGTCACTTGTGTTTTAAAATCTCCCGATATAATTTCTTTCCAGTTCCAGTGGTGCAGGTGGTCGTTATTTTCAGACATTGATTGCCAAATAATAATAAAGTATATAAATAATGAATTAAATTTCTGTTTGTGTGAGATTTGACTATGAGTATTTTCAGGTTTACCACTTACACAGTTAAATGTGGTCGTTCGGCCTCACATATTAATATTTGAAAATGATCTGGTCTTCATTAAGAGCACTGTATATAAACATACATTATTTATTATTTGTCTCATCTGTCTTGCAGAGTGGCCCGAGTTTGTTAAGAACTATGCCCCTTGGTGGGCGTCCCACACGTTGGACTGGTTGAACTATGGGAAGAATGTCCACGTGGTCCACTTCGAGGAACTAAAGAGGGACTTGTTCCTGCGACTCAAGGGGATGGTTCAGTTTCTGGGTTTGAACGTTTCCGAGGACCGACTGCTCTGCGTTGAGGGCCAGAAAGACGGAAACTTCAAGCGGTCCGGGTTGCGTAAACTAGAATATGACCCGTATACAAGCGAAATGCGAGCAGACATTAATAAACTGATCAGAACAGTAGATACGGTCTTGAGGAAAAGGAACATGTCTGGAGTTCCAGAGGACTATATGCCAAGATGATAAATGTGATCTCCCCCCTCCCTTTCCTCACTTAACTGGTCTGTTCTCTTTTGTAGAATGACATGTCTTTAATAGCCGTTTCAATTATTTTTCTGTAAAGTAATTTAGGTTGAATTTGTCATGCAAAGAAATCAGTGTCTAACCTCCAATTTTCATTTTTTATTCATCTTTGTTTCAATTCTCTGCAGTGTCATGCACTGATAAAGAAAGGGGAGGTTTGGTTTTCATGAACATGAGCAAAAAGCACTTCTTGTCCCTCTCTATGCACATGTAGGTACAACTTTAAGAAAAACCTTTGACCCTAAACGTTCAATGCAGCACAGCAAAGCTGTGTTGTTTGTGCAAAAAAGCATTATTAGATATGAAAGCATTGTTTTCACAATAATGTTCTTTACACACACTTCTTTGAAATGTTTAGCCCTTTTGCTGGAGGAAAATGCAATATGCAGGCTTTAACTACCTGATGATGACACTGTGTGTTTTGTGTAGATTATTCAACTGAGTGTATGTTGTAGAGAAATCATGTTTTTCGATGATGATGATGAAGAACTTCACAGCATTTATTTGTCTCACTGAATAATTTGGTTGTGAGTATTTTTTTTTTCTTCCTGACACTGGACTTGATGCAGAAAATCCAAAAAGCACCCCCGCTGTGCAACACTCGCCCCAAAGATCACTGAGGAATTAGACGTTACGTCACAGACTGGAGGTTCTCGTTAGTAATAGTGATCCTTATATTATGATTTGATCTCAGTTAATCATACTGAATGTGAAAAAGTGTTACCTTTTTATTGCTTTGTTGTGAGAAAAAGCTATGACGGTTAATGCTGGCTGAAAACTAAAGTGTGAAACATCGTGCTCGGATTTTTATAGCAAAGCACGTCTTATAATGGTACTCAATGTGCATATGCATTCAAGATAAGCAAACGATTAAATACATGAAAATGCTGTATAAATAAATAAAGCACTGGGTACTGAGAGACAGAAAACATTAACTGACTTCCATTTTCAATATAATATAAATCTATTTTTATAGTGTATGCTGACACGTCAAAAAAAATTATTTGTAATGCAAAAACAATGAAATGGAAGGTGTTTCTATTTTTAACACATGCTTTAAACTTTATTGGCTCTCACTTGCATTGACAAGCAGGCACTTTCTGAACGTAGGTGTCACATTTGAATGTATTTTCTATGGAATGTAACGTGATAAGCCCCAATAAACCGAGTAAGTTGCATACGTTTCTATTGCGTGCTCTTTTGGATGAAACTCAGACATCTGTAATGGAAGTGAATGAGTGAGTGAGTGAGTAAAAGGAGTAAAGGTCACTTCATTCGTCAGTTGTTGCGTCATTATCATATCATCTGCGTCATAAAGTGGCCTTTTAACGCCATGCTTCGCTGATGTGGGTGGATGAATTTGTCACGGTCTGCTGATCTCATTTAAAGTCATAATATATTACATTTCTGCATTAAAATGTTTTTAAATGACAAGACTTCATATCATCATATAGTTTGAGTAGTGTATTTACATTCAAATTTTTACAACATAATCTGAATATGTAAGACTACATGCAGCATCAGAGTAAATGTCTAGTTAAAACCTTCAACACATGGCAAATGTAGCTTTAAAGGTAAAGCTCCACTATTACTCACTGTTGTTACTGACTGATTCTTACTCACTCAATTTTTCCCTGTGTCCTCCAGTGTTTCATCATCAACAAAACCACCAGATGCTTGTGTTGACATAATTGCTCTCACGTTGTCAATGAACAGGACATATTTTCAAAGACTGACTGTTCTCAAGAAAAGCGTGATTAAATAAGATGGGACATTAGGAATAATTAAAATAATGAGAAAAATAATACTTCGTAGAGAGACATTAAAGAAAAAAACAAAAAAGCAGGTTGGAGCATAAAAAAACAATAACTTTATTTCAGAGATTACAAACCATAATTACAATTTCTTATGCATGAATAAAAATACATGTTTGTTCAACAAACAGCTGTTGTCACTTAGTGGTAACAGCTGGGTTTGTTATATGTACTATATGATTTATGTGGTTATTGTTGTTAGATGTTAGATAAGAATTAATTCATCTCACACAATAAACTTCTTTTCAGAATTTCAGATATCGACCCATTTATTTTCATTTGTCATATTGTTGATATATATGATATACATTCACTAACATACATAGTAGCACACTGTGGCATCATGAACAAACCACATCATACTTGTTTCAAATTTCCTTGTTGCTCGGGCAAAACTTTAAAACATCAGTTAAATGTCAAATGAGCAAAACTAAAATGATTTCTATATGTTCAGAATGTATGCATCATATTTTTATAACAAAAATACATCCATGGGCAGCAGTTTGTTTACTGTACATTGTTTGTGAAACTCCCGCTGAATGAGGCAGAATCCATTGTGCAGAGCAACAGAAGACTTAACATAGATGTTTGTATGTTGGTTTGGATTTGCAGATTCTTCAGGAGTGTGCTTACATAAGTAAAGGTAAATTAAATATCTGCTCTTAACCAACTGTGTCAGGAAAAACAGCAATCTCATTGTCAAATGAGCACAGGGCCTGAAACCATTTCTGTTACCTTTAAATGTGTGTGGAAGCTCTGCAGTCCACAGAGCTGGACCTGGACAGGTACCGGCTTGTGTTGGTGGTGTTGGTGCGTTCGTCCTCCCCCATTGCGTTTGCCATCTTTGAGAAAACGGAGCTCTTGAACTTCCGCTTAAAGTCTTTGCCCATGAATACATACAACACTGGGTTGAGGAAGCTGTTTGTGGCTGCCAAAGATGTGCCTACTTTGAGTCCAGTGATTAAAATATTATGATTTAGGCTGTGGGGATTCAGCTCAAGTAGCACAAACACGTGGTAGGGCAGCCAGCAGATGAAGAAAGCAGCCACTAGTGCGGTCATCACTCTGAAGGGTTTGGAGGACCTGGCCATCCTGTTGGTGCGGAGCTTGAGGATGATGACAGAGTAGCAAATGATGATGATGAGAAAGGGGACAACAAACCCCGCAAGGAAGCGGCTCAGTGCAACTATCTTGTGGCTGTGCTGGTTTAATGTGTAGTTGTTGAAGCAAATGGTACGACCCAGGTGGCTGCTAACGTCGCGGAAAATTACAGAGGGGAAACTCAAACCGATGGCCAGAGTCCAGGCCAGCAAAACAACAGCGGACGCCTTCTTGACAGTGCGCCGGTTCTGGGCCCAAACTGGAGCCATGACAGAGATGCAACGGTCGATGCTGATAATGACGAGGAGGAAGATGCTGCTGAACATGTTGAGGAACATCACAGTGGAAGTGAATTTGCACAAGAAGAGGCCAAAGACCCACTCCTCCATCACCATGTTGGTGATGCTGAACGGCAGGAAAGCACAGAAGATGAAGTCTGAGATAGCAAGGCTCAAGTACCACGTGGTGTTGACCGTCTTCTTCATCTTAAAGCCAGAAATCCAGATGACCAGAGCATTTCCACAGAAGCCCAGCAGGAAAATTAGCACACTGACCACCAGGAGAAGCACACACATGATTTCCTTAAAACACATTGGTTCATGGTGAAAAGAATGCCCCTCGTGTGGCGTTGAATCGTTTTCATAGGTGTAGTTGTAGTCCAGATTATAGTCATCAAATTCATAATCAGGCATATTCACTTTCCTTAAGAATGACAGCTGTGGAGAAAGTGGGGACAAAAAGATAATTAACATTTGGTATCAAATTCAACATCATTTTTCAATGAAAGTTAAAATATTATGGAGTGAAATAATACCTGCAGGACGGAGGACAGATTTCACTGCTGTTGGTTTGATCGTGTCCAGAGCTGAGTGTCCACAGAGCTGAGATGCTTTTGTTGATGAGTTAGGGAAGCCACATAACCCACAATCAGCTGACCATGTGGTTTCTCAACACTTCCATCCCCTAAAAACTTTCAGTACTGCATTTTTAAGATGGTGCATCTAATAAGGCTCATATGTGTTATTCATATTTATGGATGATTTCATATAATAACAATGAGAAGGATACACTGAAAACACCCTTAATTAAATCAAAACTCGCAACAAACAAAAATAGTGGTGTTATTAAAATCAGTGAGTCACCACCTGTCCTGTACTTTTGTAACAAATAAAGCTTTAAGTTTTATTAAAACATCAGAATCAGTTTAATTTCACTTACAGGTCCACATTTTAGCATAGACTTGAGTATGTGTTTACGCGCATACTTTAAAAATACAGCCATTTTAAAATGATAAAGGTGCTTGATGTGGCAACATTTGTCTCAAGATTTCTGATGAGGATATAAAAGTTGAGTATCAAATGGATTGTTGAAGACCTCTTTATTTCTTTGCAAAGAGAGAGTCAAGATGGAAAACACATCAGAGGCAAGTCAAAATGTCTCTAAGGGTTCTTACGTCATGAACTTATGTGTAGCACACAAAAAGCCCCTGTGAAAGAAGAAATATGGCTTTGGGTCCCAGGAACAGAAAGATTAGCCAATCACTTATGTGTGGACATTACCCAGTGTGGCGTGAATGTTTAGACTAAAAGTATTTTGAACTAAACTATGCACGTATAAGGTTAAAGGTGAAGAATTCTATTAGATATTCCTTCGTTTTGTTTTTTTAAGATAAAATACTAACAAGGTTAAAAGCAGTAAAATATTTTGTTATGTTCTCGACTGCAAAAAGAGAAGTATCTTCATTATCGCACACAGACGTCCTCCCCTGTGTTAGTGTTGTGACTCTGTGGTTTCTCTTTTCTCTGTAAGACGTTCATCTGTGGCTAGATGTATCTGCTAAAAATCATCTGATGAGAAAGACGCATAGGAAACTAACCAAGATGGGCAAGATTGCGACAACAAGAGTCCTTGATCTGATGACTTCGGAGAACGTGCTAAGAAAGAGGAAACACATATGTTCCTAATCTTGCTTTGAGGAGTGTATCATAACTGAGGAGGACAGAAGGACATTCATCACACTGTATTCCTCATTCCTCTGAAAATTCCCATGGTTAAGTAGTGGTTCTAAAGAAGTGAACCCAGGTGCTGAGACAGACAAATGGTTGGCAGGTTGTAGGTCAAAAGCTAAATCACTGAAGATGGTGACAAGATGGGGTGTGGAAACCAGCAGAGGAGGGCTGTGGTAAGACATGTGATGCAGTGAGGATTTGAGCAGCAGAAGATGGAGGACACTCGGCGCTGGTGCCAATCCCAGCTGACATAGGGTGAAAGGCAAAAGACTACTACGGATCTTAGGACAATTAACCAGCATCTGGGCCGCAAGGCGCTGTCCAGTGCTGCATTCAAGCCTGTGTTTTACTTCAGTTAGTTTTACTTTCTCGCAGGGAGGAGGAAAGACACTGGCGATGACAGGTTGGCAGGCCTTTTTGTAACAGAGGGGTTTCCATACTGTAACTGACTAAATAGTATGACTATGATTATTACTAGGGATGTAACGATTACCAGTATGACGATAAACCGTGGTAAAATTCCCGACGGTTAGTACTACCGTTTCAAATTTTATTTATCGTTAAAACCGTGATTGATTACCGCAACCGATTACTGAAAAACTCACAGTGATACTGCTCATTTCCTGGAAAAGCAGCAGCACCTGAACGGCACTTGCTCAGAAGCAGGCCCGCATGCGCAGTTTCAACTGTTTGTCCTGTGACAACACGGCTGAAGCCACCTGCGCTCCAGAGATTTCCCGAAGATTTCCAGAAGTCTGGGCATATTTTGTATTTTTAAAGGATGTTGATGATAAAATAATTGAAGACAATCAACCCTTGTGCAGAAAGTGCAAAAAAAAAAAACTCTGTGAAGGGGGTAACACTTCCAATTACACGACCGCTGCTACTTAATTATTATCCGACACAGAGAGAGGACCTGTGTGTGTGTGCACGTGTCAGTCAGTCAGATGATAATTATTAATAATAATAATAATAATCATATAATATAAAATATATATTTTTTAAATAAAATTTAAAACATTCCAGTGTGTGTGTTCAGTATTTTTTGAACATTTTGAACACATCTAACAATACTGTGATAATATTGATAACCGTGATAATTTTGGTCACAATAACCGTGATATGAAATTTTCATATCATTACATCTCTAATTATTACTATACGATAAGAGCTAGTTCAATCCTGCAAATACCATGGAAACTCCGTCCAGGTGACACTGGATCGTGGTTTACTAAAGGAAAGGAAATACTGCTGTTGTGTAGTTTATTGAAGCAGCATCAGTAACATCTACTGTCACATGATGATAGCGAGGCTCAGTATTTTACCATTCAGAATAAAATGAATACAATATTGATGAGACTTCTCTGAGTAGCTTTGAAAAAAAATGATTCAACTTTAACTCAATCGAGTTAAAGTGTTGCACCAATCTCAGCTGACATAGGGCAATGGGCAGGGTACACCCTGGATCCCTATGATCAATTTAGAGTGTCCAATTTACCTAATCCTCATATTGCATGTTTTTGGACTGTGGGAGGAAGCCGGAGAACCCGGAGAAAACTAAATCAGCTAAATCACTCTGTCATTATATGAAATCAGAACACAGAGAGCAGCTGCTTTTTACAAGGTTGTCCGGAAAAAAAATTTAACATCGAGACATTACATAAATAGATACGGATTTATTTGTCCCTTGAGAAATTCTCTGTGCACCACTCAGCAGACGAGCAGACAAACATTGAACAGCAGACGTCAACACCTGTTACAGTACAACAACACAAATGGTACAATAATCGCACAAATCTGTGAAATCCGTGAAACATCACCCCCGTGAAATTTCATCGAAATCTGTCAAGTACTTTTTGAGTTATGCTGCTCATAAACAGACAACTGCAGACAAAAACATCATCTCCTTGGCACTGGTGAAAAATGGGCTGCTGTGGTTTCAGAATGATGTGAAATGAATGCAAAATGTTACAGAAAAGGTTTTTCACTGTGGTCGACCTATGGCGACACCTCTCCATCCCATAATGGTGTATATATGTACAACTTGATTACCTTGACAGTTTTTGACAGAGGATAATCTGTGATTTATTAGACTGAGTCCTATATTCCTCTGCCATTGACACAACAATCTAAATGTATAGAGCCACTGCATATGTTGTTGGTTAAAAAAATATATATAATACCCAAGGTTTAGGAGCAGTCCATGCTGACATTGAATTCACATTTATCCTTCCAATCCTATCCTGCTTTATAAAATAGACGGCACCCAGAGAAAGCCAGTGACAGCCTCTGGTCACCAGGGCAGCACTGAATTATGAGGCTGTCCTTCAACAGACGATGTTATTTCAATCACTTGCTGTATCATAATGGAGTGTCCTTGAGAATCTTGAACACAATGACCTCTCTACAGAGTGAGGAAGCTGACAAGGAATTCTTCCTTTGTGACTAAATTAACCATTGTCCTGCAAAGGTTTACGGAAACGGCATCAAACATGACCCTACTATTTAATAAAAAATATTTACAATTAGCCATACTTCAAGGCGAGTACATAAATCATATTTACTTCTAATTTTCTTTGAGCACATTTTTGTATCCAACAACCCAAAGCTCAGTTTAATTTTATCTCAAAGCTCAAGTTGTATGTGTCACTGTAATTAAAACCTGTATACGTATAAGTAAAGGAAAAAACTGATTCTTAGATTCATCATGATTCAGACATGGACGATTCTGACTTAAATGATTCTCACGACACTCAACAACTAAACCAAAACAGAAGTGCGGTGAGAATATGGAAATGACTTATGACTTAAATGACTTAAACTGAGGTTTAAACAACCTCAGTTGACCAAAGTGCTGCACAGGCACAACAAATACTCTGCAGAAACAGGTAACACAAACAAAAAAGCAAACTCCAAAATAAATATAGAAATATATAATATAATAAGAAAGAAGCAGCGCAGTAGAAAAATGGCTCATCCTGAATAGAATGCCAAGGAGAAGAGGTGCGTTTTCTATAGCTGCTCTTACATGAGAATGTGAACTACTCTATAGACTGAGGGCAGCCAATGAAAAGGCTCCGTCACCTCTGGTTTTATACCTTATTCTTAGAACATCCAGAAGCGATCTAATTACTCTGGCAGGAGTCTGTAGATGTATCAAATCACATAAGATGGGGCCAGCACATTTAGAATCTTAAAAACAAGCAAAAGAAAAATCTTAAAATCAATCTTGAACCATTACATTACATGTCATTTAGCAGATGCTTTTATCCAAAGTGACTTACAAGGGAAATTAGTACAACCTGTCAGGGGTGGAGTTAAACTTGCGACTATGAAGTCTTTTGCACACTCCACCCCCGAGCCACACAGGAAGCCAGTGTTATGTGGTCTTGCTTTGTTTGTCCAGTTTAGAAGACGAGCTGTTGCATTTTGCACGCGCTGCAGACAAAGATAAACATATATACTTATAAACATACATACATATATATACACACACACATACACATTTTATATATATATATATATATATATATATATACATACACATATATATACATATATATGTGTGTGTGTGTGTATATATATATATATATATAGAAGAGGTGCGTTTTCAAAAAAATTTTCTCATTTCACTTCACGATTGTGTGTTCAAATGAATACATTTATGTTTCTGGTCCTAGCATGGCAAAATGTTGAAAAGTTAAAGGGGTGCAGATATTTATGCAACCCACTGTGTGTATATATATATATATATATATATATATATATATATATATATATATATATATATATATATACACACACACACATTCACAGGCATTTTATATATATATATAATATATATTTTACTCACTCACTCACACTCCTGAGCTGCTCTCCTCGTCTACATTTTGCTGAAAGCTCCTCTCCTGCAGTAGATCAAGTTCCACTCCTGTCTGCCAGCCTGCCATTTCAATTGTATTCTAAAGTAACTCGAGCATTATTGCAACATTAGCGTCTTCTCCTTGAAACTCACTGTATAGATTATAGTTTAGCAGAGATGCATCAGTCAACAGCATAAATTTGTTTATCTAGAATCCACATCCGCATCACAGAAGAAAATTGAAAAGTGATTTTTTTTTTTATTATAGTATCAGATTGTAGTATTCAGTGGCTGGGAATGATCTGTGGAACTAATGCTTTCAACTCAGGAAATGATGGTGTCACTTCATACAACTCAGCTCTATCTTTAATCATTAGAACAATAGTTTTGCACTGTTTAAATGGAGAATAGTACAGAAAACCACCATGTCCAAGTAATTGCTTGATCTGAATTGGAATGAGTTTAGTGCTGTGAGTTGAGCTCAGTCTCTTTTTTCCTTATTGTTTGTTTCAACAAACTAATGGGAAATTATTTAACAAGACACAACTTCTTGAAAGTCATTTGTCTGTGATCAGTCATAACTGAATTTCCCTTGTTTCCGTTGCACCAAACTAGAAAAATATATATTATTTATTAGCACAGGTACAGTATACGACCGTGCTCATGTCTGTCTGAACGCCCTGCAGCACAAAGTTCACAGATAAGTCAATCACCAAATCCCAGTTTTTAGAGCAGAATTATTGATCTCCTCTGAATGTGACATGAGTGTTATCGACAGTAGCAACACGTTTCTGAAATAGGTCACATGGCTACAACTGAGAGACTGAAGAGGAGTTTTTACACTCAGGCCACCTGGATCCTTAACACATGAAAAGGTTGCTTTTAAATATTACTTTATGAACCTCAAATGGAACAACTGACAAAAACATACTTTGTTTTTTTCCTCAATGCAAAGACCTTTATCTGTCCTGAAGCAGTGTGACTGTGAATGTACAGTACAATAAACACACGTTATTAAGTTTGACTGTTTTACAGTTTTTCATCATCTTGCTTAATTTTTCCAAGTGCTTCATTCATTTACTGGAAATCAAGTTTTAAAATAAGGAGATAAAGGGGTTGAGGTTCACACCTGACCCCTTCAAAAAGAAAAAAGCCAGTACTATTACTAATATGTTATGCTCATGAAGTGTGGTTCTGTGCAGACAAGTCATCTCGTCAATACGAATTACAATATCCTTGTTCTTATTCAATCAGTATATTGTTAGTGTTATTTTTAACAAATTAGTTGCATGCAAACTTGCAATTCACAGTACAGATAATAAAAATCTATTTTGAAACTTTAATGACGTGAAATTGCTAGTTAGAGTCTGTATGTGTTTGCTTGTTGGCCAAGATACATAATGTTTTAAACAGTATGATGGCACATTATCACACATTAAAACATAACCTTGAGTTTATTTGTGTTTAGGGGGGCGAAGGTGAACTTTCTACATCCAACCACCTTCAAAAGTTGTCAAAGTGTAAACAGACTGTGAAACAATAACAGCTATACCTACTTAGACGCCCACATAAATACAGGAGGATTAGAGTTGGGTTGTTGCCAACAGTAACGGACGGAGCAGCTTGTTAAATCCTTACATTAACAAGATTGTATCTACATACCTTGAAGGGAAAATTACAGTGTTGCTACGTCCTTCACACAAGAGACGGTATAATTGTCATCTTTAATATTATTTCAGGAAGGAGTAACAAATTGTTTTCAAGATTTATTCAAGTTCAATCATTTTTTTTACAGAGTTATACAGCTATGAAAACATAGATATATAACTCTGTAAAAACTAGAATTACTTCCTGTTTTTTAATCAAAACTTCTGTCTGGACATTTAGTTTCTGAAACATGCTGATGGAGCTCAGCTGTTTGAACTTTACTGTAGGAGGAGAGTTCATAACACTGACGTGATGAAAAAACACTTCCATGTTCTAAGGGCTGGAAAAGAGCAGCTTTTGTTTTCTTCACCGACTGCTGTCATTTTTGGTGCCAGAATAAAAAGTATCGTAAATAAAGAATAAATACAATAATAAAGCAAACGCTTGTATCTGTGACGACAAAGCAAGTCAATTTGTGGAACTTCTTTCCTTTTGAGAGTGGCCTTGCTCAACAAAATTATGATTTTATGTCTGTTCAATTCTGTGATCTTTGTCATTTGGAATAGAACACTGAAAATGAACATTGGCAAACTTCGATTAAGTTAAACTCATGTGTATGTAATGCTTAATGCATGTTTTCACAGCAGCCATTGTTGAAATAATACATTTAAGGCCCTGGGGCCCCAACCCGGCCCGCAAACGTTTTTTCTGTTCCATGAAGTCCTCACAGTTTACCTCAAGTTGACACCTGCTCAGCTCAAGTGACAGATTAACGTTGTGGTAATAGCAGTTGTGATGACAGAATAGGGGTGAAGATGAGAAACGGCTTTAGAAACAGAAAAGTTGACACAGAATCTCATATTCTTGAACCAAGAGTGGACGTCTCAATATTTTTCACGAGTCAGTTCAAAGTCTGATATGGTGAGACAAATGAAGAGACAATCCTGTAGGCTCTGTGGAGTTCTACATAAAGTTACTGCAAATATAGATTTCACATCTCACACCATTGCAATTTTATATAGTAAAACACAGCCACAGGAAAGAAAATGTATCAGATCAGTGAGGTTACACGTGGCAGCTAAAACAATTTATATTTTTAACACATTTTAACTTCCATCCATCCATCCATCCATCTTTTACCACTTTATCCTGCACAAGGGTCACGGAGGGTACCATTTTTACTTTTAAAATGCATATTAAGATGGGTTTAATGATTATTTCTTTAAATCTTTTTACTTGAGGCCCTTTGTTTGCTTCATTTATGTCAGTGCGGCCCTCTGGAAAACACATTTGCTGTTCCTCCCCTGCTGTGGAAGACATTTGTTCTTATAAAGGTTTGTTCTTTTAATACCGTATGGACATTTTGTGTATTTTCTAGTTGTATTCTTTAGAAAAAGAGAGAAATAACCATCTATGGTCATTATAGTATTATTAAAAAAAACAAATCTGATGGAGACTATTAAAGCCTCATAACACAATCAAACACATTTGGCTCCTATAGAGACTTTTGCACAATATTGCAATTCATTTGTGATTTATTATTATCATGTGTCTAATATTTCACTGCTGACAGAAATCAATGAGGGGTTGTGAGTTTTTAATACACTGATGGTATGATTAGGTTCCTCTGCCTCAAAAAAAAAAAGCTGCCATCCTGAATTTGCTACAAACAAGTTATCAAACAGCCGACGGCAAACATCAGTCATATTGAATTGTGTCTACTAGTGTTTTAAGAAGCTCTAATTTTATTTTGCACTTCCTGTACGTTACCAGAGAAACCAAACCAAAGTCAACCAGCACTCTGCTCTCACTGCCTGAAGAAAATAATGAGCCGCCCACAGTCGCTGAGTCATTGCTGTATGTTGTCAGATGAGCTCGTTAGTGCTGCAATTGGTAAATTTGACAGAGCTCGTCTTGCAACCCCATTCCACTGAGTGGGAAAAGCCATGGTGGAAGTGGAAGATAATAAGTGAGAGAGCAAGAAAAGCCTGAGGGATGTCCCTGCACCTGCATGGTAATGGCTGCCCGTCAGTGGAGAGCTAATTATTTCTGCCTCCTATCAGTCTGTCAGATCATTTACTCACCTCTCAGCCTTGAGGCCCTGACAAAGCACAGGAGAAAATATCTATAATCTTATATGTGGGACCAGGTGGAGTGGTAGACCAGATGAAAATATAGACAGTGTGTTTGCATCCTTAACTGACTTTTCCAACAGTCAACATACAAATAAGTGAAATATCTGTCAGAAACCTAGCTTTGAATTTAAAAAATAACAATTTATTGGAACATTTCATAAGATGGTTGGACTAAAGAACTAAGCCTCTTGGATGAGAGGTGAAACATCTTCAAGGAATCTACATTTACGATCATCTAAATACAGTACTTTGTATTTTCTTTTCCAAAGTTATATGTAAAAGTTCAATTAGAAATAAATAAACGCAGAACATTCTTTGCCACTTCACTCACTCTTTAAAGATCTGCATTACAGGTTTATAAAAATTTTCCAGCAGCTGGAGGGCAGGCGGACAGATGACTGTTGTGAAACAGTGATATTTCGTCTAGAACCTTGTTGCTGGCTGTTTTAATTGCTCTGATTTTTAATGCAGGAGCTCCTGGACAAGGTGAGAAAGACCAAAGCCAACAATCTGTCCTCTGTGATAGTAAGTAGAAAAAACAAGACATCTTAACCGTTAAGAAGTGAAGGTTAAGACTTAACCTCTCAATTTACAACAGCAACTGTCAGATTGAAAATAAGCCTGTGGATCTTACATTTAGGAGCAAACCCTCCATATAGATCAGTATTTTAGATGCTAACAGCAAAGGACAGTTGTTACTCCCAGTGTAGCTTTCCCTCACTCTGTGTCAACCATTTTGCATTCCCCTCAATCTCTGCTCTCTGAGCCATCCATACTCAGAGTGGAAAGAGAGCCACCATCCCTCTCTCTCCAACTGTCTAATGAGATCCTCCATCTCTGACACCCGGCTCTGTCAGCCAGAACAAAGCCTCTTCTCAGACATAAAAGCGAGCAGACTGACGGCTCCACAGAGGCTGAAGAGAGGAGAGCTGGTAGGGGATGAGACCTGTGCCAGAGGGATTTAGTTTCTGCCCTGACAGGTCACTTTTTTTTAAGTCAGCAGATGGATTTATGAATTTCAAAAGCACCGTTTTAGCTTATAGTGAAATGAAAAGGCTGTGATTTTAAGTGTCAGTGACAATTATTCTGTGGGGTGTGTCCAATTTAACATGTCAACTGCTGTAACCAACATGGTGATGCAGCAGTAGCGTGCACAGACATTTGAAAGGGCAGGGGCAAAAATTAAAAGGGCACCTTCTTCAAGCGTACATTTTGTGCCCGTTTCTGGTCCAGTAAAGTCAATTAGAGTTTTAAACTAGGTCCAAAGGTCAGATTAAAGTCAGTCATCACAAACACTCAATCCTGTTACCAGGAAAAATTATGTAGTCTATCGAAATTATTGACTGGCACGGCCGTCAAGACCAAGCACAGTCATGACACAGTGGGCATGAAGAAACAAGAGACAGATGTGAAAAAGATCAGACAATGTATAGTCATGGCACAGCGGCCAAGCAAGTGAAACTACACTTATTGTTTGAGAATATTTTGATGCAACTAAAACGCAACCTCTTCATTGAAGAAGCAATGGTTAGTACACTTACTGTGCAGGGATGCTGAGGTATCTATGTTTGTAGATCCGCCAGGATGTAAAATGACTACACATGCGAGGTGATGGGCAATAAGGTGGGACATACAATAATAGAAATAGGCCATGAAGACACACCAGCCGCCATGCCGTCTTCTATTGTGGGACGTATGGTAATACGAAGGCATTGGAACGGTGGCCATACAAAACCAGGTACTGCATTTGTAGATCACTAAGATCTATGTTTAGGTTAATTTGACGGACATGTGTTAGGCTTAGCGGTTGATTAATGGCCACGTAGGAAAGGGGAAAAAAAATACAGCAGCCAACAGTTATGGCAAGGCAGCCATATTTGACAGAAGCCTAAGCCTTGCAACAGCAGACAAGACAAAGCACAACATCCAATGTTGTACTCCTACCATCTAGCCTTAACTGCACACCAACATCAATTCAAAGCTGATTTAAAATCTGGTCCTCCAACATAAAACACATTTAAATCTTAAGACATCAGTATTTGAATGAACACAGCAAGACTAAGGACCAGATTAACATCTCCCATATTCAGACCATCCAAAAAAAGTGGACTTCAACCAGCAACATGTGACTTATGCTCCGTGAAAGACACACAGCTATTTGACAGATGGAAAGGACAAGAAAGAATGTGGCCATGTTGGACGTACGGAGAGTTTCAGCAAATTCAAATTGACAATGCGGACAGGCACAGCGGCCAAGAAAAAGAGCAAGTGAGGACACGGCGGCCACCCAAAATAAAAATACATGACACCTACTGTTTGAAGATCTTCATGAAGATCAACCTGGAAAAGAAAAGAAAAAAAACTGAGTCCAGTCTCTAAACTCGATAACTCGAGATAAAGACATTTTCATTTACAGTGAAAACATGGCTGCCAGCATAAATTCTATGTAATGTTCACTGCTTTATTTACATGTTTGACAGCCATTTTCAACAGGAATTGTGAACTGCTCTCCCACTCCAAAAGTCCATAGAGAAAGCACAGGACACAGGAGTCATTGGTCCACTGCTGCCTCCATCAGTAAGCTCTTATTCTTTGTGACAGTCACTTGAAGTAACTTTGAGATTTATCTCAGGAACACAAAAATAACCAAATGAGGCAGCAGTAGACCAGCAGTTCCCGTGTCCCCATGTGATAAAACAGAGTTTGGTGTAGGAGTGAGAGGTTCAAATGATTCAGTTTTCTGGTGTAAAATATCTACTTCAACAACGAAATAAAAATATAATCACACATGATTGTAGAATAAAGCTAATGAAGATTTGAGGACAGCCTTTTGTTAAGTTCAAATGTAAAACTTGCTGGCACTTCATACAGCCACACTTTCTTTAAACACAACCTTTATACATTACATATTTGCGATTTAATGAATGTATTGAGTTTAAGTTTTGGTTGAAATGGTAAATTATCTCTAAAAACATGTCACTCACTTTATGTATACTGTGTGAAGCTGAACAAGTCCAACCAGGTCTCCGTGAGCAGGAAGCAGAAGTTTGTTCCTTTAAAAAATAAAAATTGCATCTTAATGACTGCGTGTAACACATTAAAATTAAATCTTTCCAGTGAAAAACAATAAATCGTAATGACATTGACTGCAACAGTGAGTTAGCATAAGACAGAGGCCATTAAACGTGATTAGTCTTGTTTCGTCTATTTTGATAATGATTGAGTCAAGTCATTTGAGAGTTTAACGTCTGATATTTTTATCTTAACTGTGGATATTTCAAAATGTCTTTGCTCCATACAAGACAGAACTCATCAACACTGAATAATTTTGGATTGAGAATATCATTTAGAGATTTGAGAAACAGCGATCAACAGTTATGGACCAGCCCTTTTATCTGCTGTGATCCCACAAAATGCCCACCAGTTCATATAATGACGGGGTGGAGTGACTCAGTGGTTAAGACCGGAGCCCTATGTGCGAATAACATCATGGTCGCAAGTTCGATTCCGCCCCACGCTGATTTTGGATAAAAGCGTCTGCTAAATGACATGTAATGTAATGTAATGTAATAACAATGAGCCACAATTGACTTAACATTAAGAAATAATTCAGCCACTGTTGGCTCAAATATTTCTGTATGTTGGTACAGTGTATGGACAACAGCGAACAGCTAATAATTAAGCCATAATTTAGCCAATAGTGAAACATTACATTGAGCTAAAGCTGAAATTTAGCCAATAGTTAAACATTAAGGCAATGAGCTGGCAATAAAGCACAGCTTGGCTAACACTGAGCTAAGGATGAAATTGTGCAAATAAGCAAACAATATGGTATAATTCTGATCAACGTGACAAACGTTACTCACCATTCTGGACGAGTCATCTAGAATCTCCTTGATGCATTTCTGTACTTGAGCTGCTGCACGCGACAGACTTTTTGGTCTCTAACGTCACGTCGCGTAGTTTTGTTTTGTTTTTTTAAAGTTCCCTCCTTCAGGAAGAGATTCTGTAGTAAACCGCGTCACCTTTGCGCATCTTTTTTTTCGTTTTGCGACTCATTTATGCGGTGTCTTTCCGAGCTAACAGCACTGAACTAACGTTAGCTGGAGAAAGATAAAGAAGGAGGACAAGCCATGGTCATCAGCTGATTGAAAACACCTGAGGGAAAATAATCAGGTGTGTTGTACGTCACCAATCAATCTTCTTCTTCTTTTTTGAGGTTTTATGGCGGTTGGCAAACAACGATTTGGCGCATTACCGCCACCATCTGGTATGGAGTGTGGATCGAAATGTTAATCCAACTGAACTATTACTTAAAAGTGAAAATAATAATAATAAAAATTATAATAATAACTATATCTATATACAGATATACATACTACAAAACACAAAAAAACAACAACATATATGTGCATACATATACATACACCTATTCATACACACACATCCTATATCCTCCCAATCAACCTTGTGGTTTTAAGAAAGTGAAGTAATATTTTGTAACACTCACTCCAGTTCTTCCGCAATACATCTACCAACTCCAATTCCTCATCGATGTCTCTCAACTTTTTAATCGTTACTTCTCTCTCCCTGGCCCTGCGAAGGACTGGCGAACTGTCCAGGGTGTACCCCGCCTATCACCCGATGTAGCTGAGATTGGCACAGCACCCTCTTTTTTATTTTCTAACTTAGGCCGTGACAATATTTTTTAATTACCTTTTCAAGATAAACTTTAAAATGACTCATTTGTAGGTTTTTAAAGATTTCATCCAAGCATCATTGACCTCTGGCTTTTGGACACACCTGTGCATACCTGTAAAGGGACATCCTTTACAGTACAGCATCCCTTTGTGTACACTACAATGGGTATTTTCTATACAGCACTGATTGTCATTTCCTTTCAGGGCAGCCATAGGGCACTTACTCATGTTTTTACCACTCTAGAGGATAGTTAAGTGTGCGTCTTGTAGTTCAAGAGGGCACTTTAGCGTGCAGCATGTTTGTGCATTAGGGCACCAGGGGGGCGTTTTTTTCCCTCATGTGTGCATATGTTTCCCCCAGGTACTTTGGTTTCCTCCCACAGTCCAAAAACATACAGAGGTTAATTGGACGGTAGACTGACTGTAGCTGAGAGTGTGAGAGTGAATGGTTGTTTGTCTCTGCATGTCAGCCCCGCAGTAGACTGGCAACCTGTCCATGTCAGCTGGGATTGTCTCTAGCTCCCCTGTGACCCTCATGTGGAGGACAAAGCTTTAGACAACGACCTCTTTAGTCGCTGCCAGTCCCTCTGTCTGTGCCAGTTTGTCCAGTCTTTTCCTCATTACACGATTCTCTTGGACGGTTGTTTGTTCTGAAGGGTGAATGGAGGAGAAACACATAATGCAAGATATAATCAATACTGCATGTTCATACAAAGCTCAAAAACAATTAACTTACAGCGTCACTTCCCCTGCTTCATATGTATCTGTATGTGTATCATAAATATACTTTTTGTGTTGATTTTACATTCATTTCATTATTTTATATAAATAAATATCTCTTCCCCTTCTCAGCACTCACACTTTATCATGACAAAGTAGTTTTCTCTCCCTCCTTCTAGTTTCTGCTCTTCCCCTCCGTCTACTCTCTTTATGTTCTTATAGAGAGAGCAGCTCAATTACTACAACTACTATTTGTTATATAGCTACTCATTACTGCTAACTCATCCATCCTTTACCTAGGACTTCACTGAGGGTCACACAAGGAGCTGTCTTCTCTCCCTTCCATTCTTCTTTTCATCCATTTCTCCTTCACTAACCCATTTTCCCTTCCCCCTGTCTGGTTCTGTCAGAGATGTTTTCCTGTTAAAAGGGAGTTTTTTTCCCCTCTCCATTGTTGCCAAGTGCACACTCATTGTGTTCCTGTTGGGTTTCTCTATGATAACTAAAAGGTCTCGTAATATTATTTGAGATAATTTGTTATGAAACCATGCTATACAAATAAAATTGAATTGAATTATAGCATGTAATATCATATCATTACCATAATACATGTGGGTTCACCCAAAGCAGGTTAAAGCAAAACGTAGGACAATGTTAAAGAAAGCAGATGACTAACTGTTCAGGAGACTCTTTCCTAAAGTGACAGGGTTTAGAAGTTTCATTGTATTAACTCAAGTAAAACTAGAATTAGGACTCATCAATGACTCTGACAACTGACTCATCTGGTTTTATCTGTTTCCACAGCTGAGGGGTTTCAGCTTGTGCAAGCATACATTCCAGATGGGCTCAAAATTGGTTCACAATATGACCAGAGGGCCATTAATTTCATGCCATCATAATTTCTCCTTGATGAGTTGCTCACTCTGCCACATTTGTCCTGGCTCTTCAGCGAAAGAAGAATCTAAAGTCGCTTGCTTTCATGAGAAACGGCCGAGGTGTCACTGCGCTCACACTTATTTGCAGTAAAGGCCACTGGACCGCAGAGAGATAACAGGGGCAGAGAAAAGAAGCAAAGTTGACGTGTCGTAATAAATGAACATCTTCTTCTTCTTAACCCACAATTAGGAAAAAGATAGGTCTTTATTTGCTGCTTATCCCTCGTATGTGTCTTCGTTCCAGTCTAGCTGCAGGAAATAACAGTTTTGAAGAACATTATGATGTCACAATGAATTTGGATACAACATTTCAGCAATTTAACATCTCATCCTGCCTGTTAGATATGTGCTTGAACACGCTTATGAATTCTTCAGTATTCTGAACAGGTTCAATGCAGTCATAACCAAATGCTGTTTCAATGCTGGTATAGCCAAAGTCTATAACAGCAGACAACATTTTATATTGTATTGATAATGATATAATGTATAATCAGAATATAATGATATCTGGACTTAGATACAAATACCTGAACAGCATCTTGCTGTTATTGTTATTGTTATTGGTTTGGAAAAACATTGGACCCTACATTTCCCATAATAGATTCCAGTATAGATTATTACAGACTCTCCAATAACAGTTTATAGCTCACAGTTTTAGTTTTGAACGTGTCTCCTCAGCATGACTTTAACACAGACTGAAGAGTCTTTTTTCTCAGGTCCGACATTTGCATTTTGTAGGGTTTATCCACATCTATTATTTATGACTGTATTTATTTATGAATTATTTAGGCTCACGTTGTCTGCATAATTCTTCTAACAGAATAAGAGATGCTAATGCTCAGATAAACACACGAGAAACGAAAGAAGTCACTTTAACAGAGGAATTTGAACAGGATTGATGTTTGAACATCATATGTGACACAAATCTGAACACACACACGTGCTCATGTAGGGAACAGCGCCACAGTGTGGCGACCTTTCGGCTGTACGTTCTGTCCAAAACAAGATTTAGTGCTGGTATTATTCTTTTGTAGGCAAAAAGGCCTGGCTTATGTTTTCATACATAATGTCATTATTTTGTACTCAGTATATAACATATACAGTATGTGGTTTGTTTTCAGGGCGAGCCCACAATTCTACACTGCTGCTGATGGATTCAAAACAACAAAACTTTGGTTTAATGTCACAGTTCACTCTGCCGGTGTTTATCTAAAACTGGAAAATGTGCTCAACTCAATGTGGCTTAAACTCTTACTTTCCTCTCTTTTATTTTCTTCTTAGTGCCTGTTTAAAGCCTGTTTTGTCTTTTATATGAAAAACTCAATCGGCACTTTGGGAACACAAGCGTGAGTGTGTATTGAATAGCACATACCCACAGGATGTGGATAACACATCATTCATTTCAAAGGAGCGACAAATAACATGTACAAGATTGATGATGTCAGACAGGCTTTAAAATGTGTGGTTAGGGGAGTTTTCTAGGATTCGGCTTAACCTCTGTCAGACACCTGCAGGGTCCGAACTTATACTGGCATGCAACAATAAAGTTCTCTTTGTTCTATAAAAGCCTTGTGTCAGCAGAGTCTCTTACTGCGCCATCATCTCACCACCTGTTATGTAAAGAAGGAAGGCTAGTAAACAACAGCAGCCGTCAACTTTCCAACCATCAATCATTGGTAATGTGTTGAAAGAATGTTTTCCTTCTCCTTTTTTTCCTTGAGTGCCGTAACTTGCTACAACCTGTCCTTTGCATGAAGGAAAATGTGGCAAGAATGCTCCACTGTCCTCCCTTTCCCTTGATAGATGCGATGTGTGAGTGTGAACTATAGCACTGAGGGACTCTGGTGGTTAATGATGCAAGTCTGCAGCTCCAGGTCTCACTGTGTGAGTACAGTGTGCAACATGACACAGCATATTCAAAAGGACCCTCTGAATCTCTAACTAGTGCACACACAATCATCCACATGATTGCTGTTCATTCACAACTTTCCAAGCACTGTCTATTGCAACTGTGACTGTGTTACTGCAGACTCTTTTGACTGCGTGCATGTGAACTGCAGAGCTGATCATGTCTAACAGTGTTGACTTTGGCACACAGCCAGAGATCAGTCTCCATCCCCACACAGCACTGGTCATAGATTCTGAACATAGATAGCACACATCTAAGTAAGAAACCCTCTGATAAAAAGACATAAAGCCCAGCAAACGCCAAACACCCTGAAGGACATGAGGACAAGTATAAATACAAATGTGAATGCAGTGTTGCACTGAAAGAACAAGATTTTAATTTTGCTTCATACAAACACATTTTTATTGAATGGACTAAGAATAAATCTTTTGCATAATAGCTTCAAGGCCAACAGTGCCATTTCTGTCATTTAAGGATATGCTGCACTGTGACTGTGATATTTCAATAACAGAGCAAATGCTGCCATCTTCTGTTTCTTATCGGCATTATAATTAACATGTGGCAAAGCCTGAGGTGTCAATAATGAGAGCTCCCAGAACATAAACATAGACATTGCCTGAGGCACATGAATTATTCTAAGTGCAATGTGTATTTGTTTTCCCTTTTCTCTAATATGTAAGTGTGATGAGCCAATTGTGATAAGGCTACTTAATTTCTAAAGCTGTTCTTGGTGTTTGACAGCAATTGGCATGCGTAATGTTGCATCTTTATTACTTTCTTGTCACTATGTTAAAAATGTCACAACACAAAGAAAGAAGAATAAAATAGCTATACTTAATTAATGTATAATGTATTAAAGTGTATATTGAAAGACTTCTTGTTTTTTGGACCACCATGTTTTAACAATAGCCCACAATGAACCAACTTAATTTATCTTTTGGGTTTTGATGCAAACATTTGACACACTGTACTTTTAAAGCAGTATATAAAAAGGTGCATACAAACATATTTATCAAGCTATAACACACAGACTCTAAGCAAAATAAAATACAACTGTAATGTATACTGTTGGTACGGATACTATACTGGTACTCTACTGATGGTTTTCATTTAATATTAAAGGTACGAGAGGCAACATTTTATCATAACACATTAGTGATCAATAACTTCTCTGTAGCATCACAGGAAACTTCGACAAATCACAAGGCAGTTCAGAGAGAGAGAGAGAGCGGCTGTTCCACTTGTTTATGTTTGGCATTTTCATGATTATTTTACCCCAAAATGAAAATTCTTATCTGCCTTCGATCTCTACACAGGTTGCCATGGTAATCAGAATCTAATCTGCCTTTAATCTGTGCTTCACCATGGTTACTCTAAACACTGAGAGAATCCATGGCATGCTATTCCGTGGTCATACTATATGATTTGAAGGGGTTTCACTGCAATGTTTTTGCAAATGAGGAAAAGAAAAGATCGATTAATAAGTGGAATAATTATTGTCTTGATTAATTGATTAGTTTTAGTATTAGGTCCATAAAATGTGAACCTGAAACCTGAAAAGGATGATGTTCTCAGACCAAAATCATTAAATTTTAATAAATTCTTTGTTATGTGGAGCAAAGAAGGCAAGAAATATTCACATTTAAAGTGCTGGAAAAATCCCAAAACTTGGCAAAACAGTCAAACAGATTAATCAGTGATCAAAATATTTGACCATTCATTTAGTAATCGATTAAGAATCTGAATTCCTGTTTTGAAGCCACAAGTCAATCACCCGTGTCACACTTCAGTTTCAAGTTTCCCATTTGGAAATTTGACACTTTCAAAAAATGTACGTCATGTGCTTTTACAGACCTGGAACTAGAGACTGAGATCATTAACTCCTCAGGAAAATGTTTACAGACTTTATAGATCAAGTGCAAATTAGGCTAATTTTCCCATAGACTTATTCTTTGCAGCCAGCAGAGTCGCCCCCTTGCGGCTCTTCAATATATTTCATTCTGGATTGGTCTTCTCTCCATACAGAACCTTGTCCACTTGCGTCTACTGCTGATGTGTAATTTGAGGCAGTGTTGCCTGAAAGACAAAACCTAGGGCCAAGTGTCCCGTGAATCAGCCAATCAGAGACGGCTACGAACCCGTTGCTGTTTTGCTGCGTTTCAGCCAATCAACGCTGTCCCTGAATAAAAACCTAACCAACCAGATTCAAGAATGTTGACGCGTTCAGACCGAGGAAGTGGATGATGTGTATATTTTGTACACAAGTGAGAAACAACAAGTGATTATCTGAACTAACTTACGGCATCCAGCTTTGACTGAGCGTCACAGGCGGCAGGTACACTGGGACGCTTTATAGAGCTGTTAACCCGGGCTAAACCCGGGCTGTCTGAGCTGAATTCCGTTGGAGAAGCCTCTTAAGTTTTCCGGCTATCGTATTGGCAGCTCCCTCCTTACTGATAGCCGCCCTCCGGCTCTTCTAGCTGGCGTTGGTTTGACACATGGGAGGCTGTGTCACCGGAGAATGGAGGATTTAACCTGGAGTCATAATGTCTGCTTTGACGGCGTGGCGCTACACCAGCGGCCGTGTCCTCGGCGGCTGGGGCCCGCTGCTGTGTGTTCTCCTGGGCTCTCTGGTGGCTCTCCTGATGCCCATGGTTGGCGTGGAGGACCAGTGCTGCAACGGCCTGAAGGGTATCGCTCAGCTCCGCTGCCAGCTGTGGGGAAGTCCTCCTCCGCCTCCGGCTGTTCAGTCCACCAGCCTCACTGTCGCCTTCACTGCCCTGGATGTACTTCCTCAGAGGTCCAAGCCCAGCAAAGGTACTGAAAAGCAGTGGAGTACAAATGTGCCGAAAACCGTAGTAACTTCTGTGATAGTGTCCCAAGAGTGACGTGGTGTGTCCGTTGTAAATATGGTCGCTCCTTGCCTTCCCTAGCGCGCTAGGGAACTATGGTGGCCTGCTTCAAAAGGCAAAACGCACCATCTGGCTATTTGTCCATTCAGACTACTGTAGAAATGGGTCCCAGAAACATAGCATAACATGGTGGCCTCTGTAAAACATACGGCATTTCCCTACAGTACACTTCTAAATCTACTAAAATGAAAATGATTAATTTTAGCGAGATTACATTAAACTAGTAGTTGATGAGTAACATAGGAATAGTTGTGTTCTGGCCTTTGTTTCACTGGTCCTGTAGCTGATGTTTCTGTTTGCATGTTCTGTTTTTCAGAGATGGAGCTGGAGGCTAAAGCAGCTCTGCTGCAGGCTCAGGAGATGAAGAAACTGGGGAAGAGGGAGAAGGCTCACAAGCTGCTGGTGCACGCGCTGAGTATGAACCCTGACTTTGTAGACGCTCTGACCGAGCTTGGGACCATTTTGGAGGAGGAGAAGGATGTTGTCCAGGCAGATCACCTCTACACCAAGGCCTTGGCCATCTCTCCCTGTAATGAGCGGGCTTTAGTGAGCCGAGATCGAACTCTGCCCTTGGTTGAAGAAATTGACCAGCGTTACTTTAGCATCATCGACAGTAAAGTGCGAAGGCTCATGTCCATTCCTAAAGGCAACTCTGCACTTCGCAGAGTGATGGAGGAAACCTACTATCATCACATCTACCACACGGTGGCCATTGAGGGCAGCACGCTCACACTGTCTGAGATCCGTCACATTATCGAGACGCGTTACGCCGTGCCTGGGAAAAGCCTGCAGGAACAGAACGAGGCCATTGGCGTAGATGCCGCAATGAAGTACATCAACACCACGCTGTTGTCCAGATCAGCCGCCGTCACCATCAGTGACATCCTGGAGATTCACCGCCGCGTGCTCGGCTATGTGGATCCTGTGGAAGGAGGGAGACTGCGTACCAGCCAGGTTTTTGTGGGCCACCACATCCCACCCCACCCTCAAGACCTGCAGAGACACATGCAGGAGCTGGTGCAGTGGCTCAACTCTGACGAGGCCTTGCAGCTCCACCCTGTGGAGTGTGCAGCTCTTGCCCACTACAAACTGGTGTATGTGCACCCATTTATAGACGGCAACGGACGGACCTCGCGTCTGCTCATGAACCTTGTGCTCATGCGTGCGCGATACCCGCCGATTACGATTCGCAAAGAACAAAGGGCTGAATATTACGGAGCTCTGGACACGGCCAATGAGGGCGACGTACGGCCTTTTATTCGCTTTATAGCCAAATGTACAGAAATAACATTGGACACATTATTGATTTCTACGACGGAGCACGCTGTGGGGCTGCCGGAAGCCGGACAGGACCAGGCCTGTCTGGACTGCAAACAGACCATTCCAATCCACAACTGAGCAAGAAAACGTGTGAATCACATGCAGACATGGATGTGGATTAATGTTACACCTCTTTAAAAACTAACTCACTGCTGAAATTCTTTTTAGAGCATGCTTGACTTTTTTTGCTTTCATGTCCAAGGAAATTTTGATTTTATTTGAAGTCATTTTGATTGCCATCAGAATCCAGTTTGAAGTTGTGCCTGTTGACAAAGGGAGGATGAAGCAGTTGTCTTTATTTGGGACATTTATGGGTGACTTCCAGTGGATATGTTTCTGTGTTAACTTTAAGTTCATTATCTTAAGAGTTGATGTCTGACACTGTAAAGCACTTTCATGCATTTGATAATTTATTAAATTTTAAAATAAAAACATGTAGTGACTTCGATTTTGCCTCTTGATTTTAAAGGGTTTAGAATAAACAACGCTGTGTTTTGGGCTCAAAGATGATTTAAATGACTTTATTAAAACAAAGTTTTTGATCAGATAAACAATGACATGAGTTTTTCACACAGGACCCAAAAACACGAGGGTAGAAAAGGGAAACAAGCTGAAAAATAAATAGTGATAGAACACAAAAGCCATTTACTAATCACCTCTACTAAATGCAAAATGTACTTTAGTAACTATACAAAACACTGCTCACAAAGGTAGGTGACCTCAAGAGACCAACATATTTAGACGTTTATTTAACATTAGGCCACTTTGGTGAGAGCATTACATATAGCTTGTATTCCATCTGTTCTGAAAACTTAGATTTATATTATTACAAACTATAGTAACCTTTTGGAAATGATGACATTGAACAGTCATTACTATCCTAGTGAGGCAAGTGGAACCAACAAGTGTTTTGACACATGAGAAAACGGAAATAAAACACTGCATAGATTCTCTTCTCCTGTGATGAATAAAGAGCTTCAGACCTAAATATGTGTAGGAGATGGCAGAAGCCATTTAGTTGGGTCACGCAAAAGCTAAAATGACCTCTTCAACGCAAGAACTTAATGTCTGTTATAATCTGGGGGTTATTTTCTTCAATTAATTGTTTGTAAAACTGAGAAAACTGTGCCTTTCCTCAAATGATTACCGAGTTCAACAGTCTGGCCATAATTTATGTGTGAATCTGAGGATCAGAACCAGCAGAAATGGACACATTAAGTCGTAGATGTGTCCTACAACCAAAGCAACCAGTTAAATACATTTTTTTTCAGTGCTCTTTGAATTTCAAAAAGGTGGAAACATCAGGATTCATTTAAATCCCAATACCTCTCAATGGAAGTCAGTCAGACCTGTGTATAAATGGGATTTGATGATGGGTGAGTTTATCCAGGATGGACAGGTCATGTGATGACATAAATATGACAAATCATCAAATGTCTGTAAATACGCTTAACACAACATCGAGTGTTCGCAGGGTGACATGACATGAGGGTAGTTTTTGTGGTGAGAGGACATGCTGTCAAGCTCAGGCAAAGTCCACCGACTAATTACTTGCTGGTTACTGGTAAAAGGTAAATCAAAGATGGTCAAACATCATTGTGGTTTATTCAGAAACATATCTTTGCTCTTTAAAAAAAAAGTGTGTCCTCAGAGGTTAAAATAAGTCCCTAAAAAACGACTGGAGAATATCCTTACGGTGGCGCGCACACAAGCACATCTGCACACACACAGGGATATTTTTTCTTTACGCCTAACCTTAACCAGTTAATGCCCAACCCTTACCTTAACTACCCGTCAAAAATGTGCCCAAAATTCCTCAGAAATTATATTCTGCTTCATTAGGACCAGGATTTGGTCTCCAGGATTACTGGTCCTGACAAGGTTAGTGTTTATGGCCAAACACACACACACACACACACAGCAGCTATTTTAAACATATTAAACTTGCATATTCCCTATTTAGAACAACATTCACAAGTTTGGCTGTTCTGAATATTTAAAAAAAAATAGTCTTTCAATCTGCTTCTGTCAAATCTCCTTCACATTAACACAACAAAAGACACCTCAAAACACAAGGCTTACAAAACATACAGTGTATTTACACAAATATGATACACTTTTTTTTTTTCTTATAAAATGGCCCGACCAGCCTCATTCAAACACTCCCACCAATAACTATCTGTCACACTGGTGAAATGTCTTAGTTGAAAAGGTTTGTGATGGAGGACAGGAGCTCTGTGATTAAGGCAATCTCGCAGAACACACGATGAGAACGGGGCTGATATTAAAGGGAAGTCAGGTACACAATTACAGAAAAAATCACCAACACTAATTTATAAGGACACATGATGGTTTTCAGTGTGAAGGCAGTCTTGACTCTCTCGCTCCCTCCTCTCACTTATTGAGGAGCATCTTGGCAAAGTCTGAATTTGACAAAGATTTTGCCTCTGCGGCCGCGTTCTTCGATGCACTGCCGGTTGCCAGCACCTGCTCGGAGGCAGCTCCGTTCTCCACTTTGCTAACAGATTCACTTTGCCGATGCAGGGAACGAGGGAGCAACGACAGCTGGGTGCGTCCTTTTCCTCTCCTGGAAAAAGAAAAGTAGAAACTCTTTATCTGTTTACATTTAAAAATGTGAGGCTTCATTTGAAAAAAAAATCACTTTCAGATATCCGACACAAGAAAAAAAACGGCAAGAATGCTACAGCGAGCTTACATGGCTGCTGTCGGCAAAAATACACCACAGGTGCAGACGTTCCCGTGTTTGGTGGCTGACGAGAGGACCCAGAGAGCTGGACGTGAATAAAACCACGTCACGGACATTTCACACAGCTGTACTATGACAACCTCATCCGTGTTGAGGAAGTACTATGAAGTAACGACGTGCCTGATGCCCAGACCAAGTAGAGTCCAGTTAAGTCGAGAAGTGCAAGAACTATATATGGAAAAGCATCATTAGTGAGAGTGGCTAAACTCTCACTAATGATGCTTTGTGAGGCGCCCAGCAGAGATGTACGTCAATGCCCTGTCTTTTTTTAATCCCTCCATCCTCCCTCTCTGATATCCCCTCCTTCAATGTGACATTGTGTCAGAGTGGCCAGAGATTAATTTGTGTCCCCTCTCCCTGACTTATCAACTGGAACATGAGCCGTGTTTGGTTTTTTTTGCGTTTTCATTAGAAATAGTATCAGTAAACTTACGATCCATAGACCTGACGAGGCATCAGGTTTGTAGGTTTACTGGAACCAGGTGCATCCATCAGGTTTCTGCGAGGAGGATTACTTATAGCAACAGTGATCTTGTTGTCCTCTACTTCCATACCGTCCATTTTCAGGACTGCCTGAGACGCCTGTGTTTCATCTGCAAACTCCACATATGCCAGACCCTGTGGAGACGCACAGTCGGACACAGTTACTAACAGGAGCAACACTGTTCAACCACACCTTCCTCTGCATGTTTGCTCATAAGTGGGAATCATTAGCTTAAACAAGAACATGTCACTTCTCACCTTGGGTTTTCCTGAGCGATATGTGACCAGGCGGACATCTTTGATGTCGCCATGGCCTTTGCACATTTCCTCCAGTTGCTCTTTAGTGCAGGAGAACGGCAGCCCGGAGATGAAGATTTTGTGTTTCTCTATAGATGTGTTGTATTTGAACACCTATGCCAACATGGTGTGAAGATATCATCAGCATTCATGCATAGATCCAACGTTTAAAGGGTTAGATTAGAGCAGCAGTAAACCTTTATGTATACAAGTTCAACACATGGATTTTCTCTATCGATTTTTGTGCCTGGTGAGCTTTTCAATAAGGGAGTTAAGCTAAAATTGGTTTCAGTGAGAGGGAGTTAGTGTTGATGTTTTCATTCTTTAATACAACCACACTTCAAAAGAACTAAACTATTTCTGTAAAATACTTTTTTTTCAGTTCATTAATCAATTTAACTGCCGTTTTAAAGTTATAGTGGAGAGAAAGCGATAGAGACCCAGAAGGGTCATAATTATAATTGTATCAAACTTAATGTGAAATGGAACAAAATGAATGAGTGAACTAATTAAAACAATTGATTCAATACAAACCAAAGAATTTGTGAATTAAGTCTTAAACTATTTCTCTTTTGAGGAGACTCATAAAAGGCCTGCAGATATTGAGGCCATAAAGAAAAGCTAGAATATCTGCTTGTGAGCACATTTACCTTAAACTCAGGGTTTTTGTTTTTATCCACACAAGGCGACACAAACATGGGCCTGCCCTCCACCTCTCGTCTGTCCAGCTTCAGGGCTTCAGGGACCGACACTGTGGACTCAAACTGTACATAGCCGTAACCTTTGAACCCGCCTTTGGTGCCGAAGACGAGGCGGACCTGTGAGATGGGGCCGCACGTCTCAAACAGCGTCCTGAGCTTTGCCTCTGGCTCCACTAGCGTGTAAGCTAGGTTGCTGATGAAGACGCTGCTTTGATCATTACGAAGCTCTGGCTTTTCCTCTTTCTGCCTCGGCGCCGCCGCAGCCGCAGCTTCCTGCTGCGCTTTTTTAGCGGCGGGCAGAGCAGGCTTATAGCCAGGGGGAGCCTTTCTCCCAAAGAGTCCTGTCTCTGTCTCCATGTACTCTGTGGTTTGGTCTCCATCTCCTCTGTGTCTTTTGGGGGCTTGTTCTGTAGCAGAGAAACAGAAAGGTTAGGAAAGGTGAAAGACTTCTTTCATGTTAACGATGTTTGTGTTCAGAAGGAAAAACTACATCTTCACATTATGTATGTATGCTGAAAACAGGCTGTATCAAGCAATACTATCAGAGCTGACTGAGGGAGTGTTAGAGAGTATAAAGCAGGAATGCAGGCACGGGAGGACAAGAATCATTTATCCCGACAAACTACTGAAAGACCAGGTTTTTCAGCAGCAGAACTAATGAAGGTTTTTTTACGTGCTCTGCTCTATGTGTTTTCAGTCACACTCCAAACTGATGCTGCTGCCTACAGCGAATCACAACACTGCTGTACCACAGAAACACACAAAGAGTCATGAGGAGCTGGTAGACTTACATCAGCATTGTGTGAACTAACTTGACTGTGATTTGAATGTAACAGAAATGTATTGATATTGAAGGGTTACACACCAAAAGCTCAAAATCATGTAATCCATCTAACCTGAATCATCATTCCATTCATCCTGATAATCATCTTGCTCTGCTTTCCTCTTCTCTCCAAATCGACTTTTCTTTTGGACCTTCTTCTGAGCTTTCTTGTCGAATTTGGCTTTCCGCCGCTGGTCAGCTCTATCGTCCTCTTGACGAGCCATGTTGGCTTCTTTCTCGGCCACCTAACAGATGGACATGAACATGGTAACATGAGCCAAACGCGACGCAATGATGACACTGCTGCACACTTCAGTCCTGATCTGTGCTCTCACCTTTGCTCGTTGCTCATTAACCCTGTTAAGACGAGTCTCCGTCTTCTGCACTGCCACGTCCCAGTCCTCCAGAGAGCCTGCCGGTGAGGACGCGACACAGAGATATGACACAATCAGTGAAAATATTTTTATTTCCATGTTAACTTTGTCTTGTTTTTTTTTTTTTTACTCACCTTCCACCCTCTCAAAGGTGAGCAGGACTTCACACACATGCTCTGGATAGTCTGAGGTGCACTGAACTGCTCTGTGAAGAGCTTTCCGACAGTGAAGAGGGTCTCCATAAGACCTACACATGACGTAAATACACATTTTAGTAATGAGATCGCAGCTTCGCTAAAATGAACACATTTTCCATTCAGACATGAACAGACGGACCGTTCCAGGTTATAGTACTCCAGCCACATGTTGGCATATTTGGCATTGCCTTTCGTCATAATACTGTCCCACAGTTCTCTGGCTTTTTGCATGTTTTTGCAGTGAAGAGCCTGGAAGGGACAAAACAAAATAAAGTTATGAAAGGTTCATTTGTGCAATTAAACTTTGGAATAAAAACAACAATAGCAACCCTTTTCATGTCGATAACAAGTGCTTAACAAGGAGCAGTTAAAACAAAAATATGTCTAGGGATTATCAGATAAGAGACAATAGCTACAGAAGATGCCACAGGAAAATAAAAATTAAATCAAGTCAGGAAATGATCAAAAAAATTAAATTATGTAATTATTATATTTCTTGGTTCTAGTTAAAAGACTGGCACCTAAGAGATACATGAGTGTTGCAAAAATTAGGAAGTGATAAGACAAGGAAAATAGTCTTTAAAACTTAGGGCATGTTTCTTTTTTTTTAAACTACTTTTGAAAGTAGTAAGAAAATAATTGTCTTAAAAGTCCTATCAGTGTGTGATTCAAAAATTTTGATCGTCTTAGATCCGGGCAAGTTTTTGCTTGAGGTAGATGGCGTGTCTGCTGTAAAGAAACCAGCAGAGGGCAGTATTTCTTTGCATTTCCTTTTGCTTGTGTTTTCTTGAGGAAAATTATTCAACATCCAGTTGTTGACATTGTTAGGCCAAGAAATTAGTGAACTCAGCTGTCAAGGATATCTGAGAGTAATGTTTGACTGGATTTCTTTTCAAAAACAAAAACAAATTAAAAGAAGACAAGGATTATACACAAGTGAACAGAGACCCAGCGCTTTAAAATGAAAAGTAACAATCTTTACCTCTATTCTTGCCCAGATCTGCATTATGAGACAAGAGGGATCTCCACTTTCACCAAATCCTACAAGACCACAACACAAAAACACCACTAAATTACTACAAGACTCAAACCACGACACCGAAAAACACAGATCTGAGTGAAATCCACCTACTTTCTTCCACATCTTGTTTTAAGTAGTCAAGAGAGCGAGAAAAGGCTCCTCGTAACTCCTCCAACTCTTTACTTGATTCTGAAATGTCAAAATAACATCACATCAGTTTGAAAATAAATAAAACTCCTGTGACATTTTTGTTTCTTAATATTTGGAAACACAACTGCTCTCACCTTTGCTGAAATCAACACGTCTCCTCAGGTAGTCAAGATATGCCTGCCATATTTCCACATAGTCTGTTGCTTGAATGAAACCAGCATTCAGTGCCTTCTCAAAAACATCTACAGCGGAAAAAGGGATGGTGTGTTAATATTATACAATACAATATACATGTTACAAACATGTGAAAGTACAGAGAAAATAGTCACTGAGTCATGATCTCAGACCTGAGACAACAGGATGTTCAGCTCCATGCCTCTCCAGAGCCAGCAGGTAGCTCTTCCACAGACCCATGGTCCAGGGGCAGTTTCTCACGGCACGTTCGTGTGTAGGAAGAACAAAGTCTTTGATCTTCAGCTGACGATCCTACAGAGACCAGAAAACACAGAGAATAAACTGGCTGTAATTATTTTATACAAGCAAAAAGATTTATTGGAGAAGATACTTTCATCAGCGTTGGAACAGGGGAACGCTGCAGCTATAAGCGGCAGCAGAAACGTAGGATAATCTGTAGGAATATTCATGCTGAGTCACATCAGCACTAGAACTGGAAGGATTGCACAGAGAACGCTAAACGCAACATCATTTTAGATGCACTAAAACAGCCAATCACACTGCGCAGCGTTGCTTTCGCTAGCTTAAGCAAAGTCAGCCCAAACTTGCAAGCATAAATCCACCAGACGAATCCAACACAGAGCACA
Organism: Solea senegalensis; assembly: GCF_019176455.1. Taxonomy (NCBI): domain Eukaryota; kingdom Metazoa; phylum Chordata; class Actinopteri; order Pleuronectiformes; family Soleidae; genus Solea; species Solea senegalensis. Next base: position 8,080,195 of record NC_058025.1, on the reverse strand, counting down.
CCACAGCAGAGAAGTGGACAATGCTAATGAATTGCATGAGCACTAAGCAAAGTTAGAACTATGACATAAATATTGATAGCAGTATTGTTTGTCAAGTCACTAAGACAAGAGTGAAACATGGACTCAACACAGCAAACATTAGTCTGAGAGGGATTTCCATGACACAACAGACCAATACTCACAAGATAGGTGGTAAATTTTGCCCAAAGGTCTGGGACCAGGCAGTTCTCTGCCAGAGCACGCTCAAAAACAAGCTGGATCCGCGCCGGGTCGCCCTCCTTTAGTTCAAAGTCGAGGTAAGACTGATACTCTGCCATTTTTGGAGGTTCTGCCGCAAGCTGCAGGAAGACAACAGCAGGGAGTCACAAAACAATAAAAAACCAAATGGCTGCAGATCATGAAACTGGTTTATGTGTGTGAATATAATGTGATAGAAATATTTTTTTCCTGCATTACAGCTCTCAGTCTGCCAGAAATTAATACAAGACGCCACAGCAGGCACATTGTTTAAAATAGCAGAGAATGTTTCAGCCAGAATTATCAGTGCAGGTCCTTACCAGGGACTCCTCAAAAGGTTTGTTCTTCTCCATCTGCTTCACAGCCTTTTTGTACTGATGTACTACAGTCTCAGGAACGCCCTTGTCAGACCACTCTTCATACTCTGAATAGGTGGCTTCCATGTCTACAAAATGAAAGAAAATGTCTAAAGATACTTTCGCAACATGAGCGGTGAAGACACATATATCACATGCAGAATCTACAAGGTGCAAAATAGTAGCAAGTAAATTGTTTAGTCTATATTTGTAAATGTTTGTAGTCACATTGTTCCATTGTGCCTGTCCCTTTTACAGCAGACCATCGATACAGAAAAATCATCGTTCTTACCCATCAGGGGAACAGCCAGCTGGCGGCGAAACAGTGTATGAATTCGCTCGAGCTGAGTGTTGAGCAGCTCCTGCTCCTCACGGCTGGGAACCTTGCCAGGTGGAGGCTGAGAGAAAAAGCAACAAACAAATATGTTCCAAAAATTAACAAAGACGATTTTAGTAAGACATTAAAATGATTAAATACATAAAATAAAAATTAACTTACTGAAGTATACAAGCAGATTATAAACCAAAAACACGACCTGATGACCCGTCAGTGAGAGACTTATCTGCTACACTACAGTAACATCTTCTGTCCATTCGAGATCATTTGAGTGACGGAGACACAAACCTGGACTGTGGACAGAATGGCGTTTTCAAACTCTCTGTAGGCCTCCCACAACGTCTGTCCCTTGGTCATGTGAAGCCCGACAGCTGTCACACCTCTCTCAAAGATGGCTCTCACCTTGTCTATCCCACCTGGTGAGCCCATTCCACCAATTGAATACTGAGCATATTCAAGCCAGATCTCTGGACCTGGGTGTAAAGACGCAGAATAACACATTATGCTCATGTAACAACTAAAAAAATACGAGGTCAAAAGCAATAACAGTGGCTGAATTGTACTCACAGATGTAGTCTTTTACAGCTCTCTCAAAAAGTTCGTAAACTTTCTCCCGGTTTGATTCCTCCTCAGTCAGACGGATCTCATCCTTGAGCCAATCCAGCCAGATCTCTGCAGGATTTACAAAAACAAAATTACAGTTACTTGTATAATGCAGGCTGACAGACGGCAAATTAATCAAAGCCAATAGCGGGTACAGACATACACCAACCTTCAGTGAGAGGGAAAAGCTCGCTCATCTTCTGCCGTGCCTTCCGCAAACGGCAAAGTTCTCCCTCCTGCTTCAGGAGTTTGATGAGGTCAACGTGGCAGTTGTAGTCGAAAGCATTGATTGACAGCTAAACGAGGGGAATAGTGGATTATACAATTAATCTTCCATCATCTTCTCTCACATGTGCTTTTACACATTTATTCAGCGGTGATTTATTACCACAGCCAAAGAAAATATCAAACTGAAATTGTAATTTGGTAACACTGCACCCTAACATTTAGGCAGCAAACATTACTCAATTATTTTGACATTACAATCCAACCCAGAGGAAACAAATCACCCAGTTGTAGTCGGGTCAGAGGTTTAGAGTTCCTAGTCAGACGTTTTAAACTGACACACCCCCTTGAGTCAGATTTCCAAGTCTAAAAGCTGAAGCAAGCAGTCACTCATGGTTAGGGCTGAACAATTAATCGAAATCACAATACAGCCAACTGCAATATTTTTTAAAGCCTAAATGTGTGTCAAAATATCATTATAGATGAATTACTGTGTTGATCTATACACATCTTATTCTACAGATTAAAGATCTATACATCTTTGTATCTCACAGATCTGTGCAAATTTCACACATTTTTAACATAGTTTATACATTGTTAAGTATTGTACATAATTTAAGGTGGTGGTGGAGATATTTAATTTCTAACGTTTTGTCCCATTTATAAATGTTTTATTGGCGTGGACACAAATAAAGAGCAGAAACAAAGTGAAAAAAGTATGCTATATTTAAGTCAGATGTGTAATTAAACAGTTGAGGGACAAACAGTGAGGTAGCAGTGAGGTCATAGACTTTGATTTGGTTCTCAAAGCTCACACAGGACACTAATGTAAATAACCATTCACTGTCAAAACCTATGACGCAAAAACAGTGTGTAAAGTTAGCACTTGTGTACTCGGAGTTGTAGCACTTGGTCTCTGACCACGCTGAAGGTTTGAAAGCTGAAAACGGAAGATGCTGTAAAAACGTGTGTCACCACAAAACCCACCAGCAGCAGCACAAATTAGCAGGACGGCTAATCACGACTCTCTCTGTATCTCTGTGCGCATTTTAAATTCAATTATACACAAACAGTTAACACCTGACTGTGTTATAAGTGTGTGATAAACCAGAGCAGGTGACGGTTTTTAAAGCTGCTAACTCATAGTAGCTCCCCGTGTTCACCGCCCATTCATTCTTATTAGCACGTTAGTCCACTTAGCTCGGCTCCACTGTTTGGCTAATTACCTGCTCTTCCAAACGCTGGATTTCGGCTTCATTTTCTCTCTCGTCTTCCGACGAATCGTCCTCCTCATCGTCTGTGTTCTCCTCTCCCATGCCCTCCTCGTCCTCTTCGTCCGACTCCATCTCTCTCTCCTCGATTCCCGCGTCTTCCTCCTCCATATCCTGCAACTGCGTATGTTCTGCGTTGCCTGACGCTGCCATGTTGGAAAGGCTGTCTGCCTGGTAACAGCCAAGCAGCAGCAGCAGCGCGAGGGACAGAGAGGGCGGAGCCTTGCAATCCTGTATTTACCACTGTTGTCCGCTAGGTGGCGCTCCATCGTGGACGAACACCTTTCTGTCGCTTGTTTGTCAACAAAAACGCACTCTTCCCCACTCGTTGACTGACCCTGGTTTGTCTGCGGCAGCTGAACATGGCGTCTGTAGGAAAGTCTGCGACCTCGCTGTTGTTTTTCACTCAGAGGTTTTTATCGCCGCGGTTAAACGCTGTGTGTTCTTATCATAAAAAGGTAAGAGACTAAATCCGTGTTTTTAAAAGTGGAACATTTATTTTTTGTCTCTTATTCTACGTCTGTGAGTTACCTTTATCTTCTTGTGTATGTACACAGAGGTGTGATGCTGCTCTACTTCATTGTTTTTTTGAGTACTTTAATGTTTTTTATTTTAAGCTACTTTAGTATTTGCTCTCTGCTCTTTGTGTCTTTCTTTTTTGTTTTTATTTCCCCTTTCATTTTAGTTACTTTTACCCGGCTTCTATTGTTTGTTGTGTCTACATTGATGGTGTTTTCTGACAGTTTTCTGACATCTTCTCAATCCACAGTGTGTTTGTGTCTATGTCGGGAGGTGGGTGTTGGGGGGTTTGTGTGTATATAAAGCACATTGTTACAATTGTCTGTATGAAAAGAGTGATATGCAAATTTAAATTCGATTTAGTTTAGGGCTGAAACAGTGTTTTCTGATTTTTCAGCTTCTTAACTGAATATTTTTGGTTTCCTTGTTTCATATAACAAAGAAACCAATAAAATTTAATAATTTTTGTTTGTTGACATTTGAGAACGTCATCATTTCTAGGTCTGAGAAACACTAATCGATATTTTCTGACATTTAATGGACCAAATGATTACTTGAAAGACTGATCGACAGATTAATCAGTTATGGAAATAATTGTTACTTGCAGCTAACCTACATTTGGTTAGAGGTAGGGAAATTCACTTGGGTTGGGAGCAAAGAGTACTATGCTATGCTATGATATAACATAAGCAATATAAAATATCCAAGTGCGAAATTGGAGAGTTTCCATGGGAATTATGGGGATTGTTGCAACCATAGAGTGATGCAGTGTTCTTTCTCTGTATGTGTGCCTTTCCTGAAGGTGTTGGACCATTATGAAAACCCAAGAAATGTGGGTTCTCTAGACAAAGGCTCCAAGAATGTGGGGACTGGGTTGGTGGGTGCTCCAGCCTGTGGAGATGTTATGAAACTCCAGGTAAATAAGAAGAGATTATCCCAACTTTGTGTGCCTTTTGTCACAGTTAAGCGTGACACTAAGTATCCCGAACATCCAGCAGTCATGCATGTTTTCTTCATGTGACAGTTTAACTGTGTTACTGTGAGATAGAAAACTGTCACTCAGTGTTTAATTCTTTGATGTTGCAGATCCAGGTGGATGAAAATGGAAAGATTGTGGATGCAAAATTCAAAACATTTGGCTGTGGATCAGCTATTGCCTCCAGTTCTCTAGCAACAGAGTGGGTGAAGGGCAAGTCGGTAAGCTGGTACAACACAGATTTTAAAGAAGAGTTTGTAATGAGTTATGTTTTCCCATCTTTTTTTTGAATATTTGGTTATTCTCTTTCACCCTGCAGGTCGATGAAGCTCTAGGGATAAAGAACACAGATATTGCCAAAGAACTTGCCCTTCCTCCAGTTAAACTTCACTGCTCAAGTAAGTTCAAAGCACAAACACTTGCTTACTCACACAGGTAACTGGGAAACACACTTAGTGTGGTAACATCTGTGATTCCACTCCCAGTCACATCCAGATATGATATGAGCTGAATCACTGCTGCATGAATACATTTATTTGCACCAGTCACAGGTCCCACTCACGGGCTTAAACCAAGAAATTATATAAGAGGGAACGTGGGAGAATAAGACAACACTTGCTACCCAGCTTTGACCATTTGGTTATTTATTTTTAGTATAGCAATACTGTATTTTAATTATCCTTTAACAGTTGGGTATTCCTATCAAAAGGACTGCATAATGTTTAGTTTAGGTAAAGATGTGTTATCTGATGTCTAATTATTTATATACAAAATTATATAGAAAAATAGAGCATTATATTGTCGTCCCACACCTACATGTATTTGTCAGAGAATCCAAAGCTTTTCCTGTTTGTCTCTTCCAGTGCTTGCTGAAGACGCCATAAAAGCAGCGTTGTCTGACTACAAACTCAAACAGGACAAGAAGACCCATGTCAAAACCAGCAGTTAATGTGCTCTTAAGTCAGGTCACAACTGTCCCTTGAACTGTCCCTGTTCTTTTTATGGATGACAAGTTGCCATAATTCTGCATCAGGTCCTGCACTTTTCTGGGACATCTGGGAGTTTTACTGCCTCAAAATTCTCCACAGCTGTTTATTTAGTCTCTTTAATTAAAGATTCAGGCATAAGAAGAGTCTGTAGATGTAGATTAATACGATTTTGGTGAAATGTGATGATAATATCAGTGAATACCACTTCCTCACCCACTTAGGAGCTTTTATTTTGTTTTGTTTTTTATAAACAAGAATAAATGCAATTTATTATAGATAAAGACTTCAGGTCAGGTTTTACTTAGTTTTTTTTTTGGCATTAAGTCTTTATTTTTGGCTTGACTGAGTGAAAACATTGCTCCATTTCACAGTTAGATTGAACAGTTGAACAAGTGTATGTACAAAGCCATGCCATAGAATATTATATGCAAATGTTAATGTGAATTAAATCATTAAAACCTCTTCAGTGTGTCTGTGGTGATGTCATCCACCAGATCCCGCATCAAGCGGCGCCACTCTCTGTCGGCGTCGCAGAACCTGTTTCAGTACCAGCAGCACTGCCAGCATCAAGAGAGCTACGAGTACACACAGCAGCGCGAGCAGAGCGATGACCACAGAGGAGTTTTGCTGTGTCAGCAGTTGTGGCTCAGATGTGGGTCTGGACGCGTCTCTGTTTGTAAACAGCACAGAGTGAGTCTCTTCAGCAGAGGTGACGTTACTCTGCGGGTACCGACCTGTGACGTTGTCTCTGCATTTCTCTTCCCCGTCAGGAGGAGATGTAACTGTTTTTAAATGGGACGGACTCACAGACTGTGTTTGATTTAGGGTTAAACAATCTTCATAGATGAAGAGCTCTAATGCGTAGTGTTCAGATGATACATGGCTTTCAGGTAAGTCTTTTGAAACGACTGGAACAGCGGTGTTTTTTGATATTTGCTCTGCCAAAGTCTTCTTAAACCAGCTTTTATCTGTTGGCGTGACTGTCACCGTGTCCAGTTGGTGTGTTCTCTCATTTGGCTTCAGGACATGAGGACAGATGGTCATGACGGAGAGGTTCAGGAGCAGACGATGAGCTAGATGGACAGGCTCATTGCACACCAGGTCTGTCGCCATCTTCAACCTGCCGTTCAGTATCCAGCGGTAAAGATACAGAATGTCACACTCGCACACCCACAGGTTGTTGGAGAGGTCCACAGATCTGAGACGCGGCAGGCGGTCGAAGGCGCTGTCTGGAACTGAGCGCAGGCAGTTGCTGTTGATCCTCAGGACCTGCAGGTTGATGAGGGCGGACAGCGAGGGCAGGTCCAGGGCAGAGATGCAGTTGGCTGAGACGTCTAAATGAGTGAGTGATGCGGGGAGGTGCGGAGGAAGCCTCGTGAGGTTGTTACCTTTCAGCGTCAGAACCTGCAACTTGCTGAGGCCCTCAAGTGCCCCGGGTTGGATGGCACGGATGCGGTTGTCCTCCAGATCCAGGCGAGTGAGGTTCCCCAGCTGCCTCAAGGCGCCTGTGGTGATGTAAGTGATACGGTTCTCTTGCAGCTGCAGAGATTCTAGACTTGGAGGGAGTCCACGAGGGAAGCGGGCCAACAGGTTGTGACTCAGGCTGAGCTCCTGGAGGCTGGAGAAGTGCCGGAGCAGGTGGTCCACGTTACAGAGCTGGTTTCTGGCCACAGACAGAGCCGAGGTGCTCAGGGGGACAGAGCGAGGGAGAGACCGCAGTCCCAGGGACTCGCAGAGGACCAGTAGTCCTGGGTGAGGACAACAGCAGCCGGCAGGACAGGGAGACATGCTGAGGCAAGCTAGAGGACAGATGCAGAGAACCAGGAGGACACCACATCTGCACCACAGCATGACCTCACTGCAAGAAGAATGAGATGAGAGATGTCCACATTAGACGCAGTGAAACTTATTAGAGAATGAATTAAAGATGGAAGGAAGAACATGGAGAAGACTGAAAAGAAATGATGAATAATTCAATCCTGAAGGCAGTAATGCAACATTATGGATGCTAAATGCTTTAAATTAAACTAACTAATAATTTATCAGATATAACAGGCATTACTCATTTTCACATTTGACGTGTAGTTTATTTATTTGCATTTGTAAATATAAATGAAACATTAAGCAATAATTTAGTAACGGGGAAGTAATTAGGGCTGCAACAATTATTAGATTAATCTGTTCAGCTTCTTAAATGTGAATAGCTTCTAGTTCCTTTGCTCCATATGACAAAGAAATCATTAAAACTGAAAATGTTTTGGTTTGTGGACAAAACAAAACATTTGAGATCATTTCAAGTTTTGGGAGACACCATTTTACGGACCAAACAAGTACTCGATGAAGCGAGAAAATAATCTACAGATGAATTGATTATGAAAATAATTGTTAATTGCAGCTCAGGAAGTTAGATTATCATCATGTCATCTTATTTCTCATGTAACCTCCAGCTTAGTAACAAGAACATATTGACAATAAGACATTACTGTAATTATGTGCTATTTCCAAAGTAAGAATAGTTTTTTAATTAGAATTATGATGACTACCATCAATAATATACCCATATTATAAAGTTGGAATTGATCCTCATTTATGTCCCACAAACATTATTACCAAGCTATAACTTGATTACTACAGAAATAAGACATTACCATTAATGACTCGACTATAATGTTAATATTACTGATAGTGACACGAGGACTCACCATTCTTCTGTTCTTGTATGATCAGCTCCTCCCTCACAGAGACAGGCAGACATGTCTGTCCATGATCAGTTATGATCCACAGTCCACCGTCTCTCTGAAGACACCCACTACCACTGTGACATTTCCAGGCAGATGCTCATCAAAGTTTAACCACAGCCTTAAAAAAGGTGCCGTGTTACCTGTTCTGTATCCTCTCCACCGTTCACATCAGTGGAACAGCTCGTCTGTTGTTGATCAGTGACCAACAGTGAACGAGGTCAAAACACAAAAACAGCAAGACAATCACAATCAGCACGACGTGTGTTTTCAAAGACGAGGAATCAACATGTAAATAAAGTTCACACCGAGACGATCTGAGGCTGAGTTTAGTGAAAGTGGAGCAGATGGTGAATGTGAGTGAGTGGAGTGTGTTTTCCCATCATCCTCTGGTGTGATGGGAAGAGTGAAAGTGAAGGGATTGTATTTACTCGAATTATTTAGCACTTCATTGACAATAGAGCTGGGAATGTGACCCCAGAGTGAGGCTCTGTCAGGACTCACGTTACAGACGCCACAGAGTCACAGTGTTTTACTCTTTAACCTGCTGCACTGACATTTTTAATGTTTGGTCTTTAGATACTCGACCCCGTGCTGAAAGTGCTGTTAAAACATTTAAAACCACAAGATAATTACATTTCTGAATGTATGGCGGACCATAAATGACAATGTAATAAATACAAGAATGAATGAATAAAAGAATAAATGAGCGAATAAATACAGAAATGAATGAATTAACTAAATAAAGACATTAATAAATACAAGATAAGTTGAAGAAATTTATACATTTTTGATGACCAACTTTCATTTATTTTTTAAATTCTGTATTAATTCATTCTCTTGTTTATAATAATGTAATTTATGGTGCTCCATACTTTCAGACCGTATCTAAGACTAAAATGTAGTTATTGTTTTATCTGAGTCAGTATTTGCTCACATATTATTTCACTACTCAACATACAAATGACATAATTTCAGTGTTTGTTTGCTTTTTTCTATTTAAAAATTCACCAGGACAAATCCGTGTCCTTGATGTTTTGCCTGACGTCACATGATGAGCTGTTGAAAGAGCGGGACTCTGTGTCCTGTATGTATCTGGTTCACTGCTGCTGAAATATTTAAAACAATCTTGTACGGATGCCAGTGAAGAACAAAAGGTTGGTCTTTTGTCCAGACTCTCATACCTGTTGTGTTTGGGTGTGATGTTTGCTGCTGCTGCCTCACCGAGGACCAGTCAAGGGAAAAAACAAAACTGTTTTAAAAGCGTGTGCCACCATTTTTGGGTTTAAAATGTTAGGATACACAAATTTGAGATTGTGAGTGGATCTGGCTCAAAATTACAGATGTGAATTGAACATAATGTGCACGTAGGAAGTGAGTTTCCTCTCTTTTAGACATTCCTGGCCTTTTCTAATCTTAGGTTGTTTTGGTTGTGGCTGCATTTGTGTGAGAGTTCGGCGATCAGGACAAAACTCTCACCATTTTCACTCAGGACAGAAACGCCGTTTCCAACACCTTTTATTAAATATAAGGCAAAACAACATCTTTTGTAAACAAACTTGGAGAGGAAGCGTGCCGGGACACGTGTGAGGACAAAAATCTAATCTGAGCATTCCGTCAAACTTAAACACAACAAGTCAACAGACAAACTGAACATTACACGAACAGAATCACTGGCATAACTAAATGGGAAACTGAGTATGAGGTTTTCCTTCCCCAAAATGGCGTAAAATAGAATAAAATAACTGAAAGGTCAATTAAATATGAGGATAATAATGTGATTTTTCCAGCACAACAAGCCAAATATATATCACAAATCACATTAAAATAAAACACTTTTATTCATATACATCAGTATTACCTGTATTACAAAAGCTCAAACACTTATTCATAAAGCTTTTATGGCAACAAACACATGTATTTACTGTATTCTTACAGTTCAACTATGTTTTTGGTACGGAGCTTTGTGAAAAAGGTTCCTGAATAAAACATTATGCAAGCAAAGGTAAGGTAAATACGAGCGTTTAAAATATAAAAAGAGAGTTTAAGTCAAGTTTACTGGCGACTCACGTGTTGCTTGCTATATTTACAGCAACAAAGAGTTGGAGCCAAAGCTCTTCACTGCGAGAGAAGACGTGACTGACGTACAGCAGGACAGACAGACCAGATCCTTCTGTCTTAACACACGGAGAATCTTAATTATGTTAGAAAAACACATGCATGCTTTTACTTTTTGGGAGGGAAGTTACTGTTGAAATGTGTCCTAAGAAACAAGAACACCAACAATCTTTGTCCATATCATCATTTTTATGAGTAGACACAGATTTTAGTGTTTCAAAAATGTGATTTTTACGGCTGCAACTACTTTTCAATCAGTGTTTCTCAAACCTGGAAATCATGCCCTCAAATGTCTAGTTTTGACCACAAACCAAAATCTCTTAGGTTTTAAATGGTTATTGTCAAATGGAGCAAATATTCACATTTAAGAAATGCATTGCAGCCCTCGTGATTTTTCATATAAAAAGGCTTAAATATTCTCATTATGTAAAAAATTAAATAATTTAAAAAAAAAAAAGTACACTAAGCAAGATTTGTTTTTTAAATTTTGCAGTATTGATCAATAATTCCACAATGACCTTTCAGTATAATTCGGTAAAATTGTATCACAGGAGAGTTTTGACACAAGAGATAACCTCAGTTCAAGATAGAGACACAAAACAAAGTGTGTGTGTGTGTGTGTGTGTGTTTAATAACCTGTGGATGACCCTCAACCGTCAGCTGATTTCCCGGTGATCCTGCCTGCTGCAGCTTTACATAAATGTTGACACATTTTGCTCAAATCAACCTTTTCTTTTCTTCTTTCCTCTTAAGTCAGAGGTTCTCAGTCCTGGTTCTGGTCCTGCAGGTCTTAGAAGTTTCCCTGCTCCAACACACCTGATCAAAATGCTCATCATCAATCCATTCATTCATTTAAATCAGGTGTGTTGGAGCAGGGAAACCTCTAAGACCTGTAGGACCGTGTGTCTCCAGGACCAGGACTGAGTGATCCTGTCTTAAGTTACACGTCACGGTTGAAACATTTCACCTGTTTTATTTATATTTTTTTTCCGCGAAACCGTCCTAACCCTCGATTGTGGATCTTTAATGGTGGCCCTTTTTCAGGTGGCAGGTGCAGACAGGGGGACTGGAGCTGGAGCTCTGCTGCGCCTCCTCCCTGTGCTTCACCGGCTCCTTGTGCCTGGGCTCCTCTCTCCGCTTCTCCACCTCCTCGACCTGCTTGACCTTTCTGACCTCGTGGCGCGGCGACGACCTCACGTCTCTCCCCCGCTCTCCCACCAGAGCCTTGGAGGGGGTGCGCAGGTGCTTGGGTGAAGCCATGCTCTGAGTCTGGACCCTCTTGACGTGGTCAACGGCGTACGGCCTCTCGTGGAGCTCGCCCGAATTCTTGAATCCAACAGATTTATCTGCCGCATACTTCCTGGGCGGGTTAGCGGTGGGCTTGTAGGCCTCCAGCTTACGCTTGTGACTCATCGCAGAGGCACAGCAGATGATGAAGACCATGACGATGAGGAGGGACGTCACCACGATGATGATGAGCATGTGCTCCTGCAGAAAGTCCACGACCCGGCTCAGGACGAAGTCCTTCAGGCGGATCATGGTGGTGGTGATGGTGTTGGTGAGTGAGGGAGCTCCGGTGGCCGTGGTGAGGAGGACGGGCGCTCGGGTGGAGAAGAAGGACGGGAACAGGAGGCCCAGGTCTGAATCGTCACCACTGCCGTCCATGGACATGTTGTAGAACATGGGCGCGGCGTGACAGGCACCGCAGCACAGTGAGAGCAGCGTCAGAACCACGTGAGACTTCATCTTCTGCTTCTTCTTCTTCTTCTTCTGAGTTCTGCAATGACAACAAAGAGCTGTTTAACAGTGCAGTTATTAGTCAGTTTTGTTTCTTTTTATTTTTACTCATTCCTTTCTTTGTTCTATTGGTGTGTGTGTGGGGTGGGGGACAATATGGGATGGGGATGAAAATCTGTCTGTCAAAAAATATGTCCAATTCTGTACTTTTCTTGATTGGGAACTTCACAAAAAAGTTCATATAAAATTGACTTCATTATATACTTATGAGGTTTATATACATAATATAATCCTCTCTGTTCAGGAACAGAGAGGATAAGAGCGAGATCATCCAGATCAGCTTTCAGATTCACTCTCATCATCTTCTCTGTCACTGACTCAACACTGCATCTGTTTCTGCCTGAAAGAAATGCTAAGCTAACCCTTTCAAAATCAGTGTAAAAACGAAAAATTTTGATTCCGAAATTTAAGATGGAACTTGATCTAAACCCCTGACTTTATTCGATAAACCATATGCCTAATTTTTTAAAGATAACAAGTATAAAATAAAATATATTCTTCTTCTTTTGGATAAATGAATCACCTACTGACCTGAAATGAACTGGTGAATGTTTAACAAATCACATTTTAGGTTAAATGTTTACAAAAATCAAACAGTCATTTGGACAGTTATGTATGCGTATTGTACCAGGTTTAACTTATTTACAGTTTGAGCTTAAATAAGTTGTTTCTCTTTCAGATTTTAAGATGAGTTACTTTAGAGACGCTAACTGCTATACTATGATATTCACTAACTACGATATACTATAACTAGCTACTATACTACAACAACTAACACATCTTTGTAATTAGTGCTGCTACAGTGTTTACTTCTTCTTTTAGCAAGAGTCCTGCCCTCATCATCTTGTAACTGTGGTAGAGAAAGTAAGTCAGACAAGGTCAAAGGTCAGGACAGTTAGTAGGCAACACGTTTGTTTTTTTTACCAGAGTTACAGGATGTTTAGGACAGGAAATTGGTTTAAAAAAGAAGAAGAAGAAGGAGAAAACACTGTAGCAGCACTAATTACAAAGATCTAATCATTGTTTTGTTTTTTTATTATAGTAGTTTTATATTTTAGTATGGTAGTTAGAGCCTGCCCAGGCCTGTGAAGCAGCTCAACTTAAAATCTGAAAGAGAAAGGACCTCTTTAAGCTCGTATAAGGCAAATCAGAGGAGTTTTGTGGTAGAAAACAAAAATTGACTTTTTCCACCACGTAACTCTGTGGATTATTTCAGTGTCAAAATGTCTTTCTGTCAGCAGACACGTCACATGTTACAAACATAATACTATATATAATACTACATAGAATTTTAAAGGGTGAATCCATCTAAAATGTGACTCCAGAATCCGTCTTGACTCAGGTCTTTCCATGTTCTGTCTCTGTCTGTGTCTCTGTGTCGCACCAGTTCTATTTTAGCAGGCAGCAGAGTAGCCATTACTTATTTGGGGTGGAGGCAGTGAGTTTGCTGCTGTCGCCCTTATAATTTGTAAAGGGGAGGGAGGCCACTCGTCCACCACACCAAAGCCAGGAGGAAGTCCTACAGCAGAGGGTGCACAGGGAGCACAGAGGCGTGGGAGACCTGTGGCCATGGCCTCTATATTTACTGTGGGCAGCAGCAGCAGCAGCAGCAGCAGCAGCTGGCTGTGCACCACCTCCCACTGCAGCACAGACCTAATGAAGATATAACCTGCATTTACAACCGCTGAATAAACTGTCTCGACCCACTATTACTCTTCTTCCATGACTCTGAGTCTCTCTCTCTCTCTCTCTCTCTCTCTCTCTCTCTCTCTCTCTCTCTCTCTCTCTCTCTCTCTCTCTCCATCACAATGTGAAGCGGAGTTTTGACACAGAGCTGTGAAACAGGGCAAAGTTCAGCCTGTTTCCACTTAAAACCACTTCATCTTTTTAACACACTTTGTAATTACACTGTAAAGACAAGCTTCTAATCACTGAAGTCAACCTGCTGCTGCTGCTGCTGCTGGTTTACACTCAACAGCCCCTTCCTCTCTCCCTGTGTGGTCAAACATGCTCTCTGCTCTCTGCTCTCTGGTCTCTTGTGGACCACATGTTGGGCTGGTTCTCCCTCCTGTATGTACATCCATACTGTAAAACAGCGCTGCCCCTCCGTCCCCCATAATTACAGCCATAAATACATTTCCCGTGTTTTACCAGCGGGTCGACATTAACTTGGACTGAAGGCCTTTCTTTCTCGACACGGATGCTATGTTATTAAGCCATTTCAAATGACATGGATTCACATATACATATATATATATGTATATATATAAATAAAGAATCATGTGTACAGTATGTGTAACTTAAATTATAAAATGACCATGATATGTCAACACAGGCTCCCCAGAGTCAAAAACAACAGATATTCATTTCATGGCACTGTTTTTATCTGTTTTTATTGTTTTTCAATTGCATTTTATTGGAAGTTTTAATAAAACAAAAAGGTGATTAAAATAAAAAGCTATTTTAAGTCAACTCTGGTTGTGCTGTGTGTCCTGTCTGTGTTTACTGTGATTTATTTTAAAATTGTTTTAATTATTACTTTTTTTATTAAATACAGCTAACAGCTTAACTAATTTCCCCTTACGGGACAATAAAGCTCTTAACTGAACTGACTTAAGTGAAGCTCCTCATAGATCTGTCTTCCTGTTCCCTGTCATCTTAATCCTTAACTGAACTTATTTTAAAGTGTATAGTTTAGATGTTTTAAGATGTATATTTAGTTTTCTTTTATCTTGCTTCAACAATGGTTTCTATTTATGTGCATGCCTCCATTGTTTGAATGTGTTTAAACATTTTTAAACATCTCTTTTTATTTCTATTAACTGCACTGAGCGTATAATAACAAGCTTGTACAAATAAATTTGCCTCAACCACCTGGCAACCTTCAGCGTCATGGCAGGAGGAGGGGAAGGAGGAGGAGGAGGAGGAGGAAGGACAGTGTTCTCCAGCATTTTTAAATAAATATTGCAGTACCCAATTAATATTCTAGGTGAAATATTTAAACATCTTGTGTTTTATTGCTGCACCTATTGAATGACAATTGGCCTTCAGGGACATTTCAACAGACTCTTATAGCGGCCCTTAACTTTATGGTTCTCAAACTGTAGTACGTGTGCCACCAGTGGTACGCAAGCTTCCTCTGGTGGTACTTGGTGGAAATACTATTCTACTGTGTAAACCAGGGTATGTGATCAGAGAAAATTAAAAAATAATACAAATTATTATTGGGAATAAATCTGCCTCCTGTGTAAAGTCTGTAGCTGACCTTGCTCTGCCTACTTATTTACACCACTGTATTTTAACATTAGTGATAATGATGTTACTTCAAGAGCTCAATGTTTTCTCAGGTTAGTAGTTGGTATAAAATGTGTCACCTCACAAGAGGAGGTTTTACTGCCACAGTCCAAATATTCCTGATTTAACACGACTGAAAAAGCAAAGAAAATATACATTAATAGTTACTGGTGATCTTTATTCACGTCGGTATATCATTTCTTCTTATCCTTCTGTGGATAATGCATATTCCTTTATTTCATTTTTGACCATTTCAATCAGACAATTCAAAAATTGTGAAATTTTTAATGGAAACCTAGATCCTGTTGTGGATTAACATAATCCACACTTTTTGTTGAGCCCCCCGCTCTCTCAGCTCTGGGCCCCACATAATTGCATGCCCTGCCTACACTGTTGCAGCAGCCCCCGTCGACCGACAATTATAACATTTACCAGAAGTTCAGTCTTCTGAACTTCTAAAGTGGTTGTTTGTTTGTAAAATATTGGCATCTGAACTAGAGTTTGAAGAATAAAAGCAATAAAAGTAAGCATTTAACAGCGTTTTGGTCAAACAACAGATGTTTTAAAAAAATAACGGGTGGAGCAGAAACACAGACTCTCATCTCTAAATATATATATTGGTAGTTTTTATTTCCTAAAACTTTTATCCTTTTATACCTTCAGTTTTATCATTTATATTCATGACATTTTTACTTTGCCAAGTCAAAGAAGTAATGCCACATTGTTAAAAAACACATCTTAAAACATCCTAATGTGATTATTGTTGAATGTAACTGGATTAACTTATAATTAAAATAATACAGTTGTTTAATATTTAATAATGCATTTCCTCTATAATCCTAATCTGTTAACGAACATTTATTGTTAAATAAATTGGTTGAAAGCACATAAAAGTAGAAATGATTGACAAAAAAGAAAACACTTAAGTACAAGTCCCTCAAATACTGCACCACTTAGTAAATAGAGTGCATGTATTTTACTACTTTCAACAAAAAACATTTTAAATATGAACTAATTGTTCATAATTGACAATTGTCAGTTTGCATAAACTCTCTGAAATAACAGAAACAATTTTCCCTTCTTAGTTTTGTGATAGGAATACACCTTAAACCCTTCAATAAAAGAAAAACATACTTACCGAGTGTGTTATCCCGGGTTTATTCTGTGGACGGCACAAAGCAGCGCAGACACCAGTGACTGGGGTGAAAAAAGAGGGAGAGACAAAGTGAGAAGAGGAAAGTAAGAGTGAGGCAGAGTTTGTGAGCATCCGCTCCTCCCTGCTGTGTCGTACACATTCTGCTCTCCTCACTTCAAACCTCTATTTTCAGCTTCTCCTCCCTGTTTCTGATCCTCCCATCCCCTCCGTTCATCCTCCTGCACATATGGAGCAGCCATTTGGGATTAGATAGCTCAGCTTTACATGTTTTGTGTTTATTTCACTCCAGTATTGTATAATTATTGTTGAAGTTACTGCGTGCGATGACATTTGATTGGGGATTAATATATGTGAAGAAAATGTTTCTGTAAAAAACGTCTTTAACGTGGAATTCTTGTCCAAATAGACTCATTCAAAGCTCAACTTTTCAACAACTGATCCGTGAGTTTTCTGCGTCTAGAGAGCAGAGACACTGCAGTTGGAGCAACAGTCCCATGTTTGAGGGAAACGGGTATTTCTGTACTTGGCGGGGCGAGTCCCAGGACTTCTCTGCCTCCCACTGAGTCCTCTCTAATTTGGTCCATGTTGATTACAGCCTGTCTACAAGACCAGGGCAGAGAGCGAGAGCACTCTTTCATCCCAAAACACATGTACAGAGCGAACATATAAACTCCATGCTCTTTTAGGCAGCACTTATCCTCCGAATATATGTCTCTGCGTCTACGCAGACATGTTACTATTTAAAGCCGTGATCGTGCCGTCTTTATGTTATTCGGTTATTTGGACGGAAGGTGTGAAATATGATATGGTCGGACGCTCAGCTGTGAAGAAGCCGATCACTTACAAGAGTGGTTTAGTTCTGTTTATTATGATGCAGAAGCTTCTCTTACTGGAGTCCACAAAAAATCAAGGTCAAGGTCAGACGTGTCTATAGAACACGTTTAAAAACAACCCCTGTTGCCCCAAAGTTCATTACATTACTTCAATGAAGTGAAAGGAAGCTCTAAAATACAATAAGGAAAGTCATCAAATAACAGGAGTAAACACAGCAATGGAAACAACACATAAAAGCAGTATTGTGTGGGCCCTCACAAACTACCGCTCTGCCAGCAGGTGGCGCTATGCCCTTGACTCAGGGCTGATATTTTCTGGCTGGGTCTCTTGTCTCACGTGTGAAGTTTTGAGCAGATCGGTCAACATACGGTGACGTTACAGGGCACTTCCTGTTTGGTTTGCAATTCAAAATGGCTTGACTTCCTGTTGGGTCAAGTTCATGTTCATAGACGTGTTCATGGTCGATCTCTTGTGCAGTGTATGAAGTTTTGAGCTGTACGTCAATGTATGTCAAAGTTCGGGGGCACTTCTTCTGGGTTTTTAACCTTTGGGGGGCGCTACTGAGCCATTTTGCAACACTTTTACGGCAATTTATTTTTACGTTTAGTACCGCAAAGAGAATAATTCCATGAATTCCAAGAAGTCCTCGCACCAATGGATGAGCAATAAATAGAAGCGCAACTGGCTTTGTCAAAGTCAAAGCAAATAGGAAGGTTTTTAGCAAAGGCTTAAAACTTAGTTTGGGGACACTTGACAGAAGTCTGGAGCTCAGAACCTCCAGCTCCAGATTGTCGACCTCAGTGCTCTGACCTTAAAATCAAGTCTTAACCCTCAAGAAGCCCTTTAAAGTTGTGAGGTCCAGCCAACATATTAAATTGAATCAAAATTTGACTACTGATACGCACACACACACACACACACACTCCTGTACAGCATCCTTCATGAGGACACTCGTACACATAATGCATTCCCTAGTTCCTTATCCTAACCTTACACATCACAACTAAATGCCTTACCCTTACCCCAAGCCCATCATTAACCCTAAAACCAGGTCTTTACCCTAAGAAAAACCCTTTAAAAGGAGGAGGACCACACCATCTTTACTAGGACGTCACAAGCTAAAAGATGACATTTGATTACACAAAATATCCTTTAATCGCATGTATGTTTGACTGAATGAGATTTTTTTATCTATATTAAAGTACTGTACATGCATTAATCATTACAGTCCCTGTTGGTGTAATGGTGAGGCGTCCCAATATTTTCATCCATATAGTGTATTCTTATTTTTTATACACTGTCTGTTTGTCAGTCAAGCTTACAGTCCACAACGTAAGAAAAGTGATGCAGATGTAATAATTCAAGCTAATTACCAAAAATATTGGTGTTTTCCAAACGTGGAAACAATGTTCTTGTTTATTAAGTTGTAATGATTTCTTTGTCAAATGGAGGACAAAAACCCTCACATTTAAGAAACTGAAAAAGACTAACATTTAAAAAATAGATTAATCATTGCAGGCCTCGTAATCACCATAAACAAACAAACAAACAAACAAACAAAACAAAGACTACACATGCAAATTCAAAACTCCATGATAGGTCAGTTTTAAAAATTCTTTATTAATTTTTCTTATAATCAATGCTTGATACTTGAAGCAAGAATAATGAACAAAGATGCTGCGCAGACCTCGACGTGAGGCTCCATCCTGGTTCGTTCTTGATATTCATACGACCTCCAATATAACAGAGGCTCTTGTTGTCTCATGGTACATTTATGGCAAAAGGTGTGGGGAACAACAGACATGGGGAAAACATTTAGAAACCCACCGCCCTCACAAATACCCTCTTCAGCACAACCACGAAAAAAACATGATTTAAAAAAAAAAAAAAAAAAATTATGGTCATGTTATTTACACAGCTTTCACTCAGTTTCTAGACCTTAATTACAAACGTACATCTATCTCTCAACCGCACATTTCTCCCACCTACATTGTCCCTTTGGATCTCTACTCACAAAACTCGTGTGCCATCAGTGCTATAAAGAATCTAGAGAGCGTCAGTTTGACTTCTGTCGACTTCTCTCCGACTACGATTCTAAGACTCTCTGTTCAAATTGCGTCTAGAAGCCGCGGCAGCGGTGGAGGCGGCGGCTGGAAAGGCTGTGCTTCGATCAGCCGACGGCCTCGGTTTGACATCATGATGGCAATGATTTGAATACCCGTACCAAGGTGGAAAAGAGTCAAAAAAAGGTCAGGGGGACACAAACCCTGACCAGTAAATGCTGCCTGGTGCATTTGGAATGGGCTGATAGGAGTTCATGATGTCATCATGTCACGTGGTGACGTACAGTACATGAGGAACAGGGTCCTTTAGAACTCGAGTGTTTGTACTAAATAGCACCTCAAAGTGGTTTTTAAATCTGGGCACCTACCGACTCGTCCGTTTATTACACAAATCTACTTACACGACATTCCTCCCTACAAACACTTCTGTGTCACCTTTATGGCACTTTCAGGTCTTTACAGTGGTAACAACAACAACAACTGAAGGCAAAACAACAGACTGAACCATTACCCGTCTCTGCTTCCCACTGGGAAGCTAAATCTACAACATCAAGAAAATAGAGCTTTTTTTATTTTATTTTATTTTTTAAATTGGAGTGAACAATTCCATGGTTCATTATTTATATTCAATGGGGGGTGGGCATATCAGAGAAATTAAAAAATAAGAAAAAAACGAGGAGTGGAAGTGCTAAGAGGGATATAAGCACAGGAACAAGAAAAAGGGATGAAATTAACTGTGGACTTTTCAGTTTGTCCAGGGTAAAGGCGAGAAACACTACAGGAACGTCTACGGAGACAGGTCGCACAAAAGGAGGTCGTCTTGTCTGTGTGTGTGTTTGTGTGACTACGTGGTGTCATATCATATCAGCTCCCGTTTGATTTGACAGAATCTAAAGATGGTTTACGTTTTATGCATAAGAAGAAAAGTAAGACGTGTGCTGGCCACTGAAACACAGACGTTGGCCACTGAACCTCTTACAAAAATAAAGCAGGGGTTGAGTTTTTCCTGCACAAAGGTTGGAGTTGGAGCACGGAGGAGGAATGACATTCTAACATGTGCCATTCAACTGCGGAATGTATAATGTGTCATTTTGTCCAATAAACGCAAAGTGCAAGTTAATGACGGGACGATGGGAGTGGCCGCGTGTGGGCGATCGTGTCCAAGGTCAGAGCAGGAATGAAAAGGAAGAGCAGAAAGCCAGTGTTGATTTGTTCAGCTTCAGCAACCATGATTTATCTGGTGCTTAGAGTGGACTGTGGCAGCTAAATGTTTATTATTATATTCAGACTAAATGTTAATTGTCCCCTTCTATTTCATTGTTTTTCTTCTATTTTTTTAATTCCTCTGCTTGTAGTTTACTGCTTTGAAGCTTCCATGTTTGCATTTTAAATATTCCCACAAGAGAGACAAAGAAATACTGTGGAAGAGGTGTAAAAAAAAAAAGGTTTTGGCAACATTTGAATTTTGGTGTATGGTAAAAAAAAAAAAGAAAAAGGAGAAAAGTAACATACTGCTACCTAAAAATAATGTTTAGGTGTACAATCTTAATTGGAAAGTGTTGACATTAGAATTTTCCTGTTCACCCTAACACAAAAAAGGACCTTTTTATACAAATAAACAAAACAAAAAAAAAGGCTGCCACAGAATAAAAGTCAGAGAAATTTGTTTTTCAGTTAAATTTTCCAAACCTCCATCTTATTCCACCTGTGTTAAACTGAGGGTCGGGGGCTGGCTAAGAAGAGGAAGAAAAAGAAGAAGAAGTTCATCTGGAATGTTGCTAGGGATCGTTGCTAGGCAGGACTCGGACGAACACCGTCATTGAGATAAGGCAGTGACCAGTCCTGCCCACCACCCAGCCAATGGAACGTCCTGAATTACAGCGGGGGTTGGGGGGGAGAGTTGGGTCTTTAAATGGCAATTTTGGATATTTGCTCTTCGAGATTGATGATTCGCTTCTCCTGACTGCTGACCAGGTCCTTGAGGGATTTTATTTCTTTCAAAATCTCCTCCAGCTTGGCTTCAGATTTCTGTGAGAGACAAAAGAGAAGACAAGTCAGACTTACTGGTTGGGTCGACACTGGATGCATGTGCAGGACTCAACGGCAGCTGCACTGTTCAGATACTGATCTGGTGACACTCTGCTGTGGAGCTTCTGCTATGTTTACACAAGGTTTTACCTTTGAAACCCATAAAAATATACTTGTATCAACTCCAAATCCTCCTCTGTACTCCATTTAATACCAGGAGCCTTTAGTATGAATTCTCTCCCCCATTTTTCCCTTTCACCCCAACCAGCTGAAGCAGATGGCTGCGCATCTTTGAGTTTGGTTCTGCCAGAGATGTTTTCTCTCTCCACCTACAGCCGTGTGTCATGTCATGATAGCATGTCATGTGTGAACTGTTGGGTTTCTCTTCTACCTAGAATAGTGTACAGTCTCTGCCTCACTATGTGAGTTTCCTTGAGATAGCCATCACAGTGAATTAGCTCTACAGGACATTGTTTTATATATCCATATACACGTTGCCGGTGTAGGTCAAAGACAACAACGTGAGTGTGCATGTGTAACGGCAAAAAGAGAAATGGATTCTGATGCCACATATCAGATACATGTATATGCTGAACTATCCAATATGGATCACTTCAGCCTAATCTGATTATAGCCTCTGTGGCATGTTTGTACATATTTCAATCACCACACTGCTGCAGGTGTCCTGCTATACAACAAATACTTTGGTTACATTTGAAATCTTTTCAAATCAAACCTATGTCTCGCTCTCTCTCTCTATAGTCTTGGACTGCCAACACCTGGTACTCTGAGGGTTAACATGTTTCGCCAGCTTTGGGCAGTGATTACAGAGCAGAAGAGCACAGAGACAGTTGGGCTGGGCCTCAGGCGGGCGGCTGTGTTGTGGGTGAGGTGCAGCAGGACGCCCAGCAGAAACAGACCCCTCTGTTTGTAGGTCTTAAGAGACAAGACTTACAAACCACCACGAGAAGAAGACGGTCAACAATCAGCCCTCTGGTCTTCTAACACACGACAGTTCATCTGTCTAATACCACATATACATGGACCTGGCATGTCCAAAGTCCAATCACGGCCCAGATGTTGTCAGTTTTATAACGTATTATTTATGAAGAGGGACGGACTGGGACAGAAAAATCGGCCTTGGTCACGTGTCATCCCCGTTACCTCAGCTTTGAAACCAGAGTCCAGAGACATCTGTTAATTAACATGTTTGATTCTTCATTGTTGGTCGGACAAAACTAATTACATAATTGTATCACCTTGAATTTTGTTTATCAGATCAACAGATATCAGAAAACCTGAAACCTGCAGAGCTCTGAAAAAGACGGTACTCACAATGGATGGAGTCGGAGAGGCAGACTTGTTGGCAGGGCTCGAGTTCTCTGTGTTCTTGGTCACCTTGCTGTCCAAAACGTTCTTTTTGACAACCTTGAATTCACGGTTCTTGAGTGGAACATAGCCGTTCTTGAGGGAGATGAGTATGGGGTCTCCATTCTTGCCCTCAAACCACTCCTCAGCCTCCAGGGCATGGTCCGGTCCGGCCGTATCTGGGTACAAGTCGTCCTGGAACAGGTCCGACTGCAAGGAACAGAAAGGGTGACAGGGTGTGAGGAAAAGTCTACAACTGCACATTATGTACAAAGAGATGCCACTACACTGTCTAGTGTTTTCACATGAAACAGTAAGGGGTGTCAGACTGTTTGATGACTCACCTTTCTGGGCACAGTCATCACGATAGGCTCACACTTCCTTTCATGCAGTTTGTAGAACCTGGAAACATAAGTTCAAACCCATTATCCACAAAGGCATTGGATTATCAAACAAAAATAAACACAACATTCTACATTGATCATCTTATGCCCCCTAGTGGTGGAAATAGGAATTCCACATTAAGAGTTAGGATCACAGTTGAGAAATCTTACTCAACAAATGCAGTCATTTTGGATCCAATAATTTAATACAACTAAAACGTATGGCCTGGTTTAGTTTTTAGAATTCTGGTGTCAGAGATGATGGTGATGATGATGATTGGCCATCTAACCCCATTTTACCTTGCAATTTCACACTTATTGACATCAAGGCCCCTCTTGGGCATATAGCCCATGCCCCTCTGGGGCTCCTTGGTAACGAAGGTGCTGAGGAAGTGAACGTATGGATGCTCGTCTGTGATTTCAAAGTAGCGGATGCTGCTGTCCCCCTGTCAAGAAATGAAGTGTTACGCTTCAGCAATTAAATAAATATGCCACATATAATCTACACATCCATCTTTATTCTGCTGGAATTATGGTGTGATTTGAAATGGTAGGTACCTTTCCACAGAGGTAAACCACATTGGTGTCCGGATCATAGAACGGCAAGAGCACTCCGTTGCTGGTGTCCATCTCGTTAACAGACAGGGGCTCCTCCATGTTGTCCTGGAGAAAAAGAACATGGTAATGACTTAGTTCTGTCAAAGAGCCTATGAATACAGATGGGTAGGTAGAACCTGTAAAATTGGAACATTGGAGCATCCATAAACAGAAAGATACTTGTGAATGAAGCAGAGTCGATGGGGATTAAGTCGAAAGTATGGTGTGTTTATTTTTATGTATACTGTTCTGGGTTTATCCCACCATTACATGACCAAGAATCCCAAGGATACGCACCCGCTGTCGATGTGCATTCTAGAAAAATTACTGCTGGCAAGTCTAACGTTGAACAAATGAAGCAGCTTACCGCGTTCCACAGCGAGAGTTGTCTCTCACTCATGCGGCTGAACCCTGTGGTGAGGATGTTGCCATCAGACAGGAAAATGGCTCTCATGGGTCGAGCACCATCATGTGCTTTCTCCCTCTCCTGTGAAGTAGAGTTTAAAAAGGAGGTCAACCTAACACACAACTTCCAACAATCACAATTTTACTATGTCCACCATTTTTACTGTGTTTTTTACTGTTTGCTCTACTTTTGTCACTTGCTTCCTTCTCATGTATGAAATAAAAACAAATATATGAAAAGTGCTTACAGCGATGATCTTCTCCTTGCGGGGGTCAATGACACGGATGGCTTTGTCCTTGCAGGAGGTGCAGATGAGGCTCCCGTTCCGGTTCCAGGACACGTTGTAAATGACATCTGCATGCATGTCTTCCAAATTGATCATGGCCTCACCTGTGCCCACGTTCCAGATGATGATCTGGTTGTCACAACCTGGTGACAGAGTGAAGTCCTGGTGACCAGTGCATCAAAGTCAAACAATATTTGTTTTGTCTTTGTGGCAGCTGTTGTGAGGCTGCAGATAAGAAGCTCCTCATATTTCCCCTCATTTTAAGTCTCTCATTCTGTTTATGTACTTCACTCCCTCCTCTCCTGTACCTGTCTTTAATCTCAGTGGTCACATGGCTGCTGCTGTGAGTGGAGAAGAAGGGATGCCTTGTGTCATGGAAGTGAGTGAAGAACACAAGATAGCATACTGGCCTGCAAGTGCATGGGTTTTTCCCCTTCTTGTGCTCCCTTTTGTTTTTGTTCATTTCATTGATACTGCACACAGCGATGTTTTTTTTAAAGTATTAGATTTGTTACTCTAGGTTGTTTGGAAATTAGTTTAGGGGGACATGCTGGAGCTGTCGGCCCATTGCCTGGGTGGCCCAGTTGTTTACCCATCTATTGTTTCTTTTTGGCCAGGCTCTGTACCGCTTTCCTTTTGCTCACTTTTTTTATATATGCAATATGTCCTTGCATTTTGAATATTTATTTTGGCATCCTTTATATGTTCAGACTTTAGTTGAGCCATTTAATTCCTTAAGGAGGCCATAACACCAGCTAACACCATGTCAATGTTGTAGCTTGTCAATTTGTTTTAGAACTACGACTACAACAAAGTCCAACACTGAGGAAAGCTGGATATTCAATAGCATTTTTAATGACAGGTTGAATGGACAAACAGTTTTTACCTGCACTAAGGAGGACATTACGTGCTGTTGGATGCCATGTGATGATGCCAACACGTTTGGAGTGACCCTCCAGAACGACCACTGGCTCAGACATGGCAGTGACGAGGCCATTCTCAGGAATCTGCCACACCTGTGGAGGATATCAACAGGACAGACTTAAGAACAAAGTACTGTCAGGGATGATTTCAAGTCATTATCAGAACTGTTACCATACAGAGACCAATGAATTGTAGTTGCTCAAATAATCCTGAGGGGGGCAGCAGTCACCAGATTACAGTGGGGAAAAAACCCAACAGGATATGATTCATTGACAGGTAGAAGATACAGTTCAATTTTAAAAATGCCGTGATGCTTATTATCAGATGAAGTAGTACAAAATTGATCTTACTCCCAACAAAGCAACTAATACACAAGCTGCAGTTACTCGCCAACAAATAACTTCTGAAAACCAGTTGCACTACAATTCTTTGCCTGAAGCAATTAGCAATAACCAACCCATTCAGTTGCATATACAAAATGCAATAGTTGATATTGACTTAAACTTCTACAGTATCTACATTATTGACTACTGTATATGCTCACATGTACACATTGGTGCTCAAGTCTCAGTCTATGTTGAGATTAAGATTACCGTCAAAGAAAAAAGGGGCCCAAGCATGACGCTTGAAGTGTCTTTGCTCATTTCAAAACCAAAACATTTGACATTTTCCTGTCCACCACCCACGACGTTTAAACAGCTAACGCACTCATGCTCATCTGTGTGTCGACTAGTTTGTTCTTAAAATGTGGAGCAGTTGACGATAATGTGGCACTGGGACACGTCATGTCAGTGGTGCAGTATTTCATTGTTATTTTATGGGCACAGTATCAAGGTAGCAATATGCTAGAACATAGGTGGATGCTCAACAATCGTAATCTGTGCTAGTAAGACACACTGAAACTGTGAAGCACTGTGTGACTACCTGGCAGTCTGCTGAGGTGCAAAGGCATCAAAACAAAGTATTAATTAATTGACAAGCCTTTGGACCTATGCATCTGGAGCACTGATTTAGGGAAATGTCCTAAAACCTCTTCAGCCCCAAGCTTTAAACAAAATAAAATACATAAATATGTACACATACATTGATAAAGTAGAACCTACTATGTTACAAAACACAGTAAAATCATATCACTTATACTTCGGCAAACATGAAATTAATATGACACCAATTCAGGGTGGGGTTAACAGGAAGTCAGGACTTCCAGGTGAGAAACTGGCAGCCACCAAAACAGGCAGCACACCAATCTCAGCCTTTCATAGCCCAAATAAGGATATATGGAGGGAAGCACAACTGCAGTCTCAAAAAAGTCAGTGACCTCAGCTCAATAAACAGTTAAATCATTCCCCAGCTCTGATTCCTACACACATATTTGAGTCTAATCTAATCCAGAGGGTGAGGTCTGCTCCCATCCCTGAGTTACAACAGTCTGGTCTTTCACAATAAAAGCATGCCGTCGCTTGTCTTGTTAGCTTAAGAACGTGTGATGACCTTTTTCCCCCATCAATCAAAAGATGCGAGTTTAGACGTATAGAAGAAAAACCTTACCATCACTGTGCAGTCCTCGGAGCCGCTGGCAATGACCTGATCATTGTGGGGGCACCAGTCGATGTCTAACACCGGGCCTGTGTGACCACACACTGTGGGGTAGGATTTGTCAATGCGTCCCGACTGTAATGAAAAGATGAAGTGATTAGTCTTATTCTGGTACAAGTTATTGAGTATTGTACATAGTGAAAGAATGAGCATGTTTTAAAAAGAAGATTTTCACAGTGCAATCCCGAGTAATCCTGAATCTCACTTAAAAGAAGTTAAATATTGCTGAAACATTGTTTCCTGAGCACTGGCTCTGTGGAGTCAAACTTCTTAGGAAAGCTATGAGGGGAAATACCAGTCCTCCAAACACTCCAGACAAGTGCTGAAGCCAAGTGTGCATACTGAAAAACATTTGATATTCATGGCTCATTGATAAATTATGAGAACATAAATGAACAGAGTATAGTCTAAGGCCTTGGTTTGTTACTCTAACTGTGCATCTGCATCAAAAAACATATAAACAAACAGCCTGGAGAGCCAGTTACTCCCTCTCTCTCTGTATGGTTAGTTGACTGAGCAAACCCTGTGATGTCTGAGTAACCAATTAACCTCTTGTGATTATTGTATTTTTAATTAATTGATTAGTTGTTTGATCCATATTATGGAAAGAATGGTGGAAAAACGACAACATTGGCAAATGTTTGTTTTGTCCACAAACCAAAGATATTCAAGTTAACCATCATAGAGGAGCAAAGACCCAACCCCAACTAACATGATTACCTTTAGAGGAAAAGGGGCACATCATCCTCCTCCTCAGTTTGGGCTATAATCATGTTTAAAAGGTATGTTCTGACCTTGACATTATGAGTACTACTACTGCAGACTTATTTTAAAGATGGGTTACCTAATAAATAAAAAGCCAAAAGATTTACTAAACCAAAAAACTAAACAGCTATGCAATGATTACACTGAAAACAGTAAGAATATTAGGAAATATTAAGATTGATTGTTTACAACTGCCAACTAAGACTTAAATATGCAGTAATGAGTAAGAGGTACAAGCAGATGTAAAATTTACACATAAAATTGAAGTGATCTATATCCAAAGAAAAGGTGTAAGCTCAAATATGCATTGTGCACTGAATAGTCACACAGTATGCCTCACAATGACCAAATATTCCATATACATTTGAGTAGAATAGTATTTATAAACAAGCAGGAAATAATGATACAATAAATCAACTGCCTTAAAATGCGAAACAGATGTGGATTTAACAAGCAAGAACTAAAAGTGTTACTTTTATCTGAAATGACTGACGTGACAAATCCCACAGATCAAGCTCATCCCAAAATTGTGGCATTTGAAGCTAAATAACTAAATGTGACTTGAAGCTTTCCAAAAAGGTTAAACGTGTCAGAGAGATATATACAGAAAAGCAATAAATAATTACCTTTAGACTCTTATAGTAACAAAGAAAATGTGCTACATTTCTTCAGCAGCAAACAGCATTTCACATTCAAGGAATTTAAAAAAACAACAAGATGCGTCACGTCCTCAAATGCTGAACATTTCACACCTCCTGCTACTACCAGTAACATCCACATTGGTGTGGCTGATACCACCATGTAACAAGTAAGATTCATATCTCAGAGCTCTTGCATTCAGTGAGTAGAGAATTCAATCCTTCATGGATACAGTCCCCAGTAGGTAACTCTGTGCCACTTGAATATCAGGCCTGTTACCATGCAGTCACCTGACAGAGACAAACACGTACTCCAGGTGCAAGTGTTGTGATCAAAGTCCAGTGTATATGATATGTGTGCACATTAAATATGTAAGAAATCCCAGGATCTTGTCTGAACCGCACCCTGACTGTTGAACACACCCTGAAATCTACCCAGAAACTGAGTGTAATAAAAGCAGACTTTGACACTGCTGTTAATAGGGATCTATTATATCTATGACACCATCATCAAGTATCACAGTAACATTAGCCATTGTGTGATGCTGGTGTCCTCCCCTGTGCAGTCAAGTCTATAATAAAAACAACTTCTTTTTATTTAGTCAAAATGAAAATTTATCGTCAACAATTTTGATAATCTGGGTTTTTTCAATCATTTCTTAATTTCTAAGCTTAAATGTGAATATTTTCTGGTTTCTATGCTCCATATAACAAAGAAAACATTCAAACAATACAAGATATGTGAGGACATCCACACCGATCAAGATCAGCATTTTCTGACATTTTAAGAACCAAGAACCATTTTAAGAACCGATTCATCAAGAAAATAATAGACAGATTAATTCATTAGTTGGTTGTAGCTCATAGTATTGCACTTTCCTCCTCAGCCAATACAATTCCTGCACATGATTTCCTGAAGTCGGTAGAAACAGGATGTAAAGCAGGAAATACAAGTACTAATGTGCAGGTGAAGCAACAGACACAGTCGCACTATTTTTAACAAGACAAACAGATCCAAAGTATCACACTCATGCAAGGTCAACAGTATTTACACACTCACCATAAACTGAGTAACACCACTGTCAGAGCAGGAGCATTGTGTTAGGGTACATACCCTGTAGATTTGCATGACCAATAGGTGTGGACTGTGTAAATCCGTTTATTTGAAAACAATGTATTCCTGATAAAAAAAATGATCTACAATCACCCAGTGAGCATATCAAAAGTCATCTGAGTCCATAATAACACAACTAAAAAGTGACCATTCAACCACACTGGGCAGTGTAGTGTACACAGGAAGTAGATTTTCCCCACTGCAATTAACTAATGTGAAACAGCAAGATGAAAAATAGGAAGCAAGATTTTAGTTGTGTGTTGTGAAATTGGATAACTGCAAAAGGTCTCCGTTTCGGCCTGCCCAAACCAAAACACAGCCGTAGAGATTTCAATCAAAAACATAGCCAGCAGCGTATTCTAACATTTGGCCTAACACTACACCACTGTGCCAAAGAATTGCAGCAAATGATAGAGTCTATCTATAATAAAAAAATAAAACCGTTTACCAGAAATACAGTCAAATCCAATTTATCTGAATGGAGAATGTGGGCTCCATAGCATAACTAATCAGACGTTTAAACACACATCCATGTTCTGTGTCTTCCCCTGCAGAAGTTTGCTCGTCACAGCACACAAAGAGTAAGACCACTTATGTGCTAATCAGTGATTAAAGATTTTGACCCTTGACAGCTTACTGCATCTCACATGCCAACTACAGGTCAAATATGTTACTCTTACTTAAATCTCTGTTTTCCATAATGTTTCATCCTTACTTTGTAATTACCAGCATCAACTAAATAAATAGCAACATACTTTAAGGATAAAGTGCAATGGCTGCAGTTGACTCGCACAATGAACCATGACACCCCCAGACCCCCCAGCCTCCTGATGTGCCCGGGCAGGGCAGGAGAGATGACAGCTCAACCAGAAGAGACACGTTCTTCACATTCCACACCTTGGCCCCAGGGATCTCTGGTATGTCTATGGCTAATGAGAGCAACTGGGCCACAAGGGTGTCAAATACAGCACCCTTTGAGGTGCTAATGGTGTTTGTGTCCAATATACAAAATACTTAATTCAAGGGTCTAAAGAGCAAACACAAGTGGGCCTCGCCTGCATGCGTTTGTATGAATTGATTTCACAAGAAGATGAAGAGTTCTTGAGCTATGTCAGGCATGAATGAGGGTGTTTTTGTTTGTTTTAAATGTATATTTTTTGTTTGCGACTCCGTTTGGAATCAGCTGTGTGTTTGTTTTCATGATTTGGAAAGAGACAGGAAACCAGGCACTTGCTAATTAGTTTGCTGATAGTTTATGTAGTGCAGGTCAATGTTACTCAGTATCTTGCAGAATGTGTAGTTTTATAACCTGAAGAGTGCTGACTAATTATTTAACTTCCACCATGGATCTCAAATCGATTTTGAAACAGAAATTTTTGCAACTGCACGTACAAATTTTCTCTCTCTTCATATACATCATTTTATGTCGAAATAACCGCAACGGCTCCTTCAATCTTTGTTTATTTGTCAAATCCCAATAGTTTTTTTTGTGTTTTTTAACTGTACTTGTGGGTCTCATCTGGAGGTTCTCTGTATTGTTTGACATGAGGTGGCAGGAATCTGTAGTGTTTGGTTCTGCTGTGGACACTGATCTGCAGCACTAAATGTAGAGTTTTCTGCTCATTCTGTCTCGGCTTGTCAGGAGTTCTCCTGTTAGGTATTACATTCTTCTGAGTCATGTTCACTCTCCTTCATGCTTCTGTTGCCTTCATAAACATTTCCTGCCTCTATCTGTGCCATGTGTACATGTACATGAAGCGTTGTTCAAATGATGAAACACAATTCTGTTGAGTGATAATGGCAGACGGATGTCTTTCTATATTTCACAGCCATATTACTACTCAATTTTAATCTTCATCTACATATTCAATGTTGATGGCTCAGAGTTTTTATTGGAAGTAGATAAGTGTCAGTTAAATATTTCCTCAAGTCTTGTAATCACATTTAACTTTTGCAAATACAGAAGACAGAAAGATAAACAGTTAATGTTTGACTGTTGGACACACAACAACTTCATAAAATTCAGAGAAATGAGAAATGAAACAATATGGAGCAGGGCATCATCTTGCCCAGAACGAAGTGGAAACAATAACGACTCACAGTAACAGCAAAGGGTTAATCCCAGCAGCTGAATACCTTACATGTCCAAAACTACACTACAGACATTTGTATCCTTCGAGAGGAATGCCTGAGGCCTAGAAAACAACCAGTTGCATAGCAACAAGTAAGACTGCAGAAAATGAGAGTCAAACACACAGGGATAAATACAAAGCACAAAGTGAAACGCACAAGAAATGGACGAAAATCATTCCCTCAAGGCAAGAGAGGACATTCTTTTCATTCACACAAGAGGCCTGGACACTTCATTTCCTTGCAGCTCGACATGTGATTCACACATGCACATTACAAAAGCATCATCCATGTCTACAGCACAGTGCTGCTCACAGCTCCATGGAAATTTCCATTTAAAAGTCTCTGCATCTGTGGGGCTGAGACGAACAGCTGAGGCAGAGGAGACATCTCTTTATGATTTAAATTTTTTTGAATGATGTGGCTGGACCACGACAACTTAGCACACTGCAGTGCTGTGTGGAAACCTGAGCTATACATAGCAGAAGCAACAGACACATCTCTCCACTAATACATTGTGGTACATGGCGGCTTATGTTTGCCTTAATATTAGAAAAATACGAGTACATGAGAAAAATGTTTGTCAGTATTTAGTACCACATCTGTTATTAGTATATACATTGCTGCTGCAACACAATATATTCGCTAACAAGCTACTGTGCATTTCTCTCAGTCTAAAAGATGTGACAGACAGTGGGTTGATAATAATGACATTCAGATTTTTCCAGTATGTTTACGGTCATGGTAGGTGGGTTCAATAAAACAATTTTAAGCGCAATAAGAGGATATCTAAAATTATAAAGAGGGCCATTGACTCTTTTCATTTCTTTACTGAGATTGCTTTGCATAAATATTGTGTCTTCTGTCTACAGTGCCGCTACAGCTTCCTTCTGTCTCCACGGGGCATGCTGTGATTGAGCACAGTCAAGAGCCTGTGGTGTGAAAAATAATGAATGAAACACACAGTGTATGAGAGAAATTATATTTTTTGAAAGGCACTGGAATTATAAGATAATGATTTTCTTGTTCTTTTCTTTTATTAAAACTAACAAGGCATTGTTCCAAGGTTCTAAAAGTTTGCCGTATTCAACAAATACACCATAATCCAGATTGATAAATGACTATTACATAACCAGTATGACTGCATAAGTATAATATTACAAAATAATTATTTAAATATGGCATATGAATACAATGAATGACTCTGTGACAGAGGCAACATCTGACTTCAACCTAGTTCTCTCATCTTGGCCGCTCTTCATATTTCAGCCTATCCCAGAATTCACATGTGTACTGACACCGCATGCAGCAGCCAATGGCAAAGCAGGGAGGAAATGGTCTTGGAAGGCTGTCAGGCAGGGAGCAATGAATGACCATATATGGTAAAATCTGCAGTCAGCAGGACTGAGCGGCAGAAGTGGCAAAGACAGACGCAACTGAGCAGTATAGAGGTCTTGGAACACAAACTGACCAAACTATGGTCAAAGACCCTGTTTACTATGCACAGGCAGGGTATTTCTGTGTACAGACAGCAGCCACACTGCTGTACAAGACAGAGAGTGAGAGAGAAAGAGAGAGAGCAGAAATAATGTGTCACTGCACACACCCAGGGATTACTAACAGCAAAGGTTGAGCACTGGATGAATGGTGCATTGAGGGATTGAAAAATCAAACACAAATCCAAATCAAACACACTCCAAATCTGATCATCTTTCTGCACAGAGCCCGTGTTTGAAACACTAAATGTGGAACATGCCTTCTACATTAGGCAACTCAAATCTGGTGTTTAGGCTGGAGTTAAGGTCATGTTTACATAGAAATAGAGAAGAATGAAACTAATGACACCTCTCGAAGTGACTAACACACACACAAACACACATGCTGGTGGATAAACCAGGATGAAAAAAATACTGGGGACTTTCAATAATGGTCATATTTTTCATATTTTCCAGTTATAATGAACAACAGTATTGATTTAAAGAGACATCCTCTCTCTTGCACCGAGCAGACAGCGGAATTATACGGATTTTTTCATTTAACATTTGCTAGCTGCGGCATTCACTCCCACAGCTTCCTTCATA
This sequence comes from Solea senegalensis, assembly GCF_019176455.1. Lineage (NCBI taxonomy): Eukaryota > Metazoa > Chordata > Actinopteri > Pleuronectiformes > Soleidae > Solea > Solea senegalensis. Next base: position 8,046,366 of record NC_058025.1, on the reverse strand, counting down.
TGGAAATCAGGGAATAAATTAGCAGGCACCCAGCTAAGAGAAAGAAAGAGGGAGATTGAAAGCCTGAGGGAAGGGAATGACAAGTGTTGAGCTGGACATCTGATGCCCTCGCTATAAAAATCCCTGTGTTCAGACAAGAGGAAGCAACAATACTCATGGCTATGCTGAGTCACCGTGGCCTGCCACACTAACCTCACCCCAGTGAGACACACAGTTCCACTGGCCGACAACTCAGAATGGGGCACAGAGCCACAGACCTGAGGTCAGGTCAGAGACCCACAACATCATCCTCTGAAGTCCAGATACTTTTCCATGTGTTTCCAGACAGTTATGACATGAAGCAGACGTGACTGAATTTAAGCAGAAGTGGTGTATAATGCTTTTCTGAAGGCTCATACCTGCATATGGCTTAATCGTGAAGGGGGAGGGAGCATTATTACACTTCTGCCTCCCCCCAGTTGAAGTGTGGAAATGACAAAGGGCTGCGCTGGGACTAAGCGTGGGACAAAGGCCCTGAGCAGGTGGCTGTCCACAGAGACTGGGAGCAACACAGCATTGGCAGATGGGTGAGCTGGACAGATGCCCTCTCATATTGGCCATGGGAAGGTGCGGGAGGGTGGAGGCGGCATTTAGGGGATGTGTGTTCTTTCAACAAAATAATAAAAAAAAGACCCAAGAGATTTGAACTGCAACAGTCCTTCAGACGAGCAGAGCCGTAACAAACAGGGCTGAGCGACACTGCAATTACAAATTGCAAATTGTTAAATCCACTTCTGATTGAATGACAACATCCTTATCTTTTTTTATTTATTTCAGTGGTTTAGGAATGATCTCAGGTGCTGAGAGGAAATCTGTACCGCTGCTTCACTGCAGTGTGGTCTAATAATCGTTTGCAGGAACACTCGTCCCACTTTCAAGATCTGTACTTCCAGCTGAGGTTGTACCGAGATTTCCAGATGGACCTGCTCCTTCAGAAAAAGTCATTTGAAAATAGCATGGCAATAAATTTCAAAAATAGATATTTCAAAGAATATTTTTTTAAGAAAGAATAATAAAAAAAAACCTGGAATGCTCATTGATTTAAGATCTAAAAATTAATGGTCCTAAATTCTCATTTATGCTAGGTTATAAAACTGGTTTGGTGGCAATATATTGTATACTGTTGCACTGTCCAAAGTCATAAAAGTGCAGACGCACACATGTAGAGAGCACACACAATTCTTTAATAATATGGTATTTCCTTTCAGGGCCAGCGTCCAAATAGATGGCCTGTAGAAGAAGAGAGGAAAAAGCTATATCTGAAAGATTAGTCTGTGTCACACCAGCCAGCTTCATCAAGAGAACTTTTTTTAAATCACTTCCTTGACAAAAACTGTCTGAGGTTTGCTCAGAACATTAAGAACCTCAGTCTACGACCACTTTTTAATTCAGCAGTGAAAGTGGACTTTGTTCAGCAGACACACCATTACTGTACTGGGACATAGCAGGCAGAGGGCAGCTCATACACAACACTGTCACAGAGGAGTGTGAAACCAGTGAAGCTCACAGTCCACCTTCAATATAAGCTCTGTATTGCATGAGGTGCTGAGAAGTGTAATCTGTGTGATGACAGACATGGGGATCAGTCCCCTGAGCCAAAGCCTTCTCGGATGACATGGCAGTGGACTGGTGTACACTAATTACAGGCCCAGGTTAGACCTGTCAACAATATTGCAGTACTTATGTCATTCACAGTGTCAGGACCTGCCACTTGGCCATTGCTTAAAGCACCAAACAGAAATGGCAGCAGCCAGCAATTTTCCACTGTCAACCACTACGACACTCTAGGGATTTAGGGATACGTGTCAGAACCCAGTCTGACCACTACGGCACCTTCATCAGGCCAATTACGCCAACAGGGTTAAAACAAAAAGAGAGGAACACAATCACCCAGCTACAGCGTTTGAAGCCAAACACTCAAAGGCTGTCTTGTCTGACCCAAGTCATTCTAGTTGAAGTAGAGCAATGCCTTATATGGAGGCTAGAATCAGGAGATTGTTGACTCCAGGGCATTTGAGAGTTTCTGTTGTACACACGAGGGTGTGTTAAACAGCTCAATGGTAAACATTACTGCACACCAACAAGTAAAGGCAAGGCAAGACTTTAATGCCACTTGTTTTCTTGCTACACTCTCAAAAGATAAAAAAGGGATTTATACTTTTGTTTTGACATTTGAATTGACTGTGTCTATTCAAATGTTACATCAGATACCATGGTTATCCTTCTGTTTACAGCAACAGTGACAATATCGAGACTTCCCCTCATATCTAAAAATATCATGTGATTATGAAAGCTTTTTAAATAATCTGTAACAGAAATATCACGTGTAGGACAAGCACTCAAAAAGGCACCCAATGCATTTAATATTAAATGCATATTTTACTATCAAATATGCTTTGTATTATATTAAATAGTGAAGCTTAGTTATTCAGTGAACACAGAACAGGTTTCTGAGAGGATAACAGCCATAAAGGTGGGGGCTAAACAGGGAGTCCACCATGTTACTGGCCATTAAAAATCAACAAGTACCATAACAGTGCAGTGAAAATAACAGAGCAAGCTCTTTTGTCTTGTTTCACCTCTGTCCAGTCAAGGACCAAAGGAAAGAGAAGCGACAGAGCACAGCAAACACTGCCTCCACCAAATAACAACAGTGTATAACTATTAATATTTGTCAACTAGCATCAAGATGCAGTACACATGCACACCCAGTTTATATCCCCCCCTTTTGTCTGGCTAATGTCTACACAATATGGTGTTTGTCCACTGTGGCATTCATAAGCATATAAATGTATATGTAAGCATATAAACTTACCTTGTGAAGGGGAAGAACAAGAAAAGCTCCGCCACCACTGGCCTCAATGATTATGGCAACAAATTTTGGATTGACTGCACAGAAAGAGCTGTCCCATGTGACCCTTGATACCCGGATATCATCGTAACATTGATCATTCTTCACCGCCTGGCCAAAGACGTGACGGAATTTGCTCTGTCGTACAACTCGTCTCATATCTGTTGAAGAAAAAGAGAAGAGCGTAGGCTTAGGATTATTCAACGTAACAGGTACACATCTGAGCGACTTTAAAAGACACAAGGACATAAAACACCCCATCCACAAACTGCAGCTACAGGTGGAGTAACAGACTGTAAACATGTGTAAGTTTTATCATTTTGTGACAATTTTTCCACACAAAAATTGCAGTATTGCAGAAAATAAAAATAAAAGTACCAGATAACTAGCAACATTGATAGATCGACGTTTAGCATTTATAGAAATAAAAGAAAAAGAAAAATAATACATTGATCCTCACTGAAAGTGGCATACATTGATTCACTGCTAAACTAAACTTTCAAAAACCTTTGAGATTTAAATTTTTCATAAAAAAAAAAAAGAATACAGCCACATATATGATTGCAAAAACAAACACGCTTGATATTTTAAATAACTTCAAATTGTTCTTCCATTGAAACAAATATTAAACATCTGAAATACAAAGACAAAAGACTTTATCTCTATAACACTTAAACAAGGCATTTCCAAAGAAAAATAGGACATACCCAATCCAAACAAAAACAGACTTTGTAGCTGGTTCAGCTAAAATCTTCACCAGGACAAGAATCTGCTGGCAGACATGAGAGCTTTGGAAAACAAGCCCATTCAAAAGCTACAAGTCCCACTGCTCTGCTTACAATAACAGACCACTTCCAAAGATAATGGAAAGCTGGCCAGATATACGACTAAAACGAAGGTCCAATCTAACCTACAACCTAGAGAAAGACAAAATCTCCTCAGTGGTTTTGGGAAACCTCCTCAGTTTTTCTTTGTTTTTTGAAACAGCACATGGCAACAGTTTCCCAGCCTGAATCACCAACATGACCAAAGCACAGCACAGGATGTGGGGCATGTTTTGGAGGTTGTTTTCCATTGTGTGTGTGTGTGTGTGTGTGTATATGAGAGGGAGGGTGAGAGACGGCGCAAGAAAGAAAAGTAAGTACGAGCAAGAAAGGCTCATATGACACGTTTCCGACAGGACAAAGATCGCAACGCAAGCAGGAAGTTCTTCCTGTCGGGATGTGGGCGTGTCCCAGCCCAACACTTCTGTAAAACACATCAGTCATATTACAAACGTTTATTTCTTAAAACCTCTGAATGTGCTGGGATAAAAGCAGCTAATGGCAATTTCAGCATTATTCTTCCTTTTTAGTTTTTAGTCTGATAGTTGACTACAATTACTTTAATCATTATGAATCAATATACAGTAAATATAAAATCGGATGAAATTCAAAGTATTCGTCCTTCTGATTTAGACAAGGCAGCTTTACATAAGATCAGCACTGTTACAAATCTATTTTGTGTAAAAATACCAGCAGCTATGAATAAGCTGGTATATCATAATACCCAAAACCCATCATCACCACAACAACAGGTACATGCTCTCCCTGCATTAATCGTAATAAAACCATTTTTCATTCCAAATTTAGAAATAAGTGAACTGTAGTGTGTACAATTATTTGGAAATACAAAGTGTGACGCAAAAATCAAGGTAGGAATGATTGAATGGGCCACTGACTGGTTTTTAAATCAGGCAAAAAGGTGTGATTGGACTGTGATCGCTTTCAAATATAACCTTCATGCAATACAATTACTTTTGAGCCAAAATAAAAGGTGTCTTTTAATGTGATTGAATAAAAGCCAACAACATAAGTAATAAAAATTTACATACTTAGGCAATACAACATATCATGTACTGAAAGTCTCAAACGCATCAATTCAGACAAAATATAACATTTTTGTCAATCAGTGCTTTTAAGCATATTATGTACTTTGGTCCTAGGGTCCAACTGCCCTGCATGTTTCAGATGTTTCCCAAAACCAACATACACAATTCAAATGGCCAGCTCATCAGAAGGCACTACAGAAGCCTGATAAAGATACTCATGTGACACTCAGGCTACACTCAATACACAATATGGCTGTAGCTTTTCTAGAGGAATGTCTGACTCGGCGCACACAGCCACATGTCCTGGACCAATTCTCGTTTTGAATCTGCTGTCATGCTTGTAGTTGTAATTGCACTTTGTAGAGGAGTGGATGTCGCCAATCCAGGGCAGAGGGGACATTTATTCGTCTTTGAAACTGACTGCATTGTGGGTGAATCACCTGTCAGAAAATGCCTATCATCACAATCAACCACGTGGGTAGGCAGGTCAGTGAGTGACGTGTGATGCCAGCCAACCATTCTATTTGGTCAAAGCAAAATTATTGGTCAATCACAAGGAGGGATTTGGTGGATTTTTTAAAACAAATTAATTGATGCCAGGAGGATACAAGTGCTTTAGAGAGCAATTATATAGCTTAAACAACTTACACCATAGAGCTATAAGTGAAACCTTACGGCCACCTGAAACAAGCCAAGACTATAATGGTCCAGAAGCAGCAGTAAATGAGTCAGTGAATGCTTGTGAAACCAACACTGTCTAAACTAAAAAATAACTGATTTCCCTCAAATAGGAGACTATTGAACTAAAGTTTAAGTTAGTGAAATATTAGCTGTCAAAGTCAGAGAAATCAGACTCATGTGACAACAAAGAAGACCTTTAAATAACCAGGAATAATTATTTAATTATCAGTTTTCATGGCCCATGGATAAACCACAACATATGCATGTGACCATGTCAGCTGAGGCAGTGAGAGACTGGCAGCAGTCTCACAGTTCACACCATACACCAGATAGACATACCTTGGAGGAATGCTATGCCACTCTGTGCCACTCTCCTGAGTTCATCTATCAAGCCCTAATCCAAGCAAAACGACCTGAAGTATCTGGCGGGCAAATCCAATGAAAGGAGAAGTATATGCCCTATTGCCTCCTCAGCCAGCAGAGCTGATTCTGATATGTGGAGACAGAAGGAGCCATAGCCTGAGGAACAGGAAGTGGAAATAGTGTGACACAGTTTTTCACACCTTTCTTTGCATTCCTCAACTCCTTTAACCTCTGATAGTTCTGTTGAGGAAATGTGGCTCCAAGGGCAAAATGAGAGCTGTGCTTTACTTTCTTTGCATTGTTGATGTGTGGTGAGAAACCAGATGATGTGATTGTGCTCATCAATATTTCTCTGACCAATTAATCTGAATTTGTGAGTAGTATTAAATAGACAATAAAAACACATAATGGTGATAGTAATTGCTGTTGCCCTGCCATATGACTCCAAAAGAGCAGAGAGGAAACTGCTGCAATATTAATTATTACTGGAAGAACAAACATCTTTTTGTCATTTGATCCAAACTGCATCTCAGTAACTGAACACTGAGATCAATAAAGCCTTTTGGGACAACCATATTCAGGAAAAACTTAATTTCCCATTTCTTCATGTTGCTGAGTCATCATTGGTATGGGGGGTGGCAGTTGCTCAGTTGTAGAGCATGTCACCTTTCAACCAGGAGGTCTGGGGCTCAAAACCCCATCTCCTCTAGGCTACATGGGAAGGTGTCCTTGGGCTGAACAACTTCCACAGTTTTCACATGCAGCATCTTTTGAAAACACAATCACCTTAGTTCTGGTGGAGACGCGTGTCAAATACTCACACAAATTAGAGCCACATCACTGTGACATGCATCATGCACCAAGATATTGCAAATTTTTGAAATACAGCGGGGACTTCCAGCACTCAGTCTTTAATACCGAGGGCCAAAGAACAAGGTCAAACTGTCTTAGTTGTGATTTTTTCTCAGCTGAATTCATTCAAGAGTGAGGCTGCAGCAACTTCTGTCATCTCAGCAGCTCCCAGGTTTTGTTTGCTAATGCTGTTTCCATTGTGGTACAGTTCGGTTTGGAATTGTAGTTCTGGGTCAAGCTTGCGTTTCAACTGAGAACAGTACCTTTACTTGGTAGACTGGTGTGATAACATAGAATGCAACTAAACAACCAGGGAGGACACCCAGCAGCTCTTTTTTATCCTGCTTGGTTAAAAGTAGGGAGAAAGAAGAAAGAATCATCAGAAGCCCTTAAAACTGGGGCATTTGCTCTGCATAAATGTGCATGTGCAAAAGTGACTGCATAAATTTAGAGCATGTGCATACACACGAAAGACTATGGCACTTCCTCAAGCACATGAGACATTTAATGCTGTCTATCCATGAACCTTCAATTATGTTCACACATTCCAATGGAAATGGGCCACCCCATTCTGTCAGCAGACATTTGCTAACCAAATAATTTTTCATGGCTCATGAATATTATTAAATATCATGGCTCCACCCAACAACAATAATACACATTTACAGAAACACTAAAAGAAAAAACATGATCTTTGTGTTCAAAAGAAAACTCTGGCCAAGAATCTTAACCAGTAAAGGTAACCAGTCAAAACTGGATTTAAATGCGTTGCCTGTTAAACTCTGGAACTCTAGAGCATTTTCTATATTTTTATGTCTGTCTTAAATGGCAAATCTTTGCCCAATTCTATTGTTCTATTTCATGGTGTGTTTGGTGACTGAAAAGTGACATAACGTGAAAATCTCACTCACAAATCAGGATGAGCTGAAGTAAGATAGGGAGGGGCCACAGAATTAGAGCAGAATTGTGACATGGCCAAAATAGTCTCAGAATATTGAGTGTGTGAGACAGAAGAAATGCATTATACCTTAATAGCCAAAACCACCGATTTTCACAGTGACTGAGTACAAGATTAATCTTAGCCCAGTTTTGGCACTAGAGCAGAGGTTTCAAACTCAATTGACCTGGGGGCCAATGAGCATCTAGTCTGGTCAGGAGGGGACTGGTCAAGTGAAAATAAGTCAAATATTTGGGGAAGCACAACTATTCAGTAGCGGAATGCAATATGAGCTTAAATTCTATCACAATATTTATCATATCAAAAGTATGATAGCCAACATACTTTCAAGATAAACATGCTTGTTTTGATATAGAATAAAAAAAACATTTAGGATGCAAAAACTGGTGGCGGGCCCCATGTGGCCCATAGGCCATGAGTTTTAGCCCTCTGCACTAGAGAATATAGTGGCTTCTGCACATGCAGTAGCACTGATAACTACAACCAACATCTGCAAAGCACAAGTATGTTCATAGGTCAGTCTATCATTTGTCAGGCTCATCAAAACCAAATCATCTGGAGCAGCCACATCTTGAATATAGCATGTAGGGCTATAAAGCTCACACAATCACGAAGACCATCTTTGTCTCAAACTACCCACAACCCATTGCCATTTCATATTTCATGGGTTATTTGAATTGAATCATTTTTTGTTGTAATTCATACATAACAAAGATAATAATCTTAAAAACATAAAGATCTCTAGTACTCGACTAACACAGTATTGGCCAAAGCTTTACAGAATTTGGGTCAGCCCTTCAGTCTACATTATTCATATTTTCTTGTCAGAAGGTTTTATGTTGAGAGACATTTTAGAGACATGAAAGCCATTAATGATCACAGACGCTTCTTTCCCACACTTTGCTACTGACGACACCCAGTGCCCCCACACAGTCCAATGATGTCGCTTCAGTGCTCTCCATACACTGGCTGCCTTTTGCCTTTTGTCACCAAGACTGCATGAGACGCCACCTAAATCCCCTTCCTGTAACCAAGGCCACGGACCACCATTGTAATCAGATTCCAGCTACATTCCAGTGCTTTTTGCAACAATGAGGTAAGGTGCTGTTTTTTTCACCTCTGTCCAATCCCAGGTGAAGTCTGCAATCAGCTCAGTTTAAATGCACCTTGAACACAGTACCTTATGCACCACTGGTTCTTTCATAAATAAGAGTAACGTGACTACAAAAATACTTATGTACATGTATCAATAGCATGTTGTGTGTCAGGCCTTCATAGACGTAACTACATAAGTAAAACAATTCTTGCCAACTTCCTCATTCCAAACAGGAAAAACAGGCGTTTTAGATTCAGAATAAGAAACAAGCGTCTCACAAAATGCCTGTTGACACACCGAGCATGCCTTGACCTGTACTTTAGCATTATCCCTCTTTCTAACTCTGTATCATTGAGACTTAAATGCTAAATCCTAAACTTCTTAACCTACCGTATTTTCCGCACTATAAGGCGCACCTAAAAACCTCAAATTTTCTCAAAAGCCGACAGTGCGCCGTATAATCCGGACGAGACGGAGCCGGGCATGTTGGATCCCGTATTCGCCCAACTGTTTAATTCGGACACTGAAGAAGAAGAATTCGAGGGATTCGCGGATGAGGAATAACTTGATAAAGTGAGCTTTACATGTTTATTTTGTGTGTTGTGTTGTGTGACATTAACGTTTGAGCAACGTTGAGTTATTTATATATTGTTATTGCTTTGCACTATTTCGAGTGTTACTATATTGTGATAGCACTAACGTTTGATTTACCGTAACAGTATCAGACTGTTTTTTACGTGTTTATTGAATCCAGGAAAAGTTCCCCTCCACTATGTGATATAAATGTTGCACTACATGTTATACCCTGCTGTTGTTAAAAGATAAACGAAATACCACATCACATAAAACAGCTGTTTATTCATGTTGGGAGTAAACGGAGTTGTCAGAACGCTGGTTTGTAATCTATAAATAAAGTTTGACTGACCTATCTGACTGTTTTGTTGACATTCCCTTTAGCGCAGCTCCATCTAATGAATGCATAACGTAACCCCAGCCTCTACTGTAGCGTCTATTCTATGCGCCTTATAATGCAGTGCGCCTTATATATGGACAAAGTTTTAAAATAGGCCATTCATTGAAGGTGCGCCTTATAATCCGGTGCGCCTTATAATCTGGTGCGCCTTATAGTGCGGAAAATACGTACTTAAAAGTCAATGTTTAATAGCAGACCACTTAAGAAAACTTTAAAATTATTCATAAAGGGGAAAAGGTTACATGCATAGAATTACTATATAGCACTCAAAATAAAACAACTTCCACTGGTTGTTTTTCATGCAGCTTTCCAATCAAACAGACAATTGACTAAGAGGACTTACAAGAAAAGAGAACAAATACTCAAATGTGCTTACTCCTCACATCTAAAATACCAAAGCCTGACAGTACAAGTGTGATCCTTCTTCCTCATCACTTACTTCCCCCTCCCCCAGTGAGCACAGACAAATCACTGCTTAAATTCAACAGATGTTGTCAGCTGTGGTGGGAATGACCAGTGGAATAAATAGTTTGTGCATCTCCTGAATTACAATGCTACCAAAATGACAATTAATTACAAAATTACAAACCAAAGCTACAAGGAGGTGAAACAAATCAGAGAGGGTATCTGAACTTGTTTGTTCCATTTGTCATTTTCCCATTTGTGTATTTTCACTAAACTCTGTTATTACTTTACCGTCAGAGGGCTGTGCTGTAAACAAATGTCAGCACAGATTTAGGCACGCAATTCTCTTAATTTGACAGACTAGTCTAAACAAATACACCATGTTAAGAATGAGATATTTCTTTCCATCTGCCCTTCAACCACAACTGACTGCTATGTGAGGGACTAGAGAGTAAAACAAACCCAATATGTGAATCGAGTCAATTGATTTACAAACTGTAAGTTAATTCTTAATGATCTCAGAAGGGAGACTTCTTTAAAGGGAACAGTGAGATAACATTATCCTGCAATAACTAAACTAGGAACAAACTAAGGTTTGACAGAAAGGCTTAAGAATGATAAATTCGCTTACACTTTCACACAGCACATCTATTTCTAATTCTATCACTCAACTTTCAGACCCACTGCTGGTACAGCCGCCAGGAGCAACATGGGCATGTAGACTAGTGAAAACTAACCCACAACCTTTGAGTTGAAAGACGACTCACTCTACCACTGAGCTACCATCAAATGCAATCTTTGATTCCAGCTGAGATGGAAAAGATAAATAAATTATAAACCTCTGTAGAGTATTTTAGCTCCATAATGAACAATAAGATGACCAGCAGGGAACAAATGGACTAAGCCAAGCCTCGCTCAATAATGACGAAACTAATGTAATGGATATGCTGCAATAATCTTCACGATATTCCTGTAACCACAACTTCACAATATACTCAACAGTTTACCATAACACACATATGACCACCCTACCACAGTTGATAGGAACCAAACACTCTCTCACGTCATGCTTCGTTTCCCTCCGTTTCCTGACCCACTTCCTTTCTCTGCCGAGCCGTAGGAAGGCGGGTTAAAAACCTTGTACTGCTGCACAACCAGCAGAGGCTGATAAGTCTGGAATGGGTAACAAGCCCAAACACAGTTAGCACCGCTGTGGGAAACCGAAAAAAACCAAGCCCGCTTTGGAGCATCACAGCGTCGTCATACTTTAACGTAGAAACGTGGTTGGAACTTTAAACGGGTCACAAGACTTGGGACTTTTCTGACCTAAGTCAAAGTTTTGATACATGTTACGGTTTTTAAACAATCGCAGTTTACGTTTTGTACTTTTTTTTTACGTTTTCAGATTTTATAATGATTGTGTGAGTGGTTTGTGAAGTGTGTGGGCGGATCGCTAGAGTGGCCCACTCTAGCGAGATCCAGCAAAATAATCACCAAAAATCTCTAAACAAACTCTTCTCCTGCCCACAATTTCCAACCTACACTGATAATTTTTACATCAAAACGTTGCCATGGGCGTCGTGTAACCCTGTGTGTGTTTTCATGTTCATATGACTTGTAGTTTTTCTTAAAATCACCTCAAAGCGCAGACAACTCCGGTCACACTCTCCATTGACTCCCATGTTAAAATGTCTGCTTTTGAGTTCTGGAAAAATCAAGACGAGGGTGATTTTAAAACTGTGATTTCTCTGTCAATTCACGTCCGTTTGTCACCAATTTAAATGTGGGAGTTGCCGAATGCCTCCTGACGCTCACAAACCAAAAATTTTATCTCTATCATCAACCGTTCTTGAAATATGACCATTTTAAAACATGCTGTATTCTCAGCTTTCTCTGCTGGTTTTGGAGAGATAGAGACAAGCGTGTGTTTGCGTGTGTGTGCGTAAGGAGCAGAGGGGACTTTGGGAGGGGCTTGTCAGTCTCTCTGTATTCTTCCACCCAAAACTTTGAAGTCTAACTCCTCCCACAGTTTTGAGAAAACCCCCACACATGTTATATCAAAACGTGCGGCTCGACCGGGACTTGTGTGCGATGACTATTTCTAAGCGTTTCAAGTAACCATGGCGACAAAAATCGCAAAAAACTGCCATATAACTTCCACATACACATGAATGGGACACAGAGGGGCTTGTGAATCTCTCTCCCCCTCTCTCCTTTAAAACTTGGTCTTTTAAAGGGTGACTCCACCAAAATGTCCACGTACTTCCAAGGTGGATTGGATCCAAATCATATAACTTCCACATGCCGAAAGAACTGCAGGCACCCTCGAAATTTCGGCACGGAATTGCCACTCTAGTTCCGCTTGATATTCCTCATCCTCCCGAAAGTTTGGCGCGCTACTCCTCCCGCAGTTCTGAGAAAACCCCAACACAAGTTATATCAAAACGTGCGCCTTGACCGGGAATGGTGTGCTATGATTTTTCTAAGACTTTCGCGTAACCATGGCGACAGAAATCGCAAAAATGTAAAATAATTTCCTCTCACACAATAATGGGAAACCGAAAAAAACCAAGCCCGCTTTGGAGCATCACAGTGTCGTCATACTTTAACGTAGAAACGTGGTTGGAACTTTAAACGAGTCACAAGACTTGGGACTTTTCTGACCTAAGTCGACATTTTGATCCATGTTACGGTTTTTAAACAATCGCAGTTTACGTTTTGTACTTTTTTTTTTACGTTTTCAGATTTTATAATGATTGTGTGAGTGGTTTGTGAAGTGTGTGGGCGGATCGCTAGAGTGGCCCACTCTAGCGAGATCCAGCAAAATAATCACCAAAAATCTCTAAACAAACTCTTCTCCTGCCCACAATTTCCAACCTACACTGATAATTTTTACATCAAAACGTTGCCATGGGCGTCGTGTAACCCTGTGTGTGTTTTCATGTTCATATGACTTGTAGTTTTTCTTAAAATCACCTCAAAGCGCAGACAACTCCGGTCACACTCTCCATTGACTCCCATGTTAAAATGTCTGCTTTTGAGTTCTGGAAAAATCAAGACGAGGGTGATTTTAAAACTGTGATTTCTCTGTCAATTCACGTCCGTTTGTCACCAATTTAAATGTGGGAGTTGCCGAATGCCTCCTGACGCTCACAAACCAAAAATTTTATCTCTATCATCAACCGTTCTTGAAATATGACCATTTTAAAACATGCTGTATTCTCAGCTTTCTCTGCTGGTTTTGGAGAGATAGAGACAAGCGTGTGTTTGCGTGTGTGTGCGTAAGGAGCAGAGGGGACTTTGGGAGGGGCTTGTCAGTCTCTCTGTATTCTTCCACCCAAAACTTTGAAGTCTAACTCCTCCCACAGTTTTGAGAAAACCCCCACACATGTTATATCAAAACGTGCGGCTCGACCGGGACTTGTGTGCGATGACTATTTCTAAGCGTTTCAAGTAACCATGGCGACAAAAATCGCAAAAAACTGCCATATAACTTCCACATACACATGAATGGGAAACAGAGGGGCTTGTGAATCTCTCTCCCCCTCTCTCCTTTAAAACTTGGTCTTTTAAAGGGTGACTCCACCAAAATGTCCACGTACTTCCAAGGTGGATTGGATCCAAATCATATAACTTCCACATGCCGAAAGAACTGCAGGCACCCTCGAAATTTCGGCACGGAATTGCCACTCTAGTTCCGCTTGATATTCCTCATCCTCCCGAAAGTTTGGCGCGCTACTCCTCCCGCAGTTCTGAGAAAACCCCAACACAAGTTATATCAAAACGTGCGCCTTGACCGGGAATGGTGTGCTATGATTTTTCTAAGACTTTCGCGTAACCATGGCGACAGAAATCGCAAAAATGTAAAATAATTTCCACTCACACAATAATGGGAAACCGAAAAAAACCAAGCCCGCTTTGGAGCATCACAGTGTCGTCATACTTTAACGTAGAAACGTGGTTGGAACTTTAAACGAGTCACAAGACTTGGGACTTTTCTGACCTAAGTCGACATTTTGATCCATGTTACGGTTTTTAAACAATCGCAGTTTACGTTTTGTACTTTTTTTTTTACGTTTTCAGATTTTATAATGATTGTGTGAGTGGTTTGTGAAGTGTGTGGGCGGATCGCTAGAGTGGCCCACTCTAGCGAGATCCAGCAAAATAATCACCAAAAATCTCTAAACAAACTCTTCTCCTGCCCACAATTTCCAACCTACACTGATAATTTTTACATCAAAACGTTGCCATGGGCGTCGTGTAACCCTGTGTGTGTTTTCATGTTCATATGACTTGTAGTTTTTCTTAAAATCACCTCAAAGCGCAGACAACTCCGGTCACACTCTCCATTGACTCCCATGTTAAAATGTCTGCTTTTGAGTTCTGGAAAAATCAAGACGAGGGTGATTTTAAAACTGTGATTTCTCTGTCAATTCACGTCCGTTTGTCACCAATTTAAATATGGGAGTTGCCGAAAGCCTCCTGACGCTCACAAACCAAAAATTTTATCTCTATCATCAACCGTTCTTGAAATATGACCATTTTAAAACATGCTGTATTCTCAGCTTTCTCTGCTGGTTTTGGAGAGATAGAGACAAGCGTGTGTTTGCGTGTGTGTGCGTAAGGAGCAGAGGGGACTTTGGGAGGGGCTTGTCAGTCTCTCTGTATTCTTCCACCCAAAACTTTGAAGTCTAACTCCTCCCACAGTTTTGAGAAAACCCCCACACATGTTATATCAAAACGTGCGGCTCGACCGGGACTTGTGTGCGATGACTATTTCTAAGCGTTTCAAGTAACCATGGCGACAAAAATCGCAAAAAACTGCCATATAACTTCCACATACACATGAATGGGAAACAGAGGGGCTTGTGAATCTCTCTCCCCCTCTCTCCTTTAAAACTGGGTGACTCCACCAAAAAGTACTTCCAAGGTGGATTGGATCCAAATCATATAACTTCCACATGCCGCAAGAACTGCAGGCACCCTCGAAATTTCGGCACGGAATTGCCGATCTAGTTCTGCTTCTTCTTATTATTCTCGCACCCTCCCAAAAGTTTGCCGCGCTACTCCTCCCGCAGTTTTGAGAAACCCCCAACACAAGTTACATCAAAACGTGCGTCTTGACCGGGAATCGTGTGCTATGTCTTTTCTAAGACTTTCGAGTAACCATGGCGACACAAATCGCGAAAAACTGCGATTAATTTCCACTCACACAATAATGGGAAACGGCCAAAATTTTGAGAAAAACCAAGCCCGCTTTGGAGCATCACAGTGTCGTCATACTTTAACGTAGAAACGTGGTTGAAACTTTAAACGAGTCACAAGACTTGGGACTTTTCTGACCCAAGTCAAAGTTTTGATACATGTTACGGTTTTTAAACAATCGCAGTTTACGTTTTGTACTTTTTTTCGACGCTTTCTGATTTTATAATGATTGTGTGAGTGGTTTGTGAAGTGTGTGGGCGGATTGCTAGAGTGGCCCACTCTAGCGAGATCCAGCAAAATAATCACCAAAAATCTCTAAACAAACTCCTCTCCTGCCCACAATTTCCAACCTACACTGATAATTTTTACATCAAAACGTTGCCATGGGCGTCGTCTAACCCTGTGTGTGTTTTCATGTTCATATGACTTGTAGTTTTTCTTAAAATCACCTCAAAGCGCAGAGAGTCATGGTCACACTCTCCATTGACTCCCATGTTAAAATGTCTGCTTTTGAGTTCTGGAAAAATCAAGACGAGGGTGATTTTAAAACTGTGATTTCTCTGTCAATTCACGTCCGTTTGTCACCAATTTAAATATGGGAGTTGCCGAAAGCCTCCTGACGCTCACAAACCAAAAATTTTATCTCTATCATCAACCGTTCTTGAAATATGACAATTTTAAAACATGCTGTTTTCTCAGCTTTCTCTGCTGGTTTTGGAGAGATAGAGACAAGCGTGTGTTTGCGTGTGTGTGTGTGTGTGTAAGGAGCAGAGGGGACTTTGGGAGGGGCTTGTCAGTCTCTCTGTATTCTTCCACCCAAAACTTTGACGTCTAACTCCTCCCACAGTTTTGAGAAAACCCCCACACATGTTATATCAAAACGTGCGGCTCGACCGGGACTTGTGTGCGATGACTATTTCTAAGCGTTTCAAGTAACCATGGCCACAAAAATCGCAAAAAACGGCCATATAACTTCTCTCTCTCTCCCGCTCTCCTTTAAAACTTGGTATTTTAAAGGGTGACTCCACCAAAATGTCCACGTACTTCCAAGGTGGATTGGATCCAAATCTCCGGCCATATAACTTCCACATACACATGAATGGGAAACAGAGGGGCTTGTGAATCTCTCTCCCCCTCTCTCCTTTAAAACTTGGTCTTTTAAAGGGTGACTCCACCAAAAAGTACTTCCAAGGTGGATTGGATCCAAATCTCCGGCCATATAACTTCCACATGCCGCAAGAACTGCAGGCACCCTCGAAATTTCGGCACGGAATTGCCGATCTAGTTGTAAATGTAGACACAAATTACCTGAAACATTTGTGACTTGAATAAAAAAAAGTACAGTATTTGTAGGGAAGACATACACTGATCTGGCACAACGTGAAATCAAATCACAGGTTTTATAGTAAATGGCTGGTCAGTGTCTTTCTCATTTAATAAAAGTTATGTGAGTATCTCTGTGGGGAACAGACAAATACATGCTTATCAATTTGTTCCACAGCATTTAGCAGTAATTTAATGAACCAGCAAGACCCATGATATAACATATAAACCAGTGTGAAGCAGTCAAGTGTGTTTTCGTGTGAAGACATAGTTATGAATAAATGTACTGTGTACATATATGTATATATACATATATATATATATATATACATATATATAAGCTAAATATAGGGATAAAAACAAAGTGTAACCCTAACCCTTTTCACATACACTGACTTGAGGAAAATGGGTACTGCACATAATATATTACTGTTCTGGATATAGTTGTATCCAGTATCATATACTGTATTGCAATTCTCCTGAAGAACACATGTACATGTATATGTCAGCACCACAAGATGGCGATATTTCACAAATGCATACTTTTAACAGAAAAAAAGACACATCTGTATTTCCCTTCTATTTGTAGATGAGTGAAGAAGCGTGTGTGGTAACTCAGGTCCATTCATCAGGAAATCTCACTTCACTTTGTTTGTTTGTTTGTTCACTGATTCATATTGTAAGTAGCATGAATTAAATGCCCTTACCTTTTCTCACTGATGGCTTCCTCTGGATTGCCTTGTCTGGGGATTTCTGAGCAGAGTCAAACGCTGCCTTCATCTGTGCCACCTTCACCGTGTGGCCCTGCTCGTCACTCGGGACCTCAGCAGCTGCTGGCTTTGGTCGTTCCTCCAGATGCAGCCTTTCATGCAGCTCAATTGTCCCCCTGATGAGTTCTGAGACGGGCCGAGGTCTGGCGGTGTTTGGTGATTTATCTCTCCCCGAGACACTCTGGCATCTCCTCATGACTGGGCTTTTGTCAAGTTGGTCTGGATCATGAAGATCCTGCTTGATGCTGCTTGTGACCTCTGAGATACCTGCATCCTCTGCTGCTGCTGCTGCAGCGGTTTCCTCAGTGGAGTTCTTCACCGTCTTTCTCCTCATGAACTGAGGTGGTGAATCAGTTTTGCTCACATTGTCAGTCTGTAGTTGTGAAGATGGTTTTACAGTCCTGGTGTCTGTCTTCTCAGAGGTAGGTATATGACATATAGATGGACATATATATGGAGACTTTGCGTCAGGAGCAGCTTGCTCAGCCATGATCCTCACTTCATGTGATGTTCTTTCAGATGAAACAGCTAATTGTGAGTTGTCTGAGCACTGATTTTTGGAAGGGTCCCTGTTTGTGGAGGCATTAGTTTGGTTGACGTTCACCTCTGAACTCTTAAACGTATCCAATTTCTGTTTTATGAGCTCACTCTTGTCTCTAACGTGATGATCCAGGTTTGGTTTCATGGGGTTGTGTTTTGAATCTGCAGAGGAGGGTGAAACCTCCCCTCTGTCACAAACATGTGACATCACGTCTGTAGCATCCGTGTCATCAAAGTCAACCTCTTTGATTGTAGAAACAGCTGGTGCTGCTATTGTTCTGTTTCTCTTCAGCAGCCTCTCCAGAATAGAGTTGGGTTCAACAGTTGGGACTGAACTTGATGAATCTATCCTGCCTGTTGTGTCCATTTGTAGACCAGGCCTCACTGACTGCCTCTCATTATTAGTGTCATTGACCTTTGGCTTTCTTGAGGAGGAGAAGTCATTCAAACCTTGCTCCACCTCACGTGTCACTGTGTCCTCTTTGGTTTTAGTCTCTGCCCTCTTTTTTGGAGGTCTACAGTGAATGGCATCACTCACGTCTAATAGAGACTCTTTCTGCAGTCTGTTTTTCAAAGGATGTTGGGCAGGAGCTGAAGGCAGTTCCTTCCTCTCACTCAAACTACCCAGTGTTCCTGAGCACAGCACTCCAGCTTGAGGCTGCCTCATGGTGTCATTCTGATCTTGAACGGACAGTACCTCACTTCTTGTATGAGCCCCATATCTGCTGCTCTTCAGCCACATATCTTCTGCATCATTTTCTTCAGGGTTGTCAAAAGAGTTTGCATCCTCTGAGGTAACAGCAAGGTCATACTTTTCACGTGGAAATCCATCTTGTTCCTCCTCATATGGGCTGGATCTCTCACCCTCATACGCCATTCTGGTCCTTGAGGATGGTCCAAGCTGTTGCTGAGGCTTTCTCTCCTCTCGCTGGAACTGACTGAGCAGCTTATTGACTCTTTCTTCAATCCCTGCACTGCTCTTTTGGTTCTTGTCCGTCTCCTGTGGTACCAAAGGAACAGTCCTGCCTCTGTCAGCTCCTCCTCTCTCCATTCCTGCAGCCCCTCCCCGGCTCACCTCCCGTGTAGCAACAGGACTCACCCACAAATTTATGTGCTGCTCACTAGAAGGTGTTGTTGGCTCCTGGCCGGGGCTCTTGTCCAGATCCCGTGTGTCTGGTTCCCCTAAATTTTCCCCGATGTTTCCAGCCTCCTCCATGCAGGAGCCTTCTCCTTCCATGACCTCACCTGCATTACCGTCTGCAGCTTCAGAATCAGGCCTCGGCTCCTCTGATCCCTCACCAAAGACCTGTTCTCCCCCTTCCAATTTATCCTGGTTCTGTCCCATTCTGGTCTGTGGAGAACAACATGGAATTAACCTCACAACAAAAGACTAAATTCTGCAAAATCATGCCACATGTTAGGAATGCCAGCACAGAAGTATTTATTTTTGCCTCCAGACCGTGACTGATTTTTGCTCGACCACAGCCTCTGTGACTCTGAGCATCCCCTCATGTTTTTCACTGCTTTACACTGAAGAAAACAGCAGAGGAGGAAAAATGGGCACACAACTCAGGTCAGAGGTCTCAAACTCATAACCCAGGGGCCAAATCAGTCCTGTCACTGAATATAATGTCATCATTATCACACCTTTAAATGCATTAGTCAACATTAAATTATGTATACAAGCTTGTTTTTTTTCTAAATTACAGTTTCCACATATTATTTACTTAATGTTTGATTCTGTTTTTGCATCATAAAAGTGTTTTTTATTGTGAAATATGCATGCAAGTATCAAAACAAGCACATTTACTTTGAAATATCATGAATATCATGACGTAATATTGTGTTTACATTTTTAGCTCATATTGCTTATTACCTACTGAGCAGTTGTTTATTTTCCCCACCACTTATTTTCTCTAAGCCGGCCCCCTCTTTATCAGACTAGATGCTCATTGGCCCTCTGGTCGCTTGCGTTTGAGGCCCCTGCCTTAGATTAAAAATAATTTTCGTGCTGGGACACGTTTATGTAGCATGTGGCAAACAATTCATAGTCACACAGCCATTTTCATTGTGAGGTGAATGGAAGTATCTTATGACTCACGATGTAAACACCAGCTGAACTGTTAGACGCACTGCAGTCACATGAATCTGAATTCTGACTTTTAATCCATTGTTTTTTGGAATATAAAGTGATTTAGCACCAGAATATTTATCACATGTAATGTTTAAATTGAGTTGATTATTTGAATTTAAGACGTAAATCCTCATTGTAGTTACTATGTACACTCATGAGACGCAGTCTGGTCCCTCTCTGTTAGTATTAAATGCATTTAGAAACTTTAGAGTCACTTCACACATGTTTACGGTGTACAAAAGACACACATCTCTATAAATCCAAGTATCTTAATATCAGTATTCTACTCATTGATTTAAACCAGGGTGGGCGACATTTTTGACATAAATGAAGCAAACATAACGTCCCAAATAAAAGGTGTTAAAGAAATAATAATCATTAAACCTGTCTTTATATACAACATGCCTTAAAGAAATTGTTTCATGTACTAGCTGTGACATGTAACCCCGCTGATATGTGACCACTATAAAATAAAAGTCTGGTTGTGTTTCTCTACATAAATGCTCTTAATGTGAGGGTGCAAATCTGCAATGTCTGTTCTGTATTTGTAGTAAATGTTTATAGAGCGCCACAGATACAGTATGTCTCACCATATCAGACTTTGAACTGACTTCTGTGAAAAAACATTTAAATAGACGTCCAATTCTGTCATCGCAACTGCTAATATTACAACATTAAACTGTCAGCACTCAGAACACAGGGTCCCTCTGCATGGAGTTTGCATGTTCTCCTCCAGGTTCTCCAGTTTCCTCCCACAGTCCAAAGACATGCAGATTTGGGGATTAGGTGTGAGTGTGAGAGTGGATGGTTGTTTGTCTCTATGTGGCCCTGTGATGGACTGGTGACCTGTCCAGGACGTACCCCGCATTTTGCCCTATGTCAGCTGAGATTGGCACCAGCGACTCCCGTGACCCTCATGTGGAGGATAAAGTGGTAGAAGATGAATGAATGAAATCAACTTGAGGTAACCTGTGGGGATCGTTGCGGGCGGGATGAAACTGGTTTGCGATTTGTAATCCATCCATCTTCTACCGCTTCATCCTCCACATGAGGGCCAATCTCAGATGACATAGGGCGAAAGTCAGGGTGCAAGCTGGAGGTTGCGCCCTACCAGTCCATCGCAGGGCCACATATAGAGACAAACAACCATTCACTCACACATCTATGGTCAGTTTAGAGTTTATTGCTGCACACAGGAAGGGATATGTTGGGGAACAGGAATGTTTCAGAAATCAAGCATTTTATCTTGAATGCTACAAGAAAAAGAAAAGAAAGAAAACCCGGTCGTTCAGCAGTTTCTAGAAGATGGAATCTTCTTGCCCCGCCCCTGCACTGCTGCTGTATACACACAAACACTCCCTCAGTCAGGTCTGATAGTATTGCATGTTTACAGAAGCATTGTCTCTATTCCCAAACACAGGCAGAATAACAACAACAGCAAATCCGTTGGTACAACTTTCCCGATGAATAACAGTCAGCGAGTCTAGTAATCGCATTAGTGGCTGAAGAAGACGAGGATGAATGTTGACAGTGTGTCAAAAAAGGAAATTAACTCTATAAAAGTGTTACATAAGCCAGCCTGGTCTTAACAGTTTAATACGTTTTTCACCCGCTAAACTGCAGCGGTAAGCAGAGACGACCGAGAGGGCGAACAATGGACAACTATCTGGACCATGAGTCTGTTTCCTGACCAAGGCTTCAGTCATCCCCGTGTCTGTGTGACAACATATGACTGCTGTTGTGTTATCATCTGACCGGCCCTGCGCCCTGTGCCCTGACCAGGACAGACATGCTGCAGCGACAGCTCATGGTGGAGGAGGAGGAGGAGATGAAATAAGACATCAGACATTTAAAAGATGAGCTCAAAGAGCCGTCTCTTCTCTCTTCAGATCATGTGGACTCATCGGTGGAAGTTTGTGCTCGTTGATCATCCTCCTCCTCCACATGTTCTCACACTTTAGTGTGTGTGTGTGTAAGGGCGACCCCCTTTTCCCTGAAGGCTAACACATCCCTCATAACAAGCAGTCCATTATCCTGTCTCAGACCTCACTGAGTGCCCAAAGCTGATCACTTGATCACCATGTGGTTTGCTTCTTTATCAAACTCACACACATACAGGAATTCAAACCAAAGTGTAAACATGCATTTCTTTATCTCTCAGCTCGGACCAGAACTACAACAAAACCTACCTGGTGTAAAGGATCCCCGCACTCGATACAACAGTTCTAATATTGTTATCTGTTATCATATTCTATTATATTAGGCTATATGTAGCGGCAGACACTCACCAGTAAGACGTAGTCGAGTGAGTCGCTCCTGCTGGGCCGACAGAGTGCTCTTTGTTGCTTGTTTGGTGATGTTCAGTCCTCCCTTAAATGCACGAGCAATGGCAGCGTTATATTGCCTCCATGTGATGTCACAGCACATTTGACTAATACAATCAGGGGAAAGTCAAGACTTTTTCTCTCTCTTTGCTGTCTCAAAAAGCACTGGAGGAGTTAACGTTCACTTTTGCATGCAGGTACAACGAGAATGTGTTGTTGTTGTTGTTGTTTTTTAGTGTGATCATGAGATTCTAGATTAATTCTACTTTTTTGAAACCCCCGCAGGTCAAAGTTTGGTTAACCAGCTCTTATCTTTTTTTTTCTTTTTGCAGATAAGTGGAACCAAAAAAATAGTCATTGTGTTTGTAGAGCATTTTAAAACTTTACTTGATTCACTGAAGTAGCTTATTTTAGACTTTCGGCCCTAAATTAACAGCATTGGTATTATCAAAATAATTTTTTTGTAAATGATTTAGTTTTATTGTATAACACTCTTTTACTGTCTTTTACCAAACTTATTTGCCCTGTATCTTTACTTTGATTCCACTACATTTCCTCTGACTATCTTTGTTACTACCAAATAAAATCAGAAGAAGAAGAGGAGTTGGTAATGGTCTGTATTTATAAAGAGCTTTTCTAGTCTTGATGAGCTGCTTTACACTATAGTCTTCACCCATTCACATGCTTTAACATGGGGTTAAGTGTCTTGCTCAAGGACACACATAGACTAGCAGAGCCAGGAAATGAACCCACAGCCTTCTAGTTGAAAGACAACTCCCCGGGCCACTGAGCCACCATGGCTCAATCCTCACTTTTTTAATACTTTTACTTCTAAAACACAAGTACATTTTATATCAGAAAATGACTTTTGTCATATACTTTAAGACTTTTACTGAAGTAATATTATAAACAATTGACTTTTCTGGTCTGATACTTGTACTTTCACTTAAGTATCCCTTAAACACACCTAGACACACTTTTGTGTTTTTGGCTTTTAATTTCTAGAATATTTCTCCTTTTTTTCCATGCATATAGTTAAAAATCTATGCCAGGTTGTGCATTTTTTAGTTTTTTTTCCATGTAATTTTTTATTTTTAGTCTATTGTGAACAAGGTTAACTAAAATACTCACACTAACACACCTATGCACAAAAAGGTCCCCATTGAAACACATTCAAATCACTATTTTGATGCATCATGACAAAAACCTGACAATTTAAGGGTTAAAAACTTCAGTAAATTCAGTAATGTTTGATATTTATGATGAGGACATGTTAGCTTAAAAAATAAAACAAAGCTTCATTTTTTTATGAGCACACATTGGCGCTCTAGGTGTGTAACGTAACTTTTTTGAAGGTGCATCTAAGGGTTAAAGGTACAAGCCTGTGGGAATACAACTGCATGTTGTTGTGGTACACACACAACAATGTCCTGAGCTTGCATTACTCAACACTGTGTGCTCACTGGTGGCAGCAGCTGCAAAGCACACACAACTTCACTGCAGGAACCAGGCAGTTAAGATAAAGAGGAGATAGTAAATGAACGCTTGTGTCTGGAGTAAAATGGTGAGTAATTGCAGCCAGCCTGAGTTTGTTAAAAAAAAAAAAAGGTGTTTCCATCGGTCTCCATGGTAACACACATAACAGGATACTGTACGTCTTCAGATAATAAAACAAGAACTCACCGACAGAGGACGGGATCGGCCCACACCCGGCAAGCTGCTGTGTTGACAGAGATTCTGGCGTGGAGCAGCATGCGGGTTCTTTCCAACTGCTGTCATTAGTTTTTTTTTGTTTTTTTTAAGTGTTACAGGTCACTCTCAGTGTCTAGACAAACAAAAAAAACCAACCTCTAATTTGAGAACATTTCTTGGCACGCAGAGTTTTACTAAGCATCTTATTTAACCCCTCTGTTGATTTAATGTCTTAACTGCAGTGTCATGTACATTTAACAAAAACAGAAACAGAAAGAAGCTAAAACTGTTTTAAACCAGTGGTTTTCAACACTTTTTATACCACGTACCACCTGTGAAAATCCCCACCATTCTCCTCTTTCTCACATATTATACTTCACACACTGGATAACCCTCAAAAAAAAAAAAAACCCATTAAACCCAATAAAAGACCAAAGGTTTGATTCGCTTAAATAAGGCATGTCCAGAGTCCTGGGTTTGAAACCCACCTGTGACACACAGCTATATGCACTCATCTCATATTATCTTATTTGACTCCAGATGTGGAAAGAATTTTTTCACTCCTGTGCATCTTAGACTTGGTTACATTTCCATTTAAAAATGATAACTGTGACAATGAAAATACATTTTTATAAAAACAATGCATTTATTTGTAAATGTTAAAAAAGGACCATTGGCCCCCGTAAACCTTCACATTATCAAATATGGCCCTCGTTAAAAGAAGTTTGGACACCCCTGACTTAGATAAACCAACCATCAACCCAATTAACTACATAATGAATGTTATGTTTAACTTGCACAGCCTTATTTATGTCCCACATTGTAAACAAATACGAATTGAAAACATTTTATTATGAATGAATGAAAATACAACCTTTCAAAATTGCCGGCAAAGAAAAAATAAATACACTTCATATGAACCCAAAAGGATTTTGTATGAAATTCATTTACAAAGACAAAAACTAAGCACATTTTTGCTGCAATTTTAGTTAGTTTTGTAAACACACGACTCTCACTTTTTTTATTTTAATTAACGAAAATGTTTTGTTTTTTTTTAATTTTAGTTTCCACTATTTCGTTAGTTTTCGTTTAACTATAATAACCTTGTTGGAGAACTGTGGTTTTACACATGCTGTACAGCTCACAGGACCGAGCATTCACTGAACAGACATGCACAGTCATATAAGATGGGAGGAACACGAGTGTGCAGCTTAAGTAATTCACTGATGTCATGCAAACGGTGGACGGGAAGCCAAATGTTATATAAGCTGGCTGTTAAAAAAACCACCAGCATCCTGCCAAAGCACACAGAGAGTGATGTAATGTCAGAATACACACACACACTTACCGTCATAGTCAAAATACAGTATTTGACCCATTCAGGAAAATATAGATTATAATCCCATTTCTGTACTTGCCTGATTTACGAGGATGTTTCTCATTTAACACGCCGCTGCATCTGTGTCTACGCTCCAGACTGAAGCACATACTTTCGTCGCTTTAAATCTCTATTAGTCACGGACGGGTTACACTTTGAACATGCAAGAAGAGAACAGAATCAGTGGTTATATTATGTAAAAGAAATGTTTATTCTCATGATTCACACACACACACGCACACACACACACACACACATACGGTACATCATTTCGACCAACATAAAAAGTGCAATATGCATCGAAACTACAGCAATGTACAGTACAAAAGTTACTGCTTAAATATATATAAAAAAAAAAATGGTTACATAACTGTGAAGTAACCCATTGTGGTCTTGGTCACGCCGCCGCCGCGACAAAAGCTTTAGAACCCATCGATGACATGAGCGTAAAAAGCTTCAACAGCTATGAACCCGACGACTCCAGCAGACGAGTCTCTGTCGTGTTTCTCCCCAGAAAAGGTGCAAAAAGGTGTGACAGCATTTAAATCACCAACATGACATGATTCCTATTATTATTGTTACGATTCACATGTTTTCAACAGCTTCAATGGCATTTTCCAATTTGTGGAGACAGCAAAGCAACTTTGGTCTTTCACATTTTAAAAAATAATAATAAAAATAATAAAACAAAATAAAAGCACAAATTACAATTGGCAAACCTTGAGAATGAATTTAAGAATGTTCTGTTTATAAAGTTTTTAAAGTGTTTCTGCTCTTCAGGTAAGATAAGACTTCAAGCTTGGGGGGGGACCCCCGAGATACATGACATGATTGGACTGACATAAATTCTCACTTCCTGTCACATTTGACATTTGTAGTATGATTAGGGCTGCAACTAACGATCATTTTCATAATCGCTTAATCTGCCGATAATTTTTTTTTCCATTAATCAAGTACTTATTTGGTCGGTAAAATGTCAGAAAATGTTGAAATTATGATTTTTAAATGTCTTGTTTTGTCCAAAAACAACTTCTTTGTTGATAATATTCACATTTAAGAAGCTAAAAATCCCTCAAACAGATTAATTTGATTGATCAAAATAGTTGTCAACTAATTAAGTAATCAATTAAAACCCTTTAACACCGAGCATATCACAGGCGACACATTATTACTCGGCGTTTGTGCTATCGGATAAATTCCAACAGTTTCTGAAAGCTGAGAAGTTGCACGTCAAAGCCAACATTGTGGTTATTATGGTAATTTCACTCATGCTGTTGCAGGAAGACCGCAAATCAGAGTCTTTGTCACCAGAGAGGAGACAGTTGGAAAAACCCTTGTGCATAGTTTACATTAAGTTTTTTTGGCCTGTTTTTACACATTGAGACAAAAAGTCAAATCAATGTTATTTTAATTATGTCTTATACTGTCCAAATTTCAAATGTACACTATTTTAACATGCAGTAAATTGTAAATAACTGCCAGATATTTGACAGCTATTCTGGAAGAAAGGGCAAAAACACTTACAGACATTTTCTGGCCCTTTTATGGTTATAATAAGCAAAAAAAAAAAGTCCAGACGGACATTTTTAGGCTAAGGTGTTAAAAGGTTAACAATTTAATATTTGTTGCAGCCCTAATTATGATTTCAAGCCATGCAGCGTGACTCCACACGCTCTCTGCTCGCCCAAAAAACACTGTACACTGTCAGGAATGATGATGAGGTCAATAACATTACACTTAATGTTATTTTGGAAGATAGCTTGCCGTGTACCAGTATTCACAAAAAGCAGTGCAAAGGAACAACAACAAACGCAGAAACGTTGTTTTCTGTGTTGTGTTTGTTGAAAACAGTGAGAATGTCTCTGGCGAA
Source organism: Solea senegalensis (assembly GCF_019176455.1). Classification (NCBI taxonomy): domain Eukaryota; kingdom Metazoa; phylum Chordata; class Actinopteri; order Pleuronectiformes; family Soleidae; genus Solea; species Solea senegalensis. The sequence continues at coordinate 8,019,042 of NC_058025.1, read as the reverse complement.
AACAAAGCCCCTGACCTTCACACAACTTGCCACCATTCATCCCCGTCCACTCACTCAGAGAACACTCACGCAGCCGAGCATTAAAACACACACCTCTGCATTACATGTTGTTAAAAAAAAGATTTCCTCACTTTACCTCGCCGTCAGCAAAATGAACTGGACTGAACTCCAGCCCAGTGTTTGTCTGAGAAAAAGCTCCATGAATGCAACATGAGGTAACCATTCATTTTTAACCCCTTGAGCATCTAAGACATAAACTGTGCGGTAAACAACTTTACATATATTTAACACTTAACGTTCTTGTCAAGCTCCACTGAGGGATTCAAGTTCATCAATGCGCCGGCTGCTACTTTGTATCAGATAGTAAATTTAAATCCTATTTGCCAATGAAAACGTAACTTAGCACATATCAGGTACTAACTGTGGTCGGAGTTAAAGGATAATATTCTTGTACCTTCTCGTCCTGCAGTCAAACACACAACAGTCAGTGTGCCTCTGGTCTCGTAGGTAAGGCACTTTGTTTGTCCATGACTCAAACCATGTGAGAGGTGAACTGATGGCTTACACACTCGTCAGATACAGCAATATGACTTTTATAAATGTGAACAGCAGTTTGAGAAACAATGTGGCAAAGGAGTGTGTACAACAGTTGGCATCATTGTTTTCTTTTTTCTTTTAAACATTTTTCATCTCTTTCCTTTTTCAATAATATATGTACAACTATCTTCAGCTCCACAAGATGACACACGGAGGGCTGGGTGAATCGTATGTGACCTCCATGTGATGTGTCAGCTTCTGGGCTCACCTGGTAGTGCTCTCTCTGGAGTGGACAGTCCCTTGTAGGTGGTGGGGGAGCTCCACTCCCGGCCAGGGTCTGGCTCTGGAGACAGTGAGAGGAGCAGCAGTGTTCCTGCATCTGAGGAGCAGACTGAACACAGGTCTTCAGAGGAGAAGTTGAGGCTGCCCAACTTGGCCAAAGAGTTGGACCTCTTCAGCCTCGAGGGTACAGTCAGACCCGCAAGCCTCATGCGGGTCTCGATTTCCTGCGCCCTCTGGCGAACAAGGCCGGGTTTCCCCCTGACGCTGCGCAGACTGTCAGTGCTCGAGCTGCGTGTTAGGGTGGAGCCATGAGGTGAGGAGGTAGGAGTGAGCAGCCCAGATCCCACCACGCCCAACAAGGCTTCATTGGTCAGTGGCATCACCAGTGGCTCTAACCTCACTTGGCATGGTGTCGAGGACTTAATGAAGTCTCCAGTAAAGCTGGAGAATTCCTCTCCCTCTTCAGTGCAAAGGGGGCTCTTCTTGGACTTTTGGCATGCGTGCAAAGGCTTCAGAGAGTGCGGGCAATCTTGTGACGAACCTGAAAGTTTCTCCAGTCTCTCTGCACAACGGCGGACCAGCCCAGATCTCCCCAGCTGTGAAAGGGTCTCCTGCGGTTGGCCAAGGAAACAAGCCACTGCAGACGTCGCCTCCTCAAAATTCATTCTCACCAGCTCAGGAAGAGGCTCCGCAGACCAACTTTTGTCAGGCTCAGTATTTCCTTCCAGCAAAACACCACTGTCATCAGGATTCGGGGATTCTTCTGGCTGCTCCTCTCTGTCGATTAGAGCTGTGGGTGTGGAAGTGGCACAGTTGGCACAGTCACACAGAGGGTCACAGGAGTGCGACAGCCCCACTGAAGACGCAAGGCCTTCAGAGGAGGTACGGGACTGTGGGAATGAAGCACTTGACGCTTGAGGAGGACTGGGTTTAAGGCAAAGCGTAGAGGTCGGGGTTGCAGATCCTACTTTCTGAAGGGACTTCGATTCTAGCCATGACGGTGTAGAAGAATCAGCAGGAGGGAGGATGGAGGAAGGTTTTCCCTAAATAAACGGGGGAAAAATAACAATTAAAAATAAAGATTTGTTTCTGCAATTTGGACTTGTGGAACTGTATCTTTAAATAAAGATTATTGACACTTACATTGTGGTTATATGAAGAGCTCAAATGGTTGTTGTTATTGGAATTTTCATTGAGGGTCGCCAAGTCCATGCCATCCTCTCCTCTGCCTCCTCCCCCGCCCCCTCCATCATCTGGCTGCATCAGCACCTCCATCTCTGCCTCCTCCTTTTGCACCTCCTCCTCATCCTCCTCCTCCACTGTGCTGAACTCCAGCCTCAGACGCAGCTCCTCCAGGGGCTCAGGGCAACGACTACACGTCTGCGCAGCGGTTCCTTCTGCCGTTGGCCCAAAGTGAGGGAGAGGCAGGGCTTCACGCCCATCAAAGGCCTCGTCGTCCAGCAGCGCGTCTCGCTCAACGTCCTCGATTTCTATAAAGACCTTTTCCATGCCGAGAAGCGGGGGGCCACGCACGGGCGTCGACGGTTCGCTGTCAAGCGCCGAGTCAGAGAGCCGGCGGAAATAGTAGTTGTTGTAGGCGGGGTCAATATCCAGTGAAACAGTCCTGCATGGGGAGGGGCATGCTGCACCTTTATCAGACAGTGCCTCATCACAGCAGGGAGACATGCCTGGCTCAGGGGTCAGGTGACCTCTGGCCTCGCCTTCACAGCACTGAGCCTGCTGTCCTTCCGACATCTCACAGTCTGCATCTGGATGCCACAGTTTGTTGTGCCGCTGTTTGCTGGAATCAAACACAGAAAAACGAGAGCTCAGACAGAGAAAAGAGGAAACTTCTTTCACACAAAAATGAGCAGGTCTGAGGTCTTTTTTAACCCGGGTGGGTTGAAATAAAATTCCTGAAATAAAAAATAACACCACAAACATTCATTGATAAGTGATCGGCTTATTTGTGCATGTTGGACTTTGCATCACGGCAAAAAATGAAGCAGATGAAGACAAAATCAGTGTGTTCATCTGGGTGTTCCATTTCCTGATCAGAGCCAAAGCCAATAAAAATCTGTGTAAACTGCAGAGTCATTGGTCCTGGGAGTGAACGCCGAAACCAAGGTTTCAATGGGTTTTTAACGAGTGGGAATGGGGTATAAACAACACACCAAGAGTGGAGCTGTACCTGGCGTCCAGGATGCCCTCGTACTCTGCCAGCTGTCTCATGAAACCTGAGTTTGGTCGTGTGATGCTCCTCTTTTGCTTGACAAAGTTGTACGCCTTCTCCAGTGACCAGCCGAACTCCTTCATGGCGTAAGCGATGACAGTCGACGCAGATCGACTGACACCCATCTTGCAGTGAACTAGACATTTGGACTGATTCTTTCTGTGGGTAAGAAGAATTAAACACAATCAAAATACTTCACTATTAAATTAGATTTTGTCAAACACATCATGGATAAATCCCTCCATTACTGAGTTATCATCTGCCGTAATCAGATCTCCTATATCACATGTTAAGATCTCAACAATTTGAGTATCCACAATCACAAACAAAGTCTCCTGTGATAAGATATGTTTGTAGTTAATAGATAAATCCATGAGCACTCCTCCACTTAGACTCACTTTGCTTTAACAATAAAGTTGTACGTGTCATTCCAGTGAGCCAGAAGGTCAGTGGCCTCCTCATCGTAGACACGTATGTTGTGATAACTGAATGTCCCTGGAAAGAAGTTGTCTATCTCCCGTGTAACGTTGAGGATATAGCCCACCCTGGGAAGGAAAGATAAAGTTAACACATCAACAACATTCTTCCTCGCTCAAATCAAAATAAAAAATATGTTTTTGCGAGGGGCTTATCTTAGCTCCTCCATGGTAGAAAACAAATCACCCAGTCTCTTGCAGCTCCTCCAAATTAGACGCATTCCACTCAGAGCCCTGAAAACAAATGAAAGAGAATACAGTTTGGACTCAGTGGTTTTATTTTCAAATCTGTGTAAAACTGTTCTTCCTCCAAAAACAATGATGTCACAGGAAGGATGACTCAAACCAAACTAAAATCAATTCTAAAACAGTCAGGAACCAGTGAAGAGCAGCCAGGACTGGACTGATGTGAAAATTAAAACCAGTAAGAATGAGTAGCTTTTATTTATTGATTGTGATGTATGCAGATGAATTTCCCAAAGGGGGAATATAAAGTGTATTGCATTATATCGTATTATAGTCTTGTGTTAGACTGTAAAAGAAACTTTATCAACACAAACAACACAAATGTTGACAGGTGTTTTTGTGAGCAGTATCAGTTGTCCTTACCAGGTAGACGTGGTCAAAGATGAGAGTGGCTTTGTCCATCTGGCCCAGGATCAGCAGCATCTCATTGTCAATGAACTCTTTGTACTCCTTCAGGTTGCAGTTCATATTTTGCTCCAACTCTGTACGAATCTGGAAAAGCATGATTTGAATGTGGATTATTTATTTTTTGTTGTGGGTGTGTTTTGTGTATGACATACTAACACAATAACTACAGTGTTCTTCAGCAGTTAGCTGTGGAGCGACAGGTCAAATGTACCTGTTTGCAGGTGACGTTCTCCAGATCCTGGCATGTCATGATGCTTCTGAGTTTGGCTTTAATAAGGCACTCTGTCCTCTCTCTCTCTGAAGGCCTGAGAAAGACCACACTATCGTCAGTTGTCTGTCAACAACAGCTGCTCATAAACTGGTTTACTAAGAAAAGGTGTAAGAGTGATTCGTTTCTGTGTTTCATGAGGAAGCTGTTTAAAATGTAGTGAGAGTGATTACTGACTTGTCCACAAACATGGTGGGCGAGTCTGGCCGAGTGGTTTCCAAGTCTTTCATGGCGTTCCACTCGTTGATGCAGCTCTGCTCCGAAGCGATGCAGCTCTCATAGTAGCCCATCCAGGTGAGAGCCATTCCCCCAGGGAAGTAGTTACACCTGCGTGACACCTCACAGGCTTTGTGCAGCACCTGCAGAGCTGACCTAAATGGTAGATTAAAATTAAATAAAGATATTACAGGTTAAAGGTATAAGTAAAAACTTAAACTTGATTTAATGAGCAACTGTACTACAGAACTACTATTAGATTTGTAGATATAGCAATGACATAGTTATTTCTCAATCTTGTTAGAATACAACCAGAAAATACAGGAAATGTGTAAATAAAACTAAAAACTATGTGTAACTAAAACTAAAAACTAAACAAAACGGAGACTATTGTTCAAGCGACTTTCCCTTACTCTTGAATAACAGCAGAAACCCGACTAATTCAAAACACCTGTATTTATTTATGTGAAAAAAATGGCTATTATCCAGGACAGGCTTAAGCATTGCATGCACATGTTATGTGTGTTTAAGTCATTGGAATCTTGCTAATATACTAAAACCACCTTTCAGTTACATCTATCCATTCAAAATGCCAAAGATCACAGTATTTGACAGATATTAAATTATAATTTTGCATCAGAAAGACCACTCTCAAAGGGAAAAATATTGATTTAAACTATTCAACCTGCATTTCCTTCCAATATTTAGAAAGAAAAACAGTGTCCAAACCTGAATATTATAGTAGTAGTATAGTAGAGGGGAAATTAAGGATTATTTCCTCGATTAATCCAGTATTTGTTTGGTCCATAAAATGTCAGAAAATGTGGATTGGTATTTCCCAAACTTTGAAATGATGATGTTCTAATCCATGTCTCGTTTTGTCCACAAACCAAAACTTTTCAGTTCTAATGATTTCTTTGTCTAATGGAGCAATGAAAGCAGAACATATTCACATTTAAGAAGCTGAAAAATCAGAAAGCTTGTTTTAATTATCAAATTAAGATTCATCTGAAAAATTGTTGCAGCCCTATTACAGAGAAAATATGGGATTGACAGCGGGGGAAATAAAAGAAAGCCCAAATACAAAAACTCTAGGAAGTCCTGAAAGAACTGTGCTGTAAGACGTTACTGGAGAAAACTTCAATATGATCTCCCCAAATGCCATTTTGTTTTTAAATCATGAGAAAAACAATCAAAAAGGACTCGCATTTATAATCTGGATTCATGCTGTTCCATATTCATGCCAGCAGGTGGCAGAATGAATTGGCACTGCCTCAACCTGATGTCTCACTGCAGCAGTGCGTGTGTCTGTCCAGAGATTTATTATAGTGTGTCATGAAGCTACAGTGCTGTAAACAGCCACTGTGGCTCCAGAGGTTGTTAATTGCTCACCACATAGCTTGCACCGACACGGGTTTGAAGACGTGAGTCCGACCAGCCGTGTTCACTGTAAAACCCCTGAGGAGCAAAACAAAACAGATGGTCACTTATTGAGCTGCAGCAACACGGAGCAACAGTACATGTGTATCAACTAACTTCACTCCCAATGATGAACAGTGGAGATGAAGTGTTGTTTAAGAAACGGAGATGTGTCCGTGGGTTTAATATTGCAGCTGTGTACACTCTCCTGACAAAAGTACAGGGGGAAAAAAAAACAAAAAAAAACCCCAACTCACCCATCTCCATCCAGGTGGATCTTGGTATCACTCCACAGAGGTAGCACCATGCCGATTGAACAGCTTTTGCTGGCAGGATGAAAATAAGAATGAAAAAAAACAAAAAACAGAAGAAAACAAACTACTACTCACTGGAATGCTTAAAGTGTAAAATCAGATTTTCCAGATTAAAATGGACTGCCTTACAATGGCTACATTCCAGGATGAGTCTGTGCAAAATTGAAGAGAGGAGGAGATAATGTTTTGAATATGTTACAGTATTAAATCTAGACCAGTGAAAGATCATTACATATAAATAAATAAGTTTTTAATTTCCAGTTTTGTAATTTAAGTTCAAAATTGCTGTAAAATATGTAAGACAGATTTCAAGAAATACTTATAAGGCATAATACTAAGTCATAGCGTTTAAAATTGTATGTGTATTTCAGTATTTGCTCTCTGTGTTGATTTGTTCATTATAATTCATAAATTGTGATTTATGGTGATGGATAATTACGCACTTTGCTTGATGCTCAATCTTTCAAATATGACATGGAGTCCAGCTGTAATAATCATATGCATGTGATGAATGATATGCAAGTTCAATAATAAAGTGAAGTGGACTGATTATTAATCTGCACTGAATTTTTGTGCCCCCATGTTCACATGAAAACAATAATATATATATATGGGAATTATTGATCCTGGTCTTGTGTGTCGATCAGAGTCATGATATAAGTTTTGGGTTTGGAGATTTCCAAGTGGCCCTGACACACTTAACAAGTTTAGAAATGGCTGGTCTTGTCAGATGCCCTTCAGAATATAAATCATGTGTGATAATGCATACAGCAGCCCCAGTACGAATTATTAATGAACCAACAGGCATAGAGAACAGATTAAAAATCCTGAACACATCGGGTTATTTCATACCAGTCTTTGCTTGTAAAGTCGATTCCCAGAAGGATGTTCTCCTCCGTGTCCTGTCGCCCACTGGTGTACACCACCACCATGTACCGCACGCGGTCTGACCACGCACTCTCCAGCCGCACCGCCTGCAAAGAGAACAGACATTTGAAGGCACTATGTCACATAAATTCTGTAATGTGATGACTTTTTAAGATTTTCTTGTTTGAACCGGTTCAAAAATGTATGGACTTAAAACCACTGTTAATTTAAATAACTCAAATAACAAACAACCTTTACACAAGAGAAAAACTGAGTTCCCAAAACAGAAAATGCTCACATGTCACTGACACCCCATGAGGTTTAAGGCGTTATTATTGGCATTTTCATCTTGAAAGTTATTCCAACAAAGTTTTTCAGCACACTGGGTATAAATCGAGCATCCCGTTCTGCACATTCCCTCCAATATTTGACATTCCCTAAGTGTTATAAAAATTCTCATATTTATTTTCCGAGAGAATTCTCTCGAGTATTTTGAGTGCGTTGTTTTAAAGATTTGTTTACATGTTTCTGTCCAGCCCTCATCCAAGCGTATTGTTCCCAGTGCCTGCTCCCATTTTTCATTAATGTTAACCACATTGTTTCCACATTTCCCTGTAGAATTTTGAGATTTTTCCATTGTCGATTTTTCTCTTTTCTCCCAATAATTTATGGCTTCTTTGGTTCCGTTTGTCTCGATTGCTTCGAATTTAGGAGTTTATTAATGCTGCATATTTTTTGTGACTTTTTGACTGACAATTGAAATGGAGAATTTCTGTAAATGTGGTTGATGACAGACTTTTGTTTTACATAACTGGGTGTTTCCAAAGTAGCACCAATCAGCGGTCAAAAGCCACTTCTCCAAAAGACGACTTCTCACTCCTGAATAATGCTGCAGCCGTAAATCTGGTGATACAAACTGGACACGACAGCATGTGGGATCTTTTTTTTTGTTTGTTGGTTTGATACAAAATTGATGTAACAGGGTAACCAGGTCCTCGGGGTGAGAGTGTACAGAGCCAGTAAACACAAAGTGCCTCTCACCAGCACATACACACCATGGAAACATTTGGTAATGCTCTCCTGAGCTAATAATTACACTGAGCAAATAAGTATCTTAAGTACACAATAAAATGTATTCTGGAAGGGTTTGCTGTGCCAGGTTGTTAGCCGTGGTCTTTACGAGTGTGTGTATGTGTAAGTGCATATTTTTGTTTTCATCTCTCTTACCAGTTTTATTCTGTCCTCTGAGCGAAGAATGTTAATCATCACCTGCAGGTGTTGAGGTAAGTCACCTGTTGAGAGAGATCATATAGAAGATTGTTTGGAATCAGACAGTGGTAAAGCATGGGCATAAATATTTTTATTCAAAAGAAGATAAATTCTATTTTATAATGAAAACACAGAGTGATAATATTATTGAGTATGATACATACTGCTAGGGCTGCAACTAACGATTATTTTCATAATCAATTAATTCTTTTCTTGATTAATCGAGTACTTGTTTGGTTCGTAAAATGTCAGAAAATGTTGATTCGTGTTTATCAAACCTGGAAATTATGATATCGAACTGAAAATATTTGATTATTAATTTAGTAATTGAATAATAACTGCAGCCCTATGCTCAAGACAAAACTATCTTAATGAATCAAAGGCATTTTTGTCATCTATTACAGGTACAATTCAGCTACACTGCTCACAAGTGTTAAGTAGAGCATTCAATTGAACTTGTCTTGGTCCATTTTATATTTGTCAGTGCTTCCTTTGCCAAGACATGTGAGAGGAGTTGGATAATAAAACAGGGCCAACAGAAGAAGAAATAGAAGATGTCCATACATTTGTTTCTATTTAAAAGTTATACACTTTTAAAGCAATGTGCCACTCATTACTTGGTATCATTTGTGGGTCAGATTGAAAAACCAGGATTCAGAAACCAAACCACTAAAGAAAAACATGAATTTTATGTCAAGCTTATTAAGGATCAAAGAAAAATGAAAATGGAGACAAATCCGTATGAATGTCATGCTAAACTTTCCAACTTTAATCAAAAAAGAATGGTTCTGTGACAACCACCTGACATTATAATAATGTGTCAAGTCACACACAAAAACATAAATATTCACTATCTACAGACAATTATGCACCATGAGTTCAACAAACCTTAATTAAAATCAATGGGTCTCAGAAATGAAATAAGCTATGTACTACAACATTTGCTTTATCTTCTATTTTACTATAAATGGGACCAACATTTAAAAGCCAACATAGAAACTGACTTATTTTTTGCTATCCGTTATCAGCTGAGTCACCTTACTATGGTCAGTCAAGAGAATACAGGTTTTTAGACACTTCTGCAACGGTTTACATCTCCAAACCAGGAGGGTTATATGTCTGCACACATTTTTAAACTTGCAAAACTTGGATGATTACCATAAAATCTTAAAATCACTTGTAGTATTGCATTGGGTCCTTTATCAAACACAAAATGCACCTCCCTGACTATTTCTTCGCCTCCCCCCCCAAAAGCCACAGTAACCTGGAAATGACACAACTATTTCTCCAGTCAAATGTTTTTGACAAAGAAAAGCCGGAGCAGCAAATATGGGTTACCTGACAAAGTGGCTAGTTAAATCACCTAAGCTGCCAACCACAACCATGACTTGCCAAATGACTTGGCAGCATGTTGGGTTACTGGCTGGTGCTGAATTCACATCATGCAGGTGGCCGGTCAGGTCAGCTTCATGTCTTTCAAGCAAATGAATAGTCTCTTTTAACTTTGACATTTTGAAACAGCTGCCGTTAAAGGCAATAAAGCAAATCATGGTGATCTAACAACATTAAATTAATCAGACACTTCATCTGTAAAATAAAGTCAAATTATTTGCTGGTAATATTCATTCATTAGTTCATAATTCATACATTATTTATTACATGGAAGGTGAAGTTTGTTTTACTTCACCTTCCATGACTAATGTTATTACAGTTAGAAAAAAGAGAACACACAGCAATGCAGTCAGTAAAGCCCTTATTTAATTGTCAACAGAAGTTCTGCCCACAGTTGTACCATGTGTTGGATTTAAGCACTAATCTGCCTTAGCTATATGTCTAGAACATGCTTATCAACAAGGCAGCCTTCACCCTCCTCACCTCAGCTACACACATCTGCTGCAGTGCAAGCAACAGCAACAAAAAACTGGGCCAGAAATGACACAAGATGATGTTTGGGGGCATTTTAGGGTAAATGATGTGTGGATCGCAGCAAGCTGTGTTTTCTTTCTCACCTGCATGTTTGTGGTGAGGATGTGCTTTCTGGCCTTGGTGACCGCTTCCCTGCTGCAGGAAAAGAGCAGCACCCTTCACCATGAAGAAGCTCTCACTCAGGCTGCAAAACATACAAAACAGAGAGGAGTTACAATTACAGAAACGCAGACGCAATACAAACAGCACAATTAAGCAGATTAGTCCCAGCTTGTTCACATGACAGACACAAGACAAAGTAATATTCCACAGGACACTTCAGTTATGGGTGCAGTTGATGATGAGATGAGCATAAACTAAAGAAAGCCCCAGCAAGTCCACATCTGGATCACCATCAAAGTTTATTCATTTCTTCCTTGACTCCTAACCAACAACACCATTCAATTCTGTCCAATATTTTTAAGTTATGCTGCTCTCAAACAGACAAACGTAGAAACAAGAAACATGAACTCCTTGGCAGGGGTAATCAAGGTTGTCTACAGCTGATGAACAGCTGAGTGGAAATGTCCAGGCACAACATTACAGAGGCAGACCTAAGGTCTGCAGCAACCCTGAATCAAGCTCTGATCCCAAATGCTTATCTGTCTTTGTTTCCATTGTATGGCTTGCACTCAGAGCTGACTCGGTGTAATGAAACACATACCTAAATAATTGACCAAACGGCTGTGGTTTGTTTGTGATGCTCTACTTTCACTGTGACCAAACAGCAGCAATTATCAGTTCACAGGGTTCACACCTGCCTGCAAAAAGTCCCAACGACTTCAGGTTACGGTTTGCAGCCAACAACAGATGACATAAGCCAAGGAGAAGGAGGTGAGGTGTTTCCTCCAGGCTACATTCAATGATTTCACTGGAAGACCATGCGAACGCGTTCATAAATCTACCTGACAGTGGGGCGGGACACATGTACAATGTACTGTGTGTGTGCAGTCAAGTGAAATTGTCATTAAAAAGCACAGAAAGTGACAGCAACAAAAATGGTTGAACAGATGCAAAAGATAATCAGATATCTAAATGAAGAAATCACCGCACTAGTTGTTGTCAGTTAAGTAAAGAGTAAAAAATCATATAAAGACACGCATAGGAGAAAAAACACCAACAGTATCAGCAGCTGGAAGAGTTCTGTGGTACTGCTGGTATAATGGTTTTCCATTATTGTGACAGGGATTCCATTCCCAGGCAGTGCAGTGCATTTACTTTGCAAATAATGTCCCTATAGTGGGAGCAATAAATTCTTCTCCTTAACATCATGATAGATATGCACAGATAACGGGAAAAGGTGAAATTGGTACTTAAGACAAGTGATAACTAGGGATAACTAACAATTATGAAAATAATTGTCAGTTGCAGCCCTGACGTGATCAGAGTGGAGCTGAGGAATTTGGGCGTAGAAAATTGAATAACTAATCAATAAAATAATGATAAATTAAATAATTATAATCAGAGTCACCTTATCTGTCGCTCCATCTTAATCTAATGTGACTATACCAGTGTGTGAAGTATATGTGAGGAAGAGGAGGATGATGAGAGAGAGCAAATTATCTTATTGGGAATGAATCTGCCTCCTGTGAAAAGTGCGTAGCTGACTTTGCTCGACCTATTTACACCACTGTATTTTAACGTTGTTGATAATGGTGTTACTCCGGCAGCTTAGTATTTTCTCAAGTGGTACTTGTTATAAAAAGTTTGAGAACCACTGATTTAAATTACATCAAAGACTAATAGTTCATACGCGGCTCTAGTTGATCACATTTTGAAAACCTACACACAAAAAGCAGAGCTCGGCTAAAGAGATGTTTTTTATGGGAACAATGAACGTTGTTTGTGCACCTCACAAAAAACTCTCTCCACCCCCAGCGCTGCAGAAACAAAGTTCTTCAGTGACTAAGCAGCATGGGGGTGGACACTTCTCAAGAAGAGCTTCTGTCTCACTTTGAAAGATTTTTGTTCCAGTACATACTCTGTTTGAGATTTATGAGGCTATCAGGCCGGTCTAATGTCAGCGAATGGTGGATGTACGACACAAGAAAGAGTGATAATGCCAAGAGCAACTACTGCAAATCCCTGCTGCTCAAATTCCCCATTTGAACTAGCAACCCAACTTTAAGCTCTTTGATACCTGATAGCTTCCTAGACAAAAAAAACTATGTAATGGGACACTTTTGAAAACTGAGAGTGTGTAAACTTGTCCTTATCTGTATATCAAGAGCGGTCACACAGCTTCACAGATCTTACTCAGACATCCCAATAAAACTGTCTTAGCCCTACTATCAGTTTCTCCACAAACACTAGGCCTAAAAAAACATCTAGTATCAAAGAAACAAACAGAAAGTATGACAGAAAAGCCTGCCAGATAGTCAGAGGCATCCTTTATAGAGAGACAAGGAATGCCAAAACATCAGTTCACAGAAATATCACTAACACCATCATGTGTGAACTGCAGAGTGTCAGCTGTATGTGTGAATGGTAACTAGCTCTGATTGTCCTCAAATCATCTGTATAATTTCAGGTCAGAGAGCATAAAGTGACATTATGGTAACTGCTGCAAAATCACCCTGCCAACATTCACAATCTTGCTAAATAAAATAAAATAGCAAATAACCATTTAGCTAAGAACGAGATGAACCGTGAGCTCAAAATTCATCACAGTTTAAAGTAGCCCCACTTTTTAAAGATGATCTTAGACTCACATGCGGTTTATCTGACTCTGCGTCAGCACAGCGTTTTCCACAAAATAAGGTAACATCTTCATCACAGCCTCTTTGATGGGTTCTACAACCAGATGCATCCTGCGGACTGAAACAAAGCCTTGGCTTCGCGGGTATGAGCTACCACCTCTTCATCCTCCTCCAGACAGGACCAGAATGTGTAAGAAGTGGAGCAGCTTCAGGCGTTGGCCTGCCACTTTTGAGTGACAGACTGACTGACAGTCTGTACTCATCTGTGCTGCTCAGTGAAGAAGAACCGTCTGTTCAGATGCCACTCCCTCTGCCACCTCCCCCTCCTCCTTCATCTGAGCGTCTGTGAGTGCGAGTCAGAGTCAGACTCCTGCCTGAAGGGACGTAGTGCAGCCTCCACCCGCAGCTTCAGGCAAACACAACTGTGCTTGTCTCTCCTTGTCTCTTAATCTGCTTTGTCTGTGCGACACAGGGCTGAAATTGCAATTGTACTACATGTAATGCTTTGATTAGGAGTTTTACAATTTAATTCTCACATGAAATGTAAAATAAATAAATAAAAAAAATGATGATGTAATTATTGCTGGGGACTGTACCATGTTCCCTTACACCTGGGTAATATGACGGAAGGCTGGGACGTCTCTGAAACACCATAAAGCTTCCAACAATAATTTTCATAATCAATTAATCTGTCGATTTTCCACACCTGAGAATGATGATGTGCTCAAATGTCTAGTTTTGTCCATAATCCAAAGTTAAAGTTTTAATTTCTGAACAAAGAATCCAGAATATATTATATATATTTAACAAAAAAATCAAGCCAATCTCAAATTGAAGATTTCATGTCTGTCTGTATTTACTCAGTGATTCATTCACTTTCCTCCCTCATCAGGTGGTGTGACTCATATCAAAGTGAACAACAGGTTTCGTCTTTATATAGAAACCATCTTTCTTAAACAGAGAGTGCCACTTTCTCTGTCTTCCTGGGGAAAAGCAAGACCCGTTGCACGATTGGAGGAAGAAACAAAAAAAAAAGAGAGGTTGGAAGAGACATTTTTGGCACAAACTCTTCTAAGGGGGTGTCTCCATGTGCATGCCACCATGGGGGTCAACAGCATCCAAATCCAAGGTAGTGCCTCCAGGGAGCTTAATACTTGGGCCAAGCATGGGTGGAAAGGGCAGTGAGAACTGGCCATCTCCCAAATCAGCCGAATCTCATTATAGCCAGGCTTATAAGAGAGGGATTATCTTGTCTCCCTCTCTTTCTCCTCCAAGTGGCCAGCACTGGCTGTCACTCTCAAACAAGGACCTCAAAGAAATAACAATGTAATTATTAGAGAGTGCAATACCATGTTAGGGATAAAGTATCATTTAAAATTGCAGTGAGCTGTGTTCCTCAGTGTGGCAGTGTTTTGATCTCAGGTCAACAGGTGACATTCCAGTGCTGTAAACAGGAGCAAACAGGTCAGAGGATGACTGAAAACACACAGAAAATAAATGTTCTGCTTTAAAAAAAAACAGTTGTTCAGCAGTTTGATGGGATAAATACTCCCTGTCCCCAACTACCCCTGTGCTGCTGGTGTATACACACAAATACTCCCTCAGTCAGGTCTGATAGTAACAGCAAAAATTAACCATGGAAAAATACAACGATAATAAATCCATTCAAAAACAGCAGAAGAAATTGTGCTTGCAGCCCTACACGTTGGTATGTTTAGGTACAGGACAAACAATGATTTCCTTTCTCACTCTCTCACTAAGCAATGAAACCCACCACAAGCTCACAAAAAAATAGCATGACACTGTTAATATGGGTGGATTTGCTGACAGACATGAACGATAGCTCTGGGCTCTAAGGCGTCTGCAACACCTGGTCATGGGCAGATACTGCGCTCCACATGTTGACTGATATCATTTCTGTTCCAGGTAGAAACTTGGAAAGCTCAGGTGATATGGACTTAAAATAATATTGCAGTATATTTTGACTTGTATATCCTGGTTATTGTTTTATAATGTGACCTAAGGTCACACTTGTGACCCCACCTTTCGCCCCATGCCAGCCCTCCTGCGACCCTCATGTGGAGGATAAAGTAGAAGATAATGAGTGAGGCAGAAAAAATGGCATGACACCATGTTAAAGTAAAGTTTGCTGCTGTAACAGTAGCCAGATGGAGATGGTTGGGGCCAAACAGGACCAGATGTTCTCTAAGCCACAACTGAATTATGAGTTCCACCAGTTTTTGATTGAGGTGCACTCCATTATACTAAGAGGGACTCACTACAAAAGGCCCCCTTCACACCTGCAATTGGATAGTGCCTGACCACATGTAAGTACAGGTGTAAATACACCCACGATGCATTGAGGAAGGATTGTTATCTGATCTGCAACACCACTTTGGGAGGTGGTCGGAGAAGTGCAATGCATCACCAGTGCGTCTCCGCTCCACCTACAACTACCTGAACAGAAACATGTAATCGAGCACAGCTAACGTGAAACGGCGACAAAACTGCACAGTCTCCTCTGCTTTTCACAATTTTCTGCTTGTCGAGTGTTTAACAAGTCACAAGGTAAAAAGTCTCTTCTTGGGGCTGCCAGTTGCACAATGTTGGCATTTTCTCAGTTACACCACTGAAAAGAGGTAGAGCGAGGGGGGTGGGGGGTGGCAGTACAGGAAGGAACAAATATCCTCAGTTGTCAGTGGAGACATGGACAGCCTGAGCAGGACAAACACAACATCATCATGTGACTGAGGGAAAAAAAACGTGTGGACAGAGCAATCCATGCAAATTTAAAATTCAAATCCAACATTTATATTACTACCCATCTTTAAATTTTGTTTGAGTTTAAGTTTTGTTTGCGTTTAAAAGAACTGATCTTACCCCAGTACTGAATCCTGCCTCCTCATTCCAAACACTGCACACACTGCATCTATGTGCAACATTCACACACATTTCTCCCAATGTGTGCAATTTCACAAGATGAAATCACTCTTGGTTTTAAGCCATCAACCACTGCACGATGTTTATACTGCCTACACTCAACCCTCCGGGCTTGTCATCGTTATCAAGGTCGGTCTGGAACAGCAAGCACCAATACTTCCAATTGGCATTTATGTAGCTATCTGTAAACAGATGTAACCATCTATCAGGTGTACTACATCAGTATAACCTCATTAAAAAAAGAAACATCATCGGTCAAATAAAAGATGACTTAATGTGCCATAATATTAAACAACATGAATTAACAAGCAATTTGATGACATAACTTGGATTACCAGCCCCTGAAAAATGGGAACTATCTAATGCAAGACAGGACTTGCTTTATAGTGCATAGATCTCAGATGCACACACACACAGTTTCTTAATAAAAGGTACAAAGTCACGTTTTTAGTTCTTCCTCTGTCATAATACCTGCCACAGGTTCTTTCATGGTACATTTGCTGCAGCTTTTAAAACAAAACTGTCTTTATAAGGTTTAAACTAAGGACGAGCATGAATATTCTATCATTTGGATTAGTGGTTAACACTCTTGCCTTTACCCCGGGTTCACGACCCAGTCATAACAAGGGCCTTTCTGCACGGAGTTTGCATGTTCTCCTGGTGTGTGCGCGTTTCTGTCGGTTCTCTATTTCCGCCCACAGTCCAAAAATGCAGATATGGGGATTAGGAAAATTGGACACTCTAATTCGGTGTTGTTAGTTGAATGTCCCTGTGGACTGGACTGGGGACCATTTTATTAATAATTGAAGTGATTAAAACAAAATCACTCAACTACCTGATTAAGGTGGCAGCAGCAGCAAGCATTTAGTTAGTGAATTGCAGCAGGTTTGCAGAAGTGATGAAATTTACTGGGGTCATTGAATACATCACATTAGTTGCTCTTCTTAGCTCAACAGGATGTGAACCTTGCATTACTCTCACTAGCTCTCATGCAATGGAGTTTGTTGTCGTTTGTCTTTTCATTTATTATTATAAGTTGGGGTTTTTTCTTAGTGTGTGTATAAATTGGAGTCCTGAAAGAGGACTCCAATTTAATCAGCAAATACTTGCTGTACATAACAATCAAGTATCTAGCTTTCTGCCCATCCATACAATACAAGAACATTAAATGCATTTAATAAAAAAAGCAAAGTAAAAGTGACTCAAGTGATTCACAGCTGAAAAGCAAAGTTATCAATAAGTGTTCCTTCAAAAATACAGAAACACCTGCCCTGTGTTTCCCTATTGCCAAGACTGTTGCATCCCAACATAGTCTGGTTTGTCCTTCCACTGTTTCAAAAATAATACACTTTTTTATTACACTTCTCATGACAACATAGAACATGTGTAACTTTGCTTTATGTCGCTGCTTCACTGTAGAGCTCTGCGCATAACATGAGAGACTACTGGAAATACAGTGCTTTCCTACAGTTGTTTATTAGGAATTGATGAGTCTGCCAACAAGACAGACAGACAGGTGTTTTATTACACGGACACTCAGTCGTTAAAGCCAGCCAGTTTGCCTCAAATCCAGATTTCAGTTAATGACTCAAAGACAGATGGAACCACTCAGTGAACACCTGTGTATAAAATCAAACCTGATTTATCTTGCACCATGCAACTGAGGGATTAAACTTAAAATAAACGTACCTCTGATTTGTTCGCCGTTCATCTTCACTTCCAAAATCCTGCAATATAAATAACACGGAAAATATTAGACCACATTGCATCCATTTTATTGTAGTATCAACAAGTATTCTCAGCCTGTCATCATACACTGTGAGAACCTGTCTATGTTATAAACTTTGATAAATGAAATTGACTAGATACTCCATAAAAAGGAGACACCACACCGTGTTAATGTTTAAGAATCAAATGTAAATATTATAATTCTTTCAATGCACAATTACAAGACACTTAATCTTAATGTTGGCAATGTACATTCCACTTATTAAATATCAGTCAAAGCAGCAAGAGAAGCTTGTAAGCTGTGTGAGAAATTTCAACAACATTAGAAGAAAGCATAGATATGCTTAACTCCATATATGTTAATGCAGTCTGTGATCAATTACATGGCAAGAAAATAACCACAATAGTGTTTGGAGGGGGTGATGGCAAGACTGCAAAGCAAAATGCAAGTATGGTAGAATTAATGGAAAGGTCAACTGATGTCTGTTTTTGCAACAAAATACAACTGATATCAATCGTGCTTGATACTTATGGAGACCCCCATCCATTTATACATGATTAGGTTTTTCTAAAATTAAGCCCCCTGTGACCCATTTATAAGGAAATCCAAATCTGTGTTTAAATACAAAGTGCTGGAAATGTTCCTAAATATTTAATACTTGACATGGGATTCATGTGTATGGGCTTATGTATTAATGTTTACGAGCAGGTTTAATAAATTAGGAACCAAATATCTGTTTTGCCTTTGAAATAAAAATAAATAAACCGAAAAGGTTAATTTAAAAACCAAAAGTTAGGGAAGGGAAAGTTAAATGACATTGTTCATTGAAACAACGGACAGAAAAGTTTAAGGGATGTCAGGGATGATTTGACATACGCCAATGTACAGCTGAAACAACAAAACGATGGAGGGTACCATTTCTACAAAGAACATAACAAAACCTTTAACTTCAAGGTGCAATAATGCATTAGATGTATTAGGTGAAATCTTATAAATGTACTACCTTGTGTTTGCATGTGATAAATCCCTGTTTACAACTACTCTCCTCTCCCTTTTCCTACAGTAGTATTCACCACACCCACCCCTCAGTACATGACATCATAGCTGCAGTAGCTTCTTGCCAGCTTTATCCATTACACCTCACTATAACGCTGCTGGACTACACCACCTGCACTAGGACAATTAAGGACAGTGGCAAAACCAATCAGACAGCAAAAAATAAAAATAAAATTTAACATAATAATAATAATAATAATACGAAGGAGAAGAAGAAGAAGCATTTTCTTTGCAATAAGCAACTATGTTGTAGTGACCTTTAACTGTAGCATAGTTTGTTTTGCCTGAAAACAGCTGGAGCTCATACACTTATGGTTGTAAATACATGCAATGGTGGATGTCAACCCTGGTTTCTCTGATGTGGTTACACAGCAGAAAAAGATACTTTACTGTTTCTAGCTTGTGGTTAGCGCCCCCATCTGGCAACTGGTGTACTTAAAGGTGTAAAAAAAGCAGGAAGGAAGTTATATTTGAGTAAATGTAGCAGCATGTGACATATGAATAATGACATTTTTTGTACCCTGTGACATTTAATAAATAAGTTAATTAATGAATACATTTTAAAAAGCTCAATGTGTCTCTTTAGCTACTACAGAGAAGTATTAACAGCCTTTAAAGTGTATCCTGTCTTTTCTGAGTCCCAGTCAGTAAATCTCATATTTGCCACCTATATTTACTGGAATGATTTACTAGAAAACTAACAATAAAAAATATATTCAGTGTAATTAACTGTTTCTGATTTATTGTCTGCAGAGAGGAAGGGAAAACTTTACGATATTGCACCAAATTTTATGATGTGCTGTGAATTGTGCAACACGTCCTAAAAACACTATGCACACACACTTATTCACACACTGTACCTGCATTTACCATAAATAGTAAATTAACATAATTAATAACGGTATATTAAGAGCATCAGCATCATAAAAGAACATTACAACATATTATAAAGCATACTGCACACTGTGTGCCAGTGTTATAGCCATAAAGCATGACCTCAGTGACTGCACATACAAGATAAACAGAAAAGTGGTCTATTACGGAGAGATTATGATGAATTATAATGATGCAGAGGTGGTGGCAGAAGAGGGGGTGTCTTTCTAATATAGTTCAGTCCACTCAAATTAAACCATATATCATTAACCATATAACAGAACAGTACATACATAAAAAAGTGAGTTTATTTAGCAATGATTTGTTGTACTGCGGGGCTAAATCTGAGCCAAACACTGTGATAATTTAATGTTCAATGTAAGCCACATCATAAACAGCTAACGTTAGCTACCGCTTATAAAAAAAATAGCAGTAGACAAAAGTGGTCATTTTTAATATAAAAATATACTATTACAAAAAAATGTGTCCGTCAGAAGTGCTAGCATGTGATGGACACATAAATCTATCAGTCACGTAGACGCTTGCTAGCCACCGTCAGCTAACAGCCTAGCATAACATGTTAACTAACGGTGCTAATGTAGCTTCAATCAGCGGGCCTTTCTCCAGCAACGTCCCCCCCTCAACACCACCACCGCCACCACCACCTCATAGCACCGCAGCACTGGTTCACTCCAACCAGGACAAAACTGACCTCCCCCGCGGCCGTGGTTGCTGTGCTCCCGGTGGAAGCGGCGCTCGGGGTCGGAGACCGCTGCAGAGTCACCAACGCCATGGCTGGAAGCTGAGTATGATGATGATGATGATGCACCGGCCGGCCGATATGGCCTGGTGAGCTGCTGCTAGCTGCTGCTGCTAGCTGTGCCGGGCTAACGATGCGATGGGAGGGAGAGAGGCAACGAGGAAGGGAGGGGAGGTGGCGAGAGAGAGGGAAACCCCTTCAACCAATATTATTATTTCCTCTCACAGTTATCATAACCAACATACTATAGTGATTCACTGTATGAATGCAACAAGTGTTAAAAAAAAGTTTCACTTCACATTAAATTGTCTGTATTTGAGCTACAAACAGGTTGGAGTATGACCAAGGATGGATTATTGAAAGGGTCTACAAGACTGGGGGTCCTGAAGCCCAAGCCTCTGCACTACTATTCTGATATCTTTGCTACTAGTGGCTTTTTATTTTTCACAGACCTTTAGTTTTCTTCAGATAGACAGATATTGTGATGTATGGCTATATGATTGTCTTGCAAAATACTGATTATCGCAGAATTGTTGTATCGTGATGTTATTGGTATGGTGGGATACCCTGTGATTCGAGAAGGGTGTTGCTGCATGTTTGCAGGCAGCACTTTCAGGCCCCCAGAACTAAGCCCCTCCTTTTTTTCATGACAGGACCACTTCTCCAAAATGTATACTGTGTATAATTTTAAACAAATTAAACTTAACTCACTAAGTACTTACACTGTGATTGATCATCTTTAGTGACTGAACTGAAAAAACAAACAAGGGGCCTAATTCAAAGGGCCTAAAACTGCTGCCTGCAAGCCTGCAGCTACACCCGGCCTTCACTTATCGCAGGGTACCTCACAGTAAGCGATACATGGTCCACGATACCAATATCACAATACAACAATTCTGTGATAATCAATATATGTTGCAAGGCAATCATATATAGCGATGCATCACATTATCTGTCTGACTGAAGAAAACGAAACGTCCGTGAAAAGAAGTTAAAAGTGCAGGATTTCTGTATCTATCTATCTATCTATCTATCTATATAGTATATGTATGAAACGTGCAGTCTGCTCTGTTCTTGACAGATGGTACGTGACGAATGTCTACAACTGCGCTGACTCCGCCCCCTAGTTGTGAGCTCTCGTGCTCTTGCCCTGACCCCGCCCCCTCGTCGTCAAGCCTCCTCACTGATTGGCTGGCGGGCGGTGTCAGGAGAAGTGTTATGAGTCGGTTGTGTGCGACTCAACTTCCGCAGATCCTGCAGCCGAATACCAGACTGGAGGTAAAGTTCGAACTTTTTCAATTAGATGAGTGATTTATCTACAGAGTGTCCGCATCCACTGTGTGCATTTGTGTTTTAAATAATGCAGCACTTCGTAGTCAGTTTTCCTCTGCAGTCACCTCTGAAATGCTGCTTTGATCAAGACTCACGTACACGTTGCTCTCTGTTACGTAATATGCAGCTGGACTTTTAATACAAAATAATAATAGTCTACTCAAATTTTTGGGAACCAACAAAGTAATAACAAGTCTCTGTTGTATCCCAAGTGTGCAAAAAGTACAATATTTATGGTTTAATATCAGTCACCACTGTACATACTATCTATTTATCTATTTTATATCCTTTTGCACTGAACACCTTGTTCCTTTTTTTATTACCTGTACTTTTTTACGTACTTTGACACTCGGTTGCTGCTGATTCTGATTCTGGAAAATAATAAAGGATGGCTTCTATAGAAGAGTTGTGAATATTAGATTTAGCAAGTGACATGATGAAGTGATTTAATTCTTTGTGTTTGTGAGTAAGAAATAAAAAGGACACGAAAAAAGAGTCAATATTTGAATGCTTGGGAACCAAAATGAATGCTGTTTCAATCTTCTAGGGACAAAAAGCTACCAAACTGTCTCTGATTTCAGGATATTGCTGAAAGAAAGAGCATTAGTAACACAGACGTTAAGTATGAAGAAATATCACAATTATTAATCCTCTTAGGGGGAAAAACTGCTTCCAACAACCCCAGTAAAACCAGAATCCAGCCTTGAAAATGCATTGGTACAATTCCTGTCCCAGTAAATGATTGGTCGCGTGTGAGTTCTTCATTTTCTATTAACTAAAAAAAAGATATTTGGGAAACAACATCATCATCATTTCCTGGTTTGAGAAACACATCTCAACATTCTTCAACACTGTCTTACATTTTATGGGCCAAACGATTCCTCGATTAATCGAGAAAATAATCAACAGCCCTATTACAGACATGACAAACATAGTCATTCGTGGAATAAGAACATGATAAAACTAAGTTAAAATCGCGCCCCTGGTCTCAAAAAAACACTTCTAGAATAAATTAATAAATGTAGCATGAGTAGTAACTGTAAAACCCTGTAACTGTGTTATGGCTGCTGTGAAAGCTTATTTTATGTTGTTTTGTTTTTGCATTTCAGGCCTGTAAACCTCTGTCTAAACAGTAAAGGAATATATGATGACTAACTTTCATTTGTTGTTGTATCTCATATTTGTGCAGACATGCGCGTGGCAGTGATTGGAGCTGGTGTCATCGGGCTATCGACGGCTCAGAGCATCTATGAGCACTATCATTCCACTGTCACTCCTCTGACCATCGAGGTGTACGCAGACCGTTTCACTCCACTGACCACGAGTGATGGAGCTGCTGGCTTCTGGCAGCCGTACCTGTACGACAAAGGCAACGTCAATGAGACGTAAGCGCCTTTTGTTTCTCTTCTTTACACAGGCTACAAAATAGTCAGTACCCCCTTTAATGCTGTATTTGTCCTTACCTTCAGACAATGGAATAAAGAGACATTTGACTACTTGCTGAGCTTCCTCAATTCACCAGAGTCCATAAAAATGGGTATATTCCTTCAGTCTGGCTATAACGTCTGCACTGAACCAACCCCAGTGAGTAGTGTTTGTCTCTTTAAGCACACACACACACACACACACACACAGTAAAACTGACCTCAAATGACACTGACAGCTTCTATGATAGCAGGTCAAAAAAAAGAACTATAAATCTTTATCTTTATACAATCTACATAGATACATATTTGGTTTGCTTTTTCATCACACCACATGTTAAAAGTAAACAATCTAGATCACATGAGGGCTCCGTGTTGAAAAAAACGAAGGAGCCTCTCTCATGGTTGCGTTTTGTTTGCAGGATCCTTCCTTTAAAGATTCTGTCCTGGGTTTCAGAAACCTCAGTGACCGGGAGCTGCAGTTGTTTCCTGGATACAGGTAGGTTCTCGCTCTGTGGTGTTGATAAGACGAGATTATCCATGACCACCACAGTACAACAGAAAGACTCTCTCACTGTCTTTGTCTGATGAAGCTCTCAGATTATATTTGGGTCTTCTTTCTATGTCCAGTTATGGGTGGTTCAACACTGCTCTCATGGTGGAAGGCAAAACTTACTTGCCCTGGCTGATGGATTGGTGAGTATTTAACTTATTTCAGCATTAAAACTTTCACAAGCTCTGAACTGAACTCTGTTTCGTCATAATGTGGCACCTGTGTGATGCAACGTTTACGACCCAGCACAAAGATGAAAGAGAACACAGATTGGTGGCTATAAAAAAAACTCTGGGATTTGTTCACTGGCCTATAAATAAGATGATAAAGTAACATCGCAGATGCCAGCTGACATTAAACACCACCACCGACCAACCACTGGCCCATAAATCCTGTATCTACCCTCTGAGATCAATAAAATGTTATCTTATCTCACATGGTCAAGACGTTCTCAGTGTCAGTTTAGAAACCATTGATAGTGATGACCATTTTGTCTAATATCCATCATGTCTAATATGGAATATGTGGAATACAATCATTTTCATGATTAATCGATAATTGTTCGGTCCAGAAAATGTTGAAAAATGTTGATCGTCGTTTCCGTATCTTGCTTGGTCCACAAATCAAAGTCTGCGATTGATTTCTTTTGTTATAAATTCACCTTTAAGACGCTGAAAAACACTCAAAATGATTAATCACTCATCAAATGTGTGACGTGTTCTGATCAAAATGACTAAATCAACTATGTGCTCCATTTAAACACCTTGTTATTCACTACTTCAGGTTGCAGAAGCGTGGAGTGAAATTTTACCACAGGAAAATAGAGTCCTTCAAGGAGGTGAGTCATTATTGTAGTTGCTTAAACTCCAACTTCTCCAGAATGTCTCTGTTGTAATCGCTGTTGTTATCTCTTATTGTCCTTGCCTGTTGCAGTTGGCAGAAACTGGGGCAGATGTGATCATTAACTGCACTGGTGTGAGATCAGGTGATCTTCAGCCGGACCCAGACCTGAAACCAGGCCGCGGTCAGATTGTGAAGGTGAGAGTGAATGACTTTAATTGTCTGTTTATAGTTTGTATGAGCAGCTATAAAAGTGCAGGAGAAATAGTGGACGAGTCGTGTTGTTTCCCTGCGTTTCAGGTGGATGCTCCGTGGTTGAAGCATTGGATTATTACCCACAACTTTAAGACGGGATTCTACAACTCGCCGTACATCATCCCAGGGTAGTGCGAGTGACACCATACCATGAATGGCTGCAGACACATTTTCAGTAGTGTCTGCAATGTCAGCTGGTAGTAGCATTTGGATTTATATTGTTTTGATTTATTTCTTATTTCTAAATTTCTCTTGTCTGCAGGAGTCGTCTTGTGACTGTGGGTGGGGTTTGCCAGATTGGAAACTGGAGTGAACAGAACAACTCCATTGACCATAAGGACATCTGGGAAGAGGCCTGCAAGCTCGTGCCCAGTCTCCAGGTTAGCTGATGCTAAAAGGTTGATTGTCAGGGAGTCATTTTTCAGATGATAAATTCCTTCACTCTGTAAATCATGTTGGCTTTGACAGAGATACCTATGGTCATAGACTTCCAGTTGCAAAACAAACTTCCATTTTGAACCCTTAAAGCTTTGTGATTTCACTGGCACCATGGCAAGTTTTTTCACCCGCAGATTCACAGACACAAAGATACAGCTATCTAACACTCATATGTCCTCTACCATCGATCGATTTTAATCTTAATTAAATCATAGATTACAAAAGTGACATCCTGTGCTACTGAAGAAAACCTGAAACTCATGATTGACACGTTTTAACTCCTCAGGAAAAAAAGGTTTATTGATGTTACAAATCGAGTTTTCCAAAAGACTTCCATTTTAATGTATTTAATGTATCTTTTTTCAGCCAGCAGAAAAAAAGACAATTATTATATTACAGTCTATAGTTTTCAGTTACATGAGAATAATACAATGTTTAAAATAGACCATAGACACATTTTCATGGTGCAAACGTGGGACAACTTCAATGTCTTGTTGTCCAACACTAGCATGCCAAGATAGTGGACGACTGGTCCGGCCTCAGACCTGTTAGAACTAAAGTCCGACTGGAGCGGGAGACCATTCAGGCTGGTGCAACTAACATGGAGGTAAGTCATACTTTTTGACCGGGACTTTTAACTGAAAAATGACCATCGTATGATCTTGTACAAAAATATTGTGACATTATTTTAGGTGATCCACAACTACGGCCATGGAGGTTTCGGACTCACCATTCACAGGGGCTGCGCTGAGGAGGCAGCGAGGCTCTTCGGTCAGATCGTCGACAAAAAAGGCAGCGGACCAAGAGCTCGCTTGTAAATTTGAGTCATGGTGAAGACACTACAATTTAAATTTCATAATCAGTGCCTTTTAATTTAGTGCAATTTGCCAGTGTACAGTACTAGAAATCAGTGGGGGTAACATGATGAAATGTTACAAAAAGTCCCGTCCAGTATTAATTAATAGATGGTTCATCTATGGAAGCAATAATTTGAAAATGACAATGAAAAGCTCAGTAAAAGTAGATACTGACATTATTTGGCGATGAAGCCAAATCTTAGATTTTCTTTAGTATAAAATAACAACAGGAATCCAGTGCTCTTTTTGAAAGATCATTTACTATGATATTATACACATTTACACCTAGAGTATTGACAAGAATCTGTGCACACAGACACACAGACACACAACGCAGTACTCTATCTCAAACACTGGCAGGTTAAGTGTGAGCCTGCTGCTGGATCTGTGCTGGATGCTGTGTTCGTTTGTGTTGTTGTTTTTTATTACTTTGATCAGTGTGTTACTCATAGAAACAGATTTGTCAAAGTCTTTTTCCACATCACCTTTTTTTTTTTTTAAACAAACAAAAGCAAAGACAACACTAAACCAGGTATCAATGCGCTTTTCACAGAGAGACAAAAAGTAACATCCGGGTGAATGAGTTCCATCTGTGCACAATCTCTGAGTGAAGCAAAAGATGCAACATGACTTTGTGGTCCTAACACCATATACTCATTTACTGCTATTTAAATTTGAGACACATTTGGGTCATTGCAGTGTCGAAATTGCAATGTCCTAATACTTGAATGTAAACTTTTATAATTTGTCCAGGATCAGTGGACACTCCATAACTGGAGTTAAATCTGTCTTAACCTTACTTTTTATGAGAGAATAAATACTAGAATGTGAAATATTCTAGTTTAAATAAAAAGTATAATGATGACTGACTGTCTACTTTGTCCTTTCATTCCCTTGACACAAACTCTAGACTTAACTGACTGATCTTCTTTGATGTTGAGCTATTCTTTTCTCCAGCATTGTACTTTTTGTCAAGCCAAGTTTGTTATTAATGCATTTTGAGAGGCAATTAGTCCAGAATGCAAATAAAAGCAGGTTTTTCCACTGAGTTAAGAGCAGATCTCTCAACCACAAATTAAATGGGTAGTTTTAAGGCTCTTAAAAAAAGATAGTTGTTTGAAGCGAATTCATCTAACACTTTATTGGCTGCTCTTTTATTTCTTTTACATTAGAAAAACAGGATTCAAATACTTTGAATATTTGAATTCCTGCTTCTTCAATAAGGTTTCCAAACGTGCCCACCATTTTTTTCTCTGACTTGTTCAGGTCGTTTGGTTTTTCCCAGTCACCCTGTGTGCACTAACACTGTGGAAAAACTGTGACAGCAATGGCGGTTGTAGACTACAAGTACAGTGACGTGTGAAAAGGTTGCGCTGCCTGGCTTACAGGGTCATAGGGTGGGACTGGAGATGGACACGGAAAGCTGGTGTAGCTCTGTTGCCTCTCCTCTCCACTGCAGTGTCCTCCGTTGTTCTCCAGCCGGCGTGTCCTCATCCCTGGGAGCCAGAGTGAGGGATTCCTTCTGAGCTGTGGGAGGAGGCCCGGCCCATCATCTCTTGGCCCCATTCCCGATGGCTGGACTCCTGCAGGCCCCGGCCTGTCGTCTCAATTGGCAGTGCACATGAGGCGATGGCGGCCAGCAGGCAGCAGCAGCAGTACACGGACAGAGCCAGGTATATGGAGGACTCAAGCATCACCTGCAGGATGAAGGCCAGAAACAAATATCTTAACCCCTGTTCATGTTATTCTGTATTTAAATTTCAAAAGTAACAGCTGAGAGTTACCTGTGCAACAAATGGTGTAATGAGTGCACCAACTCTGGCCATTCCACTGCTTGTTCCCAGGCCCAAAGCCCTGGTTGCTGTTGGGTAAACCTGCAGGAGTTTTACGCAACACTGCTCAGATCTGTCTCTCTTTGCTCAGCTATTGATTTAATGTAAGCTGGGCTAAACTCTGTTTGCATATTAAACAATACAAGCAAAACACTGCAGCGTAATTGAATATCTAACCTCGGGAGTGTACACATAGGCCGCCTGGAACCCTCCTGCGATGAAGGCTCTGGCGATGAATATTAACACAGTCATGGACGTTCTGCAAGAGATTGATCAGTGTCATTTAGAGTGGATGAACACAGCGTCCACACTCCGTCAGATGTTTGGAAAAAAAAAATGAAAGTGTGGCCCACAGTACCTCCCAACACAGCCATAGAGTGGAATGATACACAGCGAGAAGACAAAGAAACACAGCGCCATAGTCTTCCTCCTTCCCAGTCGATCAATAGCCCACAGTGTCACCAGCAGTCCTGTGCAAAATAAACAGAAACAGTTGTCAAATCATTTCACGTTAAAACACATCAGCTTCACATGACTCTCTCTTTGTTTCTCAATAGAGTGGTGTTTAAAGCTTGTGTCACCCAGACACTTTTCTCTACTGCGCACAGGAAGTGATATGTTTTTCAGTTTTCTAATCTACTTTCCAATTCCTGCTAATGTCGGCCTTCTTATAGAAAAGCACATGATGTCAATTTAGTAAATTAGTAAACAAAAAATAACAGCTTACAAACTCAAGTCCAAACAGAATAATAACATAAGCAACAACAGGTAAGCACTAATCTTAGTTACTGTCACTGCTCTCTCCAGGTCATCTCTCTGTTTGACTGGTCTGGTTTATCAGGGATACAAGTAAATACTGATCAGCATTCAATAACTGTCTGCATAAAGGGCCTTCAGTGAAAAAACAAACATCAGCAGTATAATAATAAATTCAATTTCATCAAAACATGTTAATAATCACGATATTACATTAGTTCACATGTGGTAACAATACCTGACTTCCACAATAAACACTGTTGTAAAGACTAGATGTCAAAAGCCAGTCACCATACATGACCACCATACATATTTACTGGAAAATACAGTATTACATGTTGAAGAGAATAAAGAAACATGTACCTGGGAATTCAGACAGCGTTGTCCACAGTAGATCTTTATAGTCATCAGAGTTTAGATATTTACACTCCAAGCTGCAAGGGGGCTCCATCTTATTGCCTTTGGACACTAGAGGGCGGCACAAAACAACAACAGGCAGTCACTCGGTCTACAGTCTACAGTGACGCTCACTTCACAGAGTACTATGCTGTGACATATCGGATGCATCATTTCCATGATCTGCAGTCTTGTATAAGTACCTTAAAGGGATACTTGAGAAAAAGTATCTTTACCAGAAATAGACTTTGGTAGAAGTTGAAGTCACTTTTTTATAATATTACTTAGGTAAAAGTCTTAAAGTATATGACATTTACTGTACTAAAGGACAGTATCAAAAGTAATTTTCTGATATAAAATGTACTTAAGTTTTAGAAGTAAAACTTAAGTTAACTTAAAAAGGGGAGGAGTAAGGATTGAGCCGTGGTAGCTCTGTGGTAGGGTGAGTTGCCATTCAACTGAAAGGTTGTGGGTTAAATTCCTGGCTCTTCTAGCCTATATGTGTCCTTGAGCAAGACACTTAACCCCATGCAGTGTGCGAATGGCTGAATAGCAAAACTATAGTGAAAAGCTCTATATAAATACAGACCATTACAAACTCTTCTTCTGATTTTATTTGGTAGTAACGAGTAACAAATATAGTTAGAGGAAATGTAGTGGAGTAAAGGTAAAGGTTGGTAGAAACGTTGCTCCTGTGCTGGCAGTGTGTGTGTGAATGTGTGATGAAAGTGTGAGTGGCAGAAACTGTAGTGTAAAAGCAGCTTTCATCAAGACTAGAAAAGTGCTATATAAATACGGAGCCTTCACCATTAAATGCTGACGATAATGAATCACACGAGTCAATAAACGACCTTGTCACCGTCATGGCTGTGCCAAGTTTAAATGCATGTTCTTTGTGTGTGACTCACTTCCACATGCGCCTCCCTCCTGAAACAGCTCAGTGGTCAGTAGCACCAGTCCATAGTAGGAGAAGGCATTTGCAAACCTGAGAAAACAATAATGAAACAGAGCTCATTCGTCATAAAACACAGATTCATCATGTTCGTTGAACAAGGAGAATTTTGTTTACCAGATAAACCACAGCAGGACGGTGGTCCAGCGAAATTTTGATGAAAATAAGTCTTGAATCTTTCCACGTTCCTCCTGATTAAAAGTGGAGACGGTGTTCAACACGACAGCTGGCCATACATGAATAATGTGTTTTGTAGAAAACAGACTGCACCTGTCTGGCAGCGACTAGTTTTCCCAGTGGCATTGGTGCTCCATTCTCTGCGGCGATGCGCTTCAGCGTGGCCAGAGCTTTTTCTTGGTTTCCTGTCAGCACGTCGTATCGTGCGCTCTCTGGAAGCCACTGCTCCGCCAACCCACCAAAAAAAAATGTCAAAGCTGTAATCTGATGTCTTCACATATAGTAAGACGTCGCAAGACCGATGACGTCATCATACTCACGAAACACAGGATGGAAAAGATGAAGAGAGGAATGGTAGAAAGGCCCAACAGCCAGCGCCAGCCCAGAGTGGGCATCACCAGGATCGCTAAGAGGACCTCAAACACGGTGCCCAAGGCCCAAAATATCTGCAAAAGCAAACACAGTCAAAGTAACTCAGAAAAACAAAAATGTCATGTTATTGTCATTTTATGAGCAAAACAGAGAAAAACAGTGCTGTGCATGTTTTCTGTTTTCTGTTTTCTGCGGTGTCATTACAGTGATGAGTTCACACAATGCTGATTAAGCCTCTCAGCTCCACACAATTCTTTCTGGGTGTCTTAGTGTTTTCCTCGTGTCGCCAATGACAGTCCTGCACTGCACACAGGAAGTGACTTCACATCATGACTGACTGAGGTGAGGTGAGGTGGAAGCACAACAGCTACAAAGCACCAGTAAAGGGAGACGTCTGTGTGTATGGCTGAACAAAATAGAATACAAAACTAGTAAAACCAGGGTTCCCACACCTCGGTTGTCATTAAACTCAAGGACTTTCCAGGACCAATTCCCTCAGATTCAAGGAGTGAATGTTCTAACATTATCTTAAGATGAGAGGGCAACTTGTAAGAGCCGCTTTGCTCGTGGCATCCATTTTTATTGATTTGCATCTGGACAAGTGATTGTCCTTGGGATCTTTGGTCAAAGTCAGTCTTTGTAATTTTCTTTGGTAAACCAGAGATCTTGGAATGTTCCCTGGCATCACGTCATTTGCTCTCTCCTGTTTCACGTTACTCACTCATTGTGGTGCATGGAATGTCACGTCAACGGCGGAGCGAGACAGTGGACAGTGTCCAACTTCTCGCTAACACAAACACTCTTTTTAACAATTCCAACAAGTTCTATGGTTTTTCAGCTTCTTAAATTTGAATAGTTTCTGGTTTCTTTGCTCCGTGTAACAAAGAAATCATTAAAACGGAATAATTTTGGTTTGTGGACAAAACAAGACATTTGAGAACATCATCATCATCAAGGTTTGGGTAACACTGATCAACATTTTTCAAGATTTTCTGACATTTTACGTACCAAACAAGTACTCAATTAATCAAGAAAATGATTGTTAGTTGCAGCCATACTCAGAATTCCTCAGAACTTCTGTACTGAGGCTTAAACACTATGGTTATGGGTAAGTGGATGTTTAGTAGTGTGACATAATACAGGTTGGCGCATACCTCAATCAGCAGGATACACGTGGCTCTAGACTTCATCGGCAGAAATTCAGCATACAGTGTCACCCTGATAAAGACAAGACATTTTCGCTGTTAATCCAAAATCTTGAATCATTAACAACAGCGTCGTTTGACACAACGATGAATTCTGTTAACTCACGACTGTGGAGCTCCTCCTATGCCAAAGCCCACCAGTGCACGGAGGACAAGGATCCAGCCGTAGATGGGTGCAAACGCACTCATCACGCCATAGAACATGGTCCACAACACGCTCATCTTCAGACCCTGTGTGTGTGTGTGTGTGAACATGTGGAAAACACATATGTTTGTCTTACAGTAAACACAAACATAAATCAACTCCATGTCAAATTGATGCAAATCATTGGAAACTTACCGTCTTCCTGCCGTATCTGTCAGCGATGTTTCCCCAAAGAGAGGAGCTGATCATCATCCCAATAAACACGGCCTGCAATCAATTAAAAACAGCAATAATATGATGGACAACCTGTAAACGTACACACTGTAAACAGTACAACAGCCTTTGTTACATCTGTCATCTGTTAAGGTGATGTTTTGTGTTATTTGATTGAATCGTTCATTTCCTTTTTTATTTTGGTGTTGACTTCTCATTTCAGATTCTTCACTTCCTGTGACCTGATTGCTAACCCCGCCCATAATCATCCCCAACCTCTTGTAGTACATATATATATATTCCTTGATTTTCAAATTCCATGGTTATCAAACTGTGGTACATATGCTTCCTCTGGTGTTACTTGGAGGAAAAATCAGAAATACTGTTCTACTGTATATACTGCACCAGGGTATGTGATCAGAGTGCGTAAAAAACAATTAACAACAATAATGGCACTATACCAGTGTGTGAAGTGTATGTGAGGGAAGAGGAGGATGATGAGAGAGCAACGTATCTTATTGAGAATAAATCTGCCTCCTGTAAAAAATCTGGAGGCAGACTTATGCTCGACTTATTTATTTACACCACTGTATTTTACCATTGATGTTAATGGTGCTACTTCAAGAGCTCGATATTTTCTCAGGTGGTATAAATTGGTATAAAAAGGTTTGAGAACCACTGGTTGATGATCTTTCACCTGTTTTCGATTCTGTTTTTGCCTCTGCATTTTGTGCTTTTGTTTATGGACTGTTTACTGTGTACCGACCGACCTTGGATTTTCCCCCGAGTAAAGAGATTAGCGTTTTCATCCTCCTGTCAGTGTGTAACAGCTTTATGTTTTGGTGTGAGTCATTATAATTTACTGAATGTGCTTTTTTCTTTTAAATGTTAGTATGAATGCTGTGCATCACAATGAGATATTTTATTAGAAATATGCACTGTTCAAACGCGGTCGCTAAAATCCACTGCGGTTCCTTTGTTTACAAGTTGTCTCATGTTGCACGCGCCATATCTACAGACATTAGAAACCATTAGGAGCACCACTGTTGGTGCTCCACAGGGCTGTCACGGTTCAATTCAAGCACTCGATCGATAACCATCAGGGAGGTCGTCAGGCAACGAAAGCACAAGCACTTTATGGACATTAGAGAGCTTCAGTACCGACGTGAGCAGTGCCACCTCGAGGCTGGGCAGTCTCCATTCACAGTGAAGCTGTGGGGCTAAGATGCTCAGGATCATCATCTCCATGGCATCTGCCATCTAAACAAACACACAAGTGACAATTCACAGTAGATTTGTTTTGCAGTTTTAAGACAGTGGCCTCCTCAGACAAACAGCCAACAGACAGCACAGACATGATATATTGAATATAAACATTATATAAACTAAAGAAGACATCTTCAGGCTTCACAAAATGCATGTTTTTCGTCTCCTTGTGTGTTGTTAAGAGAAAGTTAGGATAAATTATATATCGCATAGTATTTTTAAAAACAGAGAGAAGTGATAATTGTGCAGAAGTCACAAAATAATAGACTTTCTTTCTTTTATGTTTGCTCATAAAAACGTGCCAAGCGAACTTTGAAATGGGACAAATTTCCAAATTTCACAAATTCAATACGAGTTTTATTTTTTGTTCTTTTTGCTCAGGTGTGTATATATAATGGGAAAAAAATTGAAAAACAAAAACAATTTAATCAGATTGCCTATAGGTTGTGCTGAAAAAAAGGATATAAGACACTTTATATTGCACATTCTTATGGCCTCTGTATATACATTTAGACATAGTAATGGTAAAAAGTGTTCTGAGGCTTAAATTGCTCTAGCCTCCACTCATCACGACTTAAAATACATCATACATAAATAACACAGCCATTGGACAATACTACAATAAATAAATAAATAAATAAATAAATAAAAAAATAAAGTGACGTGTAGGTTTGAGTATAAAAGGTGAGGAGCTCAAATTCACTGTTTAGAAGGCTCCGAACATGATTTAAAATAGTTTCCTGAGCGCTCTAACTGTCTTGCTGAGACACGTTTCCAAACCATGCGATCAGACAATAACTGATTCAAAGGACAAAGCATTTCTCACCCAGGATAGACCAGTGAGGATGGAGAGCTTCCACTGAAATGTCCCAAAGCCTATGGCCTCTACGGCATCTTCAACCATGAACGTGTCTGAAGGAACGAGAGAGCATGTGAGTCTAATCCAAGTATGTCAAGTAGGATTGAGGATTTCAAACCAAAACTGCCATACTGTACCATCAGTGGGGTTGGCAAACTCCCGTGGTACTGGAGCTCCATCTGTGAGAGCCACAGACTCCAGGTCAGTCTGCTCTGCAGCAATCCTGATAACCTGCTCTCTGTTCTCGCCGTCATCCTCGGAGCGCGTGCTCTCACCTGTGCGTCGGAAGCGGACAACACTACATACAAAAAAAACCAACAAATATAAGCAGGTCATTACAACGAGAGCAGGGAAATTGGAGGACTCACATACTGCCAAATGACCGGTCAGATTATTTTTCAGGAGACTACAGTGCCAGGACAAACCTGAGTGCAGATGAGAGTCAGAGGCTGTTGCCTAGGTGATCTACGAGCTTTTTCTATCTGTGATTTTGTTAATGGGCGGTGATGCTGTCCTATGGATGAAATGCCAAGTGAAAGCAGCTCTGCACACTTAACTCTGCTGCCTGACAAGCTTATAAAAGCTAATTATCCAGGCAAGTGTATGTTTTTCTAGTGATGGAGGATGTAATCCTCTCCCACGTGTGCATAATAATTAGTTGAATCATGCAAAGAGAACTTCGAGAGAGAGCGAGCCAGTGATGTCTAATCACTGTGATTATTACACCACCGTCGACTTGAAATGAACATCATTGCCGCATACGAGTTTGTAAGGGAACAAGTTCATCCAGGAACGTCTGTCTTTCTCTGTAAGCTACAGTTATTTCCACTGTCAAGCTCTTCAGGATAAAATACAAAAAGTGGTTACGCAACAATAGAAATAAATAACATATTTATTCAGGATGGCTTTTAATACCAAATAGTGCAGTGACACTCTTTTTATTCTTTACATTTTGTATTCTTTACTTATTTATGCTCTTCTGATTGTTCAATTTAGTTGATTAGTCGATTATTACGCGATTACTAAATTAATCATCAACTGTTTTGATAATGAGATTTCAGATTCTTACATGTGATTATTCTCTGGTTAACGAAATCACTCACACTGAACAGCTTTGGTTTGTGGACAAACTAAAACTTTGGAAGACATCGTCATTTTGAGGATTGGGGAAACATCAATCAACATTTTATCTGACATTTAATGGACCAAACAAGTACTGGATTAATTCAGAAAATAATCGATTAAAAAAGTCATTGTTTTTAGTGTTTTATATTTTTCATTGACCTTGTATCTGTGTTTCATTAGTTTTATAATTCACTTTTTTATTCTGCTTTATGTATTTACACCACATACAGCACTTTGAATTCAATTCTATTTTATTTGTATAGCGCAAAATGACAACATAGAGTAAAAAGCTTCCTTTTAACAGGAAGAAATCTCTGACAGAACCAGACTCAAAGATGTGCGGCCATCTGCCTCGACCGGTTGGGGTGAAAGGAAAAATGGGGGACAGAGGAGAGGGGAAAGGGGAGAGAAAGGAGGAAGAGAAGAGGGAGGTGGTAGAGATAGAAGAGAGAGGCCGGGAGCCGAAATACAACAAATGTAACAAGTTATAAGTTTAGACAATACAGTTCTGAATCAGTTATGACATGTTTATAGAACTACAATGTCATGTAGACACACTTTGGTCAAGTCTGCTGAATAAATCTGGATTGGATTCACTGATTTGAGCTTCAAGCATGTGCAGCAGGGTTGAAGTAAATCACGAATAGACACTGAGGCATGACAACAAACACTGACATGTGTTTATAATATAAAACACATCAGAGATAAATATCAGTAAAGCTGCTCCCTGGGAATAAATAAGTCTTCTAAGAGAAATGCTGCTGTAAACAACCTGCGGTACCATCAGGGAGAGAGGGCTGTCTGTTTTAATGTGCTATCAAATGAAATGACTGCTGTTATTTTTCTGTGCTCCACACAGAGATAATCATGTAAACACGACGCGAGGCTGTCAGAGGACGGCGTGTCGGACAAACACACGCTCGACAATTGACCGAATATCACGGAGAAACAAAGGCGTTGAGATGCGGAGAGAGTGTGTTTTACTCACGGCAGCTGTCTCAGTTGGAACAGATCATCGTCCATGTTTGTGTGCATTGGCGTGACGCTCCTTTCCGCCTCATCGTCGTTCACATTGTCTTCGAGGAGAAGCAGCGATTTCAGCACCGAGGAGAGCGACCCTGCAGCTCCGGGGTCCGCCGAACAACCGGCCAATGAGAGGACGTCGTGCGCGAGACGTGGAGCGGGAGCGTGGATAAAGGATGAGTCCGCGTGGGAGCGCTAAGGTCCACACGTGACCTGTCAACAATTCCCGCTCAGTGATGGGACCTGGGACGGATTATGAGGCAGTGGGGGCCCTGGGCTCAGACTGGAAAAGGGGCCCCCACACTCTTAATGTGCTTTTTTTAAGGCAACACCTGACTAATACTTTTAACAATGATACTAAAAATATGAGTGAGTGGCCCTTTTAGACACATCATTTAACTTAATTTGACTGAGGGCCCTATTAAGAGGTGGATAACATCGCCTAAGAGGCCCCATGAAGACATCACATAATGACCATTGTTATTTGGATGAGGGGCCCCAGGAAAACGTTGGGATTAAATTAAATAGTAGCAAAGATATGGGGATAGTAGCACAGAGGCTTGTGCTTCAGGGCCCCCTGAACCCTTGGGCCCCTGGCCCGTTCAGTAATCCATCCATGGATGGGACAATACCACTACTTTAATCTGACAGGTTATCCACAGCCCCAGACTAGTCTTCATGGAGGTTTATTTTCACAAGATTTATTTTGTATATTTATTTTCCAATTTATTTTTGACTTGTATTTGGTTGATTTTCCATTTTTCCTTCCGCCTGATAAAATATAGCAAATATTACAATGATCAGAGCCGACCCAAGGCATAGGAAAACTAAGGGGTTGCCAGTAGCGAGTAGAGAAAAAAAACATTTTAACATATTAAAGAAATCTAGATATCTTTAGATATCTAAACAGTGTTGAGGTTAAATTATTTGGTTTTATTTTGCTCATTCACATTCGTCATTAAACTGGTTTACTTCTAATTCAAGTTCAGTATCGGCACACTTGGTGCTTCACTTTGAATACAAAAGTGTGAATTAAATTAATGTTACTGCCCTCTAATGTTAAAACAAACAAACATGAGTAACACTAGTTTGGAATAAATAACACAACTACAATTAATGCAATTTATAAGCCTACATTTGTATCAATAATAATCAAGCACAGCCTTCTCTAAGGTGGTGGTAAAGGGGTCCCAAATATAATCCTGTTTAGGGCCCCATAAAGGCCCTGTAAGTACTGAACTTTATGAACATTTTAGTTGGGAAAAAAACCCACTTTAATTAATTAAGTTTCTAAGAGCAAAACTGGCCAATGGTGAGACAATAATGGACAGAGATCCGTACATATTTACAAGTTGACCAGTAAAATTTTTTTTTACATTTAAACCGTTTCCATTTTTTATAATGCACCCACGATAGTCCGCTACTAATTCACAGTTGTTTGCTGATTTCTTTCTTTTTCCTTAAACAGTTTCCATCTTCTTGTTGTGAATGTGGTTCTCATTCACAGGTGCGACACAAATAACAAACACTGCCCGGAGCAGCAACTGTGTGCACACATCCGCCCATTTTTCCGTGTGTCCGTCTTGAAACACACCAGCACGTAGCAGCGTTCCGCAATGAAAACAGGATGTTGCGGTACAGACCTGAGACCTCTGATAAGCTTGTCGGGGAGTTTCTTGGAACTGGACCCGTAATCAGGTAAAATCTCTCCATCTGGCAAACTACAACAACACCCGCAGCTGAGCTGCTTCTGCTGCACTGGGTCAGGAGTGAACGCAGGCTACGACGCCGACGTACATTGGACCCAAAAAAGTGCAACATGCGCAGACAGTCCGGGTTAGTGTTTATTCAAGTTGCTGCTGACGGTCAAACACAGCAGTGACATGCTGCGACGATGTTCGAAGATAATAACTTAAATAATTGTTAATGGAAGCGACATAGTTCACCGAGGGCAGCCTAACTTGTGCTCGGTAAGATAAGCTGAATGCTAGCGAATGCTAACGGTGGTGTGGGCTAGGACAGGGTCTATGCGATGATAGGGGTTTGGGGTAATAGGGTGCGTGTCGCAACGTAGACAAATAATATTGTAGTGACCGGCGATGGCTTCCATTGACCACGTCACAATATGCATTAATGTTTTTTGTTTCTTTTTAACATTTGGCAAACAAGTTTCCACTTTCCTTACCAGACCACAAGGATGTGTTGTTGTTGTTACCTGTGTGTTGTACCGTCACCTGGATCCTCCAGAGTGACATGGTTTTACCTAAACAGTGTTCCAGTTAGTGGGAGATTTTCAACTCACAAATTAAACAGCTCCATTCACAACTATCACCAAAACACACCAAGAGAGGAAACGCACTATACGGACAAAAGTATTGGGACACCTGACTGTTAAACCACTTGACTGTAATGACGTATTCAAATACAAACATAGTTAAAATAGTGTTGGTCACCCACACTTCTTGGAAGACTTTCCTCAATATTTTAGATTGTTTCTCTCGATGTGAATTTGTGTCCATTCATTCTGTAGAGCATTTATGAGGTCAGACACTAATGTTGGACGAGAAGGCCTGCCTCACAATATCTGCCCATCCCAAAGGTGCTCGATGGGGATTGAGGTCAGGGCTCTGTGTGGGCCAGTCAAGTTCTTCCACATCAAACAAAAAGTCAACCTGTGTCTTTATAGTCCTTGTTTATACACTGGGCCACAGTCATGTTGAAATAGAAAAGGACCTTCCTCAAACTGTTGCCACAAAGTTGGAAGCATAGGATTGTCCAAAATGTCTTTGTATGCTGAAGTGTCAAGATTGACCTTCATTGGAAATAAGGGGCCAAGCCCAAAGTCTGAAGGACAGCCCCAATTTAATAATTGACAGGTGTCCATATATTTTGAAGAATGTTGTTTATCCCACCAGTGGAGCTGAGACCTTTAGAATAATGTCATGTTACACTGAAGTTGATCTTGCGGCTCAACACCTCACTTTTTTTTGTTTACTGCATATTGTTTTCCCAGAAACAAGATGATTAAAAACTGGGGCGTCGTCGGTGGTATTGCTGCTGCGATTGCAGCTGGAGTTTACGTTTTGTGGGGCCCAATTACAGACAGAAAGAAGAGAAAGAGAGGTAGGTTTTTGGTTGGGCAATGTAATTCACTCATTGTTAAATAGGGGTATCGGTTAGAAAGCAGTAATCTACAATGACTACTTGTGTCTTCTTACAGGTATGGTTCCTGGTCTGTTGAACTTGGGCAACACCTGCTTTCTGAATTCTTTGCTTCAGGGTTTGGCAGCATGTCCGTCTTTTATCGGGTGGCTGCAGAAGTTTTCAGGTTCACCTATGAACCTGTCCTCCACAGACAACCGGCTGTCCAGCACACTGCTTCAGGTGCTCAAAGGTATATAAAACCATTCAGTCATGGAGTTTAGTGGAAATCTGTTGTTCATGGCTAGCACTGTTGCCTTGCAGCAAAAAGTTTGGTATGTTCTTCCCATGTGTGTAGGTTTTCTTGGGGGTTTTCAGTGTCCCCCCACAGTCCGAAAACATGCAAAGGTTAATTGGACACTCATAATTGTCTGTAGTTGTGATTGTGAGAGTGAGTGGTTGTTTGTCTCTGTGTGTTTTGCCCTGTGATGCCCTGTGTCAGCTAGGATTAGCTGCAGCAATCCATGAACCCTCATTTGGAGGATAAAACTGTAGACAATGAATGAAATACCAATCTTCATTGATATAAAATCATTAGATTGATCTTTTAAGACATGCATTTTCCTGTATCTTCTGGTCAAATCTCGTGAGACTCGTGGTCACGCAGACATGACCGGGATTGACTTTATGACTGAGAGCTGTTGGCTCTATTGGCACTAGCTCAAGAGGACAATTTATAATTTATTATGTGTCCTCCACTGTCACTGCAAAGCAGCTTAACCTGACTGTTGTCTTTTGATGATGTGCTCACATTTTCCTCTGCTAGACAATTTGGTAGTGTTATATAGCCTTTAGGCTATATATTGTGAACTCAAACAGGTTTTCAAGGTTTGAGAATTAATTTTTCACCAGTTTAGAGAGATCTCATTTTGAAATTTGAATTTTACAAATGAAACTGAAATATATCTTAATTCTTTGATATCGAACCTTTGTGAATTGGAATCAAATTGATTCAGGAAATCCGTTTGTTTATGTGTTTGACACGGAGGCTGTTTGTCCACTGACAGCTCTGTCCAGTGACGAACCTGGAGAGGAAGATGTTCTTGATGCTGGATGCCTCCTGGACATTCTCAGACTGTACCGGTGGCACATTAGTTCATTTGAAGAGCAGGTTAGTCATCTTGTTGTTTAGTAGTATTTTCTTTTGCTTTACATGATGCGTTTTGTAATTTAAGTCCACTGTTTTCTGTTCGTGTTGCTTTATTTCCTCTAGGATGCACATGAACTGTTCCATGTCCTTACATCTTCTCTGGAGGAGGAGCGGGATCGTCAGCCTAAAGTGACTCACTTGTTTGACATGCATTCCCTTGAGGCAAGTTATCATTTCCCAACATGGACAGAATCGTTTCTTTTGCATGTTGCCTTCCTCCTGCTATATACACAGTATATTACCTGCTATTCTGGGTCAGGTAAAAGAAAAATTACACATAATTGAAACGGTATGGCTTTGTTTTATTCCTTTCTTAGAATCAATCACACAGATTTTACAGCATTTGAAATCCTAATAATTACAAAACTGTAATTTTAAAAACATTTATTTATATTTAATGACCTTTCACGCCCCACATGCAGCACCGCCATGGCCCACTAGGGGTTCACACTTTGGGAATCACTGTCCTACACGTTCACCAGTCATGCATGTTATTCTGTGTGTATATGTTTGTTTTATACCAGAGTCTCCCTGATCAAGATGAGAAAACCATGACCTGCAGAAGTCGAGGTAAGTCTACAAAGGAATTATGGAGCGCAGAATATTAAACTACAGAAAAGTAGTTTTAACGTCATGAATCTCTTGATTCGCAGCGCCTCTCCATCCAATACCAAATCACTGGAAGTTTCAGCATCCTTTTCACGGCCGTTTAACAAGCAACATGTCATGCAAGCGCTGCCGACTACAAGTGAGTTTGTTTGGTTTTTCAGACGGTGAAGAGAAGAGCAAGACTTTCTGTAAGTGATTACTAACATTATATCTTTCTTTTAACAGAGTCCAGTGCGATATGACTCATTTGAGAGTCTCTCCCTCTCCATCCCTTTACCTCATTGGGTAAGCGTAAACAATATAATACAGGCACAATATACCTTTTGTTGCTCTGTCAGTCATAATCTGGTCTGTACTCGTCCTCAGGGTCAACCTCTCTCTCTAGATCAGTGTCTTCAGCATTTCATCTCCTCAGAAACCATCAAAGAAGTGGAGTGTGAGAACTGCACGAAGGTACATTAACTTCAGTGTCAGTGTCCCGGTTGTAATAAGTAATTCAGTGAAAACTATAGATGGATTCTGTGTTTGACTGTTTCTCCTCAGCTTCAACAAGAGAACACAGTGAATGGCCAGTTTCTGAAAAGTCAGAGGACAACATTTGTGAAACACCTAAAACTTGGGAAGGTAACTGTCATTTATATTTTTTAAATGTCATTGTCAGGTTAATATTAAAAATATGTTAATCTGTTGTAAGAAACTGCTCTATGTATACTGTATATGCTCTTTTAGATGCAGTATATTAGTAAAATTGTATACAAACACGCAGATAGAGTATGCACAGTTATTTATTCATATTTAATTTTTTTTTTTACTTAGCAGCATCCAAATACAGTCTTTGTGTGATATCCGCAGAGTGAGAAGATCAAGAGAGGTAACAAATAACTATATTTTTTGTTTTCTGTGACTGCCGTTAAGCTCCCCCAGTGCCTCTGCATCCACTTACAAAGACTGACGTGGTCCAACGAAGGAACTCCCGTCAAAAAACAGGAGCATGTGCAGTTCACAGAGTATCTGTCGATGGACCGATACAAACACAACATTTCCTCGCAGAG
This sequence comes from Solea senegalensis, assembly GCF_019176455.1. Taxonomy (NCBI): domain Eukaryota; kingdom Metazoa; phylum Chordata; class Actinopteri; order Pleuronectiformes; family Soleidae; genus Solea; species Solea senegalensis. Next base: position 7,976,453 of record NC_058025.1, on the reverse strand, counting down.
AAACGTGCAGCTCCCGTGTGCACCAAAGCCCAAGAAAGCAGAAGATACAGACGGTGTCATTGAAAAGTCCACAGCCAATGGCACTGGTATGTTACATGTAACGTTATCGTCATCTAATGTTGCGTTTCTTTTCGTCATGCGTCGCACACAAAAACTACATTTGTCGTCCTCTGTTTTCCAGACACAGAGCATCACAACAACAACAAACCTTTTTTCAATGGAAACTGTTCATCTTTCTTTCTTCACCCTCCTGGTGTCAACCCACAGCTCAACGTCACATATGGCTTCAGGTAACTTTACAAGGGATATCTCAGTTTGAAGTGTGTTTCTATGAAGTAGCGACACATCGCATCGCACATACAACTGAGTGGCCTGTGCTGTCTAGAGTATCTCTAGAATATGTTCACCTCTTTATCACACCATTAGACAATCACTGATTTTAGCTTATGGGTACACAGGAGGTGCTGCTCTGTTGTTATCTTTTTTTGGTAAGTTTGTGCCACATAGGAAAACTGGAAATATGGATTTCGCACACCAAAGTCGCAAGATAACATATTTGAAGCTAGTCACGGAGGCAGCAGTGGATAAACGACTTATAAATGTTGTGGTGTAAAATCATAAAGTGGTTTACACATTTCAGTTTTCAGCCAGTGAAGGCAAAATATAGTGGCAGATAATATTGCAATATTAAGATATTGCAAAAGGGTCCCCCCCACACATCCTTGAAGTTTATCTAAACAGACGTAGATCATTGAAAGTGCTTGAATTTTGTGCAAGGAAGAAGTTAAGTTGATATTTACTTAAACGTCTCCCTTGTTTGTCATGACGCCACCTACTGTTTCATGCCTTGCATTGCTAGATGTACGCAGACTAGGCCTACACAGAACAAATGTCAAGTCATAATTACTAGCTGTGTTGTGGACACTGTCCACTGTCTCTCTCCGGCATTGACGCGAGAGTCCATGCAGAACAACGAGCAAGTAATGTTAAACAAGAGAGAGAATGGCAACGTGATGCCTGGGAAATGCAAATTCCAAGATCTCTGGCTCATGAGAGAAAATTACAAAGACTCACTTTGACCAAGATCCCAAGGACAATCACTTGTCCAGATGCAGAGCGTGCTGCAAATCAATAAAAGTGGACACCATGGGTGAAGCGGCTCATACAAATTCCTTCCATCTTAAGCTGTGTCAGCACATTCAGTCCTTGAATTTGAGGGAGTTGGTCCTGGAAAGTCTAGAAAGTCATTGAATTTGATGTCAACCAAGGTGTGGGAAACCTGTTGTAAGCATAAGCAGGCACAGGTTTTATGGGTGAATTATTATTATTATTATTTTTTTTTATCCAGCCATGTTTTCCGTGTGAGCGACTGTCTGCTCATAAATACCACATTTATCTTTTTAACCAAAGCAGTTTGTCACAGTGCAACAATAAAAGGAATTCACTAACTTGTCACGGTCTGTATAATTGTTCCCGCAGTTCTCCAGAGTACCTTTTCCAGCTCACAGCGGTGCTGGTTCACCACGGCGACATGCACTCGGGACATTTCGTGACATACCGCCGCAGCCCTTCCTCACCACGCGGCTCGTCGTCCCTCAGTTCCCAGTGGCTGTGGGTGTCGGACGACTCGGTGCGAAAGGCCACTCTGCATGAGGTTCTGTCCTCCAACGCCTACATGCTCTTTTACGAGAGAGTCCGGAGACCGAACCTCGCCCTGCCTTCAGAGGAGTGACCCGAGAGACTGACTGACTGACTGACTGACTGACTGACTGGATGTTTTTTCCAAACTGTGGCAGCGGCGTGAATCCGTCACAACATGGTTCTGAATTAGTGGATTATGACTTTGAGACCGGAGAGCAAAGCCAGTGTAGAGTTGTTGTGGGAGCTGATTTTGTATCATGGATCACAACAACACGTCAGAGATTATGGAATGATTTCTGACCTGAAATCCAGCGGTGGACCCTTTGCCTGGCCTTGTGTAATCCATAAAATCGTGGACCTGCAAGATGTTTTTTGTAACAGTGTCTGTCATGTAACATAGTGGCTTCTACAGGACAAATCACAACTCACAGAAGGATGTTTAGGTCATAGCCTAGCTTTTGTTCATGTGTGAGCTTCGACTTGGCCGAAGTAGATTATTACAGTAGGACTGATGATTTAGTGACATTTTCTTTATTGCATTTGCGCTGTGATTTGCAACATTACGTTGTAAATCCATGGTTCTTGAACTGAGCTTCCTCTAGTGGTACTGGGGAGGAAAATCAGAAATACTGTTCTACTGTTAATACCAGGGTATGTGATCGGAGTGGAGCTGAGAAAATTAAACGAATAACACAAAAATAATAATAATTATAGTCACCTCATCTCTCCCTCCATCTTAATCTAATGTCTATACCAGTGTATGAATTGTATGTGAGGAAGAGGAGGATAATGAGAGCGCAAATGATCTTATTGGGAATAAATCTGCCTCCTGTGTAAAGTCTGTGGCTGACTTTAATATCAGCTCAATATTTTCCTCAGATGGTACTTGGTATAAGAAGTTTGTGAACCACTGCTTTAAATCAAGTTTCACATCACTATACTATAATACATTTAAAAGGAGATGGAGCATCACATCATGAAACCATAAAAATATTTTCTAATGCAAAGATGAAAGGTTTTTATTTAGTATTACATTTGGGCATTGAATATGAAATATAAAAATCAAAACTTCCAAACTGTTTCAAAACTAGTTAATTGTTCAGCCCTGCCTTGTGAAGATGTTACTTGGGCTGGGTGTCATACTTAAATACTTGTGTGGTAGCCACTGAACGTTCTGTTCATCACCTGCAGGACGGAGGATCTAAAGTGACAAATGTAACCAACCCCTCGAGAGTGCAGGGAAGAATTATGTGTGCAGAAAGTTAATGATCGGACCATCTTAAGCTAATTCATTTTTACCATCATGTAATATTTTGGTACAGGAAATATTTATATTTAAGAAGCGGAGAAAAATCCAAACAACCTGTTTGCATAATCATTCCCAGCAGTGTGCTTTGTCGCTACTCGATCAACACAGTTCATAAGCTGTTGAATATTGATATTTTTCTACGTTTCTAATAATCCTTACCACTGTCATGATTTGCAGAGCTGCACAGTTGAGGTTAAAGTGCCATGTTTTAATGTCCGGGGTCTTCATCATGTAAATGCCATGTGTGCTGCACGAATCAGACGACCTCTGTGAGATCTGTTTGACATGCTGCTGATGTTTTAAGAGATTATGCTTTTGACGAATAAAGCCAGAACAAGACTGCAGGTTTTTTGGACAATTTATTCTGAATGTTTTTTTTTTAAAACTCTGTGTAAATGATAAACTGCCATTTTTGTGCCGACCGAACCAACAAAGTCAAAGTGAGAAGTGGCCTGGTGCAAAGGCTGTTGTTACTTTTGCATATTCAAATGTAAAATGTGTGTATTTGTGTGCAATCTGTAAAGATTATTGTTTTCAGGTATTAAAAGAAATAACCAAAACCTGTCTGTGCTTAAGGGTTTTATTTATCAAAGCAGGATAAAGATTTATGACAACCACTACTGTCTTTCATTAGACATGTCCATGTCCAAGACCAAGTACCCACTCAACTTAAACAGGGAATCTCTAAATAAATTGTATGACTCGACCACAACAAAGGAGCAGTAACCTGTAATTGTCAAAATAATAAATAAAGCTTCTGAATTGCGTGAGATGTTTTGAATTAAAAAGCTCTGGAAATGTCAAATGGTTATTTCTATTTGATGCATCTTAATTTTGTTGAATGCAGCATCACCTGTAATAACCTTCTCTTTATTTTAAACCAATATGAAGCTGAGTTAACTGAACAATATCAATCTCTCTGTCAAAGCTCATTCATTCATTTATTTACCGTCACTTCTTGCCGTCCTGTGCGATGCGTCTAAAGGTGAGGTTGACGCGAGGCACAAGGACCTTCTTGCGCACAGGAAGGCCGTGGTACCAAAACGTGTTGGTCGGCGGGTTCATGAGGAGCAGGCTTCCGTGAGCGAGCTCCAACCTGACTGGTTCGATCTGTCGTCGGGGCTGGCTCTGTTTCCCCCGAGCGTCTCTGTGTCTGAAGATAAAGTCTCGTGCTGCTCCCAGGGAGACAGAGGCGATGGGACAAAGAGGGTCCAGCTCCTTTTCATCATCGCGATGCTCACCCATGTGGTCCTGCCCATCTTTGTACCTGTGGTGACACATCAAACTGTGATGCTTACAGTGGAGGATTTTCAAGTATGACTTGAATTTAAAAAAACTTGGGAGACCACGGACATAATGCACTTTGTAACCAATTTTCAATCCTGAGAAAGCACAGAGTAGATGATCCAGTCAACATGATTTAACGTGACTTCAGAATATAAACAGACATGGAGGCAGACTGTTGTCCTCAGTTAATAGCTGTTGTGTGTGCTGAGAAACACAAAACAACTGTGGATGAAGTCATGGCTGAGAAGACGGAATCAACTTGCTTTGCACAATGGTTACAGTTCTAAACAAACGTATGCAGCATCTATTTCCCGGTCAACTCGCTCTCATTGGTCCGATGACGTTAAAATCACGTCTGTTAATCCCTCACACTACAGGATAATTTGGCCAGATTATCTGATCAAATCTGAAGGCACCAGATCAGGACTGAAATCTGACCAATTATCCTCTAGTGTGGGACGGGCCTAATGTCTCACCTGTTGACCAGGACAAAGTTAAATGTCTGTCCTGTAGCTTTGGTGACAGCATTGCGGATGGATTCTAAGGTCGGAGTCCAGGGATAGGCTGAACGAGTCACCCCAGAATAAGTGTAGTTTAGACCTGCGTCTCCGTATGTTGCTTGTTTTCTCGGGATGTTGTGCAGCTTCCCAAACACATGAACCTTTGCTTCTTCCCCTGGTACAAACAAACAGCCACAATTCGTTGTCAGCATTGAAACTTCCGGTCATATCAGTAACAAGAGATTGTGTTGTACCTGTTGCGTACACAACTTCCTCTTCCAGCTGCTGAAAAAGTCGATCTGCTTCTTCTTTGGAGAAGAGTAAAGCATAATCGCAGTCTAGTCCCTCTGACTCTATTTTTTGCCAGGGGACAGGATGTGAGAACTCTGCCAGAGCTTCGTCCTCCTCCTCCTCCTCCTCCCACTTCATCCTCTCATCTTCCAGCAGTTTGACCCTCTTTCTTGGACTTGTTGTTTTGGCATCATCGCTGCTGCAGCAGTGTTTACTCAGCCTCTGATTCACAAACTTCTCCATCGCAGTGACCTGCTCTCTGTGATGCTCTCATGGGATTCATTTGAGTTTTGGAGACCTGGACGACACAAAGGAAGAATGGAGCATTAACACAAATATTTAGATGGATATGATATGTGTGAATGGGTGAAAAGCAGCTCATCAAGACTAGAAAAGCTCTATATAAATACAGACCATTACCAACTCTTCTTCTTCTTATGGTAGTAACGAGTAACAAAGATAGTTAGAGGAAATGTAGTGGAGTAAAAGTAAAAGTTGTTAGAAATATAAATAACAAAGTAAAGCACAGAATTTTGTACTTTTTAGTATTTGTACTTTGTTACATTACAACACTGATAGTAAAGTTATTGTATTTCAAGTCAATAGATAATGTAAAAAGCGTAGCATAGCAAGTGCATAAGTGAAGGCAAATGTTTCTGTGATTATTTAGTGCAAGATGGAATTATGTTTAAGAGTTGCTGCTGCATTCTGATCTGATCTGATCAGAGAATTCCCTTCTTACAAAGTCTGAGTTTGATTCTGACATTTTAGTTTGAAGTCCTGGAACTTAGAATGTTCATATCCCCTCTGCTTTAATTCCTTGTTAAAAGCTGCTTTAACTCACTCTTGTGGTCAAACTCGTGATGTTTTTTTAAATTATTTTTAAGAGAGACTAGCTGCTTGTTTGGCCTTGTTTTCCATGAGTCTGGTCTCGCGAGATCTGGCAACACAGACCAGTAGTGACCAGGGATTCCGTCGCTGTTTTACCTTTTATTTTTGTAGTAACTGGGTTAATTTAGTGGAACAAAAAGTGACTGGCCACTAAGAGGCTGCTCAACAAGATGCTTGGTCAGAAAAAGACCCGTTCCCTGTCGAAAAAGCGGATTTACAAGGAGTTAAATGAGACCGAGGATGACAATAACGGCCCGGTGAGTGTCATCTACATGTAAAAGCAACCAAAACGTAACATTTTGCTGAATTTAAAGTAATGCAAGGCAACATTTGTGCCTTAACAAACATGCGTCATTATAATTGTACTGTTTTATGGACTGGAAATGTGGTGAACGGTCGCTCTATCCTTTTCCTACTTTGGCTGTTTCCTCCGCCTCACATGAGTCGGATGTTTTGAATACAGCCCTGCTCATTACCATAACACTGTGACGTTGTTGACGTCACTGTGTTGGCGCCAAACACTTCAGGGGTAAGGCGTGCGTTCACGTGAGGACTGCTTCGCTGTTTTATCTTTTTAATTTTTATTTTTACACTGCAGCTGGCCGCTAAAGCGCTGCGCAACAAGATGATTGGTCAGAAAACTATCAATTCATTTTTCTCGCCCGTGTCGAAAAAGCGCATTTCTAAGGAGTTAAATGAAACCGAAGATGAAAATAAAAACCCGGTGAGTGTCACGTTAATACTCCTCTCCATGGAAAAACAACCTCAACGTCACGTTTTGCTGTAATTAAACTCGATATAAGTAACTCTGTAAAAAAAATTTGAGCCAGGCTACGTTCACGAACACCTCCGTGTTGTTGTTGCACGTTGTTAAAAATGAAAGCGGTGATTCGCGTGGGAATGTTTTCCCTCCGCTCTGTGAGGCCAGTGTGTCTTCATACTCGACTCTCACCTGCTCTGTTTTCTGCTCCACACACTCAAACTGTGCAGAAGAAGCTGAAATCGTCAGCGGGGGATTCAGGAACTTCCAGCCAGCCTGCAGCGCCTCTGTCCGCGGAGCAGCTCGACCAGATCTCCCGCAACAAGAAAGCGGCGCTGGAGAAACTCGCTTCCGCTCAGACACCGCGAGGTTTCGGGGAGAGTTGGAGGAAAGGATTGTGTGCAGAATTTGGAAAGCCCTACTTCAAAAAAGTGAGACAAGTCACAGCACTGCTGCTGTATTTAGTTATTTAATTGATTCAAAATGGTCAAATATTTGGGTCCATATAATATACAAACCAACTACATTAGTTCTAAACCAATTTATAAGACAAAATATATTACAAAAGTTGTCTCCATATTTTCCCGCATATGCTGTGTGAACGGGTCATACACAGTATATGCAAAAAATGTATGTAGTCTTCTGGTTTTCCACCTGAAGCCAACCAGCAAATAAGAATAAAGTGAAGAGCCACTAGAGGGTGACTTTGAATGAAAGTCTATGGGAAAATGAGCCCACTTTGTTAATGTTTAATGTCAGGATAACAGGTCCTATTGGTCGTCCCTTCTTTAGATTTTACTTTTATCATCTCACAGTCACTCGCTGTATGATCGTGTTTGTTTACTATTTCAGTAAATCCAGTTTTAGGGTCTCTCTCCTGGTCCTGTTCAAGAACACGCCACACATCACCCTTCCTTTATCTTGTTATGAACACTTTGTAAATTGGTTTCATCCCTCTTTCACAGTTGATGGCATTTGTGTCTGACGAGAGGAAAAGCCACACAGTCTATCCACCTGCTGACGACGTCTTTACCTGGACACAAATGTGTGACATTAAAGATGTAAGTGAAACAGCTCTGACATTAACACTTTACCTTTATGGACTTTGAGAACTCTATGTATTTATTTTTCTTGAAAAGAAAAGGCATTTAGAGCATTATACATCGTCTTTCTTTCTCCATCTCCAGGTCAAAGTGGTGATTCTTGGCCAGGATCCATATCATGGTCCGAATCAAGCTCACGGTTTGTGCTTCAGTGTTAAAAGACCAGTGCCTCCTCCTCCCAGGTGTGAAGCATCCCTATTGTTGTACAGTTTTGTTAAATAGTCTAAATTAAATGGTGCTAATATGTCCCTGTGCATTAATATCCAGTTTGGAGAATATGTACAAAGAGCTGGTTACAGACATCGAAGGCTTCCAGCACCCTGGACATGGAGATCTGACTGAGTGGGCCAAACAAGGTAACTTTTTACAGAAACAGTCTGAGTATTTACACACAGTGTAAATATCTGTGCAAGCCTCATTCCATCCTCAGCCTAACACAAGAAAACAGCTGTCGGTCATTTAACAAACCTGCTGTGACCTTCTTCTCAGGTGTGTTGCTGCTCAACGCTGTGTTGACCGTCAGAGCGCACCAGGCCAACTCCCACAAAAACAACGGCTGGGAGACGTTCACCGACGCTGTGGTGCAGTGGCTCAGCAACAACCAGGAGGGTCTGGTCTTCATGCTGTGGGGTGCTTATGCTCAAAAGAAAGGCGCCACGATTAACAGGGTGTGTATACACTTTTGGTTTTTATTACATTTAAAAGTCACTGTGACGTCAAAACAGCAACATTTTCATGCTTAAATAATGTTTGTTGCCAGAAATGTCACCTACACGACCACATACAACCCATTATAATGTCACAAGAGACATTTTGAAATGCTGTTATTGGATTTTCGATGTTCCTGTCATAGACCAACTTCAAGCTTCTACCCTCATGTTGTTTGTTTCTTTTGCCCCTGAGCAAAACAATTAGTTACTCTAAATCTTTCATCAGCTATCAGACAACTAAACTTGGATCTGTGTCAATTTTACTAATTTTAGTAGTCTTTGGGGTCAATTTGACTGAATATGGTAATCTTTGGGGTAAATTTTTACTAATTTTAGTAGTCTTTGAGGTCAATTTTACTGAATATGGTAATCTTTTGGTCAATGTTTTAGTGTTAATGGATGAGTTCTAATTTTTTTTCTGTGTGAGCTTTAAATTGTGTGTCTGTGTTTTAACATAATATTTAATGTTTCACACTCTGTTTATAGAAACGCCACCATGTGCTTCAGGCTGTGCATCCCTCTCCCTTGTCTGCTCACCGTGGATTCTTTGGGTGCAGGCATTTCTCAAAGGCCAACGAGCTGCTTGAGGAATCTGGAAAGTCTCCCATAGACTGGAAGGCACTTTAAGTTACAATGAATATCAGGTTCTCTAACATGTAGGATAATCAACTACTGAACCAAAACCCACTAACAACCAGCTCATTATGTTGTAAATATGTTAATGTTTGTTTAAGCCCCTAAGCTTGGCCATTAAAGTTTGTTTATTTGTTTTTACTGACGTGTCAGATCCATTGAGTTGGAAGTTGTGTTGAAAACGTCTCTGGAGTTTCTCATTGCACTAAAATCTAGCATTTCCTGCAGAATGTTCCTGCCAAAACCATTAAACTATCATGTTTGAGTTTAAAGTGTTTCTATGTGTAATTTGACCAGTGGATGTCCATCACCGAGATTCAGAGACGACTCAGATTTACACTGATGAATAATTTTACATTCCTGAATTGATCCACAGGTGTTTAAACTGGCAGAAAAGATGGACTACCTTAAGATACTCTGTTTTAAAATTATTGTAATGTTTTTTAAAGCTGTAATTGCTATACTACAAAAAAAACCATGGCAAGGTATAATTTTCTGTCCGTGGAAAATGATGCCCACCTTTATAGTTTACCTTTTTATTGGTTTCTCATTTATTTCTCCCTTTATATTTTTGCACATTTTACTCCCGGGTATTTTACATCATTATTCGAGCGCAAGGTGCGTAGTAGCGAGTAGCCCATATTATTTATTTATGTACACACTATAACCTACAGTAAATGCTACCTCAGGAACTGTTGGCATCACATTGCTCTGATCCACCGCATGGTGGCAGTGTGGTAACCAGAGTTAAGTGGCTCGACTACTGAGGTTCTACACTGTATTGCTTTTAAAAACAATCTTAGACACAAGTTTTTTTCACATTTTAATGGTAAAAATTATGAAAGATACAAAAAAGAAGAGAATTTCGATAAAATCCGTTCTAGACGTTGACGTCAGGGCGTGGCTCCGCTTGTGACGCAATTACGTAACCAGGAAGTGGTTTGGCGGAGTCCCTTCTTTCTCAGTTTGAGCCTGGTCCTGGTAATGCTGGTTCGGCTCGTACGGTGACAGAACTCGGTGAAGATGCCTGTGGAGAGTCGGCCAGTCCGGGACGCGTCCATACATTTCCGTTTACTGCAGCAGTATCTGCTTCTCCTGAAGAAATACCCCATTCTCACCAAGTCTGTGACCAGGTTAGTGGAATTTGACTCTTGTTTGGAACAACAACCTGCTGCTGCTGCTGCTATTAAGAATTCTCCTTCACTAAAAAGACCAAACAACTGCAGAAGAGTTTATGTACAGTTGCGATAAATGCAATAATTTGACTGTTTTGTTTGCACTGATCAAACACTTGTTTATCAGCTCATTGCTTTTAGCCAATCAGCATCTGTCTGGAGAAACTCCCCTCACAATTTACTGTCAAATAACCAGAGAATAAACGTCAGAGAACGCAAACAAACCTTTGTCAAGGCAACTTAGTGTCACACAGTGCCAATATAATGAATTTGCCTGCAAGGTTAACTAATTGTTATAAAGTAATCCTGACTCTGATCATCACCAAAATGTTTCAATTTCTGCCTTTTGGGATTATGGCTTTTTTGATTTTTCAGCTTCTTAAAGGTTTTGTTAAATATTTGCTGGTTTTCTTTGCTCTAAAATCAGGAAAACTGAATATTTTTGGGTTGGGGACAAAAACAAGACATTAAGAACATCATCATTGACGTTTTTCAACATTTTCTGACATTTCACGGACCAAACAAGTACTACTGAAAAATCTCTTCAAGGTCTTCCTTTCGAATTCCCTCCACAAGTTTCCATTTTCATAATAATAACCGTGTTCATCTCGTGTTTCCACACTGGACGTCTTTTTTGGTGCATAATTGAAAAAACTTTTCCCTGTATCTAGAATGACCTTGACCTCCCTGACCTTTCCCCCCATGACCTCAAAGTACTCTAACCGTAATTAATAAAATTTTTGGTATACAAGCTTCCTCTGGTGGGACATGAAGGAGAATCAGACGTATTTTATGAATTAACTGCTTCATATTTTGTGTGTGTGTTCTTGATTTTTCAGTGGAATCCTCTCCGCTTTAGGAAATCTTTTGTCTCAGACTTTGGAGGCAAGAAAAAAGGCCAAGAATGGAGCCCCAGTGGACGGGATTGACACAACTGCAGCTGCACACTACGCCATATATGGGTGAGACTTACTGTATGTCGCATAGTAAAATAACCATTGACCTGTTTCAGTTCTGTCGGACTATGGCGTAGGAAACGTTGAAGAACCAGCAATGTTGTTAAAATGGTCTATAAACATAAAATTAGAATGCAAAGTCTCTATAAGGCAAACTTAAGAGTGTCAGGGGGCCACTTTGAAATCTGAAAATCCTCTAAGGTCCAAACCCAAACCTCAAATCACGAGTCTGATCAACACACAAGACTAGGATCAATAATTGTTGTAGTTGTTTTCATGATGGGACACAAAGATTCAGTGCAGGTTAATAATCTGTCCACTTAACTACATTTCAGAACTTGCATATCCTTCAACACATGTATGTGGTTTCAGCTAGGCTCTGTGTCATATTTTTAAATGTTTAAAGGTAAAAAAGTAAAAAACAGTAGTTTTTTTATTTACTGACCTTTCACTGCCCACCTGCAGTGTCGTCTTTGTCCACTAGAGGGCAATAGCCCACACGTTGGGAATCACTGCTGTCAGGGAGGGATCGTCATTGTTATGCATTTTTGATGCTTATTATGAATCAGTGTGGGCCTTTTTGTTTCAAACAAAACTCAATAATGAGCAAAAAAAGTGTCTGAATCACAAATATACACAATATTGTTAGTGGTATAGTGGTATAAGTAAATGTGGACAGGCTGTAAATTCAAGGCGTAGATACAAATACTGACACACACACAAATACTTTTTTTGGGATGTATATACATCCAAAAAATGGAGCATTTATTTGTGGTTCAGGGTTTTTCTAGTCTCATTATATGACATTTGTGAATTTTCTGCCTTGACCTGGATTATTTTAATGCAAAAACCTTATTTGGCATAACATTTTCATTAGTTTTGAACTCTCTTTAACACATTATGACGCTTTAAACTCCATAATTTGCTGTAAACTGCAAACACACTGCTTCCAGTTTAAGTGTTGTTGTCTGTTGCAGGCTGTTGATTACAGGACCAGTGAGTCATTACTTCTACCAGCTGATGGAGGTGTGGTTGCCCACCACTGATCCATACTGTATAGTCAAACGACTGCTACTGGACCGCCTTATTTTTGCCCCTGGCTTTCTTCTCATTTTCTACTTTGTGATGAACATATTAGAGGTGAGTCATCTTAATAAACACAGCCCATCTTATTTCTCTCATTAAAGGTGCACCTCCTTAAAGTTAAAAGACATGAAATAAACTACAAACAGCTGAGATGACGCCTAGTGTGGGTCAGGCTCTAGGTTCACCCTAATACTGAATTGTCACGTGTTGGACACATGTTGTTTAGCATACACTATATGGACAAAAGTATTGGCACGCTTGGTCAACCATACATTCGTTTGATGAATGATATATGATATCGTCCTCTTTTTTATTTAGACCATTCTTTCCGCCTCTTTTTATAATAGGGGCAATTATATATATTATATAATATAATTTGCTATGCTGTCTCCTTGGGTGAAAACTGGTCCTGTCGGACAATAATTTCAGACCTGACTAAAGGAACATTTGTGTGTTACAGCGGCAGCACAGTTTGTATGCTTTGAATATAATAGATATTTGTATATACTCAAATGTACAAATCTCAGACAGAACAATGTAGTCTTTTCCTCTGTTTCCAGGCGAAAGGATGGGAAGACTTTGAAAAAAAGATGAGGGGAAGTTACATGACTGCCCTGAAGATGAACTGGAAAGTTTGGACTCCCTTTCAGTTCATCAATGTCAACTTTGTGCCTGTTCAGGTATGTACTTCCTGTCTTCCTGCTGAAGAAATGACACAACTGTTTTCCTCCCTCTGTTGTTTGTGTTCACCTGTTTTGTTTTTGCTCTCAGTTCAGAGTGCTGTTTGCCAATGTGATTGCCTTATTTTGGTACGCCTATCTTGCGTCAGTGAGGAAGTGACACTTCCTGAAGATCTCTTCAGAGACTCTGCTTTCAGCGGAAACTGCTCCTCTACAGTGCCTTTGTGTCGCACTTTTATGATTTTCACAGAATGAACATGATACAAAATCAGACTGTTTATTATAACACATACAACAGTTAACCTGTTTCTAATCGGGTCCATAATTTTCATATACATGCAGTTCTATGGACTAACAAATACTGATCCATTAAAAACATTAAAAATGTAGTTTATTTAATTTATTTTTTTATCAAGCCAAATTTGTACAAGATGGTAAATCTAAAAATGAATGAATAGCAAGTTTTAAATATTGTTTTGTTTCTTATTTTGGCCAAATACAGCTCTATTACATTACGGCACATCAAACATGAATGTTTTGTTGCTCTCATACCCGTTATTTTTCTTTTCCAAATGTACATTGTGTAAAATTTAGCAACATTTATTGGTGAAGTTGCATGTTGGCAGCTGTAAATTCTCTCACGTCACACTTCCCCGGAGAACCAGTATGGCCTTCAGTTTCAGTGTCAAAGCTCAAAAGAGCTTGTCCATTCTGGGCTAAAAAAAACAAAAAAACCATGTTGATCCAAAATGGTGGCTTCACATTTTATTTTCAAGGTATTAAAAATAAAAAATAGAATAACTTTAACTTCAATTTCTGACAAATGGAAACAATGTTTCACACTGCACCTGTAACACAGTTGTATGTAATTTGTCAATTTAAAGCTGTAATAGTTTTCATTGTATTGCCAAAATATACATACACACAGAACCACTGATCACACTTATGCACTAGTTTTTTTGAAATAACAATAAAACTGATAAAACAGTTTTTTGTTTATTTGTTGTTGTTTTTTAATAATGAAAAAAGAAAAGAAAAGAAAAAAAATGCAGCCACAACAGCAGCTGAGATGTGAATCACCAGTTTTCCTTTCGGTTTCCATTCTTCCGTCATGACTCCACTAAGGTGTGGGTTTGTAATACTTTTATCTTTAACAATGCTCCAAGGCGTGTTGGGGGATTTCCCAACATGGAGCAGTGAATACTGTAAGTAAATGTTTGTGCTAATGTGCTAAAGTACTGGTCTAAAAATGTACTCAAGTTGAAGTAAAAAGGTAGCTTGTTTAAAATTTATTCTAAGTAAAAGTTACCTTTTTAACAAGGTTGGGGTTCTTTCTTGTATCGTGCAAAAATGACAAGGGGATACAAATCTCACATTAATTGTTGTTAATTGAAAAAAAATTCAAATTAAAGTGCTTTAAATTATGTAAACACATACTGTATCAGTCAAAGGTCACAATGCTTTAACTTTCTCATTCACTCAGGGACCTTAATTAACCCCAAATTACCTGTCACTGATTTTTTTACTCAGCAGCGTATGTGATTTAAAATGTAATGTACAGTTTTCCAAAATAAAAACATACTTAAGTAAAATTAAAATGACTTATTTAGTAATTCATTACTTTCCACCTCTGGTAAATTACATTTTAATTTAAAATATATTGAAATTAGCCGAGTGGTGATACAATTGCGCCAAAATAAAACAAATAATTGTAAAATAAACCTCCTGTTCTGTGGTCTGTCTCTGTGATGACATCATTTACTGTGACTTTGATGTCATGATGTTTTTTTTTCCCTTTATGTGAGTCAGTGATCCTGACTCCATGGTAAAGTACAGAAGTGAAGGATGTACAAGAGGACGTTTCCTCAGGGACCAGAACATCCCATACCCGTGAAGTATGCAGAGACTGTCCTTTCACCAGAGAAACCTGAGGACCAAACTGTCCTGACACCAAAGACATGTCTATATCTAACACCCATGGAGAAAGAGACACGTGATGGGAAGACTGCCCTGTCACCAGAGGTGTGTCCATTACCTGCAGAGGAGACACCTGATCACCGAACTGTACTGAGACTAAAGACATATCTATCTCCAACACCTGTGGAGGAAGAGACACGTGAAGGCCAGACTGTCCTCTCACCAAAGATGTGTCTATCTCCATCACCCGCAGAGGAAGAGACACCTGATCACCCAACTGTACTGACACCAAAGACATGTCTATCTCCAATATCTGTGGAGGAAGAGACATGTGAAGGCCAGACTGTGCTCTCACCAAAGATGTGTCTATCTCCAACACTTGAGGAGGAAGAGACATGTGAAGGCCAGACTGTCCTCTCCCCAAAGATGTGTCTGTCTCCACACCCACAGAGGAAGAAACACCTGATCACCCAACTGTACTGACACCAAAGACATGTCTATCTCCAACACTAGTGGAGGAAGAGACACGTGAAGGCCAGACTGTCCTCTCACCAAAGATGTGTCTATCTCCATCACCCGCAGAGGAAGAGACACCTGATCACCCAACTGTACTGACACCAAAGACATGTCTATCTCCAACACCTGTGGAGGAAGAGACATGTGAAGGCCAGACTGTGCTCTCACCAAAGATGTGTCTATCTCCAACACTTGTGGAGGAAGAGACACGTGAAGGCCAGACTGTCCTCTCCCCAAAGATGTGTCTGTCTCCAACACTTGTGGAGGAAGAGACACGTGAAGGCCAGACTGTCCTCTCACCAAAGATGTGTCTATCTCCAACACTTGTGGAGGAAGAGACATGTGAAGGCCAGACTGTCCTCTCACCAGAGAAGTGCCTATCTCCTGAGCAAGAAGAGATACCTGGGGACCAAACTGTCCTGACACCAAAGACATGTCTCTTGTCATCAGAGACATGTATGTCTCCGTCAGAGGTGGAAGAAGAGACTCCTCAGCACCAAACTATCCTATCACCAGAGAAGAGCCCATCTCCTGTGGAAGAAGAAACACCTGAGGACCAAACATGTCTGTCTCCCTCATGTGTGGAGCAAGAGACACCTGAGGAGCAAACTGTCCTGTCCCAAGAGACATGTCTGTCTCCACCACCTGGGGATGAAGAGACACCTGAAGCGCAGACTGTCCTGACTCCAGAGTCATGCCTGTTTCCAGCACTTGTGGAGGAAGAGTTACCTGAGGACCAAACTGTACTGATACTAGAGACATGTCCATCGCTTGTGAAAGTGGAGACACCTGAAGCCCAGACTGCCCTGACTACAGAAATGTGTTTGTCTTCAGCACATGTGGATGGAGAGTTGCCTGAGGACCAAACTGTTCTGACACTAAAGACAAGTCTGTCTCCTTCACCTGTAAACGAGGAGACACCTGTATCCCAGACTGCCCTGACTACAGAAACATGTTTGTCTTCAGCACATTTGGAGGAAGAGTTACCTGAGGACCAAACTGTACTGACACTAAAGACACGTCCGTCTCCACCTAAAAACCAATCTGCCCCGATTCCAGAGACACATCTATCTTCCACAAATGTGGTGAAAGAGACACCTGGGGATCAGACCGTCCTGAAGACGGAGACAGGGAAACCTTTGGCTGCAGTGGAGACTGATCTGTCTCAACAGGCTTTAATTCAGATGTCTGAGTTTGAATTAAATCAACTGCTGCATGAGCAGCAGATGAGGCTCAATGATGAGGAACAAAAGTACAATAACCTGACAAATGAGCTCGAGAGCCTGAGGAGCCACTTCACAACAGTGAGTCAGGAGAAATCCACCCTTGTTAATGAACTGTCTGCAATGATGAAGCTGGAGCAGGCTGTTGTTATGAAGACCAAAGAACTAGAGAAGGCTCTTCAAGACGTGACAAAGAAACATGTGGTGGAGGATCGTCTCGCCACACAAATGAAACTGAAATCTGATCTCACTGCCGCTCTGACCCAAGCCCAAAACAACCTGGAAGAGTTCACTTCCCAGTGGGAGCAGGACAAGTCCCAACTGCAGGAAGAACACGCCAAGGAAACCTCCGAACTAAAGGCTGCTTTTCTTCACATTAAAGAAGAGGGAAGGAAGGAGAGACTGAAGTGGCAGAGTGAGATGTCCACTCTCCTGGACTCTTTGAACACCAACAACCAAGCTCTACGAGACACAGAGGAGAAGGCTGAGAAGTTTACAGAGAAAATGATGAGGAGAATTGCAGGTTTGGAGAGCACGATTCAAGAGGTCCAGAGCAAAAGGGATAAGAAGGGGTCTGTGAGGAGACGACTGTGCGGCTTCTTAAAAAGAACTGGAGGGAAAAAATCTCACTCTCAACTCTGAATCGTTTTACCTCAGTTTACCGTTTAGTTTGCTTTGACCGCTTTTACACTTTCTCCCCCAACAGTATCTACACCAAACAAACAGGAATGTTCAGTGGGACTGCACTATCGCACTTCACGATTTTGTGTTTTCAGTATGGAACGCGATAGACGCTCCATACTGTTCATTTCCAGTCATTTGAAACTGATGTAGTGTTAAAACCATTTTGTGTAAATAAAGGAAGACAGTGATGAAAATGTATTATTAACTCAGTTTAATGTACATTCCAAAATTCATTTTTTAATGCATGAATGAGACATTGAAGGTACATAAATCAAACTTTACCTACTAAAATAGTTTTTATCAAAATAAAATATGGTCATGCTGTGTACATGACAAAGTTGCAGGTTATAGCCAAAAACAAATAACAATAATACATTACAACTTTGGCGTCCCCTATCACGTACGCCATGCGACATTTAAAAATAACCTTCAATAACTTTAGATCCTCAACTGGTTCACAGTGACCACCAAGTTTCAAGATGATCGGACCAAAGCTCGAGGACAAGTTTGTTCAAATACCATTGGTGCTTGGTCTTCCTGTAGGACCCACTTCCAATTTTTGACCCTTTTCCACGCGTACATTTTCACCAGGATTGACGCGGTTGCAGGTCTGTTAATTTTGGAGTATGTTCAGGCCCTCACAAATGCAATTCATTTGGAGGATGACACATTTAGGAATGCATACAGGTCATTTAAGGTTATTTGATGATTATTATCAATGTTTTCCAAATGATTTTGTACAAAGCAAATTAGATATTCCAAGATATATGATGGATAAAATCTCAACTTTTATTTTATGCATACTATTTAAAACACATACATCTTAAAAGGTACAGTGTGTAGGACATTGCAACGTCGATCAGTGAGGTTGCTCTTCCCATTCAAGCACGTAGGAGAACCTACAGTAGGGGTTAAGGTATTAAGTTTGTCAATTAAAAACATGATGGTCCAACATGGAGAAGAACCAGCTCCTGCTGTAAAAGGCAAAAGATGATAATTATTCTATATTCCATTTCTGCCTAATGGAAATCCATTTAACTAAACTTAACACACTGGACTTTTAACTTAAAGGCTGGAATGTATTGGGGTGTTGACCCAGTCTCTGGGAATGACTAAATCCCTGCTCTGCCTCCTCTCAGACGCAGCAGCAGGTCAATGGTGCTCAAAGCTTGAACGTTGTAATCGGACAGTTTCCCTGCAGTCATCTCTCTGCTTTGGAAGACGAGCCTCTGTTGACTCTCTGCCACCCCCTCTCTGCACTGCACCCTGTGCTTGAAGTCGCTCACCGTCTCGTCAGGTGTGATGTCATAGGTGCTCAGCTGGTTCTTTTCGTTCCTCAGGAACACCTGGATGGAGACCGGCTCGGTCACCAGCAGGGACAACCTGGAGCCAGACTGCAGGCCGTAGGAGCCGATGGTCTTGGTGTCGTCGCTCAGATCTGTCCTCTGACCGTTCACAAACACCAGCCTCTGCCTCTCAATGGGAATCTGCAGCTTCTCTTGGATGAGCTGCTTCAGAAATCCCACAGTCTGCTGAGGCTGCACGATCAGTGAGCAGGACGATCCGTTCAACATAGTAATGATTATCTCCATGATGGAAGAGCTCTGAAAGACAAAATTCAAATAATCAAGCTGAGGAAATGAGTTTTCATAGAGGAAACAACAAAAACTAAAAATCCACTGAAAAGAAGGAATGAAATAAGAGGAAAATACATATACAATGGTAGTAATACAATAAATAAATAAAACTGATAAAAAGAATGAGTGTATGTAGCAATGAAACTGAATATTTAAATAGATTCAGTCAGTACAAAATGAAACAATGAAATAAGACACATTTATATTCTGTTACTCTCAGGTCTGAAATAAGGCTGCTCTAGAGATGAAGTCCACAATTACCAAAGGACTTTTGTTGTAATCGTAAGCTGAATGCTCTAGAGAAAATCTGATTTTTAAAAAGTAGCAATAAAACCATTGCAGATTTTAAAAAAAATAACATTTCTTACCTTCTGACACTTGAGAGTAAATTCCTGTGGAAAACCTTGAAGATTTCAGTTGAAAATGTTCAAATATGATGCACAGCAGCAAAGGATTGAACCTCTGACAAAGTGGGAACAGATCACTGTTTATATACAAGCTCAGCATCAGCCGATCTGCACCCTCCCTTCTTTTAAGTTTCGTTTTCCCCCTCTCTGTCTGCCTGGGTTAACTTTCGGTTTCCATTCTCTCCAACATGACTAAGCTGTAGTGGAGGCTAGGAATGTTGTTGTTATAGGACAGACTAAATTGTCCAAGTGGGAAGTTTGCCTCGGGCTTTACAGTGTGTGCAATATAAAAACAGGAAGAACATATACTGACAATACATCTTAAGTAAAAATCATCTGCTCTGCTATCTAGGTGCTGAGGGTTTTAAATGAACAGGGAGACATTATCACAATCTGGAAGGCCATTCTGTGAGTTTACACCTAATAAAACTGTTTTAACAAACAAATGATCAACTCGATTGAGAGGTTTTCTAGTAATAAAATACTAGATGTGCTGATACATGATGATAATTATAATTTGACATGAATATGACAGGTTTAACAACCAGGCGGGCCAGAGCATTATCAGCTCAAATTGAGCGGGGTTTCTAGTAATAAAACAGTAAAGGTGCTGACACATGATGATTTGACTCATTGTAAATAACATAAACACATTTTAAAGGCGATACACCCTCTGACCTAACACTGTTCACTCACCATTTAGTATGAACTGAAACTTAAGAGGTAAAAATTACCAGCAGCTTTTTATTTTTTTCTGTTCTGCTCCAGGACATGATGAAACAACGTTTACCAAACATGCCAGATGTTTTTTTGGCTGCAGATGAGCAGGAATTGACAGAGTATTTTACGTAATTTATTTCTTGGCACTAAGACACATTCATTTACTCAGAAATATCAAGGACAAGTGCATAAATATCAGAACTCTGAGTGTTTCAGGAGGGCAGCCCTCTCTTCTCTCTTTGGTAGAGAAATATTTCCTGTAGAAAAGAAAAAATATAATAATGAGCATTTAAGATTTTATAACATTTTGGTGAATTCAAGAATGGTTTGAAGGTCAATTCTCACCTGGTGGTGCCACAAAATATTCTTCAACTGTGTTTTTGGAGAGGTGAATCAGTTTTTCAGCACAGTTCCCATCAGTCACTGCATCTTCCCTCAGGTATAACGCCCTGAAATGAACATAACCACAGTGACCCCAGTGGGCTTCACAAGAGCTTGTGGTTGTTTCTCACTCACTCACTTCTTTTAAGCAAGCGGCACCATCATACCTGTCCTCTAGAACTGAATCCATTGGCTCAATACCGGTTGTGTCAACAACGTGAAGCTGATCTGCAAATCGAATGGCTTTCTCCAAACACTCCAGTCCCTGTTTGGTTCGGAAATCCACCAAGGCCAGTCGCTCCAGTTTGTCCACCAGGTCTGCAGAGATTTCGGTTGGCTGTCAAATCAAAGAGGTATGGGTGAGAAAAGACAATGAAAAAAACAATTTTATTATACACGGACCAGCTCCTCAAATAAGTACACTGCTGTAGTTCATCTGCTTTAAGGTTCTGAGATGTGAGGTGTGATCTGAGAGAAGTGTTGGAAAGTTATGTGAAGGTAGTGGCCTTTTGACATCTACTCATTGCAATGGTTACTTTCAATGAGCAATTAGCTATTTTTTGTTTCTCAAACTGTGGCAAAAAAAGCCAGAAAGTGTCAACGTTGTCTGATTTGAGACCCAGCTAGTGACGTCATGGTTCTCCCTCTATGCTTTACGTTACTGCCATGTGATTGGTTGATTAGATATTTACGTTACAAAGAGGTTGAACAGGTGTACCTAATAAAGTGGCAGTGAGTGTACAACGCGACTAACATTAAAGCCAGGTGAGGCGTGACGTCACAGCCAGGAGGAGGACATTACCGGGGGAAGTTGGTGCTCTGGTACTGGTTCCCATGTCGCAACCTCTGGTACCTGCAGCAAAGACAAGGTAACAACAAGAGTTAATACGTGTGTACACTGTCTGCTGAATAAACTGACCTCCACCACTGAAACAACAGATGCTAACCTTAGAATTATGGGGTGAAGAGCAGAACAGACGCGTTACATTAATGACGCGGCTCTGAAGGAACCTTCTCCTAGTAAAGTTGAAGTGTCCTTCGCTTTTAAGCAGGTCAAATGAAGACCTGGCACTTTTCAATAACAAGCCACGATACGCTGTCGCGGCGCCGAGACTAACCGCCGACATTTCCACCAACGTCACAAAAACAGCTGAGTTTCACATGTGCAGAAACGAGTGCTACATTTTCCTCTTCTTTATTAGAAAACCGATAAAGTCAACGCTGGAGTTTCATTTATCTACTCGTGACTGAAGCTAACGACCTACAGTGGCTAACTTGTGTAGCAAACGAAAGCGAGATGTCTGACTCCAACGTACTTCCGCCTTCGCTTCTGTGCCAGTACCGCGGTGAAGTATGTCTCCAATTGTTGTCAAAAATGTTGATCAGTGCTTACCAAACCTGGAAATGATGTTCTCGTATGTCTTGATTTGTCCAAAAATCAAAAGTGATTCAGTTTGAATGATTTGGGGCACAATAATCGTTACAGCCCTAGTTGGAAACACAGATCTTCAAATTGCATAAACTATAAACAAATTGGTGCATTTGCATTATTTTTGTAGTTTCCATATCAATAAAAATTGTGTTGTCTTAATACAATGTGTGGCCATTCTTTAAAATAATCTCAAAGAAAAGGTCACTGCTGTCCCACCAAAAAGGGGGTATTTATTGACGGTCCCTTAGTGAATCTTGTATTCTCAAATAGTGGGACGGCCCCCCCTGGGGGTCCGCGGTGAGGTGTCAGAGGGGGCGTGAGAGGCAGGGCAGGACAACTCTTACAGTGGTTTATACAGATAAATAAATACAAATGATCAGGTTCTCAATAGTATTTCAATTCAGAGGGGCGTGAAACCATTTCTGTCCTCTGGGGGGGGAGCATGAAAGAAAATAATAGAGAACCACTGCCTTAAGCTAACTCCACTGCTCATATCACTACTCATTCATTATTTAATATCTTTGATCAAATACAGTAAAATTCACACTCTGTTTTTGGAAAAATAATAATCATTCCATTTTTATTTTTTATTATAAGAACATATAACCATATACATATATAATTAACTCTCAGTATAGAATTTGAATCTGTAACAATACATATGTTGAGCTGGCCACAAAATAAAAAAATATTAGCTACAAACAAGGCAGCATCTGGAAGGGGAAAAAAAAAATTGATGAAAGTATAAATAAATAAATAAATTAGTCAATACATTTTACAATGGATTTTTTTCAGCAGTTAGCATTCACGTCAGGGAAAAGAACACCAATATTAAATGTATTTCACTTCACCACATTCAGGAAAGAACACGTCTTAATGAATCACACAAGCGGTAACTAACATCAGTAACAGAGAGCAATTACAACTAATTTAAGGGGTTTAAAAGCATAAACTTCAAATTTCGTTTTTGACAATCTGTCATACTTCGCCTTTCATTTTCTTGTTTGCTCTTGCCTTGAACCAGAATAATGTGTGGAACAACAAAACTTTTAAATTGATCCTTGTGACTGATTATCACCTGATTGTATGTGATCTTCCTATTTATAGTCATACTCAAACTGAAATAAACATTTGATTTAACAAAAGGGTGCCAGACAGTACAAAAAGGGGTCAGTAAACTGCACAGTTGACAAAATATACATTTGTCCACTCTGACCAGACATCCCTAAGTCACTTAGATAATCAGGTTATGATTCAACAGCTGATAACACAATATAATCCTCATAATTTAACAACACATTTTTCTCTTATTCTAGTACAATTCACACATGACATATTAAGACATACTATTTGGTAGACAAGGCAGCTCAAGAGCATTAATAACACCTTTGGATGCTAAAATCACTGGCATGGTGCTGAAAGCTGGATTATTATGAACACAACATGAGATTGGGTCATCTGTGAGAGTTGATTTAATTTAGGGCAGTTGAAAAAAAGTTCCTGTTTATGTTCTTTCCTTTATTAAGGGATGAGGATAAGGAGGTAACTTGCTGATGTAGCTAATATTTAATCTTGTAGGCTTTGATTATTAAAATAACTGATATAAACTATTATCACAACATAGTATTTATCATAAATATAGTCTCTGGTTTAATTCGGCTCTGCATTTTGGTTTTGAAATATGCAACTAAAATCTCCATCTTCATCTGAAAATAGTAAGTGCACTCGGACCAAGATCAACACTTAAGGGAAGTTTGACAAAAATAATTTGAAATGAAACAGATTTTTTCCCTATTATATTTGTTTTCACTTGAACATACTGACAATTATTAAGTGTAATATTCTCAGACACCTGTCGACAACACATTTAACAAAGTGGATATGGTCAATAAGGCTCATAGCAGCAAAACTGTGATTGTAAAAGGCTTTGTGTGATGTGTGTGTGTGTTGCAGTGGGTGCAAGCAGATGTTCTGGATTTGACTTTTGTGCTGCTACAGCCGGTCCTCCCGCGTTGCTTGGATGAACGAAAGAAGAGAAACAGCACCATCACTTGTTCTCAATCAGCATCTGCACCTTGCACACCAGATCTCTGGCCTGGGTCAAAATCTGCTTTATGTTGTGATGCTCTGCCATTTCTGAAAGACAGAAGAAGAAGAAGAACAGCAAAGGTGAAAAATGGCCTCAGTCATACCAAAAAGCAAAATACTTCTAATGTGACTGTTTACATCTGAAGTGATGTGACAGGCTTTTAGCAGACTGGTAATTGAGCTGATGACTCTACAGCTTTACACAAATCAAATGTTCTAATTTATAACTGTTCGTCAAAGTTGGATGCGTCGTTGATTGAGCAATTGAGCAGGTTTGAATGAAAAGTTTGTGAAGAAAAATCCAGGACATTCATACGGCTTAGGGCCCAGTGTAAACACATAATAATTGGAAAACAGCCTGACTTCTTCTGAATTCTGGCATTTTTGTCAGCATTCTAAGATTAGTCAGTCTGGCTTTTTTCCATTTTAAATGTTGTTTTCAAAAAAATTAATGTGTGGCCCTAATCCTCTTCTGTAAGAGAGTGGTGGCCTCCATAAAGCAAGGCCCTTGCTTAAATTACATAGAAACTCATACAAACATACCTATGTGTAGTATATAACTACATTTTTTGCTGACACACTGGACTATTTTAACAAAATGTGGTCTTTTTCACCATTAAAGAACTTGATGATATCAGTGAAGTCCATGTTGTTCTCCAGGATGATGTCCCTGTAGATCTCCACCAGTGCCAGGGCAATAAAGAGGACAAAGTGACTGGAGGACACGTACTTAGCCGCCCATATTGTTTCCCATACTGAAAACACATCCTCATATACCAGCTCTGGAAGACAAAGAACAACACGGCCACTTATACCGAGAATAGCAGGTGAGAAAGTTAACAGACAATAGGGATGTGCAGTATGACCACATCCACTGTCTACTGCGTTATCCTCCACATGAGGGTCACAGGGACACCCTGGACAGGTCGCCAGTCCATCGCAGGGCCAACTTATAGTGACAAACAACTACTCACTCACACCTACAGCTACGTCAGTGTCCAATTAACTTCTGCATTCCCCACACAGGGATAACATGCAAACTCGCAACCGCTTTGCTGTGAGGCAACTGTGCTATTTTGTAGTTCTACCTTTGAATATGCCAATTAAACTCTGGAAGGACAAATCCTTCCAGAGTTTAAATAACTGCATGAACCGTTAACGAGCGGGTGAGAGATTTGGCGTTTTATCCAAAAAAGAAGAAAGGCGTGTGTCTCTGCTTCCTCTAATTGGCACAAAGTCTCCTGGTCTGTACCCCCAATTTACCTCGCTTGAAATCGAGGAGAAACCAGCGGTAGCAGAAGTAGAAGTGGGTGTAGTCTCCGTTTTGGTGCATTAGCTCAAACAGCTCAGAATCCAGGATCTAAAAAATGATGGGAACAGCACAGATTCAGGTGAAGTGTGTGTAGAAAAATATATAATGTAAATAATGTCTTACTTGACTGTTATTGTGTGTGTGGGTTCACTGTTGCTGTCTTACCTGGATTAGGGAACGCATGTTGGCGAAGTGAGTGTCCATGGCTCCTCCATGTGGGAAGTTTTGATTCATTCTCTTCATGAGCTCAGTGAAGCAGCTGAAGGCCATGGCCTCTGAAAGAAGGAAGCAGAGAGAGGAACCCTGAGTGAAAAGGTGAGTGGGAGAACACTCCTAAGATGTTTTTATCAATAACTAAAAATACACCACATGTCAAGAGAGGGTGGAAAATGAGAAGTGAATCAGTGTGTTGGGTCACCATCGTCCAGAATGACTAGAAGTGGAGCCAGCAGATCACACATGCCCTGTACGTAACCGATGTCAAGGTGCCTCCAGATATAGCTGTGAATGAACAAAGACAGAGAGGTGAACTTGAATGTTGCTCTTTGTGAATCTGAGTCATACTTTTGATTTAGACGTAGGCAACTCTTATTTTTATATATGTTGAAGTTTATATAATACACTTTCTCTGGCATTTAAATATAATCCAATCATCAAAGCATTTCCAAAAAAAACATGAATTTTGCCTTTACCTGCACATAATGTTGCGCAGCTTTTCTAGGTTTGCAGGAGTGAAGTACCAGTAGTTCCTGTCACAGCGCTGGACGTCTTTCTCGATGCGGTGCAGATTTAATGTGTACAAGTCCAGAAGCTCTTGCTAAAACAAACAAAATGATGACAAGGAACACAACAATCTTATAATACAGTTGGTTTACTTGAATGTATATGAATCTGATTAAAAAAATAATAATAATAATGTGAGCATACAGAGAAGCTACTCCCAGCAGGTTGTAGAGAGGCCCCTCCATTTTGGGGGTCAAAAGATCCAGGCAGAGAATCAAAGTGGGGGTACAGGCTCTCCATCTCTGGCTCCTCAGACAGCATGGACTCGGTCCCCTCTGGACTAGGCTTTTCCCGCTCCTCCCCCTGCCTGAGTTCCTCAAAGGAAGACGGGGTTTCACAACGGCCCTTTCTGCTCCAAGGCACCATGGAAACTTTGGCTTTGGGGATTTCTTCCATCTCTATGGCTGAAGGAGACTCGTCCGATTCAGTCATGACTTGAGCCTCCTCTTTCTGAGAGGCACAGCAGGCTCCTCTTGCTCTGGCATCTGTGAAAAGGTTTGTGTCCAGGGGAGCCACAGGATGCTGAATGATTTTCTCTTTAACCTCTGCTGACTCACTCACTTGTACCACTTTTTGGAGATTTTGTTCCACAGGTTCTCCCCTGGCTGGTGTAGCAGCTGCTACTATCACGGTATCCTGATTGGGTATCACTCCTCCAGTTTCTCCTGACTCTAAAGATCTTTTAATGTCTATATCCAGGCCTTTATCTTCCATCTTGGTTCTCTCTATTTTATTACGTTCTGACTCTTGAGCATCTTCCTGGTTTTTATTGAACAAACGTGTCTCTTTGTTGGCCATCATCTGCTCGTCTTCCAGCGGTTGAACCATTTCATCATCTACCACCTCAGTCTTGGTATTTTCTGCCGTTTTGGTCACATCAAATGCGTTTCCCTCCTCCTCCTCTTTGTCTTTCACTTCAACTTTCTCGTGACTGAGCTTTTCCTCTACAACACTTTCACCCTCTGGCCCTGCAGCTTTGACCATGCCCTGTGATGTCTGGGGACCTGCAGCATATTTCAGTGATGTATCAGGTGCAGTGGCATCCTCTGTGCTGAGTGAACCATCAGAAAGGCCAGAGGTGACGGAGAAGTTGCGGGACGAGGGGTGTCCAGAGTCAGGAGAGCATGTTCCGTTCTGCAGGGCTCCGTTGGGCATCTTTGGCACCTGTTTGGCCTCTTCCGTCTTGGGCTCCGTTTCAATCTGGTCCACCTCCTCTACGGACTCAAACACCTGAAAGAACAAGCCAAACGAAAGCAGGCTACTCCAGGGGAAAGGATGGGAGGATGTGAAGAACTAGCAGGGGACAGGATGGAGGGAGGCATATTGCTTCCGAATGTTGCGATCACATGCATTATTATTACCGTTGTCATATAATGATTTCAAACCCCTTGCGGAAGGTGTTAGGGAGAACTTTTATTTACCTGTGTGCTGCTGCTGGAATTGCTGTGCAGATGAGCCAGACTCTGCCTGTCTGAGCTCTGGGAGGAGTGGGACTAAATAATAAAATATATTCAGAGGTTATGGGTTTTAATACAGAACATTACTTATTGATTAATAGTCTTACTACTGTGCCTTGTATGTTCACATTAAATGAAAGAGGCTGAGATGTACTGACCCTGTACAGATCTGGTGTTACATGTTCTGAGTGATCCAATCACAAGTGGACAGCTCTGGGTACAGGTGTGAATGTACCAGATATGCTTTGACTTAGATAGCTTCCGGAGGTGCCACTTCTGGCACTGCTGGATTTGATCTGGCCCAGACAAAATGGATGCTGTCCATGGACAAAATATTTTTGGCAAATATGCAGTGCTCTTGGCAATTTATAATCTGGTGGTTTTTATGGTCTAAATATCTTCAGACAAATGTGAGCCACTGCTGTGTTGCAAGATGTGGCACAATTGGCGACACATGGCCATGCAGTGGTCAGCTTTGGGCCTAGACCTGACAAACAGGAGCCCAGATGCCATCGTTTCACAGGCCAGATGAAAGTGTCACGTATTAAAGTCCTGGCTATAAAAATTTACTACCTGGGGAGGATGCACTCAAGTCTAATTTCTGTCACTTCTCAGTGTTTTCTGTTTTCTCTACACTAAAATATACAGCCACCGTTAACACTAAACGTCACATATTGATTATTATTATTTTTTTAAGTTAAACTTAGTTCATGCCCTCCTTACTTCACTAGACACTGATATCAGATCCCTCTGGATTGCTTTAGGTTCCTTGAAGAAGAGACAACTGACCTACAAATGGTTAGTAGGCCAAAATGGAAGTGAAAGCAGTGTTACTATAACATTTTGAAATCCTCGCCTGAAAGCCTTAAAAGGCATGAAACCTTAGCCGGAGTCCAGTGGCTTGAGCCCTCGTCCTCCACTGCACCGGTTGAAGTAGGGTGATCATAGATAGTGAACACGTGTGTTTACGTCACAAGTAACATCGACGGGGAACTATCTGATCTGTCCGCTGAGATTGCAGACACAAAGGCACAAGGCCGATTCATATCCGATTTATTTCCACATACAGGCCTGAAACTGATCTGATGATCTGAATCCATGTGCCCCCCCCCCGGCTTATGCCGTCATGGGTCATATATGATTTGTGCCACATGGGAGGAGACAAAAAATCAAATTGAGGCAATGTGAATGTATATTTGCATATGGAGTAGGAAAGTGAAATCACATTCCAGGTAGTTAGAGAAGATGCATTCAAATGTCAGGCATGGACTGTCCACTTGTGATTGGATCTGTCAGGACAGATTTATCAATCATATTGTCAAGCACAACCTTTCAAGAGCTAACCATTTTTGATTTGTAATATCGCAATATTCAGGCTTATACGTGTATATACTGTTACTTTTCTGTAGTTAATGACTGACTGATTCCCCCTTTTTACCAACCCGAAACGCTGTAATAGTGCTTTTATAAATATATATAAAATAACCAATTAACCATTTTTAAAATGTTTTTATGACTTCTGTTAGAGCCCTTGAATTGAATTGAATTCATAACACAACAACTCTCTTTCTCAGAGTGCCCGGCTAATCTGTGAATTATCATTCCAGTGTGACTGTCGGTGTGTGCTCCTGCTTCACCTCATTGCTCACAGTGGAGTCGTGATGGATCATCTTCTGACTGGAACTGTCTGTGCTCGCTACAGAGGAGCACTTTGCCAAAGCTGCAGCGTGCTGCTCCTTCTCACGCTGGCGGACAATCTCCTCGCAGCCTAGCCACTCCTGCATGGTCTGTTGGTAGTGCACTCGGACCTGTTCGTCCACCTGGCGTGAAGGGTAAAAAGGTCAGGGGTCAGGGGTGAGTGGTTCGGTTGTAAAAATGCTTTGGAAGCAAAAATGTGAATATAACAAACCTCCTTCCTCTCGGTTTCTGACATTCCAAATTGGTAATGACCAAGCAGGAAAGGCCACACCTCTTTGCGCAGAGAGGGCTCCACACCACCAAAGTAGACCAGACGAAGCAGCTCCTGTTCCTCTTCAGACTGAGGAAACAAGACACGTCTTCTGTCACTTTGGTCACTTTTTCCTCGAGTGGAAGATGGAGCAATGAATGAAAAGTAATTATGATAGAGAAGATTTACATCTTCATTCAGTTATACATATATATATAAAATAATTATAATGAATAATAACTACTTTGTCAAACATTACTCCAGGTAAATTTGACTCATAAAACTAATTAAGCCAATACGTCTGATGTCCATATAAACTGTAGATGTGGACAGATGGGGCCATTAGATGTGTCTCATGCACACACTGTTGTGAGACTAATGGTGTGAGCCGCATGATTAGCAGATGATGAATATGGATGAGACAGAAGAGTGGCAAAGCCATGCTGCAAGTGGACGTGTGTGTGTGTTTGTTTTTTCAGCATACTGTCTGTGAATGTGAAGCGTTGGAGTGTGTGTGGGAGTGCCATCAGGGATGCTTACTCTGCAGTCCTGGAGGAACGTCTGCCACACTTCTGCGGTGAGTCCTTTGTAAGCATCACACGGAGCGTCAGGCGCCACAATGGTGTGATTGACGAGGGCCGAGAGATGTGTACGCACAGTGGAGAGGTGACGGCAGTACGCCAGCCCTAGTTCAACAACACAGGGAATTAAATGATGCCTTTTAAGAAGCTAGAGATAAAGAAATATATACTAATATTTAAAGGTCCAGTGTGAAATTGAATATACTATGAATATCCTCTTATTTGGAAAAGGAAAGAGTGAGTGAAAGAGTGTTCTGTTACAATCTACAGTCTGACCATTAAATGTCACTGTTTCTTATACACTGGACCTTCAAGTGAATACAAAAAGTCATCACATACAGCCATAAAATGCCCGGGAGATGATCTGATACTTCATGTTGTCGCAGAGCAGCTTCAGAGGAGCCCTGCAGGAAGATACAGCACATTTTACTGATGAAATGACAAAAATAATGTAACATGACTATTCTCTATTCTAAAAAGGTCATTAACAGTACATTGAGTGCATATTTATAACGTCTAGTTTTTAATTGTATCCTGAATATATGAATTATATCTAGAGTTTATTACACCGCTGTGGCTAACCTTTCTTAAATGTTAACGTGTTTTTATCCGTCTTGCTTATCACCTCGTTTTCCTCGACACATTCTCATGCCAGCGATGTAGTAAATGTCACATAATTGTCCTCTGGGTAATTGCTCTGTTCTTGCTTCTTTTTGCTAATTTTCCCAGTTTCCCCCTTTTACTGTTGAGAAGCTGTAGCGTGGCACTGAGGGATGGCAAAGTGAGAGGGTGTGTCTGCACAGACTTTAGAGGTTTCCCTGTCACGATCCATCTCAATGTGTTTCTAACTAGGAGTGTGTTTATCTCTCACCTCTCATGGTTACACCCCCTGGGTGTCACGCCGTCAGAAAAGCTCCCCTGAGAACAAGAGGAACACGATGACTTCCTGAGAGTGGGATGCCACATTGTAGCTCCCTGATCCATCAAGTCTGGGGGTGGCACTGCAGAATCCCCAGGAAAAAAAGAAAACAACCTAGCATTATCATCTTGAATGATGCTCCAATTCCATTATTTTCTCAGGCTATTGAAACTCAGCTGGAAGCACTTTTGCATGAGCAGGATGAGGTTGATCAGCTGTGTACTAGTGAAAGTGCTGATTCCTGTTAGAGAGAAGATCAGGCATGCAAACTGGAATTAAAACACAATTTGGAAGTGTAAAGCCATCATATCCAATTACTTAATTACCTAGAGAATTAATCGGGTTAATTTGATCAATCAGTCATCTCTCCATGGCTACCGAGTCGTACGGCAGTAAAAAAAGGCGTGACACAAGGGAGTGAGCAGGGAATTTAATAAGGAGACGCATCAATAAACTTTGCCAGAGGTGCTAGAGAGGCCACGAGGATATTAGATGCAGGGAATTTAGGCAAGGCAAGCTGACGGATAGACAGACAAGCCGAGGTGTGACAGTGTTACAGCTGCCTCCTATGAGTGAGGAGGATTCTTCAGGACAGCTGCAGGACCTCTGGGGGTCAACAAGTGTCCCTGCTGTGGAGGAGCCCTGTCCACTCAGTTGGAGGGAAGGGGAGGAAGTCAGATGAGGAGGATGAGTTACAGTCACTGTTATAAACAACATCTTCATAAACATAATCCCGAAAGCCCCACGGGAGCCGCTCATGTTAATTTGCTTCTCTGGAGCGAAACTCACCAAACTCTGATTGGCTGTTTGGAAAGAGGATGCGGAAGACGTAGTCTGTGGCCTCCTCGTCCTCCTTATCTGAAACTGAGTCTGAGGAACCCGATCCCTGAGGAACCCTCTTCCGCAGCTTAGGAAACACCTTTCCCTGCAAGGAGAATATTAATCTAATTAAACTAATGCCAACAAGAGAAATAGCTAAACCATTAGAGCCCAGCTAAGCCATCCATGTGCATTAAAGATGATGAGCGTCTGTGTGCTTAAGCCCATTAATAGTGGCTGAGTATGTGTGGGTGGATTCTTTATTTAGTTGAGCTGTAGATGCAGTGTAATTAAAACATTCATCTACTAAAGTATGCACTTTCTGTGTGGTGGTGCAGAGAGAAAACATTAAGCCATGATTCATCAGTATCACACTCACCAATGTAGCCAAAGAGCCAGTGCAAATATATTTAAAGGCAATGGATTTATTGATTTATTGTGTTCTGGATCTGAATCCATAGCAAAGACCTCCTGCTCTGACCTTTCCCCTCTGGGACCAGAGCGGAGGGTCCAGCTGGCCATGAGGAAGGAGGCCGTTCTCCAAGCAGGAGAGGAACTGGAGCAGATGGCCTCCTCTAGGGAAGCGAATTGGAGGTCTTTGAATTCCATCCTGACTGACCAACACCACTGTCCCTCCACTGTCCACTGCAGAGGATTAACAGGAAAGTCACACTTTATCAAACATATTCAGGGATTTATTTTTTCCCAGTGTCCATCACAACCTCCTAAATCATACACACATGCTCACAATTAAGTCCGGGGAAGTGTGGTGACTGCAGGTAGTTAACACTAGAGCTGGGGTTATCTACTGATTCCCTCAATCCATTTGTTTCTGATTCACAAGGTCCCAATTAAATTCGATTTCTGATTCTATCTGATTCAATATTGATTTATTTCGCTATGTATGTATGTATGTATATATATATGTATATGTATATGTGTGTATATATATGTATATGTCTATATATATGTATATATAGGTATATGTGTATATATATATATGTATGTATATGTACCAAGTATATAATTTTTTCTATATATATATTTAAAAAAAATATGTTATATGTTATATTAATTTTCTTTATTACTTTAGGAAAATTAATATAAGATATGACACTCTGCCTAAATGACTCAGGGGAGGCTTTCAGGGGGAATTGTGTCCTTTTCAGACAAGCCAAGCTCCAATTAGTTCCTCTGTAATTCAAACTATGAATATATTCATGATGGAATTTTGTTCGAGAGGTACACAGTAGCATGAGAAGACAGGAATAATATAATCGGTCATTGAAGTTGAGTGTAAAATATTAGTTTCAGGACAAAAATTTGTTGTGGACCCACCTTGTTGATGACAGTGCAGGTACACTATCTCCTCTAGAGGGATAGTCATAGCATAGTCCCAGTACACACTGAAAAACAAAATCAGAAACTGTAAAATAAAAACCTCTTACTAGACTTCACAAACTAACGGTAAAATTCAAATCCATCAGCATGAATAAAGATTTCAAGGACCATTCATTTCACGGCTAATGAAGAAAGCATTGGAGAGCATGCATACAGATTATGCAGGCGCAGAGCTGCAGTGAGTAATCAATTTTTTTTGGAGAGAGGATCCAGGCGCACACACACAAAGGAACATAACATGGTTTGCTAGGGTTGAGAGATGTCTGACAGCGTCTCAGTCAATAAACCATCTGCCGACTGCTGGTGAGCTCAAAATAAGCCTCATCAGATCAGCAGCACTTGCTCTAAATACACAGAGCCCCACACACACAAACAAACGCACTGTATTATTCAGCAACATCACAGTGCTAGACAAACATCTTTGAGGAAGCACAGATTTTCTTGGTTTGAGATGGATTATTGTTATCAAATGCAGACTCTGCAGGCAGACACAATCACCACAATCATAATCCATTTGTGGCTGGACAATTTTGCACCTGCGTTCGTAGTCCAAGTCTCCAACAGAGCCGTTCATGAGCTGATTTGGCGTCCACTTCAGGGTCATGATGTCAGCGGTTTGGTGCAGAGAGAGGTAACCTGGTATCGCCTCCATGTCGTCCCTCTGAAACAACCACCAGGATGGATGATTTTCATTTGACACAAGAACGGCATGGATATGAATCATAGAAGTAGTTGTGCAGACTGTGCTGGTGGAGAAGTAAGACGTGTGCTGACACAGAAATAGCTTCTTTGATCATGAAAGAGAACAAATCAAGAGAAACGGAATGTCGCTATTTTAGGGCAGGCTGGTGTTATCTGGCATATGTTATGTTGAAAATATTCTTTTGTTTTGTGATACATTTATTCTTGTAATAACAGGATTTTTGGTAAATTTGGCAAAAAAAAGTATGACCAAGGACACATTGGCATACAGACTAGCGGAGCTGGGAATCAAACCAACAACCTTCAATTTGAAAGACAACTTGTTCTACCTCTGAGCTACAGTCGCTGGCATATTGTCACATTATAGTAGTCAAATAGCAATGTTGTTTAATCTGTTGATAAAATCTTTTCTCAACGGACTTTGTAGTTTGAAGCAATCTTTTTTGACCTTCTAGAGAAATGTTTGAATATAAACAAATGGATGTTACATTCAAGTCATTGTCACACCAAACACTTCTGAGTGACTCTTATCTGTTTTTCTTTGGGTGAGCTGGAGCCACGGCCAAGCAAGCGGCTGCAGCTCATCTCTTCTTAAACCAGATCCACAATCAACTCCCTGCCAGATCGTGGTCTAAACTCCACCTGCCAGCCCTGACTCATGACTCTGCCTTCACATCCATCACGTGAGCCGAGATTACTTTTGCACCTCTACCACTCTGTTTGTCTCTTTGGGGTGTCTGCATTTAGGGTTCACTAGTTTTTGAGCACTGCAACACTATCAGCTCCACATGACCCTCTGTGTTGCTTAGTATAGCCTCATTTAGATCATTGTGTCACCTAGCAACGTGCCTGTGCTGCACACAGGAAGTGATTTGTTTTATGTCAAAACAGATGGAGCAATATTGCACTAGTAAAGCAAGTCTGGTGCAAAGTTTCAGTACTTAATGCAGTTTAACAGGATAAATGATTCTTGATTCCCTGTGTTGCCTTGGCCAGGTCTGATAGTATTGCTTGACGGATTTCAGACGCTCAGCAACATTATACTGCACAGCTTTTAACTGAGATATTGTTTATAGCTACACAATGACATATAAAAAGAGTCATTTACCGGTTGTACAAGTACGTTGTTTTTGCCGAACAGCAAAGTCGCCCTGTTGTTTTGATGCAGTGATTCCACATATTCACGAGCGGATGGCGAGGGGGAAGGGCGTTCGTCCATGCTGCTGCTGGAGTTCCGTTTCTGGATCTGACACACAATACATCATATCAGATAACCAACATCATAAACCGCTCGGAACTAATAGCCATCTATGGAGAATTAATCACTGCTGGCCAGTCACAGGACAGCCATTTTACATTAATTAAACAAATTAACATTTATTCATCATGTGCACCACTGCATCCTTCCTTTCACTTTCAAGACCAGTAATGTTTTATGTGGAAATGCATATTTAAACACCAATTACTATATAACTGTACAGTCAGGAGTAACTGCAGTATTTTAAGATGTTCCCAGCTGACCTATTTTTACAGATAACCTGACGACTCAGAAGTGTGATAGTCTCAGATACACTCTGTTCTCTTCATGTGTCTTTACTTGGGACACAGTGTGCTTCACCTAATGCCATAATCTGAGCAGGAAAGACACAGGAGAACAAATAACCACCGGGTTAGATGCACAATTAAAACTCTAAAAAATAAATCTTAAAAACCTGCCAGGCTAAGTACTAAATTATTACTTACACAAAGCGCAGGCCTTTTAGTGGGAGAATCTTGCCTGCAGAAGCCGCCATGGATGCGATGCCTTTGCACCAACTCGTCGGCAGACGGGTCAGTCCAGAAGTGGTCAGCCGTCTTCATCTTTGTGTACTCCAAAGCACATGGTCCAACTGTGAGAACCAAGGGCAACAGTTACATACAGCAGACACCGGCTGAACAATGATCAGGATGTGATCACTTGAACACACGGTATGTAATTTCCGCTGCTCGGGGTCTCTTAATCAGAACGATGACAAAAGTTTGATAATGGGATCATGGGAATTATTGTCTCATTTGGCACTTTAACTATGGCAGCAGAACGGGCAGCAAACCGACCGTAATGAGTAGTTGCGATATCCGTTAGTGACACACAAAATAAGAAATAAAATAAAAAATCTAAAGACACCACACTAGCTAATTAGAAGTGTGGAATTTTTCAGCGTAGATGACAAAGTAGACCAAAATGAAATGGTGCAAAAATAGGGATTTCAATGGATTTTGTAATATATTTTATTACAGAAATTTATTTAATTTGCATGATAAAAGGAGAGACATAATTATCTTGCACTTTAAGTGAACAGCCTTTTGATCCTACACTGAAAAGTATATTTACTTAGTTTTGGTTCTCAAAATTTCTGTTTTGAGAATTCCTGCATTCTTCTATTGATAAACAGTCAATCCTGAATTGTTTTGACACACTCCTGGATTTATGGCATAAATATATGAAGAAAATCTAATTCAAAAGGAACAGGTCACATTGCTCCTCCTTCTTCCCCTGCATTATTGGGTCTGTAAATCCTACTCCTCATCACACAGGTTAAATTTAGTCATTTACTATGAACGATAGTTAAATATATGTTTAAGAGAGCCTTTAGAACTTAAGTTAAATAGTTTTCCCTCTTCTTCCTGAGACATAGAGACCCACATCAGTGAGCAGTGACGCTCCTGCCATTTGCTTCAGTCTACTGTGTGATACAGAGAGTGTGCACAGGCACACACTTACAGTTTTGAACACTGGCTGCTGGGATTGACAAAATGAGAAAGTGTTACCACAACTGTTTCTAGAAAAAAAACACCTGGTTGACAATTAGGACATTTTTTGCTATTGAATTTCAGTCTTCAACTCCCTCAAGAGTGGCGGTTAACCGCAACTAATTCGACATTACAAGCGGAACTGATCATCTGCATAAATTAGAAGAAAACAGAGAAATGTACAATAATTATTTACCATATTAAATTGGGGCACACAAAAAGTGCTGTGGAGTACAGTGTTCTAACAACAGACCTTTTCCATGTGAACAAGAACCCAGTGTTGCATAAATACTTAAAAAGTCAGACATAAATACCTAACAAAGAGGCAAGGATATGTCCATCCACAGGGTCCATGAGAAAAGCCTCTTTCTCATAGTATTTACTGGAAGACAAATGGGAAAGTGAAATTTTGAAAGCGCAAAGAGTTCTCGTAACGTGACAGCTGGATGACATTTCACCGGCTTCTTCTCAACACACCTGCTGTTCTCCACCAGATAGAGGACGATCTTGTCCAGCACTTTCTCAAACAGAGCCGTCCGGATCCACAAGTTCTTGACTCCCTGTGGGGTGAGGCTGGGCAGTCGGGGCATTTTGCGAAAGCTGTCCTGACTTTGTAAACTCTGACTCCGTCTGCAGTAGGAAAGAGTTTACTTAATTTAAGAAACACAAGTAAGGAGTGATTATACAATTCCGTTCAGTAAAACTGCATGCGTTTGAAGCTAACGGCATCAATGATTCATCATTCATGAGGGATATTATCAACCTGAATTATTTAGAAGTGTTTTAAAAATGAGAAATAGTCCTTCACATAAGCAGAGGGCCATTTGTTTGTAGTGCTTTCGCCGGTACAAATGAACCAGCTTTGATTAAAAGCTTTGAAGTCCACTCTGATGTGTGCATCCCTCACTTTGTCTCCATGATCTGCTCGTGCTCCTGGGCCTTCCTGCACAGCTCCTCAGCAGGAGCAAAGCTTTTCCCCACCTTCATGAACAGTGCTGCTATCTTGTTGCTACGCAGAAAGCCGGCTGCTCGTCGCTTTAGCCCGTGCAGAACACAGGCCTCCACT
This sequence comes from Solea senegalensis, assembly GCF_019176455.1. Taxonomy (NCBI): domain Eukaryota; kingdom Metazoa; phylum Chordata; class Actinopteri; order Pleuronectiformes; family Soleidae; genus Solea; species Solea senegalensis. The sequence continues at coordinate 7,938,648 of NC_058025.1, read as the reverse complement.
GCAGCTGTTTGGAAACAAACATACATTTAGGAAAAGAAAATATTCATAAAATTGTAAGGAATTAGGAATTAAGATAAGGAATTATTTTATTAGCTTTATCTTTATATTTAACACATTTGGAGGTAATAAAAACAGCTGTCAACAATGATATTAATAGGTGTTAAAAGTTGCTTGTTTTCACATTCACTAGAGTCAGAGCAACATTAGAATTCATTGGGAGTTGTGTGTCTGAGCACCTGAAACTTTCTTCTCCTTTAAGCTCTGTTTTGGTCTCCACCAGCAAAACCAGCTCTTAATACTAAACATTTTCAGGATGTAGAGCCAAAACAAGACCAAATCACATTTCACATGTTCATACATAGACTTCACAAGATTCTGGCATTGGTTTGGGGAGGTTTACTGTATAAGGATAATATGAGTAAAATATACAGCAGTGTGACCACAACATTCAACTATATTTTAGGAAGTATCTGGCAAATTTCTACTGGTACATAACAACCCCTTCAATTAAATCACGCCTTCACATAATTATTTTCACATCAGCTATGTTTATTCAATAAGCGGTAGTAGACACACAAGCCAATGGCATGATGACACAGATTTGCAGAAAAACATAGACCCCTCTGCTCTCTAGCACGTTCTCTCTCCTCTCCTCTCCGGCCTACGTGGCAGGGCCTGGAGCTGTGTTGACATTTGAGTTCTCTTTCAGGATTAATCCTGTGGCTCTTCTCTGCTCACATGGGGTCAGGGGGAAGGTTGGGGTTGCCATGGCAACCCCTGTTGATGGAGAGAACGAGCTCTGGGAGAGATGAGCGGAGGGAGGGAGAGAGGGAGGAAGGGCTGTCGCGACAAACAGCATTACAATATCTGTCTTTCCATCATCGTTACTCCTTCGCAACGCTCTGGCCTGTCTCCATCCTGTCGCCCTGTTAACCTGTCACTGCTCTTACGACCGTACACACACTGTTTGCAGGGTTTTATACTAAAGGGTCATCAGAGCCATCATCTTTCACATATTTTTACTATCTTTTCTTTCTACATTTGGCTCCTTTCTGTGCTGCTGTTCCCTGATGCACCACAGTGTACGAGAGCAAGAGGCTAAATGTCATGACAAAGGCTACTATTAAAAGGTCTCCAGATATAATTCACCCTCTTTACTCCCTCATTATCACCACTGGCTTGTCTTAAATAGTCCAAAAGGATGCAAAGGAAGCAGATCCCAGATCGTTAAACTTTTTAAAGAGGCTCTGTCAATAGCACGTCATATTCTGAATAACAATCTGCATTTTAAATGAGCAACAACACGTCATTAGTTTATCGCGTGTCTGGAAAAATTGTTTTCTTTCCTTGTATGGATTAAAAAAAGGAACGTTTTAGTACGAGACATTGGCTGGAGACATTCACATTAAAGACCATCAACATAATTTAATGATTTATTTATCACAAACAGCAGCAAATGTTGTGTGCAGAAAATGCTCATTATATCTGTGGCATCAGCCCTTTGTGCAGTCCCTCCTGGTAAAAAACAGCCAACACACTAAATTGCCTCTAATCACCCTGTATCTGTGGCAACTGAGTGCATTAACACAAAGCCACAGTCACACAAAGCTGACCGACACTTCAGTGAGACCAGCAAAAGGCACCATCACGGTGGACGTGGAACAGCTCTGAAAGGATTAATCAATACATCAATAGGTTACTGATTATTCGGAGATCCCTTTTGCAATTTAGCGTTTGTTTTGTTGTCTCTGAATGTTTTTAAATTATTGAATGCTTCAAAAGTCCACAAGTAAAGACAAAACTCTACTGAAACAAAAGCAAATAGGAGAGAAGCTGTAATCCGCAAATGTGTATGTATATTTTTTTTAGTTGATCTGTAAAGAATATTCAGTTATGTCAGCAGCCATTAGCTTTGAATAATTCACAGTTTTTAATGTCTTTATCAAGCTCATTACATCATATTGAAATTGTATAAAATTGTTTCAGGGTTATAACATTTGTCCATGGAAGGAGAATTGTTTTGACCTGGTAGATTGTAAGAAGTGAGGATGAGTAGAGTAAGGACTAAAAAATGCAGTTAAAGAAATGGCTGGATCTTCCAACTTGTTGAAGTCAACTTTCGGAATTAAAACAATGCTATTTTAGCTGTAAGCCATGCTGTTAAAATCCATACATGTATATTGGCATTTAACCAGACAATATAACAGGTAGCTCTTCTCTTTATGCATAAACAAGTAAAGATGGTGGATAGTTGTTGTACCCTGGAAAACCAAAACAAAACGTTTACCAGATCACCAATGATCCCGAGAGGCAACAGAGTTGAATTACTGCCATTAAAAAAAACCCCAAAACATTAAGACCGAGCACAGAGGGCGAAACCATGGGAACCCACAGGCAACAAATTACACTTGTGTAGTGATCATTCCATATCAGGCACAGAATCCACTGCTTAGTAACTTTAATATATAGTTCATTTATACACGGTTTTATTGCTATGTCTAAGCGTTCTCCGTGTATCAGAAACTTGAAGATCTTGCCTGGGCAGCTTATCAAAGTAGCCAGCATGGTGGAGGCTAATTGGTCCCTGGTGAGCTGCCCGAGCTCATCTCCCATCCTCCTCCACTCACGCTTGTGTCTGAACAGACCACAGCTGAAAAAGGACGTGAAGTAACAATAGCCACTGTAGGGATCACAGCAGAAGTCAGGTGGAGGAGGACGCTGACTGTCAACAGAGCAGAGAGATGAGAGGGTCATCCACAGTGGCAACAAGTCCACTGAGATGTATGATAGTTGTTGAGAGAAGGACTCGTCCCAGTATCACAATCTGTGCTCTTTTAATGACCCTCCAAGAGAAAAATAAAACCGTAGAGATGATTAGAGGGTGGAATGAAACATCCATCATCCTCTTTTTCACAATACAGAAAACAGTTTAGCTCTACTTTACATCACATTATGAGGAAGTCATCAATCTGTGTCCTGTGAAAAGTCTGTAGCTGACTTTGCTCGTCCTATTTATTTACACCACTGTATTTTAATGTTGGTGATAATTACTTCAAGAACTCGATATTTTCTCAGGTGGTACTTGATATGAAAAGGTTTAAGAACCACTGTATTAAGTCATTAAATGACCATGATGTGTCATCAGATATTAAGGAAACATTGAAGTGAAATACTGGCTTCACTGGTAACAGCCAGTTTTATGATTCACTTAAGTGTTTTTTGGTCTGTTGCGCCACCCACTGCCACTCACCCTATTTGCCAGCAGTTACTCATACACAGCAGCTATGGCTTGTAAATGCCGAATGTTACCAAACCTAAAAAAGCCTTAAAATACCTCTCAATGGAGAGGAAACTGAAAACGGATACACCTGTGTGGATAATTTTATCTTGGACAGCCGAGGCTAACGCGTGAAACTTTGTTGGTGGATATTAAACATACATATTTGCTGGTGTACATATTTTACATGCATCCCCCCTTTATTCTTGACTGCTGCAAAATGTATAGGGATTTTCATCGTCTTTGTGTGATTTTTCCTTTATTGTGTTATTTGTCTAAAGTTAGTTTTAACTCATACTGTAGGTGTCTGAATCGATGATGTTCAGGTAAAGGTTAATGTATCTGTTGCCACAATATTAACTGTTACCCTGACAACACAGTAAAATGGTGACTCACTCATACACAGATTTTTTTTTTTTTTTTTTCACTTTCTGACCAATTAAAGTAGTGTCACCCAAGTCTGTGCAACCAGAGACTTGGTTGCTTTATAGAAACAGTTTCTCCATATTTTAGTTTCCACGGCGATGTGATGAAAATGACACATTCTTGAACACTCCTTTTAACACAATGACATCTCACATGTTCATATCACAGATAAAGTACATTATCCTCTATTATCGTATGAGTTAACAACCCATCTGTGTCTGCACGGACGGCTTCCAACTCGTAAAAAAATATTGCTTTTCTTGCGAGCTGAGAGTCATTTTGTTCACACGCCGAAATCCCCAAAATTGATTACAGCTTGCCAGACGTGATGAGTGCATGTGGGCAGTGTTTCTCTCACAATAATCCCGCTGCACTCGGAGGAAAGAACAATAGCGTTTTGGTAATTAGAAATGATTGAACTTTACAATGTCCTTCAATATCGCACTAATTGTACACTTTATGTCAATGTTGAACAAAAGGTATACGATTTAATGCCAGGGATCAAATCTTAACTTGATTAATAATTTAGCAAATATATTCTTGCTGTTAGATGAAGATTGACACTGTTATCAGTAAGGACCACCAACTGTCATGCTTCGCTTTTGTCTCACCTGGGCATGCAATCAGTTCACCTGTGGGCGGGAGCACACCTGCTCCCAATCTAATCATCAAGCATCTACTTATTTCCTGGTTCTCCAGCCTCTCGTTGGAAGATTGTTACAGACCTTTCTGTGGAAACCATCTCGGCTCTCTAGAAGATATATCTTAGTTCTCGTTATGTGCTTATAATCTGCTATTTGTTAACTAACTCCTGTGCTCAGAACTTCTTCCCACGTGCATGCTGCCATTGACGCCTTCATCTCCCGTTCCTGCTTTGTTCATCCCTTCATCCATTAACCCATTCTTCAGTAAACTGTTAAACTGCGTACTGGCTTCGCCTGCCTGCTCTTGGGTCCAGCACCACCTCGCCTTAACACCAACTTCTGGTCTCAACTCCAGGTTTGCCTTAACACATGAAATAGTTTTTATCATGTTTATGTATTTCTTGTTTTGTTCTTGTTTCCCCCCTCCATATGAGTTGATTATTTTATCTTGTTGCCTGAAAAGTTGTAAATTAGGCAGTGGCTATATTTTGGACTAAATGTTCATTAATGTGCAATATTCCCATTGAATAATAAAATGGATGGATGGATTTCTTTCAGTTGTTGCTGCTGTTTTTGCAGGCAACAGTGAAACACGGTGGAGGTTCCTTGTTGCATTTCTGGAAAAGGAGTTGGGCATTTGGTCGGAGTCCTTTTAAGCTGAGACAGATACAAGCAGATCCCAAACATGGAGACAAGGCCATTAGGAACTATCTTCAGCGTAAAGAAAAACAAGGACTCCTGAAAGTGATGGTATGTCACACACAGATCTCTGACCTCAACATTATTTAGTGTGGATTATATGAAGAGATGGAAAGATTTAAGACAGCACACATCCACACAAGATCTGTGGTTCGTTTCCAAGATGACGAGAGCAACCTACCTACCTGCCAAGTTCCTTTAAAAAAAAAAAAAAAACTGTACAAGTATAACTCTGAGAATTGATGCTGTTTCAAAGGAAAAGGTGGTCACACCAAATATTGATTTGATTTGGATTTTTCACTCTGTATAGTAGTGAGGACACTCACAAGATATAATGCATTCCTTAGCCCCTTACCCTAACCTAAACCTAATTCCAACCCAAACCCTAAAACCTTAGTCTTAACCCTCAAAGATATAACCCTCAAAGAGTGCATTTGAGGGTTGAAAGAATGTGAGCACCGGCCTAAATGTCCTTACTTCCTATGGTTTGCAGCTTTTTTGGTCTGATTCAAGAACACACACACAAACTTTACTTTACTCTAACCTTAACCACAAGACATTTAATCACACGCTGCATCAGCATGTGAATGACAAAACTATAGTGTAAAGCAGCTCATCAGGACTAGAAAAGCTCTATATAAATACAGACCATAATACCAACCCTTATTCTTCTGATTTTATTTGGTAGTAACGTAGTAAGTATTTGTACTTTGTTACATTACAACACTGCATATAAACACAAGTGTGTACACACACACACACACAGGCTACTTACCACAAAAGGACACGATGTGGCTGCTGTCTTCATGAACAAATTTCCTGGTGACGGCTTCCTCCATAATCTGTTTCACCTGTCAACAACACAGCAGATGCTGCATGACTCATTCATTAATATGCAATGTCTGTCTGTCTGTCACACACACAGTCTGAGGGAGGCTTGTTGAGTTTGATACATGTATTTCAGAGAATGATTATTTATAAAAACGAATGCACATCTGTGTAGCAGGGCTGGTGGAAGGACTGGGGGTAAAAAGTTGAGAGGGAGAAGAACAAAAGTGAGAAGAGTGCATGTTATGTTGGTAGATGAGTCACTAGCTCTCATACCAAGTACCTCCACTGGGAATTAATGGAGGTGGTACATTGGAGGAGGGGGGAGGATTGTCACGGCTTCTTCCCTCTGACCTGACAGCAGCTACAAACTAATAGTTAAAGATGACTGACGAATCAATCCCTCATGTGTCTGTGGAGACATCCCCCTGTGTGGGCAACTGCTCTGCAATCTGCATGGGGAATATACGGTACCAACCTCCGGACACAGTCATGCAGACAGCTTTAATTTCCTGCTGAGATGAGTATCTCCACAACACAAACACATACACACACACACACACCCACAGCTCTGAACATGTACAGTTCATGTACATGTTAGGTCCAGGTTTTTGTCTTCATGACTGGTCCTGACAAGTTTATTGTTTATGTTTATAAAGAGGTATCGGATATAAGTAAACACACACACACACACACACACAGTATTCTCAGTGGTTTTTCCCTTTGCTCAATTTTAAATACATTTCTTTTCAGTCAATTCCCCCCTCCCCACCTCCAAATCTACACATTCACTGAATGGTTTTTCAGCATAAGCAGATCCTTTTACCCCTGTGAGGCAGCTCAGAGGTCATGATGAGCCAGCTGTCAAACAGTATTATTTTTCATGCTTTTATATTTACAGCTTCATCATAAACTCTTCCGGGAGATAAAATTGTCTTCAGGTTTCATTTTCCACTGCGCTGGCTTGGTTTTATGAACAGCAACAGATGATATAAAATTGCATAAATGATTTTTTTGAATAATGCAATCATAACAGAAGCACTGAAGTGTATTTTGACTGCAGATGATCATCAAGAAGAAAATGAGACCAAGTCCCAGTGTTTTTTACCCCCTTAAATTATCACTTAATATAGCTCCTGAACATGGGGCCATATTAATCCACTTTACTGTATATACTATTGGGCACTTAAATATACTGTATGTTATATTATAAAGCATATACACGCAGCATAACCCTGCTCCTCGGCATCAACAGAAGGGATTCATGCTGCCATCACCACGGAGACTGTGGCACTCAACTCTACTCACAATCACACCCATATACAGCAAACTCACAGATACAAACGCATGTCTGCACAGCATTAATAGAGAGGAATAGATAATAATGCATTCCCAAGCCCCTTACCCTAACCTTAAACATCACAAATGAATGCCTAACCCTAAAAGCAAGTCTTAATCCTCAAAAGTTGAAGATGCCAAAATATCCTCACTTTCCCAAAATGTCCTCACTCTGTGGTTTTTACGTTTTTTTGGTCCTCACAAAAATACCCATACAAGAACACACACACACACACATGCACAGAAAACACACGGAACTTCTTTCATCTGACATACAGAGATCTGACTGATTTGCCAATTTCAACACACAGCATGTCATTTCTGTCACAAGGGGTCTTTCAATCAGAAACAATAGCACACGACTGTTGTGAAGCTGTGCTGAATCACGGAGAGAACAGAATGTGCAGCAAATGGCAATGAGTAGTCCTAATAATCCACAAGTGACAAATGCACACAATAAAATGAAAAGAAAAATAACAAAAGACAACACACTGAAAATGTCCTTCCTCACTCTGATGTTTCACAGGAGAGGTTTGTCCAGGAGCTTACAGCCATGCATCTAGTGCTATGTAATATAAAGGAGAGCAGTGGCGGTTGTTAGTCTTTGAAATAGGGGAAGCTCATTTCAGGCCCATTTATTTATGCATACATTTTAACATAAATTCTACAAACAAACAACTAGAATAAGGAAACGCGATGATTATGTAAAACTGAAATGTTATAATAGTATGGAATTAGAACATTAAAACACTTTTTAAGATATCAGTTTAATCATTCAAAAATATTGTATTTTGTTGTTGGAAAATATACTAGTTCTTTGTGCTCCCTAATTTATTCTTTGTGCCGTGATTTTTTTTTTTTGTGTGCCGGCCTTAGGAAGCTGCCTGCTGATGTGCTACTGAGTTTTGGAGCGACGGCTCAATGGACCGGAAGTCGTCACAGGCTTGGAGTCGCTGTCCCCAAGTTTTCCCAGTTGACGTCCAACAAAATAATTGTGAATATCTAATGTTTTGTCAGATTATGAACGTTAGATACTTACAATTATTTTGTCGGATGTCAACTGGGAAACGAGTTCCAGACAGACGACGACTCCAAGTCCGTGACTACTTCCGGTCCATTGAGCTGTCGCTCCAAAATTTGTTCCTGCAATGCTGTCGATCAAAAACTGGTTCTGCATTTCAGACATCTACTCCAATCATCATGCAGAAGCCTAGCATACACACCTGCCCGCTGCTCCATTGACTCCCAGAGAAGCTGAGCTTCAAGTGGTTTTAATTCGGAGGCTGCTACAGTAATAGGAACATCACGTTCTTATCACGATCAAGGTCTAATCGCGTTCTAGCGCACGTTTAGTATTGAAAAGTAAATGCAACACAGTACATATTTGACCACACTCTAGAGGAAGCTTCACTTGTCATCGCCACAGCGGGAAAGTCGTAGGTGTATGTAGGAGGGTGGAGTGTGTGAATGCTGTATATGTTGTTGCCTGTTCTGACGTTCAACACATTTAGTCAAAGTTCTCCCCTGAATAAATAAACCCTCCATAAAGTGGATGATGTCATTAAAAGGTGACCAAAATTAAACTGTCATTTATGTTGTACATAAATGTGGATTTCTATGGATTTTTAAGACCGTTAGATGAAAGAAATCTCACACATTATGTTTTTAAAGACTCCATTTTCATCTATTTTGGGCTACAGATCAGGCGTCTGAAGAATTTATACAGTGAGGTGTCAAAGCACAGATGACCTGCAGGTTTCCATGGAGATGGCACGTGTTGCACAGTGGATGACTTCTGCCTTAGAGGATGCTTCAACAACACTCAATCAACTCTGGAATAAACCGAAACATCCACGGCTCCTTAACTGCGTCAGCGGCAGGATCCAGGTAAACTGTGCTGTTATCATTTCAAAAGGGCCTCGCAGCCTCATAGACGCATCATTTGTGTTGATTAGAGATTGTTTGTGCTCAAATCTTCATCCATCAATGCCACGGCAACATGCATTTTCAGGGGGGATTTAGAAACGTGCGTGATGTAACAAGTCATTTAGTCGCCTGTGCTGCCGCTGCAGCAGCGATGCCTGATGAATTTAACCGCTGTAGCTTGAAGACACAAGGCAGAGTGATAAAAGATCTTCAGAGTAATTCCAATTAAATCTTGCAACAGCAGAGGCAAGAAATAAGAGCAAGAGAAAAAGCCACATCCATTAACTTCCACCCTTCATTATTCATCATCTCTGTGGACACTGCTGAACGAAGGGAGCACACAGTGGAAAGTAATAAATAAAAATTCATTAATCCATGCACACACACACAAATACAATTTGTACGTGCATTATACTTAAATAATGTATGAGCAGATTGAACATACTATTAAAAAGGAAAGGAAACAAATCAGTAATGCAACCTGAACCTCAGTGCTCTGGACCTTTTGATTATGTCACATGACCGTCGTCACTGATTGAACTCGGCCACTTTTCATGGAAATGTGGATGTTCAAATGTACTCTCTCTCTCTCTCTCTCTCTCCCTCTGAAACACTGAGGAATTGTGGTTTGCGGTTTAACTTGTGGTGAGACTCTTTTGTTAACGTTTAGCCTTGAATAAAGAAGGCAGATAAAAGCAGACATACTTGTACATTAATGACGTATTAAAATAATTTACCTCATAGGTCTCTTAGATCTACCGCTTTATCCTCCACATAAGGATTACGGAGGTCGCTGGTGCCAATCCCAGCTGACAGGGCAAAAGGAGGGGTACACACTGGACAGGTCACCAGTCCATCACAGGGACACATATAGAGACAAACAACCATCCACTCTCACACTCCTACGGTCAATTTAGAGTGTCCGATTTGCCTAAATCGGACTGCCTAGTAAATGCCCACCAGGAAGTGACACTGAATGAGCCTAAAATCTCTCTTGATTTATAAAGCTAATAAATATTTTCCTGAGGAGTTAATGGTCTCAGTTGCAAGTTTCAGGTCTTCTTCAATAACATGCTGTTGGTGTTTGTAAATTGTGTTGCCATTAAGAGGAAAATAGATGATATAGCACGACACATATGAGTAGACACCAGCGGGGGTTGACAGCTGGTCCATTGTCCAATGGCTGCAGGTGAAGTCTGTGAATTTCTGATTGCATAACCTCAATCTGGCACCAGTCAAATCACAAATTTCAAGGGAGTTCAGATTCTTATATGTGATGTCACGGCCGGTTACCACATTAGACACAGATAAACCACACATTTTCAGCGCAGTTTCTGAAGTAAACAAAGAGAATTCATGCTGTCTTCAGCTTTAACCATCACTGTGTTCAAGTTTACGATCAACATGTTACTGCAAACTAAAAAGCACAGTCCCCCGGAGCATAACCTCCTATCTAAGCCTCAAACACTGTGAGGAAGGAAGGGAAACTGTCTGATCTGTGTGGCCCTGTGTGTGTTTTCTAGCAGTCTGCCCCTCTCCTTAGGCAAACACAGACGTTTATTTGCATTTGAGTGCATGAACAGTACAAAAAAAGACAGAGGGAGGAGCACAATCAAAGCAAGATGAACAGACAGATGGAGGCAGACAGAGAGGGGTTCTGTAAAGCTCAGGCAAAATAGAGGAGATTTAATTCAAACCAATTTTGCACCAGAAGGTAATTCTGCTGCCACAGACCTCCTGCTCTCTGCAGATAATCGCCTTCATCCAAGTACATTACAAGCAGGGTGACAACACACAGCGTGAGACACCATATCTTATAACCTGGTAATAACAATAATAACTGTAAAACATCACCATCTTTATGTATATGTATGTGTGTGTATGTATATATATATATATATATATATATATATATATATATATATATATATATATATATATATATATATATATATATACACATAGATATATATATATATACATACACATATATATCTATACATACACATATATATCCAAAAACATCCACTTCTCTTTTCTTTAGCTAAATGTTGATTTTCATTCAATCCGGAGAGATGTCACACTGAAGAACTGTGCTCTTGGTTCATCGACAGAGTCCATTAGACTGCATTTGTGGTAAACACTGAAAGAGCCACTGTGAATGAATCTCAGTGAGGCCATATCTGTGCACAGGAAGTAGGTTTAGTCATGAAAAGGGCCTGGTCTCTGCTGATAAGGTTGCAAACAGCACTGAGGGTAAAACAGTCTCTGCATTCCTCCTTTTTCACAAGATCCAGACGGTGATGTTTGTCATTGTTTGCCGATATTAAAGCTTTGTTATTTATGAGGCAATCAGAGATGAAACTAATAAAGAAAGTTGTCTCAGGTTATAAAAGTGGTCTGATCATGAAAACAGGAACGAGCAATGTTCTCTCTCTGCGCCACTGAAACTACAATCGTTGTTCTTGTGCTTCACTTGAGCGTCACCAAAGTCAACAACAGTGAAGGAGTCTGCTTATGTTAGAGAGGTTTTCCAGAGTTTCTGTTGTTTTCTGACAGTCTAATACACCGCTCCTATTTGAATATCATATGAAGAAAAGCTACCAAACGCATTCATTAATAAGTAATTCAGTATTAAGTAGGACTGTTTTCTTTCGGTGTGTGACTAAACCTTATGATTTTACTTGTTGATTTTTCCCCACAGAATACTATTAGCGCTTTTCCACTACACAGTTCAAGCACGACTCGGCACGGCTCTCTACTCAGTTTGGTATCAGGCACGTTGTTTTCCGTAACTATAGTCCCTTCCCAGTTGTGAGGCTATTATTATAATCATCATTAGCAGTAGTAGTATGGTCATTATTATTATGCTATGATTTAAATTGATATCAGTATAATATTTTTCCTCAACACTCTATGCTACTGCTTGACATTGTAGAACTATAAACATGTCTGTACCTCAACTCCCTCTCTCCCTTTCTCTCCTCCACGTCTCCCCATTATTCCTTTCACCCCAACCGGTTGAGGCAGATGGCTGCACATCTTTGAGTCTGGTTCTGTCAGAGATTTCCTCCTCTTAAAAGTGAGTGTTTTCTCTCTACTGATGCCTAGTGTTTGCTCACTGTGTGAACTGTTGTGTTTCTCTTCTCTCTATAATATTATAAATGTTTCTGCTTTACTATACAAATAAGATTTAATTGAATCTTTACTATGCTTTGGATTTTCTTTGGGATTATTCTGTTTGGACTCTTTGTTCTATTTTCTTGGGGTTTTTAGTTCTTTGTGTCCGGTTTTCAGTTTGTTGTTTCCTGTTTTATTTTGTGGTATTTCCTTGTCAAGTTTTACTTCCTGCCCTGTCTTTCCCTTTGATCGTTTGCCCCGCCCTAATGTGTTTCACCTGTGTTTGATTATCCCCAGTCTATTTAGTGTGTCGGTGCTCATTTAGTGTCAGGTGTCTTTTTTTCTTCATGCTGTTTGATCACTTGATTGTTTGCATGTTTGCTGTGTTTAAGGTTAGTGTTTTTTTACTTTTTGCTAGTTTGTTTTATTGAAGACTATTTTTTGCTACTTTACTTAATTATGTTTAAGTTCATTTCAATCTGCCTTTAGTTCCTGATTTATGTAAAAAGAAAAAGAGAAGAAAATGGCACAATGGCAATATTCTAGCCCATAGATGGGTTTTTAGCAATTTTCCTTCAAATTTTTTATATTTTATATTAAGTAAATGTGAAAACAAATACACACATTCAACTCCTTGAACCACATTTGCCTTCAAACACACAGGGAAATTGAGAATGAGGTTCTTTTTGTGGTAAAATGTTTTCATGCATGCTGATTTCTTTTGGTTTAACGTTTAGGGAAAAACTAAGCAATGAAATAATCTTTTGAAATGTACTGAAATAATGGATGAAACACAGCAACTGTACTTGTATGTGTTTCTTAAACCCATGAAGGTTGAACGCAGGAAAAAAAGAATCCAACGATCATATAGTATCTCTTGTACATGCAAAAATATTTTCTACGCGAGCTATTGGTGCTATTGGTGCTACAGGGACTCTCTCTTTTGCTTAAATAATTGTTCAGGGACAATACTACATTCATGCAGAACGTGGAGATGAGTTATTACAGGGAGACTCGCATCAGTGCTAAAATACTCAAGGTAGACTTCCCGAACTGACTGTGCATGTGTTAATCAATGAAAGTGAATAAAAAGTGCGTACATGTTACGTGAACTGACTGCATATTTGATTTAATGTCGCTGCGCTGCTGGTTGTGGTGCATTTCCAAGCAGTGACTCTTGCCAGCAGTAAAACTGAACTTGTGAGGAAGAAAAACAAACATCACTTCAAACAATATCCCATCCCATCATCATTCTTCTTCTTCCTTCACACAGATGATCCCTGAACTGTGAGTTTTAAATCTGATTTGAGCATAATTTTTCTATCATGTCAATAACACAGATCCTTCACAGGTATGAAGAGCTCTCTGAACTCAACTGTTACTGCAACAAACTGTATCTGCTGATACCGATAATTATCTAAAACAGTCATTTGACATGACAGCTGTTCACAACACATTTGTGCTCATGCATAACCAGCCATTTTAAAAAGGCAATCCCCAAACCGTCTGACAAATATTCTGCTCCCATTAAGAAGAAACAGCCGACAAATGATTCAGTTAAAATGCTGTTTATGACATTGCATTATGACCCACCCCTGACCATAATGCTTTACCATATATTTGTTGACATGTAACCATCTCAACAGGTCTAAAGGTTCTCAGTCATACAGGTCATTGCATAATCTGGAGTTTTGATATTTACATGTGGATTTGTCTGTATCTAAACTCCTAAACATGCTGAGTTTTTCATAATTATTTAACCAAAAGAAATCAGCATACAGTTTTACCACACCCCCTTATGTCCCAGTTTCATTACAATATGATTGCTGAAAAAAATATCTATGGGCTTGAAAATTGCCATTGTTATTTTTATTATATATATATATATACCACTTATGGTCATCTCTCTCTCTCGATAGATAGATAGATAGATAGATAGATAGATATAGATGTATATGTGTATAAATAAACCCAGGTTGAAAAGGCAAACAAAAAGACAAACTAACAATATAATGATAAACAAACCAAAGCAGGAGGAGAAGGCAAAAGGTCAAACCCCAGGACTGCCCCCCTCATTTAACCTTACTAAACCAAACCTGACCTAAGCCTAAACCTTGTCTCAACTTCCAAACCCAACCCTAAGACCAAGTCTTATGACCAAAAATCCGTTTGAAGTTGTGAGGAGAAGCCAAAATTTCAACTGTTTAGTGTCAACATGTGTCCACACAGACACAGAAAGACAAGAGTGTAAGATACAGTTTGTTCTAAAACACAAACACTGACACAGACAATGTGTTTCATTCATGCTGCTTCTCCACCTGATGAATAACTGAGCTGCAGCAGCATCACTGACACTGACACACTCACACAGAACAATGAGAACATAATGCATATTATAAGAACATGACTAATAATCAGATTACTTTCTTGTATATTTAATAAATATTTGGTTGTTTTTCTTATGCAGGTGGTTGTGATAGATATCTGAGAGATCTCACTGGACTGGTTCATTGAAACCAAAGTGTTTGTTTTCCAACTGAATAACTGCTGAGCTGAAAAACACCCACCTCCTTCTTGACGGTGCGCAGCAGCTTCTGACGAGTCTCTGCCTCTGAAACACAACACAGTCCACAGAAAAACAACACACCACCGAAACACTTGTTATAGAAACACAACTGAACTTGTTATGTTTGCACTTTACTATGATGCAACAGCATAAACGGCATTTAGAAAGACACGGACACACTGTTCCCACCTGCCATGATTGTTGCCATGGATCCTGTCTCCTGCCTGTAAGCAGCACAGTGAGCTCTCCTCCCATCAGCTGTGAGAGACGAGGCGCACGACTCCACTAGACTACACCTCCTCTTTACGCACGCCTCTTAAAGACACACTGAGCTTCACTCCGTCTGTTCCATGGCCACGCGTCATACGATTTGCAATCACTAATGTAATATCTCATGAGCGTTCATCATCTCTGAAGAATAACAGCCTGTTTACACATTGTGTAAAAAAATAAAAATCAGTGTAGCATAGATGAATGAACAAACCCTTTGTGTTGCTGAGCTTAAAACAAACAGTCACACAGGATACGCGGAGACCGGAGTTCGTGTTTGTCATTTTCTCTGACAATGGAAATGTTTTGTCATCGCGCCATCTTGTGGCCAACATGAGGGAAGACTGTTAAAGACATAAAGCTGTGTGGCAGGGGTCAAACTCAAATGACCTGGGGGCCTCTAACAAGTGTCGAAGTAATAATATTTATCATGATATTTCACGTAATTTGACAATAAAGCGTTTGTTTTGATATGAAACGACAAATAGTTCACAATATAAATGTATTTATGCAAAATGAATTTACACAGAAGAAAAATACAGAAATAACTCATAACTTGAAACAGCTGGCCTAAGGAATAATAATAGTAATAATGATAATAATTGTACATTTCATTTATAATGCACTTTATATTATATAAATCTCGAAGTGCTACAGGGTTAAAAATCACATTCATAACATAATCAAAAGCCCTGCTTGAGGTTTCCGGAAGGGCATTCCACAGATGTGGGGTGGCAGCGCAGGAACGCTTGTTATTTTTTTGTTGATGTTATTATAAATTTGGCAAGTTCAACAAAGCAGCTGCTTGGAGTCCCCAGAAGTGTGTGAAAATCCCCCAAAACTTTTTAACATATTAAAAAATAGATCTAGATTCCTTTAGATATCTAAATAGTGTTGAGCTTAAGTCATTTGGTTTTATTTGGTAGTTGAAGATTTGCTCATTTAGTGCACATTGGCACATCTGTTCTAATATTTAAAAAACAAAGTCATTAAACTGGTTGCCTGATATATTCGGGAAAACATTATTTAAAATCACTAGTGCTGGAAAGGAAAACAAAAATGTTGTGTGTATTCTACTCATAAATATGTTTGTATATGTGTTTAATTTCTTTTTAAATAAGTCTTTTTTGTGTACTGTTTCGCTTTACACAGACTGCCATATTCCACCTCCATGTTTCTACAACAGCCTGAATGGACAAACCAGTAATTGTGAAGTGGAAACTCACAACAACATAAACCCGAAGGAAACATCAGAGCGAGTGAGTTGTGAAAGAGTGTTCACTTTTACACTCAACCTTTGATTTGTAGCTACGTCTATATAAAAGTATATAAAACAAATCTACAGTAAACATGTAATGCTGTCATGCAGCTGTAATTCCCTCTGTCCAGAAGATGGCGTCGGTGTCATCTTTGCCGCCCTGTACATGATTATAAACTTTCAGGTTTCATTGAAATACAGTTCCACACATGTGTTGTATAAAGTATCTAGAAGTGATAATTGAGTACAAGTATCTTTACCAGAAATGTCTTTGGTAGAAGTTGAAGTCACTTTTTTTATAATATTACTTAAGTAAAAGTCTTAAAGTATATGACATTTGCTGTACTTGAGTTTTAGCCATGGTAGATCAGTGGCAGGGTGAGTAGCCTTTCTACAGGAAGGTTGTGGGTTAAATTCCTGCCCTTTCTAGTCTGTATGTGTCCTTGAGCAAGACACTTGCTGTAGTTTAAAGCAGATCATCGAGACTAGAAAGGCTCTATATAAATACAGACCTTTACCAACTCTTCTTCTTCTGATTTTATTTGGTAGTAATGAGTAACAAAGATAGTTAGAGGAAATGTAGTTATGAGAAATATAAATAACAAAGTGAAGTACAGATAAACCAATGTTGTACCTTAGTAGAGTAACAAAGTATCTGTACTTTGTTCCATTACAACATCCGTTTTTGTGCGTGTGCTCCTGTTCAGGGAGAAGTCAGACAATGAGCTGCAGGAAGTCGGCGTGGGCTTCGCTTCATCACAGTCTTTGGGAGCGTTAAGTGCAGCTCTGCTGCCCCGGAGGACGGAGCTGTCAGGTAGATCAGGTGGTGAGATGTTGGAGTGATAACACAAGATGACAGAGTGAGAGGAGCACAGCTTCACAAAGCTTCAGCACTGACAAACATCCTCAGGTTCCTTCAGTGAATCGACATGTGAACACATGATCTCTGTAATCTCATTGTTTTTTTTACATATTAGAAACCAAAACAAACAACAGTCACTGGCCTGTTGAGACAATCAGTTGTGTCACCACTTGTATAACAACATATATAATATACATAATATGATAATGTGAGTGTCTGAGAGGAGGAGACACTCTCGGCTTCAGTGTAATGGCTGTGCTTTAGTCCCATGCCATTTTTTTTCCTGCCTGTATTTGTCCCACAGTTGCTCTTTTGAAGCCAGGATTCCCCCTCATTGCCATGACTCACTCTTCACAAAGGCTTTAGATAATATGAGGTAATAGCATGTCATGTCAAACGCCACACCAGGACTTCTGCTCGAGTAAGCAGCAGAGAACATCACCAGCTTCACGTTGCTTATGTGTTGAAAGCAAATCGACATGACGTGTGTCTCTCGATTTTGTCCGTGAGACTTTATCTGCGGCAGAGACACAACATTCAGCATTAAAAGAAACATGATTATTTGAAGTGATAAAGAGGTTTGTGGTTCATCTGGACTCAAGCCACAAGAACATTTCCATCTCCTCTGCCTCACGTTTTATCAATAAGACGAGATTCTGATCCCATTCATGAACGATATGCATTGTATTATTATATACACACAATCTGCACCTTCATTTTATTATAAATATTGTACTGTACATGTGCTTTTTATGTTTTTTATGTCTAATCACTTTGTTTCCATTTAATGCTAAAAGTGTAATTGGAAGTGACATAAAATAACTGTAATTAAGCTTTTAAAGCTTTTATGTTTCTTCTGCTAAATGCTTTTGATTTCTTGATTTAATCTGCTTTTATTATTGTCCTTTATTGTCAGACTGGGAATCGATAGAGTGAAATATTGCGATATTTTGTGAGGCAATATTATATCTCGCTTTTGAGACATTGACTTTTTTTGCATAATATCGTTTTTTAACTGATGTTACTAATAAATAAACAGGACATTTTTGTGGATTAGAATAAAAGAAATCTATTCACATTTCAGTCCACTAGATGCTCACTCTCACTAGAGCTGTTGTGTGAGTTTATCGCAAAATATTATGATTGCAAATACGCAAATAATATCGTATCGTGAATTTAATACTGTGATAATATCATGTTGTGCTGTCTCTGGTGATTCCCACCTCTAACAGTTAGTCAGTTTCAAAATATCTTTCCGACAAATTACTTTTTTTGTGTGAACTATGTATCAAAACAAACACTTTTGAAATGGTGTGCAATATCATCCTAGATACTTTCTTTTTGCAACATCATGATGGATTATCAGGATTTTCATTTCTTATCAGTAAACGGATAGATAATCTTTTCCCCAAACTTTCTTCTCTTGACCAGCCTAGAAGTTCACTGGCACACAGCTCATTTTGAGTTTCAGGCCCCTGGTCCATATATTCATTATATATTCATTCGTTAGCTGTACTAATAGAGGCTTTTTTAACTTTTCCACAGCAAAAGTGTTTGGTTTTCAAACCTATGTTGAACATATGTCACACCTGCACCACAAGATGTTTTTCTTCACTCTACTTCACATAGTATCACTCCTTTTTCTGTTAAACTGACCAGTGATTTGGAAACAGCAGCAGCAGCAGCAGCAGCAGTAGTGAGTGAGTGAGTGAGTGAGTATGTGATATCTATGTCTGTTGGTCTGTCAGCAGAGTTTCTGTGTCTGACCACGTGCACATGTCCGTGTGTGATTCGAGTCGACGTGCTCTATCAGGCACTGGGGCTCGTGATAGACGCTCCTGTCAGTCTGATGTTCTTCTGCCCGTGTGTGCCAATGCACTCTGACAGGCTTGTGTGTTAGAGAAGGCCAGTGCTATATGGTTTGTTATTATGTTGTCATGCTTTTGGCCCCTGGGGGCCCCCCCACTGCACCTCAGCTGAGCAACCACAGTCTTTTCCCTACAGCGGTTTGTTTACTCTGCACCAGATGTGGCAATGAGAAGACATGCTGAAACTGAAGGAATCTGCCCGTTTAAATTATTTACATTATGACATTTTTTGATCCAGATATTTCTGTCATCATGCCATGGAGCTTTTCTTGATAAATTTTTTTGCATAATATTACACATCATGTAACATGATACCATGTATATGAAGCTGACCTGTTGATTTAAGTTTGTATCATGTTTGTATGTGTCTTTGATTTATGTTTTTTTTCTTTTCTTTCGTTCGATTTATATTTGTTTTTTTGATTTGTTTTGTTATGTACATTAACTTTACTTATTTATCACTAGAATTTATAACGTCTGCATGGGAAGGCGGTTGTGGGGTGGCTCTGACAGTGGAACAGTGGTGATCTGAGTCGACATGGCTACATCACCTTAATTTCTCCAAGGTAAGACTCTCTAGAACGTTCCTGAACATAGATCCAGTATGTGACAGATGTGGACTCTCACCATGCTCTTTCACATTCGCACACTCATTCTGGCTTTATTCGTCCCAATGTGCACACTTATTGGAGCTCAACTTTTAAAACATTATCGGACGATTTTCAAAATGGTGATTCAGCCAGATCCCATAATAGCCATTTTTGGTGTAGTGGGAGAGAACAATAAAAAATTTTCCTGAACAAAACTTAAAATTACAAAATGTGTCACTCTCTCTTAGCACAGAGACTAATTCACCAGCTGGACTCAGTGACTGCAAGAAGTGATGCAGCTCCTTAAACTTTAGACTCAGAATATTCAAATCAATGTAATATACCGCTCCAACTTGATATTCTGTGTTCATTTACTAGTCTTTTTGTTTTTTTATGCAACAGCCTTTTGTTGCTATGTTTATTTTATTTTTTGTACCTTTATTTAACCAGGTAAGTCAGTTGAGAAACAATTCTCATTCACAATGACGACCTGGGCAAGAGGTAGCTCTATGTCTGTTAATGTCATTTTTTATTTCATTTTTATTTGTATAGTGCCAAATCACAACGTACATTATCTCAAGGCACTGCACATAGTAAGGCAAAAACATTTACAATCTTATAGAGAGAAGAGAAGAGAAACCCAACAGTTCACACAATGAGAAAACAGGTGGTGAATCGCTGTAGAAGTTCCCACCTTTCAAACAGAAAATAAAGGTCATGTGACAACAGGCCAGACAGTTTGGCTGCTTTAAGTGACAGTTTCATCATGGTGCTGGATATCTCTTGTCCCATCTCGCTGTCATATCCATTTCCCAGATTAACTTGGTTTGATACACCCTTCCCGCTCTTGTGTCTGCACCACTGCTCCCCTCTGAAGATCCAGTTAGCAGCCGTTTCAAAATGCTATGCACTAAAAGCCATGGATTTGATTACAAAGTCTTTCTATTAGGTTTTCCTAATGAGTGCAGTTTAGCTGCTGTGATTCTCTTCTGCAGTCTTCACCAAACTTTATTAACTGTAGAAACAGGAAGTCAAGATGATCCAAGGTGCTATTTATAACCTGCTGTGCCAAACTTGTGGCAGTTTGTACCAGGCCGTGGCCTGAGACCAGTGTGACATTTTATTTCTTCATCATGTACCTGTTCATCAACTAACACTGTTTTATTCTTTCATCTAGGCCATGAATATTGATGGTTATTTAAGTATGAAGAACAGTAGACTTGAATGTTGGTCAGTATTCATATAGCAATGCTATGTACCTCACTGTTTCTTCAACAAAATCTATATCTCAGAAGGTAGATTTCCTGTTAAAGAGTGACCAAAAAGAGAAAAAAAGTAATATTACAAGAATAAAATCGCAATATTATGAGATTTATTTTATCATTCTTTAATTAAATGTATTATTATTATTGACCACTACCAGCCATTTCCTCCTCCAGAAAAATAGTAAACGTTAAAGATGATGTATTTCCTTATTTGTGAAGCCCAAACCAAAACATAACTTCACAAAATGCTCCTTGTTCCTCACATCTGATCATCTGAGATGTTGCTTGGATAATAATTACGACTTTATTCTCATATTATTAGGAATTTATTCTCAGTAATTTATATGTGACTATATCTCCACTGCAGGGCCTTGACTTTCTTCTCCTCTGGTTAAGATGTTTTTGAGAGGTGAGGCAACAAATACATCTAAGCGGTTCTGACCCCTGCATGGCCCCTCGTGTCGCTGGGCCTGGTCCAGCTTCAGGTTCTGCGTGTGATTCTCTTCCACCAACTCCTCCCCCTCAGCGATGTCATCACCACAGAGAGACAGAGAGACATCGTCCTCCTGTGAGGATCTTCTCCTCTCACTGACTTTTTTTTTTCAGTCCGATGCTCCAGCGGGACTCAGCGGTCATGGCCGGCAGTCTGACCCAGCACGGCTCCCCCAATCCGGGCTACAGCTCCAACAACGCTCTACCGGTGCACGTCCTCACGCAGACTGAGTCCAGGGACAAATGGACCAAAAAGATGGATTTTCTCTTGTCTGTTGTTGGTTTTGCAGTGGATCTGGGGAACGTTTGGAGATTTCCGTACATATGTTACCAAAACGGCGGCGGTAAGTACCTAGTTTAAACTCGCGCTTAATTTAGATGTAACTTTATAAATTAAGAAAATCCGAAAACATTTTCTTTAAGAGTCTTCAAATCGGTCAAATATCAGAAGGTCTGCTTTGAATTTACTCATAAAATTATTTTTTAAATAAGGTTCTTTCGGTAGCTGTCCATGGTGCTGAAGTGCGCAACTGAAACCTCCACATATCACTAAAAAGTTTTTACACATTTCTCATTCGCGTCTATATTTTCCTTTAACTGTGTTAAACAATGTTTTTTAGAATATATTAGAGAAGATTTCAAAGACAAAAAAGGGGATTGAAATTATATAATAACCCTGTAAAAACACTGACAGGGAAAAAAAGAATAAGGATTAAAAGATAACTAGATGGTTGTATATACTTTTATTTACTGTATATATAAAGAATGTTGAGTCATTTTTGCAGAACTGAGTCAGTTTTGTTTTTGGTCTCTTAAAAATGATCTAAAAAAATATAATAAAATAAGAAAAATGTAAATATCATGTAAGCAAAAAATAGTGGTAGAAATTGATCAACAGGTGATGATGCTCACTTTCAAATTTCCACTCTTTAATTCAGAAGTCCTCACTCTTGCACATATGAGATTGTATGTAACCGATGCATCTCTACGCAGGTGCTTTCCTTATTCCGTACATTCTGATGGCCATCTTTGGTGGCGTGCCGCTCTTCTACATGGAGCTGGCTCTGGGGCAGTTCCACAGAACTGGAGCCATTTCTATATGGAAGCACATCTGTCCTATTTTCAAAGGTAAGGCCTCAACCTGTGCTGTGCTGTGCTGTCCTGTCCTCTTTCTGTCCCCCACTCCCTGTTTTTTGTGGCCCATCTTTCCTTGAGCCATTTTTTACCTTTTTGGTTCTAGGTGACCTATTTTATTGTTGTATTGTTTTGTTCTTGTTGTTTGTGTTTTACTGTTTTGTTTTGTTCTATGCTGTTGGTTTATGCTCCCTCCTTCTCTTGTTATCTCCCTTTCCTCATATTTTATTTTATTTAAACATATTTGTTGTATTTTTTTGATTGTTGAGAGATTGATTTGTCATCCAATCCAATTGTAAGTAAATAAATAAATAAAAATAAACTTGAGAAAAGCGACACAACATCTCACATTGACAAAGCTATAAAAATGGAGTTCTGCACATCACCAACAGCTCACACTTTGTCACATAGTCCAAGGATCCATCTCTCATCTCTCCTTGTTACTCCCGCTCTCCCCCCTCCTCCTCCTTTCCCTTATTTCCTCTCACCCCAACCTGTTGAGGCAGACGCTTGCATATATTTGAGTTTGGTTCTGTCAGAGATTTATTCCTGTTTTTTCTGTTAAAAGTGCTATAGAATTTTATAATTATCATTAACCCTAACCCATTTTTTATTACTTTAAATGATTACAGTGACTCTCTCTTTTCTGTTGCAGGTATAGGATATGCCATTTGTATCATCGCTCTGTATGTGTCTTTCTACTACAACACCATCATCGCCTGGGCGCTCTTCTACTTCTACTCCTCTTTCTCCAGCATCTTGCCCTGGACCAACTGCGATAATGTGTGGAACACCCCGGACTGTACCAACTATTTTGGTATGGACAACGTCACCTGGACAAATTCCTCCAGGTCTCCGGCAGAGGAGTTTTACACGTAAGTGCATGTAAGTGTGAGTAACATATATAAATAGCTTTACAGTTAAACTCAATTAGATGTTTTCTCCGTTAGAAATGTTACTTTGTCTTCTGAAGTTCTGATGTTTCATGTTTTATGAACAGGAGGAATGTTCTTGAGATCCACAAGTCATCAGGGCTGAGAGATGTTGGCGGTGTCCGCTGGCAGCTGATGCTCTGCCTTTTTCTCATCTTCACTATCGTGTACTTCAGCCTGTGGAAGGGAGTGAAGACATCAGGGAAGGTGAACAATAACAGCTGCTTGACAACCTGGTTTACTTCAGTCGTATCTATCATCTATTCCTGATTGACTTTCTTTTCTTTTTTTTCTTCATACACCAGGTGGTGTGGGTGACTGCGACCTTACCCTACATTGTGCTTTTCATCCTCCTGATCCGTGGTGCCACTCTGCCAGGAGCCTGGAGAGGCGTGGTCTTCTACCTGAAACCACAATGGGACAAACTGCTGGACACCAGAGTGAGTTAGACCTGTTTGGTTGGTCAGTACAGAATGCTATATTCACTCATTTGTAATATGAAATAATTCACAGACCTTCAATGTTCCTTCAAAGTAAAGGGAAAGAAGACATAACAAACAAAAAATGCTTAGAAGCTTAATTGAGAAAATTCATATACACAGACATAACTGTATAAATAAGCTCCAAGTAAAAGTGATAAACTTTATCAGTGCAAATTCTGCTTTTTCATGTACCTTATCCCACAGATATAAAGATAAATAATATTACTATATATTATCTCTTCTCTAAAACCTTATCTGTCACAGAGTTATGGATTTACAGTTGGTTAATTGAATAATATGGGTCAATCTAATTCTAATGACCAACATGTCTTAGTTTAATTTACCTTTATCAATTTCTTCTCCACTAGTCCCTTCAGAATTGACCTACATGTGTATGTATATCTATATATATATATATATATATATATATGTATATATGTGTGAAGATTTCGGTAAATGAAACGTCCACATTGTCTCCGTGTTTGTTGAACACTGCGAGTGCTCAAGTTTGAAAGGAATATGGATGAGATGAAATGAGATGCATAAATAAGCCACAGAGCGGCATAATAAGATGCATAATTGGTTTAGATTTGCTGCCCATTAACAAAGAACCACCCCACCCCACCACCACCTTTCTGTCTCACACACACACACACACACACACACACACACACACACCAATAAACCAGCGTTGTCCCCTTCTTTTTCATGCCAAGTGCGAGGTGCTCTTCAGATCTCCCTGTGTACAGCTGTGCAGCAACTAGTGCTGTTTGCTAAATAAGGCTCAAGTGTTCAGAGCAATAGTAAAAGAAAAATATAGGAAAAGGATGATGTTAAATCACAGAAAAAAGAAAATTTAAAACATGTATATTTCTGTGTTGTTACAAAGAGATATATAAAGGTCCACTGGGGTTTTTTTGGGGCAGAAATTGAATATTCTCCCTATAAATAAAGCATGTGCACACGTGTGTTATCACTTTGAAATGTTAAGTGTTTGTTTTTCATAGCCTTCGAGTAAGATGTATGTATGGTGTGTGATATAGGCAAGGACCATGTTTTATGGAGACCACTATCTTGCACTGCCATGTTCCTACAGCTGCCTGAACAGACAAACCAGCCTGAGCTTGCATTTTGAATTTTGAAGTAAATATTTACTCCACATTCTTTCTGGTTTGCAAATGAATCTCAGGTAACCAGATCCAAACAGTAAATGAGGGACAAAGACATCTTTATTGTGGGACAATGTGGTGAGATCTGTGCTGAGAAGTCGTGTAAAATGTTGATAGACAATGTCTATTTAGCTTAAAAAAAACACAGGATAGACTGTAGCTATGGATTATAAAATATACAAACATTCAAAGGCAATTTTTCAGAAAAACTAAAATAAAAAAAATTTCAAGTATAACAACCTATAAGAGATAAATAACTAAATCATTATTTGTAATTATGACTGCAGTTTTTGTATGAGGGCTGTGTACAGCTTCACCCAGTTAGAAGTATTTTCTCTTTTCACATTCTTTTTCAAAAATGTGTCTCATTATTTGCGACTCCTTTTTAAACACAGCCATTGGATCAGATGAATACTGATCCAAAGCATCATGGAGCCCAATATAATGTGGGACATTGTCTCAATATGTGGGATGTGTGGGACACCCTGGTCACCCTAAAAGCAAACGTAGTTCCCTGGCGCTCTTGGGAAAGGATCTGTAGTCTGACCACTAGAAGTCACTATTTCTTACACACTGGATCTGTGAAGTTGCACAGTTTCTGTCCCTGACAGAGTCTTTACTCTGTAGCTTTCTGTGTTTTTCAGGTGTGGGTCGATGCTGCTGCTCAGATATTCTTCTCTCTGGGTCCGGGCTTCGGAGTCCTCCTGGCTCTGTCCAGCTACAACCCTTTCACAAATAACTGCTATCGGTAAGATCAATTAATCTATCAGACACTAATCCATGAAAATAAAAGATAGTAGCGTAAAATTATCCATGAGAAAATGAGGCTAAAAATTAGGAAATTATTCAAGACTTCAAAGAAAGTTTTTGTTTGACGAGAAAGCACAAACACTGTTAAAAAATTAAATTTCCTATCATGCAATGTTAGAATTATCCTTTTTTTTATTTGTATCTTCCTCTATATTCTGTACACCAACAACATATAATAATGTATTCCTTATAAACTCCATCCCTACTACATTGAATCCAAATATGTGTGTTGCTTTTTTCAGTAACGCTGCTCATGAACAAAAACCTCCGTGGTGAATGTTATAAAAGCACATTATTCAGCCTCGTTAGTGTTGTTACAGGGAGTCTATGGTTGCTAGTCATGAGTATCTCCATGTCACAGAGTGATAACAAAGCGCACGAGAGTTCATAAAGGAACCCAAGCCTTTTAAACCTTGTTCAAAAGGGTCAACACAAAGCTGAGAATGGCTTTACAATGCAGACCTCAGTCACACTGGTGGTGGTTCAAATGGCTGACTTCCTATTGGCTTTAGTGCTTTGCTCCATGATGCTTTTTGTATGTATTAAAATGATCCATGTGTTCTTTGCCGATTATTGTTTGATCAAGTGAGGCTGTAGTTTCAGAGGCGTGGCCAATTAGTTTTTTGCTACTATGTACATTTTCATCACTCAACCCACATTTGTAAAATTCGCAACCCGGTCGGAACAAGGGTCTTTCTGCATTGAGTTTGAATGTTCACCCCGTGTGTGCTTGGGTTTTCTCTGGGTTCACCAGTTTCCTCCCACAGTCCAAAAACATGCAGATTTGGGGATTAGGCAAATTGGTCACTCTAAATCGACTGTAGGTGTGAGAGTGAATGGTTGTTTGTATCTATATGTGGCCCTGTGATGGACTGGTGACCTGTCCTGGGTCAGCTGGGATTGGCACCAGCAACCCTGTGACCCTCATGTGGAGGATAAAGTGGTAGAAAGTGAGTGAGTGAGTGAGTGATAATATAATAAATGGTATGGTTTTAATAAGGTCCTCACACTGTTGTGCAATGATATGTTTCATGTCCCTTAACAAGTGTTATTTTTTCTCCAACAGTGACGCCATCGTGACAAGTTTGGTGAACTGTCTGACGAGCTTCATGTCAGGGTTCGTCATCTTCACAGTGCTCGGCTACATGGCAGAGATGAGGCAGGTGGAGGTTGAGGACGTAGCTAAGGATAAAGGTCAGCAAGGGAAAAAAAATATCATTAAAATGTTGATCATCATAAGGAAAAAACCCATTTAAGTTAAATCACACACTGACCCTCGTGTGTTCCTGCTTCACAGGACCAAGTTTACTGTTCATCACTTACCCAGAAGCCATCGCGAACATGATGGGCTCCACCTTCTTTGCAATCATCTTCTTCGTCATGATGATCACACTGGGACTGGACAGCACTGTACGTGCTGTGACATGAACATGTGACAACCACAGGGTCACGTTATGTGATGCAGATGACATGATATTTACATTTTATTATTTTACGCCTTAACAGTCACATGTATATCAGATTAGATTTGGGTTAAATAATGTTCTGTAATCTTTAAATTTAAATTTCTTTGTTAATCTGTAGGGCTTAAAGCAAGCAATCAATTTAAAGGTCCAGTGTGTAAGATGTAGTTGAAAATAGAAATAGAAGCCAAAATTAGCCGTTTATATTAATATCGGAAGTCAGGTCAGCTTTTTAGCATTTTAGACCATATATTTTACAAATGGACAAACTAAACATCTTTTGAAGGCTACATAGGTTTTGTCCCACACTTGTGCAAGGTGAAAGGTGAAAGGTTAAAGGTGAGGGATAATTAGCTGCAACATGGAACTTCACCTGTAAATGTTGCTAAATTTTACCCACTACCTTTAATGGAAGATGTAAATATCTTATGATGTATCATGCAGTTAATAAAAATCCAGCTTGATTTCCTAATCACTGTCTGTGTGTTCCCAGTTTGGTGGTCTGGAGGCGATCATCACCGCTGTGTTGGATGAATATCCCGACCAGTTATCGCAGAGACGTGAACTCTTTGTGCTGGGCTTGGTAGTTGTCTGCTTTCTGGGCTCTCTGGGCACCCTTACACATGTAAGTCGAGCCACTTTTACTCAAAAAAAAATGTATATGAAATCTGAAAACAGTGAAAAATGTAGCCTGTTAAACAAAATGGAAGAAAAGCGGGTGATGAGCGATCATGTTATACATCAGGGTGACACTTTCTTCACAGGGTGGTGCGTACGTGGTGCAGCTTCTGGAGGAGTTTGGAGTTGGATGCTCTATCATCGCTGTGGGTTTTCTCGAGGCCATTGCGGTTTCATGGTTCTACGGTAAACAAGAGATTATTAGCAGCAGAATCAAATACATTTGCAAAATCCTGTCTTATTGTACTTTTGCTGTTTTCAGGCATCAAACGATTTAGCAGTGACGTTCAGGCCATGTTGGGAAAAGCTCCAGGTTTATACTGGAGGGTGTGCTGGGTCGCCATCAGTCCAGCATTCCTGGCGGTAAGAAAGAAGCAACCTCACCTCCAACTGAAACCTAAATATGGGTCATCTTTAAGGTTACATTTACGGTTAATATTTACAATGTTGACAAAGTGTGGGGCGCAACCCACTGCTGAGCCTTGGCGGTATTACAGGTGGGCTTCAGAGTAAATTATTAGAAATGTATATTATTCGTATCATTTATTTGGGTTTGTCCATTGTTTCCATGTTGGCTTATCTGTCCACTTCAAGTCCATGCCCACTTAATACCATTTCCAGGCTACCTGGGTACTAAGTGGACATGGGCTTTCAGTAACATGGGGCAAACACAGGTGGAACCACCATGGAAACCACATACAAACCCTCTTGGGACCCATATTGTCAGCGTGTATATAGGGCCCCACATGGACATGCTGTCTGGCAGAGAGGTAATCCCATTTTTACATCAATATTGACCTTATGATCAATAATGACAAAAACACTTTTTTATTTGGGACAAATCTGTCAAACTTTGATGTTATTTGTTTACTTTGATTTTATGCTACATGTGCTGATGTACAAATGTGGGCATTTTGGCGAAATGTTTAAGGTCCTCAAAGCTCTGTGTTTGATTATCCAAACGTGGGTTCCTTTCACACACACTACTAAATAAATGTAATCTATTGAAATCCTCTACATTTGGACTAAGATATAAATGAAAGACCAAACCACTGGACCTTCCTTGTGTCCTTTAAAGGTGTACCAAACGACAAAGTCCTGACCCTCATAAATCTAAGACATGAAAAGTCTTTCCCTTTTGCACTAATATCGCAAAACACTAGGCCAAATGTCAATTTCCGTCCTCTACATTCATCCTAATATCCAAGGCTCTTATTTGCATTCATCTTCCTTGTTGTGCTCCAGTTGACATTTTGAATGATTACCTCCTGACTTCTGTCCGTCATATATTTCATAATAGTGTCCCACATGTATCCCAACTGTTCTCAGTACATCATAGTGAGCTCCCTGATGAAGGCGCAGCCCCTCACACTGTTTGATTACAAGTACCCAGACTGGAGCATGATAGTGGGATACATCGTTGGTTTGTCGTCCTTCATGTGGATCCCCATCTACATGGTCTACAAGCTGGTGTGGACTCCTGGATCACTCAAGCAGGTCAGAGAGGGAGGGATTAGTGTGTAAAACATAAAGTTTGAATTGAATTGAATATCCCTTTGAATATGTGTTGCATTCATGACCGTGTGATTCTCCACAGAGGTTGGCAGTGTGTCTGAGACCCGAGCGGACCATACCAGAAATCCACACTGACAGCTTCAACATGGTCACCGTGCCATAGAAAGAGAGAAAAAAACACACTTACTTGTAGATACTGGAGTGTGGTCTGACGTCATGACTGTTTGTACCTGTCAATCATGTCCACTTTCACAGCACATTCAAACTCTCTGTAAATGCTGCTAAATTTATAACAACTGGTAAGGGCAGCTGAGAAAGTTTGGTCGACCTGTAGGATTCAGATTTATTGATGGTAGTTTCTCGCTAATAACCACGTGTTGCCAGATTTCCAGTTTTGCATTCTCATGGTTGTCAGAGTCACATTTGTAGACAATGAAGTCAATGTTCCGTCTCTTCCCTTAATCGACTGTATGTATCTGACACAAACACGATGCCAAGGACAAATAAAACAACATGTATTTCTGTATGTAAAACGATGTTCAGCACCTCATTTCTATTGCATTGGACCGTTGTTTGTATCAATTCTATTATTTTCTGTACATTGTGAAATGTACTGGTTAAATCAAGTCTTTTGCATGAAATGACATTAATTAAAGTGCTTGTAAAGCGATTCAAAAAATATTACTCTTTTAAGTTTGTCCGACACAGGAAATTGTGTTTCTAACCACCTTGTAGAAAAATCTGAATTTTGTACAGAATATACATGTATCAAAGTAACTAAGTCAAGTTTATTTATATAGCACTTTTCACAGTGCTTCACGGTAAAAAAAAAAGTAAGGTATAATATATATATATATATATATATATATATATACATATATATATATATGATACACAGCAAATACAACACTCACAGATATAAAAAGATAAAAACAGATTGTAGTAAAACCCACACCTAACTAAATGTCTTAATCTACTATTTGAAAGACTGCGCCGATACAGTGGCAACTCATTCCATAGTCTCAAATCTCATGTTCAACAATCATCTAGAGAAGCAACATTTTCATGGTTTTGGTTTAATAAGAACATGCTGTGCACAAACACAGGGCTGCTTTAACTACACTCCTGCTTTCTCTCTCCCTCTTTATTTCATTTCCTCACCTGAAAGAATTTTAAATAAAGTGGCAGAGGTTGTTGCATCAA
Source organism: Solea senegalensis (assembly GCF_019176455.1). Classification (NCBI taxonomy): domain Eukaryota; kingdom Metazoa; phylum Chordata; class Actinopteri; order Pleuronectiformes; family Soleidae; genus Solea; species Solea senegalensis. The sequence goes on along the minus strand of NC_058025.1, from coordinate 7,907,833 downwards.
GGTCATTTTTGGGACAGTAAGAGTAGGAGCAGATGCAGATGCTGTTACAATTGAACAGGTAAACCACTGAAAAAGTGCGTTGAGGCTTTTCATATCATTACAGCTTGTGTTTTTCTACTAAACGGAGAAAATGCGTTTGCTTTACACACACTTTAAATGTATTCTTATAGATTTTCTATGTTCGATGTTTCGATGAACAACATGGTTTTGCTCTCGGACGAAGACCATGCTGACATAATGTTATTGTGTATAGATTGTTTGATATGTAACTAACAGGCGATTCAAATCAGTGCATGAGTGACATATTTTATCTTCATCTGATGCTTCATTAAACTTAACTTAGGTAAATACAACACTGTATGTACAAACGTTATAACACTTATATTGATATTTATTAACATGACAGTGCCTCTCCAGACGTTTTTCAGTCTCTGAGAAAAGATTTAGATACAGATGAAAGTCTAATTAATATTTTTTTACTTTGATTATACTCAGAGACCAATTTGATGAACAAGGTGATGAGTGTGGTTTGATTTCTGTGGCTGGACATTTTGTTTATAAGTTTAATTAGAGTATAAATGCTCTATTTCAAATGTATGCTTCCCGTTTAAAACATACAGCATTTAAAAATGTAGAATCCTATCTACAGAAGTGCATTATGTGCCTGTAAATCTCCATACAGTGATGTCTTTGTATGTTGTTGGCTGTTGTTGTTCACCTCCATTAGATTTTCTAATTAACAACCTAATTTGCAATATCCAGAATCCATCAGCATCGGAGGAAATGGAGCAGCCTCCATCTTCAAATGCCGCTAACACCCTTCAGATCTTTACTTATTCAGCTGTTGTTGTATTTTTTTATAATATTCCTGGTTAAGGCTGGACCACTTCAAGGACGACAGGTATGAACGTATACGAGAGGAGCCGGTGATTTGAAACATGTGGTTCCGTCCTCACCGAGCTGCGAGGTTGATAGACATATGCAGCGAGATCAAAGGCCCTTTGTGTCACTGACTGCCATTGAAGTAGACAACAGGCAAACACTGGCCACACATAAAAGAGACACGGCTAAACAGGCGGTTTCTCTTCTTACCCAACACGAGCACAGCTCTGTGCAGAAAATGGAGGCTTTTTCAGATTGAAAAGGGACTAGAAAACCTGCAGGGACATAACTGAGGAAGAGAGATGTTTGTCTGAGTGCAATTCCCACAACTCACTGGTGTATAAATGCAGGAGTGATGACGTATAGAATGACTGGCTGAATGTGAATAGACTTACAGAATATCATGGAACAACGTGGGACTGTATTTGTTATTTGTTTTGTATTGTTGTGCATGTACATGTGTTCAATTAGGACAGAGGTCTCAAACTTGCGGCTCACGGGCCACATACAGCCTGTTATCATAAAGATGTTTATATCCATATCAAAACAAACACTTTTATTTTAAATTCTATGAAATATCATCATAAATGTTATTATTTTGATGTCTTTTTCTCAAAAAGTTTGTCTTTTTGTCACTTGACTGGCCCCCTACTGAACAAACTAGACACTCAGTGGCCCCCAGGTCATTTGAGGTTGCGACCCCTGAATTAGGACATAAGAGTCTTTTTGAACTCTTTTTGCGATTTTGTTGGTTGTTCTTTTTGGTCTTTGTGAACAGAAATGATGTAAATGTATTTTCTATGCTGCGTCATTCATCTGACAACAGGCTCTGTCAAGCAATACTATCAAACCTGACTGAGGGAGCCTCTGTTAATATACACCTTCCTGCTGCGCTTATTAATTCACATTTCAAGGAGAAAGGGGTAAGATTAAATAGGTTTTAAACTTCTTCTCACTCTTCTCACTTTCCTCTCACATTTCAAACATGAGAAGTGTGCATTTGAACTAAACCAAACTAAAAAAAAAAGACATTTTTAAAAGAATCTACACAATTTAAGCAGCATAATGTAAAAGGTAATCATTCTACAGTCTGGAATGATCTTGTTTTAAACTTTGAGAGTTGGGGAGCCACTAGTAGCTGCTGACCTGATGACCTGATGACCTACGACTGCCTGGGAACACGCCAAACCTGCACCAAAGACCACTTATTTTCTATAGTGTATGTAAATAAAATCATGATAAGACTTGGAGGTTTAGTTGTTAGACTGCTTCGACGCACAATTACATAACACAACATTAAGGGAGTCTATAAGAAATTCAAATTCACTTTAAATGTTGTCAGCACATGCTGTAATGAAAGGCTGTTGTGATAAACTCCTCAAAGAAGCCTCCAGTTTTAATTCCCGGCCACCGTGAGTGACATTTCCCGACACTCATTAAGCTTCTCCGACTTATAATTAGCTGTAAGTTGTTGGCGTGTACTCTTAAGTATAGGATGACAGTAAAGGCCATCTACATCAGTCATGCACAGCAATTATATAAGGATATATCCTCCAGGAACTTGACCTTTATAGCTCTTCTTCCTCGCTCTTTGACATTTAAAGAAAATGGGGAATGCGATGGAGGCCTCACACTTGTTTGATGGTTTCCGCTGAACGAGGACATTTCACAGCCTTTGTATTTACATCATCAGATCACGTTAAAAAAAACACCTGAAGATTTCAGAAACCTGGTTTTTCTGACTCTGCTGGAAGATCCATACATCAGTATAATAATGTGACACATGCACAAATTAGAAAAGCTATTTCTTAGTAAGTCTTTAGTCTTTTCCTTCTTTTTAATATTTTTGTGTGCAAAATGAACCGAAAAAAACTAAGCTGTTACTTGGTTTTGCATTGTCTCGACGTAAACAGGTGCAAAGCCATTGCAGTGTTCCATGCTGTAGTCAACACGTAGTCATGTTTTGACGTTTGTTGTACTACTCACAAGAAATACATGAAGACACCGCGTGGTGTCATCGCTTTGTCGCGAGAATGAGATTTTTTTGTTTAAGACATAAAGGGCAAAATTATCGCCGCAAAAGATCAAAGTAACTTTATCCATGTTTAACAGTGAAATGTACAGTACAAGTAACTTGTTTGGGGGGAGAAAAGTAATAGGAAGTAAAGGAAATCTGTTATTAATCCTCTGCTATTATTGTTATTATTATTACTATTATCATTTGTTTGCATCAGCTTTTTATTTGATGATATCTATCTACATATATGTGTTCTGTTCAGACAAGGCTTTTACTGCCACTTAATACAAGGGCTTTAGGACCCAGAATCCACAGCGGAACAAGCGAGAGAGAGAGCGAGAGACCCCTCCCTCCTCTCGCCATCGTCTTTACCATCTTCTTCCTCATCGTCATCCCCCGCTGCGATGATGCTGCTGCAGCTTGTCCCTCATCAAGCTCTGATGATGTCTCTCATTGTGTTGGTCAGTGGACAAACAGACACAGACTCCAGACTGAGGGACAGAGCTTATGTGGTTTTAGAGAAGCAGAATTTAGGTAAGAATGTGTCAGGTGATGCATGATGAGGCCTCACAGAGAGGACAATGAACTGCTGCTGATGCTGCTGCTGCTGATGATGCTGCTGCTGCTGATGATGATGACTTACATCCAGTGCTGTTTGTGTGTGTGTGTGTGTTTGTCCTCAGTCACAATGTGCAGTGTCCTCGCTATCCTGCTGCTGTTCATGGTCATCATGGCTGTCTGTGTCTACAAGCCGCTCACTCGTCCAAGATGAGACTGTCCTCAAACCTGGAGGAGAATCCTGGACAACCAAAGAGCAGTGGCGTGCGCAGACTTTTCAGGGGTGGGGGGGGACTTTATAATCTGAAAACTAGTCATATTACAGCAGAAAATATCATACATACTTCCATATTTATTCCATTGGGAGTTCCATTGATGGCATAAAGACGCTCGTAGCTGTTGATCAACGGTCGCGTTTTGTCGCTGCTTCGATCCGTTATTGTAGAAATGTTTGCTTCTGTCACTAAGTGGAGAAATATTGTGGTGTAATTGTCACTTCTCTTGCCCGCTGTAAAGACTAATTCTGCTAAAGGTCCAGTACAGCAACGTGCAGAAGTGGAAGGGAGGGACATTTCAGTCACGTGATTTCTTAACCTCTTCTTGAATTCACTGAAGTTGTTTCTATATCTACTTTGTTTTATATTGAAACGCCAACTTTTCCACCTCCCTCTGACATAAAAACCATAACAGTAGGTCAGTATAATGACACATGACTGCAGTCTCACACAAATGCACATTTTGGGCATTTTTGAACCACCTGATTTTGAATTTTTCTGAGGTTCTCTTTCTCTTTTCTCAGCCAAGGACTTCCTGCAAGGTAACCCTCGTGTTTCCCTGGGAATAATTTGATTATAAATTGATTACATTAGCAATTTATAAACTATTTCAGAATCCAAAATGAAATTGAATTTACCTAATAATGAATCATTCAGTGATTTGATTACTAAATGAAGCTCTCTAGGTTGATCATTTTTTTAATGTTTTATTATTTTTTTATATAAGAAATGTGATTTCAGCTTCTAAAATGTGAATATGTGACAATAAATTCAATGTTGTTTTGTTTGAGGGCGTTGACATTTTGACAAGTTCTTTGACATTTTATGGACCAAACAAAAATAATCGACTGTTCAAAAAAATGATAGATTAATGAATAATGATTGAGTAGCAGCTCAAATGTTTATATCATGATCATTTTAAAGGACAAATCTGGAAGCTTTTCCCATTTGTATTGTTTGACAGATAAATTCTCAATCAGACTTCCTTTTTTATTTCCCTTTTAAAATTACAGAATTTTTGAACTGCTTATGTGACAACACCACCTATTTTATTAATAAAACGTATTTGCAGGAGACTTGTCATCATTTGTTCCCTGTGTGGAGTCAAATGTCAAACATGTTGGTATTGGCCCCCATTTTGTAATAAAATGAAATCCATCATTTTGAAAAGAGCATTTTGTGTTAATGCTCCCGACACTGTAGCTGTGTAACCTGTGCAATCCTGAAATTATAACCATAAAAAAAAAAAAAACCACTTGACATAATGGAAAACTACATTAAGAATCAACAAAGTCCCATTGCGTACTCATGGAAATAAAGTGCTTTATTTTTTAAAAACAATTCCAAAACACATTTTCCTAAAATCTTAACATGTTAAAAAAATCCTGCAGCATGAGCACTGCATTACAAAGATCTGGATTGAATTAACCAAAGCAAGTGTTTTTAGGCAACTGTTCAGCAGTTTGGCAAGTCCATCATTATAAATAGTAGTTTCCAGCTGCAGCCGCTGAAAGTCAGACGCAGCCGGACGTTTAAAAAGAGGTGCGGAAAAGTGGGTGAACCCTTTGGAATCAATAAAAGTCTCTAATGGACATGATTTCGTGATTTTATGCTTGATTTTGATTCAGTGGCTACTCTCCGGAGAAGAGGCACCAAGGTACTCGAAAGACAGAAATGACCTCAGAGCTACAGGCAAATGCTTAAAGTCTATGACACAAAAAACACAGCTGCATGTAACACAATGGAAGACATCAACCCAACAGTCATGTAAAGTGGAGAGAGCGTTATGAGTTCAGACTGCTTCGATGCCACCGACACCTGGATCATCATCAAATAGGAAAGTGATTCTCAGGGTTTATCGAGGAATCAGAGGATGACACCAGGATGGCTCTTCAGCTGAAGCTCAGTCGAAGTACTACAACAGGAAAGACTCTAAATATTGAAAATAAATCAAATACACAAAGTCAAACAAGGATGTCAGAGAGCAACTGAGAAGAGAAATAAGAGCTTTACAACACAGAAATCTTAGGAAAACCTCTGATATGAAGCAGTTCTGTGAGAAGAAAAGGCAAAACTTTCTCCTGAGTTGTCAACGTTTGATCTAAAGCTACAGCAAACATTTGAAGTCAGAATGTAACTCTGTGTGTTATTGGCTTAAGAACACTTGGTTTGACTATAACGTAACTAAGATGAACATCAGGTCGGTTTTTGTGAAAATGCGACAGAAATCGAGGTTGTTCCAAAGAGTTCACATCCTTTTCTTGTGACTATTTATGAGTGGCTTTCTGTCAGAAAGTATAGTGGTTAATGTATGTTACTCAGCAACATGTTTCCATCCTGTTTTTAAAGTTACAAAACCTCAAACAAAAAAAAAAGACGGTTTAGAAAGTTAAGTCTCAGGCACCACGTAAAAAAAAACGTCACCACGCCTCACTCCCACCGAGAATCACCAGAGCAAAGAATAAACTAGACGCACATGTGGCGAGCATGTCTGACCTTTGAACCTTCTTCTGCTCTGAAGTTGTTCGTGACTGCAACAGGCAGACAGCTGTGAATCCACAGACGGACAGACTGTTCTCTGCTATTGCATTTGGAACTGAGGTGATAACGCTGGAGGTTGCTTTCTATGGACAGTGACGACAAATGTGTCCTCTCACACCACAAAAACAAAAAAAGGAAAGTTAGTTTGTTTGTTGCAGCAAAGGTATTATGTCACTACTATGCATCAGGTTTTTCTCATGCTTTTGTTTATCCATCTGCAGAGTGACAGACAAAAAACAACTGTGTATTTACTTCTTAACTTTTGGCTCAATTAACAGACTTTCCTAAATGAATATTGGTATATGGCACAGAGTGGTATTCAGAAGAATTTACCAGGCAACAAATTCCAAAAGTTCTTCAGAAGTGATTAACGACCAACACTTTTAGACATGATGGTGGAAAGTGTACAATTACAACCCTGAGATTTCTAGTTATTCAGTAAGCCCATGATAAGCAACTCTGCAGAGAGACCTTCCAAGGAAAACACTTAAATCTGTCCCTTTATGTCCACAGTAGGTACCAAGAAAAGAAATAATAGCGCCACGTCTGCGCGGCAACACTTTATGAAGTCACCATGACCTTAATAATTTGTGTTGACCGTACTCCGGATAAAGATACGATCAAAACAATTCAGGAGTCCTGCAATTATTTTAAAATGGAAAAGAAAACAAATAAATTAAAAGTGGAACCCACGTATAATTATCAATGTCCAAAAATGGCGCTTAAGCAAAGAGACAATGCTGATATAGAAATATAAAAAGGAATACACGCTTACCAAAAAACTACCTCTTAGAAAATCTTGGATACTGAGAGTTTGATATTGCATGTGCAAGAAGGAACTGTTACAGAAAGTAATCTGCCGTTGCATAGTCAGTGGTTAGGAAGGAAAACTGAGGTGTGGTGTTTGTTTCTGGATCTGAAAAAGTTGTGTTACTATCATTATTATTATTATTATCATCATTCCCATTCTTATTCCTTTTACTTCTCAGTGAGCGATAACTGCAATATCCTCTCCAGCTCCTCTTCCTCCTGCTTCCTCATTTTCTCCTCTTCCTCCTGAGTTTGTGCAGAGAGCTCCATGGCCAGGCGGAGGTCCGAGTCGGGGCTGGAGACAGAGACGGAGACGGAGCTGGTCGGACTAGATGTGTCGCCATAATCCACTAGCACCCCCTCTGGGATAGTCCTGGAACGACATGACAGGGGGGAGAAGAGAGATCCATCACTGCTCTGTGGCTTTTTCTGACGGTTCCAAATAAACTGAAGTACCGAGGACTGTTGCTTAAATTACATGTGAGTAATGCACTGACTAGGCTAGTATCCTACCTCTCACTCTGGCTTCTTGGGATTTCATCGGCGAATTCTCCATTTACATCGTCCCACGTCCCCTCCTACAATGACACAAACATAACGGGGGGAGGCAAATAAGTGACACAATCGATTGCAAAAGAAACGATCTGCGTGTGACTGCGTGTTTGTGAATGATATGGGATGTTCTGACCTGGCCCGGGACTTGGTGAGACTCCAGGATACTCTGATGGATGGCATACTGCAAAAGCTCCTCATCATTGTTCGTCACGGGTGTGTGACGGCTGCCCCCTCGACGGTGGTAACTGACGGGCACCACAAACACTGAGGGACACACCTTGAACGGCGGCAGTGCTGGGTGAGAGTTGAGAAAAACAATGAGTTGCAGACTCTGATGATGTATTTCGATGCAGTGGTCACGCTGGCTGCGCTCCTACCTGCAGCTTCTTCATCTTCCCCTGAGGATGTTGGCGTGGCTGCTGGTGTTGTGCTTGCTTCTTCTGCAGTACTGCATTCATTTACATTACCAAATGTAATCTTGGCATTCAGTACATGAAACAGGGGAATTTCTAAAAGCAATAACACAGAAAGTGTTAAAAAGAAGACAACGTAAGAGGATTGAAAATGCTTCTTGTTGAAAACCTCACTTACCTATTTTTACAGGGAATCCGGGAGGAAACTTTAGGGTTACAAAGTCTCGTAACCGTGCAAAATGGGAACTTGTTCGCGCCATGAGGTCAATGATGGGAGTGACCTGCTCCACCAGGGACAAGGGATGTTCCTCACTCATCCACAATGTACCTTTGAATCTACACAGGACGAGATTACAAAGAAAGAAATTGCTCAATATTTGACCCTTTGAGTCTTCCCTTTTCTGCAGTTTCACCATTTGATGTCATGAGACTTACTTCTGTGTTCGAATGCTCAGTTCAATGGGTCGGCCGATGTCCCTGTTTCCGAGGTCAAAGTCAGGATCAAAGTATTCCTCCGGGGTGATGGCAGTGGGATTGGTGGCAGTTGCGTACTCAAGCGTGAGGTCCTACGATTACAACGTTACAAATGAGCTGCAAAATGCATGATTTCACTGTAATTACTGAACGCGTGTCTTACCCCCTGTGCATTAATGTGCTGCTCCACAGTCCCCAGCAAAGACTCCAGGATGTTCCTCTCACCTTAGAAGAAAACGACGCAGTAAGTTGAAATATTATTTATTTAGAGCAGTCATTTTAACAAAAAACAGAAAGGTTATTATGCACCGACTTTTTATCCTGGCTTTCTCTTCGTCTGTAAGATGCTCTGTCCTTGTCCTGATCACCACGTTTACATTGTTCACACTGAAAACCTGAGGGCAAAACCACAAATCTAAGGTTAATTACTATCATTACACAGCCTGGAATGTTTACAGCGACAAACGCGTAGGTTATAACAGAGTAAATCTACAAGTACTGTGAACCTTTGCTTCGAATCCGTTGACCATTTCACATCTGTCACTTCTCCAGCCCCAGACCCCAGACTTGTTCCTGTGAAAAGTAAAAGCTTTTCAGACACAGACTGCAGCCATAGCTGAATGTGTTGGAGAAGTCAAAAAGATATATCCAAGTCAAAATACAGGAACAAAAAGGAACTAAGATTAAAAACATCAACTATGATAAAGAACTTCGAACTGTGTCGGGCAGCATTGCACCTTTCACTGTACAGGCTGCCAGAGATTCTTAGAAAAAGAGAAACAAAAACAACAGAAAATACAATTCTTACCTGACAAATGCAATGTCCTTGGTGTCCAAGTAGGTGTTGACAATTGGAGTAGTCAACCTTTTGGCAACGTCTCTTTCCGCTGGTTGCATGGACTCCAGTGTGACCTCCTCCATTTCTTGGGAGATGTTGAAGCGCTCAGTTTCCACTATTTTATCGTCATGGTTCACCTCCATCAGCTCTGCATGTGAATCTAAAAAAATTTAAATAAAAGTCAGAGGCAAGACTTAGACACTAGTACAAATCATAGCACTCGGAGAGCTAGGCGTTGGAAACAACAACAAATACAACGCACCGTCTCCTCTGAAAATGTAGCTTCTGCGTCCTCGGATCCAGGTCATGTTTTCAAAGCCAAGCAGAGTGGCATCCACTCGCAGGCTGGCGCCACTTTTCCAGATGCGACAAACATCACTTGGACAAACCCGGGACAGAAGAGGGACTGTGAAGCAACAGCAAAAGTATCCACAGATAAAAAACAATGTGACTTGCCAAAAGGAAACTACAGTATGTAGTTTTTCCTGTATGACCTGATGAAACACCTGACTCAGTGTAGATATTTAAGTTCCTGCATTAGAGGGCACTTGCAGATATTATCTCTTTTTAAAAACTGAAACACTGATTAGCTTAATGTGCATACACACTTTACTTTTATGTTGTGTGCTTAAGACACACAGACGTATACTTACTCCAACTGGTGAATTCCCACTTCATTTCCATATAGAAGTCTGGAGACTGTAGATGAAATTGCCATTATTGTTTTTTGCTGATAAATATTTCCATATACAAATGGTACAAAGGATAAGACGAGCACAATAAAACCTCTCTGATCTTTGACAGCAGCTCAGGCACTCCTCCCAGAGCAGTGGAGGCTTTGAGGTAGTCTCTGCGTTGAAGTACTAACTGAACCATCTCTGGGTCGCCAGTGCTGACAGCCTCCTGCAGTACTACACACAGACACACGTGAAATGTTTGATTATTTAAACCCTATTTACAGAACAGCACGACTGTTTATTTGTACTAAATTTTGAAACCAACCTGTCCAGTTATTGGCATTTTCCGTAGTGACTTGACCGCCATGTCTCAGAAGGACTCTCACCGACTCTAGGTGCCCGAGTGACACAGCCAAGTGCAGAGCTGTCCGACCTCTGGGATCCACTGCCTCAATATCATTCTGAGACAATCACAGGAAAATGTTAACACGTGCTTCTTTTTGTAGTGTAACATAATCTAAGCCCCAGTCAGACTCAATACTGTGGTAAAGACATGGCAAGTGTAGTTACATGAGCAAATGACAGTGTTGTTTTTCTTCACTTGTAACTGAGGTTCTTCACATTGTAAACAATTTTATTTGGTTAAGCACTGATCACGATTGTGGACCAGCAGCACTGTATCATGGCTGAATAGCATGTCTGGCCTTTATCTGAGTCATGCTGCTGTCGTAAATGTGTTACTGATCATTGTAGGATAGTTACGACTTGATCATAGTATATTATACTTTCCTCACAGAGTTGCTTGAAGAAAAAAAAACAATGACATAAGAGCCTCTAAAACTTTAGATGTGATTTAATCCTAATCCGTATATGTGACGTCAGGAGATCCAAGTATAACATATCTTTAGACCATTGCATTTGTTTGTTTTTTTAATGTAAATGTTGAGTGTGGTGACGAAGCATATTGTTACAATGAGATCAATAGGTATCTTGCATCCGTAATAAGGACAGGAAAATATGAGCAAAAACATCACGATAAAAACAATTTGAATCAGTTTGTTGTCTATACCAGCCTTTCTCAAAGTGTGGTCCGCAAGGTGACAAGCAAGTAACATATCATGTTTTAAAATTTAAAATGTCAGTGTTTTAATTTCAGTGTTTCTCAAACTGCCTGCAGCATATATGTTGTTTTCAATATCAAATTAACTAGCTCATTTTAGGAGGTTGTAATTTGTGAACTGGTGAAGTTGGCATATTGTTTTGGGGCTATTTTAAGTTAGGTGGTCCCTGAGTATTTTTTTTATGGGTTAAATGGTCCTTGGTCTGAAATAGTTTGAGATACACTGGTCTATACCGATAAATATTGCACAAAACTGTCATATCATAAAATACAAGGTTTTTCTCTGGTGTGAAAGCAGAATAAACCAATTATTTGTGGTTTTACACTTCTTGATAGATAGAAAACAATAAACACTTGTTAAACATAAAATAATCCTCAAATCTGAACCAAAACTTTTACAGCAATTATGTGTTTTGTATATTGCCGTATGCGGAACCTTTGTAAAATTTATATTGAAGAATTATTCACCACCTTATCAGTTTTATCACATGTATTGCCTTCTTTTAGGTTGAATAATCCATCATGTCTTCCTTCTCAATTATTTCCTTTACCCTTTCCCTTTCGTTTTAAGATTATCTAGGTCATCGACACCTTGTCCTTAGATGTTAGTAGATTATATAACAGCTGTAAAACTGCCAACCAAGTTAACTTACAAACCTGTTGATTGTGTGACAGTTTGTTTAGTCTTCAATGGTATTTCAGACATCAGCTGACTGTGTTTGTGTGTGTGAGACAGTAGTAGTGCATCTGTCAACAGGACTGGCCTTGTTATACTGGATGCTACGTAGATTTATCGGCTAATTGTAGCTAGCTAACAAGCAGCACCACAGCTGCGGTGTTAGCGACATGATATTCGGTGTGTTTACCAACCTGTGTCGTCGTGATCTCGTTTTCTAGTTTCCTGTAATCGTTCTCCCACACCGCGGAGTGCAGGGGAAACTGCACTCGGATGTCCTCGCTAATGTTAGCCGTGGACATCTTCCTCCCTGCGGTCCCTCTCAGAGCAACGTTAGCCAACCTCTGGTGGTTCCAGCCATGTGAAGAAACTGCAGTAGCTGCGCGCTGTTGTTGTTACCAAATCATACAACAACTGTGATCCATGCGCTTAATATTTACAAAATAACAGCATGAAAATCACCCAGAAACCGGTGACCGGTTGCTAAAGCCTTCACCTAAACAAAACTTTTGAACAAGGAAGTGCGAGCAGAACAAACCACTAATGACAGGGGGACTGTCACAACCTAATCATTAACATATTATTTACATATTATTGAGACAGTTTACTAATATATATCTACATATGTATATGTGTGTGCAAGATTGTGCACAGTTACATACGTAGATATCTCATGAAAACAACCGCCTTTCAAAAGAAAAGATAAAAGAATAGCCATCTTTGGACGCAACCATTCATTACAGCCGCGGGGTGTCTGGGGGATTTCGTCTCCTATCATTCTCCATGGAAAAAAAGTTAAAAATGTCATAACATAATACAATATGTTATGATATATGTATATATATATGTATATATATATATATATATATATATATATATATATATATATATAAACATATATATATATGTATAGAGAGAGAGAGAGAGAGAGTTAAATATCGTTATAATATTGTATCTTTTTTGTCAACTTTTGTGTTATAATACCATTATATGTCACACAGTTTAAACTGATATTTCATGTTTTGAAAAAAAAATTTAATCCATAGGTGTACACATTTTCAGAAAGAGATACTGCCATAATGAAGATAATGATCTTGAATAAGAGCTAAATCCCTTGTCCCAACCCTCCAGCCCAGTAGGTGGCGGTACTGCACCTATAAGCTGGCTGCCTGTCACTGCTGTAGCTCTGGGCCGTGGTGGACTAAAGACTTGGCCATAAACTCAACTAACGGACGAAGGACTAGTTAGTAAGCCAGGTGCTAAGTTAAAGGGGAGCCGTGCTGTACCACCTCGTCCAAGTGGTGCAACGTAATAATGGTCGTAACGCAAACGTTAGTCCACGGTTAAACGAAGCAGCAGCAGTTTTTTAAATTAGCTGACTTAGGTGTTGCTAATGCGGAAGGCACCCGCACAGAATAATCAATGATTAGCTTAACGCCCAGCAGCCCACTCTGCTCATATTGAGGGCATATTCTGCTCAATAAGGATGTCAAAACGGCTGCGAAACACCGAGGTCTGCGCCGATTGTAGTGTCCCAGGTAAGCGAATTCACACAATCCGTGCAGTCTATTTTGCCATTATTTATGTCCCGAAGTGTTGTATGTCAAGATAAGCCAAAGCCTTGCTCTCTTCACTTTTCTTACTATAAAGTTAAAAATCGGTGCTGGCTCAGTCGGCTTAGTTACTGACTGGGCAAGTTGTCAGTGTAGTTGTCAGATCGGATTATCACGGGGGCTCTGGGTTGCAATCAGACCTTCAGCAGCTGTCTCTTTAACCGTTTCCATCCACTGTTGCTTGGTTTGTGATCCGTTTCGATGCTTGTAGCTGCTTTTAACGTAGTTTTGTTTCAAGTAGCACATTAGAATGTGGCTATCGTTAACAGATTTGAAATGCAGTAATCAACCAGATCATCAGGACTACAAGCACTACAAGATCTCTGTATTGTGTCAAATAATAGTAAATATGTATTTAGATATGTGGATAGATAGAAATACCGTAATGTGTATGTATTTTGAAAACACAACCATCAACATGAAATTACTCCGGAAGTTTTACCTTGGATTTGTCAAATGCCCTTGCGCCACAAGTGTTTGTTGATGTCTGTCCAAAAAGTAGAATGAAACTGCTCAGCTGTTTCTGTCTTGAATTATTCAACATTTACTGATAATTCAACTAGTATCAACCACGTTCTCTCTGCTATGTTAAGGAGAACTAGGGACTCAATAAATTACATTTATCGGTGGATATCGACTACTCAGAAGTAAATTTTTACTTCCTTCATCCAAATCTCTTATTTTTGTCAGATTGGACTGTGATGTGTAGTCTGCAGTATCTGTTCTGTCTCTGTGGAGGTTGGCAGCAGATTTTTATTTAGACTGATATCTCCATCTGAAATATTAGACTCAACCTAATAATATGTGTTCAACATGTGTCATCAGAACTACATCGGCTCCTTTTAAATGAGAAGGAAAATAAATTGAGTTGAGTTTGGGCAATTAAATTAGTAAATTGTTTCTGTGAAAGTTGAACAAGTAATAGCTGCATTGTGTCTAGGTCCTGTTTATATAGAAATGACGTGATGTTTTTCAGCAGGCACAGGAAGCAAAACAGGATGCTGAGTGAATTGACCGCAGGCATTCAATGCAAAATATTTTTTTTCTCCTTGTTGGCACTATGTAGTGTAAAGTGTGAGTAAATCAGACATTTTTTAATCAGAAACAGTGATTGTTTAAACAATAAAAAAACTACTAATTCATTGCACTGTAAAGGAAAATGAAGGAAAGCAATAGCATGCCAAGTATTCAGGAATACTCTGGTTTTAGTACCTTGTTTTTCATCATGTCATGTCAAACTAGTTAACCCCCCCCCCTACCCTACCCCCAGGTCTACACAGCAGCTGGACCGGATTGCTCTTCCAGACAACTGTTGCCAGTTGTTGGCTGTGAATATTTTTAGAGTTTCAAAGATGTGGTATTACATTTAGCAGCACTTGTCGAGGAAAGGGTAAAAGAGGCATGTCTTGGCGGTAAGTATGTTTTGGAGAAAACTCATGTGCTAGAACCTGACCAGCAAACCATTCAGCTGTTCCTCCCACTCCTCAGCTGCTGCTAAGATATTTACCATCTTCACTGTCCGTGGCGTCACTGTGCCAGTCTTTCAGTCTGGTCTTGCGATATTTGCTGCCATCAGAGTCAATGACAACACAATCCTCAGATAGTTGAATTAAATAAAAAGTGTGCTTAATTGGTCAAGGTTAAGTACACATTTATTTTGGTCACAGTGTATACTTTGTATGTAATCAATTTCAAACACCAGGCATTACCTGCCATGTAAATGTATATAACAGATATCTGTGGTTTTTTTTTTTACAATGTTTTGAAAGAGGAAGCTGCTTGATTTCTCAACCATACAGTTGATGTGGTGCTCCAGCCTACACTTCCTTTTCTCACAGTGCAAGGCTGCAGCTGTAACTGGGTTCAAAAAGGCCTCAAATGTCTATTGTTACATTTCTCAGATTCTTCTTTAAATATGCTGCATGTGTGTCTAACCTACATTCCATCATGTAATGTTTGTGTCTAGTATTTGTATGTATCATTAGCCTGAATGATGTTGCTTATGGTTGTATGGAGCCAGGCACTTCTTCTGATTTTTTTTATTTTATTTTTATTTTCTTATCAAATGGGTACAATGGGGTGGCTCACTGTTGCTTTTTAAAATGATTTCTAGAGAACTATTTAGGTCTATGGTAAAGAATCTGTTGACACTTGGATGTATTCTTAAGCTTTTATTACCAGTCTGTAATGGTTGGTTAAGAATGAGATCAACATTATTTTTGGGGTTCTACTGGCGCTGTTTCAAAGAAAATAGAGAAGTGAAACTCACTTTAAATTAGATTAGCACATATGTGATTAGAATGATGGCACTACATGTTAAAAGAGAAGCGGACTTGTGATATGTTTGTTTTCTTACCTCTCAGAACCTCGCTGGGCCTCTGTGAATAGAGGCGTGTTGATTTGTGACGAATGCTGCAGCGTGCATCGAAGTCTGGGAAGGCATAGCTCTCAAGTCCGCCACCTGACACACACACCATGGCCTCATACACAGCTGCAGGTAAAATTCCCACTCTCTTACTCTGAAGACTTACATTTGATTCAGATGCATTTCTGTATAATTTGAGCTGAGACGCTGTTGTTGTTGAGGCTGAATTTCTTCTGAAATGCCTTGAGGTCATGTTGCCCTTGGACACAGTCTGTGTTACTGTAGTTTTAAATTCAGCAACCCCGTCCCTTTTCCCCCCCAAGATAAATAATTTGACAACAGTTGTGCATCAGATCCCACTAAGCTGTATTGATTTTCATCCAAATATAGAAGGTGTTTATTCAGGAACAGCCAGCCTGCATTTTACAGGCTAAATCAATGGGCTGCATATTAAAGGTTTCAGTTTGTTTTTGCCCAGATGGTTCAGACATTATACAGCAATGGTGCAAATTCAATATGGGAGCACTCCCTTTTGGACCCTGCGTCTGTGATGAGTGGAAAACGCAAGGCCAACCCTCAGGACAAAGTGCAGTGAGTAAAAAAGGACTACTATATACGATAATAATTATAATAAACCTTGTCAATATGTGCTGCATTGTCAATCACTGTCTCTCTGTTTTCTTTTTGAACCCCTGAATTTCACATCGCCCCACAAGCCCAAACAAATCCGAGTTTATAAGAGCCAAATATCAAATGTTGGCATTCGTCCACCGTATGCCTTGTCGAGAGGATGACAGCTTGACAGCTAAAGATTTAAGTAAGGTGAGGAGAAAAAGCTACCCTCAGTGATAAGAAGAAAACTGAAAAAAAAAACGTTTATAAAAAAGCTTTATCGACAATTTTTCTGTTTTTATTTCCACAGCAACTTCACTCAAGTGTACGCACTGGGAATCTGGAGACATGTTTGAGGTTGTTATCCCTGGGAGCACAAGCTAATTTTTTTCACCCAGTAAGATTCATCCACTTTATATAAAAACTTAATTTTCATCTGTGCTCTGGCTGTTCTGCTGAGTTGAAGTCTGCTTCTTCTGTAGGAAAAAGGTAACACACCCTTGCATGTAGCTGCAAAGGCAGGGCAAGTATCTCAGGCTGAACTATTAACTGTTTATGGGGCAGATCCTGGAGCCCCTGACAGCAGTGGTAAAACACCTATCGACTTTGCAAGGTTAACTTTTTGCTAACATATTTTACTATGCAAACTGAAATGTTTTTCCCCCCCTTCTGAAATGTTTTTAAAAAAAATATGCATTGTTGTAGGGATGCCA
The DNA here is from genome assembly GCF_019176455.1 of Solea senegalensis. NCBI lineage: Eukaryota > Metazoa > Chordata > Actinopteri > Pleuronectiformes > Soleidae > Solea > Solea senegalensis. The sequence continues at coordinate 7,890,694 of NC_058025.1, read as the reverse complement.
ACCACCACGACCTGGCTGAAAGGCTGGTGGAGATTCAGTATGAGTTGACTGATCGCCTGGCTTTCTACTTGTGTGGGAGGAAACCAGGTATGTTGTGAGAGAATTGAAAGGTATATGTGTGCGAAATACATAGAAATAATATGTGCACATAATTTTGTGTGATTATTCTGCTTAGGTGAGGAGAGAGGTAGCTTCGGCTCTACTCCAATTTAATGTTTTAATGTATCACATTTGGTTGAAATCGAATGGAAAATTTAATCTATGTAAAACTGCAGTCAGATAAAAATGACCACTGATGACATTTTGTATGTATAGTATGTATTTCAGAATGTTCTTGTTCCTTTCAGATCATAAAAATGGCCAGCACTTCATTGTTCCACAAATGGCCGACAGGTAAGGAATCATACGCTTTAAAACTGAAAGGCTTAACTTTTAAACATAAACAAATGTCTGTTACATACAAGCTATTGTCAAATGAGTACACCAGTGCTGATTAAGGCTATCAGCGCCACACAGTTCTCTCTGTGTTTCTCAGTATATAGCAGTGTTTAGATATTGTGTCACCCAGAGACTTTCCCGCTCTGCACACAGGAAGTGATTTGTTTCTATGTCGAGACAGACGGCGGGGACAGCGACACTGTGCTAGTGAAGTGAGGCAGTCATTCAGCAGTTTGAAGGGATAAATTCTTATTGCACTCATGCTGTTTACAGACAAATCCTCCCTCAGTCAAGTCTGATTATATTGCATGACTAGTCACAGCAAGGACAGAGCATACAAGTAATGTTACGATTGTTGCTTTGAGGCCTGTTCTGACATGCTGTTGACTCGAGGTCCCTGCTACATCTGTTCTTTGAGTTGATAGCAACAAACCCAGTGAACTGGTAGATTTACCCAAAAGCTGTGTAGTTGCTAATTAATGAAACAACTCTAATGTCAAACAATTACACTGTGACAAAGTAACCCCGTTCCGCTTACAACTGAAATGTCATGTTTGATGTTTTTCACTGCTTACTTGTGATGAATAAGGAACATGTAAGTATTCATGAGAATGAATTATGGGTCGTGTTCACCTTTCAGCCCGGCTATAATAATCGGTGTTATTTCTCTGTTTGTAGCAGTTTAGATATATCAGAACTGGCCAAAGCTGCAAGGAAGAAACTGCAGTCTGTAAGTCATGAAACATTGTTCTTTTCTTGTACTGAATGTTGTTTCTTTCCTTGTCTTAATCATCGTTTTCTCATTTAAATGCAGCTCAGTAATCATTTATTCGAGGAACTTGCCATGGACGTGTATGATGAGGTGGACCGACGAGAGACAGATGCAGGTAAAAGTCTACGTGTGTCGTCTTGTATCCTTACATGGGGGCTCCAGACCAAAATTAACATACAGAGCTATTTTCTGAGAGTTGGCAAAATTCACATGGTTGCATTCCTGATCATTAGACTGTTTTATTGAACGTTCAGCATGGATACTGCATTAACTATCATGGTCGAGTGGTAGTAGTTTCTTCCTCACTTCCTGCACTCTTCCAGTCTATACTTTGAGTAACAGTTGTGTGACTGTTGTATTTATGTCCTGGCAGACATGACAATAAGACTAGTGATACTTAAAGATATAATAATGTTATCATTTAAATGCAGCATTGATAGCAGAAGGATGACAATAATGCGATTATGATGCACAATTTTATCATGATGACAGTTTCTGTATTCTGGGTATTAAAAGGTTATTAGCTAGTGATTAAATAAACAGAGAAAAAAGAAATGGAGGCTCGTGGGGAGGAAGTGCCAATGAGAGATGACTGTTTTAGACAGAAAAAACACAGAAGTGCACGTGAGAAATTCACTGAGGAAGTGCTACTGTCCGCCACAATTGCTAAAACAATACCCATGGTTGCACACTAAGGTAAACATGATCTTGTTAGTGTGTTGTAGTAAATGTGACCTGTCCTCAATTGTTCTATTCTAAACTCACAATGGGGTCCAAACAGTTTAAGCTTAAAAATTTGAAGTTGCAAAATAATAATAATGATGGCAAAAACCACAAAAACCTACAGTGTCCAGTGCTTCATCCGTTAAAGTCGATTGTGTTTCCTGTAGTGTGGTTGGCCACACAGAATCACAGCACCCTGGTGACCGAGACAACGGTGGTGCCTTTCCTCCCGGTGAATCCGGAGTATTCATCCACACGGAACCAGGCAAGTCAGCTTAACAGAACTCACACGCAGTTGCTCTGTCTTTACGTCTTATACTGTACATATTCATTTTGTGTTTTTTATTTATAGGGAAGACAGAAGCTTGCACGATTTAACGCACATGAATTTGCAACGCTCGTGATCGACATACTAAGTGATGCGAAGCGCAGACAACAAGGCAACTCCATATCTAGTCCCAAAGGTTAGTGTCTAATTGTTACTTTGTTCCAAGGTCTTACTGGCACTGAAGGTTTCTTGATTGTAAGTTTTTTTTTAATTTGTTTTCAGACAATGTTGAACTGATCCTGAAGAGTGCGGCTGTCAGGCATTGTAGTGATAGCCAGGACAATGACCAGCCCGACTATGATAGTGTGGCATCCGATGAGGATACAGATCAGGAGCTCCCATCGAGCACAGGCGATAGAACCAAGGTATCGCAGTGCTACTTTGACAAACTAAAACTACATTAGACTCGATAGTTGTGTGTTGGTGCCATTTCTGTTCTGTTTTGAATACCACAGAGTCTGGACTCTGACCTCTCAGACGGCCCTATTACTATGCAAGAATACATGGAGGTGAAAAATGCGTTGTCTGCTTCCGAAAGCAAGATCCAGCAGCTCATGAAAGCCAACAACAACCTGAGTGATGAGCTGAGACTGATGCAGAAAAAGGTATCCACCGAGCTCCACCTGTAAGATCACTAACACCGGGGGCCAGCCTGGGGGGGACCACAGTGGTCAGCAGAGCTCATTTCCTACCCAGTGTGTTCACTCTCTGGTGTGCAGGCCCAGCTTGTGGTTTATAATGATGGCAGAGCGACTTATATAAGGATGCTCTGTTGCAACATAAGGCTGCTGTAACACCCTGCTGGTCCACCCTCTGTTTTGGCCAGCATGTCCAATTTCAAAGCTTGAATGTAACCTGGAGAGTATTGTTTGTTTTGGTTTGTTTTGTTGGTTTGAGAAAAAATGCATCCTTGCGCCAGTTTTTTTGTAAAATATATATTCTAGTCCAAACTGTAGTGCGTAACTTTGAAATATAAACAAATGTCTGTTTTATTCATTGTCAGTGCTGGTTAAGCCTCTCAGCTCCACACAACTCTCTGTGTGCATAACAGTGTTGAGATATTGTGTCACTGTGCAAAAAAAATCACCAAAAGTTGCGCACTTCAGATGGAAGTAATTCTGTCTAATGTTACTAACAAGCATGTTTTAAGAGCATGACGTCAAATGACTGTTTTTTAATCCCTTTTGTTGTTCATAGTGATTCATTTAAATTATGTGTGCACCTTGCTTCATCACAGATGCTGTTTTTTTATGGAATAGAATGTTTTTAGCTGTTCATTTTTGACTTGTTTACATTTGATAGGTGGTGATCCTACTCCTTTTACTCCTTTAGACAGAAGTCTAAAAAGGTGTTTCTCTGCTTCAACCAAACTGCTGATTCATATGACACATTTACACAATGTTGTCCACAAATGTTATAATGACATATGTTTGGTAAAAGTGTTTTGATTTGGATGATGGATGCCGATTATGCATCTCATCTTTTTTTTGGAGTGACTGTCTTGGTTGCACTTGAGGTCACTGTTTCGCTCCTGACTGTGGACACAACAACATATGGACATGACATTTTGAGGTAGTCCTAATAGATTGTCATTTCACATAATAGAGGTACGCAACAGTTCCACATTACGCAGTCTTCTCGTTGAATTGGAACCAGGGACTTAGTTGCACAGATTAACGCCAGTGTATGTCTGACAAAATCATCTTGATTTTGTTCACTCCTGAATGCCTCTCAGTCTGTCTGTACTGTAGCTGCACCTTGACTTTAACTGCATCTGTGTTGCTTACCTGTGAAACAACCTTTTGCTTGCTTGTCACCTGCTTTGCATTTTTAGACCATGGCAAAAAGAAATGTTTATTCTTGTGAGGATATAAGTTGGTCAGATGAAACTATGGTGATATGAATTAGTTTGAGTGGATTTTATGCCCAACCAAGAATAGAGGATAATTTTTCTGTAAAAACAAATACCTGATAGCACTATTCACGTTTATTCTTTAAGGATAGAATAGAATAATAGAACATCCTCAGCTAAATATAACAAAAATATAATAAACATAATACAAGCAGCCCTAGGTTTTGTATACTGGTGAGATGAGATTTTTTTTGGTAAACATTTCTAGATATTAACTGAATTTTTTTCTACCCTGGCAATAAATAACATAAATATTTATAGGAATAATGGGAGCTAAAGGCAGGGGAAAAAAGCTTGCTTTGCTGAGTGCACCTCTTAGTGTGTTGCTACGTCTCTTCCAGCTGCAAACTCTGCAAAGCGAGAACACCTCTCTCAAGCGGCAGGTCACAACCTCTATCTATCAGACCCCCAGCGGTTCAGACTACCCTGACCCCTCCAGCCCCTCTGCCCTGAAACGCCGGCAGTCTGCGCGGGCCAGTCGGCCCATGTCTATGTATGAGACCGGCTCAGGCCTGAAGCCCTATCTCCCTAAAGGGGAAACTTCTTACCCTGAGGAGAAAATCATCCCCACCCTGCAACCCTTCCCAACTCATGTAAGTAAGAATGTAAGTAAGACCTGTTCCCTGCTCTCCTCTGCTCTTTCCTCTCCACTGCCTCCCTTTTCCATGACTTCTCCTCCTGTTTCCACCTTGTCTGCAAAATGTTTCTCTCCACCTTGTTTTTTCCGTTTTCCTCCATCACTGGGTATTTTTCTGTAACGTCCGAAGTCATTCAAAAATCACAATACCGTACATTTAGAGATGAGCCAGTCACATTGCATTCCGTTGTACACGACACTGTTGTATGTATGTAGCTGTGCTGGAGTGCTGCTTGTTCATTAGCAAGAGACCCAACTTCAAAACGTAGCTGTACAAGCAAGGTGATGCTGTTTTTATGTTCTTTTTTGAACGTTTGTACTGTGTTTTATGTTGATGAAGCATTAAAACTACCATACAAATACTCTGTGTTTTTGTAATGCATGATAAATTCACACACTTTCTTACTTTTCCTTGTCACCTGTTTAAATTAGGGATGGGCATGAGCACCGGATTATTCGCTCAGTTATAAGAAGTTGATCAGTTACTGTGACTATTGTCAATATATTTAAAAGACAAAGGTTTTATCAGTGATTGCATTCACAAAAACAAATATCTAGAAGAGTACCTCATTTTTAGTGCGTCTATTATCACAAGGTGGTAGCATGTGTCTTTGCAGAAGTGATAAAATGTATGAGGTTTCTTGAATGCACCTTGAAGCAAGCTCAACCCGATGTGCATCCCGCAGAAGTGATGGAATTTACCAGGGTCCTTGAATGCATCTCGTTAGCTGTGACCCATGCAGTACTTTAACTAGCTCTCATGCGCTGGAGTTAAGAATATTCAACTATTCGATGAATAATACCTTTGCATATTTGTATAGCATTTTTGCTAGAAATGCCCATGCCTAGTTTAACTGCTGTCTTTGGTTCGGATAATATTTCTTTCCAGTTAAACTTGAATTTATGAATTATTTCTCTTGATGAAAATCCTCCTTTTATTTTGTTGATACTCAGGGAGTAAATCTCGGAGGATTTTCTGTAAAAATAACTAAGATCTTTCCACATAACATTTATTAACTACTGCTAACATTTCTGAAGTATTAGGACTGTCTAACCCTGACATCGGTCACAGGTAATGGTTTCTTTCAGTTCCATTCTCAATACACAGTATCTAATAACGCAACGGCTGACTTGAAGAGGTTTGTTGGACGTCAAGTATAATCAAATCAAAATCGTTAGTTTGTGTTTACTTTTAATTTAAGAGATGTTTCCTTAAAATGTGATTTGAACCCTGTCCTCAGAGCGAAAGAGGCGCTTTTGTGACCACCTCTTCATCCCTCCCCTCATTTCCATCAACCCTGTCTTGGTCGAAGGACGAAAGTGCTCACAAGGTTAAGTACATCCTCACTTGTTCCACACCTTGTGGGACACGCCCAGCCTACCTTGGAGCCTTTTACCATCTCCACCTCCTTCTCCTCCTCTCTCACCCTCCTCTGCTCTCCATGTGCGCTGCTGCTGCTGCATGAGCCAGAATGGGCTGCTGTAATCGCCAGAAGCCTTTCTTCACCAGCATCATCCTCATTTTGCAGCTACACACAAGTGGAATTGTGTGGTTTTGGAAAGACAAAACCTGCCTGAATGCTAAAGACTGAGCAAAAAAAAGTTGTGTTTTGCTATGTAGCATCTTTCAATTTTATAGCTTTCTGTCAACGCCATGGAAACCTGTGTAGCAAATGATGTTGAAAGGGTTTGATTGTAAGGATTTTTGTTCCAGCCAAGATAATATATACATTTATACATATACAGTATATACATTTCTCATTTCAAACACTGGCTACACAGAAAAGTCTCCTTTACTCTGACTCTAACAACTGCTTGTCCCATTTTGCACTGTGAGCTTCCAACAGCATGGCCTCATCACTGTCCAGGACTGGTTGTCTAAACCCCCCCCTCCCCCCACACACACACACACCATCTCTTCAGGCAAAACAAAGAATTATCTAAACATGAGTAAACAAATCACTTTTCCTGAGACGAGCTAATATGTGCAGCATTGCGATGTGTACCCCATACAAGTGGAGAGTTGTGTTGTGATACTTGGACAAAGATTGAAAGATTGTAATATGTATATATTTGGATTATGAGACATGAGTGTTTTGCATACAACTAACATACAGCTCTAGTACTTCAACTTCATCTTTCTAGTCATTTCAGGACTACTATATGATTTAGAGTCTTAAAAAAGTTCTCTGGAATTTGAATAGTTTCAAACCAGAGTGGAAGGTTCAGTCAGTGACATGTTAACGGTTTTTAAAGCATATTTCTAACATTGTTCATGAATGTAGTTTAATCTGCTTGTAGCTGTTGATCACTGACAATGAACAGCTCAGGTCACAGTGAATCTGGTGGAGGACAATGATGCAATCCCATTTTCTGTGATACATTTAGTATTTGTCTTGTATGTGTTTAGTTTTCATACACTCATTCTTACAACATTCACATCCTGTTCCCAAATAAAATCCCCTTTCATGTTTACTTTAGTGATTAGTGGGACATGGTTCAGGCACACGTTGCTGAGAACTAGTCGTAACAGTTTTAATCATGGTCCACGAGTCAACTGTAATTTGTCATGGACGAATTAACACGCTGAGTGTTTAATGAAGATCAGGTCATCGGTAAAGTATCTGGGCGCTGCCAACTCTCTCTAACTAATCCCATTGTTGATGCTGTAAATGTATTATGTGTTCTTGTCTTGCTTCACAGCTTTATTGACTTGTGCCAAACATCTGTGCCACTTTTACACGTTTATATTCCAGTCCGTCGTCACAAACAGAAAAAGGGAACAACTACAGCATATGTTTTTGCTGTGGACCTGATTTTTCAGTGTCAAATTGTGATTTCACTGCAGCTGTTTCTCATTTGTGATGTATGTGACACATCATCAGATTTTTTTTTCTTTTTTGTCTTGTCTCTCTTTATTCTAGGCCTCAAAGTTAGAGAAGCAAAGCAGCATGCCAGAAAGTGACTATGACAACACTTTCTATGACTCTGAGGTAGATGATTCTAGGTAAGAGTAAATTTTTAAATTGGTATAAAAACAAAAGGCATGAGGTTTGGCAGTAGATGTGATTTTGATTTTCCTCCAGCAGTTTGTGCAGGAGAGGGAGGCTGAGGAGCAGTGGCTGGCTGGGGGAGGGCAGTTCTATCCCGGAGCTGGATAATCTGGAGATGGAGTCGGACCCCACACTTCCCAGCACTGAAGACGTCATCCGCAAAACTGAGCAGATCACCAAGAATATCCAGGAGCTGCTTCGAGCAGCTCAGGAGAACAAACACGACAGGTCAGAATCTTACAAAAGTCTTACATATGAAGTTAGGACGTGGTGTTTAGCTTTAATTTCCTTGCTTCCATTTAAAACTTTAAGTTCCTTTCTCATTTTTGTGTATTCCGTTAAGTTTACTCTCTAGAATTTCCTCATTTTTTTCTGCAAATCTCACTTCCCTCCTCATTCTACTTCCACTCTGCTGTTGTGATGTTGTTTTGGTGTTGCGATGCCCCCCCCTCGTCCCCACCCACCCACTTGACTCCTGTGAGCAGACCATGTGAGCGTGAAGGTGTGCGTCGGCTCAGGCACAGTCTGGGATGTTTCAGCACTCTGGTACCCTGGGCTGAGAAAGCTTCTCCTCCCCTTCAGCCACTCAGCCTCCGGTCCCCTGACCCCTCCTCCTGGTACTCTGGCTTCTGTCCCTGCCTCCCAGGCACAGTTTCATTCATCCTCTCCATCACTGTTTCTGCTTCATCCTTTCTATTCTCTCACCCTCTAACAAGCTCACTCTTCTTCTCTCATGTGCTGATGAAAGCTTGAAACTAATCATTTTCGGGAAGCTGATATGGCCAAAAAGTGACTATGATTCTTAGATAATTAGACAGAAAAGGACAATTACACTTTAAACAGATACAAATCTGAGGCAAAACATTCATATCAGGTGTGTGTTTGCACAATGCATATATATAGTATGGATATCATAGTCTGTATATAAAAATGAAGGTCCCATCTGACCAGAAAATGAGAGTATATTGAATAGCCAACAGGGGGCGCCTCTGTTGTTTGCTAAAAGAACTGTTTACATGGAGGCCTATGGGAGGTCTCACTTGATTTATAATGTGATATAATGTCCCAAGAAGTTTTAATCACCAGTTTAAGGTCTTCTGTAATAACACACGGTGTCAATTGTGTAAATTATGTTGCCATTTAGAGGAAAATAGACAGATAAAGTATGAGTTGACACCAGTGTGATTGAGTCCAACAGGAGCCTGGTTGCAGGTGATGCCTCTGAACTTTTATTTATTGCAATTCTGGAGACTTCACTGGAAGTTCAGATTCTGTTGGTATATGTGGAATCGTTTTATGTTGAAAGTGAAGAAAATGATATATATTGTTACCGAACTATTGCCCAGCCCTAGTGCAGTTACAACTAAAACTAAAACAATTAACTCTAAATTCACTCCATGTATTTGCTGAAAAGATAAAAGTTACAAAACATGCAGCAACTGAACAGTGTATTTCATGTTAAAAGGCAGTTTTAGTTTGTTACATAGTGCGTGTTTACGTGTGTAACCTGTTCTATAACATGTTTTAGCTGCACTTAGAGCATGCATGATGTCTTTTGAACACAACAAATGACTTGCATGTAATAACTTGGGGTAAAATTGAAGTTCATCAATATCTGTTGATGTGGTATCTTTATGTTGAACTCACTGACAAAGTTCTTCTCCTCACAGCTTCATACCCTGCTCGGAAAGAATACATGTGGCTGTGACAGAAATGGCTGCCCTCTTTCCCAAGGTATGAAAACAACCACATCCAAGAATGTCAATTAAGCAGCTAGTTTATTTATTATTTTAAATGTAAGCATGAATACCTAAGATTCAATGTCTGAATACAGCAATACGTCAACTTGTAGTTGTCCTTTTAGCGTGCGGTAGTAGTTTCTGGTCAGATTCAGTGTAAGACCAGCAGAGGTTGTTATAGTTCCATTGAACTGTCATCACCGTCAGCACCGCTCTACTGATTTTAAACGGACAGTATCAAGATAACGTTGTAATAATTTCACCTTCCTCTGCAGAAGCCACGCTCGGAGACTGTGAGAGGCTCTCTGCGTCTGTTGACCTCCAGTGCGTACCGACTTCAGAGCGAGTGTAGGAAGGCAGCGCCCTCAGAGGGCTGCCCGGGACCGGACATGCAGCTGGTCACTCAGCAGGTCATCCAATGTGCTTATGACATTGCCAAGGCTGCCAAGCAGCTTGTCACCATCACCACAAAGGAGAATACCAACTAGTAGCACTTACAGGGCTCCAAAGCCCTGAGCATCTCAACGGCGTTCTTATATTTTTTTAATGGTTCTTTTTGTTGTTGTTTTTTGTATTTGTGGTATATGCATGCATTTGTTTTTTTTTTAAATTTATGACAAAGTATTGACAAAATTTAAAGTCGACAGCTTTACTTGAAGATGCCCAGCTGTCGCAGTAGCACAATTTCTCTTCAGGCAAAGACGACATGCAGCAGGCCAGAGAAATACGATTCTCTCTCCTTTAATCTGCACAAATTGGAGTAAAAATGTACTCCAACTTAAGTAAGTTACTCAAACTTAGGATTTAAGCACAGTACAGTCAATCATTTGAATGAAACAGCTGTGTTTTTCTGTCCAAAGTCAAGATATAAACAAAAAAAGCCATGAATGAAATCTTTGTCATTGAACGCTTTAGTTGACACTAATTTAAAAAAATGGAGCTTCCTCTCATTACTAACACTGTTATAAGCATAATACTGCATTTAAAAACAAACAAACTGAACAGTTAGGTAACTACCATTAAATGTTGGGAAACTTCATTTGTGCACACGTTGAAGCTCTGCTCATTGCTAATGTTTGTTGCATCAAAAAAAAGAATAAGCTATTGATATGGTTTGTCTCCTTTTCCCCGGTGTGATCCAATCTGCAGTGCAACTATTACAGCCGTTTTATGTCCCGTGTCCATTTGCAATGTCAATGAATGAGGGGGAGAAAAAGAAAAAAACACTAGTTTAGGTGTCGAGTTCTATTCATCACCAGCACTAAGATGTCATAAATGATTTGTTGAACGGGCTCAAATTGTATTCTGGAGTCGTGTCGTTGCAGTGTTGGTGATATTTATTGAAGAGCCAGACTGTGCATCCATTCATGTGTTGAGTGCTCGGTTCCATTGCTGCTGGTTTTGTATTTAAATTGCAACGTATGGGACAAACCTGTGGACCTCTCCTGTTATTATTGTGCTTCCCAATGTTCAAACCATTTAGAAATCTGATCGAGGTGATGTAATTGAGTGCGACTCCTAAGTTGTTTTTTTGGGGGGAAATAAAAATTATTTTCTAAATAAACTTAATTTATAACTACAATCAGTGGTTTGCCATAGTTTGTATTTATGGTTTTTCATCTGTGTTGCGGTGATATAAAACACTGAGTTTATTTGACTGAAACATTTTTGAAGTATCTTTTTATTGTTCATCAAAAATCTTATTTCAGGATATTAAAACATAAAGTAAAAAAAACACAAAACACTTCATATGAACACCCAGCACTGAATTATCATCAAGCCTTATGACTGAAATGAATCAAATATATTAAAAGGCAAATTTAATTAACATTCTTTTTATACACACGTCCATCAATGAGAATCTTCTCTGTTCTATGCTCTATGCAGAAATTGTCAAAACAATAATATCTAGCTTAAAAAAAATCTATTTGGCACTTGTTTGAAATATCTGGAGAAAAGAGGCACATCTCGAGAATCAAACCTATTAAATTTAAATGTTATCTGTTGAACTGGAGCCTATGATGACTCATGAGGTTTTGCAATCGCCATGTGGAAGTTGTTTTTAAGAAACACTTATGTTTGTTTTCTTGCAGAATGCTCATGTCCAGGCGGATCGAGGTCTGCTGTGAATCTGAAAGTTTCAAGCACATTTTATTGTTGATTATTGACCGTTCTAAATTTGAGCTTTTAGAATAATTACTCATCTTTGTACCTTCTCCTGGTGTCCTTTCTTGGCCATCCTCTGCACCTCTGACCTCAGCTCTTCCTCTTGGATTTGCATGGCCTCTCTTTCCTGCTCCTCTTCCTGCTTCTTCCAACGCTGCTCCTCCCAATATTCTTGACGCTGCTGCGCCACCTACAGGGCATAAATGCAAACAGCGTTAGGCCTGATTTTGTGTTATTAAATAGTTTTTTCTCATAAGTAAGCTTTTGTTGTGGCAGCATGAAATAATTTAATTTCTCAAAAAGTAAACCATTGAAGCATGTCCTGACCTGAGCATCTAACTCTTGTATCCGTGCTGTCTTGCGCCCCTCCTCGTGCTCCTTCTCTAGCCGCCTGATCTCCTTCTCCTGCTCCAGCTCCTGGATCAACTCCTCTCGCCTCCTCAGCGACTCTGCCTGAGCCTCGTGATTCTTCTGCATCTTCTGCTCTAGCTGCTGCTGTCGTCCAGCGAGAACCTTAGCAAGAAAACAAGACACATTTCTCTGTAATTAAATAATTTCATTTCACTCGAAGCATCAAAGTATTCAAAAGAAACTTACCTCATGCATGAGTCGTTCCCTGGCTTTTCTCTCTTTCTCCCACAAAGCTTCTCGTTTCTCCCATACCTGCTGAGCTTCTTCTCTAAAATGGATGAGATACGTTGGTTTACATTTTCAGAGAAGATGGGAGTCTCCTCCCACAGAGTCGATGCTTGAATCCTGATACCCACCTGTGTAAGATGTCGAACTCAGCCTCACGTTCTCGCTCTAACTGAAGTTGCTCTTCAATCACTTGTTTCATCCAGGCAGCATCAGCAACAGCCCTTTCCCTCCGTGCCGTCTCCAACCACCTGTCCTCCTCCTCTCCCTCCACCAAGGCTGCCAGAATCTTACGGTCCGCCTCCTGGTGGACACAAAGGAATTCAAGCATCCCATCAAAAACAAAATTATGGATTCTTTCTGGAATATACTCCAGTATCTACAGGTAAAGCAGACGAACCAGTTCTTCCTGCACTTGCTGGGCTCTTCTCTTCAACTGAGTCCGATATTGGCGGATCAGGAATTTCCTGTAATACAACAAATGAGTTCCAATTATCTACCCACGTCATCATCATCATTCTAAATATAATAGAACACTATTATCAGCAGAAAGAGTTTCCTTCACCCCATCTCAGACTTTTGCTGCCTTTCCTCCACCTTCATTCTCTCCTCCTCTATCTTCTCTAGCTCCCACTGCTGCAACAACAGATCCTCCTGCTCCTTCTTTAAACGAGCAGCCTGGGAGAAAAAAAGGGAAACAAATATATATATAACTAATTAAATCATCAATGTTTTCACAGATATACAATATTTAATGCAAAATGTGTACCTCTCTTTCTCTCAGGTTCAGTTCTTCCATCTGTTTGCAGAGTTCCTGTGCTCGCGTGCGCTCCTCTGCTTTCCTTTTCTCCTCCGTCTGCTTCATCCTCTCCAGAGCCTCCCTCCGGGTCCTTTCGTACTCGTTTTCAAAGTGCCTCTTCTCCTCCTGCTCTGCCTCTTCTTGCTGCATGTTTGAAGAGAAGGGTCATTTACAGCGGGTGTCTCAACTTTCAAAGTGATGTGACAACGTTGAGAGGATCACCACAAGAGCATTTCAGACTTGATACTGTGGTCACAGATGACACCAGCGCTGCTCAATTAAAAATGGATTCCTTACATAAATAATTAGTTACATGACAAAGTTTAATGACTTGTGGTTGACCACACTGGCCTGAGGGAAAGTAATACATAAAAGCAACAAAGAGGCATTTTTTTACAGTCTGATCACTAACTCCTGCAGGTAAAAAACACTTCTTATCCTTATATTATTTTTCTAGAACACTGATGAATTTCTTACCTGTTTCTTCTCAGATATCTGCTCCTGCCACTGACCGACAACATGGTCTTGATGTAATGTCGACTCAACCTGTGGACGGATTAGCAGAACAAGTTCTGTTATAGGTGAGATAGAGGGATATTGATGAACCTGACCACTGTTCCAGAATATTTCATTATCTCAAGTCAACTCTGCACTGAAAACAGAACGTCATGGAATATCCAGTCAATATTTGTTTCCAGATCAATTGGACATCTTGTCAATAAGTGTCAGTTTCCTCTTCAGCTATTTATCACTTTGTCAACAGTGATAAACAACCTGTTAGATTTGCATTAGTACTTAAAACTGGGCTACCTCTCGCAACTCTGAGTTGTTTTTCTTCCAGTGCTCCTTCAACAGCTCTTGTGCAAGCTGAGGAGAAACGGAAAAAAACAGAAATGACAGGAATCAAACACCGCACATTTCATTGCAAACAAAAACACATGCACTTATGTCAGTGTCACTACCTGTTTTCTTCTTTCCTCTCTTGCTGTACGGAGTTCGTCAGTTTTTTGCACCAACTGTCTCTCCAATGTTCTGTTGTCAGGAACCACACCCTTGAGCTCCGCCTCCAGTTGTTGTTGCTCCTCTTGAAGCATGGCCCTGAGACGATTTCTGCGCTCCTCCAGCCTGGCTTTGTCATCCTCCTTCATTCTCTGTCTATGGTATGATGTCATACTGACACAACATTGAAGTCTTCCGTTACATAGTTGATTTAACAGACAGAGTAGACAGACATTGATCGTGAATGAGCCCAAAGTGACACCTTCTCTGTGGGTTCTTTCATCCAACAAATGACTTCATAAAGCGTTTCTAAAGAAACTGGTTGATAATGACAAAAACTGGTTGATAATGACATTCTCTATCTCAGGCGAGATAGAGAATGTGAGAATTTGCAATAGTCTTTGATGACATTCCTTCAGGTATTCAAATGTTGTTCTCATCTACAACTTATAACACTATGCATTATACTACTTTATATGATTTTATATATAGGGATAAATACAATGGCTTCCTATTCAAGTACATTAAATAAAGACTTGTACAGTCTTAATTTGATCTCTATATTAGCAGGGGGGCGCTTTTCCAGTCTGTGCCCAGGGGCCCAGTGGCTCATAATCCGTCCCAGCTAATGATAACCTGTATTTCTTTGTACACTCACTCATCTTCTACTGCTTTATCCTCCACATGAGGGGTCGCTGGTTCATTCTCACAATCACACCTATGATTAATTTTCCCTAATCCCCAAATCTGCATGTTTTTGCACTGTAGGTGGAACTGGAGAACCTGGAGAATTCTCTGTACACTGTACTGTATAAATAAAGATTTTTATTGAAGAAAATCTGACAGAGAGAAAAAATGAACACAGTATTTTAGAAAAAAAGGTAGCCTTTATGTGAACCAACCTTGGTGCATTATTGATAGGTACCTAACTAAATCACTGTACACTACCGTAGATCAACCAGTCTACAAATAAGTGTCAAGATGTGCAGGTTTGTGTGTCATGATCATGTGTGCTGCTTGCAGGGGGGAGTTACCTCTGGTTATAGGACTGTTGGGAGCTCCACACCTCCTGTTTCTTACCGCAGAAAGTCTGCTCTTTGAAGTATCGAGCATGCAGGTCCCATTGCTGCCGACACCGGGCCTCCTGCTCCCGCTGCCGGACCAACTGTCTGGCCAGGACCCGGGACCGGCTGGGTGCATGGGCCGAGAGATTCGGCAAAGCCATATACCTAAATATTCATTATTATTAACGACCTTAACCTATAATCCTCACTTCAGTTATCTGGCCAAACAGCGGTTTTCTAACACTAAAGAGCATTAATTTAAACAAAGTATCCAGTATATGATGTTTGTTACATGCTAAGTTTTTACTCGGAAAGAAACAAGTCAAGAGTTTCACCCCCTGATATCCAGCCGATAACAGCGAGTATCTTAGTTTAGAGTCGTTATAGCTCGATAAATGACACGTATTTACCTTAACGGTTGAGGAGTAGCTGCCTCTTTTATCGACGCTTGTTGAATTCAGCCGTTATTTTTATCTTTTTACGCAGAAAACTACTAAACCACCTAGTGTCCCTTAGTTACCGATCTACACTTCCTGGTTACTCGCACGCTACGGGACGACGTAACGGTCAAACTTAACAGAGAACCGGGAAAACAAAGCGCGAAATTAGTAGTATAGCGTCATAAAAGGATTTCACCTCATTTGGAATACTACTACTACAATAGTAGTACTACAATATTGATGAGTGACATGTAATGTATTTCCTAAATGTTTTAACCATAACTACTACTAATTCTATTACTGCTAATTTTACTACTACTATTAAGTAGTCGTTTATCATCATTATTAGAAGTAGTAATAGTCTATTACTACTTCTACTAATAAAGATAACAATAACAACCCCAGCAACACTGCCACCGCTATCAACAGCAACAACAATAATAATAATGAAAATAGCGACATTATATTATTATCATTATATAAGGAGGTAACAAAAATAAACAATACATGCACACACACAGACAGACATTTCTACAGCTTTCTTTTTATGGGCTCTCATTGACTTTCATTCATTTGGACTAAACAAAGGGCTATCCCTAACCTTAACCATAACCACAACATACATTCAAATATTATCTCTTGTTTCCAATTATTCAATTATTCCAATTATTATGTTCAGCCTCACTAGGACCAGGGGTTGCTCTCTAATGGTCCTGACAAGGTTAATGTGTGTATGCCAGAAAAGGTCCTAAACAGGTAACACACACACACACACACACACACACACACACACACAGCGCCTCTCCTCTCTCCTGGTGTCCCCCTGGTGTCACTGTAAATGTGCAGTGCAGCCTTGACAGCCTGTTGCTATCATTTCAGAGGCAAGTGTGTGTCTGAACCCAAGAGATGGCTCTGCTAATGGAGCACCAGTTCAGGCAGCTGCCAGCCGACAGACAGGTGGAAACCAGACCATTTCTGGAGGCTGTGTCATACCTTCCACCGTTCTTTGGTAAGTTAATTTTCCAGTGTGACACACAGTAGAGACTATATGGTGACATTTCCTGGATACAAAGTTATAGGGAAATAAATGTCAAAGTTCTCAGTTGTCACTGCCTGCAGAGAACTGATGCTCCTTTAGACACAAGTTTATTTCTAGTCAGGTTATTATAATGTTTGAAATGTCAGAGGCTGGTAGTTACAAGCATTGTTGTACAAGTGAAATTGATAAGGTTTAAGCATGTGGATTTGTATGGAGTATACCGGAGCTGAATAGGCACGAGAATGCTTGAAAAAGAGGTTTTTATTTTCGAAAGAAGTCCTGTGCAAATTATCATTTTCACACACTGTTAATATTTTAAATGGGATTTGTTCAACTTTGATTAACTGACACAAAATTGCCATCAGGGAAATCTGTCACATCACTTTTGCTAAGCCGACTTTGCTCTTTCCAAAACATAATCTTTTTTTGGGATCGTATTTCTCTCCATCAAGTTGTCCACAATCATTTAGCATGCATAATTTAATCCACTGGCCTGGATTTTAAGTTGTGAAAATTGATTAGTACGGTGTTGAGTTCCCCATGCCCATTCACTGGTGGCATGGTGCACCAGGGCATCTTTGTGCAGCTTCATTTTGTATTAATATGCTAAAGGTCCTCTATTGAATTTGCCATGTGAAACCCTTGAGAGGAACCAAGTCTGATGCTGATATTAAGCTTTTCCTCCTTGACACCATTGTGTTTTCTGACCTAGAAATGTCTTAGCCAACTTTCCTACAAGCCATTAAAGTACTGCACAGTCTCACTGTGTACTTTAAATGATTTTGTCTGGAGTGTGTGGACCGGACTTGACTGACAACTCCAACACTCTCCTCCTTGTGTTGTTGCAACTGTACAGCATCGCTCACTGTGGCTGCATCCAACTATTTATTATAGAATTAGTAGTTTATGCATAATCCTATAATAACTGCAGACAGAAGACAGCCGCAGAAGATGCAGGTGTCTCTGAAACAAGATATGATGCCATCAGACTTGTGAAGATGCATCACGTCCGCACAAAAGAGGGGACTTTGTCATGAGTAGTTTCCACTAACAGCTCAGGGGCTGAAAGCTGTCTGTAGTGTCAGTGGATCTGCCAGGAGCCGTGTGTGGTCGGGACTCGAGATGTCCTATTGTACGCAGGTCTTTTCAGCAGCACAATTAAAAAGACACTTGATGATAGTACTGTCATGATTCGCCTAATATGGCATAATAAAGTAATTAGCTGCGCCTTCCGGTGTCATTGTGGGCAGCAGTGTTTAACTTCAAGTCATTAAAACCTGGAGTGCATACATTTTAAACATAAACAAATGTCTGTTACATTTAAAAGCGTTGTCAAATGAGTTCACACAATGATGATTTAGCTTATAAACTCCACTGGACTCTCTCCGTGTTCCTCAATATAGTGGCATTTAGATCTGGTGTCGTCCAACGTCTTTCCCGTGCTGCACACTGGAAGTTTTTTTTTTTTATGTCTAGACAGAAGTGGACGTCAGCGACATTGTACTAATAAAGCAAACAAGACTGGAAACACAAAGAAGTGCCTACAAAAAAAATCCACTACTACTCCAAAAAATCCAGTTTGATGGGATAAATGTTTCTCGACACCACCCGTCTTCCACTGCTGGTGTATTCACACAAATGCTCCTTCGCTCAGGTCTGATAGGAAGATGAAGGAAACAGAATATGAATAATGCTGTTTTGTGACAGAATGATAACAGCATAACAACAATAACATTAACAAATAATCTCCAAAAGTTGGTCTTGCACTTTACTGCAGTACTACAGTAATAGAACAGAATTACATTAAATTACACAACTGCAATAAATGATACAGATCGTGCACATCATTTCCAACATTCCTCATCTACTGTAGATGATTCTCTGAAGCAGTGGAGTTCACGTGTCACTCGGGATTTTAACGGCAGACGCAGCAAAAATTCATGAAGGGAAAATTACTGTAACTGTAGCATTTTTTTAGTGGTGCTGAGTCACTGACATGTATAAACATGTTTCTTGTTTGCCAATTAATAGCAGAAATCCAAACTTCCCTGATGATAAAGTCATGTACTAAACTAACAATCATTTTTCTTCACCTGTGTTCCATGTAGTTTTCCACCCTCAATCCTCACTGACACCCTGTGTAAACATTTCTCTTTAGACTGCCTTGGCTCTACCATTTTTGCACCAATTAAAGCTGACATATCCGGCAACATCACAGTAAGTATGTTTATTCTTAAACGTGTAGGGAGCTCAGTAAAGTCGTAAAAACTCATTCATTCATAAACAATATATTGTTTTAACCATCAGAAAATCAAGGCTGTTTATGACACCAACCCAGGACGCTTCAAGACTCTGCAGCAAATGGTGGAGGCAGAGAAGGAAATGCATGGAGCTGAGTGGCCCAAAGTGGGAGCGACTTTCGCTCTCATGTGGCTGAAAAGGTTTGAGAAACTTTAAATGTTTTTGGCAAGCTCAGCATCCATAAACAAGTATGTATACTACATGTCTGTTTTCTTTTTCATCAGGGCTCTGCGATTCATCCAAGTCTTTCTTCAAAGCCTGGTGGACGGTGAGAAGGACGACAGCAACCCAAACCTCATTCGAGTCAACGTTTCCAAAGCCTATGAAGTAGCACTGAAGAGGTACCACGGCTGGTTTGTGCAGCAGCTTTTCAAGGTAAGATATTTGTATATTTATCTATTTACAACCCTTGGTGCTAGGGTTCACAGACAACATTAACATGAACAAATTAAATCCAGTCCAATTCCTTTTATTCTCAGGCTTCACTTTAGATTACTACCCTCTTAAAAAAGCGACCCATGTATAATAAATGTATACAATAAA
Source organism: Solea senegalensis (assembly GCF_019176455.1). NCBI lineage: Eukaryota > Metazoa > Chordata > Actinopteri > Pleuronectiformes > Soleidae > Solea > Solea senegalensis. Next base: position 7,871,105 of record NC_058025.1, on the reverse strand, counting down.
ATTCAGTATTCAAAGACAGATTAGAGATTTGTGTTTCAGAGATCCTGGCTTGGTCTGTGTAGATGTTAAAATGTAGTGTTGTACTGTACATGTGCTTTCTTTCAGGCAGCTCTGTTTGCGGCTCCATACAAGTCGGATTTCCTGAAGGCCCTGTCCAAAGGTCGAGACGTGAAGGACGAGGAATGCTTGGAGAAAATCAAAAAGTTCCTCATCAACTTCTCCGCCACTGTTGACTCTATCTATGATATGTACAGTAAGATGAATGCTGACCTTGAATACACTGTGTGACTGACTGACTGACGGACGGATGCACCGCTGTCCTCCCGTGATCGACTTAGTTTACAAAGTCATGATGCATTATGCAGACAACACTTGTGCTGTCTACAGGTTGACTCGGCTCACTTCAGGTCACCTGACAGCTCAGTGTGAGTGCATTTAAGGCACATCACTTACACATCAGCACTTTTAATCTTTTAATATTTCATATTTTCCTAAACATATGCATGTTTAAACTTAATGTCCTTGCATGTATTTTTCAGAAAAAAACATGCTATGTTTAATGCAATTTCCAATTATTTCTGTATTTATTTATTGATGAGAACCAAACTGTCATATTTATTTAAATGTATGAATATGCAACAAACAAACAAGCAAAAGCTATTGGATTGTTACAAATACAGTAAACACGCGTCTAATATGGACAGATTTGACTAAATCATACAACTGAAAAGCACAATTCAAAATATACATTATTTACAGTATAAAAATATAAATAATAATATAATAATAGCAGTATAGTATATAAGTTGTGTTTGTATAGTGTAACTTTTTATGTGTATACTTTAAAGACAAAGAGTCTGTATTTATTTTGTAATTAGAGTATTACATGAAAATGTATTTCCTGAATGTATTTGATTTTCCCTGCACTGCTGTACTGTTCAGCAGTATTTTCAAATATTAAAATATCCCACCACAATATAGGGCTATGGCTTTTATTTCAAATTAATGAATTTGCTGTATTGTACTGCACATTTGTCCATGGTATTTTCAACGTTTGAAGTAATCATTTTACATTGAATTTATTACTTTGACTGAAAGTTAAAACATAGCCAGTTGATCCATTATTGTTATTGCTTACATTGTTTGATTTCCCCCTCATTGGATCTTGTATTTATTTTTACCCCACACTTTAAATATGCATGTACACTGACTTTTATTTATTTTATTTATTTATACAGAAAACAGAAAATAATTGAGAACCACTGGGTTAATGCATTTATACCCAGTTCTTTACTTTTACTGTTTACTGTTATTATTTGTTGCCACTTTATACTATTTTTCATTACATCCATGAAGCACATTAAACTATATGAATATATAAACTATATATTTGTGATTTTACACGATTTGGGTTTTGGTTAATTGGATTTTTACCATTCTATTTGACATTAATCATAAATAATGGCACTAGACACTTAATTAATTGGCACTTTATTGCAGGAACTTTTGCTCATTTTCTGTATAACGCTTTGTTATGAGTTAAACTAAAGTTTGAAGGGCGTCATCTTGAACAGATGGAATATTAACAATTTCCACACTGGGACTTTTGAGTATTAACAATAAGTAACAGGGAGGCTTATGTTTCTTTGTGCGTGGCTCTTTGATTTACCACACCCTGCTTCCACACAAAAAGAAACATAACACAATAGAGTTGTCCACTCCATTGTGTTATGTTGAATAACCGAGAAGTATGTCTGTATTTGTGAAATATTACTTACTGCATCCACCTACAGTATACACAGTTCATTTTGGAGTGTCAATTTGCAATTTTGATGTTATTTTAAAAGGTCAGTAATCAGCCCAAATGTAATTCTCTACTGAGTCCCTGGATGACAAAGTCCCCAAACTGCTCAAAAAGATGAACATGTAAAAGTTCCTATGACTCCAGCTGCTGAGAAAGATGATCCAAACATAATGTCGCTTAAAAGGCTGCACATAAGTAAACTAAACTTTGAAACACAATCTACCCTTAGATATTCCACCCTGTGTTGTTTTATTTGCATTTTTAGTTCAACTTTTAACTTTTTCAAGTTAAAATAGGGTTTTAACCTCTTGTTTCTAGCCCTTTTCCCATTTTATTCCACCCTGTGTTGTATTTTACTGTTTTATTTGCAATCTTTTGTTTTAGTTCAAAGTTAAAACATTGTTGTATTTGCTTTTTAAATGTTATTTTCCTTGTATTGTGAAGCACTTTGAGCTGCAACCCTTGTATGAAAGGTGCTATACAAATAAAGTTTGTATTTGTATGCATTTAATCCAGATTAAGTGATTCAAACAACAGGGCCCTGAGGAGCATGACACACAAAAAGAACATTAACAGTGTTTTTACTAATCATTCATCAGTTCCCACCCTGTCACAGCCGACAACTGTGTTATAGCACATTTTACAGACTATAATATGTGAAGACTGTAGCTACACACTGGTGAGGATCATGGATTATATACTTTCATATAGGAAGACTCATGGACGCATGAGGGGGCCTCACAGATGCCCACACCCACACCTTGATGAATAGATCAATACAGTTCTGTACCACCTAGCGGCCGCCAGCAGAACTGCATCTTACTTCGCTCTTGGCTGCAGCTTTCCAGGCAAACTTGTCCCACCCAAAGCCTGTGAAAGCATCCGTTGTTCTACGGGACTTTACCGGACACATGGAGCAAAGCAAAGCCGCAGTGAAGTCAACGCTCTGAGAGGAGTCACGTTAGACCCGCAGAGGAGGGACCGGAGCAGAGACTCAGTTAGTTTGAGCGTTTTCTAAACGATAGAAAAGACGACACCTTAAAGTGTTTTAAAAAGAAAGCAAAGGTCAACTCACTGTAGCAAGGTAAGTAACATTTCTGATTCTCGTGTTTTCTTGTTTCATAATGCAGCTTTTTGTTTAAAAATATTTATCCAGATCGATAGATAGATATTGTTGTATTTTACTTTAGTCTTATTTTAATAACAGTAATAATTAGTGAGAGAGATTCAAAAGGAACATTTTATTAAGATTGTACACACACAAACTTGTTTTCATATCTTAGTGAGGACACTTCATAGACATAATGTATTCTCTAGCCCCTTACCCTAACTTTCACCATTAACATTAACCCTAACCCTAAAACCAGGTCTTAACCCTTAAAAAGCCATTTAAAGTTGTGGGGCCCAGGAGAAGTGTCCCCACATGGCCAAAATGTCCTCATAAAGATAGGTTTGTGTGTTTTATGGACTTCACAAAGATATAAGTACACACACACACACACACACATATTGGGCCCCAGACCCTCTGGTCTCTGTTGGTCTGGATAAAGTCTCATCAGTAGCAACTGCACAGGAAGTTCCCACAGCTCAGAGGCCACATTAGAGTCACTCACAGTCAGTAGATTTTGACTTTCTGAACCAATAAGAGGAAATATGGGGACATTGGGTCTACACTATGTGGTCTTTTATGATCCCATTCTATCACCCTGACAGTTTTAAAACACTTTGGACTATCTCTCTGTCTCTCTCTCTCTCCGCTGAACAACTTAATTCTTTGTTTTCATTCTATTATAATAGTTTAGAAAGGGCTGGCGCTATCTTTTTTTTTTACTCTCCAAATGCCTGCTGAAGTGTAAGGGTATGATAATCCCATGTGTCAGATTGGGCTATGAGTCATTCTTCTCCCTGAGCAGGACCCCAGCAAGTCCCCTGTTTGTGTTGCTCCTGTCTGCTCTAGATAAGTTGTCAATGTCATGAACAAACTCAGGAAAGAGCAAGCCTTGGAAAGGGAAGTGGTGGAGGGAGGTGAGGATGTGTGTTTGTGAGTTCTGTGAAGCTTTGGAATATAGCACTACACATCTTCTGTAATGAGTAAATAAAAAAGGGCATAGATTGAGACTTTCCACGTGTCCTGTCTGAAATAGGTGGTATGATTCTACGTCCCACACTGACCAGGTTTTTCTGACCAATAAGAGCTCTCATTAGTTTTGGCACCAGTCCTTTTTCTGTGTTTTTATTTTCCCCCTCAAACGACAGCTCTGGTTGTTTTTGTCTGAATTGCTCTGTGTCAGTAATTCATGCGATGGCTTCTTCTCTTCTGTTTTGTTTTTTCAGTTTCAGTGTCCACATGCTTCAGCATCATTTCCCTGGATTCCCTGAAGAGGAATTTGACACACCATTGTGATAAAAGGGATGAATGAGGTACAAAGAGGTTAAATGTCAGTAGTATACTTTAGATAAATGTGTGTCACACCTTCACAGTCCATTCGTCAGTTGTAGCCTTAACCTTAGCATTTAAGTTATACACTGAATTATTCTAAAACAGCAATGATGGTAAATTGAGATGAATAAAACAATTTTACACAGCAAATGACAAAGACGTTAATGAGTGACAAGTGTTTTAAAACTTGACATTCATTAACTACACAGATATTTAATATGTTCATTCTTCATCTACTGTATTATCCTCCACATGGGGGTTGCGGGGTCACTGGAGCCAGTCTCAGCTGACAGGGGGACAGGTCACCAGTCCATGGCAGGCCCAACATACAGAGATGGACAATCATTCACTCTCAAACTCACACCTACGGTCACTTTAGAGTGTCTAATTAAGAACAAAAGAGAATTAAATAAAGTAAAACTCAAGTATTTGAGATGACAGAAGATCTTAAAAGTTTTAAGCTTCTCATGAAAAGGATTTATTTAGGAAACTTATTTGAATTACTCATGACATTTTGTCATTTTGTTTTTATTCCAGGGTCGTTCTGCTCTCTTCAGGAGGTGCCACCTTGCCTTGTCCAAGGCAGACACCCTCACCTCTGCTCCTGCCAAAGCCGAGCTCTCTGTGGACGCGGGCGATGGTGGGTCCGCTCAGCCGGAGAGCGACGCGGCGTTCCCCCTCTCTGAGCTCTCGCACTTGTTTGAGAGTGAGGATGCCGCCCCGTCGACCCAGGACACGAGTCAGGACTCTGCCCTGGAGGTGGTTCAGCCCGGCCAGGTGGCGGACAGTCGACAGAACCTGCGGATGAAGTTCCAGGGTGCTTTCAAGAAGGGCATTTCCAATCCCATGGACCTACTGGAGTCCACCATATACGAGTCAAACGTAGTTCCAGGCCCCAAGAAAGCGCCCATGGACTCACTCTTTGACTATGGCACCTATGGTCACATGAGCAACCAGAAGAGACGCAGGAAGAAGCTTCCAAGAGGGTAAGAAGATCTCAAAACTCATGTTTGCTTCCTTTATCTTCTCACTTTATTCATCCAGGCAGCAAACCTAGACTGGACTTTTGTTTTTTTAAGAGAAACAAAAGGGCTGGTTGGGAAAAGTGCTGTCATTAAAAGAAAAAAATCCCCCAATCTCCCACAACTACCTCTCTGTAGACAGAGGTGTGCCACATTAGGAAGTATGTGTACACACAGGAACACACAGTCCATTCACTGATCCAACAGAGAGCGTGTTGTTGGTTCCACTGCAGCCGTTGAGGTAATATTTAGGCTGCGTTCTGTTTCTGGCTGCCGTACCTGTCCAATACTGTACACACATACAGAGGTCCATTTATCAAAGTGCGTGTGTGTGATGGAAAAAAAGAAATTCATTTTTTAATATCCTCAGTAAAACGGCGACATCCGGTGAAGACGATCAAAGCTCAGATCCGCCGAAGGTCGTGAAGACATTCAACCGCTCTGTCCTCTTTGACTGTGTCTCGCGTGGAGACCCGGCGGCGCTCGACGGCCTGCTGGAGTACCTGCAGAGTCACGACAAGCGGCTGACTGACGAGGAGTTCAGAGGTGAGACTGACATGTGCAGCGATGTGTAGCGATTCTCCGACTCAGTCCAAAGCAACCAATAAATGATGATATGATGATCAACACTTGATTGGTTCTGTAAAATGTCAGAAAATGTTGATCAGTGTTTCCCAAATCTGGAAATTGTTTTGTCCACAGACCAAAATGATTCAGTTTGAGTTATTTCTTTGTTATGTGGAGCAAAGAAACCAGTGAATGTTCACATTTAACAAGTTAAAAAATCAGAGAGCTTCTTCTAATTATTATTAAAAAACAAAACAAACCCAAAACACTCAAACCTTGCCAAAAAAAGCGATTAAGATGTCAGTGAAGTTTGCTCTCTTTTACACCATTTTATACGTCATGTCACCAAATAAACTCTTAAATGAGCTAAATGTAAGTTCCTAAAAAGGTTCTTAGTGACATGAACTGCAGCCTCATTGTGATGCTCGCGGCATTATGTGAGCAATCATCCCGTGTTCTTGCCAAAACAATTTCTGTTTGGCCCGATTGAGTGCGCTAATGTGGTGTTTCTGTGTTGTGACTTTGATAATAGCAGACGCTGTTTCCTTCACAATCTACAGCTCAATCACTTCTCTGGGCTGCACTGGGTTGAAATACCGCCCCCACTCTTCACTCTCACTTTTGTACAAAAGTAGAAATTCAGCTTGGGTGTATTTACCTTTGACCTTTTGTAATCGCTGCTGTTTTTTCCTCAAGAGGATGTGAGAAGGAAAGGTGGAGTGATGTCATAGTCTTTGTCCTGCCAAAGGCAGTTGGAAAGCTTCTCTGTCTCTCGGGGGTTCTGGGTTTTTTTTTTTAGGCTTTTAACAAGGAGCAGAGAAAAATCACAGCAAACTGTTGTCTTTTTCTGAGAGACTTAAACAAGGCTCCCACTTTCTCTCCAACAGAGACTTAAAATAGTGAATGGCTCACTTGACCCCTGTCTTTTACACTCTATTTTTTTAAGAACCATGAATACTCCCTGCAAAAATTTCCCAAAACTCTGGCCATATTCAATTATTATACAGCCTGCCTTATAATTATACAACATAATTTATCAAATGGAAAAGCTCTTTTAAAAATACAAACAGATGAGTTTACGGTGATAAATGTTTAGTTTTTAGGCCACAAATGCAAACTTTGCCAAACACATTCAATGTTAATTAGTTAAGTTAAGCGTTGACTTTAAACTAAAATTCCAAATGATATTTTTCATCTAACTCTTTTCACCAGAACCATCCACGGGTAAGACGTGTCTGCCTAAAGCCCTGATGAACCTTTACGGTGGTCGGAACGACACCATCCCGCTGATGGTTGACATCGCGGAGAAGACTGGAAACCTCCGAGAGTTCCTGAATTCACCATTCAGGGATCTCTACTACAGAGGTATGGAAATCACCCAATAATGAGAAGGTTAATGCGAACGTATTCATGAAGGATTAAAGGAGGTTTAAGTGTAATTGTTAACCTGGGACCGGGACCGTCGTAACACGTAGCAACCAACACGTCATGAAGCCGCCACGTCTAACCTTTACAAACACAGACATGCTGCATATCCACAGAGCCGTTAGAAAGTCCACTGAAAGCTCATTCTTATGTTCACCAAACACAGTTAAAGCACTAATCAATCAAACCAGCAGGTGTAGAAAACACTAGTAAACATTGATAAATGTCACCGGAGAATCACCATGTCAACAAAGATAAAACATGTCTGCGGGACAACAGAGCCTCCACAGTTTTTACAAGTGTTGTCTTTATGTAGTTTATATAATTGTGGAGATATCCCCAAAAAGAGGAGCAGGGGTGAATAGGTTAAAGTCATATTGTAACAATATATAGCTTAATTTGGATTCTGTAGTACACAATATCATTTTTATATTCATGAAAATCATTCTACATATTCACTTCATCCCTGTAGCTTTCATGGTTGTCAGTTTGATGGTTTCTTTTGCATTCAGGAAACAAAAAACAATAAAATTGTGTTAAGGACTCGTTTCCTGTGAGAAGCAACCTGGATATACATTTAGCTTTCACACTCTGTTGCTTAATTGGTAGGATAAACGTCTGTTGAGCTTAAACACGCTCCATGTAGAGTAGCTTTCCTCCTCATAATGCCTTTTACAGTAACATCATAATTACCCCCATGTCTCCAACACAGCCCTCAGCGCTGTGGTATGAAATAATGTTTGTGTCCTGTTCTGTTGCCTTCTCTCAGGCCAGACGGCGCTCCACATCGCTATAGAGCGACGCTGCAAACAGTACGTGGAGCTGCTGGTGGAGAAGGGAGCTGATGTTCATGCCCAGGCACGAGGACGCTTCTTCCAGCCTAAAGATGAAGGAGGCTACTTCTACTTTGGTAACGACGCCCTCTGTCAGCACGTAGCTTTTCATGACGATTGCGTTTTTGTCCTCTTTATACTCTGACCTCAAATGATGCAAATGATGCAAGCTCTGAGACTGAGGAAAGCTGTTTTCACTCTGCTCTGCCTCATGCTTTTGTAATGATGTGCTCTATTTTTTGTGACATCATGGTCACTATTTTCTGCTTCCAAGTTGGCTGTAAGTGTCTGCTTTTCTCATAAGTATACGTCACAGTTTTTGATGTCTATCAGAGCGGCTGCCAAGATTAAGTAGCTCACCCACGCCACTGCACACTTTCCTGGAAAATAAACGAGAGCCCACACCTTCTTTAGTTTGTAACGTGGCACAGTCTTTGAGTTCAGGATGCTGCTGTGGTCTAGTGGTGAATGTTGCATGTTTAACCATGAATAGTAACGCTTCAAAAACACATGAAAAGCAAAGAAAGCATTAGTCATCTGTTCAAGATTTGCCTCCAGTGAAAGGTGTCTGTGTTCTGCAGTGAAAAAAAAGTAAACATCACCCTGTGCTGGTGGGAAGGATCTCACCGTGACCTCCACACCAAGTATGATAAATAAGTTCATCTGCAAATTACACTCAACACTGCCCTCTGCTGGCTAATTTAAAAGGTCCTACCCGCTCCATCACTTCAGGGTTATACCCAGATAAATGGCAACATTTTACATTATGGTAATAATTTGCAAAAGGGACGTAATATTTCTATAGGTAATGGTAAGAACAATGGGAAGTGTGTGTGGGACATAAGGGAGGATAAATATCTATTTTAATGAGGAAATTAGCTTTTTTGATTCACAAACATTTCAGTTATTGAAGTTATTACACTGATGAGTGAAAACCTGGATATTAAAGATCTGGGATTTTAAGCAAAATTTTTGTGTTTTATTCTAAAATGTATTTTTTATGTAAGAAAATTCATTACTTGGACTAAAATGAAGTTTGTAGTTTATTATCTTTGGAAACAGCATTGCATTGCAGCAATAATATCTCCTTATTAATGAAACATTTGGAAATTGCAATAGAAATAAGATGTTATCACCATAATATTAACTCCCTAATACAAGATTATAACCATACTACAAGTGTTACAGCGTTTAACAGTATGCCATCTTATATCTTAAGATATAATTGATTTGAATTATCATTCTCCCAAAAACATTAAAGGTAGTTTTTTTCTTTATTTTTACACAACCTGCTTTGGGAATTATTTGTTTGATTACATTCAAGCATTATATTCCCCACTCATCACTGAGGAGATGATTTCTATTTGCACTTAACACGGTTGTCATTCTCAAATCCCAGCGTGTCCGGGCACAGTGTGAGTAATTTGCCGCGGAGCTTTGCAGCGAGGTGAACAGGAACCTGGCAGAGCCGATGGCTAATGGGATTTAGACTCACGCTAACACTCTGCATGCACCCGTGCAAATCCATGAAGAGGAGCGTTTCTCTGTGAGGTGACAAAGTAATCTGTCACCCATGGCAACGGCTCATTTTCAGCAGCTGCTTCTGGCACTCCGGCCTTATTGCGCCCCGCCCTCAAACAACTGCTAATTGTGCAGATTTTATAGCAGGGGTTTAAGTCAAACCTTTGATCCGTGTTTAGTACGCTTTGCAAAAACATACATCATCTACAGTTCTTAAATAACCCTCTTGTTGACATGCTTATTTATATTGTGAAGAATTCTCTCTCTCTCTCTCTCTCTCTCTCTTGCTTTGCCCAGGTGAGCTGCCTCTCTCGCTGGCTGCATGCACGAACCAGCCCGACATAGTGCACTACCTGACCGAGAATCCGCACAAGAAAGCTGACCTGCGGCGCCAGGACTCACGTGGAAACACAGTGTTGCACGCTCTGGTGCACATCGCCGACAACACCAAGGACAACACGCGCTTCCTCACCAAGATGTACGACGTGCTGCTCATCAAGAGCGCAAAGCTCTACCCAGACTGCAGCCTGGAGACGGTGCTCAACAGTGACGGCATGTCACCGCTCATGATGGCGGCCAAACTGGGAAAAATAGGGGTAAAGATATAGGTCACGTCAGTGTGTCAAGCACAGATTTTTGTGGCCACGTTTATCCATTTACTCAACTTCTCCATGTTCCTCCAGGTTTTTCAGCACATCATCCGGCGTGAGATCAAAGATGAGGAGGTCCGTCACCTGTCACGGAAGTTTAAGGACTGGGCTTATGGTCCAGTTTACTCATCTCTCTATGATCTGTCTTCACTGGACACATGTGGAGAGGAACCATCAGTGCTGGAAATCCTTGTCTACAACAGTCGAAATGAGGTGGATTTTTTTTTTGAAATGAAATGTAGTTTGTCTTCAAATCTGTCCGCCTGCAGTTTGCATGTTGCCCCTGTGTGTGTCTGGGTTTTCTCCGGGTTATCTGGTTTCCTCTCACACTCCAAAAACATGCAGATTAGGGGATTAGGCAAATTGGAAACCTGGTGACCACAGATGTGAGCGTGAGAGTGAATGTCAGCTGGGATTGGCACAAGCGCCCCCTTATTCTAAAGCCGTAGAAGATGGATGGATATATAGTCCATATATGTATATATACTACTTTAGAGAAAGCACAAACCCCTTTAGTTTTCCATATTGTTAGTACACTGAAAAGCATCGTTCCATCAACATGGGCGATAAAGTATTCACACAATTTTTGGTTGAGTGACATTTTATTACAATTTCATAGACATCAAAATTCAGGCACGGATCTGTATGAAGTACTATTAAATTATTTTTTTTTAAAAAGTTATGGTTCATTTCAAACACTCCCCTAAATTTTGAATACTGATCCACGTCCAGGTCAAAATCTCATGAAAATGTGTCGCTCTCAAACAGAAAGATGCTGGCATGTCCTTCTTGATGGGATTTTTTTCTTTTTTAAATTAAGGATTACATGTGTGTTTTAACGCCGTTGCTGCAGTTTTATGTCTGTGGTCTTGTCGTCAGAACCGCCACGAGATGCTGGCAGTGGAGCCCATCAATGAGCTGCTGCGTGCCAAGTGGCAGAAGTTTGCCGCTGTCACCTTTTACATCAGTGTCGTTTCCTACCTCATCACCATGATCATCTTCACACTCGTGGCTTATTACCACCCGACACACGGCACGGTGGGTGTGAAACTGCTGAAAACCGCTGTAGACTCTTCACACATATATACGTATATATGTATATATATATATATATATATATGTATATGTATGTATATATAGATACATAAAGTATAAACAATATGCTGTGGGGGTTTTTGTATGTGCTCTAGTTAAAGAGAGCTCTATTGTGTTTGCACACAAAATGGTTATGCACTAACATCATACATTGTACCAGAACAAAAAAAAAAGTTTATTCTGCAGGATGAGATTAACATTAATGCAACCCTCATGTGAAGTAAACATAGTAAAAACAACTGTCTGCAGCTGTTGGCTTGTCATTTTTGCATCTCGTCATTTTCATAAAAGAAAATATGATCAAAATCATTAGGATTTGACATTTTTGGAGCCTGTCAACAAACCAAACACAAACAAGATTTTTGGGCTGTTTTAATTCCTCCAGCACTGCAGACTTTCATTCCAATGATGTTTTGTTTTGTTGTGTGTGTTTGATTTGAATATTGCAAAATACTGGATATTGTGTCCTTAGTTCAGATCCTCTATAAATAGAAGCATTTGTTATTTGTTTTTTTCAAATTGACAAATTATATTTGCTGACAGATATTGATAACTTTGATATAAAAAAAATAATGTAATTAATTTGTTATTTCCTTCCTTCCTTCCTTTCATCCTTCCTTCCTACCCTCTAGCCTCCGTACCCCTACATCTCCTCCTCTGATTACCTGCGGATGGCGGGCGAGATCGTCACCTTGGCGTCAGGAATCTTCTTTTTCCTCACCAACGTGAGTCACGACGTGCCCACATTTTTTGGCTGTTTTGAGCTCAGTGGTTTAACCGTTGTCATTGTTGAAAAATGTCTCCTGCTCTTTGCAGATTAAAGACGTTTTCCTGAAGAAGTGTCCTGGGGTGAAGTCTTTATTTATTGATGGATCCTTTCAGCTGCTCTAGTAAGTCTTTCATCCTTCCTCCTCCACTTCTTCCTCCTCATCTGCTGCATCTTGACAACTTTTACCCAAGGCAAATGTTTGCCTCCCCTCAATTGAGTCCTCTAATTAATATCTCAGCCTCCTCCCTGGCATGTTTTAATAGTTTTGCATCTTTAATTAAACCCGTGATCCAAACAAAGAGCAGATAATGTCAAGTGCCTCTCTGAACTGTCTCACTTTAAATCAACAACATGTTTTTTTTTCCCCATTTGTGTCCTCTCTAGTTTCATCTACTCTGTACTGATCGTAGTCACAGCTGCTCTCTACCTGTCGGGCATTAAAGCCTACGTGTCAGTGATGGTGTTTGCACTTGTGCTGGGCTGGATGAACACACTTTACTTCACCAGAGGCCTAAAGCTCACTGGCACCTACAGTATAATGATACAGAAGGTGAGACACGTGGCAGAAAATGAGTCAGCGCTAAATATCACTGTTGATAAATTTTTATTATTTATTATTTTCAGATTCTTTTCAAAGACCTTTTCAGATTCCTGCTGGTGTATGTGCTCTTCATGATTGGATATGCATCAGGTAGGCTTATGTCCATCTCATTTTTACAGATCTGTGTCATGATGTCAAGGAACGGATTATGGGACATTTCCCGAATTGCTCTCTCGCTGAGAGGTTATTAAGGTTCAGCTCAGACATGGTTGACCTAGCTAAGCGTTAAGCAAACAGGGTGTTTGAGAAGAAGAAGTGGACAGAAACAGCATCTAACATTTGATTGTATCAACACACAAGTACACTATTGATTATCAACTGTGGTAAATCACAGAGGGAAAAGAAAAGATGATGAAGACATATGAGATTTTGATCAGTGATGCACAATTTGGACATTTTGCCGATATCTAAGGAGTGCTTAACCGATTTACGGTTTTCCCTGCACCTAACTGCAGAGGTCATTAGTCTCTTCTGAAAGGTAGAAGATATAAATTGTCTTCATTGATCAAAATAAATAAATGTAATGTAATATTTTATAGTGATATAGTGAGCCAGCATAGCAAGTTAACGAGTTGGTGGCCTATTTAGGGTATATTGTTGTCAGATCTTGGTGTGTTTGCTGATATGATATGTGACGATAATATCGTTTATCTTTAATCCTGATGGGACACTATGTTGACAAAAGCATTTGGACACCTGACCTTTAATGACGTATTTAAATACATATACAGGACTATAATATGGAGTTGGTCCCTCTTTTGCAGCTTCCACACTTCTTCATGGGAGACTTTCCTCAACATTATGATTATGTGTTTCTATGTGAATTTGTGTCAAGTGTCAAGTCAAACTATGTCTTTATAGTCGTTGCTTTGTGCACCGGGTCATGTTAGAATAGAAAAGGACCTTCTTCAAAACTGTTGCCACGTGTTAAGATTATTCTTATTTTGGAATAAGGGGCAAAGCCTGATTGAAACACCTGAATTCAATACTTGTACAGTGTTAAATAACCTTAAGAAAAATGATCACAGTTTTCTAAAATGTCACCTTTGGCCTTCGTACGGACCGAGTCTGAAATCAAACTGGAGGCGGAGAGATTGTGTTACTCAGCGCTGCACACAACCTGAGGGACTCTTAACACTCTCTTTTTGACGAGTCATTAAGAACAGCCCCTAGGCACAGAATGACAGAACATTTTAGTGGTTTTGATACCTTGACTTTTCAATACCACCACTATACCTTGAAACCAGTCATCAGCCCTTGCCCACACATAAATAACTTGTGCAAAGGAATGAGAAGGAGGGAATTATGCACCATTACATTATGGATGTATTGAAGCTGTAGCAGTAGAAGAAGAAGAAGTTTCAATTCATTTAATCCAAGCTAAATGTCTTTACTTAAAGTAAGTAGTGTGTAAATAATGTGTTTCCAGTGTTAATGCAAACCACCCATACTAGCAATTATTTTCATGATCGATTCATCTGTCCATTATTTTCCCAAACAATGTTGATCAGTGTTTCCCAAACCTGAAAATGATGATGTTCTCAAATGTCTTCTTTTGTTCACAAACCAAAACTATTCAATTTTAATGATTTATTTGTTATAACAAGCAAAGAAACCAGAAAAAATTCACATTTCAGAAGCTGAAAACTCTGAAAAGTTGTTTCAATTATTGAAAAACACTTCATGGATTCATAGAGAAACTGTCATGTGGGACTGTGGTGTTATGTGGCTGTTTTGACCTGTGACTAGTCCTCGTGCTTGACTGGCTTTAAAATTAATATGAGAGTTGTGTGGATTTCTGCATCTAACTCTCAGTTACATGGTGTGTATTCCTGTGATTTACAGAATGTTGAACTATATCTTCTCTTTTCCATTCACTGGTCACAGATGCATAACCCTGCCTCCTCTGTCCTCCCCTCACAGCTCTGGTGTCCCTGCTGATAGAGTGTCCTCCACCAGGAACTGAGTGTGACGGGGACTGTCCTACCTACCCCAAGTGCAGGGAGCCGGACACTTTTAGCACCTTCCTGCTGGACCTTTTCAAACTCACCATTGGGATGGGAGAGCTGGATATGATCCATGGCGCACAGTATCCTGCAGTCTTCCTCATCCTGTTGGTGACTTATATTATCCTGACATTTGTGCTGCTGCTCAACATGTTGATCGCTCTGATGGGGGAGACGGTGGGACAGGTGTCGAAGGAAAGCAAGAAGATCTGGAAGCTTCAGGTGATGTGGTGTTTATGGATGTCCAGACTTTTACTAAACTGCTCACTGCAGCTCAATAAACTCCCCTCTGGGAAGGGCAACCTGAACAACTACAGCAGGAACAACTTCTATTCCTGCTCCTCCACTGGTAGCAATTCATGTTATAGTATGTCGTCCAAAATCGAGCCAAAAGTTCATACTTGAGTGTGTCGTCCAAAAGGAACCAAAAATTCATAGTTTAATATGTCGTCCAAAATTGGGCCAACAATTCATACTTTAGTATGTCTTCGAAAAAATCACAAAAATGCATACTTTAGTATGTCGTCAAAATTCGGGCCAAAAATTAATCGAAAAAGTCATCAAAAATGTAACTAACGACATACAAACCTATGACGTTTTTTGTCATATTTTGGCCGACATACTAAACTATGACTTTTTTGAGTGATTTTGGACAACATACTAACCTATGACTTTTTTGTCTCAATTTGGATGACATACTAACCTATGACTTTTTTTTCACATTTTGGACGACATTCTACCGATCCTTGCGGCCCATCTTCCCTGCCTCTTCTTCAGACAGAATTTCTTTTAAACTAAATAAAGGAAGCAGCTTCTCCTCCACCATCTTCTGCCACTGTTGAACTATTTAAAAACAAAAAATGAACTTAATCAAACCAGGTTCTCACAAAAATGTGAGGTGTGCACATTTAAAAATAAACGAGAACTTAATGATTTAATGACATTTACTTATTAAATGATATCACTAAAACCAGCCAGATTAAAGCAGAGCATGCATTAGAAACATCTTCACTGTTCTAAACGTCTCGTGGATCTGTTTAGGAAAGCAAAATTGTGCAGCACACATTTAAACACAATGAAAGCTTGCACTGAAGCCACAGTTGTCAAAGCAGACCTTCTCCGTTCGAGATGCGGTTTGGAGGGATGGGTCCACGAACATGGACCATGCCACAGCGATTGGGCATTTCATCCTCACTCGGATATTCACAGGTGTTGTAGTAGTCAATTGAATGCACAACACGCAGATATAAGAGTAGGCGGTCAAGAACCTGGACAGAAATAGAAATTTTGATTTATTTACACATTTCTTTTCCTGTTTAATCAGCCATGTGAATGACATAACATATAAAAAAGGTAAATCAGTGAATCTATGTTTCACTATATGTTACATTTGATACTAAACTGAAGATGAGACTATGGATCAATCTGATAAAACATAGTTTACTTATGGACCTATAATCATAAAGTCCAACTTAAGTGTCAATGTTCAAACTGACTCACTTTTTTGACTCTATTTTACATTAAAACATCCTGCTCAACGCTATATTTCGACGTGTAAATATAAAGTCCAGTCACTGAAATGCTGTCAAACATTAAGATTTCGTCTACAGCGAGATTCAAAAAGTCACTTCTTCATTGAAGTTAAAGTGTTTCCAGCTGCATCAGAAATACTCACATCAGCTATAATCTCCATCATGATGTGATCTATGATAGGAACATTTCAAAACCTGACACATGATTTCTACAGTACCAGAGAGTGTCTACACTGATGATTAGCCTACAGTAACACAGGGGAGGAGACTGAGAGAAACTCAGGGTTTGTTGAAGAAAAACCTGTCAGCGAGCAGGTTAGGTTCACAGAGTATGTTGCCAGGGTAACTGACTCAGAGCTAAAGTTGAACTGGCTTTGTGAAACCGAAAAACCAGAGTTTGCCTCATCTCAGGGTTAACTGACTCACTAAACCTGCTTCTGAAACGGGCCCCTGGTTTGAATTTCTTGTAATGAGTTTTGAGTATTTTGTGTATGGTAAGTCAACTAAAAGTTACAAAACCCATCAAAGAAAAATGCCACATGCACGGTTTGATTCAGAATTTAGTCACAATGGTAAAAGGCCAACCGTGGCTAATTTGTCATCCCTCTCCACTGTTGTCTCCGTAGGATTCCCTTCCTTCATGTTTTCCTCAGGATCCATCCCACTCCCAGAGCCCAGCAGCTCCTCCTCCTCAGCACTCACTTCCTCAATCAGATAATCTGTGATATTCTTCAAGACGGGGTTCTGAGCCGGCAACTGTGAAATGAATAAACCAGCAGCCATAGAATCCATTGAGAACAATAGGATCAAAAACGTGCGCACGCACAGTAATGTTACATTGACATCCAGCCCTGTACCTCAGAGCTCTGCCCCTCTTCCTGTGGCTTGTTGCTCCACAGGTTACCCTTCTCATCCAGAGCATGAATGAGCTTGGCCGCCAGCTTGATGTCATTGCGGAGCACCTGCTTGTGTTGAGTGATGCCGTTAACATTACGCACCCTCCGGGCCAGGTCCCTGTTCACCCCTGGTGCCAGTTCACAGTCACGTAGCTGTGCAGGAAACAGAGTAAAATGCTTGTTTTTTTTATGTGTGAGTTGAAAGAGAAGTTTCCCTCCTACCTTTTCACCGGCCCACACTCCCTAGAGCAATAAGGTTCAGTGAAGCCACCTGTGGGTGGTGAGCTGACCTCAGAGTCAGACTGATAAGAGGTGTGTGTGTGTGTGTGTGTGTGTGATTTACTACACTGAGACATTCAATTTCAAATCATGGTTTTCCTTAACAGTTCATGTTGATTTTCCTAGGATCATACTTTTAGCTTCACAATGGTCCAGGCCAACTAGGGAGGAGCTAAGGAGGGGTATAAGAACATTTGCACTACAACCAGACGGCACCATGAAAAACACTCACCCGAATGTTCTGAAGGTTCCAGCAGATCTCTTTGATATTAACACTACGGTCGAATGTCACCCAGCAACGTCTGAAAAACCTGCAACAGCAAGAGGATTCATTTAAAGATCACCGTGTAATCGCAGTCTCACTTCAGACCAGATTTGACTACTGACGACCAAAAATGATTTATTTTTCTCTTTTTAACCAACCTGCGCTCTGGATGGGGGTCAGACAAGCAAACACGCAAAAAGCCTGGGTATCGTCTGCAAAGCTGAGAGAGAGAGAGAGAGAGAAGAGACAGATACTGAGTATAATACCTGTGTTCTTACATCTACACAACTTCTCATGATAAACTCTCAAGGTACACTGATTAATCTGACCTATTTTATTTTGACAAAGCTTAATAAAGACAAAAACACATATTGGATGACCTCTAGTAAACTCACAGCTATAATCTCAGCCTTGGAAATGGTGGGAGCAATGCTCCTCATGAACAGGGAGCAGGTCCGGTGCAGAGGCCGTGGTCGAGGAGAGTCATCTTTGGGCTTCTTTTTTCCCTCTTCTTCTTTCTTTCCCTCTTCAGAGTTCTCCTTCGGTTTCTCCTCTTTATTGTTAAATGTGGGGAGCAGATTGGTCGGCAAAGCAAGCGTTACGATGACTAGAGACACACAGACAAGATTAAACCATCTCTGAAAATAAAAAAAGAAACACATGTTCCAATAAGAATCCAATCACTCACCTTCACCTTCTTCCTCCTCCTCATCCTTGTCTTCCTCTTCTTCCTTCTTCACAGGTTTTTCAGAGCAGTTAGAGTTGGAGTCCGAGTTGGAGTCTGAGTCAGAGTCGCTCTCTGAGGCACTGCCTTCGTCATCACTGTCTCCACTGCGCTTCCTCTTTCTTCTCTGCTGGTAAATGACAATGAATATATGCTTCACTGATGTCCTCATGACATTACTCTCAAAACTTAAGCTGCGAGGGAGTATACTGATTAACTAATAGTACTATGACTAGACATGGAAGACAGCCTGTCTGTTGTGTAGGACTTCTCACCACCACAGTAACCTGTATCTGCAGTTACAGGAATACTTCACTGACCTGCATTTAGCTTTGTATTACTAGAATAGGGGTAGTATTTTTTGAAAATTGTGTTTCCCAACCTCAGTTTCCCCTGAGTCGAGAAATATAGTGTCCACCAGTGACACTTGGTCAATGTTTGTTTCTGAATGGCGCGTCAGGGTGTTTAAAGAATCATATACATGATTCAAGCGCTAAAATGAAGCAACACTGACCTTCTTGGGTTCAGGCATTTCTTCTTTAGCCGCCTCTTTCTCCGTCTCCTCTTTCACCTTCTCCCCGTTTGCTGCAGCAGCCGTCTCTGTGTTGGCAGAATCACTCTTCTCCTGTGGAAGACTTCACCGTGACTATCATAGCAACGTAACATCTTCACTGCTTGGCTAAGATCGACAAAAGAACAAAACATACCTTCTCATTTTTGTCTTTCTCCACAGAGGGTTTCCGGTCACCATCCAAGGTCTTGAGGTCTTCTCTCTTGGGAGGTTCAGCACCTGCTGAAACAGACAACAACCTCTCTCTCTCTTCTTCCTCTTCAGATGGCAGCTCCAAGATACGAAGGTCGTGATCCGTCCCTCCTTCCATCTTAATCACAGCTGAAGGCAGAGAAAAGATGTTTAGTATTATCCAGTACTGTTAAAACAATATAGACAAAATAATTCTTCCTCCACATGTTCTCAACTTCCTTTCAACTTTTCATTCAAGGACCCACCTGCATCCAGAAGTTTGATGATGGCTGGAGTCTGTTCAATATCCAAGGAGACATTATCAAACCATCCATTCTCCATCAGGAACATGAAGACATTGAGACGGTTGTGCAGAGCACTGTGGGACTCTGCCTTGAGTCGACTGGCCTCATCTGGGTGGTACTTAGACCTGAACCTGTGTCCAGGTTTGGGGTCCACAAAAGGTTGAAAGGGAATGACGGGGGTTGGAATGAAAAGGGTACAAAAGTTAGACAACAAATACATACTATGCATCTATGTCACATGTGTGGTATGAAAAAATTAATTAAAAAATATTTATTTTCTAAATCAATGTTTTTATTAAACTATTTTTGGAGAAAAGTGTTAAATATTGGAAGTGTGGTCCAGAAGTCTCAGGTAGTGATCTCAGACTATTGGCCCACACTATATCCATACAGAATATCACCATTAAGATTAGAGGTAGGCCGAGTGTGCCGATATTTTTTAATAATTGGCAATGGCAGGTAAGTAAATGTATGTAATTAAAAGTTATTTTCTTCTTTTTTGATGACCTGTATCATGTATTTAATATTAAATTTATAAATGTTTTAATTGAAAATACTGTATATAATTGCACATCATTTCTGTTGTTCATTAACTATTTACTCAAATTAAGCAATATGTTCATATTTGTTATTATTAGACAGCTAGTGTCCATCCATGAGATGGAGGAAAAAAGAAATCTGACTAAACATATGGCTCAAAAATATCTGCATCATTATCAGCCTTCAGCTGGCCTGATTTCTAAGGCTAACAGCCATAGAAAAAAACCACATTGATGGACCTCTAATTAAAATTGTGATTTCTGTATTTATGGAATTGTTCTTGAGTTTATTCTTTTAATGATTGTACATTTTAAGTTTGTGATTATTCAAACTAATTATTGCACAATTATTGAAATATTTGAGATTAACTCACCAAAAGGATAAAAAAACACAACAGATTGTAAAATTAAACAGTCACATGATGCAAATTTCATACTGAAAATGTTTATCATTGAGTAAACTACAGTTACCTTTTGTTCTGCCAGTTTAATAACAAATTAATACAGAGAGGGGGGTTTCTTCTGTGAAAATGTGCTCCACTTCACCCCAGTGGTGTGTCTGAACACACACAAATTCGGTTTTGGGATTCGATTTGGTCCGAATACAAAAAGAAAATTGCAGAAAAAGCATAAAACAAGAAAAAAAGAGATCTCCAAGCGCGGACGTATATTCGACTGTCTATCTAAAATCCCTGTTACTGTGCGTCTAAAAGCAACTGCATTGTGCGCAGTGCATTCCCTTGCTATCTAAACCGATTGTTGCCGTTCCACGTTTTGTCATCTTCAAAAGAATCGTCGTCAACGGAGTAGTGCAATGAAGGGAGGAAGAATGGGTTATGTCAAAACAGAATAACTGTGCATGATACCTGTGAAATAAGTATAATAAGCATTAACAGGCATTAGACAATTGCAAATTTTGACACAGTTAAACAAGCAAATACAAAGGAAGAAGGAAAATAAATAGACCAAAATAATGAAGATGATTTTTGACCAAAGGACACAAAGGATATAGGAAAAGGATGAAGTTTTCACTAAGATGGTTATTCTGTCAGACATAGATTTGATAAGCATCTAAACAACCCTCAGTCAAACATAACAGACTATGGCAAAATGTTGTTTGATTTTATTGCAGGCCTGGTCCTAGTATCTGGACACAACGACTATGTTCATAAACAGAAAAGGTTGATTGCCGTTTCCTAAAACTTAAGCAAAGGAACCAGAAAATATTCACAGTAAAGAAACTGAAAATCGGAGCGCTTGTTTTATAAAAAAAATAATAGATTATCGGTAAATAGATAATCGAAAAATACCTAACATGGAAAACGATATTTTGAATTTAGGGCTGCTGATGTACTTGATCTATAGGCCATCAAATAATTACACCCTGTAATAAACCTTGAGGACAAAGCCCAATCAGTCTGATTTTGAAACGCAATAACATCCAAAAGAATAATGACAGGGAAATAAAAGCTGAAGGAGAAGGGCTGTAAAAAAACTATAATAATTTAGTGATAAAAACAATAAAATGCATTACAACTACATTAAATGTAATCATAAATGAATAGGGCTTATGCAGTAAGGGCAGGTAATTACGTACCACTCTTCATCTTTATGAGCCAAGAAGAAGTCCTGCATCTGTTGTCGGCGGAAGTCAATCTTGTACTCATTATAGCGCTTGACGGCCTCAGTCTCATCCACAGAATCATCCAAGGAAACCAGGAACTCCTTAAAGCTCTTCATTATCGGAGGGGGTGGACCCAAATCCATATCATGGATGTTACCGAGCCTGATGGAACAGAGAGATGAACTGAATGTAGTTTTGAACAGGTCAGCAAAAGAAGTTATACTCTTAATATTACGTGTGCGGAACAAAGAATTTACTGTGATTGAGTTGTGTCACAGTTCAATCTTTTTTTATTTCTTTGTCATTTCTTTTAGAATTTAAGTTGTATCAATGTTACCTGGCCTGAATGGGAATGCCATGATGAGGCTGCATTAGGTGCAAGTCAGGGTGGCCCCAGTGCTGCGGTGGGACATAACTGGGCCCTCCACCACCTCCATACCCCAAGTCGTATCCCCCACGATATGGGTCTCCACCATGGTCATCCCTGTCAAGGGACAGAAAAAAATAACTTGAGCACCAACATAATTGTTCAGATTATGGGACAGTTTCACTGCTGGTAATCTCACCAGTCTCTTCTCATGCGTTTTTGCTGTGGACTCATGTCATGCCTGGGTGGGGAGAATCTCTCCCTGCGACCTCTGTCATAATCCCGGTACTCTCCACGATTACGTCGCTCCCTGCCTCTGTCCCATTCCCTGAGAAATTGATTTCAGGACACAAGACAGAGAAGAATCATGTAACAAACATCTCTTCCAGGACAGACATGCTGTATATGAATACAGTATTAGCCAAACGTTTGGACACATTACATACTAATGGCAAAGCTGGTATGTGATAATGTATACAGTACACATACAGTAATAGTAGTATTTCAGTCATACAGTAATGATGGTGGTACTAGGGTGTGGAATTCTGCTTGCTAGTGATGTACTTAAGTCAGTCACATCCAGTGTGAGAGCAGTGGAGAGGAATGGATTAGTTGCAAATTAGGCAGATGCATGTTTAATTTAATACTGTTCGGACATTTGCTTCCTTCCTCCACCATACCTGTCATTCCAGTCATCTCTGCGTCTGTCTTCTCTCTCTCTCGAGCGGTCGTAATCACTTCTCTCCCGTCTGAATTTGTCCCTTCGTCTGCGATCATACTCATCATCACTGTCACCCATCTGGGTGAAAAAGGAAAACAAATTTAGGTTACAAGGACGGACTGCGTCATGCACAACCTAATGACTAACTTATTCATCGTTATTGGCATACTGTTGCAGCCTCAAGGCTAGTGTGATCAAGCAAGCACCCCCATATAGAAGTCTTATCTCAACACAAACATGCACACTTTACCAGATGATGCAAAAGGGTATTGCCACAGTGTGTGTACACAGTGAAATATTGCAATATTTTGTGTGCCGATATTATATCGCTCTTCTTTTGGCACATATATTTTTAACTGATATTACAAATAAACATTAAACTTGTTTGTGCATTAGCATAACAAATCAATTGAGGTTTTGGACCACTAGATAGTGCCAAGTGCTCCCTCTCATCAAATGATTTTGCAAATACTCTTTTTTGCAGCATCGTGATAATATCATATTGTGACTTAAATATCCTGATAAAATTGTATTGTGGTGTCTCTGGCAATTCCCACCCCTAGTTAATATTAAGCTCATGTTGTACATGTGACTACTCACTGCATATGACTCTATTTTCTATCTTACTATTTATTTATGATAATACAATGCATGTCTATTATTCATTTCCTTCACTTCAGACTTTCTTTGCTGCTGTAACACTATACGTTTCCCTTTCTGAGACTAATAAAGGACTATATTTGTTTCTGTCTGTGCACTTCTCACCGTCAGTGTGCGATATACCTTGCCTACCATTGTTCTGCCCTCTAAATTCAATACCTATGGATGAGAGATATTAGGAATGTTTACTTGAGGTAGTACAAAACACAGGAATAAATAAATTGCAGCAAGAATGTCCTGAATGAGTCGAACGTATGGATTGTTGAAAATATTTGATATGGTAACAGTTAAGGAAACAGAACGATGAGGGGAAGATGAATTTTCTTAGAAAATACAGTTAGGAATAGTGAGTCCTCTCGCCGTGTATGTGCAGGCTGTACACCCCCCTTTGTGTCTGTGATGACTTTGATTTGACGCTGCCTTCAATCTGACACAGAGGTGGAGGAACGCGGGTATTCACAGGATACTGGCTTAGATAACTAGCCCGTGTCACATACAGAGATAATGTGAAACAAAGGGGAGTTTCGCCAAAATACCCTGAGTCACAATGCTATCTTATGTCAGCTTGCATGCTAGCTATGTTAGCTTAGCTAAAAAAAAAAAGTGCAGCATCAATGTTACAGTCGGACTTCACACTAAAAGGTCGCCGTTTGGGAGATAAGATAGCGTTTATTAATTTATCGGTTTAACCGGAACCGCACATACTTAAAATTACAAGGAATCACTTTAAGACCTTCTTAAGTGTTTGCTCCGCTCTGTCGTGTTGTTCTTCCTCCCCCTTGCCTTCCACGTTTCCTTCTTCGCTCAGTTGTAGCCAAACGAACAAACGGAGCAACAGCGCCACCAAATGCCGTGGAGAGTGAACCATCGTTTCTATCCGTCTTTTAGGGTGAAAAATCACAGCAGTTTAATGCAGTTGATTATTTGTTTCATGTTCTACGCACTCTGGTCAAAAGTACACGTACCACAGTTTGAGAATCATGGTTTCAGTGTATTCCAATGGTGTGGCTGTATTTTGTGATCGTGATTTGTTTTCTGTCTGTCCATAACCATATCAAATGTGCTCCTGCCAATCCTGGTTAAATAAATGTTATTGTAATAATCATGTCAATGATTTTGTGTCAGATATTTACTGGAAAAAGGTCTGGATGAAGTTAACAGTTTGGGAGAACCAGCCCAGGACAGGGTGCCAGTGGGTAAGGTTAGACTTCTTTTGGGATACATATCTCTGGCAGTATGACAGCATGTCAGTAAGGTCCTTCACAAAATGGCCGGCCTCCTCTTCAAGGACTTTCTCATTAAGGAAACCCAAGTGAATCAGATTGCCTACCAAAAGTATGAAAACGATAAAGTTAAAGGGGTAAACTTTGCAGTCCACGGGACATAATGAGTCACTGAGATCAAATAAAAATACTTTTACAAACACAAAATACTATACCAAGTAAGCAGAGAGTATGGCTGCCCTCTAAACACACACAGATGTCTGAACATTGTTCTTCTCGGCTGAGAAATAAAATGAACTTCCTCAGGAGGTCATGCGTCTGGATTGATGCCATACACTGTTGTCAAAAAACAGACATTAACACCTCGACTCTGATAGGTCAAATCAATATACATGCACAGAATACACTGTGTATGAAAGGGCTTTTACCTCTGGTGTAAGCACATTGAGGTGATGAACGACAGCTGGAACTGACATGATGTGGATGAGGAACGATCTCAGCAGGTTATCAGAGAAGTGAGCAGCAATAACCGGCCTAAAAACCATGAAATGTAGTTATTAGAAGGAAACCCTGTACATAATGAAAAAAAACCTCTCCTGCAGTAAAGACTGTGGTGTGTAACTTTTAAATAAATTAGTTTATACAGTGCTGACCACATAATTTTGTATTTCTAAGTATAGCGGTGTTTATACTCCATGTTGTCCAGCAATATTCCTTTACTGCACACAGGAGGTGATTAATTTTTTTGTTAAGACAGAGGCAACATTGACACTGTGCTAGTAAAGGAAGATGGCTACAAACAGGTAAAACACTAAGAAGCTCCCACAACGTTTCAAAAGTGAATTCTACTTATATAAGATAACAGGTCATTCGGCAGTTTGACAGGATAAATGCTTCTTGCCCCACCCGCCCCTGCACTGCTGGTGTATAGACACAAATGCTCCCTCATTCAGGTTTGATAGTATCACTTGATAGAGCCCATTTTCAGATGAAGGATGAAGCATAAAAATATTATTACATAATATCTGTTTACAAAGACAAAAGAGCAACAACAAAAATTAGGCAGTATGGTTATAATGCATTAAAACTGGAATATACAGGGTTTTCTTTGCATCTACAACCACAAAATCACCAGTGTCCAGCTCACCTTAGTGACAAAGTGAAGATAGCTGTTAGAGTGCCTTTAGACAGAGATGGTTTAGACCGTGCCAAGCCATTGGTTAGCAAAATCTGAACAAGGAAAAAAAATTACAAAAAGGCAACACACTATTTTTTAATTTTTTTTTTAAATAAAAAGTATGAGGTCTAATACTAAACCTGAAGCATTGAATAAAACCCCTTCTGATTGAGATGCCCCATGATATTTTCACACATCCTCATCAGAGCAGGTCTGAGAGCTTCTCCTAAAGTAAAAAAGCAGGGACAACATGATTTGCTTATCTCACAGTAAACAAATTAAATATAAAACAACAACAACAGTTGTTTAAGTTTGACCTTGATTTAAGACATACCCTTCCCTCGCACTATCTTCCAGGTTGAGGTGTCTGTGAAGGTCACCAGCATAGTGAGGTACAGCGTTATCATTTTATTGTCCTGTAGTATGTCAGGCTGCAAATCACAAAACACTGGTTGATACCATGCACCATGTATGTGGCGAGGTGAATATAAAATACATTTCCTGTTTAAAAAAAAAAGAAGAAAAAAAAAAGAAGAAAGGCTTACCTTTAAATTTTTCAGTAGCTGACAGCAGACCCACAGGACATCTTTTACCTGCTTGAGCCAGGGAATTGTAAGGTCTTTGGAAAGGGCCAGTGACACATACCAGACCTGAGAGCCACACATAAAAAACATCGCTCAGACAAAAATGACATACAAGAAAGCAAGAAAGATGAAAATATAGAAAGGTGGAATATGAGTGCACTCACTTTAGGTTCATTTTCAACCTCCATGCTGGCCAGAATGGCACGACAAAGCTTCTCAAACCTCTGTGTGATATAGAGAAATACTGATTAAAATCAAATAAAATATGTATCCACAAATGATAAAATGAATCATACATTTAATGCAGAATTAACTAACAAATTGTGTGATAATCATTGTTAACATAGTATGGTCAGTCACTCACCATCTTATCCTCTTGGCAATATATGAACAGTAATTTCCGAGCATTTTTAAAAAGTGAAAGTGCATTTCTTTTTGATGTTCCAGTTTCAGAGGCTTGAAAATAGTTATCAACCTCTGTCCTGGAGAGACAAAGAAGCAAAACAAAGAGCCAATGATTATGGAACTATAACAACAGATCCACTGATTGTGTTTACAATAAACATAACATATCACAGGTGGAAATACAATTCAGTGATAAAAAACAACAAAAAAACATCAACAACAACAACAATAATAATAATAATAATAATAATAAACGTATAGAACACAATAAAAACAATTAATAGTCTTTATATTTAAAATAGCGAAAGCAAGGACTAAGACTGTGTGAGCTAATTTGAGATAAGATAAAACAAAATAAGGTAATCCTTGATTAGCATCCAAATGTTACAGCAGCAAAGACAGTAGAGGTAAAGGTCATAAATATTAAACATGCATTTTCACATCTATGAATGTACAACAAAAAAGATATTGACTATTGAGATTACTTGACCTTGAATGATTTTTTTAAGAGGACAGGGAACTACCTTAGTTGCTTCTGGAGTTTGCATCGACAGAGGAACCTCCTGACCAGAGCTTGGATCTGGGTTGCTGCTCTCTCCTTCTCCTTATGCCCCTTCCTCTCCTCCCTGGCCTGCCTGGCTTTGTCCAGGAACTCGGACTTGGAGCTTTGAGGCACACCAAACATTGTGCACCCTAGAAAATAGAAATGATTTTTCAGATTACAGATTTAAATCCATTTGAATTTCGTGAAACAAACCAATAAACTGATAATCCACTTGCGTGCATTATTAAGATTTTGTCAGAGGTTTCTGGAAGACTGTGGCTATAATAACAAATGCACATCTTCACCATGTCCTCAGTGGACGTGACAGTGAGCTCACCTGCGATATTCCTCAAGCGAAGGTTGAGTCTGGCCTTTAGGCTCACTCGGCGCTATTTCCCCTCACTCATCTGTTTGCTCTTGACATCCAAGCAGGACGAAAACTCGCGAAGACTAACTTGCCATTTCTGAAGCACCGGGCGATACGATAAAGATGGAGCTGGGTAAGTTAGCACACAGGGCTAGTCGTCGCTTGGCTGCTCGATATTACCTCGGGGGGGTTTCTTCAAACTGTATTAGCGATATTTGTCCTCATTGCGGGGTTAGGTTTGATCCTGTGTCAGTGACAACCCCAAAAACCAAGGAAAGACAGCGTTTCGAAATGTAAACAATGAGAGGTGATTCGTACACTGACTGCAGTCCTTAATCGTGTGTGTCGCATTAAATGATTCCGGGTAGGGCATGTATTTCTTCGTTAAAATATATTGTTTGTCGTTAGACCGCTGGAGACATTTGAGACTGTTTTTATGTATGTTGAAGAAATAGCACATTTAGAGTCAATGTAATTGAATTAAGCCTCACAGGCGAGTGTTTTACAGAGGGACTGATATCAGTGTTACTCCTCCAGCAGCGGAAATGTACATAGTAGATCTAAAACGCAACCCAAAAGCATTTTTAAAATGAGTGAAATGGGAGTAACAAGACGCCAACTGTATTGAATATTCTCCTACTTCTAATGATGATTTATGTTTTATTTAACCTCGTGCTTAACTCCGTGTTAACGTTACGGAATTGTCTGAATTGCCCCTTTAAAGGATCACAGTAAAGTTGACGTAATTTTTGGAACTGCGCAGCGAAGACCAGGTGTTGTGCCGCGTTGTGGTGACTGCTGAGAATTGCATCCCCGTCGCGTGCTTGAAAACACAGCTTAAAAACACATAATACAATACTTTTTCTGTGATTCGAATTAAAGTGCTGACAATTAAATTAATGTCACAGACACTCAATCAAGCCAAATGTGGTGTAATAAAGGGGGCTGATGAAGCGATTCCCAAAAATAAATGGACCAAGAAACAGAAACGTTTGCTGTCAGAAATGTTCAGACGAAACGTATTATTACGTATTATTTTCTCGTTCTAATTGTTCTTATCGATCGTAAAATGTAGACCTTGGATATAATTTATCATAACTAACAATCCCGAGAAAGTTGACGTTTTGAAGCAATGAACCGACACTTTCCACTTTAGCCGTGCGCGTTCACGCGATGGGGTTGCGAGATTCTCGGCAGTCATCCGTAACGCTGCATAACACCGGAAGGAAGTGGGTGTTAGCTGACTGACGTTAGCGGGTTACATTTACGAAGGCTGCTGTGGCTTCTATGGTAAATATATGTATGCTTTTTCAAACAACTTGACACAAACACTCGACCACTGACATACAGAGAAAGGCGCGTTAACAACTACCGTCACAATGAGTATCTTTACTACATTTACACGTTCATTTATATCATGCTAACTTGTTAGCTCTCCCTCTCTCTCATTAGCCTACAGTTAGTTTGCTACAATCACTCGGTTCTAATTCATCAGCACATATAACCGCTTTGAAAATAGCTACCTCTTAACAAAAGTGTGTAGCTGTGTAATTCAATTTAAACAAGACTTTCTTGCGTAGTGGTCATGAACTAATGTACTGAATTGCCTCTGACCTGTGAAATATTTCCATAGCTAATCATGAAAAGTGGAAACAACACTAAAATGATTCTGCTGAAATTATACCAATATGAAAGGTTTTATCAGTTATTACATTTCCAATTCTTTCTTTGCAAATTGTAACGTTCAAACAACTTTAGCATCAGTCTAGTTGGAAAAGTCAGTAGATTTGTTTGTTTTACATTTAACTCATCTATGCTCTATCAATAATTATTGAAGTTGTAGTATGTATCTTTTCAATAGAACTGGTCTTTTGGGAGCCCTAAAACGTTATTTTTGGAACACTGGCCCAAAATGCCACACTATATACACAAATTGGGTGTTTATGTATTCAACCAATACAATACCAACTTTAAGAAAATCAATGATGTCATAGTTAAACCTCTCTGTTGCTCTTGCATTCTCTGTCACCACCTTTGTTGTCATCATCTTGTGTTTGGAGTTTGTACACAACACATTAGCATTAGGCACATGCTGTATGTATTCTTCTCCTGAGGTAGTGAGGTACCAAAAAGAATGTTGAAAGAGAAAGGCTAGACCATGGTCCTTTCTGAAAGCTCTGCAGGTTGTGCCGACAGAAGCTACACTCTGGAGCTTCAACTGTTAAGCAATTGCCTAATTTAGGCCCATAATTTAGGCCCTGAGGCATATATCTCAACTGTTGTTAAAACAAAACACTGAATGGGTTAGACACACCCTTTCACTAGGTCACATGTTCTTTCATTACAATGAACAATAATTAAAATGTCTTTATTACTTCACTGAATGGGCGTGTGTGCGTGCGCGCTTCCGCACTTGCTTGCAATATGAGCGATAGAGGCTTGTTAGAATTTAGAAAACATTTTTTAGAATTTTGGCCCTGATGTGGATTTGAACATGTAACCTCCTGATCTGGAGTCAAACGCTCTACCTTTGGGCCACAGAGTGTTAAACATATGGGCCTACTCAGGCTTTTTGTGTGAATGGGGTGAAGTATGCCATCTCTGATTGCCTTGTTTTAGATGGGGAAATATTTAGTAAGAATGACAATAATAATGACATTCACAGCCTCACATTATTAAATTGGAAGTCAGGAAGCACTGAGACAAGCTAACGTTGATAGATTAGAAACATTTATGATACACAAATCACCATTAACGCTAAACAAAGCTGATTCAGTAAGAAACCAAATGTAATTTCATGCTCTACCTTGTTCTTTCCCAGGAAGAGATGTCAGGAGAGAGTGTGGTGAGCTCGGCAGTGCCGGCAGCTACAACCCGGACTACATCCTTCAAGGGCTCCAGCCCCAGCTCCAAATATGTGAAATTAAATGTGGGTGGGGCACTGTACTACACTACCATGCAGACACTAACCAAACAGGACACAATGCTCAAAGCTATGTTCAGTGGCAGGATGGAGGTCCTTACTGACAGTGAAGGTGAGCTGTTGTTTAAAATTGTTTAAATCTATGCAGGTGTTGCATCGTCCCTCTAATGGTCAATTAATTCCAAAGTCGTGTTTCACTGTTTCATATTTACAGGTTGGATCTTGATCGATCGCTGTGGAAAACATTTTGGAACAATCCTTAACTATCTTAGAGATGGGGCAGTGCCACTGCCAGACAGCCGACGAGAAACTGAGGAACTGCTTGCGGAGGCCAAGTATTACCTTGTCCAAGGCTTAGCTGATGAATGCACTGCTGCCTTGCAGGTACTATCACTGCAGTCACATCGAATCTGTTCATTTTGAAGAATAAAACTTGTGTTTTTCATCAGGCAGGGCATCAAACATACAATATTCTGTATATTGCTGTTTCGTGGGTGCACATTTTGTAATGGAGTCTTCCCCCCCCCCCAACAGAACAAAGAAACGTATGAACCCCTTTGTAAAGTGCCTCTGATGACATCATCCAAGGAAGAGCAGAAGCTTATTGCAATGTCGAATAAGGTATTCTTTTCTTTTATCGTTTGTGTACAAGGTGCTAAATATCGTAAGTCATCTATCAAGAAATAGGTTGTTTTCTTAAATAATTCTATATTCTTTGTTATCACAGCCTACTGTCAAACTGTTGTACAACAGAAGCAACAACAAATATTCATACACCAGGTGAGTGCTCTTCTACTGTTATCAATAATATTTCACTAGGAATGTAATGTAAAATATGCCGGTTGTTTTAATTGATAACTGATCTCCCCACCTGCAGCAATTCTGACGACAACATGCTGAAAAACATCGAGCTGTTTGACAAGCTGTCATTGCGGTTCAACGGCCGAGTCCTCTTCATCAAAGATGTGATTGGAGATGAGATCTGTTGTTGGTCATTTTACGGCCAGGGGCGTAAGATTGCTGAAGTTTGCTGCACCTCCATTGTTTATGCTACAGAAAAGAAGCAGACAAAGGTGAACAAACATTGCGTTTAATATTCCATTCCCTGAGTTTTTGTGTTGTTTCTTTCTAACCTGTTGGCTAACACTGTACCTACTGTCCCAGGTTGAGTTTCCTGAGGCACGTATTTATGAGGAGACTCTCAACATCCTTCTGTATGAGTCCCATGATGGGAGAGGTCCAGACAATGCCCTGCTGGAGGCCACAGGGGGCGCCGCAGGACGATCTAACCATCTGGATGAGGACGAGGAGCGAGAACGAATTGAAAGAGTTCGTAGGATTCATATCAAACGGCCGGATGACCGCACACATCACCTTCAGTGACCCTCTTCCCCTGACCGTCATCCTGTGTCTCTGACAGTTTTTGCACCACACCTGTGCCTTACAACTCCCAGCGCCTCTGTCTCCCCAACTTGTTATTTTACCAGCTTTCTCAAGGAGACTACTATGAGATGAGAGTCACATCTGTGTGTAGGGGAGAAGTGTTTTAGCATTGTTTTCATGTGTCCACTTGTCATCTTTGTTGTGTCTGACAGGCCGTAGTCTTTGTTAGTCACAATTATTCCTATTGCTGCTTTCTGCTGGTGTGCAGGAACTCCTTGACATTCAACTTTTATCCTGGGTGTGTGAAAACAGACAAACAGAAGTGATATTGTCAGTATAGATCTGTTAATCAAGGTTTATCTTAACTCGATTGCATCCAGGAGAACATAAATTATGTCATGTGAGCAACTTAAATGTATTAATGTAATTTTTGCTTCTCCCAGAAGTGGTTCTGACGGGTCCACTGTGAGGTCATCAGAGGATGAACCAGATGTTAAAAACAGTTAGGCCACTGGGTGGCACTGTTTCACTCTGAGATGTGATCAAGGCTTTTCTTTCCAGCCCACAGATACTAGCAATTAAACCTTTAAAAACTATAATGTTTTGATACAGTAAAGGTTTCACAGGTGGATGCAACATATTACTGTAGTGCTTCTGCCACATTTACTTTTAACAAGCATTTCCCCCTTCACCCCATTAGATGATTATTATTTTTCAGTTGAGGAAACCTGAGCTTGTGACCTGAGGTGTTAAATGTACTGGGACGATTGAATGATGGATGCTGAGGTTGAAGTGATTGACAGTAACCAGAGCTCTCTCCTGGGCAGGAAGGAAGTCCTGTCTACAAGCTTTTACTGGAGAGAAATTAGACCCATCCTTCATCGCTGCATTTATCACACAATGTACTGTTTGCACACGTTTTAAGTTGAAATATGTCTAACAATCTCAGTACTTTTAGGTCTATTCTACAGAAGTGACCCATATATGTATGTTATATATTTATACCTACTTTATCACAAATAAATTTCTACATACAAACCTTTTTTCTGTTCTCATATTTCTGTTTTTAGTGAGCATTTATACAGTTATGACAGATATGGCCAGAAAATGGAAACAAAATGTCTCTTTCTGCTGTTTGAAGCATGATGTGTGTATTTTCATATCATTTTTACACCCCAGTGTAAGACAAACCCTTATATACAGAATGATGCTGACACTGCAGAGTAATATTTTTGGTGGAAAAGTAATTTGCATTGTTCGTATGGATTTAAAAAAAAAAAAAAAAGACTGTCCAAAAACGTGCTCATCCAGGGTTTTTTCAAGTGCTGCTCAGGTGTAAGGCTTGACGCTCTTCTCTTTAGGGGTCTCCTGATGAAATATGCAGAGGCTTCTTGTGTGTCTCCTCCTCTTCCCCACATGTTACCGTGTACGAGCCCGAGTGGCGACCTGGAGGCAAAAACAGTTGAATTCAAACATGTAAATATTCAAAAGTAAATGAATTTCAAATCAGAGTCTCATATAGCACGCCAGTACAATAATGTTTCCATCAAAGCAAGAATCAACTCACCACTGTCAGGTGTCCGTTCTTGGCCTTGTATACCATGGGCTCCTGCCCAGTGGTGAAGTCCACCACGCTCTCTTTCCCTGGCTGAATTTCAATCTTGATACTAGGAGTGAATGCAACATGAGCGGCCGTTTTACTGTAGATGCACACATCAAACGTAGCCTGTCTTCAGTAGACACTCACCTGCCCTGAACCACTTTGATTGCGTTTTGTTTGTTAGCAATGACGCAGAGTTTGGTCAGAAACTCATACAAGTGGTCACATTGCATGACCAGGTCCCCCTGAAACACGATCGAAAAAGACAATTAACTGCTGATGAGATGATTAAATATGCAACAGTTACTGTATATGAATCATTCACATACCTTCTGTTTAGGGTCCTCACATGTTACGTGGAATACAATCATGCCATCAGTCAAGTTACTGACTGAAATACCTGCAGTGAATCAATCAAATAATGAATCAAATAAGAATAAAGTATAACAAGTTTGATTTTTAACGGGAAATTCCCTGATGAGTGTGCATCACCTGACCTTTGAGAACAGTGTACAGCACTCTCTGCGTGATCTTGGCCTCGTCGATCACATATGCAGCTGTCTCTGTCAGGACGAGCTGCCGTGGCTTCGGTTTAAAGCCATTCCTGTGGTACTTGATTACTGGGACACTGTACTGCAGTGACACAGATGACAACAGTGATCACACACTGGTGCTGTGTGGCTGTATTTATTCTTATTTGTCAAGGATTCATTGTGCGGGTAAAAAAGTGTTTTCAGTCACAAATGCAGTCCAAGACACACGGTAGCAAATTTAAAATGCCTTTATTTATCAGGACCGACACAGGTCTTCTTCAGGGTCTCTGTCAGTTGTGGTTCCATGCCCCTTTTTCAGTTACACTAATGCCTTGACTGGGAGGTTCCCTCTCAATTTGCAAATCCATTAATCAAAAAATAGGAATTGGCATATCAACAATGGGAGAATAAAGATCAGCGAAAGACATTTTATTACCTTGATGCGCTCGTTGCGAATCATCTGGAGAACCCTTACGTTTATATCTTGTTCACCTGAAGAAATGAAAAAGAACATGATATAGTGCATGTATTAGAGCAATGAATTACATTTACTCCCGTTACTGTAATTGAGTAGGTTTTTTGTGTCATTTTTAAGTACTTTACCTGAATAAAAAAAATGAATAAATAAATAATTCACGCACTGGAAAACTGGCAGTGAGTGACGAGGACACACTGAACTGGCACTAATTAAGGTCCCTGAGTCAGTGGCATTTGTGACCTTTGACCCATTTTGACTGATACATTATGTGTTTACATATTTTATTTTGTCAACACTTTTCATTTGTAAAGGAAACACGGTAACTTTTACTCTGAATACATTCTACAACAGCTTATTTTTTACTTTAACTTGAGTACATTTTTAGACCAGTACTTTTACTTGTAGTTAAGTAAAATCTTTATCAAAATAGTGATACTTTTACTAGAGTAGAATATTTCAGTACTCTTTCTACCTCTGTATATACATATAGTATAGGTATATCTATATATATAAGTCAGAGAGATAATTTACCAGGAAAAGTATGATTGAAATTAATTCGAATCAATTAAATTAAATTCAAAACACTTTTTTTTTTTAATTTGTCCCTGGGGTGCAATTAAAAGGCACAGAACTCACCGCACAGGACATAGACAGGACACGAGACATCTAAACAAGCATAATGTAAATACTAAAGTACTATGTGCAGTTCAGTCATAGAGGAACTGTCTGCGGGGAAACAGGCAAAGAGAGGTTGCGATTCTGGAGTAGGGAAGGGTCACAGGTCAGATGTTGGACTGTTGTGGGGACAAGAGTGTGTCTCTCCTCCTCTGTGTCTTTTACAAGAGAAACCTGGCCAAGGCGGCAGCATTACAGAACTGATCCTTACTGATTCTGGTGTCGACAAAGGGCTGTGCGACACTCTGTGGATAACTCTCCTTCTTGCCCTTGAAGATGGAGCTGGTGAGATACTTCATTTGAAGCTGAGGGGACGAACAAATCGGTCACGTCAAAGGGATCATGTGACGACCGAGTCTTACGCGACATGTCTGACGCGTGAGTTACCTGTGCTTTTTTCTGGGGTGTAATTCCTCTCACGTATTTCCGCACCATGACACGGTAGCAAAGCTTACGCAGGATCTCTGATGACTGAAAAGAGGAAACAGATTCAAGCTAAAAACATGTGTGCTTGTCTGTTTTTTTTTTCTTTTGTGCTTAAGTCGATTTATCGTCATACCTCTGCGACGACTGCCGGTGGATGTACCCAGGAGGTTTTATCCAAAACAGTCTTTGGCAGATTTGCTTTAAGTCTGTTCAGGTAATTTTGTCTCACAAAGGCCAGGTACTCTGAGTTATCTGTGCTTTTTGCTTCCCCTCTGGTCATGTAGCCTTTAATAAATCTGAAATAGGTTGTTAAATATTACATTGACGATAAATGGGACACTAACCTTGAGCGAAGCTGTGTAATGAATGTGTCCGACTTTCTTTCTTTATTACTTCTTTATGACTTTGACAGCCCAGGCTCTCTTCTCTCTCTCCTTCCTGGCCTGCGCTCCTCTCCAGCATGTTTCAATCTTCGTGGCTGAAGATGTAAAAAAAAAAAAAAACATTTATACAATGTTTGGAGTTGTCTTTTTACAAATCCAGGGGCATTACAACAGGGAAGGCAAAGGCTTTTAGCTGCCACGGGCCTCCAGAGAGCAGCTGATAACAACAACAATGTGGGTCAGTTCACTGTTTGTCTGGATGTCTGGTGACCCTCAAGTGTCACCTCTGGCTTCTTATAGGCATTTACATTTGTTTTTCATGCATTTTTCATGAACTGCCCCTTTAATTTCATGTCCAAATCAAAGTTTTGCCATTTACCCATTCATAGAGCACATCTACATTCAGTGCTTTCTATACCATAAATCTATCATACACTGGGGCAAAGACAGTGAGTGTCTTCCCAGGGACACATCGGCATGTAGACAAGCAGAGATGGGGATCAAACCGTCACCCCCTCTGGCTGGAAGAGGATCTGTTCTACCACTGCCCCACCGCTGCCCTCGCAGTGAAGCAAGATGGCTGCAAACAGGTTGTAATACGACTACAAACGAGATGGAACACCCACAAAAAAAGTTGCAGAAGTGAATTCTACTGCTAAAAAGAAAGAAAGAAAGTAATTCAACAGTTTGACAGGAAAAATGCTTCTTGCCCCCGCTCGCCCCTGCACTGCTGCTGTATACATACAAACACTGAATTCCTCGACAGAAAACATATTACATTGTTTATATTCAGAGACTAAACAGAACTTACCAGCTTCTTTTTGTTTTCTGAACTCTCCTTTTGCCTTGTATCCTTTGTATTTGGCCTGCAGTCGTGTTGCTGCCAATGCGGAGCATAACATTAACATTAACATAACATTAACATTAACATTAACATAAACATAAACATAAACATAAACATAAACATAAACATAACATTAACACAACACAACACAACACAACATTAACATTAACATAACATAACATACAATATTAACATAACATATAACATTAACACAACACAACATAACATTAACAACACAACACATAACATAACACATAACATAATATAACATAACATAACATAACATAACATAACATAACATAACATTAACATAACATAACATAACATAACATAACATAACATAACATAACATTAACACGAAGCAGGTGCAGTGGGGACTGACAGATTTCCATCGATGATCTGCACTCACCCAGTTCATGTTTACATCTCTCGTAAGCGTCTTCTGTGGCGTAAAGTGTCCTCGGGTGACGGATGAATATTTTGGTACTATAACAAACAACACGCAGCGACATCGTCTTGTGGTTTAGAGTGCATTTGCGCCGTTATATTCTGCATTAAATCAGTAATGTACTCACCGCCCCATTTTGTATTCATTTGGCAAGTAGCCCAGATGTTGAACCAGAACTTCCACTCCATCAGCGGGGATTCCTCTCCAGTGAGGCCACGTGGACGGGCACAGTGGTTTATATCTGCAAAAAACAAATACTCACTATGGTCTAAATGTGGAAGAATCGTTCCATATAACACAGAAATTCTGTTAAACATCTATCATCACAAAGTATTAGGATATAATTGTACGCTCATATTGTCCACCCCTACTGAATAGTAGGATTTAGTTGGATTTCTTTTTTCACTTGACCCCAACCAGCATGTCCATGTGGGCCCCATAAGGATTGTAATCGAGCTCACAATGTGGGTCTCAAGTGGATTTGTCCATGGTTTCCATAACGGCCTCATCTGTGTTTGCCCACTTCAAGCCCATGCCCGTGTAGAACACTTTCCAGGCTACTTGGGTAATAAGTGGGTACTAAGTGGGCATGGGCTGTAAGTGGGGAAATTATGTAGGTCCCATATGATTACCCTCATTGGAACGCCCATGTGGGTAATCACAGGTGGGGCCACTATGGAAACCGCAGACAACCCACTTGGGACCCACATTGTCAGCACGAATTTAATCCCGATGGGGCCCACATGGACATGCTGGCTGGGACTGATCCCCTCATGACCACAGTAGATGCTCGGTGGCCCCCAGGTCATTTAGTTCGTCCGTACCGCTTCAAGAAGACGTCATATTTGCGCCTGTAAGCGAAACCAGCTCGTCTGACTCTAAGGTGCTCCATCAGGCCCAGGTACTTCACCTGGTGCCTGATCAGGGCTTCATCAAAATGACCTGTAATTATGCAAAAAAGAACTCTCATTATCTAGTGAATAAAGAATAGCTGCATGTGCCGTTCAGTCGTGAAAGTACCTGGCTGTTTGGACTCGTTGGATTTGAGGCAGCGTATGTACCAGGCCTCTTTAGCCATGAGGATTTCTGTCAGCTTCAGCAGGCTGCTCTTAAACTGGGTCGCCACCTACAGACACAACACAAGAGACAAGAGTGGTAATCCCCAACAGTTCATCTGTCAGACCCATATGGCTGAATGATGACACAGTCCAACTACCACTTACATATAAACACTGGGGTGATTAAGCCTTTGCAGTTGCCGCCCCCAGGCTGTGGAATAAGCTCCCCTCTGACTTATTATGTGCCATCTCTGACCTGGACCTCTAAATGTATCGGGGGGGTTTTAATACCCAGTCGTGTGGTGACACCTTTAATTTTTATTCTTATTATATACTTATTTATGCTTTTTGTCTTTGTTTTTGTGCTGTGTGTTTTATTTTAGTGTAAAGCACTTTGGTCACCTGAGGGTTGCTGTAAAGGGCTTTTATAAATAAACATTACATTACCTCTGTCTTGTCTCTGACTCAAAGGTCACTCTAGATCAGGGGTGCCCAGTCATTTTCCCTTGGAGGGCCAAAATTAAAACTTAATGAAGCTTTATCATACTCTGTATATAAGTGCAATTTTCAACTACGAAATAAAACCAAATAACTTAACAAATTTTAGCAAATAAACACTATTTAGATATCAAAATATAGCTTCTTCTTTAATGTGATAAAAAAGGGGACTAAAGCAACCGCTAAGTTTTCTTATGCCTTGAACCTTGTTTTTGACCGTCCTGGTTTATATAATACATAAATGTTTCTTTCACATTTACTAATATTCTATATCTATATTAGCAAAAAATCTACATGGCAAAAATGTAAAAAAAAAGTGCATCACTTGGCTGCACTTTTGCATTAAGATAAAAGCAAGTACAGGCTACTGTTATTTAATGTGATGCAAACATGATTTATTAAGGCTGCAAATTTCTGTTGGAAGAAAACAAAACTCTTGGTTTCCACTCTTGATGATGCCGACAACATACAGGGTTAAAGTTAACAGTGGGCACTCACCGTCTCTGGTCTCCGTCTGTTGTCCAGATTGATGGCGGAGAAGCACTCGCTGACGATGGCATTTTTAGATTGACACATCAGCTACACAGAGAGAGACACACACACACACACACAATGAATACTGTATTCCAGGAGTTTCATCTTCACATAAACCAAACATCACCGTTTTAGACTCACATCTTTTATGTTTCTGTACAACAGGTCATTGTTTTTATCCAGGAACCCTACAGTGTCATAGTGTGAGGAAAGAAAACACCAAGAGTTAAAGACCGGGCTCTTTTTCAGCTGAAAATAAAACAAGTGCCTGAGATTGGGATTCATTTTACCCACAACACAGTAGGTGACCTCCCCGGCATAATGCAAGAGACGGAAATCTCCCCTCTCCAGTGTCTTCCGTGTCATTTTATCAGCCAGTTTGTGCCTGTAGAGACGAGGGAGACAGACGGGTGGAAAGTGAGTGGCCTTCTAAAACGTGTCCTCAGTGTCAGTTCACTCCCAAAAGCCCAGTCAGCAGAACACTGATACTCATAGAGTTGTATTTCATTTAAACGACTGGTATATTATCAAACAACAGTGTCAAATTAAGCATTTTTATCCCTTAACGATGCAAGTAAAATGTAAGCGGACTCAACTCACGTGACAAAATGAGGATGATTTCCCATCTTTTCTTCCAGTCTCTCCAGGAAGGTCAGATCTGTGGCATCTCCCGGCCTCAGACACTCCTCGTCCTGCAGGATGTTTTTTATCAACCCTAACCATAGTTTCCCGTGCTAATATTTTTTTTTTTACAGTCATTGTTAGTTTTATGAGTTGCCAGAGAAGCTTTACACACCAGTATTGATATGATCCCTCTGTGTTTCTCCTCAACCAGGTCACAGATGATTTTATTATTGAAGAACTGCACAGGCTCCCACTGGAGAGAAGTTGAAAAACAGATTGCAAATGAACGCACTAGAATTTGTCCCGGGGGTTTTCCGTCCCAGTCGACGGAATTACCTCGATGTCCTCTGCTTCGTACTCTTCCTGCTCGGACTTGAGCGTCAGTTGGATGAAAAGCTGTTGCAGCTTCTCGTTGCAGTAGTTTATACAGAACTGCTCAAAACTGAGGACGAAGAGGAAACACAAACAGCTCAGGCAGAATATTCATAACAGGTAAGTTGAAAATGTCATAAACGACGTGTTCACCTGTTAACGTAGAACACCTCAAACCCATATATATCCAGGAGCCCTATGACGGACTTTCTGGAGGAGTCCTATAATAAAAAAAACCCTGAATTATTAGTTATCAG
This sequence comes from Solea senegalensis, assembly GCF_019176455.1. Classification (NCBI taxonomy): domain Eukaryota; kingdom Metazoa; phylum Chordata; class Actinopteri; order Pleuronectiformes; family Soleidae; genus Solea; species Solea senegalensis. The sequence goes on along the minus strand of NC_058025.1, from coordinate 7,830,382 downwards.
TTAAATGATCATTAGTAAGACATTCTTCTTCTCACCTTGTTCTCCATGGACTCATTGATCCTGTTGACCAGCCAGGTGAATGTCTGTCCATAGATGGCTTTAGCCAGGGCATCTCTGACATAAATGGCGTGATCAGTTGTGAATGGGGTCAGGATCTTCCCGGACAGACAAAGGCATACACAGTATGAAGATTTTAAAAAATGTTATTCCAGTTTTTATTTATTTATTTGAGTGAGGACATTGCAAAGTAAAGCCATGGGTTAATTTACATTTGTTTACCCCAAGACAGGTTGATGAAATAAGATCTCATTTTCAAGCCAATTCCCAGGGAAGTGTGGGTTGAAAGGTCATTACATATGAATAAATAAATGATTTTATTTTTCAGTTTTGTAAAAAAAAGTTTTAAATTGTGTGAAATAAGTATGATAGGTTTTAAGAAATGCTAAACCATGGCGTTTATTCATGATATGTTAGTTTTATACATCATTCCATTTTAAAAACACTTTTACTTTGAAATTCTGTGAAATATCATAATGAATATCTTTATTACGATATCCTGATGGAATATTGTGTTAGTATTTTCAGTTCATATTGCACCATTCGCTTCTTAGGTGAACAGAAACACCATGAATAATGTCATCATAGAGTTTATCATCATAATGTATCATAAATAAAAGTGAAGCAGATGTAGACATGCTGGCACCTGATCTTTTTTGGCCTCAATCTTCCTGTATGTCAGTCCGTCTTGTAGGAGGTGAACATCAACACCTAGTAGCTGCAAAATAAAGAGGTTCTGCTCCGTCTTTTTGTCATAATGCTACAAATCGGCAGAATAATTATGAAATTATTCCCTTACGTTTGAGACCCAGCGCAGTGCTGCGTTGTTGTTCAGGTGGGCGTTGCCTTTGCTGTCAGATTCAAACTGAACGTTCCCCAGATGGAGGACACTTGCAATAATTTCAAACAAGTACTGCACAGAATAAATCAACTTTAACATGATGCTAAAACAATAAATAAAAAATACACGGTGAGAGTGAACAACAGGATCCAACTTACATCGGTGGTCATTTTATCAATGTTGATGATTTGCAGCGCGTTTTTGACTGTTTTCCACTCATTTATGTCATTAATGGAGGACACAATGGCACACTCTCCCTGTCGCAGGGTAAACACAGTAACGTGACGTCACACTGTACTGTTGTCTCCACTCAAACATGTCCACAGAGGTATTCATACCTGGGTTAGGTAGTTATAATGATGGCAGTCTCTCTCTAATCCCAGCCGCTGCAGCAGGTCGTCCTCTCCTCCCTGCACCAGCTGGTAGAAGATGTGGAAGTTCCTCTCCCCGTGATTCTGATGCACCACCCTCGACTTCTCCAGGAGGTAGTTCAGGATATGACCTCCGACGGCTTCTCCCTACAGAGAGACATCATGATCTTAAAGAGGGAAACTCTACAACATGCAAAAAGGGTCAAAACAGGTGAGTCTGGATTTGAATTGGGGGAGTGGCTCAATATTTCTGAGGTCAGGTGGTAGAGAGTGAGGTGATGAGAGAGGACAGAGAGGAGGAGGATCTGAGGAAACAGGAGAGGATGGAGGAGGTCTGACAGATGTGGAGGGGCGAGGTTATGGATGACTTTGAAGGGACTTTGAGGGAAGGGCCTTCACATACTGTATTTGAACAAACCACAAGATCATTTCTAAGAAGAAAAGAAGAAGAAATCTCCCATATTCTTTCTTTCACATTCCCACATTATAGATATTTCTGAAATCTGCTACTTGACCTTTACCTCGCTGTCAAACTGAATGTCCATATACTTCCCAAAGCGACTTGAGTTGTCATTTTTCAGCGTTTTGGCATTCCCGAAAGCCTGCAAAATAAACATATCGACCACATCACACAGAGTAGTTTATTTGGTATGTCATCATTTTTTTGGGTATGCCATTACAGGGAGTCAGACCTCGAGGACTGGGTTGGACATGAGCATTTTGTCCCGCACAGTGTTGAGCAGAGTGGTGCTTGGGCAGCTGACAGCATAATACTGCAGAATCTTCTTGGAGGCCTCGGTCTTTCCTGCTCCGCTCTCACCTGAGATGAGGATGAAGTGATTGTTGAACTCTGCCAACATGGTGTGGTAGGCGTTATCTGCCAAGGCGTAGCTGCGGGGAAGCACAGACATTTCCCATGAGCCTTGGTGAGATGAGTCTATGTGTTTATGTGTGTGTGTGTGTGCACGCACATGCAAACACTGATGATACACTCACATGTGTGGTGGCAGCTCAAAAAAGTTGACACCCATGTAGAGTTCCATTTGTTTGTTATTGTAAATGTCCAGCTCTTTGTAGGGATTGACAGACACTAACAACGTCCCAATGTAGGTCTAAAAGAAAGAAAAATAATGGGCACTCATTTGCACATAGCAAGGTCTAAATCAACAAAATCAAGTTCTTAAACCTGTGGCCCGCAGGCCACAAGCAGCCCGCCACTTAAAGGAATACTTTGTATGACTAGAATAGTGATAGTATTTTTGAATAAATATGCTTCCTTTACCCTGAGTCGAGAAATATTTTCATTCTTTGTTTTAAGAAATGACGTAAATCGTGTCATTTTGCACCATCGGAGGGCATTTCTTGGTCCGAACTGCTAGTTCCGCATGTTTTAGACCCACCCATTGGGGGCAGGACTTCAGTCTCAGAATGTAAACATGGTATCGACACTAACGACAAAGAACAAGAACGGCATAATGTAGTTTTCAAACCAACATGGCAGCATGCAGATAGAGTGAAACCTGACTGTCGGTGAGGATGAGGAGCTAAGGCTCTATCCTAGCCTTGTAGCGCAGTGCATTCTGGGAGCCAAAAATAAATTTTCTGCCTTTCTCGGTGTAGAAGGCACTTTTTTTCACATTTCTACAACATAGATGTTTTAATAAACAGTTATTGTTCCAGCGGTGAAATATAGCATGACCTGCCCTAAGACAACAATCCAATCAGAGGCGGTGTGTTCTTGTGTGGGCGTGGCTTACCACACAGACACAGAGCGCTTACAGTAAGAGGCAGAGACGAGAAGCTTAAGTGAAACTTAACTCACAGCAAGTGAAAAAGGAAACGGAGGCATTCATTCGCGACCAGGTCAAATATCATATATTTTTAATCGCGCTGCCGCCGCTGCAACTGTTCAACTTTCAGACAGAGAAAATAAATGTGCGTCTTAATTCTACAACTCGGATAAAGGTGAGATTTCTAAATTTAAAACTACAACGACACAAGCATCCTGTAGCACTATGACAGAATATAACACTAAATACGTTTGTTAACATAATGGCATAAACACTGAACAGTATTTGTATAACAATACATTAGTTTTTTTAATCATATTATAAAATGTATTACATTCAACATACAAATTGTCCTGTTCATGTGATTATTTATCTAAGTTTTGATTCTATGTATATTTCTATCCGTTTTTCTTTTTCTTTTCTTATTCTTATTAGTTTTTTTTATTGTGAACATATGTGCATATCTTTCTATATCAAAACAAACACCTCTATTTTGAAATTCTGTGAAATACCAAACTAATTAATATCATTGGTGCAATATCATGATGGAATATTGTGATATAATTTAAAGGTCGCCCCTACGGGACAGTTTACAGATTTTTTTCACTTGCCCCCTGCAGACCAGACTAGATGCTCATTAGCCCCCCTGGGTTATTTGAGTTTGACACCCCTGGATTAAATGGTCTTTTCCCAAACTCACATATATGAGATCTTTACTGAAGCGTTTGTGGAGGTTGCTAAGGAAGGCCTCATCCGTGGTTTCATCCAGAAGCACAAAATCTTGGATTCCCACCCGGTCCCTGGCAGTTAGGGCTCCTTCCATATCCAGCTGACCCTGTGCGACAAATTGGATCAACCGTAAATGAGTTAAATGCACAACATCAAAGAAAAGGGAAAAACTCTAGAACCAAATTTCCTGCACATGCTTTTATATTGTGCTTTGATCAGTTGGAGTGAGACAGAATTTTTTTTGCGGAAGTCCACTGTGCCAAAGTAACAAGTGTTACACATGTTTACATGCATAACAATGATATCCACATCTTGATGTGTATTTTGGCAAATGCAGCAGGATGAATAAATGTCCGAATAATGGTCTCCACGGGGGAGGACAGCTCTGAAAAAAGCACCAGAAAAAGCACAAACATGGTCCCTGTTAGTTTTCTATTGAAATAAGAGGTCTAGAGGTCCAATGTGTCTTTGAAGCAAAGCTTTGTGATTGTGCAGACAAACAGACAGAGGCTAATGATCACTACACAGCACACGGAGCCCTTGGCTCGCAGCCCACAGTTTCCTAGGGCTGATGCACACATAGCACACTGTGCAAATGGACTCTGGGAGCCCAAAACAGCAGCACATTTAAAAAGCATAGTGGGAAAAATTCCACCAATCTGTTTTGCATTCTCAGCACCAACATTCAGACCAAAGGTTTTCAGCAGCTTTTGTTGGTTTTGTATTTTTCTCTCTCTCTTTCTCTCTCTCTCCTTTGGAAGCACAAGTCCTTTGATTCTCAACTCTCTCTGTAAAAACATTAAAAAAAGATAATCCATTGGATCTAATTGACACAAAGCCCTCCGTTCCCCCCGCCTCCCCTGTTTCTACCCTCCGCCTATGGCCCTCATTTCTTCTGAGAAAGGCCAAGTGTTTTTGTCCTGTGAATACCACGGAGCAGAGACAAAAAAGATGTCTTTAAAATGCAGTCTACAATCCATTACACATATTCCCCCTGCATATCCATTCAGTAATTATTCATTAGAAAACATTTAATGTCACAGTGAATTTCACACTAGGCAGTCGAAACACAATGGAAGAGATTTGGCCTATTTTGGGGTGAGGAGTTGGGGAGGGGTTGGCTGTACAGAGGAAAGGGTGAAGGCGAAAGGGGGGGGTGGGGTGCAGCATTTGTCTGATCTGAGAACCTCTGAAACGGGGCCATCTTGAGACAACAAGACAGACTAAATAGTGCAGTAACGGTCCGTGCCCCGCTGCTTGCTGTGACACTCATTTAGTGTGCCTTGATGGTGAACAATAGAGGCTTGTTCTTAGCAATCCTGTGCTGTAATTTGGACTTCATTACTTTGCTCACACGGGGCCCCATGGAAGGAGAGAGGAGGCTAGTCACAGGTTTTTTTTTCCTTTCCACCTGTCAGCCTCACATCCCCAGTCCTCACCCCTCGCCGCAACAATACGCCCTCACCCGTGTCCCCACCGACAACCCGTACCCGACCCCCTTCCCATAGCTCCCCCTGCACCCACCCACCCACTTTAAGCCAATGAGACAGGTGAACAATATCATTGAAGGAACCCCTTTTTTGGACGTCAGAATCAATCTGGCAAACGCAATGGTAGTGTTGCTGGTGTGGGGTATCTGTGACGCCCCCCCCGTCTTCATGGGAACAAATTCTCAGCGCGGCACAAGCAGACAATATGCTGGGACAGCGTGACTTAGGGATCTGCCATACAGTATTACAATTAATATCATGAACAGATAAGCCCCTGTCAGGAGTGGGGATAATGAATTCAATGGCGATAACCACACCAGAGTTTTAGGTTTTCATTCAGTGCGCTGACAAAAAATCTCAAGGTTCCTTCGTCTCCTTTCAGGGATTCTTTGGTGTCCCGCAGGTATTTCTTTGCGAGAAATCCGTCTGCGGCATGCAGAGGTGTTTCTAATGGCACTGGGCGAGAAAAGGCTGAACACTGAACAAAAGACAAAAAAAGTTTTCCTCATGCACGTGTTATTATTATTATTATTATCTATAACACAAGCGAAATTGGACGGGATTGAACTGTACACCTGTGGTTATAATTAAACCATCAACAGCCCAATCTGATGCACAGCGGAAAGAATGATTATGTAATGAATCCACTGAGCCATTGTCCGATCAGGTGGATTGCCTTGCTACCTCAGAGCACATCCAATTGTATTTTAATTAAGAGATGGTCCCTCATCTTGGTCTAGAGTGTCAGTGTTGCCTGAGACGGAGTGACCTCATCTGTGTGAGAAGTAGGTGGTGCTACATGAGTCGTGGGGGGAGGAGCACGAGCAAAGCAATTAAGAAACAGTTATGTCCCTCTTAAAGGGGATTTCCTTCAATTAACTAGGGTCTATTTGACCCTTACTGTGTCAAAACAAGTCAAAGTTACTTCATTTTGCTTTTCCCCGCTTCCTAAAAACATCACGATGTTTGCTTTTGTTTCTGCTTATCTTCCTTCTAGCATCTGTTTCGTTGAAACCACAGCCTGCAGACAGTTACTAAAAATACAGCGTAACAGTTAGCCTGGCACAGTCTGGAAGTTACAAAATCTCTCCAAGAGTATTTCTGAACTTCACCGTAACGATTTCATTTTCATATAACACAGAATAAAACCAGGGTCGGGCAAACAGCACAAGGGTCCAGGATGTCACTGCTCCAAGTCTATGGCTGATATTGAATCAGCTAGGCAGACTGTCATGGTCAAAATGACCCACTGAAGTTCAAACCAAGCATCAGAATGAGGAAGAAAGGTGATTTAAACTCTGAGTATTTCAGAAACTGCTGCTCTAATGGGATTTATACAGATACACATACAACCATCTCTAGTGTTTATAGAGAATAGTCCAAAAAAGAGAAAATATCCAGGAGCAGCAGCTCTCTGGACCAAAATGTAAAAAAAAAAGAGAATGGAAAGACTTTAACATGAACTAAAGTACACATGTTATAACCAGAATATGCAGAAGACCATCTCTGAACTCTTATTGGTCAGATTTTATACAGACCAAGCAAACATGAATCATTTTACTGAGTGAGCTACATGTGCAGGTGAGATCAAACTAAACTTTCAACATCATCAAATCTGAAACTCTTTGACGGCACCTGCAGTATGAGATGTAAACACACGTGAAAAAGTTGTACGAAAGAACTCGAACCTGCATGTTTGAAGCTGTATTTGTTTGTTTCTCTCAGTGAGGAGCCACACCGGAAAACAAACTTCCTCCCCTCCGGAGAAGTTAGTCAAGAGCAGCGTGTCCTCCTGTGTCCGCTTGCATGGAGACAATGAGTGAACCTGTAAACATTGGATGAATGACAGTAGTCCAGATTGATTAAAAACACGAATGGACTTAAAGAGCACACGTCGTGTCCTCTCTATCCTTCATCCAGAATGCAGCATGGCAGTACAATGGTAATAATGTGTTCACATATGCTTCTCTACATCGTCCTGACCCAGTCTTAGGCCACTGTGTGCTGGGTGCTTAATCATTCATGTCGTGGGAGGTGGAGAGGCAGAGATCTTATTCAGTGCTTACTTGGGTATCTACTGCTCTACTGAGTGTAACATAACGATGCAGAAACAAGATCCAAACCGCACCAATGCAACCATCACCCTCTCCTTCTTCTCCGTCTCTCCTTCACTCTACCTCTGGCCTATCACTACGCTCCCATGTCTCTTTCTGTGTTCCTGCGGTCGAGGTCTGTCTACTGATCTTTGATTGGATGGATACATTACCAGCTAATCACCAGCTGCTTTATTACTCAGTACAACAAAGCTAGTCGGGGGAATACCATTGTTTAGAGCTGCCAACGCGAGGTGCTTTTGTAAAATGCTACTGGGCTCATGCCCAAATGCAATTACCTAATTTTGTGCTTGGGTGAGAACAATTACGAGATGACAGCGCCTCTAATTGAAGTTCCTATGGTAGCATTCAAATGTAAGGCATGCGAGTATTTTCTTTGGCAGGCGTTTTATGCCAATATGAGAGAGTGTGAACATGGTGGGAAGTAAAGGGGGGGGGACGGGGAATGATGTGCCAAAGAGATACTTTGGTATGGCCTGAACTGGGAGTATTGGGATGTGTGGCCTCCAGAAGGCCTCATAATTCTGTGTGGCCCTCAACTTCAACATAGCTGAACTCAGCTATTTGAAAGGTGTACAGTGGAATTCATGGAAACATAAATACAGCATCAACCATTCCTCCACGAGCTTGTTACAGGAAATAGTTAAACATCGTAAAACAAACATAAACCTATCATATCGGACAATAATAAGGCACAGTCACACAGCAAAACTAAATGTGTAAATGAATGAATGAATTACACAGGATAAAACATTATAAATTATACAGTAAGAAACCATGAAACTTGCATTATAAAAGAGAAATTCATGTTGCTTATTCCTAACATGAGGACAGGGATTACCACAATCAAATAAGAGGCCAAACGTTCAGGAAGTGTAACACCTCGTGAATATTCTGTTTGCCTCTGTGTATAAAAATGACTCTGCCTTAAATTGGCCACACCCTGCTGTGAGATCCTGGGTGGAAGTAATAACGTGTTTACCGGTGTAACCTGGTAACCCAGAAAACACAGGTGTCCATTTTCTCTGTTACCGTGACCTAAATATGCGGCGAGCTCGGGTGTCGTCGGCGTTTATCGATTGATTAATGCCCGGGAAGGTGTCAGTTAATCGGCCATAATGGCGAGCGCTTGAGTGTTCAGCATATTTGAATTATTCACTCTCCACTCCAGAAAAGTTGTCAAGGTTACCTCTGCTGTCGTCCCACCTCTGCCCGGCCTCGCAATGCTTGTCCAATCTTAACAAGCTTTGTGCTACCCACTGGGCTCTGATTCAGCACGAGACCCGGCAAATCCAATTACACAGGAGTCAGAGAGGTTGATTTTCCCATTATAGATTCCATGCTGAGAATGAGAGCTGATGATAACACTCACATCACACCACCGATGCCCCAACTCCCTCTCTACACTCTCCTCCTTATTTTGTCTCCATTTCACTGTGTCCCTCCCTTTATTTCAGCATCTCTTCCTATCTAATTCCTCCTCTCCAAAAAAAGGGACCCTCTTTCTTCCCCCGTCCCTTTCTTTGGATCTCTCCTTCTTTCATAGTCCATTATTCTAATTTTTTAGAGCGGCGTAACGAAAGCTGGGCCCTGTCATCATTTCAGGCCTAAATGCTGGTTCAGTGGGGTTACTTCATACTCCATATTGCACTTTTTTTTTGTCTTGAAAACACACATGTAGAACATCACTAATTCATCACTAATTGTGCATCACTTACTCAGTCCTATTTGCACTACAGCTTTAAACATCTACTTGCTTTACACTTGATTTCTTAACACAGTTAATCACCAAGAAGAAAGATACGTGTCAGTCTGAATAACCTGTAAAAGGTCACTGCAAAAACTAAAAGCAAAATAATTTGAACAACTTGACTTAAGGATGTGTGTGTGCCATCCTTAGGAGAAACCATGAGCCTGCTGTGCCACATAAAAAACTAATGGGAGCTCCTTTGGAAACGAGGTTCTTTTGCACTCAATCGGCTGTGAAAGGAAAAGGACTTTTGGTCAGTCTTTAGCCTTTAGGGCACTCAAAAGGACTGACCTCGCCTCAGACCAGAGACTTTGGTGTTGACACAGGTCACCAAGAGGTCAGTACCATTGACCCCTCTAAACCCCAAAGACAGGGTCCCCTGTGATCCTTGCGGACAATAGGATTGGGGAGTCCAGCGTTCTGTCCGGAGAAGTCATCTGCCGTGATGCAGAGAGAGAAGAGACTGTGTGATGTGACTTGACATAGACTGACCAGTACTTAAAACGTGCAGCGCAACCATTCACCTGATTCTGACACAAACAGAGGGGTGAAAACTGTGGTTTTGAAGGCGAGGCATTCACACCACTAAACATGAAGTGGTCTTTTTTTTGGTCATTTGAGTGAAATGACCTCTGACCACTGGAGTTTGTTGCATGTTAGCTTTAAAGGTTCACACAATTCATACCTGAATCCTGCTTTTACAATAAAGATTTAAAGAGACAGTGCAGAAACCAAAATGATTTTGTCGTGCACGCTCAGCAAATGTTACCCTAATTGTTCATCCCCACAGTCAGAACTAAATTTGGAAAGAAAACTCTAGCTCTTTCATTTTCTTGGAAACATTTACAAAGGGAGCATAAACTTTCACAGTGGATCACTTTAGGGTAATTTAAATCAGTTTTAATGTGTATTGACTGGATATTGTGTTTTCTTCTGTCTTTTACAGAGTGCACTTATTGGCCCGGTCTCAGAGGAGTATAATTCTGTTAAATTTAGGTTCAAATGATGCACAAGGTCAGCCACACGTTGTCGCCTTCTCACTTTACTAGTACAATATTACTGTTGTGCTTCCACCTTGCCTTCCACAGGCTTGACGTAAAATGAATCACTTCCTGCGTGCAACTTGGAAATGTCAGCAGCAACAGCCGCGAGATTCAAAACCACGCCATGCCGAGAAATACGGAGTGACACGAGGAGCTGATGTGTTTGATCAGTATTGCGTGAACTCATTTGGCCATGGCTTGAATGTAATGGACATTCATTCATATCTTCTTAGACAACTTGGTATTCTTCAGTATTCACTTAGTAGCACTTCAACACACAAACCAAAACACTAAATCAAAACATGAGCACAGTTTTGGAATGTTTGACATGTGTCCTCAATCTCTGACGACACTTCACAGTCATTTTATGTCTTAATATAATACATTTCTTAACTTACATCACCTTCAAGATAGTGGCAATGACTTCATGGGCAGCTCCGAGAGCTTGACCAGGCTGTGCGATACATTCAGGACACAAATGACAACTCTGTGTGGCTCAGGAACCGAGTGACTATTCTCCCCTTCTACGCCTGTTCAGGAGTAATGGGGGAAACAATGGGATCACGGCCTGAGGATTGGCCTGCGTTTGCTGCCAGTGTTTTTTTGTCTTGCACCAAAGTGTTTACTCAAAATACATCAGGTTCTCTGAGAATGAGGTCAGCTCACCCCTCTAATCTCCTCTGCCGGGCTGAGACACAGTGTCCCCCGTCCCCCCCCAGAACACCATGTCACCCAAAGTGACCCTCCGGCCATAACAGAGGAAGCTGCTGTCAGCCATGCTTAGGCAAGGAGCGGTATCACGGTCCTGCCAGAGACATCGTTTTCTCACAGAAGCTGCGACCTGAAGGGAGCCGAGTGAGAAGCCTGGTCAGGCTGGACTGTCAGGCAGAGAAGTTGAGGGAAATCTCAACACACAGCAATTTAACGATAACACAGCTTCTACCACTTGGCCATAAGGACTAAGACTACGTGTATGCAGACATACGCACTGGCAGTTATTAATCTATCAGGCTCTCCTTGGCTTAGTGCCTCCATATCTGCACACTCTTCTTCAAAGAAGTCCAAACATGCACAAGTGAACTGCAACTTCACTTCCTGTTTTTAAAGCCCGTCTTAACATGCACTTTGTGTGCTGTTGGTGTTGTACAGAACGTTTTGTTTTTAACTTTATATATGTATGTATATGTAATGTATATATATATATTAATTTTTACCTGTGTTTTATGTCATTTTATTGTTATTGTACATATAAATGAAGTGGATTGGATTGGATTGGTGATTTTTGCTGAATTGCTGAATGAGCTAAATTGTATTATGAAGTGAAACACTTAGTTTAATCATCTATAACCTTTGGTTTGTTTTAGAATTCCTTAGATTTCTTCTAGTCTTGTAATATTCTGTAATTGTGTCTACTCCTGCTACAGGCACAGAATAATCTGTGAGTAAAAAGACTGCCACCGTAAACCATTGAAATGCAATGGTCTCATTACCAAATGATGTGTATAATCATTATTTATATATGTATATATATATATATATATATATATATAAAATCATTACTCTTCACCTGCAGTAGGTCATATTATCATCTCCCTTCCCCTCAGTCTTCTCTGACGGTAACACAGCGGGCTTTAGGACCTGCAGTATCTGCTCTGTGAGGGTGCTCTTGTTTTTGTCCGTTACATTCATGCATGTAATCATTGATTGTGCCTATTGTGACAGGCTGATTTACCATCTGTAAGGTCCCATGGGCCTGATACTGCTGTCACTGCAGTCTCCCCACAGACTGTCAGGAATTCCTCTTTAATTTCCGGTGTTAAGTTTAGTTTCAAACCGGTTTCACATTCGATCCAGCTGGTGTTAAAAAAACCAGGCTCTTCTCTTTCCTTTCCTTTTTTATTTTTTTCAAACATACATTTCACTCTGTTTAACTCATTGTGTCTCATGAGAGTGTGAGACACGTGTCTACTTTGATCAGATGATGCCCAAATCTAACATTTCCCTTGTAGAGGAAGCTCTCTTGAATGAATTGGCTGTCATTTTGTTTAATTTTTGGTGTAGCATGTGTTGTTTTTGGCACTTTTGTAGCTCCTTAATGTTTATTTTTAATGTCTGACGCAACACACAGCCTGTGAAACCTTATGTTTGGATCTGAAGGAAGAGGGTTTTCTCTCTTTTTTTTTGGAACAGGAGGCACTGGCGCTGAACTTGATCATTGTTAAAAACTCTGCAAAGATGATGTTTTAAAAAGAAGCAATCCCTAATACTAGAGGCTGCTTTTCCAAATTCAAGGCTGAATCAATTTTCTTGGACATCTAGGCATGGGAAAGGCAAAGTCAGTCAAACAAAATGACTCAAAAATAAATGTCCACCCCATAATCTGATAATGATAATCTGATTAAATCACTATCATTAAAGGTTGCATACAGTGAACTACAATGGAAGTGACATTTTATACCAATGATGACATTAATTCCTTATTTTCTGGACAGTGTGCTGCAACTCGAGACAGGAAGACATTCTCTCTGAAGTGGAGACCATGTGTGTGTGTGTGTGTGCATGCAGTAGACTGTGAGGATAGAATTTGGTTCAAACCTGTCTTTGTGAGGGCAAATTGACCTTGTGAGGACATTTTGGCTGGTCCTTTCATTTTTAAAGGGCTTTTTCAGGGTCAAGTCTCAGTTTTACAGTTAGGGTTAGAATTAGAGCTGCAACTAACAATTAGTTTTGTATGTGTTTGGTCTGTGAAATGTTTTTTTTTTAAATGGTGATTGGTGTTTCTCAAACATGTTGTCAAATGTCTTGTTTTGCCTACAGATTTTTTGGTTGTATGGAGCAAAGAAACCCAGAAAATAAGAAAATATTTACATGTAAGAGTATTAATTATTATTAAACAACAAAAAACGCTCAAGTGCAGCCCTATTTAATGTCAGGGATGTCAGGGTTAAGTTAAGGGTTAGGGATTTTGGGTAAGGGACTAGTGAATGCATTATGTGTAATAAATGTCCTCACTAAGAAAGCTGTACAAGAATGTTTGTGTGTGTGTGTGTGTGTGTGTACAGAGCAGTGTTTGAGCCTTTATTGCCGCCTCCTGCTGCAGCTCACCCGGCGTTCTGCCCTCCTCCCTACGCGCCTCCCCAGCTCTTTTTCCCACCGCTGAGAGGAGCGGGACGCGGCCACGGCGGCGGGAAGCAAATTATCTACAAGCACTTCCCTAAAAAGAAAAAAAAAAAGTTCACACTCATACACAGATGCCACCACAAGTAGCGACTCACATCGTCTTAGACATGGACGAAGGAACTCAGTGGGAATAACGTGACACGAGGGGAAAGTGGAGCAAAACATGGATATTTAATGATTCTTCTTTTTTTATGTGTTTTGTTTTTATTCTATCGATTTCTTAACCCCTGATCCGATTAAACCTTTTAATTGTATAGTAAAAAAAAAAGAGTCTTAAAAGGACTTGCTCGTGTTTGCGTTTTACGCACAGGTGCGCGCCGTAAAACAGACTTGGACCTTGTTTTCAGTACAGCAGATTTACAAGAACCTTTCAAAAGTCACCCGGTAAGAGGACTACAATGTCTGGATGGAGTATGGACTGACTTTTAGCGCATGAAACGCGCGCGTGGCTCAGGTGCGCCACCTCAAACACAGAGAGGCGTCACCACAAAGTGAGGAACAGAGACATAATATACCAACTTCTTTTTTGCACTTGCTGCTGCTGCTGCTGCGGGGGAGTGTGGACTTGGTGCGGGGACTGCTGCGGTCACAGCAGCTGTCAGACCCATGTGATTCTCCTGCCCCTCGGGCCACTGGCAGCTCCGCTCAGGTCTCCACTGCGCATGTCAGAGCGCTGGACAGCTCCAGAGAGGGAAATTTAAAAACGGTTTTGGGAGAATCAAGTGCAACACAGAGAAATACAGTTACAGGGGCTCACGACCGGCTCACACTATCTTCACCCTCATCCAAAAAAACAGGTGACTTTTGCACGATTTCTCGCTTTCTGTATCACAGTCTTTGTCAGAGTCTTGTAGTTTTTTAATGAGCTTTTCTGACATTTGAATGGTTTCTAGACTTTTAATATACTTTCCCTCTGATGTGGTTAACTGATCTTGGCTGAGCAAATGTGACTAAACTGGTTTTGTAAACATGTAAACTGAGTGCTTTTTGAACACAGGCTTATTTTGCTATTTCAGTGGCTTTTGTTGAAGTGTTAGACTTTAACTAAACTAATATTGCAAATAACAGTTTATGTTGCTACTGCTATCAATTCACTCTTTAATGTATTTATAATTGCATATTTTTTTATTCAACCTTTAATTTTCTTAGATATAGAACACTTTGCTTCACATTCCTTATTTCTAAAAGTACTGAGGAAATGATCTAAAATGTGTCATTTGTTTTTATCACATTGCACAGGCACCACATATCCCAGGAAATGATAGAAGGTGGAATAACATCCATGATGTCGGGTATAATTGAGAATGCTGGGCATCATCCGTCTCCTCAGGACTACAGGTAAGGTTTCTGACTGAAAACACGCTCCATAATAGCAGGAAACTATGGTTACAGAGTTGTTTAGGGACAAACACACACACAGTCATTCTTTTGCCGCATGTTAACAAAAGAGCTCAGGATCAAACTCTGAGACAGCTCCATAGATAAAAGTGATGAAATCCGTGAAGGTGTTTTCATGGAGAGTCATGGAACAAATTGTCTGACCCCACTATGTTTCATCTGAAGGTAGATGGACAGCTCTTTTTGTGCACGGAGGGGGTTGCATGAAAAAGGCTAAAAAGAAAACTGAAGAATAAATAATTTTCAGTCTGAATGGATCTGTCAGAAACCATCAGCTCTGTGTACACTCCTGCTGTCGGCACACGGACAGCGTGAGCCTCTTGGCCTGCCGACTCAGGGGGAGACGGGGCGCCCCGGGTCACCACTGTGCACAAGTGGCTCCCAATTAGAAAGGAGGGGTGAAGGGAAGGGGGAGGTGCAATATTTAGTGTTGTTGAACCTCTGGGAACGAAACATGGAGACACCAGTTCAACATGTTTTGCATCAGTGAGCAATTTCTATACTGCTGGTAGAAGGAGAGGATGGGGAGAGGAGGAGGGAGAGCCTCCACTGTGCCGTCTAATCTGCAGTTTCTATCAATATCTATAATTTATCACAAATGAGTGCAGCTTTGGGTCAATCAGAGACGCTGCAAAACTATAAAATACCAACTTTAAGCGTATACACATATTATGTTTCTTCTACAAATAAAAAAAAACAAAAAACACACATCTGTGGTGCTTTCTCTGAACATGTTTTTATATCATTTAAGTAAAACTGCACAGGGGGAAAAAAAAAGAATGGAAAAAAAAAACAGCAGCAGCATGAGTCAGAGACACAGAGACACGCCGCCGTCTGTGATAATGTGACACCTCACAGGGCGTTACATTACGTTTACATTGCTCCGCCGACAAAAGATGATTCATCAAAGTCTTTCACTGGCGCATGCAAGGTGTTAAAGGACGTGTGCTGCCGATTCCTGCTCACGGTGATGTCACGTATTCAGACGGCAGACACAGAGCCCTGACCTCAAACTACATGTGCACCCCCTCTGCCCTGAGGCCTTGTTGATTTCCCCCATTTAGGCAGGATGAGGGGTGGGGGGTGTAGTTGAGGGTGATGGAGGGGAGGATAGAGGCTGGAAAGGGACAGGAAAGCAGATGGCACCCTATTTGTCCCCTTATGTGAGGGCTGTCATTCCAACAGATTAATGCGAGGGCTGGGCAAAGAAAAGAAACGACAGAGACAATCAAGGAAGGGTCTGGGGAAGACAATAGAGCCACGTGCCACTGGGCAGATTTGTCGTTTGGGACACAATAGGTGATCATTTTTCAATGGACAGGGCCAACTGTTGCAGGCAACATGTGCTGCCGTCCCATGTTTCAAACGATCACATGCGTTGTTTACTTATGATTCAGCCAATGGTTGCGCGGAGACCGTGGTCACCTGACACATGGTTGATTTTTTTATTAGGAGATTACGTGTGTGTGTGTGTGTGTGTGTTTGTAAAGGGGTGGGATGTACTCGTACACTGTCCACACAAAGTACTCCCACAAAGTAACTGAATAATATGTGTTGTCATAGCGACCCCAATTACTAAACCCTTGTCCAATGAATGTGTGTGTGTTGAAGAGACTGGAGAGGATTCAAGAGGGGAACCTCCCTTTTCTTTCTTTCTCTCGGCCCATAAAAGCTGTAATGACAGGAAGCTGATTGGTGCTGGTCGTGCGCTGGTTAAACAGAAAATCCACGCAGTCGCTCAACATTTGGTTAAATGAAGGATTGCATATTATAATTTAAGAAAAAAAACTATTTCATGTACAGTTAATTATCTATTTGTTTTCACACTTTCTGTATGATTTTTTAATTTAGCCTCCGGCAGGTTGATGATTTTGGTTTCCATTGATGGATTTTAAATGTTTTTTTTATGTCAAAGAATAATACAATTTATACCAGTAAATATTTTCAGCTGAAGTATTAAATGAATCAAGTTTAATATGTTTTATATGTGTAATTTAGACGTCCCTTTAATGTTTTTAAGCAGTTTTGAGCGGCAGAGTATTAAAAAAGCCAAATACAAACAAAAACACTTATTAACTTAACAGATGATTTAGCCTCATCTTTGATTGTAAACTGTCACTTGTGTCGCAGATAATCTTCTTATGGTAAATCTTGGACACAGCAGCTTATACACAGCATCACTGGGCACAGCTTTAATCTCTGCCCCCCCGGTCACACTCGTTGCAGTGGTTCTGACTTTGAAGGACTTCATGTCCTGTCAAGTGTTTACATTTAAAAATCCACTCATGCTCTCCAACTAACCAACCAACAACCATCTCTCTCTCTCTCTCCCCTCCCCCCCTCCTCTCGTGAAGGCTTCTGACCACGGACCCCTCCCAGCTGAGGGAGGAGGACCTCCCTGGGGACCTGCAGTCTCTGTCATGGCTCACCTCTGTAGATGTGCCCCGAATACAGCAGATGGCTGATAGTCGAGGCCACAGCAACGGGCCCTCCCAGGGCAGCTTGTTGGAGCAACAGACAGGTGAGGCGACGGGGAGGGGGACAGTGCAATATTCAAAAAACCACCATCATCTCTCTGATTGGACAAAGCATGAGTCCAGGGTTCTTCTGGATCATTATGGCTCCTGCAGACACAAACACAGCTGTTTGTTTTTGTCGGCATCCACAAAATATAAACGCATGATTTATCCTTGTATGAGAACAAATTCATTAGTTTAATAAAAATTATTCTGAACGATGAAGGTCGATTAATATATGATATGCTAGAAATCTAACTTTAGAAAGTGATCCCCACGCTTGCTTGACAGGTGCTGTTAACATTAATACTGTTCTGACCATCATCATAAACACTCCCCACAGTAGTTATCATATCACAGTTCAGTAATAGTATGGTAAAAATCATGATGCGAGTAACTTTCAGCTGTAAAATGTGGTAATTATAAAGACTATAAAATATAAGATATAAGATTATAAAAATATAAAGACTGAATTTGGTCAAACAAGACCTTATATAAGGGTGGTAACATTCTGAAATCGAATAACTTCCTTTTTTGGTGTACAAATATTCCTTGTGTGGCTCATTGACCTATTTTGTTGGAACTGTCTTTACACCTGTCTGTGTGCGTTTTCCTTTTGCTCCCCGTCTGGTACCAAGCTGTGATTCCTATCTAACCCTAACCCTTGACCTACTATAACCACCATTATCTCACCTCTGCTGTGGCCGAATGTCAGATGACCTGCTGCTGTGCAAGTTTGCCCACATTATATCAAACTAAGAGGAAGTCTGCCCTGTTTGTCCCCACAGCTCAGCTGAGCAGCTTGACCATGACAGTAGGACAGGGCTCGATGCTCCAGCTCCAGAGCAACATGCAGCACAGCCCGATAGGAATCAGCATCATCAACACCCACAGTGGAAGTGTAAGTTTCTGCAGCACCGGGAGAAGGAAATCTCGTTGTAATGGCACTTTAATTTAGTTTAATTTAACCGGCCCCTTACATTTGTTTCACAGATGTCTCCGTTCTCCATGAACGGGATGCCTTCTCCAGGATACCAATGTCCTACCTCAGTGTACCAGCCTACACCACAGCAGGTGTACTCTCTAACCCAAACTGGACAACAGGTGACCAGCTTATAAAAGAGATTATTTTAATCAGCGGACACATGTGACAAATGAGGTTCTGAACATCCTCTCCTCTCTTTCCTAGTGTTCAACAACTGGGCTTTATAGCAATGTCTCTTTCAGCGACCAAAGTCTTTTCACACAACCTCGACTGGCTCCACAAGAGCAGGAGCTGCAGCCCAAGTCTTTCCCCAAGCCGATCTACTCATACAGGTCAGCACACACACACACACACACATATGGTTTTCTGACTTTGTTTCTTACCTTAATTCACATTACGTTTTCACTTCATTTCCTTGTGTTCTCTCCTCAGCTGTTTGATTGCCATGGCTCTGAAAAACAGCAAAACTGGCAGCCTCCCCGTCAGTGAGATTTATAGCTTTATGAAGGAACATTTTCCTTATTTTAAGGTATGGTAATCTCCTAATTATTACGTGCAAGCTCGTAAAGAGAAGTAAAGAATAGGACTGATGATACAGTACCTCTCTCTCCCTGCAGACAGCACCTGATGGATGGAAGAACTCCGTGAGACACAACCTGTCCTTAAACAAGTGCTTTGAGAAGGTGGAGAACAAGACGAGCAGTTCCTCCCGTAAGGGCTGTCTGTGGGCGCTGAACCCTGCCAAAATTGACAAGATGGAGGAAGAGATGCAGAAGTGGAAACGCAAGGACCTGCCAGCCATTCGCCGCAGCATGGCTAACCCTGGTTAGACATGAATGTTCTTTGTATAATTTGGGGAATGATAAAAGATAGAAGACGCTTCATTCTGGCTGTAGAATCATTTCATCCTCCACAAAGTAAAGGCCCTTACCTAAAGGGCGTTTAAAAGGCTTATACTACAATAACCACAAAGTTTTATATTGAAAATATTGTACACTAATGGGTAAACCCTCCTCAATGTTACACTCTTAGTCTATCCAGCGAGCATCAGCCACGAACACAGAGATAACACTGTAGTGGGTAACGTCTAGATATTAATAATTATACATTACATTCAAGCCACTGTCAACTGATTTCACACAATGCTGTTGGAGCCTAACGAGCTCCACGTGCCTCTCTGTATTTCTCAGTGTAGTGGTGTTGAGATCTGCTGTTGCCCGGCGACAGTCCCCGCATAGCTCACAGAAAGTTAATGAAGCAGCAACATTGTATAAGTAAAGTGAGACGACTGAAGACACAAAGAAGAGGATTTTACTGCTAAAAAGGCACACAGTTGTTCAGCAGTTTGACAGGATAAATGTTTCTTTACTCCCGTCCACGTCTGTGCTGTTCACGCACAAATGCTCCTCGAGTCATGTCGGGTAGTGTTGCTTGACAGTGCCTATTTCAGGTGGAGGACACAGCATACAAATAATGTTACATCATTTCTGATCATAAAGAAACAGAACAACATCATCATCAACAACAACAACAAAAAAATCGCCTTTTCTCATATCTAATATAGCTCTGCTGGTGACACGATAACCTATTAATTCCTTCTTTACTTTATCTCACGTCTTTACCAAAATGAATCCCCTAAGAATAACTGGTTAGGATGTAATTTAACTTAATTTGTATAGCTTTTCTATGCAAACGGACAATAAAGTGTCATCTAATGTTATCTTAATTCAATATGTTCTTGTTTCCTGTAGATGAGCTGGACAAACTGATCACCGACCGCCCAGAGAACTGCAGACGCAAGGTTTTAGAACCCGGCATGACCCGGCTGCCCAGCTGTCAGACGGGCCTCCCCCTGCCCATCCCCACGCAGATGCAGCCTCAGCCTATAGTCACGCTGTCCCTCCCGTGTTTACCCATGCACCAGCACCACCAGTTCCAGGCCCAGCTTCAGGCACAGGCTCGACTGGCCCCCATGTCCCCTGCCCCGGCACAGACGCCCCCGCTCCACGCAGTCCCCGACCTTTGCCACAGTCCACTCACTCAGCAGCCCAGCAAAGCCCCTGATGACTTCTACAGCCTGCACAGTGAGACGCACACAGAGGTGGACGCACTGGACCCCAGCATCATGGACTTTGCCTTCCAAGGTAAATAAATCACTTAGGCTAAAGACACAGTTTGACGGGTTTGGTGTGGAAGAACCTGACTGTTCCATCGAGCACCTTTGGGATGAAGTGGAACAGAGATTGTGAGCCAGCTCTTCTCGTCCAACATCAGTGCCTGACCTCATAAATGCTCTACAGAGTGAATGGACACAAATTCACATTGAAACACTTCAAAATCAGGAGTTAAGACTTCCAAGAAGTGTGGAAGCTGTTGTAGCTGCAAAAGGGGAACAAACTCCATATTAAAGTCCTGTATATGTATTTGAATACATCATTACAGGTTCTGTTGGTGTTATGGTCAGACGTCTTTTGTCCATATAGCATATTTAAGACTCTATTTGTATCTTACATATAGCCTCTTTAAATACATTTAAATCTTTTCACTGTGTGTTCTTGTTTATGCATGTTTATTAGCTTGGAGTGTTCTATAAATGAAATAACTATTGTATTATAACTCTTAGGTGAAAAAAAAAAAAACTGCAACTAATCTGTTGATCCACACCGAATCTCCTGTAACGACTGTGTTAGATAATGGAGGAGTAGTAGCAACAGTATCTAAACCTCTCTCTCTCTACCTGCTCAGGTAATCTGTGGGAAGAAATGAAGGACGACAGCTTTAACTTGGACGCCTTGGGCGCCATCACTAACTCACCCCTCCGACTATCAGACTGTGACTTGGGGACAGCCGGCCTTCCTCCCGTCTCCTCTGGAGTGAACCTGCCGCTGTCAGACGTGCAGGTGACCGGCCTCTACACGTCCTACACCTCACAGGACGTCCTGTCCTCTCAGTGCATGGGCACGTCGGCCAACAACAAGCCCATCGTACTGCTTTAAAGCAGCCAACCTGTCTCTGACAAAGAGTCGGTGTGATTTACTCATCTGTCAGTGTGTGTGTGTGTGTGGATACCGACTGCAGACATCGCAAGTCTGGCTTCTGCTGCGCTCCTGAAGCTGCAGATCCCACTGCTTTCCTACATTCACATGGGAATTGTCCGCAGATCATTTCAGACACACACCCCCCACCTCAAGAAAACTCAGAGAACTGACCCTACTGATAAATTAAGATGTGGCTGTAAGAAAGAAGTATGTAAAGACTTGAATATCTAGCTTTGCCAAGCAAAGACTCAAAGCCTGTATGAGCGTGTGAGGATTCCCACGTGGAGATGTATGCGGAAGTTTGCATCTACCAGTTTTCCTACTCTTCACTGTGCGTTTTTTAAAAGTCCTCACACGCTGTAGCTCCCCCATCTCCTGTCTGTTGTTTTGTGCTAGACATTATTACTGTGATGTTTTATTTATATTTATAAAAAGGCAGCTGGAGAGGGCGGCGACTCTTGTCAGTCTTTTGCTGTACATATTTGAATGTTTTCAAATTGCTATTGCCTCAGAAAAGCTTTTCTTTTTGACTGTATTTACCCGCTCCCTTCCAAAAGGCAAACATGTTCCAACACTTTGAGTAATCCAGATCTTTTACACATTATTCTTTTACACACTGTGATTAACATGTCTGAAAGTTAGGTGTATATTATGTTCATTAACGTGACCATAATAAAAATCAAAAGGGTAAATAAAAAAAGGCCTGTTTTGCCAAAAAAAAAAAATAATTTATCCGTGATATTTATTAACAACAGCCCTTGTGTGGAATACAAGATACCAAAAAGGATTTTTTAAATACATTCAATGAAATGAAATGTCATGGTTGATATTTGTGGTGTTCTGATCAGAGGTAAGAAAAATGACAACATCAACACTCGGCCAAATAGTATTCCTCCTTGGCGAAAACCTCGAGTCTTAAGAATTGCTTCAAATGCACCAACAAATCTCAAAAGGACCCGTCATTCCTATCATTGTCTTTAGCACATATGAAAAAAAAAAAAAAGATAAACAAACAAACTGAAAGTGACAATGAAAAAGAGCGACCCCTGAGTCCAGCATCAGTGAAATGACTAACTACTGCTGCGTTAGAACAAAATTAACCTGCCCTTTAAAGTTCTGTTTTTGCTCCATAATCCTGGTAAAATTCCTATATTTTTTCAGTCCATGCAGAAAACTACAAACTTTCACTTTCTTTGACTTGAAAACTGCTTTAGGATTTCAATGAATACTTTTAAATAAACACTCAATTATGTACAAACACTTTCACCAAAGTAAAAGACAAACAGACAGACAGAACAGTGTAGTGGTTTTGTGACAAGTAAAAAATAAAAAGAATAAGTCACTTTGTGAAAAGTGTGCCTCGCAAAGAATCGTCCCTACCAAAATCCTGCGAAATTATAATTATTTAACAAACAAACCCCTGTGTAAAATCTATTTTAATAGAATACTCTGGTGAGCCCCTGAGCTTAACTGGTGCTGGTGCTGTCCATAGTTGTGAAGAGATGCGAGAGCTTGGCCCTCTGGGACGGAGTGATGTTCTGGCTCATGTGGATGATGCAGTCCATGGCTACTTCAGGGTTTGCCTGCACCAGACTGGACAACACGAGGAAAATGGTGATGCAAACGCAGATGTAAAAATGGTGACATGACAAGTAAAAATGTAGAGAAAGAGAAACTGATCTGATCTGATAACTAACCCACTGAAAACGTGACTTTCAAAGAATGCAGATAATATTAACAGCTAAAAGTGAGGGTTACATATGAGGGGCTGTGATTTCACTTCATTGCTCCGTGTGAACATGTATGATCAGTGAAAACAGTTATTTTAAGTAACACGACAAAAGGCCCAATTTCAAACTTTATGAGGAAACCCTCATAAAGTTTAATATGGGCTTCAACAAGACTTTGTGTTTTTAGTAACCATGGTGCGGGAAAAAAATCGAAATGAATGGAGTGCACAGTTCAAAAACCCTGACTGAGTCACCAAGTTAGCGCCTGCTGAGATCAATGATCAAAGTACGCACTACCAATACTCTTCTTTTGACAGAGATGTTTCCTATGGCTTTTCTTAGCATTTTGAGTAACTGTATGGAAGAAAAACATAGAAAATTGGAAAGAAGAGCACAGATCAAAGGCAGCGGAAAAATGGTTGCCCCTGCAAAAACTGTGTATAAATCAAGTGAGCCAACAATAAGTTATGTAAGGTTATGTTCAAACGTTCTCCTGACAAACATTGAACTTGAGATTATTTACACAATTTACTAGGATGATATATTTGGGTGACCTGAAAGTTTAGGATTACATGGGTGCCTTAAACTTAATCAGCAGTCCCCAGCTGAGCAGTTCAACTCTCAGACAGCTACTCTCTTACCCTGTGTCTCTCCTTTATTGAACTGATCGAATAAAGACATACAAATACCCCAAAGTATAATAACATTTTAAAAAAGATCAAGTTTAATGTGTGCTAAATGTGTGTGTTTGTGTGTGTGTATATACCTGCGGATGTGTTTCAAAGTGTTTTCTCTTTTCAAGTACTTGATGTTCTCTCGGATTGCCGACTGAGTGCCGTCCTCCTTGGACAAATGCTTCTCGAGCCACTCGACCACGGTTTTATTGTTATCCCAAAGGTAAGCCTGGAAATACAAACATCATATCTTTTTTTTCTTTAACTTATTTTCATAAACCAAAAAAGACTGGCTCATCATTTGTTCCGTCACTGTGTATTGTCTTAAGGCCCATTTCCACCAAGCAGATTGGTCACGCAATTATTGGCACAAACTTTGAGAGGCAAACAAAAAATGTCCAATCTGCACCATCCCTGTTTTTAGCATTCTGTTGGGGGTAATAAGCAGTGGTCCAGCTCCTGCAGGGTTAGGGTAGACACTGCAATCTATTGACTGGTCGACACAGAAGTGCATTTCCCTGTGGCCTTCTCAAACACAAAACTTGTTTTCTTCTTGTGATAAACTGTCACATGCCACAAAGGAAGAATACATTGTTACCCTTTATTTACGATGTCGCTTTCGTCTTTGTGGAATCGATACGCGCTGGTATGATGTCACGCTATTAACACAGCTGTGTAAATAGCAAAGTGATTTACGTAAACGGCCCACACACCCTGCGGTGGAAACATGAGCCAGATTGGGGTGTATCGTTCTAAACTGCACTGCACTGATTGGTGGAAATTTAGGCTTAAGTCGTCACTTGGTGTCGTCGGTCACGCACCTTGACTGTTCCCTCCGTTTCAACAAACCAGCGCCGCAGCATGGACTGCATGTGTCCGTCACTGAGGTCCTTGTTGGCCTGCAGAATCTCACATTTCACGACCTGCTCCAGCAGGAGGCGACGCAGACGCCAGTAAAAGAAGGTCCGCACATTCTTCCAATCCAAAATATCCTTTCAAAAAGAGACAGAGTGAGAGAGAGAAGCTTGTAAAATATGTTATAGCAACATTTTTCTGCACCTACTACCTGACATAACATTGGTTCACTTACAGTGATGACACCTTTCTCCTGCATCCTCCCTGGGGTGTCATGGAGGTCCACAAACTGCACTGCCACCTGGTGGTAGATGGGCAACAGGTATTCTTCCCTCGCTTTGAGCTTTGACTCCAGCTCTTTGATCTGTTTTTCAGAAAGCTCTGGAGAAGCTGTTGGAAAGAGAAGAGCTCTGACTCACTCTACGAATGTCCAGAAAAACACAAGGGGTTGTATAAGTTTAGACAAAGCGTTTTTACCGAGTTGCTCAACCAGACTAGCGTAGACTGAATCTAGTCTTCTCATGGTCTTCAGCAGATCTTTCCTCCTGAATTTGATCTCCACTGTACCCTCGGCCTCGAGCACTCCCCCTCTGAACAGAGAAAGCACAACAACAAAGGGACAAAACGTGAAAACACACACAAATGTGTCCTTTAAAATATAAACAACCGTCTGTCACATTTAAATCATTGACAGAGGAGTTCATACAATGATGATCAGCTCCATGTGACTCTGTTATTCTCACTACAGTGGGGTTAAGATCTTTGTTTGCTCTGCACACAAAAAGTGATTCATTTTTTGACCAAAACAAACTGAGGCAACAACAACATTGAACCAGTAAAGCTAAGCGGCTAGAAACATGTTCATGAAAATGTTCATGAAAACACAGAAAAACGCCCAGTAAAAGCTTCTAAAGTAAATCTTCTGCTGAAAAAAACAAAACACAGCTCTTTAGCGGTTTAATGGAATAATACTTTTTGCCCCACACTGCTGCTGTATACACACAAATGCTCCCCTAGTCATGTCTAATAGTATTGTACATTTTCAGATAAAGGACGCCGGCAGCATACGAATAATATTACGTTGTTTCTCTTCACATAGACCAAACGAAAGCAGAAAAACAACATCAACCACAAAGAATCGCCAAAAGTCGGAAACACAAACATATGCTGCACTGTACCTGCTCTCCCTGTCAGCATAGAGCTCCATACACAGTGGGTTGATGGTGGGGTCAATCACCACCCAAGACCCTCCCCTCAGCTCAGCATGTGGTGGGATGTACACCAGCACCGGCTGATGGAAACCACGCAAAGCATCCACAATATAGGCTCCAAACTTTAATATCTGGTCATACATATCTGAGAGAGAAACAGGTCAAAGGTTCGTTCAATTATAATCACAACAAAGCCTTGTTTTCTATGACATGTCTTTGCAAATGTTTAGTGTCCATTCTGTACCCTTCATTCCTCCAGAGAAGCCCCTCCAGTTGGCAAACACCATGAGAGGCAGACGTTCGCGGTTGAAGTCACAGATGGCCTGCGCTGTTTTAAAGGCGGAGTCTGGAAACCACACCTGGCCGGCCTGCTGTAGAACCTGACAGGAACACACAACACAGGTAAAAGGTAACAGTCACAGTTTATTTTATGTCATGAACATTTTTATTTTGAGTTTTTCCTCACTTTAGATTCGGAGTCCAGGTTGGCTGGATCGGCTGGGACAGTGAACTCAACTGTGCGAGTTTCAACGGCAATGACACCAAGGGGAATTCCTCCTAACCTGTGTTTAATCAAGATAAAATATGTTACCATCTAAAAACAACAAGACTATCTATCCGTTCCTTGTGCACCACTTTATCCTCCATATGAAGATCGCATGCGATTGCTGCGATTTACCTTGCTCTTCCCACAACCACCGTCTGAGCCCAAGACCCCATGATCTCCATGAAAGAGCCGTGGTCAAAGAATCCACTCTGCCAAGCGCCTCTCACTGCTAATGACAACAAAGCAGAATAATGTGTAACAGGGTCATTTATTTGGTTTTACTTAAAAAGGAGAAAATAATTGAGTTTAGATGATGAAACTCACTGGGGTGAGGTCTACCAGTCAGCATCCAGCGAGGGTCATACGGGGCTTTGGTGGGAGTGAACTCTATCTCTCTGTCAACTGGATCTGTCACTGCGATAATAGGCACAGAAGAGTGTTTGTTCTGCCGGAAGACAAAAAAAAAACTCAAGTTAGGGCTCTGGTTCAGTTTATCTTCAGGTAGTTGCCACTCCAGAAAAAAGACCAGGTCACATTTTACTTTAAGTCCAAGCTCTTCCTCACACAAAGAGAAACTACGGACATTTTCTGAAACATCTATTGCAATATTGCAATGATTACACCGTTACAATATTAAACTCATGCTGTATATAACCTAGTTCCTCACCCTCTATACTGCATACACCCTTTTATTCTTTTGTTGCCTTAATATTTTTCTGTATTGTACATTCCTAGATGTTAAAATGCACGTTCATTATTCATAACCTTGTCTTAGCTGTTGCGTGTATGTATTTATTGCTGTTTTTTATGTAGTTGCTTTGTGAGCTGTGGGAAGAATGAAGTACATATCTACACCATTAATTTCCCCACCGTGGGGCTAATAAAATCTTATCTTTATGCTTTTTGTCAGTGATGCCTAGCACCCGTTGTTTATCTAGTTTGTCTGTGTGTGTGTATGCTGGGAACGTCACACATTCAGCAGAACCTTTGGCATGTAGGAGAGCCACTGGAGGATGGTGAAGACGCCCTCAAAGTCATCTGGCACGGTGGTGTGAGTGACTCCATTATTGTGCATGATCTGGACACCACCCAGCTGATTGTTGGACGTGTAGACCTCTCTGCCCAGGACCTGTACACAAATTGGGACTTACATAACTCATGGTTATGGATCAAAAAACATGGCTACATTTTGGCTGAAGGAACAAGCGTTAATAAAGCCTACAATTAGCATTATAGAAAAAAGGAAATTATGCTTCAGTTAATCTTTCCCTGTTTGCATTTTACCCTTTTCTTCTTTCTTATTCTTTCCCTTTAGTTCATGTTTTTGTTGAATTCTCAAACAACTACTGTACATTCGGAACATTGAAAATGCTATTGCCACTTTAAAAACGTCTCTGTGATGAAGGTTGGTACTGTAATGAACGTTGCACTATGGTTATTGTTTGAGAGAAATTGTTTGAGAGAAATGCTCTCTCTTTTCAATTGCTCTACTGTGGTTTAGGGCTGCAACTAATGATTATATTCATAAATCGATTCATCTGTCCATTATTTTAGTATGTGCTTGGTCTGAAAAATGTGGATCGGTCTTTCCCAAGCCTGAATATAATATTTGTGGATAATTTTATTTTTTTCCACAAACCAAAATGATTCAGTTTTAATTATTTCTTTGTTATATGGAGCAAAAAAGGCAGAAACATATTCACATTCAAATCCATTTAAATTATTAATAAAACACTGAAACCAATTCATCAATTATCAAAATAGTTAATGATTATTAATGCATTAATAGAATAATCGGTGCAGCCCACCGTGGTATTTACAGCAACATGACAATAAAACATGATTTGATTTGAGTTGCATTGCTACAGATTAACCCTCTCTACTGGTTACAAACACTCACAGGCTGTATTATATCCAAGGTACTGAATAGGCAGTTTGAGGAAAACAGGTGTTTGTGACACAGAATGACAAACTAAAGAGGGCTGACCCGACCTGAAGTATCTTGTTGATGTTATTTGAAAAGACAACGTCTCAAATTTATTGTGACAACAACACAATGTCAAAGTCAGATCAACAAACCTTGTTCAGAGCACCTGCTCCAGTCAGGATAATGTGAGAGTTCTCCACCTGGATGACTCGCTGTCCCAAACGCACCAGATAGGCTCCGATACCAATAGCACGACACGTAACCTGCAACAATATAAGGTGATTAGATTAAAGTCAGAGAGAAGAGAAGGCAACTGACTGCTGAGGGAAAGACATGTCCACGTCCTCACCATACTGATGGTGATAACCTCCTGATAGGCCTGAGAAGATTCTCCAGCAATGGTGCCAGAACCTCGCAGGTTCTCAACACCAAGACCATCATCCTGGCCGATGATGTCGGTGATGATGTATCTGTAATAGATGGGCATGTTGACAAAATCTGCACTCTCTAAACTCTTTCTATCCCACAGAGAGAAGTTAAATGTTAAGTGATTATTAATAATAATAAGTGATATCTAATTGTGAGACCAGATTGTGCTCTAAGGCTTGGAAACCCAATACATTTTTACTATAAAGCGATTATCTCATAGACCATTTACAAAAAGTGGACACAGACTTTCGGTTTCGCTGTGCCTTATTTCCTATTTTCCTCTAAATCGGAACATAATTTATAAAATCAGTATCATGTGTTATTGATGAAGACTTGAAATTAGCAATTGGGACGATTCATGTTTTCTCTTGATATTGTAAATCAAGTGAGAAGCAGCCTCATTTCCCCAAAAAGTTCAACTCAAACGGAGTTCTTCAATAACCAGCTCTATTGCCCCCTGGTGGCTATTCAATGGTCTATGAATTATACACTTATACACACAGGACCTTTAAAGATGTTATGTTTTTCCGTTGGCATGCAAAGTTTATTTCACAATAAAAAGCAGTGTACCTTGACTCTCCACCTTCCTCTACATGGTGACAGTGAACAGCGTTGGTTGAGCTGATGCGTGTGTAATCCTGAGGTGTCAGGTAAAGATACTTGAAACCCTGCAAAGAGACATGCACAATAACTTCTGACCATTACCAGGATAACAGGATATCTTCTTCTAGAGAGTCAGTGTGGCAGAAATTATAAACTGTGCATGTAAGTGCAAATGTGATGGAAATGTATCTCAGAAATCACCTTGTACAGGTCATTGGGGTCAATCCATGCCACCTGGAACATGTGTTTGAGTTCTTCCGCGAGGCCAATGCGAGCTCCACTGTTGGCTGCGACGTAAATGCGTGGGATGCCCTCGGCCCGAGCCAGCTCAGAGGCTCTGAGGAACAGCTCGTCCTCCTGAGGACCGAACGAGCCAATCATGTGAGTGATGTCATTACAGATGACGATGATGTCTCTCCCCTCTGGGTACTCCGGAGTCTTCATCTTCATCCTAAAGGCAACCATTCCCACCTGGTGGAGAGTGATAATCACAGTCATTACACTGAGGGAGAAGAGGCCAAAAAGGTGTGATAAGTGATTTAAAATCCTTAGAAAGTGTCATACGTCATTGTCTCCCGGCAGGCGGTTCATCTGCACCAGCCGACCTTGCGGGTCCAGAACCAGCTCAGTACAAATCAGCACGTCTTCAGGGTATTTATCCCCAGAACCCCACATCTTAAAAAGTGCCTACAAGTAGATTGTCAGTAGAGTCAGACACCTTCAGAGAACGACATAATAAAAAGGAGGCCGTTCACATGCAACATCTATAAAACACATGAAAAACGTGTGGAAGAAGCCAGAGGTGTTTGAGGACATTAAAATATGTTTAATAGCCACCAGGGGGTGATACCACTGGTTAAATAAAAGTATATGGGTAAATGAACCTTCTCTATGATCAGTTGATATTTGAGGATAAAGTACAGCATATGTGACAGCTGCCTGATTGCTCCTTGGTAAGGATGATGTCTCTGAACTTCTGTTTGCACTAGTTAGCACTGGTAGTGGTTAGCATTAGCAGTCTGGGTTTGGTTTAGTGTCTGCGAAAATTCCCTGGAGGCTTCAAAAAAAGGGAGGTCATATTCTTATGGTCGCCACTTGACTCAACCAAGGTACAGATTTAGTTTCTCAGTGAACAATGACTAGTTTGACCTACTTCTTTGGTCCAGGTATCAATAAAAAAAACACTGAATTTCAAAAAGTTGACATATTTTCATCTCCATGTGCATGGGATGGGGTGGCTCTATATGAACGGCCTCTAACTCAGTTAGCCAGCAGTACCTGTCTAAACATCTCAGGGAAGTCGTAGACGTATGTTGTGCCCAAAGTCTGAGCCTGGAAGCGTTTGGCTTGCAGCAGGTCTTTGGTCACATAAGGAGTGTTAATCAGCATACCATGCAGAGGACCCTGCTTGTCTCCATACGAGTGGAACATGATCTGGAAAGGCAGAGATGAGGAGGCAAACATTGGGTAATTCATGTAATCATAAAAAAAAAGGCAGTCATGTTCAACCACAAAAAGCTTCAAAGCAACTTCCTCAGTCTAGTGTCCTCACCTGTCCAGAACTCTTGTCAGTGACTTGCTTGTACAGGCTGATGTCCAGGTAATAGCCAGATTCGTTGGTGAGAAACAGACGGATAGGAATGGCATTTCCTGTTGTTGTCAGGCGAATGTTGATCTTCAGTTCTGCCTGCAGGACCCGCAGCTTCCAAAGACGGCTGCCATAGCGCATCACCATGGAGCGGACGGACTCCTCGATCTGACGAGCCCAGAGATTTTATTATGATAAATTGAATTACTCTTATTTAAATATCTACAAATGATAAAACCATGTAAAAGATACACCTGGATATGCAATAATTATAATTAATATGGACTTTTGAGACTAAAGAAATCCAAATGGGAGGTGAATGTATTTTTGGAATCAGATATGTATATGGACATATTTGATTATGGATAAACATTGACACAGAAGCTCTTTAACAAATGAACATGAGTAAATACTTAAGGGTTTATATGTAGACATGTATGCTTATGGATGTACATATATATGTGGGTATGGGAATTTTAGAGCAAGAAATTGATGCTTTTATGAATGCTTTTGGAGTGCAACAACGCCCTCTAGTGAGCACAGAGTATAATGACTATCGCTACGGGTATATCATTTGTTTAAACTGCGTTTTTTATTATTCTATATTCAGTGTAACAAAAAACTCTCTTAAACAAATAAAAATAATTAAATTTAAATCCTAACTAAATAGTGTCACATTAAGAAAATATAAGTTTAGCAGTAGATGGAATCAATAACTTCAGTAATAAAAACACTAATACCATTGAGGTGTATACAGTGTGTGCTGGATACTGACTTTGGACGGGTCCATGATGACAGTTGGGACAAAGTTGAGGAAGATGTGGTTGCAGTCAGTGCGGACGCAGGTGTTACTGAAGGCCACCTCCAGCTCATCCATGGCCTCCAAGAGGAGACGTTCTCCCTCATTTTTAAGGTACTCAAAAGAGGCTTCCTGGATGTGATTACAGAGGAATTTTTTTTTTTTATTATTATTATCTTAAACAAATCAAAATTTCCAGTTCCCCATTACTACCTTTGTAATGAGATCTGAGTGGCGGATGATGGCTCGGATGAAAAAGCGATAGTCTGTGACTTCAGCTCCCTCCTGGACACGAGCGGCACCGAGGTAGAGCTGCATCTTGTGGTTGGCGCAGGGAACGGCTCTCAGGTCAAAGTTCCTCATACGGTTGAGCTCCAGCTGAAATGCTAACGCTGGCTCCAGATTGCGGTAAATACGATCCTCCTGAAACTGAGGAGAGGCAAAAGGTGGGGGATTTGAGGTGAGCTTCTGCTTTTGTCATCATACAGACGTATCTTTGATCAGCTTGATTTTATGTATTAATTCACTAAAAACTCACCTCATCTCTTGCTCTGAAAGTGAAGAATTTGGGAAATTCTCTCTGTTGGAATGACATTTTAAAAGAATAATGAGAGACCTCTCACTTGTTGAACAAAGAATTGACTGGAATTTGGGGAATTATGGTTCATAAACCAATGGAAGCTACGATAGAGTTTTATATATGTATATATATATATATATATATATATATATATATATATATATATATATATAAAAATATATATATATATATATAAAAAACATGTATATTCTATATATTATATATACATATATAGACATAAAATATTAGGATGTAAATATTGTTTATCTTAAAACCTCGAATTATAAATATAATAGAAGTTGGAGGTGATCAATAAAAAAAAGTTGTATATTTTCACATGAAGAAGATCTATGATCTTCAGTATATATAAAAAATGTAAAACAAAACAGTCAATGTTGGCTTTATAAACAATGTGAATGGTTAACCCATAGAACGCAGAGCATTTAAGATGCCTTTTTCCATTACTATGTTTAAACGTACAGTATATACAGAGGCCATAAGAATGTGCAATCTAGAGTGTCTTATATCCTTTTTTTCCAGCACAACCTAAAAAAACTGATAAAAAAATACATATATTTTGACCAACTATATAAACACACCTGAGCAAAAAGCACTCAAAATGTTTAAAATCTGATTGAATTTGTGAATTTTGGAAATACATCACAGTTCAAAGATCGTTTGGCTTGTTTTTAGGAACAAAAATTAAATTTTGTGACTCCTGCACAATTATTGCTACTTTATATCACTAATAATAAAATGAATCATAACTTAGACTCAACAACACATTAAGAACACATTATGTAAAGTCTAAATATGTGACCTATAAACATACAAGTATTAATGACAAATAAAGGGCCTGATTCCTGTGCTGAATTACCTTCTGTGCGATCAAAAATGTGATTCTCCTGATTCCGTACTCGAAGAGGATAGCTCTCTGTATAAAAACAACACAGTTTTCATTTCCACAATAAAAATGTGAACCAGTACCTCACATTTTTAAAAGATCTGGAAACTGACCTTTGACTGAGTGAAGGCAGTAAGAGCTGTGACTAAAGCATTGTCGTCCTCCGTGTCTGCAGATTTTATGGACACGTTGATGATGTGGATCGGGTTGTCTTTTGAATACTGTACGGGACAGAAAAGAAAAACGTTTGTAAACAAGTGTAAACAGTCTTTCCATTCACAAGCCCAACGTTGCCCTTACACAAAACTCACCTTGCAATTCGTCTCCTCATAGAGACTAGAGCAGGACTCTAATGGAGAACTCTCCATGAGTGGTTCTGCAAAGCTAGAAAGAACTTCATCAAAATTCCTGCAAGAAAATCACATAAAAACATTTTTTTTACAACATATATTTGACATTAGTAGAGAAGGAAGGGGAAAATATCAAATTACAGTGACCTTCTGAAGTCATCAAAACACTGGAACGCCACCATGGCACCCATACGCTGGCAGGGTAAGGCTCCATCCAGGAAAAGCTCACTTCCCTGTTGCCTTGTGTTAAACTGCCCCGATCCATGTGTTGGCAAAGGAAGTCTGAAAAAACAGACAAACACACACAGGCAGTGAGAGCAGTCACACAGACTGAACAACTGAACAGCCAGAGGGAGTAAAAATGACGGTACATAGAGCAATCAAAGCAATTAAAACAAGTGCAGATGTTCTTACATTCTGATATTATAAGTATTTACACTCCATAGGTACATCTAACATTGAACTGAAAAGGGGTTATCAATTACTTTTATCAAGAACATTTGTTACTTCAGCTGATTGAGAGGTTGCAAAAATCAAGAATCAAAAAGTGGCTGATGGAGAAATGCAGGCTCCCCATTCAAGAGTAATTGAGAATAAAGGTCTCAAAAAAAGGTCATGATAGAAGTGACGGAACAGGAAACATGGAGAGGCACAGCTGAACAGTGAATTATGAAGGACTTTACCAAATGTTTCTGGTTTCACAGAATGAGAGAAAGAAGCAACACAGTGCATCCAGCATGCATTGCTGCGAGACATACTGTACACATGATCAGGAGGTTTGGCTGGCTGGGAGGAGCTTTAATCTACCTGTTCAGAGTGGGGCTGCTCCCTCTGAAATAAGATGATTGACAGGTGAACATTAGCAGTGGATGGTCAAACTGCACCACTACCTTCAGGCATTTTGATTACAGCGAAGCAAATTTGAGCTTTGCACATTCACATTATTTCCAGTGGGGAAAGGAAAATCTAAGTGCAGAGTAAGCCACAGGCAGCGGAAGTTTATAGAGCACTCTACAAATGTTCCAAGTTTAAAAATGAATACATTTAACCGGACACCTCGTGGTTTCATCATATGAGCTTGAAAACAAAGCATTGCTGTAACAAATCAGTTGAAGCCCACAAGAAAACACAGCAAAGTTGTATCGGTTTGTGCCCAGATTTGGTGCTGGTCACGGAGATTGAAAACTGCATTGAAAACAATAAAAATGGAGCAGTGTAGCTGTGGCTGAAGAGTGTTTGAAGAGCAGTTTAGTGAGGTCAGCGTGTTACCTGTTTGGATGCGACGATGGCAACATGAACTGGAAGTCTACAGCACATGATCCATCCCGCAGCTGGTGATGCTGGATGCTATTTAGCTCATAGGCGATATATGCTCTGCGCACATACACCTGAAAGTCAAGTCAGTGGTGAGCACTAACTGTTGGCTCGGTAACAAATGATCAGTAAATAAAAACAAAATAAAACCATACCTCCAAAGCAGCCATGCAAACAACTTGATTGGCGTGATAGAAGAAATTGGGCAAAACGTCAAAAATGGACGTTTCAGAGAGAATCAGTTTCTGTGGGAAATGACAAGTCACATTCATGTCATTCATCATCAGAGTAAATTAAAAAATGTACAATTACAGTCTCAACACAAAACTCACCTTCAAGTTCTCTGGACAGAACTGGTGGCCGTACATGTCGATGGCTGACAGGAAGATCGACTCCACCTGGTTGTGTCTCAGTTCGTATGATGGCAAATGGGAGGCGATCAAGACCTATGAGACAGTTAGAAATGTGATATCAAAGAGAGATTTTGGATAAAACCCTAATTGAAGGCATCTGGCAAATCACTGAGCTAAAACTATAGTGGTGCAAACTGTAACTTGCACTCGTGTTCAAGATAAATGTAAATAATAAATGTAAATAGGCCTTGTTTTTTTTTTTTTGCTTTTTCCTTATTGTATTGAACTCATACCAAACATCCCTACTATAAGTGAGATGAGATTACCTGTCTGGCTCTCAAAGCCACCTTTGAGTTTTCCATCTTGCTGAGTTGTGTGAGTTCATTAAGGATGGCCATCAGCTCATCTGCCAGAGTGGGATCCCTTCCGCACAGTTGGTCCTGCACATTAGCTCATCATTATCACAAAGCTTTCCCTCAGCAAGAATAAATATCATAGTGTCCAATGTCGACGAAAGTCTTACTATGAGCATTGTGACCAGCACGTTCTTCTTAGACACCTGGGCATGAGAGAAGATGAACTCCAGCACGGGACTCATGTCGAGTTTGTGCTGCTCTCTCAACTTAACGACGCACTTGTCATAGTGAGCTGAGCGGCAGAAAAGAAGCGTAAGTGTTTCAACTTGCAGACAAATTGTAACTGAAGCACTGCTGTCACTCATTTCTCACTCAAGTCTCACGCTGTGTTCTCACGCGACTTCAAATTTGTTGCAGAAAGATGAAGCAACACATGCGAGGCAGAGTTCGGAGTCAACAAAGAGAAACTGACGACACATTTGTGGTCATGTGTGATGCAGAGGATTCAGAGATGGAGTGAGATAAGTGAAAACAGTGGCTCAGTAATGGTGTCAATGGGGACATAAAGTATAATATCACAGTTGCCATATAGGATTACAATGTTGTCATTGCCGCCTTGTCATAGCTTCCTGAGAAATCGCTTTCTTGGGCAAGTTCTTTAAGATTTTGTTAGTTGTATTCATTTAAACGCCCACATTTATCAATGTATACCCAGGTTACAAAAGTTCCGAATTGACTATAGTTGCAATAAAGAAAGCTGCTCATTTTAGAGTTTTCTTTTAAAACTGAAAAAGAAAAGAAAAATGTCACCTTGCTGAAACTG
The DNA here is from genome assembly GCF_019176455.1 of Solea senegalensis. Classification (NCBI taxonomy): domain Eukaryota; kingdom Metazoa; phylum Chordata; class Actinopteri; order Pleuronectiformes; family Soleidae; genus Solea; species Solea senegalensis. Next base: position 7,794,037 of record NC_058025.1, on the reverse strand, counting down.
CATCTCTACTTGTAGATAGCGCTTGAGCAGATCAAGAACCACAGACTTCATATAACCACGGATTCCACTGCGGTACCTAAACACAACCGGTTCAACCATGTGTCATACTGCTGCATTATGTAAATAAACAATACAAAAATAAAATCAATAAAATCAACTAACCTTTGCACCAGCTGTACAACACTCTGAGTGTTAATGAAGAAAACCTCACGGTCAGCCTTCCTTTGCAGAGTTGCTGCATGGCAGTCTAGAATATTTGCAATCTGGAATGAAATAAAGCAAGTGTCATTATAATATGCCAACAAAATGGGTCCTTTTTTTTTTTATTCAAAGACCTTGTCATTGCATGTCCTTTACCCTTTGACTGGGGAACTGGCAGAGGACAGAAGTGATGTTGCTCGCATACTGAGCGATGACTTTACGGATGTCTTTCTCAACACTACGTGGAATACGACCCGCCACACTAGTCATGATCTCCTGAAGTTCCAACAGAGGCAGGGAGGGGTCTCTTAGAGTCTTCATCAGAGTAGCCACCCACTGTTTCAGCTAAAAAAAAAGAATACACAGCACTTTATTAAAACTGCAGTTAAGGAATAATCTTTTAGATCAGGATGACTGTTCTGTACCTTGACGCTGAAGAAGGGCTCTTCTAGACAGTAGCCATCCATGACTTTAATCAGATTTTCAAGCACACTGTGAAACACCTGGTGAAGCCTTTCTCCAACCATGGGCAGCGGCTGCTGAGGTGGCAGCGTGGCCGTGTTGAGTTCCACCTATGACAGAAGGGAAAAACAGAAAAGAACAGTTTTGAGTTTCACTAGTATCTGCAATTAACAACAAAAACTGTTGTTCTTTTACAACCAAAACTTACAGTAAATACCCTGCAGTAAACAATTGTATTAATTAAAATCATATTTGTGCATATTAAATTTAGAAAATCCTAATCACACACTCTATTCGATAATCAGAATTTAGTATCACCCAAATTAAAACCAATTTTTTAGTCCACCTTTCCTGTTGTCAGCTTCCGTACAACAAAATATCACGTCCAAGAAATGTAAAAGTACCAAAGATTCACCGGAATCAAAAAAGAATACAAGGCAATATCGTGATTTTGATTTTATGGAAGGTTTTTATACACATACGCTGTGAGAATAGGAACAAAAACCTGCAACTGCTGTGTGTTTTTGCATATAAACGTTAGTAATTATTCACTTTATTATTTTGGTGCGTGTGTGTGTGTGGACAGGGGTTTGTGTTGGGGGACCTGGTTTGTATTGGACACAAGCAAGGGGGGAGGATTCAAGGAAAAAAGGGTAGGTAACCACTGTTATAAGTAAAGAGATTCAGTTATATTCTACCCGGTGTATACTGCTGGGGTCATCCAGGTCCATATGTGCCACCACACAGCCAGTCTCCAGTACTGCTCCAGGTCTCTTGATGAAGTGGATACAACCAGACTGCTGTACAGTCAGAGTCATCACCATCTTCATCACCTGAAACCCCAGCGTAAACAGCCATTCAGTTAAAAAATAAAATAAAAAATAAAAACATACTGTATGACAAGCCTCATGGCACGTTTGACCAAAATCTGTCACCTCAATCTCAGCATATATCTCTCCCGCATCAATATGACCTCCATCCTCAACAATGTACTGCAGCAGCTTGCCAGCAGAGGGCGATCTCAGCACAGTGGGATCTCTCTCCTTCTCAAATACGCACGTCTTGTTGCCCACAGTGATGCGGAATCTACAGGGTTAAATTAACACATTAACCAAAAACATAAACAGACACAAATGATGCATCCAGGTTATACAGGGTCACAGTTTTACCTGTCAACTTCCTCTTTCATGTAGGTTGTGTGGCTGCTGCCGTCGTAGGACAGCAGGAGGCCCCCATCGCTCAGCCTGTGGACATCTATTTCAATGTTTGACCCGTTCATCATGATGACGTAAGTTGTTGGGGACTGGCGAGCCACCTGCAGGCAGATCATTTGTTGATTTAAAAATGTAAGATGAATTGAAGCGTTGAACAAAGACTGCGTAAATCAGATCCAGAACCTTGAGGCAGTACTTGACTCCTTCATATATTAGATCCACACTGACAGAGTTGAGGAGACTGGCTGCAGGCAGTACTTGACCTCTAGGGATGGAGCAGATTAAGTCAGTTATAGGAGTAAAGGACTCAAACCAGGCAGGTAAAATAATCACTTCATAACAAAACTCTCCCGCCTGAAGGCCACCCTGATCAGCCAATCCCAGATATCAAAGGGTGAAAGGCGGGCTACACCCTGGACAGGTCGCCAGGCATCACAGGCAATTTTAAAGCATATTTATCCATCCGTCAGTTACACTCTGTATTACAGTTCAGTAAAAACATAGTAATAGTGTGGTAATAATTTCATAATAGAGATGACATTCTGGTATTCCCTTGGTAATAAGAATAACTAGGCTACCATCAGTGTAATAACTTCACATGATTAGGTTTCCAGGTAATCATTATACCTATTTGGTTTAGGGTTTATAATTCAAGGTTGTTACACAGAAAGTGCTATACAAAAGTACAAACGCAAATATAAACAACAAATTAAATCTGAAAGAAATAAGCACCAAGACAAACAACAGAAACAAAGACCGTAGGTATCTTTGCTCAACCAGAGCAAGATATAATAACACCGTACTTCTATAATATTACCATGTCATTTCTGAACTGTCATGTAAAATGTTATATATCTAAAGTGAAAGACTGTGTCTACTAACCTCTCCAGGGAATGGAGGAAGTCAGACATGCTCTTTCTGAAAGCAGCATCGGCGACATGTAACGCCCCACAAACAATGCCCAGCATGGTGTCTGGTCTCTCCGCCTGCAAACAGAGCATGTGACTGCAATGATGCAGCAAAATAAAAGGAAATGTTCCTAAAAGATGTGGCATCAGGATCTTCAGCCTCTTACCTGCACTTTCTCTGCGATGAGATGATCCAACCAGCCCGTGTGAATGTCATTGTTTCTGAAGCTCTCTGTCTCCAGTAGCTTGATGAGGTATTCAACCGTTGTCCTAAAGTCACCTCTGATGGACAGTTCCTTCATAGCCACCACCATGTTCCTGAAGGTGAACGCAGTATCACACGTGACAAACATTTGTTTTATACATCATTTTGATTGCATCACGTTTTACCAAAAATAATCACAAATTCACTGACGCCTTAAATATCAGATATTTTGGTCTCATCACTTACGAAATGGCCTCTTCGCGGTTCTCGCCCCAGGAGAAACAGTGTCCAAACTGAGAGTCTGCAAATTCATGCAGGCCACCAGTCGCACCCACGCTGAAATAACCCCACACGTTTTTACTGCTGCGGAAGTTCAGCTCCTGCACGGTGCCAGAACTTGGTTTGAAACCCTGCGAGAGGCGAGACACATGGACGAGAAGTCAGTTAAAAGCATAAAAAAAAACAATACCGTCTTGTTTGGAGTGTCGCTCGGAGTGACACGTACCTCATCGGGGTTCTCGCTGGTGATGCGGACAGCAATGACATGCCCTCTTGGATTTGGCATGCAGTCTGGAGTCTCAAAGTTAATGATGGTGTCGCCCCATGGACTTTCACCATAAAGCAAGCGGATGTCTTTAATTCTATGAAGCGGGATTCCCATTGCAATCTATCGGAGATGAAGCTCTGAGTTACACTGACAGGATTAAATGTGTAGATGCTTAGAGGAGTAATATTGTTTGTGTGGTATAATTAGTCTTCTGAGTGTCCACTGTCATCTGACAGATGTTTACCTGAAGCTGGGCAGCAGGCAGGTTTACGTCGCCGATCATCTCTGTGCACGGATGTTCAACCTGCAGCCGAGGATTCAGCTCCAGGAAATGGAAACTTCCATCTTCGGAGAAGAGATACTCCACAGTGCCTGCACTCACATAACCCACCATCTTGGCAAGTCGCACAGCACACTAGTCCAGAAAAAGAATGAAGAGGCAAAACATAGAAGTCCAGATGAGCAGCGTTCAATCAGATGGGAAATTAAAGACACCCGGTGATGTAAACTAACCCATTCCATTTGCTCAAACGTTGAGGGAGAAGCTATGGTGGCAGGAGCCTCCTCTATGATCTTCTGGTGCCTTCTCTGGATGGAGCAGTCCCGTCCGAACAGCGAAATAGCATTTCCATATTCATCGGCCAGTATCTGAACCTCGAGGTGTCTTGCATGCTGAGCCAGCTTCATGATGAAGATGGGGGAGCCTGGTACTTCTGTCTGAACCTGCATGTTAGCAGGAAGTATTGCTGCGTAAAGTGAAGGCTTATTTACAAAAAATGAGACATTGGGCGGTAAAAATGTAACACAAACCTGTCTAAATAAACTGGGAAAATCCTCAGAACTTTCCACTTTACGGATACCCTTTCCACCACCGCCCGCAGAGGCCTTGATTACAACTGGATAACCAATTCTCTCAGCTCCCTGCAAACAAACAGCACATTACAAAAATTGATATGCAAAAAAAAATGCAGAAAACGTGTAGATATCATATTGTTGATTTTGCTCGCTGTTCTTACAGCCAGGCCATCATCCACGTCAAGAACACAGCCCTTATTGTAGACCTCAGGAGGAACACTGATCACATTGCCTCGTCCTTGGTCCTCCTCTGTCCAGTCCACTCTCAGACCTGGCAAACAGCGACACACCAGATTAAACCTGAACAGGGAAATCCTATAACAGGAAATGACTAAAGTATCTAACTAGCACCACAAGTTATTAACTTAAAATGTTTGTATTAAGTATAAAATATTACATTTTAAGCACAGCTTTTTGATCGCAGGGAGTGGAATCACTACACTACACTATCTGACACTGTGTATGACGGTCATGCATCACCTGATCCACTCCAGGGTAATGTGGGAATGTCAGCACTCTGGGCCACAACAGATGAAGCCACCTTATCCCCAAGAGCCCACATGGCCTTACTGGACGGCCCTGAGAGAAAACGTTAAATTATCATCAAACAACGAGGTGCAACACATACAAACATTATTATTTTGCAATTTTCAAACTTTATTTTTCTATATAGTATATACCTAAGAATGATATCCCTGCTTTGTTCAGGAGCTCAGGCAGTTTGGGATTTTCGGACGCATGGCCCCAACCAGCCCACACAGCCTGTAAAGATGAATACAACGTACCGCATAATCATACATTTAATAAAAACAAATATATAAGATAAATGTAAATAAACACTGAAACGTACCTGCACTGGAATTCTTTTTGCGATGTCCACAATAAGCTCTACGTTGGCATAGTTGTTATTGTTTGGCCCACCAGGTACAGGCACATAATGGTCTGCCATTTTAATGTATTCTACAGACGAAGAAAGAAAAGCACATGAGATCAAACATTTGTTCAGTAACTGGGACTCGCCTATTAGATTTGAATATAAACCTGGGGTAATTAGGGTAATTAAAAGAACAAAAGATGATTATGAAGAAGTTCACAATGACCTGCATTAGCTTTCAAGTCTTCAGGGGTTACCATGACCACGAAACGAATAGTCCTCTCATTGCGGAACATTTCATAGGACCAGCGTCGGATAGAACGCATACATTTGACTGCAGCGATACCATTGTTTGCTATCAGCACCTGTAACAGAGAGAGAAAACCTCGAAAGTTTGCATAAAAAAAAAATTGAAACAGTGAAAATCCAGAAAGGTCTTTCGTTCTTACTTTTTCGATGACACGATTGCCACCGAATCGAGTGACAAACTCAGCAGGTGAGGCCACAGTGAAGTCCCTGTGCAGATCCATCTTTCTGTGTTCACGTCCTTTTCTCACTAAATGAAGACCAGACATGCTAGGCCTGGAGTGAAAAGCTCATCGTTAGTCAAGTACAGAGGATCAACAGCTACATAACTGTGTCAGTCAGGACGTGTTAACTAGCTATGACGTGTCATCGAATGCACAGAAAACCAAAACTTTAGTCAAAGTTCAAACGTTCAGTCTGTGTCTGTGGACCAACCCATTTATTTCTGATCTTATCTTTAAAATTACACCCAACCACTGCTCTGCAGAGACACATTATCAAGGCCGTTACAGTTTGAACAGTCGTTCATTACAGCAGAGGCAATAAAAGTACAGTTAATGTATACGTAACACAGGCAGGTGATTTCTCAGTATTTGTGTGAGAAAGTTGACCAGAAACAGGGAGGAGTTTTGCTTTAAGTTAATGTTTTAGGCTTCAGATCCAATTTGCCTTCATTTAAACTCCTAACGACCTGGAAGACTGAAACCCCTTACAGATATAAACATGTTTTATGTGGGAAATGTTTTCTTATTTGAGATCATTTTTATTGAAATCTTCAGACACCTATATTCATGTATTAACATCATAGGCCACACTTTACATTACAGTACATTAAAAACACGGTAATAGTTAATATGGAGGAAAATGTAATGGTAATATAATCTTAATTTTCATGCAATTTCCAATAAGAAGATAATATTATGTTATTTCCAAAGTAATATCCAAGTAAAAGCTTGGTAATGAGAATAACTATAGGCTGCATTTCATCCATTTCTTATTGTTATTACCAAGCTATTACTTGGTAAATACTTTATACTAATACCATATTGTTGCTGTAATATAATGTGTGTTAACGTTGAGATATTTCTCCATAATAGTCTTTGTTAATAGCTATTGATAAGTGTTATTGAGTGGACTAGAGTCTACATGTGTTTACTTGTTTAACAATTGATAGCACAGCGTCCATGAACAACCAAATGAGCCTCTTTCTGAGCTCATGTGTTTCAGTCAACAACAAATTTAAACGTTTTATTATACAGTCACAAACTCAATGCCTATGTTTGAAAAATTAATAAACTGGATGGTATACAGCTCTTATTAGATTTTTTTAATTAGAGTAATTAATTGCCAAAGTACTAAATGTATACTTACTGACATACAGTCATTTTATTGCATTTTATTGCTTAAAATCATTTATCGGTACAAACACAGCCAACAACTGCAAAGGTTACGTTTTGAAACACTATAGAGTGACATCCCATAATTTAATTTTACATACCATAATGATCAGCTGGTTGACGTCAAGTCACACTGCAATTACACCACAAACCGGCTGTACCGTCATGGAAATTGTGCTCCCAGTTAAGATGCCACTGAGAAACGGCTAGATTGTGGACTTGGGAGTGCACTTCTGCCACTACATGACCTTTAAACTTAACTCCTGCAGTGTTCCCGTTCACTGAGGAAATGTAGATTACATTTAACTATTGAGCTACTTTTTTTGATAACCTTTACAGGTCAGTGTCATGCACTTCTACTAACCCACTTTCTGAACCTTTTCCAGCACATGATGCACAGAGCAAACAGTCAGTATTTGTTTATACACGCGGCCTAGGGATGAAGAAAAGCAGAGCTAGTGCTAAAACATGTTACTGTTTTGCTTCATGGTGACAACACAGAGCTACTCTGGTCTGTTTCACCCTCCTCTTGTAAGTTCAGACTGTGAGAGTTTGTGTTGGGGTTTTTTTTTTCTTCTTTTTTTTGCCTCAGACTTGCATGTGCCATGACAGGCTCTGAACAGTTACATAACAACAGTGCAACTACTTAAGCATTGCTTCCTGTTCAAAAAACATCTGCAGGAGTTGCGACTACATTTACTGAAGAAGTAGCTCTGCAATACTTTTTCAGTATTCCTGCTGCTCCGGCACAAAACATGTGTTGTTTGCTCAAACAACAAACAGTGCAGCTGAAGTATCACGTTACTCATAACAATATCAAAGCTCTTAAAGCGACTTACTTCAGCAGATATGGGAACAAGTTAGGAGTTTGGTAGTTGTTTCCCTCCATTCCAGAGTCTATTTTTAATTGTTCTACTACAGAGAAGTAGAAATGAATGTGGAAAAGTTGACCAAAACAAAAGGGGACCGCTATAAAGTGCTTCCTCTCAGACACTCCCGCCCCTCACCCCTCCCACATGTGCAGCAGACTATCTACAGATCCAGAGGCAGAGGAACAGAAACACCAGCACAGACCGATTCATTCCACTTCAAAATAAAGGTCCGGACATGAAAGGACGCAACGCCCTGAAAACAACTGAAAACAAACCATTCATTCACCTACACAAACCATTGTTGAAACAGTAGGAAGAAGACTCTAAATCTGAGATTTAGCAAAGTATGATCTCTTACCATTCTTGCTGCCATAGTGATTTCCACGGGTCCTACTAGCACACATCTAAGTACGTTAACTCAAACACTTGTGAAATAAACAACTCCGCTGACGCTCCATCACGTTTACTACTTCAAATGTAAAAGAAAGAAAAAAAGAGCAAAGAAATAAATAAATGGTGTGTGTAGGATTTCAAAGTGTTTGCTGTTTGTTTGCCGTGTTGTGACCGAGAGTCAAAGTCACGGGCTGAGGCTCTTGTTCCAATAATAGAGCCGAGGTGTTTGGCAGGCAACTATAGCACGATGCAGTCAGGTGACAATGCACAGTTGTCATGTAAGAACCTCACAGATTCTCCTCCTCCCACTAGCAACAGCAATGATGATATAATTGAGGGACCCTGTTAAAGCCCATTTACAGTATACTCAATTTTTTATCGGTTTTACATTATGCAATACTTCCTGTAGGGGGCAGTGCAGAGTGCCAAGTTGCAGGCGTCAACAAACATGGCGACCACTGAAGAAAGTTATTTCATTGTGCTTGATCCGAAATAGACAGAAATGCAAGCAGATGTCGCCGTGGTGGAATGTAAGACCACTGAATTTAACTCGTCCCATCATGTAGATGCAATTCTACACCATCTCACATAGACACTATTCTGATTGGACTACTGAATCTATACCTCCCTCCCCAATCTCCAATAGCATTGCTCGGCTGTGTCCGCCATCGTCAGCTCTCCCACGATGCGCACAATGACGGTTTCAGTAATCCAACCTTGAACTGATGCACGTCACCACTGACTCTCACCTTTCTGAACAAACACATCTTCCCCCAAACCTCGAAAACAACATGAGTAAAACGTGCATGACCCTAAATAGCCGACAGAGACTTTGCTTGAATAAAAACAGGGTCTTACTTGATGACCGTGAGGCTGGACGACGTGGCTGCAGTGGACGTCGGAGGAGTAGATTTCCGGGTGGAAACCGAAGGCTGGGACGCACCACTTGGAGGTTTGGTGGCCAAAGCCTCGTCATCAGAGGAATAATCCTCTGATGCTCCAAGGACGAATTTGAGGCGTGGCCTCACCTCAGGTCCTGAGCTGAACATCGGCGCTTTGGTTTTGCTGGGTTTCTGAGTTGCTGTTCCCTCAGAGGAGAACTGTGGAGGCTCAGAGTCCATAGCTCTGGTGACAGGACCTGCAGAGGCGCTGTCGGCCATGGAACTGTGACTCTCCTGATGTGTTGAGGTAGGGGGCACCGGGGACCGGGAATGTTGGCCTGGACGAGGACTGTGTGAAGCCGGTGTGTCGTCCTCAGCTGCTGAGGAGCCACAGCCAAATGGAGATTCCTCTCCTTTCTCAGGCATCGCAGCCAGCTTGTTGTTAGACCTCCACAGCAGCAACAATAGCCAAAGGACTAATCCCAATACTGCTAACCCGAGCATTCACAGACATCCTCCTGTGGCTGCAACAATAACAAAGTGGACATAATGATTTATACAAGTGATTATAGAGTTACATACACACATCATACAGTATATAGGCCAACTGTAAGAGGATCCTGTTTACATGTACCACTGCACACATGACCGAAAAATCTAAATTATCAAACGTCTCAGGTGGTGTCACATGAGTCTATATTAAAAGTGGAGTATCTCTCCAGCGAGGTACACAAAATTTGATTCCCTGAGCAATGGAATTGTATCTGCCTTTGATCTGTGCTCTTCATTCCCTTTTTTGGAATTGTTTTTTTTTTTCACCATGGTTACTGAAAATAATGCCGCATCACATATTTTGCTGTATTATAAATTTGCTAGGGTTTTCTTAAAGCTGTGGGACGACGAAGAAGAAGCCAGATGAATATTAGGAATGTCTGCAGGCACTAATGAGAATAAATGACCAGATCTCTGTAATCTGTTTGTAATCTAAAAGACAGCAGGTTTAGTTAACTGGAATGAATCCACTTTCAAGTTTAACTAAGATTCCAACCACAGGTGCTAAATAGGAAGTTACACCTGGCCTAAAATCCAGTATTAGTCGGACTGTTATTGGGAGACATTATCTTTTCCAAACTTTGCCCTCAAAGCTGGACTTAAGTAAACAGAGGATACATTAAACTACCCGTTATTATTCACTGTGTACTATTCTCGTCCAAGAGCATTTGCTTTGTGGAGGCTGGAAGTCAGAGGTTCCTGTCAGGACAGGGACACTCCTGGTAATTTGAGATAAGTGAGTAAGGCTCACATTTAAAAGACAAAAAAAGAAAACATACAGGGGAAAAACAACCTGATATATAGGTAGTAAAACTCTTCCACACTCATTTACACCTTTCTTCTTTGCTGGTTTATGTGTCACGTATATGTGAGTGGTTGTTTGTTTGTTTGTGTGGTAAACATCTGCTTCTTAATGCAAAACGTGCAACTCTTTAACTACTGGCACAAAATGGCGGTCTCCATACAGCAAGACCCTTGCTTAAGGCACACAGGCAGTAGTTATTTTAAGGCTACAAAAGGTTTTTCTTTCATTTTAAAACAACATATATTAATATAATACACTCATAACCAGCGCTGTAATATAACAAAGTTACTGTACTGGAGTACAAAATTCACGTATCTGTACTTTGCTTAACTTGTCTTTCTAGCAACTTTTACTTTTACTCCACTACATTTCCACTAACTAACTATCTCTTAGTTACTTGTTCCTACCAAATAAAATCAGAAGAAGAAGAGTTGGTAATGGTCTGTATTTATACAGAGTTTTTCTAGTTTTGATGAGCTGCTTTACAATATATAGTTTTGTTATTCACCCATTCTCATATCTTGCATGCTTGCACGCTGCGACATGGGGTTAAGTGTCTTGCTCAAGGACACATATAGACTGGCAGAGACAGGAATTGAACCCACAACCTATGAGCTACCATGGTTCAATCCTTACTCCTCACTTTAATAGTTTTACTTCTAAAACTTAAGTAAGTTTTATAACAGAAAATGACTTTTGATACAGTAAATATAATATACTTTAAGACTTTTACTTATACTTCAATCAAAGTGATTTTCTGGGAAGATACTTTGGAATTGCTGCATTACCCTGCACTGGACATTTAAAAGTAGACTGATTAAAATAATATTAAGAGCACTGATTCAAATTAAAAGCCATGTGCAAAGTCATCTTGACTTTTCATTTTATGGAATCAATAACTGAAGACGGATAAGAAGCTCATTTTGCCAGTGGGACATGACGGACTGCGTTTGTGAGCCACTGTCCCATAAACAGCATGTCTATAACAGCTGACACTGGAGTCAAGAGTGGCTGCTTCATGTGGGGAAAAGGTCAACACCCAAGGAATGAAGAGCAAGAAGGAGAGAAAAAAACATCCTCACAAACAGCATTTATAAACATCTGAAGTAAAGGGGAAAATGGCAGATTGTAGTGCAAAGCTTGTGGTTTAATGTTAATATATTAAAAAGAAAATGTGTGTTTTGTTTACATGATGCAATCCACGTGAAAGTGTCAGATGAGGAGGCATTTGTCCTTTGCAGACACTACAGACTACACAAAAGACTGGCCCTTCTCTTTCCTTTAAAAACAATTAATAAGTGCTGACATTTTCACTGCAAAAATCAACTATTTTCCACACAAAAAAATGTGTCTGTTTGTTTTTTGGCTCCGTGCTGACTGTCAAATGAACAACGTCAACAAAGTGAATTAAAGAGACATTTCAAACATTCTTGCACATTGATTTCCACCAATCCTTCATGTCTATTCAGGGAAACGAAGTTTGTTTAGTGTGCAAATACATTAGGAAACGTTACAATAATCTTGACTTTATTTTAACTGCATTAATTCACTTTTCACTTATCAACCCGAGGAAAGAGTTTCAGCAGGTCAAACAATTTAAACATTTCCAAGATTAAAACGTTTAAAACATGACTTTAAAAGCAGCACATGCCATTGTTTTGTTGCAGTAGCAGTAGCAGTAGTAGTAGCAACAGTAGCTAGCAAGCTAGTTGACAACTATTGCAATTTTCAACTATTAAATAATGGTAGTTTATTTTTATCAGTGAAAATCATACTTCATGGTCTCTTTAAGTCGATAGAAAGGGTCAAATGGTGGCTGAAGTGCAGCACAGCGCTGTCAACAACAGTTCTAGTAAGTGACATGCCGGCGACAGTAAACGTGTCACCTACCGCGAGTTTGAACGAGTTTGAACCACAACACACTCACGGTCACCGTCCTCGTCCTCGTCCTCGTCCTCCTTCACCTTGGTACCTCCTCCTCCCACCCCTTCTCCTCGTCCTAGTCTTCGTCGGGATAGTAAACATATGCGGTCAGGTGGGAGCATGGGTGGGAGGAGTTTAAGCTCCTTCACGAAGAACAAACTCAAAGATCGTGTATGTGCAAGATGATACTAAATATGGAAGCCCAAACATTACAATGAATAAAAGAATGAATGAATACATGTAGAAATAAATATAATAATGAATACACAAAATAAATACAGAAATAAATGAAATTATTATTATGATATAAATTAATCAACAAAAGAGTAAATAGATAAATAAAAGTCAGCCATTAAAAATACTAAATAAATACTAAAGCTTGAAATTTCAACAACATATTCATTTTGTATTTTTTATTCCTGTACTTATTTATTAAATTATATATTATTATATTTCTTAAATATTTTATTTATTTATTTGTTTATTTGTTTATTTATTTATTATAATGTCGTATGGTCCTCCATAACTAAATGCCATGAATGATACACAAATAAAATGACTTTTAAACGATTGGTGACATTTGTCTAATGGAGTAAATGTTTTTCCACAAAGAAAGTCCTCAAAGACTGAGGAATCCGTGGCTAACTGAATTAGTAACGCACTGTGACCTTTAAACCGCTTTTTGTTTTTTGTTTTTTATACCTGTTGCAATTTTGCCGACAGTTCTTGAACGCAGCGATAAAATCGTCACACAGCAGTTACGGAAGTGCGGTATGATTTTTGGTTCCAGAGTGATGCATTTGTTCATGAAACGATCTTCGTTCTTTCCTGCGCTCGCGGGAACTGCAGGAAGGCGCCAAAATAAGAAAACACACTCGGTGTCAGTGAGTCGCAGACGGCAAACAGCCTCAAATATCCTCCAAATGCGTGTTTATCCGCAGATTTATAGAAACTGAGTGAGGATTTTAATGAGTGTGGACGTGTTGGTGGTCGTCATCTCACGATAGAAGATGGTTTTACAAAACAGTGGAAGATATAAAGCAGAGCGAGGACAAGGCGGAGACCAGGACAACCAGTAAGTTAACGTTTGTCTCACACTTGAGTGTCAACATGTACATCATCATACTATGGACACTTCATGTAAAACAACAAGAAATGAACCCTCATGTGTTTTAACCAGGGACGATGGATCCGCCATGTCTGCTCTCAAGCGGCTGGAGCGCAGCCAGTTCACCGACGAGATGGACGCCCGCTTCGGCTTCGACAGGGTGAAGGAGCCGGGGGAGAAAACAGGCTGGCTGATCAACATCCACCCTGTAGGTTTCACTCCACACACACCCTCGTGTCTGCTGTGTATAAGATCTTCACTGAGAAGAAGAAACAGTTATTATAACACTGTTTATATATGCGCGCGTGTGTGTGTTTTACATGAATAGACCGAGATCCTGGATGAGGACAAGAGGATGATCAGTGCTGTGGACTTTTATTTCATTCAAGAGGATGGAAATAGGTTTAAGGTGAGTGACAACTGGTTTATACCAGGACTTCATGATGTTATAAAAACATACAATACGCAAACACACACTGAAAAATCATGATACTTATTATTTACATCCCAACAACATGATTTTATTGAAGAAAAGTCTTCTTGTTACTGGGCAATAATTTCCTTTTAATATCAATACACCAATATAATTATTATGTTTATGCGTTGTGTAAGCACATTTTGAAATGTAACACATAATTGCTCTGAATGTTTTGCTGCCAATTTGTGAAACACCAAAGAATTAATAATAAAGTCCTAGAATTAATAGGGACTTTCCATTATGCTAACATATTATACCTGTTTTTTTATTCTACCTGTAGGTGGCTTTACCTTTCAAGCCATACTTCTACGTAGCCACTAAAAGGGTAAGTAATTCCCCGTCAGCCAATGTTGTTGTTGTGTCATATGAACGTGTTTAGAAACTCCCCTCCTGAAAGTCAGCTGTGTTTCCAGAACTGTGACAGAGAAGTCATCTCGTACTTGTCCAAGAAGTTCCAAGGAAAAGTGACAAAGCTTGAAATTCTCGCGAAAGAGGACCTCGACCTGGTGAGAGTTTGTTTTAATCCACTTGATGTGTTTCCTTTAACAGGATTAAAAGTGTCAAAGTGAATTTACCGCCTATGTTTAAGAAAAAGTACACAAGCACTGTTGTACTTGGACAGGAAATCTTTCAGTATTTCTCTGCTATAAGTGTCAGTGAGGCTTTAAAATAAAGTAATCTAATTGTCCCTATGGCTAAATCCATATATTCTACTCACTCAAGGTGTTTGTTTTCTAGTTGTTCATTCGATTGACTGAGAAATAATTGCCTACTGTTCTGAAAATCTATAATCATTTGATTATTCTTAAGCAGTATTGGTTAAAAAAATCAAATTATTTGGATGGAGCATCTCTTAACGTAACTTTCTCCACCATTATCTCGCTGTAAACTACTCCTTCTTTAGTCAGGCAACTTTGAGCAGCGTCTCCATGAGGCGAGTGAAATTGACAGTGACTGTTTACTTTAGAGCGCCTTCATTTATTAATTCAATTATTAATATTTGCTCTGGTGTATTTATTGTCATATTGCACAAGGAAGGATGACCAAATCACCAAATCGATATTTTGACCCACCCCTATAATAAACTATCTCTGTAAGTGGAACAATAGTAGGAATCTGACATTAATCACACATCATGCAGCCCTGATTTACAGTGATTTAGCATCGTTGACATTGTGTCCTGTTGTTTCTCCACAGCCAAACCATTTAGTGGGACTGAAGAGAAGCTACATCAAGCTGTCGTTCAACACTGTGGACGACCTCATCAAAGTGAAGCGAGAGATCGCCCCGGCAGTCCGTAAGAACAGAGAGAGGGAACAGTCCAACGACGCCTACACCTCGATGTTGTCCAGGTACCGCGGAGCGACCAATCGCCTTACTCTTAATCACCGACTTCTGCTTCCTGTATTGATCTGTGGACGTCTCTGTTTTGGGCTTTCAGTGCGTTGGCAGGCGGCAGCTTAATCTCCGCGGATGAAGAGGGCACGTCAAAGAGCATTTCAGACCAGTTGGACAACATCGTGGACATGAGAGAGTACGACGTGCCGTATCATGTGCGAGTCTCCATCGATCTCAAGATCCATGTGGTAAAAGAGGATTTCTGTTACTACAGTATTTAAATTCTCATTTCTCCAGGCCGTAGTTACTCAGACGTCAGGGATGGAACGTCACATTTGCTCACTGTTCTTTTATTTACTGTTGTTATTGTTGTTTTAGGCTCACTGGTACAACATCCGCTACAGAGGAAGTGCATATCCACCAGAGATTGTACGGAGAGATGATCTTGTGGAGCGACCGGTATCTACATTTATGTGATATTCTGTAGCTCACATTTAATTTAAACTCATTATGAAGGCTTCACTGTATCTGGAAGCTTTTCTTTTCTGCCGTTAAATATCGTGTTATTATTTCCCTTCAGGATCCTGTTGTTTTGGCTTTTGACATCGAGACGACCAAACTCCCACTGAAATTTCCAGATGCAGAGACGGACCAGATTATGATGATCTCCTACATGATAGACGGACAGGTGAGTTTTATTAACTTAACTTTAAGGACTTCAGTGTTAAGTTGATATTTAGGTAAATGTCTCCCTTGTTTGTTAAGACACCACCTACTCTTCCGTGCCCTGCGTTGCTTGATGTACGTAGGCCTACACAGAACAAATGTGGAGTCATAATTAATTACTATCTGTGTTGTGGACACTGTCCACTGTCTCTGTCCCCTGTTAACTTGAGATTTCGTGCAGAACAATGAGCGAGTAACGTTACGCAAGAGAAAGCAAATGTCGAGGTGATTTCTGGGAAATGAAAATTCCGAGATCTCTGTCTCACCAAAGAAAATGACAAAGACTTTGACTTTGACAAGAACCTGAGGACAAACACTTGTCCAGATGCAGAACGTGCTGCAAATAGGTAAAAGTGGACACCATGGGCGAAGCGGCTCTTACAGGATGCCCTCCCATCATTAGCTGTGTCTGCACTACATTCAATCCTTGAATTTTAGGGAACTGGTCCTGGAAAGTCCTTGAAATGCCCTTGAATTTCATGTAAACCAAGATGTGGGAACCCTGTTTACAAGGGTATATACAGGATGCTTGTTCAGGTCTTGAAAATCTAAAACAAAAAACGACAGGCACAACCTCAACGAGAAGGTTGAGGTCTTGAAAACAGTTTTTTTCTGTGTAGACGTTGTCCTGTCAATGTCAGATTAGTGATATGTTTTACTGTCTTTGTCTTTAAAGGGGTTTCTGATCACAAACCGGGAGATTGTCTCTGAAAACATCGAGGATTTTGAGTTCACCCCCAAACCTGAATATGAAGGACCTTTCACTGTTTTCAATGAAGATGACGAGGTTTGTACTTCCTTTTATTGTAATAGATAGTATGTATTAAAACATGCACAGTATGTGTATGTGGTGCAGTTGTAATGCATGGTCAACTTGACTGTGGCTGCAGGAGGCTCTCATTAAGAGGTGGTTTGATCACGTTCAAGAAACGAAGCCAAACATCTTTGTGACGTACAACGGAGACTTCTTTGATTGGTAAGCGGTGTTTTTTTTTTTTTCCTTTTTAAGAAATATGAATAATGCGTTGTCTATGTTGTCCAGGTTTCACCTCTGCTTTGTTTTCACTTTTTAAGGCCTTTTATTGAGACTCGAGCGACGCTGCATGGACTGAACATGTACAGGGAGATTGGATTCCAAAAGGACAACCAGGGAGAGTACAAGTCCAGTCAGGCCATTCACATGGACTGCTATAGGTTTGAATTCCTCTAATACTGTCATGATGCCACCATTGTTACCGTTAACTAGGGCTGCAACTAGAGATTATTTCCATAATTTATTAATCTGTTGACTAATTTCTCAATAGTAACTGCTGGGCCATTAAATCTCCGAAAATGTTGAAAAGTGTTGATCAGTGTTTACCAAACCCGGAAATGATGATGTTCTCACATGTCTTGTTTTGTCCGCAAACCAAAATATTAACTTTTAATGATTTCTTTGTTATCCATAGCAAAGAAATGAAGAAAATACTCACATTTAAGACAATTTTAAACAACCGGAAATCTTGTTTTAATCATGGAAAAAAAGCTTCAAACCGATGAATCGATTATCAAAATAGTTGTCGATTCATTTAGCAATTGATTTAATAAAAAACAAATGTTTTTTTGTCAAATAAGTTCCCACTGCTGATTAAAACTCTTCAGCTCCACACGTCTGTTCCTCAGTACTGTGGTGGTGTTTGGATGTCATGTCACCTGGTGACGTTCCTGCACTGCATACAGGAAGTGAATAGTTTTATATCAGGACAGAAACTGCAGCTTGTCTTACATCCCTGTGATCTGTTTCTCAGGTGGGTAAAGAGAGACAGTTACCTGCCGGTGGGGAGTCATAACCTGAAGGCAGCAGCAAAGGCTAAACTGGGCTATGACCCGGTGGAGCTGGACCCAGAGGAGATGTGCCGCATGGCTACAGAGGAGTCACAGGTACCGGAATGGAAACCGAAACTGGATTTTGGATTTTTTTGCAGCACAGAAAATGTGAAAGTGAATTGTTTTTGCTGTTTCCCTCATTTTTCTGTCAGACTTTAGCAACCTACTCTGTGTCAGATGCCGTGGCCACGTATTACCTGTACATGAAATATGTCCATCCCTTCATCTTCGCTCTGTGTACGATCATCCCCATGGAGCCTGATGAGGTTTGTCTGCCGTGTGTCAGTAAAAGAGGATCGAATTTGCTGCAGAGAAGAAAGGAAAAGACAAACGGTTATTCATTTCTTGTGCTGTCTGTCTGCCTGTCTGTCTGTCTGTGACCAGGTGCTGCGTAAAGGTTCTGGGACTCTGTGCGAGGCCTTGCTCATGGTGCAGGCCTTCCACGCCAACATCATCTTCCCCAACAAGCAAGAGCAGGTCTTCAACAAGCTGACGGACGACGGCCACGTCATGGACTCTGAGACTTACGTCGGTGGCCACGTGGAGGCGCTAGAGTCTGGTGTGTTTCGCAGTGACATCCCCTGCCGTTTCAAAATGGTCAGTCGGCCGATCACACTTCTGTCTGTTGCTTTTTTTTTTGTTCCACTTCTTTTGTTTTCTTAATTTGCGTCTGTTTACAGAACCCAGCTGCCTTTGACTTCCTGCTGCAAAGAGTCGAAAGAACGATGCGTCATGCTATCGAGGAAGAGGAGAAAATCCCTCTGGAGCAAGTCACAAACTTTAACGAGGCATGATTGATCATTATTTCCCCTTTTTATTCTTCTTTCTTTTGTTGCATCTCCATTTTAGTAGTGTTGTTGTGTCAGAATCTGAATACTTTTATTATCCCGGAGGAAATTGTTTTGTTACAGTTGCTCCATGTCAGAATCAATAACTTAAGAAAGAAAGAAAGCAACCAAACCACCAAAGTAAACCTTCTAATTAAAAACACAGAAATTTAATTAAGAGCACCAAAAAGAGTGCGAACATTTTATTTAAATATCACAAAAACACTTTTTTGTAAACAAGAATGGGGAAAAAAATACAATGTCTACAGGACAGTCATTAGCAATATGATAATTCATTAATTAGAGATGGGAGTTGTAAAGTCTTTATGGCAATTATCCGACACATATCTCTGGGTCTTTGGGGGATCCTGTGAAATGTCCCCGGACTGTTTTAGTATCCTGGGGCACAGCGGCTGTCCAGCATATTATAATAACACATCTGCCATCTTGTCAACCTAGTACTGTATTTTATATTTTCTGGGTTCTCAGCTTGACGTCGTTGGTATTTTTTCAGGTTTGTGACGAGATTAAGAAGAAACTGACTTCTCTGAAGGAGGTGCCAAACAGGATTGAATGTCCTCTCATCTACCATCTGGATGTTGGGGCAATGTACCCCAACATCATTCTCACCAACCGCCTGCAGGTAGAAGAAAAAAAAGAAGCGTTGACGTGGGCATAAATGATAGAAAAGGTTGAAACATAATTTCCTTTTCTTTACTTTTTCTTCCCTGTAGCCATCTGCGATGGTTGATGAGGCCACTTGTGCTGCCTGTGACTTTAACAAGCCTGGAGCCACCTGTCAGAGGAGGATGGCCTGGCAGTGGAGAGGAGAAATCAGTCAGTGAACATGTTTTGGTTTTTTTGTGGTTAAAAAAACAAAACAAAATTTGATTAAATATTCAAAAGCTGTAAATTGAGGTGTTGTTGTCTGTGTGCAGTGCCCGCCAGTCGCAGCGAGTTTCACCGCATCCAGCAGCAACTGGAGTCCGAGAAGTTCCCGCCGTTCTTCCCCAACGGACCACCGCGAGCCTTCCACAATCTCAACAGAGAGGAGCAAGCCAAGCATGAGAAGAAGCGTTTGTCCGGTAAACGTCTTTGCAAAGTCTATCAGCCTGTCCATTTTGTTTTCACATGTCCCTGCAATGCAATCATGATTCATGCATATTCCATCCGTCTCAGAATACTGTAGGAAAGCCTACAAGAAGGTACACGTCACCAGGCTGGAGGAGCGAGTCACCACCATCTGTCAGAGGGAAAACTCCTTCTATGTTGATACCGTGAGAGCTTTCAGAGATCGGCGTTACGAATTCAAAGGACTGCACAAGGTACATTTTCATATCAAACATCAGTGATCGCTCATCTGTAAATGCACAACAATGTCCAAGTTGTCCTGTCAGTTTCTCCTGTTCAATTACCTCCACGATTCTTTTACCTTAGGTGTGGAAAAAGAAACTGTCGTCAGCTCAGGACAGTGGTGACGCTGCCGAGGTGAAGCGCTGCAAGAACATGGAGATCCTGTACGACTCTCTTCAGCTGGCTCACAAGTGTATTCTCAACTCTTTCTATGGCTACGTCATGAGGAAAGGGTAAGAGCGACAAAGACTGGGCTTTTTCTTTCTTCACTAATGATGTGATATCATCTCATTTTAATGACACTCTGCTGTGGACCTGAGTTTATGAGTGTTGTCCCTGTTGTTTCCATTAGGGCGCGCTGGTACTCCATGGAGATGGCGGGCATCGTGTGCTTCACTGGGGCCAACATCATCACACAAGCCCGAGAGCTTATCGAACAAATAGGGTGAGTGTTGATTACATGGTTGTTTTTTGTGTGTATATTAGGGCTTTTTTTTCTGGTCAATTTGAAAATGATTTTGCTTTTACAAATACATTTATTTATTTCATGATTCAAATCAAAACATATGCAAATAGTGTCAAGTAATGCAGGCAGAGTGATTCTGTGACACAGAGAAACAACAGTATTAGTTATCGTTCCTCACCAGTACGTTTTTTCCAACATCACTTTGTACTGCGGGTTTTTTTGCATCAGCTGTTTGTAAAAGTGTTTCAGCCGCCCTAATGTCTATCAGTCACTTTTATTTTGAAGCCTTTTGTGACAAGTATCTTAAAATGTGCTTTGTCAAAATCCAAATAAATTCCTCAGGAGACCACTTGAGCTGGACACTGATGGTATCTGGTGTGTCCTACCCAACACCTTCCCCGAGAACTTTGTGGTGAAGACGAGCAACGAGAAGAAGCCTAAGGTGACCATCTCCTACCCGGGGGCCATGCTGAACATCATGGTGAAAGAGGGTTTCACCAACGACCAGTACCACGAGCTGGTCGACCCCGCGTCCCTCACTTACGTCACCAGGGCGGAGAACAGCATCTTCTTCGAGGTGGACGGACCGTACCTGGCAATGATCCTGCCCGCCTCGAAAGAGGAAGGAAAGAAGCTGAAGAAAAGGTAAGGAATCGTTGGCGGTTAAATATGATCGATAAAGTCGTGTGGCGCGTGGGTCATTTTGTACCAAAAACATACTGAACAGGGTCACATTGATGCTGCCTCCTCCTTGTTTTAGGTATGCTGTGTTTAATGAGGACGGCTCTCTTGCTGAGCTGAAGGGATTTGAGGTGAAGAGAAGAGGAGAGCTCCAGCTCATTAAGATTTTTCAATCATCAGTGTTTGAGGCGTTCCTCAAAGGCACCACTCTAGACGAAGTCTACGAGTCTGTGGCCAAAGTGGCCGACTACTGGCTGGACGTCTTGTACAGCAAGGTAAAAAAAAATGATATGTATGACCTTAAATCATTCTCTATCAATAATGACCACAATGAAATGTCACATAATTAAAGATAATAGTGGTTTTAAAGTTCTGTATGGACCTAAATAATAAACACTTGTGTTTGCTGTTTGTTTGCACAATGCAAATTATATCAATATACATATGAATGAATATTTGTTATATTGATATTGAAGAAAATGACATTGCACAGCCCTAATCACCTATAATAACGTTGCATTCTGATGTCACTGGAAAGTTCAGATGTATTTTGAGGAACATGGATTAACCAGCTGTTTTTATTTCAAACCCCAGGCTGCCAACATGCCAGATGCGGAGCTGTTTGAACTGATTTCAGAGAATCGCTCCATGTCCAAAAGGCTCGAGGACTACGGGGAGCTGAAGTCCACCTCCATCAGCACGGCGAAGAGACTTGCCGAGTTCCTGGGAGACCAGATGGTGAAAGACGCCGGTCTGAGCTGTCGCTACGTCATCTCCCGAAAACCGGAGGGTTCCCCTGTCACAGAAAGGTGTGGCAACCGCTCTGATATTAAGCATTCATGTTATCAGATGATTTTAAAAAGACATCATTAATGATAGCCAGTAATTATTAATGAAACCTCAGCCCTCAAAGACAGCAGTGTGTGCTGCAGTTCAGACTGAGGGCTTTAATACCTCCTGTTGTCATTTCCCTGTAGTAGGAAGATGTGTGCAGTTATAGTGAGGCTTTAGGGTTATCTTATGTTTTATTTATCTTGTCACTGGTAGATGTGCAAAATGAATGTATAAGTTAAAAAAAACAAAAAACAATTGTGTATTTCCAGATGAAACATGAACAAATTTAAAGGAAGTAAATGTTATATACGTAGAAATAAATGGAAATGTATTGATAGTGTTGGCTAAAAGGCCTTTGTTTTAAACCCAAACTCTCAGCTCTTCACTTTTCTCTGTAAACACACCCTTTTCAAACACAACACAATATGATGTTGACGGTTCAAGCCGCACTAAAAGATTTTGCTGTCGTGGAATGAAATCACGTGTTGTGCAGCAAAGTGCCGTCTCCGCGATGCATTTTGTGGTTTTGGCCCAGACCAAATCAAATTCCCAATATTTGTTTTTGAACAAGCACTTTGCGACATTACCAGCAGATAAAAGCCCACATTTAATAGATTTTGGTTTCTTTCCATTAGAGCCATTCCCCTGGCCATCTTCCAGGCAGAGCCCAGTGTGAAGAAACATTTCCTTCGTAAGTGGCTGAAGACGCCCAGCCTGCATGACTTGGACATTCGCTCTGTGAGTCTTTAAAAAGTTTGACATGCACTCGCATACACGGCTTTGGTTTTCTGTGCGAATAAGCTTGTTCTCTCCCTCTCTCCAGATCCTCGATTGGAGTTATTACATAGAGAGGTTGGGTAGTGCCATTCAGAAAATCATAACCATCCCCGCAGCTCTGCAACAGGTAAAACAAACGCCAGCCCTTTGATTGGTCTCACTCTATCTAAAAACTTATATCGACATATTTATCATTTTATTTCATCATTAGGTGAAGAACCCAGTTCCCAGAGTGAGGCATCCTGACTGGCTTCATAAGAAACTGCTGGAGAAAAATGACATTTACAAGCAAAAGAAAATAAGTGAATTGTTCAGCAGTGAAGGCAAGAGACAGGTGAGTTCACCTCACAGCAAAATGTCACATCAACTAACGATTATTTTCATAATGGATTTTTTTTTTTATTGATTAATCAAGTAATTGTTTGGTCCATTAAATGTCAGAAAATGTTGATCAGTGTTTGGAAATGATGTTCTCAAATGTCTTGTGTTTGCCCACAAACCAAAATGATGAATATTTATCAATAATTACCATTTATATTATTGATTTCATGTGAACATGGGGACACAAAGATTAGGTGCAGATTATTAATTGGTGCACTTCAAACACATGCATGTGGTTATTACAGCTGGGCTGCGTGTCACATTTGAAAGGTTTTGCTTCACAACAAAGTGCGTCATTATCCATCAACATAAATAACCATTTATGATTTTGATATTTGCATTTTTATGGCCTGTATTTTCATTGTTTTATTGTTTTTTTCTTTTTAAATCATGTACTGTAAGGTGACCTTGAGTGCTTTGAAAGGTGCCCTTAAATTAAATGTATTATTATTATTATTATTATTATTATTATTTCAAGGTTAAAATGAACATTGAGTGTGAATACAGAAATGTTAGGCCTGTATGCTGACTGGCAGACACTGGTTACTCACGGCCCGCCTCCAGTACTGTCTTGGCCCACTAGGGCAATGTTGCTGTTGCCTCCGTCTTCCTTGACCTAAAACAAGTCACTTCCTGTGTGCAGCATGAGTCTGAACTGAGAATACGGGTCAAATTCACTTTGCTTAACCATCTCTTCTGTGGCAGGTGGCTCGTCAGCCTCTTGAAGCCGGCCAAGCTGCAGACATGGAGGACTTTGGGATGCCGGCCAGACCTCTGCAGCCAGCGATTCTCATTAGCACCAAGCGGAAGCGAGCTTCTCAAGGTGATGACAGCCAAGTAGAGTCTCAGGATCTCGAACTCACTCAGTCCTGGAGGGAGATCCTGGGGCCACCTCCACCTATGGGAAAGACACGGGTATGCAAGATTATTTAAGTATCTAATGACAGATAATTTAAGCCGGCTCAGATTTTAACGACAGTATGTATGTGCGCAGGAGGCGCATCTAGTGTGGCTGCGCTACCATAAGAAGAAGTGGGAGCTGCAGATCAGGCAGAGAAAGGAGAGAAGGAAGAAGAGGAGGCTTTTGGACGGCGAAGCCCAGTCTGTAGGGGGAGGTGTGATCAGAGATGGCCCCACCACCGGCCTCGGAAGCTTCCTGCGTAGAACAGCACGTAGCATCCTGGACATGCCATGGCAAATTGTGCAGGTGAAGTAACATCAACAACCCTGGATTGTCTGTTTAGTTTTATTTAAAAGGGACAATGCACATTAATCAGTATTATCAATTTAAAGTTAAAAGGTAAATGTGCCAGAATTGACAAAAATCTTCATCTGCAGTACATTGGTAGGTCAACACAACAAGCCATCATTTATACTACATGCAAGCCCATGTAGTATCTTGAAAACATGACAGGCATCTAAAAAATGTGATAAACTATACTGTATTTTCATGATAATAATGTAAGTTGCTTTTGTTTACCTCACAGATTGCAGAGACGAGTCACCCTGGTTTGTATAAACTGTGGGCTGTGATTGGAAACGACCTCCACTGCATGAAGCTCAACATCCCACGCGTCTTCTACGTCAATCAGAAAGTCCCGAAACAAGAGGAGGGAGCCACGTACAAAAAGGCATGGGAGAATTTTAAAAAAGAAAAAGAAAAAATCATTTTATTCAATGATTTTAACTATGCAAATTTTGACACTCTTCTCATAATTACATCTCGTCATTTTTGGTTTCAGGTGAACCGCCTGCTGCCTCGCTCCAACGTGGTGTACTACCTCTACAAGTACTGTGTACCAGAGGACATGTACCAGGAGCACATCAATCAGATCAACGCAGACCTCTCTGCTCCGGACATTGAAGGAGTCTATGAAACACAGGTATCATATCGTATATACACCACCATTGTTTTGATGCCAATATTTATCAGTGCTGCACACAAGTCATAAAAAATTATAATAGAATATGATCAAATAATTGAAAAAGAAAAGCTAAAAAAACAACTTTTGTCGTCTTCTTATTCTCTCTGCATCAGGTCCCCTTGCTGTTCCGTGCACTGGTGCAGCTTGGATGTGTGTGTATGGTCAACAAACATGTTGTGAGGGATCTGGGCGGCAGGGAGGCTGACACGTTTGACCTGGAACATCTGGAGATGAGATCTCTGGCCCAGTTTAGCTACCTAGAACCTGGTAAGACTTGTCTAAGCCAGTATTACTTTTAAAGTGATATCAAAATGGATTATATACTATGCAAACAACTGTTAGACAGACAAGCCATTTTATTTACATTTGCTTTCTTCATAGGGAGCGTTCGCCACATGTACTTGTATCATCACAGCCAGGGTCACAAGGCTCTGTTTGGTCTCTTCATCCCCTCTCAGCGCAAAGCTAGCATCTTTGTCCTGGACACAGTAAGAAGAAGAATACTCGTGTTGTCTTTGAGCTGTTGTTTTGTTATACCGGCCTCTTATTTTTAACTTTATTTTACCTTCATTAACCCCCCCCCCTTTAGGTAAGAAGCAACCAGATGCCCAACCTGAGTAACCTCTACACAGCTGAACGCACTGCCCTCCTGGAGAAGACGACGGAGGAGCTTCTGCCTCCAGAGAAACACAACTTTGAAGTCCGAGCTGAAAATGACGCAAAGGCTATCTATCGTGCACTACAGCGCGTTCTGCTGAGTTACAAGGTAAAAAAAAAGTGTAGTTTAATACATTTTCACCTGTAATCTATCAGGAAGTATTCTTGGGTTGAACTTTGACTTTTGCTGTTTACAGGACGAGCGTCGCGGTCCCACTCTCATCGCTGTGCAGTCAAACTGGGAGCTGCGGCGGTTGGCGGCGGGGATGCCCGTCCTCGAGGAGTTTCCAGTCGTTCCAGTACATGTGGCCGACGAGATCAGTTACAACGTGCTAGACTGGCAAAGGCTCGGTGCCCGGCGCATGATCCGCCACTACCTCAACCTGGACAGCTGCCTGTCACAGGCCTTCGACATGGCCAGGTACTGATGCTGCTCCTGCTGTTCCTGCACCTCGCAGCTCCAAGTTTCCTGGCTGTAATTTGACACAAAGTGCCATAAAAACAAAAATCTTGCTTAGGAATATGCGAAATGTAGAGATGCTGTCATTGTTTTGGTGTTTACTCTTGGTCTTTAATCTTCAGGTTGTAATAGAAGTTGAGCCCTGGAGTTTTAGCTGTCATGTCTTTGAAATGTGAAAATGTGTAACGCTGATGTCTCATTTTTAGGTATTACCACTTACCTGTGGGAAACCTGCCTCAGGATGTGTCCATCTTTGGCTCGGACTTGTTCCTGGCTAGACATCTTCGGAAACACAACCACCTGTTATGGCTCTCGCCCACGGCCAGACCTGACCTCGGGGGAAAGGAAGCTGATGACAGTCGCCTGGTCATGGAAAGCGATGACCGGGGCTCTGTGGAGATTAACGCTCAAGGATGCTACTCCACTGGTACATTTAGACTTGAATATACACAGAAAAGAACACTTGTTGCCTTATTGTCTCTGAAACTGTCAACTATCATGCTCCTTCCAGTGTGTGTGGAGCTGGACCTGCAGAGCCTGGCAGTGAACACCATCCTGCAGTCGCACCATGTCAATGACATGGAGGGCGGAGCCAGTGTGGGCGTCAGTTTTGACGTGATCCAGCAAGCCTCGCTGGAGGACATGATGTCAGGAAATCAGGGAGCGAGCGCCGTCGCTAGTTATGATGAGACGGCACTTTGCTCCAACACCTTCAGGTGTGTAAACAACTGTTTAAACCCACATGTGTTCAGTAAAGTTTTATATTTTGTCTCTCTTCTGTTTGTACCTCTTTACTAAAGGGAGGTTGTTTAGTGTTCTGACTGTTTCCTCTGTTGCGCGAGCAGAATCCTGAAGAGCATGGTGGTGGGATGGGTCAGGGAGATCACGCAGTACCACAACGTGTACGCAGACAACCAGGTGATGCACTTCTACCGCTGGCTGCGCTCCCCGAGCTCTCTGCTCTTTGACCCTGCGCTGCACCGCACCCTGCTCAACATGATGAAGAAGGTGTTTCTACAGTGAGTGCCACATCATCAAGTTGTGAGGTGTAAATGCGGAAAAAGTGTTTCCATTACACTTTTGCGATAAACTTTTCTATCTACACATCTGAAAAAAAACACTTCATGAGAGGATAAAAAATGTTTGGGGGTTGTTGTTTTTGTTTTTTTTTATTGCAATATATAGATTTTTTTGAAATATTAAATTTCTGAGGATACTGGAAACTCAGCTAGTGCCACATCCTCCTCTACACTATAATAACCCTCTATCATTTCTTTATTCAGTCTTTGTTTTAAAAAAAGTTTACAGAACTTACAACATTGATGGGTTTTGTTTTCAGCCTCTATTTTTGTTTAGTTTTTCAGACAGCGGAAATCAAATTGAGTCAGGGCCGTAATGAAGGTCAGAGAGTGATCTGAATGCCTCAGGACAGCTGAGCTACACTTGAGTCGATTATTATCGATGCCCACTTTGCGTTTTATCATTGTTCTTGCACTTATTGATCCTCGCCATCTCTTGAATTGCTTTACTGCTCCAGTATCCTGTTCCTCCATTAATCATTGTCTCACTTTGCCCTCAGGCTCGTAGCAGAGTTCAAACGTCTTGGTTCAACTGTGGTGTACGGAAACTTCAACAGGATCATCCTGTGCACTAAAAAACGGAGGATCGACGATGCAATCGGATATGTGGAATACATCACTAACAGGTCAGACATTTACCCACTGCTGTCACGATCTTTAAAAAGCAGGTGGGGCAGCACAGGAAAGGAATAGGGCATGTAACCTGAAGGTTGCTGGTTCAATCACGGGATTGGTTTGCCCCTGAGCAAGGCACCCAATCCCCCATTGCTCCCTGGGGGATCCCCATTGTAGTGCACTGCTCCCAGGTTGTGTGTGTTCGCTACTGGTGTGTAATAAGGATGGGTTAAATGCAGAGGACAAATTCACGATCGCTAATTGTGTGTGTGTGCAAAAATGACTAACTCTAAAAATCCTACCACTTAAAATTGTATATTTAATCTAAATGCATCCATACATTAAATAATAACTATTAACACGTTTATTTTATGTAGAACTTGAAAAACTAGAGCAGCCATTCCCAAACTTAAGAGTGTCAGGGCCCACAGTGGATACTAAAAAAGAGTCACAATATTTCTTAACACGTATAGAAAAATAACACATAATTTAGATACCATGTTTTTTTTGGCTTCCTTATAACAGAAATGTAAAACTTAATTACAAAGCTGAAAATTAAGAACATTTATTTATATTTATTGACCTCTCATGGCCCACCCCGCAGTACACTTAGAGCCCACTAAGGGGCTGTGGCCCACACTTTGGGTACGGCTGAAGCCGAGAAAGCTTTCATAGGGCACAAACCTCTTAAGGTTGCTCATATTCCCAAAGTGTCAATACACTCAAGGTTAACTGACCGAAGTAAATGGTGTAGTGTGTTTAATGCACAAGTACCTGCATTCAATTTTTTATATTAAACGCACTGCCCAAGAAGTAACTGCTGAGCGAGAGGAGAGAATAGATTTCATTGTGTCTTACAATCACAGGATATTATATAGTTCTCTTATATCTTATTCATGCGTGCACACAAAACCTGACAGGTCTCCTCCCTCACTGTTCCCCTGTTTCAAGCATCCACTCCAGAGAAATCTTCCACTCGTTGTCTCTGTCCTTCTCCCGATGCTGGGAGTTCCTGCTGTGGATGGACCCGGCCAACCACGGTGGTGTGAAGGGAAAACTGCCCTCCAGCGTCCTGTGTGGAGAGGTATTTCAAGCTGAAATCTCTGCTCAGCATTTTATCTACTCATATAATAGTTTACCGAGCTGAATATGGAGCTTAATCCTCTCCTCTCCATGTTTTTTTTCCTTTTAGGAAAGTGCCAAACAGAAGAAAAACAGTGGAGGGGAGGGTGATGAGGACGGCAGTGAGGATGAGGACGAAGAGGAAGCAGAAGCGGAGGAACAAGAGGAGACGGATGAGGTGGAGGAGCTGATTGAGAGCAACTGGAACATCATGCAGTATCTGCCCCAAACGGCCTCCTGTCAGAAATACTTCCTCATGATTGTGTCGGGTAAAAAAAAAAAAAAAAATTCTACACATACATAAAATAAATAAACATTATTTGCCTTTTTCTCTGCACTAACACCACACACACACGTTTGGCTCTTCAGCCTACATTGCAGCAGTCTACCACAGCATGAGAGAGGAGCTGAGACGCAACACTCCTGGAGCGACGCCAATCAAGAGGCGAGGAGGCAGCCAGGCTTCCCAGCAGGCAGTGGGAGACCTGAGTGCTCTTCCTGGTAAGATGCTGCTTCAGTTACTAAACACTAGGCAGGCACTAGGAAACTCTTAATGGGGGAGCTTTTAATCATAATAAAGCGGATTACTTAACCAATGTGATGTCTCTTATCGCTGCAGGAATGATCTCCTTCTCCCAGGAGTACGTGTCCAGTGAGCTGACGCACAACCTTTTCACCATCACTCAAAAAATCCAGAAGAAGGTGACGGGTACCAGAGGCGTGAGCCAGCCCTCGGAGATGTTCCCCGTCCTGCCTGGATCTCACCTGCTACTCAAAAACCCTGCACTGGAGTTTATTAAATATGTCTGCCAGGTATTCACATAAATACACAAGAAAGTCAGGATTTTATTGAGATGAGTACGATTAACGGGCCCGACAGCTGCAGCTAGAAAGTGAAAGGTCCTGAGGACCCACTGCACTGCATGTTTTCGATGTGGCCCTGCTCCAACACACCTGATTCAAATGGTCAGGGTTGTTGGAGGAAGGATACTCGGGACCACGGTTGAGAAACACTGCTTTTAAAATGACATTAAATTGAATTTTGTTGCAGGATTTTACAACTGATGCCGGTTTTCTCACCACTTTTTCCTCCCTGCAGGTTTTCTCACTGGACGCCAACATAGTGAACCAGGTGAACAAGCTGAAGAGAGACCTGCTGCGCCTCGTTGACGTTGGAGAATTCTCGGAGGAAGCTCAGTTCCACGACCCCTGTAACTCTTACGTCCTACCCGAGGTCATCTGCCACCAGTGCAACTTCTGTCGCGACCTTGACCTCTGCAAGGACCCGTCTGTTGCACAGGTAATAGCTAAGATAAGACCAGTACTCGCATCGCTGCTTTGTTCATTTGTGATTATTTCCTCTCACATTGTCCACTGGTTTTCTTTGTGCCTAATGTGAGAAATCTAGAGCTGAACCCTGTTTTTTTCTTTTCAGGATGGGTCCATTGAGATGGCTCTGGTAGAAGCTCTGCAGAAGAAGCTGATGAGCTACTCACTGCAGGACCTGGTCAGTTAAAATCATAAATATATTTTCTGCTGTACACAGCCCTATACTCCGTTCACATGCAAATACAAATGCACAATTTTCAAAGGAAATGTGAGTTCAAAAAACACAGCGATGCAGTTGCACTCATATTTTTTTTTTCTTCTTCCGTAACCTCATACGTGACCGTATGTCATCTCTTCTCTTTCTTCCCAACGCCGTCATTTCTCATAACGTTTTCGTCTAGTTTTTATTTATTGTTGAAAGTGTCAGTAGATTTCGTCATAGTTTTTTTTTTCCCATATCAACTTTGGGTTTAGATGTGAAGAAAAAAGGGTGGCCTGTTGTAAGCCCTGGTTTATATTGTCGCTGTAAAACCCGTGTTCATGTTTGTGGTTTTTCAAATGGGGACAGAAGAGCTGCACTCCCTCGGCCCCCAGTGACACATCATCAGGACACATTATTTATTTACTAAGCAATGCCCATTATTAACTTCATTTGTCACTACTGCCACTGATAAACATGTGATTTCTCTTTCTGATGGCTAAAATTTGGTTTCATGATTGAGCAGTATGAGTAGATGATGACTTTTTAATGTATAATTCCATTGGTGTGAATCTGTTCTTTAAGGTAATACAACACTAATTGCAAAATATGATGATGGAAAATATACTATGGGTAGATTCTTATTTATACAGATTATAGTTGAATCTTCTTGGATGAAAGGTGACAGGTCTCCTGAAAGTCCAGTTGGTTCATTGATTCACTGACGTTTGAAGATGAAAATGTTGTCACACATGTTTCTCCTAAAGCTCTAACAAACTTCTTGTGTGGGTGTGTGTGTGTGTGTGTGTTATTTTTAGGTGTGTAACAAGTGTAAAGGGGTTAAAGAAGCAAACATGCCCCTCTACTGCAGATGCGCTGGAGACTTTGACCTCTCTTTTTCAGCCAAGGTTTCTACTCAGATACATTTTTATTCATAAATGTGTTGAGCATATGACTTTTTACAACTGTTTTTTTCTTCTTCTTCTTCTTCAATTGACAGAGCTTCTCTGAGCAGATCGCAGTGTTCCGGAACATAGCGTCCCACTACAACATGAGCTTCCTGGAGGAGACCATTGACTGGCTGCTTGAGATGAGTCCACACGTGAGCCAGAGCGCTCACTCAATGTGACGTCTGCCATTAAGTCTTTTCAGTCTGGAAAACTCTTAACGCTGAGACTGTCACTTGACACTTTTCCACTTGACACACTTGTGTCTGTTTCAGTGCTGTTTGATTGTAGCTGAAAGAGACACAATAAGAACTGTAAATATCTTTTACTTCCTGATGATGTCGTAAAAAAGTCTAGTATTAAATGCAGCTGTTAATAAATATTTTTTTCCCAAGTGTTCTTGTTGGCTTTGAGTATGTGTGTCATTACCACTCAGCTATTTGTCCCAGGGCTGCAGCTCTGCAGCTCTGCCTTAATGGAAAAAGCATAAATATTGTAATTGCAACCATCTCTGAGGAGCCTCATTAATCAGGAGGCACTAATTGCCATGAGCTTCCTTCTCACGGGGGCTGCTCATGTGTCAGTTTGTAACATCCACTTCACTCCATCTAATTTGTCCATTACTTTGCAGTGAAAAGCACAAGATTATATTATATTTCAAATGTCCCTTTTTTTTCCTGTGGAGTAGCACTTGAGAAGAAAATGTTCCTCCTCTATTTTTGATTTTCCTTTGAGGAATTATTGTTCTACCTGAAGGGTGTTTTCAAGTTCTGGTTCTGTGTCTAAATTCCAGAATGTGCTTCAATATTTGTATATTTTAGACCATCTTTTTATTTTATTTATTATTTTATTTAACAATAGCCCACAGTTTTTTGGTTGCTGCAGACTAATATGAAACTTCACCAATAAAAATGGCTAAAAGTACCTTTAACTATACGATCAAATCATGTTATCAAGTTGACAAATTACGGTCCTTTTTTTCACACATTGGCATTCTCGCTTTCTTTTTCCTTTCTAAAAGCAGGGAAAGGGCACATTTGTCTCGGTGCAAGCGAGTCTAAATCAAAAATGGTCCTAACTCAAGCACCTCCATCTATTTAACCTCATTGCCCCACAGCTGACTCACTTGCCTGTAGATGGACATTTCCCCAGATGGGTAATTACATTTCAGACTCTTGAGCTGAGGCACAATTGGATTAAGCCCTTTGGAGCTTCTCACTGACTTATGTTGCATGTGTCGGTTAGAGTAAGTGCAAATAAGGGCGGCGTTGAAGGGACTGCGACTACATTTTGTACATTTCGGTGTATTCGGTACATTTTAAAGAAAAAGAAAAGTGGGATAAAACAACAGTTTTAATCCTACAGTATGGCGTTTCAGCATTTTACATTGTCCTTAGCACAATTTCCAAACGGACATGTCACTGTCCTCATTCATCGTGGCAAATATCAACCCGCTACACTTGAGTTATGAATTTCTTTCTCACCACTGACTTTGTATTTCTCTCAGGGGTTCAGATGGTTTCACACTTCCCTACAATCTTATTAAAGTAACCATTTTAAGGGAAATGTCGATGTTATTCGATTACCACTCATCACATCTCCTTCTCTGCTTCTCGTGGCCATTTCCTCCTCAAGTATCGCCTCATTATGCCAAATACGCCGGGTTGAATAACGAAGGACATGAATCAGTGAGTGTTTTCACCATATATTGCATTCTTATGTGAGACGATGACATTATAACACTAATGTCGCAGAGGGCTTGAATGTTTCGCGGTGCATGGACATAAGTAATGTCCGGCTTAAATTCCGGTAAATAAACACATCCTGTAAGTGATGTCACAGTCGTCCAGGCAGCACGTCTTTTTATAAAGACACTGTCCAACAGTCCGCCAAGGTTTGAGTTGATGATAGAAGGCATCCACAAGATATTGAGTGTTTTCTGCCACTGTGTTTCCCAGTAAAGTATATACAGTATATCAGTGTATTCCCATTGTCAAGAGCATGGCAGCCAACAGCAGCACAGGCACCGGAGAAACCGCTCAGATTTGCTGTCAAGGTCACGGTCAGCTGGTTTTTGGGGCGAGTCTACACACACACACACATGGCTGATGTGGATGGAGGCAGCGGTGATGACATCACAGCGGTACACCCTCTGACAGGTCTGAATGGTTTGAGCCGAAAGTGGTTATGAAGCTGAGTTCTGTGGGAATGGACACTCTGGGCTCCTTGCTAACCTGTGTAGAATGAATCATCAATTAGACATGTTAGTATTTATTGATGAAATAAATGTAAATACTTCTAAAACTATGTTGTTACACAATTGCATATTAAAATGTAACCACTAATGCTGCAGAAAATGTATGGCAAAATAATTCAAAACTTAACCATTATAACAGCATTTTTTACTCTCACAGCAAAGTCTCGTCTCCTGTTTTTACCCGTCTTTTTCATTTTCAATTTCCCTGATATTTAATGGACATTGAATGAAAAAATTTTTGAAAATCCAATATAAATTAAGTTAAATGTAGATTTAAGTGCACTGGAAGGCTGCAACTAATGATTATTTTCATAAACGAGTAATCATTTGCTACAGAAATGGTTGAAAAATGATGATTGGTGTTTCCCCAGACCTGGAAATTATGTTCTCAAATGTCTTGTTATGGCCCAATAACAATGAAATAATGATGCATTACTTGCAGTTACTAAGTAAGATGCTCCAATATATGACCTCATTTTAGAAAATATGTAATCATTACTTTGTTTAACTGTGTAGTTATTCAAGTGAAGCATACAACAAACCAATTGATGAGTTTAACCTACAGTTCTAACCTTATTCTTTCTATGTTAACAACCAAAGTTTAATTGTACCCGGCCCTTACCCAAATAAATCTGTAAATATTTTGAAAACCAGGATTTAAAAACATTTCTAAGCTATTTTTTTTAGGTATTAATCCACTCAGAGAAAACACTGAATAAACAAAGCCTTTTCCTCACTTCGTCAAACTTTCTGTCACTGTAGACTTCGTTCTTGTCGATAAACGTCAGCATAATCCAGTCACAGATGATGGTGCACTACAGGGGGATAACAAAAGGAGAAAAAAAAACAGTTATTGGCTCAAGCTGTCACTTCAAAGTCTGAGGATCAGAAATGAACGTGGTAGTTGCTCACAATCCCGACTGAAGTCATAGCAGTCACTGTGCTGATGATGGTCGGGATGGGACTGAATTTACCAGCCTGTAAAGAAATGACACAACATGAAAGTCACCAGAGTGAGAGGAGAATAAACTGCAGTCATGATAAAGTATCCACTTACATGTCCGTGAACTATCACATCCAGTCTGATGCCGTAGGCTTTTATTAATGTCCGAGACTCTACTCCCTCCTTACTGTAGTATTTGGCAAATCTGGGTGATTACATAGGAAATCACAAGGGCACAGATGTGAAGATTTAACACAAGCTAAATAAATAACCAAGTTGTTAAAGTGATGGGTAAGAGTGTTGTGTCACTGGAACTCACCTGTAATAGTATCCAGAATTGTCCAGATCCTTTCTGACGTCGAGACGACGGAATGAATATGTAGGTTTACAGTGTGAAGGATCCAAGTCCAGGTTACACTTCCAGTTAATAAAAACCCCTATCACGCCTCCCTGAGCAAAAAAAACAAAAACAAAAAACATTGATTACAAAACAACTGCGTGCCAAGATGTATGCATCAAAAGACCAACAAGAAATACTCACAGTTCTGCAGAGCTCACTGAAGTTTTCTCTTGCCTTTTCTGCGATGTAGCCCAGGCGAAAGTTTGGACAGTACGGCTCTTTCTCCTCATCATAGTGACACCGACTGAGGTATTTGTGCATGTTGCGTTTATTTGAGGCGTCTTTGATATTTCCCCTGTCAAAGAGGAGAAAAAGATAGTTATCCACAAGCCAATGAAGCAGTAGCAACTGGACTTACAGTATGTGTACCTTCATTATGTAAAACATGCTGTTTGTGTGCTTGTATTTGTGACCTTTTTTAAGATATTTCCTGGCAACACTGACCTAAACACTAACCTGGTCCTATTTGGAATAACTGGTTAAGTCAATGCAGTGTCCTCAGAAGAAAAGCTGCATGTGTGTGTTCCTGTATGGGTATCTTTGTGAGGACCCAAAAACCTATAAACCTGAGGAAGTGAGGACATTTTGGCTGGATCTCATGTTCTGGTTTTAGGGTTAGTGTTCGAATTGAGTTTAGGTTAGGGTTAGGCATATGTCTATGAGGGTCCTCACCACGAATACTGCACAAACGTGTGTGTGTGTGTGTGTGTGCACTGTACCTGAGTACTTTGAATCTGGGGAAGTGAATAGAGTTCCTGATGAACACTGTAAAGTTGATGGCCTCCACTAAAGCTGGTTCACTGTTGATGAAACCAAATAATCAGGATTATTGTATAGCATTCAATAATGTCTAATCCAATATATGAGTACCTTGTACCTAGTACCGAGATGTGTTACTGCATTTTACCTCCTATGTAGAGCAAAGTAACTCAATTTGGAAGGTTTTTATTTTGTTAATGTATATTAAAAAAACACATTTGGTTTCTTTAGTTCAATAAAACCTTGACTGGATTACAGCACAGCTCAAATAAAACTGACCAATCAATCTGATTATGAATCTCCATGCTTACCGTACTACAGCATACTCCTCGACTGGACACCAGGTTTGGATCTCGCATGTTTTGAAAGTGTGGTTGTAGTACTTAACACATCTGCCGGTTCTTCTGCCTGTAAAACAAAAAAATAAAGAAATAAACTCAGGCAAACACAAACCAACATGGAAGACAGACATATTTAATTAGAAATGAGACTATGTACCATGACCATCAAAGTCAACTTCACCCCGAACACAGTCAGAATCTTTTGTACAGTTGGCTCGGGGAACCTTGAAATACTGGAGTTGAAACAGATGTTTAATCAATTAATCAATCACTCAATCAATGTTTGTATATAGCACTTTACAAAACCTGTGAAGTACTTAAAGTCTTTCACATAATAATTGCACTTTTCTGCATGCAAGTTTCAGTTGACCTCTCACCTCTGCACATGTCCCTTGCCTCTGATCATATGTGACTTCTCGTCTCAATATAGCACTAATTACATCACCACCCTATATGAAGAAAATGCCATAAGAATATCCAGGGGGAATTTACATCAGCATGAAACGACACAGTAATGATGCTTTAAAGAGGAGTGAAAATCTTTGTTGTCTCACCTCTGGGGGTCGAGCGTACTCCACAGTGTCCAGAATATCCTCACCATGAACTGCTATACCTGTCATGCGAGTGTACACAGAGCTCTCGGGCCGGGTTTCACTCTCCTGATATGCTTTCTGACTCATGAAGACGTACCTTGAGGATGATAGAACACAGAGCCGGCCCAAGGCATAAGCAAGTAAGTGCCTGCTTGGGGCCCCCAGATCACCTGGTGGCCCTCAATAGTGTGTGAAGAAAAAACATTTTAACATCTATATATCTTTAGATATATTTAGATATTTAAATAGCATTTATCTCAAGTTATTTGGTTTCATTTTGGAGGTGAAGATTGCTCATTTAGTGCATGTTTGTTCTAAGTCATTAAACTGGTTTACTCATTTAATTCAAGTTCAGTATGACCACACTGAGTGCATTAGTTTACATGTAAAATAACACAACTATAATTAATGCAATTTATACAGTTTCAGTGGCGGTTGCTGGCCTTTGAAACAGGGGAAGCTCATTTCAAGCCCAGTTATTTATAAATAAATTCTTACATATATTCTGCAAACAAACAACAAGAACAAGGAAACACTATAATAGTGTTTTTATTTATGGTGTATATGTACAAATAAATACTGTATATTGATGAGTAAATGACACACAACAACCAGCTATTTGTCAACAGACTTCCCTACAGACGGTCAATCAAAAACTGGTTCCGCCTTTCAGACAGTTCCTCCACTCATCATTAATTTGAGGTCTATTTGTTTTCCATTTAAATTCAAATGGGATAAAAAAAATTCCTCTACAATTAAATGTCCATTTTCATTTTCCCTCTGTGCTCTTTTTACACA
The DNA here is from genome assembly GCF_019176455.1 of Solea senegalensis. Taxonomy (NCBI): domain Eukaryota; kingdom Metazoa; phylum Chordata; class Actinopteri; order Pleuronectiformes; family Soleidae; genus Solea; species Solea senegalensis. The sequence continues at coordinate 7,756,383 of NC_058025.1, read as the reverse complement.
CAAAAGCATATTATTGTACTTTCTTGCCATTCTTAAAGAATGGATTACCAAAACTAATATTATACAAAGAAAGTGTCAACAATTTGAGGCTTCTAAGATAGCAAACATGCAGCTACAGAAATGCAATGCTTACCAGATGAAGTAGGTGATCACAAGAAACTGAACGCTTCTGTAAATGACTCCAAGAGTTCTGTTTTTAACCACCATTACCTTGGGTGTCTCATAGTCCCAGAAACCAAGAAAATACTCCTTTAGAAAGTCTCGTAATCCCATGATGAACTTGTGAAATACCTCACACATACTCAGAGATTTTCTTGTCAAGTCTATTTTCTATATGTTTGTATTTGAGTTTTTTTCTTCTCACTATTTTCCCCTCACCTTCTGTTCACATTCAGCTCCAGTCTGCATCTCTATCATCATCCCTGGCAGCTGTGGGGGTGGGGGAAGAAGAGAATGGGGTGGGGTTCAAATGCAGCTGAATCATGTATTTTCCTCGTATGTCAGTTTATTATGATGACTGATGTTTCTAGAGCTATAAATAATGCACCTAGCTCTGCACAAGAGCAAGATTTTTTAATAATTTAAAACGTTTGCCTCTAAATAGATTAACAATATTAATCATAGGTAGGGCTGATGGGTAAGAACTATTTTGATAATCGATTAATTGGTCTGCATGTTTTTTAATAATTAAAACAAGCTCTCTGATTTTTCAACTTACATGTGAATATTTCTTTGCTCCATATAACAACAAATAATTAAATCATTAAATCTGAATAATTTTGGTTTGACAAAACAAAACATTGTTATTTCCAGGTTTGGTAAACACTGATCAACATTTTACATTCTGACTGTTTACATACCAAACAAGTACACTTGTGAGAACATAATTGACAGATGAATCGTTATAGTTGTGGCTCTAATCCTAGGATATTTTTTTTACATCAGTATATCATGTTATTATCTTAGTAGTCATTCAGAATCAAAATCGTGTTTATTGTCAGGTAAAGTCTGGACAGTGGTGGTGCATGTACATAGAGAGACAGATAAATAGTATAAGGAAAATAAAATAGAATAGATATCAGTGCAACATGACACCTAGTGCAAACTATCAGACAGTAACAGTTGTCAGTGCAATATGGAGCCCTAACCAATTTTGCATTACATTTATTTAGCATATTTATCATTTAATGATTCAATAAAAAGATGACTTGACAAGTTTACTAGAATATGGGTGCGTGTTCATATAAAACAAAGGAATAATGAGAGGAGCAAACTTTGTTTTCCTGCTGATTGTCTCTCTTTCCTGATCAGGCGTCACGCGGGCCACCTCTGGGTCCTGGTTACAGCTTGCACCGCCTTCTGGGAGCACGTGACGTCAGGCTCAGGCTACACGTGTATCGGCTGCTGTCGCTGGTTGTAGCCAACGTTGTGTACAGTAGCGAGTGTTGACCATTTAAATTTCGATAACTTTCATAAGTGGTCGAATATCGTTTGAAAATGGGAGGTCTTCAGAAGAAAAAGGTAAGCGTTGCCGTTAGGCTAATGTCAGGGTTAGTCACGTTTAACACCAATAGCTAGTTAGCCCGTTAGCTAACAGAACTAGCTGACGTTTGTTTTTCCTAATCTGCGTTGCAATACTTTGAGATTTAGAGCTAAAGTAACGTGTTATGTCCACTGTAAAATGCGATTATATGGTTTGATTGTGTGAAATTCAAGCGTCTGCACTTGTTTTCCAGTTCGAGAGGGGCTCTGCCACCAACTACATCACCAGGAATAGAGCTCGCAAGAAGTTAATGCTCAGTCTCCCAGACTTCAGGTAATTTACCCTTGACTCAAGAGTTCTGCACCAATGATGTCATGCCTGTGCTTGAGAACAAAATTATGTTGACAAGTCTGACGTCAATGTGTGTGTGAGAATGACGGAGAGACAAGAGAAGATTCACCAAAAGTGAGAAAATTATCTGAATATTGATATTAACATTGTGGCAATGGTTACAAATAAAATAACGTTAAACTATTGACTAATGGTAAGGAAAAAAAAACGGGTAAAACCGATATCAGATGAGATGGACTCTAATCCCTGAGGAAGATTTGAGTGCATGCAGCTCTAGAATGAGGCCAGATGCATCCTCAAACCACGTCTGAATGTGGTTTTTGTCATTGGATCCGAGGCCCCCTTTACATCTGGCAATAGAATGGGATATTGATCAGATACCACTTCACCACATACATTTACACTTGGTATTAACAGTGTCTCCGGTGTGCACTTCTGCAAATATTCCAGCACCAGACTACAGCGTCACATCCTGTGCACATGCATATTTTTTTGGACTCTTTGCTTTTTGAATCAGGGGTAGGCAGAGCAGTTTTGTCAACAGTTCTGGTACCGAAACAGAACTGGCCTTGGAATGTCAAGCTTTGATGGAAAGAGTGACTATATATAATAAGAAATAATGACTATCTTGATTTTCAGGCGACTATGCATCCTCAAAGGCATCTACCCTCATGAGCCCAAGCACAAGAAGAAGGTTAACAAGGGCTCAACTGCTCCGAGGACCTTCTACCTGCTCAAAGACATCCGCTTTCTGCTGCATGAACCAATAGTTGGCAAGTTCAGAGAATACAAGGTATTTTAGGCTTACTTCTCTACCTGAGGAGAGTTGATTGATGTTACTTCTTAATTGGTATTAAGTTTAACACTTGCCTAACTGTCAAAATGGTTTTATTGTTACAGATATTTGTACGTAAACTAAAGAAGGCATATGGAAAAACAGAATGGTCTGCAGTGGAGAGACTGAAAGGAAACAAGCCCACTTACAAACTGGACCACATCATCAAAGAAAGGTGAATAAGATTCTCTGTATCTTACACAGGAGTTTAGTTGATCTTTTCATATCATGAGATAAATTATTTTGTCTGTACAAACTGTAATCCAGTTTTTAAGCATGGCAGAAGTTTAAAGTAATTTTTTGTTGTATTGCATTAGTAACCCTCCTTTATTTGACAGGTACCCCTCCTTCATCGATGCCCTTCGTGATATCGATGATGCCCTCTGCATGTGCTTCCTCTTCTCCACCTTTGCTCGCACAGGAAAGTGCCATGTGCAGACAATCCAGCTGTGTAAACGCCTCACTGTGGAATGGATGAACTATGTGGTTGCAGCTCGTGCTCTCACAAAGGTGAGGGCTGCTTTGGGGGATGTATATTACGGATTGAGTTCAATAACCTGTGATTGATTTTGCATGGAATTTAACACCTTTCTGTTCCTTATAGGTATTCCTCTCCATCAAGGGAATATATTATCAAGCTGAGGTGATGGGGCAGCTCATTACATGGCTGGTGCCGTACCAGTTCTCCCATGATGTAAGTGTAGGATGATGAAATGCAGCCCCTGGTGATTATAACAAGCAATCACATTATTGTTGTTGTTAAATAAATATTTACTGATACCACTTACGCCACGTTGCACTCTGTCTCTGCCTTTTCAGCATCCAACAGATGTTGACTACAGAGTAATGGCCACTTTCACAGAGTTTTACACCACTCTGCTGGGCTTTGTCAACTTCAGACTATACCATTCCCTCAATCTGCTCTACCCTCCAAAGGTATATGGGATTCTTAAAATAATATCAGTTCATTGATATTGATCATTTCACACTGTTTACAGGAGGAAGTTATGGCTTTTTGGTAACCCTAATCTCTCCCCTTTCGCAGCTTGACAGTAAAGCCGAGCTGGAGCTGAAGGAAGAGAATGAGGATGACTATGCCATGAATTCAGAATGCTACATAGAGGTGAGGCTCTGAGTCTAACTGTCTTGAATTGTTACTGTTGCAAGGAGGTGGTATTTCACTTGTTCTCATCTTTTTGGAATCATTTTTATTTGTATTAAATATTTAAAAAACAACAGTGAAATGATTTATGGCTCACTCAGGGTAATACTTAACATAATGGTTGACGTTGTGAGAAGTGAGAAACTGTCTGTTAATTGCTTTAGCACATTCAAATGGGTTAAAAAAAAAAGTGGGTACTACATTAAAGTATCAAATTCCAGCTATTATTTGAGTAGTTTTGTAAGTTAAAATGTAGTGTAATCATTCCTTTTATTTTGGTTTAAGATCATTAGTTCTGTGTTCATGAACACGGCAATTAATCGTTATCCAAACCAGGTCTCCCTGTTAACGGACCCCAGCTGTGCTAAAGCAGTATACTTAAAATAGTTGAAAGACCATGGTTACTTGACCATATGTACAAGCGTAATTTTTTCCTTGGTCTCAATATGAGATGGGACTATTACTGCCAATGCTTTTATTTCTCAGCTCATAGGCTATGGCTGTTGAGACCCAGTCAGGAAGTGACCACTGATGTAAATACACATGTAGATGTTTATCCTGTTTTGTATGTGCAGAAACTGTCAGCTCTGAGTGCCACTCTGGCAAGGGTGGTTTCTACTGCAGAGGAGGAGGAGGCTCAACTTGACCAGTTTCCTGTTGAAGGGGTAAGAAAACCATCTCAGTAAATATTATTCAGTGTATGACATATTCTAAAAGTAAGATATTGATATCAAAGCCATGTTAAGAGTTAATTATATCTCTGGTGATATTAATAACTTAATAATAGAAACACTATAATAGCATTTAAGTTTAAAAATGTTTTAAACCAATCATATTTGTATCCATGTGCATAAGCATATCATTACTGAGTGACCTCTAAAGCCCTACATCAAATTAAAATAATCTTCTGTTAACATGAATCGATCCTACCTTTCCTCCCTGGAGGTCAGGTTAAAGGCGTGTGGTTCAGTCTCTTTTTTACCTCTAGCAGTAAACTGCTCTAATGCTACTTCAGCTAAGACACAGTAAATAAATACCAACATATCATAAACATTAGTCTCCCCAGCAAAATCATGTTACTTCGCAGATGTATTTGTCAAGTTTTGAGTTTAAGAATAATCCACTAAGGTCAATCACTCCAGTTAATCAATAAATAATTGTCCCTTCATAACAGTTTAGTAGACATGTGGCTTCTTGTTGGGACCGTGAGTCTGTTTTCTTTGATAAGTTATGATGCAGGCATAAAACTAATTAATCTCTGGGGGTGGAAGCGAGAGTTTACATTTTCTTCTAGTCAAAGCATTAGGCGGTGTGAGACTGGGGATTACCACTGCATGTTTGGTTTCTATGGACGAGGTGTCTATCAATCTGAGCAAATCATGACGGGTGTGAGGTTGGCCCTGTTACAGCACAGGGGCTTTCCTTGAATCAAGTAACCTTTTTGTAGGAACTTGAATTACTGTCGCTGCATTTGAACATGAACTTCCAGTTTTGGTTCTCAAGTTAGACATGTCCCACTGCACTTGTTTCGTATTGTTATCAAAACAAATCTACCTGCACAATTCCAAAATCCCACAAGCATTAGTCTAAGAGTCTGTGAAGGAAAGCCTGTCATTCATCATCTACAGATTTATCCTCCACATGACGATAGCAGGGCTGCTGGGCAAAAGGCAGTGTAGACCACTGGACAGGTCGCCAGTCCATCGCAGGGCCGACATATAAATGAACAACCATTCACTCACACCATTCACTTAGAGTGTTCAATTAAACTGTCCTTTTTGGACAGTTTAATTGAAAACTCTAAGTGAATGGTGTGTTTTAAACTTCCTGCTTTGCTTTTTTACAGGAGGACATGGAAAGGATGGAGGCAAGAGAACAGGAGCAGAGAAAGCAGGAAGTCCAGAAAAAGCTTTTTGAAGGCCTCAAGTTCTACTTGAACAGAGAAGTGCCCAGAGAGTCGCTGGCATTTGTCATCAGGTGAGTGAACTCAGCCTCTCACAAGCAGAAAACAAACCATTAAAGCGATGCAATGCTTCTTAATTGTTCTGTCTATCGCTGCTGTCTTCCAGGGGTTTTGGTGGTGAGGTGTCCTGGGACAAGTCTGCGTACATTGGCAGCACGTATGAAGTGACAGATGAGACCATCACACATCAAATTGTTGACAGACCCAACATCGACAAACAATACATCAACAGGTAATGGAAGAGGTTTCTTCTTTTTTTTCTTTTTTTTTATCTTATCTTAAGTATCTTTAGCTTTTATTAATGCATCACTTTTGGTACAACAAATGAGATTTACAGTGTATATTTGAGTCCTAAATAATGTACTGGAAAACGTTGGTGATTGATTGTGATCCTCTCTTCTTATGCTACCATATACTTTACAATGCCTTCTTTCAGAGTCGTAATAAAAGGCTAATATACTTTCAGGTACTATATCCAGCCCCAGTGGGTATATGACTGTATCAACTCCAAGATCCGCCTGCCAGTGGAGGACTACTTCCTCGGAGTGACTCTGCCGCCTCACCTCTCTCCGTTTGTCGAGGAGAAGGATGGTGACTACGTGCCCCCTGAGAAGATGAAGATCATGGCCCTGCAGCGAGGAGAAAAGCCAGGTACGAACTTTGGCATTTCATTGATGTCTCAGCTGTCATACTACACACAGCTATTGAGTTAGGCAACTTCTAAAAGCCATTGCCCACAACACTGATAAATTCATTCAGATCCATTGTGGAGACGGAAATTATTAATACATTTATTTATTCAAAATAGCCCAAAATCAGGAGGATGAAGAAGAGGAGGATGAAGAAGAAGAAGAAGAAGAGGAGGATGAAGAAGAGGAGGAAGACGACAATGAAGAGGAGGAGGAGGAAGAAGCAGAGGAAAAGAATCTCAAGAAGATGGAAGATCAAAGATCTCAGGGCAAGGTAAGAGGTCCTTTATTTATTCTGGTCCTTTAATTTGAAAGATGTCACAATGTTGAAATGACTTATTATGTCGCATGTAATTCTTTCGAAGATATTTATATATAATTTATTATGACACCGAGGTTGATCAGTCCTTGCAGTGCCTGTCTGTGATGCCTCATCTGCCACTCACTCAGCGAAGCTGCCGATTTAGTTCCTTACTTTCACATCTATAGTGTAGAAACCTCAATACTTTCACATTCCTGTTTAGATTGTTTGTTGTCGTCCACTCAGGAGAACCATTAATTTGCCTTTGTCCCTCATTTTGACTGAAAGACTAGCAGTAATAAGTATAACAGTTATTCTCATAATGGATTAATCTGTCAATCATTTTCTCGATTGATCGAGTACTTGTTTGGTCCAGATGTTGATCATTGTTCTCAAACCCCCACAATGTGACGATGTTCTCAAATGTCTTGTTTTGTCCACAAACCAAAATGATTCAGTTGTAATGATTTCTTTTTCATATGGAGCAAAGCAACCAGAAAATATTCACATTTAAGATGCTTAAACATCAAAAAGCTTTGTTAAATTATTTTAATCGATTATCATAATAATTGGTGATTAATTTAGTAATCGTTTCAGCCCTAAGCAAGACTTTAGGTTAATTTAACCCGGCTTCTGAGAATAATGGAATTTTTCTGATTGATTCAAAGTTTATCTAAGGACAAGGTGTGCTCACTGCACCATCTGCTCGGTGCAGCCCCCCCCATGTCCAATGTTCCAATAGATATCATAGATAAACAGATAAAAACTATAATGGTAGGCCTGTATTGACTTGTGTCTTGCTTTAAGTCACTGCAGGTTAAGGTGACACCTGGCAAATTGAAGGTAGAGAACCCAGCACGCCTGGAGCAGGAGGAAAAAGCAGAGGAGAAACGTCTTGCCATCATGATGATGAAGAAAAAGGAAAAGTACCTCTATGACAAGATCATGTTTGGAAAGAAAAGAAAAGTCAGAGAGGTACGTCTGACAATTTTTGTCAAGATAGATTGTTTGCACAGCTTTCTGAAAAGACAACATTCATAACAACCTTTTCATTGTCTGGTGTCTTATCTAAGGCTAACACTGTGTCGTTGGTGTGTAGAGAACCCTTGAACCCAGTGATGACCCTAATGTAGAGCATCTGTTCATTAACTTCATCCATGTTCCTCTTGCAGGCTAACAAGCTTGCTGCCAAGAGGAAGGCCTTTGATGACTCAGAGAAAGCAAAGAAGAAAAAGGCGAGGAAATGACTCATCTGACTGTGTCTTCTTCAGACTCTGTATCTATGTTCATGAGGTAGAGTGAACTCACTACAGGTCGATTAAAACCTGAATGTGTCACCTGATTGCTCAGTGGAGTGGGCCTCTCCATAAGTTCAAGCTGAGTTACAGGATGTGACATAAGCCAGTTGTGTAATTATTCATGTAAAAGTGAAATTAATTGTTTGTACGTACTCTGCAATTCATAAAATGTTACACCTCATTTTAACATCTGTACTTAAAATGCTGTGTTGTGTTTTAAATATATCAAACTTGTCTCATGATTTTTGAAATAATGTTCTCTAGTTATTGTGTTTCTTTGCACCACAACTCTGGGTAGTATTTCTAATAAAAAATAGGGCTGCAACTAATTATTTAATTATTTTCTCAATCGGTTTAGTATTGCAACAATTAATCGGTCACTACTTTTATTTTTTATTTTTTTTAAATGCTCTTCATTTTTGGACTACGTTGATTGCAATACATAAACACTTGTACACAAAGCATATACAAAGCAGCTGCAGGCTTTTGCAGTTTTAGAAGTTTATGAACTTAGTAAACAAATTGGGAGAGGGTGAAAGTACCCATTAGGACAAGGCACGTATGAGGTTAAGAAAATAAATAAAATCTAAACCAATAAAATAGCAGGAAGATGAGGCATTACATTATTATCTATTTGACACCTATGAAATCTGGCTGCTCAGGCTTTACACATTTGACCCACTAAGTCCATAACTTTTAAAATACTCTTCAGGCAAAGAAAGTAATCACCTCCATAATATAAATATCATTTACTAAGTAATCAGCCTCTCGTGAGTGCTTTTTTCTCCCCCAAAAAATATCAAAATACCAAACACATTCATCAAGTGAGAAACTGAAAAGGCAACTCTGAGTCAAAGTATTTTATGAGTCTGTCCAGAAGCATCTAATCACTGGAGATTTTTCAGCTGCTTTGTGGACAAAACTATCCATTTCAAACCATCATTCTGGCAGTAAAATGCATCAAAATGATGCTTGTCTACAAAAATGGTTCAGATTTAATGAAAAAAAACCAAAGTATAATAAATCGGAGAGCTTTTTTTAATTATTGAGGGAAAAAACACTCAAACGATTAATCAATTATCAAAAATAATTTGCTATTCATTTAGTAATCAATTACTGTTTGACTTATTGTTGCAACCTACAAGAACCAGAAGAGCACATTTGTGCAGTGGACACAGGCTGAGGTCATTGTGCTGCTGTGGGCTGTCTTGACAGATTGCTCCACACTGACGCAGTGGGTGTCGATGACGAAGGAGCGTAACCCCTTGGACCCCCACTGTGATGCTGCTGCGACCGAAGGCCAGGCCAGTCTTACCCCCACCACACTCTTCAATCTCCACATTGAATTTGATGAGACTCTTCCCACAACCCTTACACACTGATGTACATTCCACGCATGCCCACCCAGTCCGGGTCTCAGCCTGGCACTCTGGGTGGCTGCGGGCAAAAGGCACGCCCCTCTCAACAAAAGCAGCAGTGTCTGTGCCTGTGCGTGACAACTGTGGGATGATGAGCAGCAGCGCACATCCAGTGTGCCCTCCAGGAGACAGGGTCACGACGTTTTAACAGAGAAAGAGTTCATGAGCACTGCAACCGGTGAGGCTCTATCATGTCCACATATTGCTGCGTCCTGTCACAGAGAGCCAAATGGACTCGACTCATCTTGTCTGTTTTATGTGTGCTGTTTTGTAATAGGGTTGTTTTTTTAAATTAGGAATGGTTGAATTTGACTAAAAACTTACATGCAAGGTTATTTGATTTGATTAAGAATAAGTCACAGATATATAAAAAAAAATAAGGGGGAGAAATGCAATTTCAAGCATGTGCAGTGTTGTTGCGTGTTTAAATAATTAGGACACCGTCTGAAACTATAGTACAAAATATAATGGCATTATCCTCGGCACACATATTGACGACTTGCTAAATAACATTTTACAAACAATACAGACACAGAGCAGTTTTGATCAAGTGGTACAATTAGAGTCTTTGTGCTTTGGCTTTCTGTATTTGTTCTTTTTATGCTGTTTTGCAGCCCTCCTATCAGCTTCCAGCTCAGACTCCAGTGTCTGCACTCAATAGCCCTCTGTATGTTGACACAGAAGAGGGACTATACAGCGTCTCTCCTCCCTTTTCCCTCTCTCACTACATCTCCCACCCCCTCTTTCTTTTCTTTTCTTTTTTTTGCCCTCACTGACAAGTGCACATCCCCTGACACTGAGCCTGACGTCACAGATGGCTAAATGAGCTTCCCTGTAGTGCTTCATTCAGTGAGATTGGTTTTGGAGTTGAAAGTTAAAGTAGGGGGCGGGTACCAGGTAGCTTGAGGCATCAGGTGTGCGTGTGGAGAGGGAGAAGGGGGGAAACAGAAGAAGAGGAGCAGCAATCAGATGAATGAGCTCCATGGCCACTGGACATGTTATGAGAGGAGAGCAGGACTTTGCTGGGATTAGAACAGTATGTGTATGCTGAGCTTAGACATAAGGAGACCTGAACGAGGGACATCCAGTCATTTCAGTCATCCAGAAGTGCACGGAAAAGAAGGCGGACCAGAAATGCTCCTAGTAGTTTTCCTTTGGATTCACGCATGAGGGTAAGAAGTCATTTAACTTGCCTCTTAACAATCTTACTTTGTAATATGGACTTATGTTAAAACAGGACAATCAGAAACTAACCCTTTCATTTCAACACATAAAACGCAGACAAGGACCCCTCAAGTTGTGTTTACTTTTAATATTTCTCTTGATCTGCCCCCAGACATGCAAATAATAATAATAATAATAATAATAAAGCAGGGTATGTTTTGCTGAGCATGTGAAGGGGCACAAAATGTTGATAATAGTAATAATATAATTTAAATTCACTTTCATACGTCCTGTAAGGTTAGTCATTACACGGTGCCTATTAAGTAAACATATGCAAACAATGATATCAGCTATAACATCCAGGTTTTATCTCACACTTTGCAGGGCAAAGTTGTTGCCTGAATTAACCTTGTGGACGAATGTTTTCCAACCGTGGCTTGTGGCAGAAAGAGGAAAACTGTCCAACACGTCGCCTTATTTGCCCCCTACATGGGAGTCCAGACACACAGAGCAGAAAACGCCTGTTTCCCTGTGTTTGCAGAGGGATGTTTGTGTAATGTTTTGATAGAAACACATGAGGTAAGCATTTTGGCTTATTGATTTTAAATAAGTATAAGCAAAAGTAGTGTGTAAAAGTCTCAGGGCACCATCGGCTTTGTTACCTTTCATATCAGTCAAATTCTGTGGTCATTTGCATTTGGATTGGAACGATGAATATGTCAATGAGTCTTGTTGTCTTGAATAAATGTGGCGTAATAGATAGCAGATATCTGACAACATGAAAATAGTAGGACAAACACAGGTTTTACCAATAACATTAATTCAACTGTACTGTAGGTCATAACTAAACACTTGACACTGTTATTTTCCTATTTGATTTAAAATACATTACTGAAAAGGTTGGGATAGGCTTTAATATTATGTATGTAAGTTCTGCAACTAATGATTATTTTCATCATGGATGAATCTGTCAATTATTTTCTCGATTGATCTGTTACTTATAACAAAAGTGTTGATCAGTGTTTTGGAAAATGATAGCGTTCAAGTCTTTTTGTACACAAACTAAAATGATTCAGATTTAATGATTTATTTGTTATATGTAGCAAAGAAACCAGAAAATATTCACATTTAAGAAGCTGAAAAGATTCGATTGAATTATTAAAAAATACATCAAAACAGTTGGTTAATTTCGTAATTGACTGATAATCAATTCCACGCCTGTAGTTGCAGTATCTCCTCACGCTCTGCTCTATAAGGTCACACTGGGTTGTATAATGTCATAAATTCCAGGTGGTGAGTGTTGTGTTGTTACGTGTATAGCCAAGTCAGCAGGTGGCTCAGCTTACCAGTGCAAGCTATATCACTTTCCCTCATTAATATATTATCTATTTAATGGAGCAGCTGAGAAACACGGGGCGAGTCATCTCAAGTCGCCAGTGTGTCATCTCCTAGACCGAATGCACACATCCATTTTTAACTACATGAGGTGAACAGACAAACAGCACACGATCCATACAATGAGAATGTACTGTATACATCCCTGTGGGTAAATATACTCAGGCGCCACAAGTTAGGGTCTGACCGTACACAAAAATCTATATTCGGCGTATACCTCAAAGCCACATACATGAAAGACCTTTAATTTCCTCTTTGACAGAGCACATAAATAATAATAATAACAGTAACTCATAATCATCAATGTATCAATAAGTATATTCTGTAGTAGAATTTAGATGACAATTCTTAGTCCAAATCATTTTTTGGAAACCATGAAAATGTTCTGTTGGTGTTTACTTTGGGATTCTGCAGTAGATACCACCTTTTGTGAAAAACCCAAAGGTGTGTCAGGTGATAAGATAAAATAGTCCTTTTTTATTCCTGTAGCTGGGAAATTTACATTGTCACAGCAGCAAAGACAGAAAAGATAATACAGTAAATAATAAAAATGCATTCTGAGAAAGTACAATATAGAAAGATAGTATAAAATTGTTCCGTTTGTCCATTACAGCAGAGGCAGTGGGCTCACCTTCAGCTACTTTTTCTAAATTCAACCCTTGTTATATAAATAATATAAATAAATGTAATATACAATATAAATAAATAATTCTAAACACAAAGACAATTCTTTCAAGAACTTGCAGGCAAACTCGCATGGGGAGACATCACAACATGTATTGCAGTTGGCTAAATACTTGCAGGATTTGTCTACAATAAATCCAATAAATCTGTCATTAGATTGTTCATCATTTAAATATATTCACAAACCTCCAACACATGTCAATGCTATGGCATATCTTCAATAAGAAAATGTTACAAACTTGGCAAACACAAGAGAGTATGTGGGCTCTTGTTCACAAGAACAAAGATGGTTATGTATGTCATGTAATGCTGTGTAGTGCAATTCATGTTTGAAGAGAAATGTTTAAAGATGCCATTTACATTGTTCGTATTGAGAGGAATTGACTGATTTAATTTAAGGAATTACCAACAGGAAAAGCTTTATTTTCAAATTTAGTTTTTATTATTATTATTGTAATGTGAGTGTCAGACATAAACAAAGTCCAGTCCTTTTTTTGAAGATGCATAATATTGACCAGTAAAACGTTCCAGTTTATTTGTCTGAACTCATTTATGAAGTTTTCTAATACCAAACAAAATATGAAGTCATGTCTTCTCCTAAATGAACTTTTCACAGGTTTGTCATTAAAGCATTAAAGCACATTATTCCATCTCTCTTATGATGAGGATCTATGTTTCTAAGGTAATCCTTGACACTGCTGGACCATGACTGGCAAAGTGAGGCAGTGGAGGTCCATGTGCAAAGGCCTGGTCCTGGGAACCCTCTTGACCAGCTGTATGATCCTGCTTTACTGCCTCTCCACTCCACAGATCCACTTCAGTCTGCCTGAGTAAGACTCATCACGGATGAACATGAATTCATAAAAAAACAAAAACAAATACTTTCCCAGTTTGTGGGTGACTTTATAATATTTATTAATTTTATTTCTTTGTAGGCTTCCGGTGCCTTACTCCTGTGCCCACCGTCCATCCCAGCTCCACCATAAACTAACCACAAACAGCTCACACCAAACCCATGGCCAACCTTGTGCTCCCAAAGTGGACGTCATGTTCCTGAAGACCCACAAAACAGCCAGCAGCACCTTCCTCAACATCCTTTTCCGCTTTGGGGAAAAACACCAGCTGAAATTTGCCTTCCCTGACAGCAGGAATGACTTCTTCTACCCATCTCCTTTTGAGCGCTCCCAGGTAAAAGAGTACAAACCAGGGATGTGCTTCAACATTATCTGTAATCACATGCGATTCAATGCACCTGAAGTGGCTAAGCTGCTCCCCATGGACACGTCCTACATCACTATCCTGCGAGACCCCGCAGAGCTGTTTGAGTCGTCCTTCCACTACTTTGGCCGCCTGGTGCCGTTTACCTGGAGGATACCAGGTGATGACAAGCTGGCTGAGTTCCTGCGTGACCCCCTTCACTACTTTGATCCAGAGGGCTTCAACTCTTTCTACCTCAAGAATCTGCTGTTCTTTGACTTTGGCCTGGACAACAACCTGGAGCCAAATAGTCCTCGAGTAGAAGAAGGAATCAAATTCATCACCGACCGCTTTCAGCTCGTCATGCTGGTAGAATACTTTGAAGAGTCACTCATTCTGCTCAAGGATACCCTCTGCTGGGAGATGGATGATTTGCTCTTCTTTAAGCTCAACGCTCGCAAGGGATCCACAGTGTCTGAACTTACTCCTGAGCTGAGGGAAAGGGCCCTTGAGTGGAATGCTATTGACTGGAAGCTCTACCAGCATTTCAACCAGACCTTCTGGAAGAGAGTAGATGCATACGGACGGCGGCGGATGGCTGAGGAGGTGGCAGAACTCAGGAGAAGGAACACGGAGATGGCATCCGTCTGCATCGAGGGGGGTCATGCCGTGGACGCTGGCAGCATCCAGGAGACGGCCATGCAGCCGTGGCAACCCATTGGAGAGAAGTCGATCATGGGTTATAACCTGAAGAAGAATGTGGACAAGGCACATCAGAAGTTGTGCCGTAAGATGTTGATGCCAGAGATTCAATATTTAACAGAGCTTGGGGTGAACCTGTGGATCACCAAGCTGTGGGGCTATGTTCGAAATATCATCAACTGGTAAGAAAGAGTGACCAATTCAGCTCCAAAAGATTGTATTCAAAGAAAGGAAGTCCGAAGGTGTGGCTGATACGAGCCACTTTTTCTGCCTTGTTTTATTGTAAGTGACGTTGTATGGTATTTGATCGCTTGAGAAAACAAACACTGTTGAGCACACAATCGATGAATACAGAAACATTTTTGTGACATGTCTGTGTGTTGACTCAAATGTGAAACATTAAAATGTTGTTACTCTCAGTTGTGTGCCTGTTGTAATGGTTAAATGAATCAGGATTGAAGACCCATTTGTTGCCATTTGAGTTTTTGAGTTTGTCTCAAAACGAGGATTAAAAGGCCTGTACATACACCGCAAGAACAGAGAATGTGTTCTTTTTCTCGACGTGGCAAGAACAAGAACAAAGGTTGTTCTGGAAATTTCATACTGCAAAAGAAACTCAATTTCAATCACACAATAGTTCTGCCCAGACGGTGCGTCAAGAATGAGCTTCAAGAACTCCCAAACCCTGAGAGAGAGAACAAATTTCTCAGTTCTCGAAGAGTATGTACACTACTACTAAAACACACATGAGGAACTAGTGAATGTAAAGTATACCGTCCCAGTTATGGAAGAAAAATATCAGCCATCATTTAAAAAAGCAGACAAGCAAACAAATCATATGAGTACGTAACAGGGAAGGTAGGGATTAGTTAAGGGGTTAACTAATCAGCATCAACTCTGTTCTAAGGTCCCAGAACAACATCATTTAAATCAAATGTAATGAATAAAACCTCTGCTTCCCAATGTAAATGTCTGATGAATAAAATAAAAAATAAAAAATAAAAATATATCAATGAACTAAATCCTAAGAGCATTACTATATGTTATCACTAAGATTTTTCTTTTAAGTTTCTTGTCAGTTTAGTTTTTTCTTTTAGTTTTCTGCTATATTAAATCATATTATTGTTTTTTTAAGCCAAATCTTTTTCTCTCCTGACAGCAGAGCATTCTCAGTACGCAATGATAATATGATATATCTGTGGTCAACCTAGACATGTAAATCATCATATCTAGACAATGCCTGACAGTGTTTAACCTCACGCACATGTTTGCACAGCCTTGTAATCATTGTCTGTGGATATGACTAGTTCAAACTGAGCAATAAACAGATCTTTAATAGATGTTCTATTCAGAATTATTGATTCTATAATTTATCGATTTTGAACTCCATACAATGGCAATGAAAGTATATGATAATCTTTGATTCCTAAAAATAAAAAGGAAAAAAATAGATGTAATCTGTATTTATTAAATTTGACTGGCACCACCACTGTGTTTATTTCCTTTATATTTACATTTACCCTGTGTAAACCTATCTCCTATTGAAAACAGGGCCCAAAAACAACCTCAACTCAAAGTTTATTTATAGAGCACATACAACAACCATAGTCCATAAACAAATTTTGTGGGCTCTTTTGATCAGCCTATTACATGTGATTTACTGTTGTAAAAATAAAAACATAAAAACAAGGATGGATGGATATTATTATATGCAACAATTAAACAGTGGATATAAATGCATATCATAACCTTGTGTTATAATATGTATATGTATATATATATATATATAAATATATATATATAGAAAATTAAGTTAAAAGTAAAGTGCTATAAATATGAGTCAGTTTGTTTTATTTAACAAAGACATGTTAACAAAGTGTACAAACACAAATGAAAAAGCAAAGACAAATAAACAGTATGCGTGTTATTGTGACAGCCCAGTTTGTTTACATAGCTTTTTTCCTATAGCACACAAATGTAATGCTCCATTCGATGGCCCAGGTGACGGCGGTGAGCGAGCAGGTACAGCAACAATACATTACCTTTACCTGTGCTGTTGTTATGATACGTAACAATAAAATCAGCTGTGGGACAGAGAAAATATTATTAGAGGAAGTTAAGACGCTAAATCAGGGCTATCAAACTCAAATGACCTAGGGGCCAATGAATCCCTAGTCTGGTCAAGTCCAATGGTTTGGGAAAAGATGACTATTAAATTGGGATGGGCGATATGAACTAAAAATCAAATCATTTCCATTACAATGTCAGTAACAATTTATGGTGATATTCCACAGCATTTTAAAGTCAAAGTCTGTTTCGATATGGTACGATGTATAGAGTTCACAAAATAAAACACATTTATGATACAAAATGAATCAACAAATGTAATATAAAATAGCGATTTAAACACTAAAGAACATGTTATATAATTTAATTTATTGTTAAACAATATATTTAATGTGATAATATACATATTCTAAAAAAATTGTTCAACGTTTCTGCCAGTCGTTTACAAACTCTTTTAAACTCAGTTAAAGTTTACATTTTAACTGAATCATAAGAGGCGGGCCACACGAAATCTATAAGCCGCTGGTCGAGTTTGAGACCACTGAACTAAAGGATTTCTATGTTTATGGATTTTGTACGAAAATGTCTACGAGTGTCCTGAGAGGGGCAGCATTCTGCTTTGCTGCGTCCAGTCTGCCAAATATACAACAGAAGAAGAAAGAGGAAGTAAAGCGCTCCTCGCAGGCTAACGGGGGCGTGGCCGAATCGCTTAGCGTCTGTAACATTAAAGTTGTTGTCTTTTTGTTATAAAGCGTCACCTAGAACTCATTTGTATAGTCCACGCAAACGCGAATATTTTATCGCAACGTTTTAAGCCGTACATTTTAATTTGCAGCTGGAGTGGCTTTGTTTCGAGCAGTAGCAACAAGCTCGCTAGCTGGTTAGCCATGACAGTTTTTAGCATCGCTAGCTAATCGTTAGCCGAGAGAGCGCAGCCCTTTAACGTTCACATTTGTCCGTGGTTTTATGTTGTACAGACACCACAGACCCGAAGCAGAGGTGGCAGATACATTAGGTTTAACGCTGGGGGACTGACATTGACGATGGCACTGACTGTGGATGTCTTTGCAGACGAGGGGTGGCTCTGAGGAGTGATTCAGCCGGATGAGTTAGCGACAATGTCCTGTAAATCAACCAAAGCCCCGAGTGTTGATTTCGACCACAGTTGCTCCGACAGTGTGGAATATTTGACGCTTAATTTTGGTCCATTTGAGACTGTCCATCGCTGGAGAAGACTACCTCCGTGTGATGAGTTTGTTGGTGCAAGGTAACATGCTGCTTTACTTCAGAGTTTCTCAACCCTGGTCCTGGGGACCCACTGCCCTGCATGTTTTAGATGTCTCCTTGCTCCAACAGGACCATGATTGAGAAACCCTGCTTTACTTAACTGTGCTACTCATTCCACATTATTGTACTTTTCTAATAAAGTGTGCCATAAGGTGTGCAAATACACGTTGTTATAAAGGTTATAAAGTAATCTATTACTTTTCTCGTTCATATAATGTCACAAAACATTGATGTTTGATAAAATGAAGAATGATTTTTACCCAAACCTCAAAATGACAACATTCTTGAATGTCTTTCTGAAAGACTGAGAAAGAAAGACAAGATGAAGGCAGTAATTCAACCAGATGGATGCCATCTGCTGTTAAACACCAAACTACTTGAATTGGGGATGTGGCATGCCACACCCTGGACAAGATGATGAAGATAATAGTGATGATGATAATTGTCATGGATTGATATTCATTTTTAAAAAGCTCCTGGTCTCCATCTTCTTGGTCTCTCTTTCCTCTCTTTGTAAATTTGATGTTTTGTTTGTAATCTACTGAACCTGTTTCTGTATATGTGGCACCACTTTGTCCATCCTGGGAGAGGTATCACTCCTCTGTGGCTTTTCCTGAGGTTTCTCCTCCATTTTTTTCCCCTGTAGAAGGGTTTTGGTGGAGTTTTTTCCTCAATTGATATTAGGGTCTACATTGCAGTTTCCAACTGCAGTCAAGATAAGTCATTAAACCTTAAAAATGTCAACTGTTGCAAAACACCATCACCAACCAAGAAGCTGAAGAATATTGTCTTAATTTAAGACAAACAAACACCCAATCCGTCTAATCGATTAACACTAGAGTTGGAAATTAATTTAGAAATTGATTAAAAGTCAATTAATTACTGAAGCTCTAACACCCTTTTGTTACACATCCTGACACAGGCGCAGTAAGCACACCGTTGTGGCGTACAGGGATGCCATATATGTGTTTGGTGGAGACAATGGGTGAGTAAAACTGGACAAAGACATGATTTCTCACTTTTGCTTGTAGTTCACTATAGTAAAAGTCTGTGTCATTCAACAGGAAGAACATGCTGAATGATTTGCTCCGTTTCGATGTGAAGGACTGCTCGTGGTGTCGGTAAATATCAGCCTCCGTCGTACAGTGATCATAAGAATTATACACATAAATTGTGAAAGTATAATTTAATTTGTGTATGTGTTTTTTCTTGCAGAGCTTTCACCACTGGAACCCCACCTGCTCCCAGATATCACCATTCAGCTGTGGTCTATGGCAGCAGCATGTTTGTTTTTGGTGAATTTTTAAGCTCATTGTCTTAGTTTTCATTCATTCTACTGTTTTCAAACATGTGTGATATTGATGCTATAAATTTGAACCTCACTGTGTTTCAGGGGGCTACACTGGAGACATATACTCAAACTCAAACCTGAAAAACAAAAACGACCTTTTTGAGTACAAGTTTGCCACAGGCCAGTGGACTGAATGGAAAGTAGAGGGAAGGTAATGTGTGTTTGTATTATTTTTTGACTCTATTATTTAAAGTATATTTTATTGCCAAGTACGATTTGCACATACAAGGAATTTGTTCTGGTGTCATTGGCGCATAACAAGCATACAAAATTTTTAAAAGTGAACAGTAAACGTATATATACATAGTATATAAGTGTTTTTAAAGATGAAAAAGAGCACTACAGAAAGTAGTAAAGTATATTTTTCTCCTGGGTTTGGATTTCATATACAGTAAGCCCCTGTAGGTTTCTGCTGTCCTATTTATATATTTTCATATTTTCACAGGGAATAATATGTTTGGATAAACGCATGTTTTATTACTATTATTGCAATGTTTTATTATTTTGAGGTATTCACTTATATATTCAATTTCTCCATTTTCATTTTAATTGTTTTAAAATAGAAATAAATGTTTTTTCCCCTCCCTTTTTAAGTTTGCCAGTGGCAAGATCTGCACATGGAGCCACAGTTTACAATGATAAACTGTGGATATTTGCTGGTTATGATGGAAACGCCAGGTATTTTGTTTGTTTGTTTGTTTAATTTGTGATATCCAGACTTTGTGTTTACTTTAATGTTAACATATGTTCCACTCTTGTGCAGGCTGAATGACATGTGGACCATCAGTCTGCAGGATAGAGAACATGCATGTTGGGAAGAGGCAAGTATAAACTAATTTACATTTTTAATGAGAGGCTCATCATGAGAGAATTATCCGTGTTAATGGCTCTGCCTTTGTCTCCATCAGATTGACCAGAGTGGTGAGATTCCGCCATCTTGCTGCAACTTCCCTGTAGCTGTATGCAGGGATAAGATGTTTGTGTTTTCTGGTCAGAGTGGAGCCAAGATCACAAATAACCTTTTCCAGTTTGAGTTCAAGGGCCACATGTGAGTAAAGCTTTCCGTTGCATACCTTTGACACTCATCCCTGTAGTTAACAATGTCACACAGCACCAATCATTCCTGTTGCTCCATATTCTCAGGTGGACACGTATTCCGACTGAGCATTTACTGCGGGGCTCCCCTCCACCTCCTCAGAGACGCTATGGTCACACCATGGTGGCCTTTGATCGCCACCTCTATGTATTTGGTGGCGCTGCTGACAACACTCTGCCTAATGAGCTGCACTGCTACGATGTAGACTCTCAAACTTGGGAGGTGATCCATCCCAGCCTGGACAGTGAGGTAAGAAAACAAATACATTCTACAAACTATGTTAATATACAATTAAACCTGTATCAGTTATGATATCACTTTATCACTTATGTGTTCACTTTTTAAATTCTGCTGTGCTGTGTTTCATGTGACTGAAAAAAATATAACCAGTAAATTATGCTTTATTACAGATTGAAAACAATAAAACCCTATCAAAGTGATTGCATGTGTTATACCTTAAAGTGTGCTGTGCAAGACATCAATCAAGATGATGTTAATGTGTACTGAACCTTTGTAGTATTTGCAATTAAAGAAACCTTGACATTGTTTGTTAGTTAGGTGGTTTATATATAAAACCAGTTAAAAAGTCTGTAAAAAACTTCTACTTCAATTTGCACCTTTCACTCGCTCAGATGCCCAGTGGGAGACTTTTTCATGCTGCTGCTGTGATTCACGATGCCATGTACATCTTTGGAGGGACAGTGGACAACAATGTGCGCAGTGGAGAGATGTACAGATTCCAGGTTGGTGATTT
The DNA here is from genome assembly GCF_019176455.1 of Solea senegalensis. Taxonomy (NCBI): domain Eukaryota; kingdom Metazoa; phylum Chordata; class Actinopteri; order Pleuronectiformes; family Soleidae; genus Solea; species Solea senegalensis. Next base: position 7,735,186 of record NC_058025.1, on the reverse strand, counting down.
TCTAAAATATAAAAAAAAAAAACTTTAACACGTACGTGAGTTAGCCTTGTGGTGAAAAGTATTTCTGCTGAAGATAAGATGACTAAAGGAGTTGTTTTCATCCTCTTGCAGTTCTCATGCTATCCAAAGTGTACTCTTCATGAAGACTATGGTAAACTGTGGGAAAATCGCCAGTTCTGTGATGTTGAGTTTATTCTGGGAGAGGTAGTTTGTCATATCATTGACTATTTCGCCTACACAGCAATGGAAAAATTACTCACTTTACACTACTAATAAGCTCTTTCTCATATGTCTGCTTCCATTTTGTTGTGTTGACAGAGGGAGGAGAGAGTCTTGGGGCACATCGCCATAGTGACAGCAAGATGTCAGTGGCTGCGTAAGAAAATCCTGCAGGCACGGGATAGGCAGCGACAGGTCAGCATCATGCTGCAAGTGCACCTTATTTCCTCTGAAGCAAAACACTATCAGAGGTGTTATAGTACAAGATATAAAACATTTAAAAGATAAAATCGGAGATGCATGCATACCTCATTTATCAAACATGAGGTATAAAAAAGATCTACTCACTGATGAGATAGGATTAAAAACAACACTGACTTTAAACTGATCTTGCAAATGCAATTTGAACAACAGTAACATTACTTTATTTGATCAAAATCAAATTTTCATTTACTCAGTATAGAAACTATATGATAAACAATAATAATGAAAAGCTCTCAGACTCATTGTTGGTACCCATTCACCGACTGATTTTCAAAGGCTAAATCAGTATAACTACTATTAAAACACTAGATTTTCATATAAACATTTGAAACAGTTATTGTATATGAAGCTGAAAGGGTTACTTACTGTAACTGGCCTTTTCTGTGTGCAGAAGGCGAAACAGGAAAGCAATGATGAGAGTGATGAAGGAGCCACTGGAGGTCCAAGGGATATCCCAGCAGGCCACAGGCCATCAGGCACACAGCTGATGCTGGAAGTTTCCATCAGGGAAGCAGAGGCCCAGCCTTTTGAAGTCTTAATGCAGTTTCTCTACACAGACAAGATCCAGTATCCACGCAGAGGTAGCTGTCACCTTGTACTTGTCATATTGTGAAGGTGTTGGCAGTAATCCGGAAGAGGGGAGGAAATATTATTTGTTCTTTTCTTTACCTTTTTACATAGGTCATGTCCAGGATGTGCTTCTGATCATGGATGTTTACAAACTCGCTCTCAGTTTTAAGCTCTCCCGCCTTGAGCAGCTTTGTGTGCAGTACATCGAGGCATCTGTCGACCTGCAGAATGTTCTCAGTGTTTGCGAAAATGCCAACAAGCTGCAACTGGACCAGCTCAAGGTACAGCCACTCAGACACACGGACACGTTGAATTTGCTGCAATCCACTGTTCAATTTCAGTTGAATGCATTTAATATTTAAACCAGTAGAGGTCAGTGAAATGAAATGTTCTAATAGCTTTGTGTTGTACTACTTTGGAAAAAACAGACGAGAGGAATAATACAACTTCAACTTTGTTTTGCAGGAGCATTGCCTTAATTTTGTGGTGAAGGAGTCGCACTTCAACCAGGTGATCATGACCAAGGAGTTTGAACGCCTGTCCACGCCATTGATTGTGGAAATAGTGCGGCGAAAGCAGCAGCCTCCTCCCAGGTTGTACTCGGACCAGCCTGTTGACATTGGGACCTCCCTGGTGCAGGACATGAAGGCTTACCTGGAGGGAGGCGGTCTAGAGTTCTGCGACATTATTCTGCTGTTAGATGGACATCCACGCCCCGCACATAAAGCTATACTGGCAGCACGATCCAGGTAAAAACAGTGCAGGCTTTATGGTCTGCTTTGTGCACCTATAACAACAAGGATGATTTATTAGAGCCCTAACAGTTATCTCAGTGTCCTTTTTTTAATTTTGGAATTTCCATTCTACAAATAAATGTGCAGGATGTCTCTTTTACAACAGAAAGAAAACTGACTTACTGACCCTTTGTCTATGGTTTTATAGTGTTGGCAATGTTTTAACTAATATAAGTTCATACTGCTCAACAAACTATTCACCATTAGTCGCAAATGTTTTACATATTTGAATGTGGAAATATGTGTATGTATATGTATGTAAGTGTTAATGTCACAATTTGTGATCTGGTTTCATAAGACGGCTCTTTATATGACTTAAATTAAACTAATAGAGATCACAAGGTACTTTTGATAATATGAAAAGATGAGATGGATTTAATAGTCTTGTGATACATGTGGTTCAGTCACTTGATGTTTTTTCACTTTTATTTCTCAGTTACTTTGAGGCCATGTTTCGCTCCTTCATGCCCGAGGACGGTCAGGTTAATATCTCTATCGGTGAGATGGTTCCAAGTAAGCAGGCCTTTGAGTCCATGCTGCGGTATATCTACTATGGTGATGTCAACATGCCTCCAGAAGATTCCCTGTATCCTTCTCACTTTCAGACACTGCTCTTTTGACCACAATAATAACTTTGTGAATGAAGCCCCATTAAGAATAATGTTGACAAAATGCTTTGATGTGTGCTGAGTGCAATTTAGTGGGGGCATCTGGTGGCCATTATTGAACTGCAGTCAAATGCACTGCTGCTGCTGTACAATACAACACAGAAGTATAACTAGTAGTAGTGATATAGTCATTGTTATGTCACATGATGGAATTTTCACGAGTTGTGTGGGCATGCGAGTGGGTGTGTATAATTTGTGATACACTGTTGTGCTGTATGAATATGTGTGTGAATGTGAAGTACAAGCGCAAGAGTCATCAAGATCAGAAAAGTGCTATGTAAATGCATCATTTATAATCTCTTTCACCAACACTGTAAGTGAGCATTTAAGAAGGCAAAGTTAAAGTTGTATTCATAGTACTATATACAGATTGTTGCATAGAGAAAATTTCATCATGATTTTATGATCCAGACGGGGAATTTGATCTGCTGCAGGCAACAAGATACAGTACATTAAAAAGATACTTAACCACACTGTACCAGAATCTTTAAGGAATTACTGGTGATAAATGAATAGTCGCAATAAGTTTATCCAAGTAAACTACTAGTGGAGGGAGGGGGAGAGAAATGGAGCTGAGCGAGTGAGCGCTGTAAAGAGGACAAATAAGAAAGCCCCTGGAAGAAGTGGGTGTGTGTTTGCCTGTGTCTAATTTGCATATAAAGGGAACATGCACGAAAACCGAGCGTTGTGAAAAGGGCGGGTTTAGCAGGGTTATTGAACTGCTATGATGCTTCATCCTTATGGTATTTTGACCAAAGCATGTCACTGACATGTTCATTAGGACATTAGGGACCTATTTTAATGGGGGAAATAGGGTATAATATGTCCACTTTAAGTATCCAAGTAAATTTAATGGCCAGATTATGAAAATAAGCCATGGCACACATTTTTGTAGTTCTTCAAAGGCAGGTGGTCAAGACAATTACTGGGAACCTGTTTACTATTCTGTAGGTATCTTGCACCGGGGCTTGCTGCAGCCCTATAACCTTACTCGCCACTTTACCCATTTTAACAAACTTGTTAGTTTGTTTTTACTGGTCATTTAAAGACTGCCAAACCAAGTGTAGGAAGAGATGTAGTATAACACTAATGAAAACATTGACCCTTGACCCATGTTGAACAGTTACCTGTTTGCTGCACCATATTACTATGGATTTTCCAACAACAGGCTGCAGGCTTACTGCAAGCAGAATCTGGAGATGAATGTCACTGTGGAGAATGTCTTGCAGGTATGTTTCTTCAGTGACCTTAATTACCCTTACATGAGTTTCATAGTTTCTTTGCTCACAGCTCCCACCTACTTCCTCTCGTTTCAGATTCTGGAGGCGGCAGATAAGACACAGGCGCTGGACATGAAGAAGCACTGCCTGCACATTATTGTCCACCAGTTCATAAAGGTGGGTGGGCTTGTATCCGGTGCCCTGGGGGTTTGCTGCCCACTCACTGCAGCTGAGCTAACCCTGTAGCCCAATCCTTGTAGCGAGAGGCCAACACGTTTGGCCCCCTATTGGATCGCCCTCCATCTTCTACGTAGTGAGGCGACTGTTTACACCCCGGCCGGCTGAACAAGCACCTCATCACATACCAATGAGGGTCATAGTACCGCCCTGATAATTGTTTGTTATTTAAAGACACAGCACAGTGCTCAATCCTCAGGCAATTTCATTGAAGTGTTGACTCGGTTTTGTTTCTGTTGAGCTTCTTTCTGTTTTATTTCCTTAATATTTTTTTCATACACAAGCAATCAAGTGCTGCTTATTCCTCTGTTTGATTCATAGTTGTCTTTTCTTAATTTATTGCTCATTATTTTAATTTGTTTGCTCTTCCCCTCCCAAAGGTATCCAAGCTCCCAAACCTGCGGTCTCTCAGCCAGCTGCTGCTGTTGGACATCATTGAGTCTCTAGCTTCACACATATCAGACAAACAGTGTGCGGAGATGGGCTCCGACATTTAGGGTGACGCCTCTTTTCTCTTCTTACAGAAGCCATATATCTCTGCTCCACCTACCACCACTTCCTTATTCCCCACATGCGCTACCTTTCTTAAGTTGGTACTCACATGCCTTCAGTCCATGTGAGGAGTGAAATCAGCGAAGAAACCAAATAGCTAGCTCACTTTACACATGTTCAATAATCTGAAAATGTCCCCCGTTATGTTTTTATTTGTGTAACTTATTTATTTTTATACACACAATTTTTTTTTCTCTTTTCATCCTCGGTATTGCATTAAAAAGCCCCCAGCTGACTTGTTTTATGATGGCTGCTCAGATACATACTCAGTCTACATACAACTAAAAAGTATATCAATAAGTGGATTGTTTATCTCGATATATATTCTTCACTTGTATTATTCTCAGCTCTGAGACGGCTAACACCTGTGGTAAGGAATAAAGACCATTATACGAGGATAACTACAATGTTTGTCTGCTTTAAAGCTGTTTTGTCAGTGGCACAAGCCTTGGTTATTCTCATCCATCACTTATTCAACATGGAATATACAAATTTGTGTTTAGTGACAACAGTGTGCTGTCATTAAATATTTACCCTCATCCATGTATTTAAAGCCTTAATAAATCTTGTACAATATTAGGCCTTTTATACTGAGTCTCTGTCTTCGTTGAGTGTTTTGGAGATAAAGGCAAAGAGTAAAGGTTGAAGTGGTTTGAACACATGCAGAGGAGGGATAGTGATTATAGTGGACAAAGGGCATTGAAGATTGAGCTGCTGGGCAGGAGGAAAAGAGGAAGAGCACAGAGAAGGTCCATGGATGTTGTGGAGGAGGACATGGGGACTGTTGTGCAAGTAAAGTGAGATAGCTGCTTATGTTTGGACTAAGGCTGAAAATGCTGAGAAACACCCATGAAAGGTCTCAGAAGTGGATTCTTCCAGTAGGACTTGATTATATTTTAGTCATGATCACAATTTTAGCTTTACTTAAACATCAGCTAAACAACCGCCTGCTTGTTCAATCAGAGCTGCTGCTGTCCTGCTCCACGCAGCCCCAGGTTTCCTGGATGAAATCTGGATATGTAATGTTATTTTAAAAGTCAGATACAACACTTTACTTACCAAACAAACATCTAATCTCTGACGTGTATGTGAGGGAGTGTTTTTCTGGCAGTGTAAGGTAATTACTCAAACATTTACAGGTGGAGACAGAAGGTCTACACTGGAGCTTTAAATCCTACTTTCACTCAGTGGCTTCATCTGGTCTTACATCTACATTATATCTGCTTTAGGCTAAGCTGCAGGTCTGTAAACACCATCTGACCCCCTGAGGCTACTGTAAGATACTTCAAGATATGCATTATTGTAGCATGTGCAAAAGCTGAAGGTTAATCCTTGACATTTAATTAAATTGTTAAATGCTTGACGGGTTTCAGTTACCATAGATCTGTAAATGATAAGGTGAGACAATGCTCCTTATTTTGTGCAAATTCCTTCAACTTTTGCAAGGTTACATTAGAAAGACAATTATTTTTATCAGTCTATACAGTACTGTGCAAAAGACTTGGGGCACCACCAGCTTTTCAAATTCTCTGCATTTGGATTTCAATGACGTGACTGGAAGTAGGTCTTATATATTAGCCAGTTGTCACTCAGCATGTGCATGTAATAGAAAAGCATGTTTTGAATAAACCTGGTGCAAAAGACCTTTTTCACAACAGGTGTTTGACATGAAACAGTAGGACCAACACAGGTTTTACCAATAACATTAATTAGGGTTCCACTCTAGGTTTGAGAGCAAGTGTAAGAGTAGGTGGCACAAAATACCTGACATTTTAACCAGTAGAAGCTGTTTTTCCTGAAAATGTGTTGTTTTAAAACTACTGACCGTGAAACGGTCTGTGACATTTGAAGATGGCCTCAGGATGGAGTATATGGAACTTTGTATTGCTACAGGAAGCAAGTAAGCAAACACTTTTATTTTTGTGTAATAAGCAGCTGTGAATATATTAATGACATAAACTTGTATTTCCTGCTTGAAAGACCCAAAACCAATGAGCTTCAAGAACAAAGATGTCAGAAGCGTGTCTGTATCTGCAGACGCCTGAGGATGCTAACAGCATAGCCAGGGCAGGCTAGTCAACAACAAGAACGCTGTGATTTGCTGGTGAGAAAGTGACACTTTTTTTTGTTGTTACCAAATTATCATCATTTCTTTCTCATACCACTCATAACATGGAACAAATACAATTACATACATTAGTCAGGTAATAACTACTGTAATTAAAAGATGGTTAATTCCAGTAGTTAGTTCCAGATTGTTTTTTTCTCAAACTCAGTACTGTACATTATATAAATGGCACTGGATCGTGAAAATTGAAAATACTTGTCGTTTTTGGGCTTTTATGACTTTGTATTTTTGTATTTTGAAGTTACATAACTGCACTAAATTTTTAGCTGCCAGTACCAGATTGTTTACACATTGACCCACACTGAAATGCACAAAGTTTTGGACCCTGCTTTTGGTACTGTTGCAGAGAGCACAAAGTGCCATTCATAGGCAGGATACCTGAGACACTGCAAATCAACAGCTCTGTCTTTGAGAGTAAAGGAAATAACTAACACAACAACCATCTCATCAGTGAAATCCATGTGCAACAAAAAAAATGATAGAATTTTAAAAACTCACAGAAAAAAATTATAGTTACTCCTGGAATGGCATTATATTCTTCTCATCTTTGTTACACCCCATCACCCCCACCCTTTCTGAGCTTGCTCATATTTCATTCATTTAAGTCCACTCTTCTACACACAGAGCGCCCAGAGTCCTGTTGGACCTATCACGTTTCATGTTAAAACAGAGTTCATTGTTCGCTGATGACATTGAACACTGAAATAAAACAGTGTGTCTCTTGTCTCCTCACCGTCTCTGATTATCTTCCACTTATCTGGTGCATTTTTATTAAAGAGGCTGAATAAGTGGGTTGTCTCAGCTGCTCCTGATACCTCAGCAGGTGGGACGGGCCAAAGAGCCACTCTGGAGTTCCCTTCAAGTTACCTACATGAACAGTTGAATTTAAGCACTGAGCGTGTGTGTGTGTGTGTGTATACAGAGGCTGAAGATGGTTTTTTTAACAACTAAAATAATGCAAAGGACTGCGCTCTTTGTGACATTCGGTGGTTTAGTCACTTCTCTGATTACCACCTTCATTCCCCTGTGGAAGACTATGAACTCTGACCTGAATGAGGTGGAGAACTGGTTCTCTGGCCTGTGGCACACCTGCCTTTACACAGAGGAGGTGGGAATCCAGTGCAAGGCCTATGAGTCCGTCATGGGACTCCCGCTGGACCTGCAGATCTCCAGGGTGCTCATGTCTGTGTCTATAGGAACTGGAGGATTCTCTGTGTTGGCTGCTTTCCCAGGTCTTGAAGGGGTTGAGATGTGTGTCGGGCAACCTGGCCGAAAGAGAGGGCTGCTCATCCTCAGTGGGGTGTTGTCCTGGGTGTCGGGCCTCACAACACTGGCTCCTGTCTCTTTTATTGCCTACACGACTGTGGTGGAATTCTGGGACGAGGGTTTTCCTGATGCAATGCCACGCTGGGAGTATGGAGAGGCAATGTTCTCTGGATGGTTTGGAGGTTTAGCTCTGGTGATTGGAGGGACCTTGTTCTTTGTAGCGGTGTGCATGGGGGACTACGATAGGCAGCCACCAAGTTTCCACACCTGCCCAGAGCTAAAGCACAGGACAAATCACTACCTGAAGACAGAGGTTTTATAGATTTGTTACCATCAGATGCGTGTCTTCTGCACCTCAGCATGTACTGCAAGCCTATCAGCTTTTGCACTTGAGACTTTAATTGACATGACATTTATATAATAGTTGACATGAATAACTATTTCACAGACAAAATGTTAATGTGATGATTTTGTGAAAAAGCTTTACAAGGGCTAATTAAAGTTTTGTGAAATTAGAAGCAACTGCATTTGTTTTTTTTCCTTTAAGGTCAGTTTAAGACAATTGGTACAGGGTGACACAGAATGGAGCACAATAATTGATTAAACTTAAAATGTTCTATTGTAAAATGTTTTTTCCCAAGGGTAGAAATAAGTATTGCATTTATGTGTACGTCCATTTTAAAGGTGTAATGCATCATCTGAAATAACAGGGGATGCATTCCTGAGCCACAGCTCGTCTTCATGTGTCAAATTTCCTTTTGGAGATGGACTTATTGGGGGTGGGGTGTTGTTTCTGCCTTAAAATGGAGGTAGTATTTGACAGATCACACCCTACTCAGTCTCATTTTACATGTAGAAATATCTGTTAAGGACCAAGACATCCAATAAAATGCAGATTTTCTTTTGCCAAAGAGTGTTTCCTCATCTTTTGCTGTTATTGTCGAGTGTGGAAATTTGTTTTTTCCTCCACATAAAAAAGCAAGAGATACAATAGATTATAGATGATATAGATTTCAGATACAAGCAACTATTTAAAAAGAAAAACAGGAAAAAATGGCAGAGTTTGCAAAACAACTTTGACAGGAGCATTCATCAAGGTTCTGGGAACATGTAATATTTGACAATGGCAAAAATCTGCCAGTCTATCTCTAATTTGTAAATTTCAAAAGATATATTTCGGAATAAACAAAGGACAATCACAGCTAAGCTGAATTATAAATTATGCAGTTTTTCTAATAGTCATTTGTAACCCATTCCGTTTTACTTTTTACTTTTTTTAATCAGGTAAATGGGAATGGAATGTTGGGGCAGCTCATAGCCAATCGGAAAGCTCACAAGCTAGGTTCTGGTGATTGAAAGGTTGCCAGTTGAGTCCCTGCCAGGTCCAGGACCCCTGAGCAAGGAAGCACCCCAGTCCCCATTGCCCATTGTTAATTGAACACAGGTTGGGACACATCCAGTTTACACCTTGTGCTTTTTTCCACCTCCTTTAATAAATGATTGTGGATGTTGCAGCTCTCTCTGCCTCCTGCTGTAATTGAGCTGTCTTGGGGATTTATCAGTGATGCAAGATGATCTTCTCCACACTCCACAGAATTGTATGTGTGCACACTCTTCTCCCTGTTCTGTGCCTGGTGACATGCAGAGAACAACATAAACATCCCGACACTGGAGCGCTCATGCACGTGTCAGCTGTCAGTACACTGGCCAGTGGAAATCAAAACTTTTCTGTGATAAATCCTGATTGTTTTTCTCCTTTTATGCAGTGCAATGGATTGGAAGTGCTGCATCCTAATCAACCTGCCGTGCCATCATTTCCATGGAACAATGCATGTGAGATCATGAGGTAAATGTCTTTGTACCAGCAGTTTTGTAAAGTGGAAGCAGTTGCTCCCTCAGTGGGAACATAAGGAATGGAAATATTTCTGAGGCTCATTTCCTTCTATAATACTCGGTATACCTTTTATAATCCTGCTCCACCCTACCCCCTGCCTGAGCGAGGGATTTACTGCATGTGCTGCACTTTCACTTGTTCTCCTGGTGCACGTACTGAAAGAAGTGTAGCACACACAAACTTGTTTTTATATCTTAGTGAGGACACAACATAGACATAATGCATTCCCGAGCCCCTTACCCTAATCTTAACTGTCACAACTAAGTGCCTAACCCTAAACCTAACCACAACCAAGGTTAAAACCAGGTCTTAACCCTGGAAAAGTTGTGGGGTCCAGATAAAAAGGTCAAAATGTCCTCACAAAGATAGGTTTGTATGTTGTTTTGGACCTCATAAAGATAACATAACATAAAGGTGTTCTTTTAAGGACTCTGCAGTGATTTCCACTCATTTTGACAGCCTAAAAAATACCTAACCCTTAACCATAAACCGTTAATGCCTAATCGCAATCTTAATCTAACCTAAAATTTAAATCTTAGCCCCAAACTTTACCAGTTCTTCAGAATTGAGGTTCTGTCTTGTTAGGACAAGGCTTTGGTCTCCAAGAGGGCTACTGGTCCTGGCCCGAATGGTCCTAAAGAGTTAACAAATACAAGAACACACAACACACGCACATTCTTGTACAGCATTCTTTGTGAGGCCACATGAACAGAACTGTAATCTTAACCCTAAAACTCAAAATGTGCTCTAAAGTTGTGAGGACCAGCCAAAATGTCCACACAAGGTCAAAATGTCCTCAGATTGATAGGTTTGAATCATTTGTCCTCACAGCCTGCTACAGGCACATACATACACACACACACACACAAATGGATTAACTATAGCAGATATTAGGGCAATGTATTGTAAGAATCTGGTAATATGATCTGATGCACTCTTTTTTTTAGAATTACTTATTTTTACACACACACACACCACTTAGTGATACTAAATGTAACCCACCTGTTTTACACACCAGTAGTGAACACACACACAAGTTGGACACAAGAGCAGTGGGCAGTAGTTATCTGCCTGGTGAGAAATTGGGGGTTGGGTGCCTTGCTCAGTGGCACCCAGCCCTTGATTGTTGTATGCATGATAATATAAGTGTTTCTTCCTCTACTAAGCGGAGTGGATGGAGAGGCGATTCCAAGAAATGGTATCAGTATCACAGTATCGCACCATGAAATATTGCAGTATTTTAGTGTATTGACATTTTCTTACTCCCTCAGCTGATACTCCCGCTGCAGCACAGTGTGTATGCACAGTAGTGCAGATAAGTGGGCAGTCAAACCAGCCTGTGCAGTGGGGAGGGCAGCAGGGCTTTTGATCAGGCCTGGCAAATCAGGTCTTTGAAGGCGAGGCTGAAAGAGGCTGAATAGAAAAGCATGCATCCTCTAGCAGAGAGAGAGAGAGAGCGAGGGAGGATGGAACAGTGAGAATTCATGCTGTGTTAGCATCCCCTCAGCAACTCCATCAATACTGCATACAGCTGAGAAACTGGCAAAGGTCCTCCGTGCTGCTGCATTTGCAGGCTCGGCCAGTGAAAAGAGAGCAACTCCCACAACTGGTCTGCTCAGTCTGCTGCTGGAGGGGGGGCTCTGTGAGACACACGCGCACGCACGCACACACACACACACTCACACACACGCACGCACACACACACAGAGCCTCTGCTGCATCAGGAGGCAGAAGAGGAGAGTGTACTGGAGGAGGAGTAGGGCACAGAGGGACACACAGACTAGGAATACTCCAGTGGACAGAGAGGGACAGGACTCTACGGAGACGTGTGTGTGTGTGTGTGTGCGTGCTAATATGCTGCCATGCTCCAAAGTGGAAACTGAGCATCAGGGAGTTTGACAGTGTCTCAGTGCATCTCCTCCATGTTAACTGGTAAGCTTATTAAATCCTATTAGTCAGGTATTTATTTTTGAATTTTAACTTTTTAATAGGACGTTTTCTTGTGATTCTGACTTAACATGAGTGCATGAAAGTTGTCTCTGATAACAGGACTGTCCTGGTGTCTTTCCCATGTTCTGTGGTGCAGTGTATTCATTGACAACGCGATATTTAGTGTAATATATATATATATATATATATATATGTATGTATGTATGTGTGTGTGTGTGTATATATAAATATATATATATACATATATATACATATATATATATATATATATATATATATATGTATATATATATACATATATATACATATACCTTCTGCTACACCACACAACCGAGCTGACAAAGTTACAAAGTGCACCAGTGACTCTTTGAAAACACTGAGCATTTTTTGAACGTCTGAAGGCAGAAGTGTTGTATGCTCTGTTGGGGTGTACACCCCTCTCTAAACCACAGTTCTGGTTTTCCATGACATCATGGAGAGGTTATCGCTCAAAGCAGCAACAAACTGACCTGATACAAGTCTGTGTTGACTTTGTTTACAAGCTGTACCTTCACAAACAAATACAACAATCAAATACTGTACAATGGTACTATATTTATTTTCTATACTGCTCTGTTGAATGTATCTTTCTTTCCGAAATTCATATTAAACTTATCTACACTGATGATCATTCAAATACACAGCATAAAAACATAAATGCCTAATAATACACATTTCTTAGACACTGTTTGGAGCTGTTGTCACTTCTGTAGAGTAGAAGAAAACACATTTTAAAAACTTTTCTTACAGTTGTTGTCAGGAATGATGTGAATTAACTTGCTCACTGAGTACGGTTGTGTCACACACGCCGGAGCTTAGGTTTAACCAGGGTTGTGAGAGCTTTAATCCACTCTTATTTTCTTTTATAGTGTGAAACACGTATGCAATGGCACAAATAGTGGTCATTCAAAAGTGTCTTGGCATCTCCAGGCACTTTCTGGTGGTCATTGTGGCAACTTTGCACATGACTTGGAACGACCAAAAATAACAGATTAAAACAGCGTCTCCTACTTGTCCTTTACATTTCAAGCTTTGATACGTCAACAGTATGCAAAATAATTAACCACTAATGGCCTGGTAAGAGGGCACTTTTGCTCAACACTTGGTTTACGCAACCAGGGGGATGATTCCCTGCAGAGCTTATCTTGTATTTCACAAACCAGGTGGAATGAGCAAAGTGTGAGTGAGTGAGGGGGAGAGAGAGAGAGGTGTGGTCAGATATTAAGAGTTGTGAGCTCTTATCAGCAAAAAGAATCAGAGAGTTCTAATCTTTAACTACAAGTTAACATACCCACCGAGCAAGTGTTTGAATAAAACAGGTGTCGAGTTTGAATTGTAAGCGGGGTGAATGAGCTACTCAGGCAGCAGTTGTTTTACGTAAATCAAGTGCTGCTACAGGTCCATCATCTCTGAAATGACCTGTGTTTCAGGAGGTGGTTAAGTTATTGTCAAAAGACTTTACACAATCAATTTTTAAAGCCGGGCCCACACTAGAGAATAATTGGCTAGATTTCGGCCCAGTTATGGCCCTTCTGACAGTTGTGGGGTTCTTCTGATTTGAGGCTGATTGGAACAGATTTTCTGGCCAAATTATTTCAAATTGCAAGTATTTACATGTTTGATATTTACCACTTTAACAGCGATTGGGGGCGTGAGCACAGCCCGGCAGTAACCAATGAGAGTGAGTTGACCGGGAAACGGATGTTGCTTACTTTTGTTCAGAACGGTGACATGGCTGCCCACAGCTGTAACTTGTACAAGTTCATTGCATTTCTCTGCACAAAACATTGTGAGCGCACACACACACACACACACACACACACACACACACACACACACCAGCTACTGACTGATGAACACCAAATAGAGTCAGAATATTAACAACAACAACAAAAGCTACAAACAAAATGAGCTTCTTTTTTTAACACTCTATGTATTGTTTACTGCATCTGTTCCTCTACTGCTGATGTTTATGGGGGTATTTTGCTCTATGCATCTTATGAAACTCAAAGACTAATACCTTCTCGTCTCTGTTGAGCAACAACATCAGTGTTTTGCTTGTAGAAGACATTTTGCTGAAGGTTGAGTCTGGTATTGCCTCCTCACCATCAGCTAGCAGCTGTGTTTTGCCAATTCTGCCCTTCAACATTCCACTAACAGGTATTACTGTACATTTGGAGGGACGTGAGTGAAACTGACAGCTTTTTTACAAGCAGGATTATTAGCACTGCTTGGGGACAGGTCGGACATTGAGGGAGCTGAATCTGCGTCATATGTTGTGAGGGCCAAATCTGCTTAACCTACTTTAGTTTTGAACAAAATATCTTGGAATTGCTGGAACTGCAGGATAGCAGCTCTCTCTTTCTCCTTCTCTCTCTCTGTGATCCAATTTATAAGTCGTCAAATTTTCAGTGGTGGAAATTATTGAAGGGACAACGTGTGAGTGAGAGATTGGCAAAAGTCTTCAGGAGAAAGTGATTTAAAGAGTTCTTTGTATTGAGCTACACACGACATGACACACAGGCTCTGTGGTGTTAGAATGACGTTAAAGAAGTGTTTGGCACGCCGTGTGTTTCCATGCAAGTCGAGCTACAGTTGCAGTACTGTCCTTGACCCAGTATATTATGGGGTATTTAATTTATTTAATTAAAGTAGCCATTCCCAAACTTAAGGGTGCAGAGGCCCACTTTGAAATCTGAAAATCCTCTGAGGTCCAAAACCAATCACGACTCTGATCAACACACAAGACTCGGATCAATAGTTCCCTTATATACTATTGTTTTCATGTGAAGATGGGGACACAAAAATTCAGTGCAGATTAATAATCAGTCCACTTTATTTCTTAACTTGCATATCTTTCAACACATGCACAGCTGGGCTCCATGTCATATGAAAGTTTTAGCTTCTAAACAAAGTGCGTACTTATCTATTAACAGAAAACTATAATAAATCTACTTTATATACAGTTAGCTACTTTATTCCATTCCTGCACAGCTCTTTTGATATTATTGCATTGCTTTTTAAGTAAACTGTTATTTTTATGTAAATTAACAGGAAAGTATATCTAGAGGACAGTTTGTTAATATTGTATAAAGTCATATATTCTCTTAATTCCTAACCTGTACACTTCCTGTCTTCCCTGAGGGCACTGTTTACTGGTATATACTGTTTAGCTCATTGCTCATTTATCTTCATATCTTTTTTCCTTGCACATATTCAATACTCTAATGTCCTTGTTTCTTCTATTTTCTAACTTGTTGTGGTTTTTGGCTGCTGTAACACTGCAATTTCCCTGTGTGGGACAGATAATGGAATATCTTATCTTCTTGTCTATTAGTCTGCGTGAATCAATACTTAATTACAGCTGTCAAATAAATGTAGCGCATCAGAAAGATCAGAGGTTAGGCATCAAAAATGGATGTATTCAAAACTCCAGTGAGTAACATCTGTTGCCAAAACACTGATATTTTCGGATCCACCCCGGACTTAGCCCACGCCTCAGGTTAGCCGGCAGAGTTTTCAGGGATAATCCCTTGACCTTTTTACTGCCATCTGACTTAACAAGCAAACTGTTATACATCCACCTTCCCTTCATCAGCCTTGATGTAAAACACATACCTCTGTGTCACCAAAGACACAATATCAAAACACAGCTATACTGAGCAACACAGAATTGTGAGGAGCTGATCGGCTGAATCGACATTGTGTGAACTCGTATGACAATGGTTTGGATGTAACACACAGTTGTTTATATTGAAAAGATACACTCTATAGCTTTAAGTTAACTACAAGTAACTCAACATGTATATTACTGTAAATGTACATACCAACAAATACATAGTTTTAAGTTAAAGCAACTTAATTTCAGCTCCAGTTTTGTGTCCAGTCAGAGAAGATCTTTCCATTTCTCTGTCCTTCTTTGGAACCTTTTCTAAGCAGTGTTCTTTTAAACTCTGCACTTTTTTCCCCCTCCTGAAGTTCAAGGACATTAAGATGTGCTCAGAATATCAAGCAGTCCGCCGGGTTGTACCTCAAAAGGATAATTTGGTGATGGATTGCATCACGTTGAGTGTTGCACCTGCCATCCTGTGTCAGCCTCAGATTCATGGCCAGTGATCTCCGAGGAACACACTATACCGTATGAGTGGGTAAAATACCAGAGCTGGCAGAAATGTGAGGGCAACGTGGCAACAAAACAAGGGCGATTTTGAAACTCAAGGGGCCCCTGCTTGCCTTTAAAGCACAGTGTGACGAGAAAGTTAATAGGTGTTAGAGTGCTGTTAATATTTAACGGCTTCCCATGCAATATGCATGAACAAAGGTAACAATGTGTGTGAAAACGTTCCTAATGAACACAATTGCTTCCTTTTTACAAGCACTAACATGTGGCATGAACACAAAAAAATGATTTCAGTACGTCTCCCCATGACAATGGATTCTGGAGTCTGTGTGCACTTACGTGTTTCTCCTCTTATAAGTATCAAAAAAATGTAACCTTTTAATTGACCGATTACATGAACCATGACCATAAAAGTATCTGAGACAACAGTAAAAAAAAATGCTGCAAATGATTGAAATCAAGTAATATAATGTAAAAATAGCAATTTTGTCCTAGAATCAGACGTCACACTGTTATCAGAGTTTATCAGTGTATGTGCGTGTGTTGACAATGCCTTTTCTACCATCCGTGCAGATTATGTGGAGGAGCTGACGTGTGTGATGGCCAGATTGGACCTGCAGGTTCCCATACGCACAGATTTGTGTTACCATTACCTTCCAACCAAGCAGCCCAGCCCAAAGAACTGACCGCACTGCGCCGCCCCCCCTCCCCCTCCCTTTCCCTTTCCCTGGGCGTCCCTCAATCCTGGACCCACCATGGGAGGATGCTTCTCCAAACCCAAACCAGGTAACAATACATTTTTTTCTAATCTCTCATCAGCAACATGTTTATGGAGTAAAGTTGTTCTGTAACACAACAAGCAGTAAAGCTCTCTTAATGTGATCGCATAACATTATAGAGATGTTATGTGCCTCTAATATGTGTGTTATATATACAATACCAGTCAACAGTTATTTTATTTACATATGGAATAATGTAGTAAACAAAAAAGTGTTAAAGAAACCAGAATATGTTTCATATTTTAGATTCTTAAAAATAGCCACCGTTGCACACTCTTGGCATTCTCTCAGTCAGCTTCATGAGGTAGTGTATTTATATATATATGAGAGTATTTAACGACAAAGAAGAAAACTTGCCCCCTTGTCATTGTCCAAAATCAATGCACCCTAATACAACAGTCCTGCAACAAAGCCCACTGTAGTTTATGTTGCCATTAAACTGTAGGTTGCTACACAAAGAAGCATTTCTGTTATTTAGTGTCACTGATTTAAGTGGACAACCGATAAAATCCTCCAAAATGACCACAAAATGTAATTTATCTTCTCTTATAACATTTTCAACAAAAGCAAATATGGTAATCTTCATAAAAGTAGATGATTTTGTAGGAGCTGTTCTAGCTGTGTTGTTGTAACTGAGGAAATCACTTGGTGTTTTATGGCAACTGGCATCTGTATTGTTGCATCACTGGTTTCTTCTACACTGAATCATTCATCAAGACTGTATAAATCTTGTCTGTTCTCCTGCTGTGCATCCTGCCATTTGAAAATTGCAGCATAGGCCATCAAATTTCGACTAAATGTTCAGCCCTAGTTCTCAGCTTGAATTTATCTGAACGCAATGTACAGTATGTATGTTTGAATGAACCTCATTCTCACAAGGAAATATTTAATAAATATTCCATTGTCATATTGTATATATTTGTCATTTAGGATTAATTGGACATGAGAGAACATTGCATGTTTGACTCAGAAGGAGATAACAAGTGATTTTAGCCGCGTTCAGCCACAGATGTTACAGCAGCGGCAGCGAGAGATTCTCTTCAGCTGTGGAAAGCTTTCTCTTTGTTTTCTCCTGCAATTGCTCTACTACTATGATTTTCCATTGATTTTAATTAAGACTCGCACAGCAGGAGAAAATTCCAGCCAGATTACTGTGTTAGAACCGGATGATCAGCACATTTTTCCAGCCCAACAGATAAAGCCGACTGCCACTGAAAAAAAAGTAGGTTACACAACTATTTCTTAATGTTCAGAAATATAAAAATGACAACAGTGGTGCATCTCATGGCATCAATGTCTCCTCACAATGAAACAGATTCATGGTGATTCAGGTGGGCTTTCTCTTTTTATGCCACATTCTTTTATGGAAAGCTCACTATTTATGGGAATTATGGCTGCATTTAAAGGGCCTCTTACGCTGTAAAAATCATATTTCCAATTAAGAGGTAAAGAAAGGAGTAGAGGAAGATTTGTAATTTGTTCATTTAAAATGTTGTGGCAAAAGCATTTTCTTTTAAACTAACGATTGAATCCATTCCCTACTGTATATACTGTAAGACAGTCCAGATGTGTTAAAAATACTAGAAAATCTGATTTGAAGGGAAAAAGGGTTACAACTTAACTGGTTCTGCCTTCACCTGCTTCCTGCTTTCACCGAACTGTCAGACTCAATTTGTTCCATAGCTGTAAACTTTCTCTCTCGCCTGAGCAGCAAATTACTCATCTAAATCATTGTTATAACACAGGACAGGAATATAAGAATGATCAATTGTAATCTATTGTTGATTTGTAGCCAGTCTTGTATAAAGTACCTAAAAGGTAGATAAAAGTATCTTAGCAGAAAATGACTTTGGTGGAAGTAGAAGATTAAGTTTAATTAGTCAGTAACGTATATGACATTAGAAGTAAAAGTTTTAAAGAAGTGAGTTACAATTGAGCGATGGAAGCTCAGTAGAGTGAGTCATCTTTGAAATGGGAGGTTGTCGGTTAAAATCCCGGCTTCACTAGTCTCTATGTCGATGTGTCCTTGGGCAAGACACTTAATCCCACGTTGCTCCTGTCCACGGTGTAGGCAGCGTGTGTATGGGTACGAAAGATGTGTGATAGAAAATGAGCTTCACATAGATGTGCTGTATGAATGTGTGAGTGAATGAATGGGTGAATGGTAATGTCTTTTCTTTAGAAAAGTGCCATTTTCCCTCATCTATCTTCATGGAGTAAAAGTTGCAAGAAAAATAAATAACAAAGTACAGATACATTACAACAATGTTTAGAGCAAATATTACCTATTTCTATTTGAGAGTTTCTAATTTACATGATTGTGTGTCGTGCAGTTGACGTTAAAGTGGAACTCTCTCTCCTGGATAAAGAAAAAGAGGTGGACGGGCTGTCACCGAACGGTAAAGCGAGTCCCTTTGCGGACTGCAGACTTAACGGAGCACTGGGACATGGCTCTGATGACGACTCCACCCCACTTCCCCCCTACCACAAACCGCGGGACTACGTGGAGGCCTCAGTCTGTCACGTTAAAGACCTGGAAAATGGACAGTAAGAATGTTTATTCCATCTTCTCACACGTTCTTCCACGCAGAAGAAACTGAAAATAAGTGAAAAATGAATCAAGGATCCTGAAGAATATGTGAGTGTTTGTTGAAGTAATAACACGCTAGTAGTGTGGCAACAGTATTGTGATAATTTGTTATAGGGAAGAAATATTATGGTTATGTTACACCATCTTACTTATAATGGATTTTCCAGCCTGTTAATTGTAATAAATTAATTCTGTGTGAGATGGATGTAACCATACTGTCCCTGTCCAGTTAGTGTTTTATCTGTCAAATGTGTGTGAAATGTGTTTTTCTTTGAGATTTTGAATCCAAACTCTGCAACAAAGGAGGACACACGTCTTTGTTTGTGTGTCTGACAGGATGCGCGAGGTTGACTTGGGAAGTGGGAGAGCTCTGTTGATCAAAGAACACGGCGAGTTCTCAGCCATGGGCCACAAGTGTCCACACTATGGAGCCCCCCTGGTCAAAGGTCAGTGGTATCTTCTTATGGCTTTAATATTGTTCATATATTTAATACACTCTCTCTCACTGTATCTCTGTCACAGCTGTCAATCACTGTGGTGTTCACTCATGTGTTGTGCTTTATCATCTATTTTCTTCTATAAATGGGAATATCATTTACAAAAATAATGGAAAAACTTCAATATTGTGACTGAGGCTATTCATTTCTCACAATAATATTGACTGGTGTTATAAATCAAGTGAGAAGAAGGCTCATTGTCACGTTGACTTCCATTCATAGTGTCGCCCCCTGGTGGCTAAGTGCGACTTCCTAAGGTTTCACTTTTCAAACAGGAAGACTGAGACCATTTGTCTGTCACATTCATACAGTTATTCTCTGTCCTTCCAGGCGTGTTGTCAAAGGGACATGTGCGCTGTCCGTGGCACGGTGCGTGTTTCAACATTGCGACAGGAGACCTTGAGGACTTTCCAGGACTGGACAGTCTGCCGATCTTCCAGGTGACTTTCTCCACTTGTGATATCTCCTAATGCAGTGGTTCTCAAACTTTTTTATGCAAAGTACCACCTGAGAACATATTGAGCATTAAAATACGGTGGTGTAAATAGGTCGAGCAAAGTCAGCGACAGACGTTTCACAGGAGGCAGATTTATTCACAATAAGATAATTTGCTCTCTCATCATCCTCCTCTTCCTCACATATACTTCACATACTGGTATAGTGACATTAGATTAAGAGACAAGATGACTCTAATTATTATTCTTTAATTTATTATAATTTTTGTGTTATTTGTTTCATTTTCTATGCACTCTGGTCAAAATTTCCAAAATTTACCACTAGAGGAATCTCGCCTACCACTGGTGGTACGTGTCCCACAGTTTGAGAACCATGGTCTGAATGTATTTCCCTGCTTTTTCATGCTCACTCTTAAGCACCTTTTAAAAAGTGTACACATGGCTCATGTCTGTTTGCTCCAGGTCAGAGTTGAAAAGGACAAGGTGATCATCCGCGCAAACAAGCAGGTAACATGAAAAGGAATGTGGAGAATTTATTCAGGGGGAAATAAATGGACCTCCTGACAGATCTGAGCTCTTCTCCAAACATTTCCAGGCTCTTCAGTCACAGAAGAGGTCAAAGCCCATGTCTCGATGTTCGGCAGTCATTAACTCCAGCACTGGCTTCAGCCATGTTATCATCATTGGCTCAGGTCACTGTTTATTTGTCTCTCTTTCATTCACGTCCACAGCAAAGATGTGGTTTTATTTGTTTTTGTGAAACCGGTGATTGTGTCCGCAGGTCCGGCAGCGTTGGTGTGTGCGGAGACACTCAGGCAAGAGGGCTTCACCGATCGTATAGTCATGTGCACCATGGACAGACATCCTCCATATGACAGGACTAAACTGAGTAAGGTTTGTACAGAGACCACGGCCACTTAGAGAACATTTTTACAACAACTTTGTAACACTGCTGCATGCAAATATAAAAAAATAACAACAACAAAACTAATGTTATATATTTTGTTGACATAAGCCTTAATGTTTACAACACTCCAAGGCATAAGCAAACTCAGCGGCTGCTTGAATAGCGTGTAATGTTTTTTTACCATATTAAAGAAATCTAGATATATAAATAATCAAGTTATTTGGTTTTATTTTGGAGTTGAAGATTTGTTCACTTTGTGGTGTTTGTTCTAGGTTTAAAACCAAAGTCATTAAACACTTTGGTGATTTTACTGCCCTCTAATGTTAAGAAAACCAAGTGGTGCTGGTTTCATGTATATAACACTACTATAATTAATGCAATTTAAAGTGTTATTTGTATCAATAATAATCAAGCACCAGCTACACTGAGATGGTGGAAGGGGTGAATTAGTAAATTAGTGTAAATTAGGGTAAATTAGTATTTTTATTTATGTGTTTTCTATGAAATATACTACATGTGTTGTCGTTTGATTTTTCATTTTATTGTGTGTATTTGTCACTAATGGCTCACAACTATTTCCCTGCGCAGTCTGCCAACAAAGCTCTCTCCATAAAGTGCAAATGTACTCTGAACCAGACGAGACAACTGTTACAATGATCCCACGCTGTTTCCCCTACATCATAAAACTAAGTCCTTTGAGAGGTTACATGCTGTGCGTTTAAAAGCAGAGGCATAACTCACTTTGCCATGGAAGTTACGTGAAAGACCAAAGACTGCACAAGTGCAGCTTGGGTCAGTCGTGCTAAAACAAGAGCTCCATAGGGAATAACCACAGTAGCAGCATATAGTGGCTTTGAAGAAAGTAGGTAAACAGACTTTTGTGCATCAAAAATAATCTGACTTGAAACAGCTTTGAGTTCATTTGACATCATGCTCTTAGATAATTGGCTGATACCTGTCAAATGACAGTTGTTAAGTATCATGCAGATTATTGTTGGACTCTGAAGGACACAACTTTTAAAATAGGACTCGGCACAATGTTTTTGTCAGCTATTCCCTACTCTGTTTGTGGTCCAACAAAAACAAGTGGACACAAGATCCAGTCAATCTTTAGTCTGGAGATTTCTTCCTCAGCAAGATGTTCAAGGAAATGCAGCAATTAAATATCTAATTGTCCCTGTGTGTGCTCTTAAATTGAGCTGGAAAGTGTATGCTTGTCTTTGGAAAGGTCATTTTTGGATTGAGGGCTTTTTGTTTTATTTCTCACTGATGTACTTCGGCACTAACTGGCTTATACTTAGTCCCTAGACATCACAGCAGAGCAGCTGAGACTGCGCTCCATGGAGTTTCTGCAGGACCATGACATTGAACTGCTCACAGAGAAAGAGGTAAAAGATGGTAAAGATAATGGTTAATGATGCAGGGACAGGTAAAAAGTGCTTATAGAGTAATGAGACATTTCAAGATTAATGACAGTTATAGTACTGTGCAAAAGTCCTTAGGGCACCACCAGCTTTGTTGTCGTTTGAATTTGAGTGATGTAACTGAAAGTTGGTCTTATGATCATCATCGTGTCAATGAGTTCAAATTATACAACATTGAGTATATAATGCTCAGGCATGTCTTGAATAAACCTGATGTAATAGATCTTTTTCACATTTGATATTTTTCGACATGAAATATTAGAACAAACACAGTTTTTTACCAATAACATTAATTAGGGTTCCACTCCAGGTTTGTATTGTTCAAGTGTAAGTGTCAGTCACACTAAATACGTGACATTTTAAGTAGAAGAATCTGGGGTGGAGTGGCTCAGTGGTTAAGACCAGTACCCTGTGTGCAAAAGACATCATGGTCGCAAGTTCGATTCCACCCCTGGCTGATTGTGCTCATACCCATTGTAAGTCGCTTTGGATAAAAGCGTCTGCTAAATGACATGTAATGTAATGTAAAAGAATCTGATTTATTCTAAAAAAATATTGTCATTTTAATTTAAACAAAAACCTGACTAACCAGTTTATTCCAGGCCGTGGCAATAGACGTGAAAACACGATCTGTGACATTTGAAGACGGCCTCAGGATGGAGTACAGGAAACTTTTCATTGCTACAGGAAGCAAGTAAGCAAACACTTTTAGTTTTTGTATAATACGCCGCTGTAAATATATATATGTATTTATGTATATATATGTGTATGTGTATATATGTATATGTATGTATGTATATATGTGTATATATATATATGTGTATATATATGTATATATGTGTGTGTATATATGTATGTGTATATGTATGTATGTGTGTATATATGTATGTGTGTATATATATGTGTATATATACACATATATACACATATATATATATGTGTATACACACATATATATATGTGTTTGTGTGTATGTATGTATGTATGTGTGCAAACTGACAATTAAACTTCTCTTTCCTGCTTGAAAGACCCAGACCAATGAGCTTCAAGGGCAAGGACGTCAGGAACGTGTTTCATCTGCGGACGCCTGAGGACGCTAACAGCATAGCCAGGCTGGCCAACATCAAGAACGCTGTGATTGTGGGAACATCATTTGTTGGTGAGAAAAAGAGACACTTTTTTTTTCATATCACTCAAAACATGGTACAAAAACAATTACATACATTTGTCAGGTAATAACTACTGAAAATAAAAGAAGAAAAGGAGCTGTCGTCTTCCTGCACATGAGGTGGTACTATATTTATATTTAATAAATCATAAAATCCTATTTAAACCATAATATCCAGCTCAACAACACAACAACAATACTGAAAGTTGGTCCATAGTCTTTCATCGCTGTTTATTGATTGAATTTACCTTAAACCTGCTCCACTCCCATTGTGTTTAAAAAAGGGAACATATACAGCACGTGTAACTGTGTTACTAATTCATTTGTGTGAAATTGTGCATAATTGTTGGCACCGACTGAAAAATGTATCATATAAATATGGAAATTGAATTGGAAACAAGTGAGCTCCCTAAAAATGTAATCTTTCATTTCATGACATTTAAAATGTTAAGTATTTAATTTTTTCACTAAAATTCAAGCCATCATCATTGTCATTTTCATAAAACCACTCTGATTGTGGCTTTTCCACTTTTTTTTCATAGTCTTCATTTACCTGGAACCTATAATCTTTGCTTTCAAACGTGTTTTTTTGTATAGCAAACTTGTGCATATTTAAAACTTGGTTTTGACTATTTAACTGCCATTTTTCTAATTTTTCTAACACCTAATATTAATAGGTAAACCAGTAATTTAGATACAGAGATACAGTTGATATACCAGTCATAACTGTATTTGTTATTATCTCCCGCCCTGTGTGTTTCTGGTAATGACTGATCTCCAGTTTGTTTGTTTATTTGTTTTCTGGTGTTTTGGCAGGTATGGAGGTGGCTGCAGCTCTAACTGACAAGGCCCACTCAGTCTCTGTCATTGGGATCGAGTCAGTCCCCTTCAAAAAAGCTCTCGGGGAGAAAGTGGGGAAAGCCATAATGAAGGTAGGAAGCACTCCAGGGAAATTAAGCTTTCAGAACAGGAAGTACCTCATCAATACGATCATCAGCATTTTCCCTATGAGAGTGAGAGAGAGTTTAAAAAACCCACTAGTTAAAATTCAAGTCATGACTTTGTGGTCAATACTGCCACATAGGGGAGTGTAAATCGTCTCATTAGCAGTGACTGATCATGCAGACACATGGAAATTCAGGCGTGACTTCCTCCTGTTTTGCTGCTTTCATGTGTCTTTTCCTGTGACTTGTCTTTGTTTTTGTAGCTGTTTGAAGCAAACGGGGTGAAGTTCTACATGATGAACGAGGTGTCAGAGATGATCGGCCATCATGGACAGGTATTCAGAAAGTGAGAGACACAGCATGACATGATTCTCTGAAGCAAAATCCCCTCCTGTTTAATTTATGGAGAAGATGAGTCATGTTTGAAAACACATTCAACTAAATAAAGGCGTTTGAAAATAAGCTCCTACCTTCAAGGTCCCATTTCTAAGCATTAGTGACATATAATGGTGAGACTACAGATTTTAAGAAAAGTCTCTTTTAAAAGGCAGCTGAAGACCATGCGCTGTATAAATAAAGTTTACTTACTTGCTTAATTGGTAACACTCAATTTCTGCTAATAAAAAAAAAACACTGGACGTTTAAATTCCCTGAAAAGGTCACTGCGGCCTTGTATGTTTTTGCTCGTAGTAACACCGCTTTGTGTTTCCTCTTACACAGCTGAAAGAGGTGGTACTCAAGAGTGGGAAAGTCCTACGGGCCGACGTGTGCGTCATCGGTGCAGGTGATGTCAAACAGGATTTGAATTTGTATGTTTTACCTGATTTTCTTTAACATGTCTTTTCTCATGCAGGAAGTGTCCCTGCAACAGGCTTCCTGAAACAGAGTGGCCTCCACGTGGACTCCAAGGGCTTTATCACCGTCAACAAAGTATTCTGCAAAACTGTTCTGCACAAACAAAAGCTGCACACGTCAAGTGCTTTTGTTCTTTTTTTTTTGTGACTCATTTTCCACTGAACCCTCTCCCAGACGATGCAGACAAATGTTGATGGAGTCTTTGCTGGAGGAGACGTGGTGGTGTTTCCTTTCCCGCCGCGCAACAACAAGAAGGTGAACATCCCCCACTGGCAAATGGCTCATGTACACGGTAAGTGTGTTTCAGTGGGAACCTGTCAAATCTATATCTAAAGCTTTAGTTGTTGTGGTTCTGTCTAGTTCACCAACAAAAGGACACTTAAAGCTGTAGAATGTAACTTTTCAAATAAGTCAAATAAGTTCACGCAATGCTGATTACGCCTTAGCACTCACACAGCAGCACCCATAGTAAATTGCCATGAGAATAATACACAACTCATTATATGGATATCCTGGGGGTGTGTGTTTATAGGTCACATATTCAGGCTTCAAAAAATTTGTGTTTTTCTGCCTTATGTGTTGTTTAGTCAAACTTATGATTCATTTTATATCGCATTTTTAGTAGTGATATAAAGGAGTAATAATTGTGCAGAAGTTACAAAATAAACCTAGCAACCTCTTCTCTTTTTGTTC
This sequence comes from Solea senegalensis, assembly GCF_019176455.1. Classification (NCBI taxonomy): domain Eukaryota; kingdom Metazoa; phylum Chordata; class Actinopteri; order Pleuronectiformes; family Soleidae; genus Solea; species Solea senegalensis. The sequence continues at coordinate 7,708,953 of NC_058025.1, read as the reverse complement.
ATAAAATCAAGCCAAGTGAACTTTGAACTGTGACATATTTCACAAATGAAATCAGATTTTAAACATTCTTATTAGTTTTTGCTCCTTTGTGTTTATAGAGTTGGTGAAAATGAAAGAAATTTCACCAAATTTCAGATAAACATAGTCATGGAAAACAGCAGCCGATATGCTCTGTGTTCTACGCGTTTCTTGTGACTTCACACGCCGCTAACTAACAGGATGTGACGCTGTAGTCTGCCGCTGGAAATCTTTGAAGAAGACGAGGGGGAGGTGACGTGAGGGGGGATGACCGTGATCGGATAACAATCAAATCTTTTTGTTAATACCAGATGTAAATGCAAATCTACTGCTTAAGAAACCTGGAAGCACTGCTGATGTACTCACACAAATGCTCCCTCTGTCAGACGAAAGATGCAGCATACAAGTAATTTTACATCACCTCTGTTCATGAAAAACAAACAGAGGCAGAGAAATAACATTAAGAAAAATCACCAGAAGTTATGCACGACAGCTTTAATCTATAGATTCACAAATGGGTTTACAAATAAAAGCACTGTCAAAAACACCACAGGCACCTGATGATACACCTGCACCCAATCAGAAGACAGCTACTATGATTTAACATGGTAATCATTTGTGCTGCTTTTTTGCTTTTTTTGCTTTTTCAAACTGACTTAACAGGAAGGGCGGCGGCTCTCAGCATGATGGGCCGAGCCTCTGAGATGAAAACTGTGCCTTATTTTTGGTCTGCCATGTTTGGGAAGACCATTCGCTATGCAGGTAGGTAGAACTACCATCTGCTCTCAGTGTAAAGACAGACCAAGACTATGGAGTTTATCAGTGATGGGAGGGAGAGATCACACTTGTGTGACTTGTGTGTTGATGTGATGGTGTTGTCTTCTAGCTGTCAAACTAAATGCCAAGACCTATTCCAAGAATGATGTGATGGTGTGTTTTTCTCTGTTTTTGTGAAGGGTACGGGGATGGATTTGATGATGTCGTTATACAAGGAGATCTGGATGAACTTAGATTTGTAGCATTTTATACCAGGTAAAGTTTCTTCATTGTATAGCTCCTAGAATATTTTAAACAACAACGTCCTGTAACGTCTAACCTTTGATGATAGATTCTCAGTGTTTCTTTCTCGGGTCCCTCTGCAGGAGCGAGGAGGTGGTCGCGGTCGCCAGTATGAACTATGATCCCATTGTGTCCAGGGTGGCCGAGGTCTTAGGATCTGGAAAGACGATTAAGAAACGAGATGTGGAGTAAGTCCCAGACTTAAACCTGGTCACGGTTACAATAGCTGTTAATGTTCTTTAGGTTCACTCAGGTTTTCACTGTGAGGGGAAAAACACGACGAGTTGAGGGGCTTGTGACTTAAGTCACGTGCAGAGAATTACTCGAGGCAAAGTAGTTGACTTATGGGTCTCTCAGAGCAACAACAGCACCTGTTTTGTTCATGTTAACCATGTGGCAGCACTTTATTTTCTAGCTTATCCAACTTTATAATCGTTTCAATAATTATCACTTGGAAAAAAGTAATTATTTCTCATTAGAGAGGTCACGATAGAGGACATTAATTATTATTAATGTATATTTATGACAAATAATCATTAGTTATTATATAATTTGCATGCAGTATACTTAATATTTAATAATTGCTTTTTATGTTTACAAATAATTCAAAACATAAACTTGAATGAGTCACTGAATGAATTAGTGAATGTTTCTTGACTGTTAAAAATAAGTATAATATGACGCTTTTATTTTTTATATATATATATATATATTTCATGTTCATATCAAACAGTAAGACACAGTTTATCATGACAGTAATATTATTTTATAATAATATCATTGATTTTCTGATAAACAAACACTTCACAGCAATAATAACTAGCAGTTCACAAATGTATTTGGTCATGTAGTTGTTTTATTTTATATTTAAGCTTTATTTATGCAAGAATACATTTCCATATATATATATATATATATATATATATATATATATATATATATGAATGATTTGTTTGTTGTGTTACTTTGTCCTGAGGCTAATTTGACTGTAGTGTTCTCCATGTGTTTTGTGTCTTTTTACTCCCAATAATGCAAACCAAAATAAGGATGCTAGCACGACTCGGCAAGTACGGAAACACATGAGCTTTTTTTTTTTTTATCTTTTCCATTTCACTTATAACGACAACACAAAGGAAAAAAGGTATCGCTCTCATCGACGTGTTAATGTACCTGTTTGTGGGTTTTTGTTTGTCTTGTAGGACTGGAGACATTTCTTGGTTGATTGACAAAGGCTCTCAATGACTTTACACCTGAATGTCCCCAAAGGACAAACCCCATGTCCAGTGGACACCTCACTGTGGACACTAATGGTGCTGAGACACTAAGCAGCTATTCTTCTTCTTTGGACACAACTACACACGTTCCCTTATTTCTATCACTCTTTCTCTCTCACACACACACACATTGGGGACAGGACCATGTCTGCGTAGGACCAGGACAACACTGAGACTTGCTTTTGTTCCCGAGAGACATTTGAACGTGACAAATGGAGTCATACGTGGTCCGAGTACACTGTTGTCATGCTTGACTTAAAAAAAAAAAAAAAAAAAAAGCAATACTGGTTCGAGTCTCTGTGCTGCTGCTAGAAGATGCATCTACCTGTACACTTGTTTATAAAAGGCCAGGAACAGACATCTGCATTTTTATTTCATACAAATAACATTGTGTATATAGCTATAAAATCCCAAATGCACTGTAACAAAGTATGAACGTTATAGTTTGAGCTGAACCGTTCTAATTTTTACATTTGGTTACTACACATACAGACACATGATCTGCATGGTATACAATAATATTACAGGAGAACTTCAGACAGTGACACTTTAAATACAGTACAGTAACGGTATGGATATTATTATTTAATATTGTCTTATTTCTAATGCAATTTCCAGCTTTGTGATAACGTGGTCATTTTAATGAGGTTATATTACAGTAATACCCAGATAATAACTTGGAAATAACAATTACCATAACATTACCACGTTGTTACTGTACTTTAATGTTCAGTGTTACCATAACTTCAGCTGAAAACTGAATGACTCATTAACACACACACACAGGTTGCTTGACTACGTACCTCCTCTTACTGGTTACCCTGCGAGTAGATTGCACAAAACAAAGGTTCAATAATACTGTAACTGATACACTAGTGCTTGCACAATACGCTCATGTAATTTCTGACAGATTTCACACAAAAAAAATTAAATAGCAGCTTGAGGTTATTTTTGATCTCTTTCACCTTAAAGTGTAACTAAACCCCTAAATCTTCCCAGTTTGGTGTTAAGAATTGTATAATTTCAACAAGTTATTATAAGAATATCTACTGCCTCTCTGGTCAAACACCAGCTACTGCATTCAAATGTTGCCACTGGTTTTCTGCAAATGACCAAAAACAAACAACCTACAGTTGCAGTGCACAATTTAAAACATTCTGCAGGAGATTTTTGGCCTATTATTATCCCTGCAACCAGAAAACGGAGAGCAACTGCCAGGCGGTCTGTCTTTACTCACCGGCACTGTGGTTTAATTCAAGCAAAACAAGTTGTCAAAAGTCACGTAGGCGGACATACGTAACTATGAGTAATATTTACTGAACTTAAGTATCAAAAGTCACGAAAATGGAGTATAAATGGCCATTTAGTCCTCTTTCATCACCCTCTTGTCCAACCAGCATGAGGCTCGTTGTCCCAGACTCCTCCCCCTCTTAATAACATCAGAGCTGTCGCTTTGTCATCCTTTCTCTCTTCACCTCTTGAAGCACGTATGAACGCTTGAGCAGCGAGACTCACCGAGCACATCACGCAGCTGCAGATTTTCACAAGCAGACCACGCCCCCCTCACCCTTTTCCCTCACAGCCCGCTGCTTGGAATTTTTCAAAGTCAAGCATTGGTCAAATTTATCTTTGGAAGTAGGAGTTTAGTTACCCTTTAAGAGAAATGACTTGTTACTAACTCAGGGAACTGAGGTTTGTGGCCTGGACATACGACACTGGGGTTACTGGTCCTTTTTTGAAGGCAGAAATGAATTTGTTGCTTTAATACACACATATATATATATATTCCAGTTGTTGAAGTACCACTGACTCTCTCATCTTTGTTCAGAAATGCTTGTTATATACTTCAGGATTTAAAACAGGGGCCTGATTTTATCCTGGTGTGTGGACAATCCCTGACTTGGCGTCTTAAAAAGCATTGTTCTTCCAACAGAGAATCCTGTAATGACATTTTTATAACTAAAACTTTGAAATAAAAGTCTTCCAACAATATACACTCAGTACTTTATAAAAAAAAAACATCAACTTCATCCGTTGTTTGTGCAGTATTTGTTACTTTATCAACCACAAAGACAGGAAATAATGTAGAAAATGTTTAATAATAATCTTTGAAGGAAGGGTCAGGATTCATTTGTGGAGTATTCACATAAACCAAGTGAAGTTTGAATATAAAGTTTGAGTTCAGGATACAGACAAAGAAAATGATTTGTGGAAAAGAAAAATCACATAAATATTAATGAACACACTTTCCCAACATTTATAAATGAAATATCTCTATAAATGTTATATAAAAACAATAGCGTTCATCAGCCTGAAGAGTGTATCAAGGATTTAAACAGTTCAACTTTTCCTTCCCAACACTGACACCACACGGTCAATATGACTTACCAAGTTCTCTTCTTTCCCAATTTGAAAGCTGGAAGCAAAACTCAATGAATCTTAACTGACAGTGGAAAAATACTTTTAATGACTGTGATGAAACGCTGGCGTGGCCAATGCATGACCTGACTTAAAAAGACTTAAAAGTGTCTGTAAGATAAAAAGTCATCATCTGGTATATCAGTTTTGGTACATCCCTGAAAAACGGCTAATAAATATTCTCTAAAAACACGATAAAACGGCTTCAGATGACGCGACGTGGTTCAGTGCTAGTTAACAAAGCCTCAGACTTCACAGTGATGTCTGAACACAGGCCTTTGTTTATTTTTGCAGCTTTAAGTCCCAAGGTTTGACTGCAGGAGTCATTATCACAGTACTGATTATTGCAGTTGCTGTTAAAGCTGTAGTGCGTAACGTTTAAATACAAACAAATGTCTTGTTACATTCAAACTGTTGTCAAATGAGTTGACACAATTCTGATAAAAGTCTATCAGCTCCTCATGACTCTCTCGCCTCCTTTACACCCGACAGTAGAATGTGTTTTCTGTGATCAGATCGTTCTTCACCACATGCATTTACACCTGGTATTAACATGCTTCTCCAGTGTCCACATTAAGATCTGATTGCAAGTCACGCAATTGTATGGACTCCGCTTCGCTTTCTGAAGCAGGGGAAGAAGTCGGCTGTTGTTAATAAAAGCGACAAAAGGGGCCGTTTTTTTCTGTATTTCTGCTCACGTAGTGGAGCGGAGACGCACTGGAAACACATCGGAGAAGCATCACATTTACACTTTGTTCAATGTGTTCAATTGACTGTGTCCGACCACGTCCTGAAGTGGTATGGCATTTACACCTGTACTCCTCATTGTTAAGCTGTTAACAACACATTTGTGCCGAGTCATTTAAAGGAAATAATTCTCCACCTGTGTCACAAATATTGCTCTCCCAAAAAGAAGAAATAAACAGCCCTCAACATGACTTTCCAACTTTCCATTTTACATGTTTTCAAGTCTGTGCATAGTGACTAGGTACTGATTCCCATCCCTAGTCTAAATCTCATATTGCCTGGCGACATTCCCATGCAGGAAGCGATTCTTTTTTTTCCACGTCAAGAGTCTGTTTTCAGATGAAGTATATAAATAATGATCATAATAACAATAAGTTTCTGTTCACAGAGAACAAACAGAAGCGGAATAACAACAAAAATCACTAAAAGTTATGCACTGCAGCTTTAAAGGCTTTAACGTAAAGGTCCAGTGTGTAAAATTTAGGTAGAATTCTTTTTCATTTGGCAGAAACTGAAGATTAAATGCTCTTTTATTAAGAGTACGATCACTGGATTGTAAGCATTCTTGTTTTATATTAACATCAGGAGCCAAGTCAGCTATATAGGGGCCACCATGTTGGCCCACCAAATCTTACACACTGTACCTTTAACAGTATAGAACAAAAAACATATTCTGGCATCTGAACATGACAGACTTTAGGACTGTGCGGTGAAACTTCATGTCAACGATGACGTCAAAGAAATGTGTTGATAAAAACAGCTGCGATTGGAAGAAAATGTTTCCGTTTGTAAACACCATCATTTCTACGTACAAAACTTTCATATTCACATTTTGATAAACGGCTACAATCACAGTTTCTCCTGAACTCAAAGACAGAGGCACTTTTTTTTTGTTGAGACGGTAAATGTGGCAGTGATCTTGTCTGGACCGGACGTTTCACCTGCAGACTGAGAATAACACACACACACACAAAACCCTGATTATTTGTTTCACTGATTCCAACAATGCTGCAATGAGCACAACTTACTTGGGGTCAGAGGTCATATTCTGCTGCACACTGCTGGAGGTACCACTCGTACAATTTTCCCTGAGGAACAAAATGAACAATGCGAGTCAAAATTCTGAAGAAAATAATCCTTTTAAAATTAACTTAGTTTTTCAACCACTTTCAATAGAAAAAAAACAAAGTGTGTGTGCGTGTAATGAATTACAATAACCCTCTGACCTTCTTGGTTTTGACAATATCCTGGATATAATCTCTGTAGTCTGTCATCACTCGCTTCTCCTTCTTTGACAGAGTCTTAACCCTTTTGCTGGGAATAAGAAGCAAAGATTAAAATGACAAAATATCATTTATTCTCTTTGAAAAATATGTTTTATGTGCATCTAATCAATTTTAAACCAATACATATACATTTTACATTTCTCTAAACCATTAATTTAAGGGGTTTAACATTGGAGATTGAAACAAGAAAACCCCTTTAAATATAAAGTTATGAACCACAGAATCCCTAGTATCTAAGCCTTCGTTCCTTTTTAAAAACACACTAGCATGTAGCGTCTTTGGCATCAGGTCCGACCACTTACCCAGCAAAGTGCTTAGCGAGGAGAAGCAGGAGGTAGCAAAACGCCCCAAAAACTATAACAAACACGACTTGTCCATCTTCTGGTATCCATTCCCAAAAATATAGCACCACTCCCTGTGGGACACACATGGAGAAGACCATCAGAGAAGCAAATACCAAGTAAGTCGAACCATTTCATGAAATAACATTTATAACAGAGCTGTCGTGCTCTTCTGATCTTGTACGCGTGCTTCACTCGCTCTTACTGTAAAGATGGTGAAGGTCAGCGCTGCACCTTCACCCAGCATCTCGCCCAGCTGCTCTTTAGAGAAAGTGCTCACGATGAAACTGAGGATGAAGAGGACGGGGAGGAAAACGCCCACAGCTCCACACAGGAAGGAGTGGAGACGGACACTTCTGCTGTAAGTCACGTCAGCCCTGCATCACACACACACACACACACACTATCTGCGTTTAGTATTTACATAAAGGTCCAGCGTGCAATATTTACGTGAAATGATATTCCTTTTTTTTATGATTTATGGTACATTGGACCCCGCCTTTCGTCCTACGTCAAGCTGAGTCACCAGCACCCCCCGCACCCCGTGACCCTCGTGTGGAGGATAAAGCAGTAGAAGATGAGTGAGTGAGTCAGTGTTTTCTATTCATATGACTGAGTTCTTTCCATCTGTGCTCGATTTTACCACCAGGACTCCGATGTGTGGCACAAGAATTGAATTTGAATTAAGAGAAGTTAGACGAAGCTCAACTGCAGTCTTCTATAAAGTACCTTAAAGGCATACTTGTACACACATCTTTACCAGAAAATGACTTTGTCAGAAGTTGAAGTCCCTTTTTGATCATATTACTTAAAGTAAAAGTCTTAAAGTTTATGACATTTACTGTACTTCAGTATCAAATGTCATTTTCTGATTTAAAATAAAAATAGGATTGAGCCATGGTGGCTCGGTGGTAGGGCGAGTTGTCTTTTAACTGGAAGGTCGTGGGTTCAATTCCTGGCTCTGCTAGTCTGTATGTGTCCTTGAGCAAGACACTTAACCCCATGTTGCAGCGTGTGAATGGGTGAAAATTGTAGAAAAAAGACTTGATAAGCTCTGTATAAACACAGACTATTACCAGCGCTTTTTTTTCTTCTTCTGATTTTATTTGGTAGTAACGAGTAACAAAGATAGTCAGAGGAAATGTAGTGGAGTGAAAGTTGTAAAGTAAAGTACAGATTCATGAATTTTGTACAGTAGCAAAGTGTTTGTACTGTGTAGTGAATTGATGTTTTGCAAATTCAAATTTTAAAAGCTATTATTCAAATTAAGTGGTTCACAGCATTCAAATCCAGTCCTACATTTACTAACGTGTATTAATGCTGGTAAACTCTTCCATACTCAGAATATGGGTATTGTGTTCATTGTACATGCAGGTAAACTCTAATAATAAATAAAGAATTATATAATAAAGAATAATTTGTTGTGTCGGGTTGAGAGGTCAAACCTGTCCTGCTCCAGTCTGCCGTGGATGGTGGAACAAATCAGGTCGCAGTCTTTCTCCAGCTGGTCCAGCGTCTTCTGAACAGCCTGGTTGATGGTTTTCTCGATGGTCTGACAAACCCCATCAATCTGGTTCACGCATCTGCTCGGCTAAACAAGACAGAGGCTCATCAGGAGTGCATTGATTTCCAGTGCATCTTGAAAAAGGGTGGGCGAAAATCTGGAAACTTCCACAACCAATCCTGAGGGGATTCCGATTGACGGCCACGTGCACTTAGTCGGAAAGGGAAGATGCACTTGTTCAGCGAAAAGAAAATGGAAGCCAGGAGGGACGAATAAATCTAACGTGTAGTAGAGCTTTGTGGCTGTAGATCACAAGATGGCGCAGCAATAACTCAGGTATAGAGCTGCTGCTGTCAGACAAGGTTGATCAAAGGCCATGGTTTATAACCCCAAGATTGGATAACTCTGTCCATCATCACACTGAAATATTAATCATCTTGTTTCGAGAGCCACCGAGAAACCTGAGGTGGAGAATTTACATTGTAGGATAATCAATGGCTGTTCAGCCTCTCTAAGGTCATCGAGAGCCTTAAATCCAAGCCCCAACACCTGAGGAAAACACTTAAACCTCATCCCTGCCCGTCCAAAAATCTACCAGTAGAACAACCAGTGGCAAAGGGAATGGTGTTAATCTCCTTTTTTTCTTTGAGCAACTTCCCTTGGGTTTAAAAATGCCAGGTATACCTTCTAAATTAAGGTGGTAAAACACTGCATATTTATCAAAGTATTAGACCGTTCTCAAATATGTAAACGCAAGAACATTTCAAGAGGAAATGCTGCAATTTTATATTGATTATCTGCTGTAGAACAACCGGTACACAAATATAGTTTATTCACCTTCTGTGGGTTAGGGATGTAAATTGTCGGCATCTCAAAACCACATTTGTTGAGACCTGGGCGGCGACACAGCTCCTGGACTATCTGCATCATCACCCTCTGGCAAAAGAAAAAAAATGCTCAGTTGCCAGTTTAAACTACCACGAGGACGAAAACATAAAATATGAAGTCACCTGTCTGTCCGTTTCCTTCCCAGCTTCGTCTGCTTTGCTGAGGTAGAACATCAGCTTGTCGCCACACTTCTCGCTCAGCCTCTCCACGATGTTGAGCGTGCGTTTGCACAGCGCCTGGCCCATCGGGTCGAAGAACACGAATATCAAGTCGGCCTGTTCTCCTGCACAGAAAATCAAAAACCAGATCATTGGAGAAAACACGCGGCTTTAAGGCTTCGTCCGTCCGCGTCGGAGCGACAGAATGCTGAGACGTACCCAACCAGGTGATGGCGCAGTTGACGTCGAAAGGATAGATCATGTCCCCGTCGACCAGACCTGGAGTATCCACGAAGGTCACCAGGTTGAACTTCTTCTGCTTGGAGGTGGAGATTTCAGCAGACAGGTAGTCCGTCACACCTGGAACATACAGACCACGGCTGAGCATACTTCATTATTACAAGTGATTCAGGAAGCCGCAGTACGGTCAATACTCGGGGACCCGAGGGAGCCGCACTGACATGAAGGATCAAGACTTCAACTTTTTGTGCTTTCGGCTTTGAAGGAATTTGTGAGCAAACTGCAAATGCGCTCCTAATTAAGATGTACACGTCGTCTGTGAACGTGGCCACACCCTCACAACTTCCATTTTATCACATCAAACCCATTGTGATACGTAGGTCCGTTGTCATGGTTACACACAACAGCTCTTCAACTGGCAGCTTTAGTGCGGGGCGTGGGACATAAAGCTAGCCAGTGAAGAACGACTGTGAGGCAACGCACCGAGAGCTTTGCGACGCTCCACCCGCACACGAGCCCCGACCTTTACAACCCCACCGAAAGAAAAAATAAATAAATAAATAAATAAAAATGTGCACCAAGAACAGCATCACTGTTGAGGAAAAGACCCCCACTATTGACTAAAGAAACCCCACCCACACGGGCCTGTGATGACACTGAGGCTGTTTCATAGGAAGAGGCAGGTGTTAACAGCCCAGCACAAATCACATCCTTGTGCTGCAGTGAGTGAGCCGTGCCACTGCTGCTGCTGTGGCACATTAGTATTCGCTTATGTTTCCCTGACACCAGCGTGGCCACATTATCGATACATCTGCCTCTAACCACAGGTCCTGAAAGTGCGTCCTCCCATCCCCAGGCGAGCGACACCGTCCGTGAACACGCGCCACGTTTAAGTAATAATAATAAATCATCGCATCTGTGCAGACGTCTCTGAGTCGCTTCATGTTGCATCTCTACAAATCTGCTGAGTTTGGAAAGCCCACTGCAACAGCACACAGATATTGTCATCCGCTTTGATCAAACTAAGTCGTCTAAATCTCTCCAGTGACTGTAACTGAGATACCGTGCAAACAAGGAAAAGGGCAAACACTCCCTCAGCAAAAGTTAAAACTAACTTGTTGGAATAGGAAAGAGCACATTGTAGTCTAAACTCTCAAACACGTTGACAAGAAGAAGAAAAAAAACACAATACAGTTAAACATCCTGTACGCAAGACTCAAAACAGCATTAAGAAGTATTTCCAAGCAGCTGCTCCCACATCAGAATGCATGGTGCTTTTTCTGATGAGTCATCCTCAGTCGCTGTGTCAGGTACAGAAATGTCTGACATGGTGTTTTTCTTTTTTTGTTTTTTTTTTCCCCCAGAGGCGACGATGAAGTTGAAATAAGAAGAAGATTGCTTGTATTTCAGCAGGAGACTGATGGTGTTGCGAGGCTCGGGCCTGCAGAGTGCAGCTGTGGCTGCGACGTCTCTCGCGGCTGTGACATTTCTCAGCAGCTCCTCCTGACTCCACTGCACTGCTGTCGATGGTTGGGCGTGTGACTCACACGCCATACTGTGAGCGCTCTGGTCCGCACCCAGTGAACCCTCGCTCTCTATACGCTCACTGTCAAACTACACACATACATTACTGCCCCCCCCCTCCTCCTCTTCCTCCTTTTCTGTCTCCTCCTCCTCCCTTCACACTGATGATCCCACACAGCCAGCAGGCAACACCCAGACTTTCTGCAAGACCACCTCAACATCCAGAGGATCCAGACCATCACTGACGCACAACAGAGCAACAACAAGCCACTGAATAAATCAAATTACTCTTTGTGAGAAAGAGAAAGAAAGAGAGAGAAAGAGAGGGAGAATAATCTCCACTCACACAGCTCAGCAACAAATGGCACAAACCCAATGAGAGGGGAAAACAGGAGTCTGGTCTGATTTATCAAGGAAACCTGATACGTCAAAGGCTCTGACTCAGTGTTGAGTCATCAAGGTGAAGCAACTAAACACGAACTCAGATCATTGTCACTACCTGTGATAACGACACGAACACGAACACGAACACTGTAGTTTGAGTTGATCCAGTTGGGGCTGCAATGGTTACTGGATTACTATTCTGATCGACTAATCGGTTTGAGTGTTTCTTTGCTCCATGTAACAAAGAAATCATTCACACTGAAACATTTTTAGTGAAGACCTTAGAGAACATCATCATTTTCTGACATTTTATGGGACCAAACGAATCAATTCATCAGGAAATTATGATTCGTATTTGGAAATACTCATTAGTTGCAGCCCTGGTTGCACGTGGACCATCCCTGGTAATTGATTCACTCATCTCCTGTAGTTCTGCCGGACTAATGCTGCATCTCCCTGCTGTTGCAGCAAATCTGAACCCTCTGACCCCTTTAATGCTTTAACGTCTTCAGCAAATGCAGTGATAGAGGAAAAGAGACGACAGAAACATGTGATTTACTCGTAGAAAAATAGAAAAATGGAGTTTCAAAGGGAGGGAAAAAGACGCCGCAAAGGTGGGGATGTGCGTGTCTATTCCCAATCACGATCTCACGTATGAAAAAGGGAAAGGATCTTTATTGTCATTATACGGCCGACATTGTGAGGGCAGATGGAGGGTTGATGAGAGCCGACACTGTGACTGAACGTGTCTAAAATTCATACATGTTCCGGAGAGCCTCGAGGAAAACACTGGGAGAGCAGGCAAACTCTGCAGGTGCTCGAACCCCCGCTCATTCCAGCTGTGAGGAAACAGTGCTAACCACTACTGACCACCGTGCTGCTATCAGATCAGAGCCAATCTTGGTATATCTGATCATTAATTAATCAATTAATCGTGAGCAGCTTATTCATGTAGCTCCACTGTAGAATGTAGCACGGCTTTCTGTCTGGAGTGATAATTGGTCACATGTGAATATTTGCCTTTTTGCCTTGAGGACCCTCATCGACATAATTCCATTCCCTAGCGTCCGTTCCACCATCACAACTAAATGCCTAACCCTAAAACCAGGACTAAATTCCCAAAAAGCCCTTTAAAGAAGTAAGGACTAGTTAAAATGTCCTCACTCCTCACAAAGCAACAAATCCAAGAACACACACACTTTCGTACACTCATTCACGACATTCTATCACGGCGGGGACCCCCTGACCCGTTGAGCGGTTGCACGTCGCAGTAACTCCAGTTTTACGGCCGCAACACTTATCAGTGTTTGCACAGAATAGAACCATAAACGCTTCATTATCAAGTCCTTAGTAGTAGCAGTACAGACAGATGGCAGAGGCAAACATCAGGTCTACACATAACGATTAATATAGGACAATGAAAATGGAATAGACCAGTACCATTATTACCACTGTTCAAATACAGTGGTGTAAATAGGTCAAACAAAGCCAGCTACAGACTTTTCACATATACTTCACACACTGGTATAGTGATATTAGATTTCACGTATTTCTGATTTTCCTCCAGAGGAAGCTCGCGTGCCACTGGAGGTATACGTACCACACTTTGAGAACCATGGGAGTAGAAGATAAGCACAGTGGAGAGACCTTGATTTTCTCTGAGCAGAAATCGCACTGCATGTAAAATACGACAAGGGCTGCACTTTGCAGGAACCCACTGTGAGTTTCTGAGGCTCAAACGGGACTAAAAAAGAAAGTGTTACCTTTGAACTCCAGAAGGGGGCGAAAGTGTGGGTAGAGATGAAGCGTCGCGTTCCCCTGCCATAGAAAAAAAATAAAACAAGGACAATGAGAGGAAAATAAATACTCATCTGCAGTTTCCAGCCTCCCTCCTTTTAGTTATCTACACTCAGTCTCATTCTGCGGCTCAAGACACCTACTTTGATCTTCTACTGAACACAGGAGATAATCCTTCCACGCTGCAGTCCTGCACAGCAAATACATTATTTATCTTCATCCTCTTCACCACAGCAGGATATGAACAGAGAAGTAGAGGGAGCAAACGAGAGACAAGGTCTCTCTCTCGAGCCTTTTTATTAGCTCCAAAGATACCTCTGTCTGTGTGTGTGTGTGTGTGTGTGTGTGTAGCAGCATACAAAATAAGAAAACACCCTGCTGATGCTATCACCACATCCACCTTTATGACTGGCTGCAGCATTTGCTCCTCTTACTCGTGTCACTAATTCAACTCGACTCCCTCGTCGTCCACAAACACGCAGCCATCCTCTACCTTTTAATTACTGTGATCGTAATAAATTAAAGACATACACATGTAGGGCTGCAGCAATTATTCAATTATATATTTATTGTAAAGGTTTCTGATTTTTTTCAACTTTTTAAAAGGTGAATATTTTCTGGTTTCTTTGCTTTGGTTTCTTTAAAACTGGGAAAAAAACATAATTTCCAGGTTTGGGAAAACACTGATCAACATTTTTCACAGATTTCGGACATTTTATGGAACTACCAGATAAAATAATCTATTTATCTTTAGTTGCAGCTTCACTTCAATATTTTACATAAGGTTTGCCTTTGGAAACCACCATCATTAATACGCTTGTAAAAGCCCTACATGCTCCTCTGCACTCCATAAAATTGTCCTGCAAACATTTCACAATAAAAGAGTGGTTGAAAATACATTATTGTAAACAAGGAACAGAAAGAGCGCTTTTACTTTTTAGTACAGGGCGTCTTGTGTGTGTGACACATGCTACAGATAAAGACATTGATAAGCTGTTCAAAAGAGAGTCACAGCTGTAGTGTGGTAAAAAATAGAGCAAGAGTTAGAGGGATGCTTAAAAAAATTGGAATATAAAGTAAGTTCTGGCAAAACAGTGAGAGGATCAGTCACTTTGTCAGGAGGTGAGCTGAAGCTCATGATCCCATGCTACATCTCTGTTATTGTTTTGACAGAGAAAGGGAGCCCCCTAGAGGAAGAAATGGCATAATATGCAATTAAAGCACTAATCGTAAAGAACTTACCGTCAATGATTCTCTTTTGCGACCGCTTGTGATGAATGTAAACCCCTGCGTTTCAATGGCGACGCCTGTTTTCTGTATGTGCTCTTCAACATACCTGAAATGTCAGAAAAATCTGTTGTTTTTTTAGCTTTAATAATTCATTTAAAAGTGGAAAACTCAAAATTCCTCTAAGGAAGAATCCTGATTATTTCCAAACAAAAGAATGCAACAATACAAATGTTAGCGACTAAACCAACTTTCATAACAGCTTTGGAAATTATTACATTTCTGAATTAGGATTAAATGTCATTTTAAACAGACCTTTTCACAACTATTCACACAAAATACTGGGATTTTCTGACAGAATCCCACATCGAGTGGTCAATGTTGTATTCAATTTGTTTGCCATAAATGGCTCAGCAAAAAAAATGATAAACAAAAAGAAAGTTTAATTAAAATATTGCATCACCTTTTACTTTCTGTAGCTTTATTTAGCATGATGTGTTCATCAAAAGACAAACCTGTCACTCAGTTAAACTTGTTAAGATCACAATTCTGTTGCCAAAAAAAAACATGGGGTGTAAAATGTGAGGGTCAGAGAGCAAATTAAAAAATAAAAATATTAAAAAATATATTTTTTTCTTACCAATTAATGAAGGAGCTCTTCCCTGCAGAGTGGTTTCCCATTATCATCACAATGATTTTCTTTCTGGGAGGCAAGAGACGGAGCCCAAGGCTGCTGGCGATTTTTACCAGGCCTGAAAGTATACACACACACAGACACACAGAAGCCATTTCAATTAGCATGACTGTACTGATCATAAAATGTAATAAATAATTAAAAAAGAGGGGAAATATGGATGATGTATTTCTTGTTCTTGTAACCTTAAGCATCTTTGAGTGAGAGTCAGTCAGCTGCATGAGAAAATGAAAAATGCCAGACTGATCTAAGGGAAAATGTTTACCTTAATCAAGTTCTTGTTTTGTCCACAAACCAAATTACGACTGACAAATTATGCTTAGGACCTCCAAAAGATTAGCAGCGGCCCTGTGCCCTTGTTTTGTCCACACGTTTTAGTTTTAGTCAGTTTTAATGATTTACTTGATATATGGAGCAAAGGAAACAGAAAATATTCACATTTAAAAAGCTTTATAAATCCGATTTTTTATTTCACTCAAATAATAATCGATTATGTTCAAATGTTGTGCTATCAGTATTATACTAATCGAGTGATGATCCATCCATGAATCTGACAGATCAGTGGGTGTACTCTCCGTCACATGGAGGCGCTGTCCGCGAGACACGGCGACCGAACTCAATGACACTTGTTTGACAGTGACCGACAGCTGCACCCCCTTCACCTCCTGCTGCTGCACCTCCTGCTACACTTCACAATTTCAGCCCGAGTCCCATTAAACAGTCAAAGTTACATAATACAACCAGGTGTGTTTCCCCTTCTTCAGACTCTGAACTCAGCACTAACTCGTGTAAACACACAAACAATCGCAGGTTATTGATTACTTACCGTTTTCGTTGTCGATATATAAGCCGTGACATTCCTTCAGGATCCTCTCACTGGGAGTGGTGATCGCTGACTCCAGTGGGTTTGCCACGGACCGTGGCTTTCTGGACGACATTATTGTGAACCCAGCCACCACCTCTCAAACTGCCAGAGGGAACAATTTCACGGTTGCACCAACAATCTCCTGTGCGGATTAAGCGCCCTCGTGCGGTCAAAGAGGGACGGGACACCCGGGCCGCGCAAAAGCATCAGAAATAATATTGAATAATAATAATGTGTGTTATATTTGTCTTTTTGGGGGAATCGAAAATCTGTCCTCGAATGCGGTGGCCAGTAAGTACAAAATAATATTACTAAATGTTAAATACTTTTACAAAGCCTGTAAAAAAAAAATATTTCAGGACAAAATACAAAAAACATTTCACAAACAAATTTACAAAATTCAAAAGCGGTGCGATAAAATTTACGAATCCCGAAACAAATGTCCTTACGAAAGGGGAACGTAACAAATGTTGTCACCCGGAAGTGATAGAGACGATAGAGACAGGGGTCAATTCATTCTTGTAGTCCTAGTGGAGTTTAGCGTGAACGGTGAGTGATGTCGTTCCCGTTTTGTGGAAATATGTGGAAGGTCTCTAGAATGTTTAAAATACATGGACCAGAGGGAAGGACCAAGCGCACACGGAACGTCTCAACTGCCGGATAATGCTGAACGGTGCTAACGTTAGCTGTCTGAAGAAGTGTAAATAAAAGTGAACATTGCTATCAGCCGCTGTTTTGAAACGGAGCTCGGTTCGTTGCAGCAGGACAACCATGTCAAATTGACATGGTTGCACTTTAGAACTGTTAATGTGATTGACATTAACAGATCTAAAGTGCAGAAGCTCAACGTCAAAAGAAAAGTGTGGTTAGTCGTTTCTCCGTGGTCAAACGATCTACTATTTTAACGCCCTGTTTACACAGGCTTTTACGGTAAAAAACAAAATCCTGTTAACCTGTTAATAAAGCTGAGTTGTGTCGGCATTAGGTTTCAAAATAAAACCCCGAGCGCACCGCGTGCACGTTTGAAATAACATCTTTGAATGGGAAAAATAATGAAATCAGACATTTTTACAGTACAGACAAATGTCAAGTAAATGTTCCACATTGGACTTTAAATAAAAATAAATGCTTATGTAATACGACATTTAACTAAAAGTAGATATTTCTGTAAAACTGTATAGTATAATTTCTGGTTTACAGTATGCGTGGAGGATAAAGAGGTAGATGATGGATAGTAGTCATAGTCATCAGTCTGGTCTAGAACTTACAGGAAAATGTAGCTTTTATTGCATCTCAAAGTTGAGAATTTGTTCATTTAGTCCTCATGTGAGACTAATATTTTTTTAGAAATGTCTCTAAAACTGTACAGTAAAAATTTCCAGTACTCTAGTAGATATGAATGTGCAACTGTATCAGTCTTGTTCAGAACTTGGACAACTCTCGATATACACAGTTCCAAGTCCAGTTATTGGCTCTCTGAAACATACAGCTGTGAGGATGTCATTATTATTATTACGTGCTTTCAAACGTGCTCTCAGACAGATACGCCCTGACACTTTTCCTGCACTCTTGTCTGACTTGACCAGGGTAGAGGTTAGATGTAGGCCCTAATCGCTAAATAGTCGTCTACACTCATTATGCCAAGGGCTGACATCATACAACACAACAGATCAATTTGTAATTCACCCACGAAAGCACAGACTATTGTCTACATTGGTGGACATGTGATAACCATGGATAAGTAATCTGTGGAATTGATGTCACCCACACACACACACACACCCCTTTTCTGTAGCTGCCCCTAGATTTTGGATTGAGTTACCCATGAAAATTAAATCTGCTCCCACCATTGAACATTTTAAATCACTTTTAAAAACCCATCACTAATCCTTCTACTGTTTTACTTGTTTTATACCTTAAAGCTGTAAAGAGCTTTAGTCAACCATGGTTGTTGTTTTTTTTAATATGTGCTCTAGAAATAAAGTTGACTTGACACAGCCTCAGAAACAGAAACGTTGATTTGGTTAAACATTTCAGGAAACACCAGTTACGCTCCTTCACATTCATAGCATTTAACCAGTGAAACACAGCCAGGCTTTTATTTTGAAATAGCCAAAAAAGAAAAATAAATGTATCAGTGAGGTAACATGTTACTGCCAAAACTATTTTTGATTTTTATGTCAGTGTAGCCCTCTCGACTACAATTATCCACCCCTGTTCACTGCAGCCAGTGTCGTTTCTTCTCGTTCGAAGAATCTGCAGCGTCGTGACTCCGTGAAACATCTTGTTATGGCTGACGTGTGTTAACAACAGAGTGACTGTTAATTAGTTTCACCTCAGTCAGGGGGCACAGTCAGCCTGGAGTCTCTTAAAAGCGTCATTAGTGCAGGCTTTTCTGTCCCGCACTCAAGTCAACCCTAAAAAATTTTTTTTTACATATATATATAACATCAACGACACAATGCCAACGGAATTTTTGGACGAATATCAACCTCTGCTTATTAAAGAAGTTAAATATAGAAAGCAGCCAAAGGTATGTGGCATTTCTGACAGAGCTGCTGTTTATGAATGAATGAATGAATGTTTGTGTTGAAGGATTTTTATCGTCTGTCTCTATGTTTTTCTTTGCAGCTTCCACGCACACAACTGTTGCTGGCTGGCTTTGCTGCCTGTATAGGAGGAACCTTTCAGTATGGATACAATTTATCTACCATCAACGCACCCACCTTGGTAATAACACTCTCATATTCATGCACAGTATTGTAGTTCTCTGGTTAGTTTAGTTTTAGTGTTCGATAACGATGCTGATATCAAAAACTCAATACCAATATCATTCCGATAAAGTTTATGAACTATGAGGCTGTTAATACATTTTATGCCGAGTCATTTCAAAGACATAATCGTCCAACTGTGTAACAAATATTGTTCTCCCGAAAAGAAGAAATAAACAGTCCAAACATGACTCAGCTAAAGTGCTTTTGCTGATTTTAATTCTGTCTGTGCATAGTGAAGCATGCGATATATATATATATGTGTATATATATATATATATATATATATATGTATGTGCGTATATATATATATACGATTTTGGTTTGTATTGAATTCTACATTTTTATCTGTCTGATATCTGATCTAGTGATCGTGACCAATATTGGTGTTCTGTAGTTTACTATATAAATTGTTAAAATGTACTAATTTGTGCACAGTATTATTATGTCTATTTCTCCATCCTCTGATGCCATGGTTCTCAAACTGTGGTACGTGAGCTTCCTCTGGTGGTACTTGGAGGAAAATCAGAAATACTGTTCTACCGTATATACCAGGGTATGAGATAAGAGTGGAGCTGAGGAATTTAGAGAAATTTGTAGAAAATTAAACAAATAACAACATAATAACTATAATAAATTAAATAATAGATGGACCACAGATGGGTCTTTGACAACAATGTGTGTGTGTGTTTTTCTGCTTTTACCTCCAGTATGTGCATAATTTCATCAATGAGACCTGGAGGGAGCGTTACCAAGTTGACATCACTGAGAATGCTCTCACCCTGCTTTGGTCCACTATTGTCTCTGTATTCACCTTTGGAGGACTCTTAGGAACAACGATTGGTGGCACACTGTCTGTGAAGCTTGGAAGGTATGGATAAAAAGTTTATATGGTGGCAAAAATTATGTTTTGTTAGTTCTCTGTATTAAAGATGTAGGATTGTACTGTGGTTTGACCAGGAAAGGGACTCTGTTGGCCAATAACACATTTGCATTACTAGCTGCTCTGCTGATGGGTCTGAGTTACCCCACAGGATTGTTTGAATTACTCGTTGTTGGACGTCTTCTCATTGGAATAAATGCAGGTAAATGATTAAAATAAAATAAAAAACAACATATGTAGGCTTCAATTGAGTTACAATGGTGCATGTGTTTCATATTGTTGTGTTCTATTTTCATAGGTATTTCCCTTTGTGTTCAACCCCTGTATTTGGGTGAAATAGCTCCAACTGCATTCCGTGGCACTATGGGAATGGGAACCGGTTTTTTCATCACTGTTGGGATCTTGACCGGACAAGTGATAGGCCTTAAGTAACACCTCACCACTTTTAACTTACGACAACTTTGGCATGCAGAGTTTATTAAATATTTGTGTTTTGTGATCATTTCACATCATTAGACATTTGTTTGGGATGATTTTTACAGACAACTGCTCGGCACAGAAGAGTACTGGCCCCTTCTGCTTGCCACCACATGTATCCCAGCAGTACTGCAGCTCCTGATCCTGCCGTGGTTCCCAGAGAGCCCAAGTTACTTACTCATTGACAAAGGAAATGTCAAGGAGTGCAAGGAAGGTAAAGTAACACTGCAACAGTTTCTCCCATTGTAAAAGTGATGTGATCTTATTGTTGGCATGCAAAGACTGATTTTGGGAACATGGCCTTCAAGCATATGATCTATTTCTTGTTTAATGTTTAAAGGAGCTGATTTGATGCTGAAAATCTTTTAGTTTAAGTCTTTAAAACTGATCCTGAAGCCTAATATGAGAACAATGAAAGATTACAATCTCCACGTGTGTGTCATGTGCTCTCCTGTCTGCAGCCCTGAAGCAGTTGCATGGAGTTTCTCACTGTGATGATGAACTGGAGGACATCCAGAAGGAGAAGAATAATTTAACAGGTTTTGAGGCTAGCAAACCCTGGCAGCTCCTTATTGATCGCAGCATGCGCTGGCAGCTTCTCACCGTCATGCTGCTCAATGCTGTGCAACAGCTGAACGGCATCAACGCTGTATGTACAGTTAAACCTGTCAATTGTAGTTAAAAATACATTTGTTTAAAAAGTAAAAAAAAAAAATTAATAAATCACTGTGATTTTCTTGTTTTCATCTCCTCTAGATTTACTTCTATGCAGAATATGTCTTCAGACAAACAGGGATTCCTGTTGATCAAATACCATATGTGACCATTGGCTCTGGTGCCTGTGAATGCATCACTGCTTTAACATGTGTAAGTATGAGTTTAGCATTATTTTATTGAGGGATCTTCACTTCACACAAAAGCTTGGAATGTTAAAGGTCTGAAATGGAACCAACGTGGAAATCTGGCTCCTATAAAAATAAGAGCATAAGAAACATAATACATAATACTGCATGTGTAACAAGAAATAGTAGCTAACAGTTAAAAATTGTCGATTATCATCATAGAATTCCATGAAAGGTCAGAATAAAATCCAGCAGAAATGCTTTTTGGTCTTGTGACATGCTGTGTGTCTCACACAGGGTTTGGTCATTGAGTCTCTGGGAAGAAAAGTGCTCATCACAGGAGGATACATACTGATGAGTATCTGCTGCATATTATTAACGCTGACACTGTCATTTCAGGTAGTTAATCCCAAAACCACATGAAGTAAAGTCTGTATCACTGATTTGTGTTTACATTTAATTTGAGTGTTTTCCTTGCCATCAGGATTCCGACCCGATTTTTCCATACTTGAGCATGGTGTGCATTTTTGCTTTTATCCTGAGCTTTGGGTTAGGACCAGGTATTTGTCCCTCAAATGCAGATTGTCTTTGACAGATTCTGTTGCAGAATGATTGTTACTAACACTGATTTCCTTTGTCTCTTTCTCTGTGAAGGTGGTGTGACTAGCATCTTGACCACTGAATTATTCACACAAACCTCACGCCCTGCAGCGTACATAATTACAGGGATAGTAAACTGGACCAGCTTCTTCGTCATCAGCATGGTCTTTCCTTTTATTGTGGTAAGTGTCCAAAATGGCTGACAACATCATCAGACTCTTACTTTCTCTGTCTTAAATCTTTATTCCACAGTATAATCTACAGTATATTTATTCTGTTGAGGAGTGCAAAAACATTTCCAGCTCTCTTCAAATCCATAGAAAACCATATTTCTATTCAAAGAAAGTGACTGTATCATTTAATGGCGTCATCCTTACTGTCTCTGCTGTAGGGCTGTCACTTTTAAAAAAAAATTCAGATATCCGTTTGAACTTGAATGGGACAATAAATTTGTCATAATACTTACAAAATTTTAAAAGAAAAGCACCCCATTGCCTTAATTTTTTCATACAGTACGATTCCCTGACAGTAGCACCGTTCCAGAGAAGCCACAGCTATGACGTCACTTTGGGAAATATGATTTTTCTGGGCTTTTTATGGCCTTTAGGAAGGTTTTCCAAATATGATAGAATATAGACTATGAAGATGGATAAATCCTGTGAACAGTTTTACAGGTTTCTCTTTTACCATGAGTGGCCACTGGAAAAATTGTCTTCAACATTGTCTACAAGATTTTCTCTTGTGTGGACAATCATGGCACTGAAGCATATGAAAGTGGCACATGGAAGTATTACTGGTTCGACATCATAAAGCTCAGTGATTCTCAAACTTTTCATACCAAGTACCACCTGAGAATATATTTAGCTCTTGAAGTAACACCGTTATCGCCAATGTTAAAAAAATACAGTGGTGTAAATAGACCGAGCAAAGTCAGCTTCAGACTTTTCACACGGGGCAGATGTTTTCCCAATAAGATCATTTGTTCTCACATCAACCTCCTCTAACTCCCACAGACTTCACACACTAGTATGGAGAAATTAGTGAGAGATAAGGTGACTCTAATTGTTATTATATAAATATAATTTGCCTCCTGTCACTGAAGTGCAAACACACACACACACACACACAGGAACTAAAAGTCAACAAATCCCATGATCTCAAACTGTTTCCTGCCACTCACTAGTCTCAGTCTTTTGCCATTGTTTTGACTGAGAGAAATGACTCACTGTGTCTTCAAAACAAACAAGACAGACTTAAAACTTGGATGTATTAAAGTGTTTGACTCAATCTTTCTTCTATTTGCACAGATTGGTCTGAAGCAGTACAGCTTCCTGGTGTTCTTGGTTGTCTGCTCCTCAGTGGCAATATACATTATTCTTGTTGTTCCTGAAACCAAGAACAAAACCTTCCTTGAAATCCAGAATGAGTTTAAGTCCTTCAACAGCAGAAAGGCCCACAATGCTGATGGCGCTTGAGCGAAGGGAAAAGCGCCCCGTGACTCGAAGGTTTAACAAGCTGTTTTTTTCTATTTGTAAAGATCAAATTATTAAAAATCTTTCCAAACAAATGTGTCTGTTGTTTTTTCCTTCCAATTGTATATACTCACCCTTTCCCCCTGTGGTTTTGATCTATATAAGTTTATTTTTTACTTAACCCTTCAGTCATTTTTCTTTGCTTACTTTTATTTTTGCTTGAGTCTGCCTTGGTTTTTTTCATTAAAAGGATTTTTACCTGCAATTACCCCTAACTTTTCCTGCACTTGGGTCCTATATCACAACCGCTAGCTGCTTGACTTTGACTACACAAACCCATTTTATCAGGGACATGTTTAACAAAAATAAACAAAAAAAGTCAGATCATGAGCTGAACAAATATCTTCAGGCTCACCCTCCATAGACAATACTCACAGTCATACATTTGTCTGTAAGCTCGTCATATTTCGTTATTACTAAGTCCTTGTTTGGATGTAAATGTCACTCTTTGACCACAACTGCAACAGTTCTGTCACATGATGAGTTTCTTTTGTCTGCTGTCAGCAGATGAGTGCAGATGACACCGCGTTTGTTGCTCGCAGAACTAAAACAGAACAGTATATTAGCGAGAAACAACATGCTAATTGTTTTTGGGGTGAATTTTCATTTTGTCTTAAATGGAGTCGATCACTTTCAATGAGCTATGCAACTCTTTATTTTATTAGAGCCATGTGTGCAGAACAGTATCACCCAAAAAAAAACCTGTTCTAATGTAAGTCTGTACTTTCCGCTACCTGACTTGCTGCAGACTGTAGTGGCAAAATAAAACTTAATTTCAAGGCCACTCAAAGTTATTAGTTTTACATTAGGCAGGTTTCAATGTGCTTGATTCATATGTACAATACTGTTTCTGCTCCTGGATTGTTGAACAACCTAATGTTTATAAAGTCTCCCAGGCAAATCAGTTTAATTAGTTGTTCTATATTCACGTTTACACAACTAAGGGTCTGGAGGAATCTTTATGTGTATTTCTTCCTTGTGTGTGTGCCTGTGGCTTGCTAGTTCTATCTGTGTTTTGATTGTGTCTGCCTCTTGTGTATTTATATTTGTTTGGTTTTATTGCACAGCCATGTGCCTTGAGGAGTTAATGAGACCTCATCTCTGAGCTGGGATCATATGCTTACAATGAATGGGCTGTTATTATGTAATAAGTGCTTCGACTGTGGAACATCCATTAGGCATGCTTTACTCAAACACTGTGCACCAAGAATGAATTTCACGGAGGAAACTGCGACAAAGAAAAACGTGAGTTATAATTCCGCGTCACATCTTTTTTGACTGTAGGTAAGTTTTTCCTATTAACTAAGACATGACAGTCCATTATGCTGTCATTTATTTGGACTTCAGTCATGCAGTTTGGAGTAAGAAGGCGGCAAAATACTCATTTTATGCCCTGATAAAAATTATATATGAGCAGGTGCTGTGAGTGGGTTTATTTACTTTGTTTTTTTTCGTAGTTTTATTCTGTGGTTATGAGTTTTTAATGAATGTGTGCACACGAGGCATTGTAGTAAAGAACAATATTAGTGCCACGTGTAAATAAATGCAACAAATGCTGTTCTTTAGGGGATATGGGACTAAGACAATCATTTACTATTTTACAGCTCAGTCACACTCGGGAAGTTGGGTAAAGTTGGAAAGATATTGACAGATTCGGACTCTCCGGTTCAATAACACGTAAACGAAACGTTCTTTAAAGATATGCGTGGTCTCTACTCAATCAGAATTGTGTACTTAATGAGCTACAGTAACATTTTCATCAAAAAGACCTGAATTACGCTCTGGAAGAATATGTTGAATGTATTGTGGTATGACCATGGGAAGGTCATCTTTGAGTAAGATGATTTTGGTGACTGTACAATGTACAGTAGAAAAGTTATTGAAAATTATTTGAAATAAAAAAATCACCAAAATTGGGAAGTACATCTTTGTCCGAGGTGGTTTATGTGAAACTACAGCTAAGAGCAGTGAACCTAATGATTCATGTTTTCAGCGAAGCACTTTGCATACGGTCCCTGGACATTCGCCTCACCCCCCGCTGCCGCTGCACATAGAGACAGGTGTTATTCTTCCAGCTTCAGGTCTTTTTGATGAGAATGTTACTGTAGCTCATTAGGTACATAATTCTGATTGAGGAGAGACCACGCTTATGTTTAAAGAACGTTTCGTTTACATGTTATTCAACCGGAAAGTCCGAATCTTTCAATATCTTTCCAACTTTACCGAACTCACTAGGGAGAAGCATAACAGACGGAGCACAGACACTGAACTTCAGTCTGGAATAGTATTAATATTACTGATTTGTTTCCACTAACAACAGAAACACAGATTTACATTCTCCACTTCTGTCATGGGAAATCAACTTGCATTCAATAAAGCCTCCCCAAAAAGATATTCATATAATTCAAGACGCAATTTGGGCCGCTACCACTGCACAAACTGCGCAGCGCGAGAGTCCCACAACTCGCGAGAGTCGCGGGTGAGGACGCGCGTACCTCGCCCTTCAGTCAGGGTACGCGCTCCCCTTTCCTACAGCCCCTCTACCCCATGCCCTAACCGCAATGAAGGTACGTTTGTGTATCCGTCTGATCACGTGAGACACAACTGGGTGATGCTTGCCACCTATATCATTACTTACTGCCGATTTAAAGAGTGGTACATACGGACATCGACCCGCTGGTCATTTCATTATTAAAATAGTACGTCGTCTGAACCACTGAGTTGGGTGGGGGGTTGTGGCTTACAACCATATCTATGCTTACAACCCCCCACCGCGTGTCATGTGATCGGCATCACGTGATGTTGAGATGCTAATTGTGCCTTTCCACTAGCTCCACTTGCTTCGCCGGCACGGTTATTTTGCGTTTCGACTACAAAATAGTACATACTCAACGTGGGCGGAGTCATGACTTCAGGACTGCATGAAACTGCAGTGGCTTTGTTTTACACGTGACACACACAAACAAGTGATTAGTGACCTGTAAAGCAGTTGTTTTCAGTGTAATTGAATCATTAGAATCAGTTAATTAAAATAATTTGCTCAGTACTTCCTGTGGCACTCTGACCAATCAGTGCCCGGCAGTCTGACAGGTCAGGCATAGTACCTACTCAGCTCCTTGGAACCTGGCCAGAGCAGGTACTAAAAAGTGCCTGGTACCAGGTAGGCTACTATGCTAGTAGTAGAAATATGCCAATAGTACCTGGTACTTTTTTAGTACCTGCTCTGGCGAGCTGAGGTGACACTATGCGAGATGTCGTCAGATAGCCGGCTACTGATGAGGCATGAGCAAGATGTCTGACACAAGAATCATGCCGAACTATAGATCAGTTAAAAAGACTTAACAATCCCAAAAACGTGGGTTCATCTCCAACAATTACCAGGCAAATGTCTAAAATCTCAATATTTAACAGAGGAGTCTGGTGTGTTTTGCGACAACATCACAAACCCCTCCGCTGTATTCAAGTGACTGTGTCACTGACTGGAGCCTGTGCCTGTGCTCCAGTCATGGAGGAAGCAATGAACAAATATTTTTAACTGGTTCTAATGACTCCGCCCACATTGATTTGATACTATTTTTGTAGTGGAAAACCAACTTAAACCGTGCCATGCCGAGGTGAGCTGGGACCATGGGTGGAAAAGGCACAGCATCACGAGAAAAAAAGTCATGACATTGATGATTTATCTATTACAAAGCATGTCCACTCTTCTCTCCTCCTATACTGTCTTCTGTCGTTTTTCAACCAAAGGTTCAACTCAGTTTGTCATTTTTTATTTGATGTTGACATGACGTAAGCCGTGTATTGTTGGAAAACACCCTATAAATGGTCATAACACATCAATTATGATCTGATGATCAATTATGAAATGATAAATGGACTGTATTTATATAGTTTTCTAGTCTTGATGAGCACTAAAAGCTGCTTTACACAACAGTTTTGCCACTCACAGCCACAGTGTTTTCTTTCATGCTACTGGCACAGCCATCAGGAGCAACATGAGGTTAAGTGTCTTGCCCAACCTAACCACAATTCAAATCTTTGCCCTAAACAGCTTCATTAGGACCAGGTTTTAGTCTCGACTGGTCCTGACTATCAGACTCAAGACAAAGCATGGACCCACAAAGACAAACTAAGAGGCAGGAATAAATATCCAATCAATTGTCAGTACACACACAGGCAAGGGTGTCCGAATCAGCAGGGGTCACAACAAACTCATGACGAATATAAAAGATAAAGTAACTGTAACAGTCATTCTAATCTGCGTTCCACTTGTGGTTGGAACTCATAATTACCCTGGGTCACATGCCATTCCTTCAAGAGGTTTTCCAACCCATTTCGAAGCAATCACTTCTGTTTTCCATCAATATTGTCATATGATGGAATGTCATGATATAAGTTTAAGCTCATATTGCCTAACCCTTTCTGAAAACGACTGTTTTTTTCATTTGTCCGGCCCCATAATGACCAGACTAGAGTCTGAATTATGTGAGTTTGAGACCCCTGGTGTAGAGGTTGTAATCAACTGGTATTGCATCCATGGCTTTTCCTGACTTGAATGTGGTGAACTTGGTCTGAGTTCCAATGTAAATGGAACGCAGCATCAGGGCAGGGCAGGTAATCACAAGAGCGGGAAAATTGACAGGAAGTGGGATCTGATAATACAAGACAAATTTTATCAGTAAAGTAAGACTTTCTGGGACCCGACACTGATATGATCAGTGTGTGTACCAGAAAAGGTCCTAAGGAGTTAACAAATACAAGCAAAAAAGAAATATTTAAATGGTAAAAAGGGTCAAAACATTCTTAAAACAGTGTTTTCTTTCTTTCATTCTTCCGTCCCTCCTTCTCAAAAAACCAAGAGTATCATGAATCTCCCCGAAATGCCGTGAAATTTGGTTCGGCGTGGATTCTCCACACTATGTGTGTCTGTGTCAAACCCAGGACAAACTCAGCTTGGAGTTATTTAAGGCTTCATTAGGGTCCCGCAAACAAGTCGACCCTAAAAAAAGTAACAGCAAAGACAAAATGCCAACGGAATATCTGGACGAATATGAACCTCTGCTTGTTAAAGATAGTAAGCCGCCAAAGGTGTGTGGCGTTTGTGACACAGAGCTGCTGTTTATGAACGAATGAATGTTTATTTGTGTTGAATGTGTGTTAATCTCTGTTTTTCTTTGCAGCTTCCGGGCGCACGACTGTTGCTGGCTGGCTGTGCTGCCTGTATAGGAGGAACTTTTCAGTATGGATACAATTTATCTACCATCAATGCACCCACTGTGGTAATAATACTCTCATATTCCTTTACTTTTAATTAGCACCTGTTATGACGATGCTGTGAATGGTAGGTATAGTCAGTCAACACAGCACTCTTTTATCTTTTTTTACCCACAAAGCACTTTGTATTGTTGTTTTATGTATAAAAACATTAATACTTTAAGTTTTTTTTTTTTTACAAATGATTCCTGTTAATGGTGTGATTTTAAATGAATAAAATGATGTGTTATTTTTTACCAGAGGGCACAGCAGTTAACACAAGTATGCTAAGTATGTGTTTGGAAGTGATAATAAACTGATTGTGAACGGCACCATGTTAGATTACAACAATGTTTCCCCCATTCCAGTGTTGTCATGTAACAAAGTACAAATACTTTGTTACTGTACTTAAGTACAAACTTCACTTATCTGTACTAAACTTTGTTATTTATAGTTATAGCAACTTTACTTACTTTACTTTTACTTCATTACATTTCCTCCAACTATGTTACCCGTTACTACCAAATAAAATCGGGAGAAGAAGAGTTGGTAATGGTGTGTATTTATATAGAGTTTTTTTCTACTCTTGATGAGCTGATTTACACTACAGTTTTTGTCATTCACCCATTCACATGCTGCGACACGGGGTTAAGTGTCTTGCTCGAGGACACATACAGACTAGCAGAGCCAGGAATTGAACCCTCAATCCTAACTCCTCACATTTACTCCTCACAATACTTTTACTTGACTGAAGTACATTTGATATCAGACAAATACTTTTTATGCTTAAGTACAATAAATGTCATATATGTTAAGACTTTTACTTAAGTAATATTATAATAAGTGACTTCAACTTCTACCAAAGTCATTTTCTGGTAAGATACTTTTAGGTACTTTATACAAGACTGCCCAATTCACGGCGTAAATTGTGACAAAATTTGTGCACAATATAATGTCTATAATTTTTACGGTGGTGTCTGTATCACCACAGGGACACCTGGCTTTTCCAAGAGATGTATATGTGCATGTAATTCAAACTATATAAATTCTCATGTAGATGTAGATGTAGATCACATTTTCATTATGCATCTCTAAAGTTGTATTTTATTATTATGTATGCACAGAAATATATCTATTTATTACTTTAATGGTGATTTTTGTGTGTGTTTTTCTGCTTTTACCTCCAGTATGTGCAGAATTTCATTAATGAGACCTGGAGGGAGCGTTACCAAGTTGACATCACTGAGAAAGCTCTCACCCTGCTTTGGTCCACTATTGTCTCTGTATTCACCTTAGGAGGACTCATAGGAGCAACGATTGGTGGCACACTGTCTGTGAAGCTTGGAAGGTATGGATAAAAGGTTTATATGGTGGCAAAAGTGATGTTTTGTTAGTTGTTCTCTGTATTAAAGATGTAGGATTGTAATGTGGTTTGACCAGGAAAGGGACTCTGTTGGCCAATAACACATTTGCATTACTAGCTGCTCTGCTGATGGGTCTGAGTTACCCCACAGGATTGTTTGAATTACTCATTGTTGGACGTCTTCTCATTGGAATACATTCAGGTAAATGATTAAACATAAGAAAAAACAAATGTAGGCTTCAATTTTGAATATTGTTCATATTGTTGTGTTCTATTTTCTATTTTAGGTATTTGCCTTTGTGTTCAACCCCTGTATTTGGGTGAAATGGCACCAACTGCATATCGTGGCATCATTGGAATGGGATCTTCAATTTTCATCACTGGTGGAATCTTGACTGGACAAGTGATGGGCCTCAAGTAACATCTCACCACTTTTAACTAAACAAATTTAACTTTGACATGCAGAGTTTATCAGATATTTACACCTCACCTTGATTTGTGATATCACTCAAAATTGGGTGTTGATCAGACATGTTTTTGGGATGATTTTTACAGGGAAGTGCTGGGCACAGAAGAGTACTGGCCCATTCTGCTCGCCACCACATGCATCCCAGCGATACTGCAGCTACTGATCCTGCCGTGGTTCCCAGAGAGCCCACGCTATCTGCTCATTGACAAAGGAAATGACAAGAAATGCAAGAAAGGTAAACTAAATTCAAAATTCTCTCACTTCAAAAGTGGTGTCCTTTTATTGTCGGCATGCAAAGATCGATTATGGGCACATGACAGTGCACTTGAAAGGGCTGAAGACTCCCTTTGTGTTGGATCACCACAGGAACTGATTTGATGTCTCTTTTAGTTCTTAAAAAACAGAGCCCAGAGCCCAAAATTATGAATGTAGAATGTTAGATTGCAATCTCCACGTGTGTGTCATGTTCTCTCCTCTCTGTAGCCCTGAAGCAACTGCATGGGGCTACTCGATGTGATGGTGAACTGGAAGACATCATGAAGGAGAGGAATAATTTAACAGGTTTCAAGGCTAAGAAACCCTGGGAGCTCCTTGCTGATCGCAGCATGCGCTGGCAGCTTCTAACAGTAATGCTGCTCAATGCTGCTCAACAGTTGAATGGCATCAATGCTGTATGTACAACCTGTTCCATCAATGATGGCAATTAAAAATAGGTTGATTTGATTTAATTTACTTGTTTTTCTTGTTTACATTTCCTCTAGATTTACTTCTATGCAAATTATGTGTTCAGACAATCTGGGATTCCTGTTGATCAAATACCATATGTGACCATTGGCACTGGTGCCTGTGAATGCATCACTGCTTTAACATGCGTAAGTATGAGTTTTTTATTATTTTATTGAAGAATATTGCTGCACTTATCTGAACACTCAACGCTGATATTTATTCATATGGAATCAAAGTGATGTACACAACCTTTCCAATAACATCTTCGCCTTATACCAAAGTTTGGAAAGTCTGAAATGGAATAAAGTACTATTTACTTTTCTGTCTTTACTTCAAGTCTGCCATCTATAAAAATAAGAGCATAAGAAACATGATACATAAGAAAAGGTATTGACAAAATACTGCATGTGTAACAAGAAATAGCAGCTACCATAAAGTATGATGAGAGTATTCCATTAAAGGTCAGAGTAAAATCCAGCATAAATGCTTTTTGGTCTTGTGACATGCTGTGTGTCTCACACAGGGTTTGCTCATTGAGTCTCTGGGAAGAAAAGTGCTCATCACAGGAGGATACATACTGATGAGTATCTGCTGCATATTATTAACGCTGACACTGTCATTTCAGGTAGTTAATCCCAAAACCACATGAAGTAAAGTCTGTATCACTGATTTGTGTACATTTGTACATTTAATTCAAGTGTTTTCCTTGCCATCAGGATTCCAGCCCGATTTTTCCATACTTGAGCATGGTGTGCATTTTTGCTTTTATCCTGAGCTTTGGGTTAGGACCAGGTATTTGTCCCTCAAATGCAGATTGTCTTTGACAGATTCTGTTGCAGAATGATTGTTACTAACACTGATTTCCTTTGTCTCTTTCTCTGTGAAGGTGGTGTGACTAACATCTTGACCACTGAACTATTCACACAAACCTCACGCCCTGCAGCGTACATAATTACAGGAACAGTAAACTGGACCAGCTTCTTCTTCATCAGCTTAGTCTTTCCTTTTATTGTGGTAAGTGCCAAAAATGGCTGACAAATGTGTTGTACATACATTTCTAAAAATGACAAGACTAATATATATTCTGTTGAGTCACTTACTTTAACAAAAACATTTCCAGCTCTCCTCACATTCATAAAAAAACTTTATATTCAATGGTTAGGGTTAACCCTGTTAGGGTTACAGGATGGCTAACCCCCTAGCTACTCTTGTAGAATCTGTCGCTAGCTAACGCTTTTCCATTTTACAGTTCTAGCACTACTCGTGGGGTCGTCATAGCACAGCTGTGTGAAACTGCTGTGGCGTTGTCCAGCTTGCTCTGTTCAACTAGCTCTCTCTGGATCTTCTCATCAGCCACCGAAACCCAGGAATATCTGCCTCTTGGTCCTCGTAGACGGACCACGGTGCTTGCTGTAACGCTCTTGCCCTTTTTGAATTTTTTTAAAAAAAAATTGTGGGTTTGATTACTCATCCAGTGACAACACTGACCAATCAGTGGCTGGCAGTCTATTGACATCACATTTTAGTATCTACATTGTACCAAGAAAAAGCACCAGGCACCAGATACTATGCCTAATGGAAAAGCAAAAAAACGAGTCGAGCCAAGTAGTGCTAGAACTGTATAATGGAAAAGCCTCATTACTCTTAGCTAACAAAACCTTTCCTAAACAAAACAAAAAACAGAACTACTTCCTACTTACCCTGGTCTGCATCATATCTTCTTAAATCATGAGAAGAAGACAACAGTGATGTTAAAGTGTTTTGTGGTGATTGTAGTGGCCAACGTAAACCTTTTCCAAAGCCACCCAAGGCTGTTAGCTGTAGACAGGTTCCAATGGGCTTGACTCGTATGTAACTGTCTCAATTCCTCAATCACCAAGGCAAGGAAGAGTCATGTAAAAGGTTTGGAAGTTTTAATAGCATGTGGAAGTATGCATGCTTCTTTGTAATGGACAAATCTGCAGACTCAGCTGTTAGCTTAGTTGCTATCTCCACCAGCTCCACTGGAACAGTTAATGCAGTCGTCATGTTTTTGTGTGTGAGAGAGAAATATCTTTAATTAAATGTCATGAAATATTTATTTTTGAAAAAGTGACAGTCCTACTCTGTTATCACGTCTGGGGCAAACTGCTAGTTTTTCAATTTAATTGTGTGTTTTGTCACTAACCGATCACAGCGTTGTTTGCATCCTGTTGCGTAAGATCCCCCAGTAATGTGCAAACACACGGGAACCAAAAGGGACAACAAATCCCATGATCCCAGGATGTTTCCTAATATCATCAAGCCTAGCCTTTTGTTATTGTGTGAATTGAGAGACCCCTGGTGGCAGAAATGTCCTACTTTGCCTTTAAAATAAACAAAGAAATTCTTAAATATCTGGATGTTCTAAAACAACTCTATTTTCTCTCTCTCTTCTATTTGCACAGATTGGTCTGAATCAGTACAGCTTCCTGGTGTTCTTAGCTGTCTGCTCCTCAGTGGCAATATACATTGTTCTTGTTGTTCCTGAAACCAAGAACAAGACCTTCCTTGAAATTCAGAATGAGTTCAAGTCCTCCAACAACAGAAAGGCCTTCAATGCTAATAATGCTGAAGTGTTGCCAATGTCTACATGAAACGCAACACATGACCACAAGCTATTTTTCGAGTAAAGACCAAATTGTTAAAAACTTTTCTTAACAAATGTCTCTTGTCATCGAGTTTATAAAGTGTTTTATATAGATTACAGATTACAGATAAGATATAATGTATAGTTTAGACCAGCCGTTCCCAAATTTAGGAGTGTCAAGGCCCACTTTGAAATCTGAAAATCCAAACCCAAACCTTATCACGTCTCTGACATATGAGACTAGGATTAATGATCCACATATATATTATTGTTTTCATGTTGTTTCATATTGTTTCAAACAAAATTACAAAACTGAAAGTTAAAAACATTTAATGACCTTCCAGGACCCACCTGCAGTACCATCACGGCGAGCCTTTCAGTATTTTCAGACGGTGACCTTTGGCACAAAGGCTTTGCTGAAGTAGGGGAAAGGTTACACTTGAATATGTTGGTTTGCAGGGCTTGTAAGATTATTTGTAAACAATATATGCATGGCTGTTGTAAAATAAACTAAATATTATTATCAGTTATAAGTAATTCATAATTTAAAGGTAATTCAAAATGGCAGTTTTAATTATCTTGTCTATCAGAAATGGGGTTTCTTTCAGGATTAAACTAACTGAATAACGTGATTATACCACAACAACATAAATGCAGGCTGATCTAATATTGTTTGACAGTTCAAATAATATTTCATCTAAAATAATATAAATCTACATGGTTTTTTTTTGTTACCCAAAGCAAGAGCTGCATTCTTATAGCAACCCCAGTGAAAAGTATTTGCCTCCTGGTCCCAACTTTAATAGGCTTAATGTGGAACTATGCATGGTAGATTTGATTTTCATATTCCACTGGAATTTCTTTGTAAATTGATAAAATTACTTGAATTCACTTGAATGACCTATAACACACACACACACACACAAAAGAAAACTAATAAAAACCCTTTGATTCAGAAGCCTATTGACGCCTCAGTTATCCTTTTTGACTTCCTAATTCATAGATCACTACATCTAACTCCTGATTTTAATGCTATGCTTCACTTAGCAAGAAAAAAAAGAGTAGCTTAAGGATTTGTTTTAGGAGCAATGAATAAACATGATTGGATTAACCCACAAGGGGAACCAGGGCACAGCTAAACTGAGAGCTTCTGTTCAAAAGTCATTCCTCCCATTGTTCCGTCATCAGATTTACTGAGAAATCAAGTGTGCACAATGTTGTAAATCACTTGTTCTATCCAAGTTATAAATGTTATTTAATGAATACTGCAACACAAAAATATTAGTGTGATTAAAAGTTAGATTAGAAAATGTCACTTTATTAGCTACATCTTTTTATTCTGCAAGTTGTTAAATGTATGCTATTTTACATTATATGACTGAATGTTTGACTTATGCATGAATATGTAAGCACATGTACATGTGTTCAGGCATTAACACTGATCTTGTGGGGACCACTATTCCTAATGAGGCGAAACCTCATTTCCGATTTTGGAATAGCACTTACTGTGGTCATTTGAAATATCTATAAAATTGTACACTAAAATGTCTGATTTCCTGTATACTAATATACTCAACACAATCTACCCAAAAATTATGGAACATTTAGGTTTTATTGTATCTCAAAGTTGAGAATATATTTGATTAAAAAGTGCCACTGTGGGACTTTAACTTAACATTTCTGTCAAACTGTACAGTAAAAATGTCTAATTTCCAGTACACTAGTAGATATCAATGTTTTGAACACTTTTCTAGAACCTTTAGAGAATTATCAAATTGACTCCTACTTACCCAAGTTATTAGGTCTCTGAAACTAGCTGTGAGGATTTTCATTATTTTTCTCTTTCAAAGATTTCTTTCATATGCACTCAATCAGTGCTGTTGGAGTTTTATTTTGAAAACCGGATGCCCATGTCCTTACAAATCAGCTTGATTGGGGCGCAGGCTTTTTACCGTAAAAGCCTTTGTAAGGAGGGCGTTAAAATCCAATGTCAGTTTTATTTTGTTTAGGCAAGTTGTCTAAATAAATGGAATTGAAAGCAGCAGAGAACTTATGGGGAATCTCTCTGTGTAGGTACATTAGGGCATGCTGTGTATCCTGTTTCGTCGTCATTATCTTGTCCAGCAGATGGCGACAATGCGCTTATGATCAACAGACCAACAAATCACAAGAAGAAGAAGAAGAAGGAAGCTCCTCCTACTTAACATGGCGACCTAGTGAGGAGTACATGCTCGTTTGTTGACATATATTTTAAAAGCCGTCCTTTATGTCTCTTGTTTAAATCCTTTAAACAACTATAACCATGTCAAGACTCGTCATCAAAAACCTTCCCAATGGGGTGAGTTTCCCACTGTCATGTGACCAGACTACGTTCAGTTTCAGGGCATCTGGAGATATAACGCTAACTCTGTGTGTGTGTGTGTGTGTGTGTGTGTGTGTGTGCGTGCAGCTGAAGGAGGAGAGGTTCAAGTCGATGTTTGCTGCCTTTGGCACTGTGACAGACTGTTCACTGAAGTTCACCAAGGACGGAAAGTTCCGCAAGTTCGGCTTTGTCGGGTTTAAAGCCGAAGAGGAGGCGAACCGAGCCCTGAAGCATTTCCACAAGAGCTTCGTGGACACGTCCAGAGTCACTGTATGAAGCCACTCTTTCCCTGCCTGTGCTTGTCCATCGTGTCAATGTTGTGTTTACCTTTGTCAAGTGGAGCTGATCTATTTGGTCGATTGAATTGTTGTTTGAGTGGCCTTGGTGGAGGTTTGCACTCTCTGAATGTTCTCTCCAGCTCAACGTGTGACTCTGTGGTGGTTGTTTTTTTTCCAGGTGGAGGTGTGTAAAGCCTTTGGAGACCCCACTAAAGCAAAACCCTGGAGTAAACACAGTCAAAGCTCAGGCCAGGACAAACCTTCTGCTCCTGCTGCTGACACTGACAGTAAAAAGGTAAACCTTAAGAAAACGATCCGTACACCCTTGTTTTGCATAGCCACAGGATATTAATTTGTATTAGTGAAAAATGTGTAAAGTTATGCATCTTCTGAAAAATACTGTGACCTTTCATTCTGCCTCAGGAAAAGAAGAAAGAAAAGAAGAAAGAGAAACTCAGCAGCGCACTTGGAACTGTGAGTATTATTAGATTGTTATTTATTTTTTATTATTGTTATTATTATTATTAGAGCATTAACTGTTATAGTCTTAACTGTTATATAAAATGTGAATGTGGATAAAAGGTTATGATACCAAACCTCATATGTTTTGATATTCTTGTTTTGTGTCAGCTGGAGGACGACCAGGGATTCAAGGAGTTTCTGTCAGTGCATCAAAATCGAAGCCAAGTACCAACCTGGGTGAACGACACTGTGCAGCAAACAGCCGATCATGACAGTGGGCCGACAAAGACTCAGAGCAAGAAGACGAAGCCTGCTTCAGATGACTACCTCAACTTTGATTCAGACCAGTCAGAGGACGAAGAGAAGGAAGATGAAGAAGAACAAGATGAAGATGGAGATGAAGGTTGGTAATGCTGGATTCTTCTTAATGAGGCAAGCTGTGTCCCCATTACAATTATTGATCAGATTTATTATTGCTTCTAGACCTTATAAGTTGTTATTGAACCGTTATTGAAATACTTTTTTTTTATTATTTTGTCCCTTTTGACCTACTGGCCCAGGGACAAAAGATGCAAATTAGCAGCAAGCTAACGCTGACATAACTGCCTTTAATTGTGCACTGTCCCTGCAAAAATAAACAGTAAATTAAATAATAAATTATTATTTATTACTTATTGTGTATAAAAATTGCAACATATAGATGGAAATATGCTATATGATTTATTGCCACTAAAACATACATCAGTTTGCTACATATTTCAATAATAGAAATATAAAGTATGATGGTAAATGAATGACTGACTGGACTAAACATGAGTGGCATGTTAATGCTTACAGGTGCAACTAAAGAGGCCCTGAAGTCTGGCTTGTCAGACATGGAGTACCTGCGCTTGAAGGTGGCACAGACAGATGACACCCTGGAGGAGGATGAAGAGATGGATGATGATGATGATGGTGAAGGTGGTGAGGATGGCGATGAAGAGCCTGGCTCTGTTCAGCATGCTGATAGCGCGTATGAGAGTGGTGACAAAGAAAACAGCTCCAAGACCAAAGTGTTGGCTTCTCCTGAGGATAACAAGCAGAAGAAAGCCAAGAAAACTGCCCCACAGCAGGTGACTGCTCTGAAAGATTTAACACGAAGCACTTCTGTTCAGTACACTGTAATGACTGTCAGTTCACACCTTCATGTGTTTGCTGCAGATGGAACCGACGACAGAATTCACTGTGAAGCTGAGAGGAGCACCCTTCAATGTTAAAGAGGTGAACAGACACCCTGTGAAGTTGCTCTGCTTTGAAAACATTGGGTATATTTTAAGAGTTCGTATCCATGACACCATTTTTCCCATATATATGTGACATCAATAGCAACAAATACGAGAGTTCATGACCCCATTGAAGCCAGCAGCCATCAGGATTGGGAAGAACGAGAGTGGAAATAGAACAGGTAAAGTATGTCATTTAAAGCATTATGCATGGTTCCCATGGGTCCTTGAAACCCTTGAACATTTGTGAAGTTGAAAAACCCAGAATATAATGGGTCTTGTTTTGTCCATAAACCAAAATGTTTAGAAAATATTCACATTTAAGAAAAAACACTCTCAGCTCTACTATATACAGGTGTTTAAATGCAGGTGTCCTCTGTGTCTCTCTCAGGTTACGTGTACGTGGACCTACACTCCCAAGAAGAGGTGGAAAAGGCTTTGAAGAAGAATAAAGACTACATAGGTAAATACAAATATTATGTATTTTTCCTATTTCCCTACATAGTTTTTGCTGTTGGAGTTATGACAGGATTTAGTGGTATGAATGTTATTGCCAACCAAGATGTGCTTTAACATTGGTCGAATCTGTCGCTAAAGGCCTTAAAGTTCCTCTTAATGTTTGTGTGCATGCACAACGTCATCTGCCTTTTTAAAGCTGTAGTGCAGAACCTTTAGATACAAATAAATGGCTTATACAGTTCACACAATGCTGATTTAACGCCACACACACACACACAACACAACTCTGGCTGCGTTTTTGTTGCAAACGGGAAATAACCAAATAAAAACATAACTTTTCCTTAAAATGTATATGGTTGATAAAATCTTGGTCAGCAGTGATTTAGAGTAAGAAATTATTTGAGCAGCCCAAACTGAAAATATTAACGAATGCACTTTTGCAAAAATTACAATAAAGAAAAACATTTGTGAATATGTTAAGGCTCTCTTATAATATTGTCTCCAACCCCAATCGTGTCCTCAACATAGAATATAAACTGTTACAATCACACCAGCAGAGATACATGGTGCCATGATTCAATAGGATCAGACTGAAGAACTCTTCTGTGCATCAGTCAATCCTGAAACATGGAGCTTAATCCCAGACGAAGTGTCCCGTAAACTATATTTTGTCCTATGAGATTGTAACATTTACTCTTCTGTCTTTTGGTAATTTGGTAAACAGTAAAATATATCATCATCATCATCGTCTTCATCATCAATATGCCTGAGACTGCAATAATACTCTCTGTGTTTTTCAGGTGGCCGATATATTGAAGTCTTCAGTGTTGATGCCAATCATGGCAAGGGCAAGAGAGACAGAAAGGACAAAGAAATTGACAGAAATTTCACCAGGACGCTGAAGGACGATGAGGAGGAGGAAGATGTCGCAGAGTCAGGTCGACTCTTCGTCAGAAACCTGCCGTACTCCTGCACGGAGGAAGAGCTCAAAGAGCTGTTTGCTAAACACGGTAAGTAATGAAAAATACACTAACTGAATGTAAATCGTCTCTTGTCTGACTCTATTTTAACAATTGTTACAGGTCCTCTATCTGAAGTGCTCTTCCCTATCGACAATCTAACAAAAAAACCTAAAGGGTTCGCTTTCATAACTTACATGATTCCAGAGAATGCAGTGATGGCTCTGGCTCAGTTGGACGGACATATATTTCAGGTATTTGATCTTGCATACGTATTGAGTGATGTTTGAAACGTCTCTCCACCGCAGAACATGTGTATACATTACTCTCTCTCTCTCTGTCTGTCATTCCTTTTAGGGTAGAATGCTTCACTTGCTTCCCTCCACGCTAAAGAAGGAAAAGACTGAATCCTCTGATGCTGGTGGTCCTGGCTCGTCCACTTACAAACGACAAAAAGATGCAAAGAATAAAGCTTCAAGTTCCAGGTAGGCCGGCATGATCGTGCACAATCCCGCTTATCCTCTGCTTCTCTGAGACCTTCTGTAAAGTTTCAAATGGATGTTCTGCTTCTTCTTCGTTCCAGTTCACACAACTGGAACACTCTGTTTGTGGGCACAAGTGCAGTGGCAGATGCCATTGCTGAAAAGTACAACACCACGAAAAGCCAAGTTCTGGACCATGTGAGTGACGTTACCTCTTGTTTTGTTTTTGTATTTCTGCCTCCGTTATTGTGGTTACAGCAACATGTGAAAATACACCCTCACCATTCAGTGTCTTTATGATTCTTGCTCTTGTCCTCTCCAGGAGTCCAAGGGAAGCGTAGCGGTGAGAATGGCTCTGGGAGAGACGCAAATCGTCCAGGAGACTCGACAGTTCCTTCTTGACAATGGCGTCAGTCTGGATTCCTTTAGTCAGGTAAGTTTTGCATTAACTCTTCCTTCCTTTCTGATTTATTGATCCCTTGATCCTGTAACGCTTCCTACAGACTGAGAGATTTCAGCAATCTTATGAGATTGTTATAAATCACATTGTGCAACATGGTGTGGAAAAGACCTATGATGTATGTAGAGTGCAGACTGTGTGACGCTCTCACATATGATGCTGTAACACAAGCTATGTCATCGGCAATAGCAGAAAAGGATGAATTGTGTGCTGCATACCAGCAGTCTTCTTACGCGCATGAGTCACCCTAAATTTCTG
Organism: Solea senegalensis; assembly: GCF_019176455.1. Lineage (NCBI taxonomy): Eukaryota > Metazoa > Chordata > Actinopteri > Pleuronectiformes > Soleidae > Solea > Solea senegalensis. The sequence continues at coordinate 7,668,023 of NC_058025.1, read as the reverse complement.
ACACTGTCAGAAAATGTGTTATCTGTGGTGACAATGGCTGTTTTTGAATCTTTCTTACAGTACGGGATAAAATGCCCCATTAGGAGCCACGTTCGAACACATGGCCACGATAGTTTCATGTTGGTCATCTTTCATTTGGCCCAAATTATGCACATCTTATGTACTGGGCTTAATGGTGGCTAAGACTCGTGTTGCTTGTGTCCTGTGATGTGAACTGTGCAGGCGGCAGCAGAGAGGAGCATATCTGTGATCCTGGTGAAAAACCTTCCGGCTGGAGTGACCGTGTCAGAACTGGAGGAGCTCTTCTCACCTCATGGCTCTCTGGGTCGAGTGCTGCTGCCACCGTCGGGACTCACTGGTGTCATCGAGTTCCTGGAGCCAACTGAAGCAAAGCGAGCGTTCACAAAGCTGGCCTACAGCAAGGTGTGTGTCACATTTCATCTGTACAACCTGTTTCCATACGGTCTGTGTTGACTGAGGACACTGAAGTGTTTTTTTTAATTATTATTGATCTCCCACAGTTCCAACATGTACCGCTGTATTTAGAGTGGGCACCTGTCGGGGTCTTTGTCACAGCCAAACCAGACCCAGGTAAAATCCCTGCAACAGACTCATTAACTTGACAATCTTTTTTTTTAGGGTTCGCATTTAGGCATAAAGGTGATCAAATCAATAACAGACAATCTTTATTGTATTTGTCGACCAATTATTAGTCAAAGAGGACACAGTAAAAGAAGATAAGAAGCAGGAAGAGCAAGACGAAGAAGAAGAGGAGGAAGAAGAAGAGGAATCTGCTCCAGGCTCCACACTTTTCATCAAGAATCTTAATTTCAGCACAACAGAAGAGAAGCTACATGAGGTCAGTTCATTCATCAAGTACAACTCTCTGTTATTATTATTTTTTTGTAATTGATTTATGTACGGTCAAACACTGGCCAGTACAAATACTGTGAACTCATTACAAAAAGTAAGTATAAATACATGTTCTGACTATTCTCCGCAAAGAAACAAATAAAGTAAAAGTTGTAAAACATTTTTTGGACTGCCTAAGTTTGTTTTTTGTTGACATTTGGTAACTTTTTATTTAATAATTTAAAGATCAGTTTATTCGTAATAAATCTGCATCTATGAATAAGACGTGTTTGCCAAAATTAATAAGGTATTAAATACCATTTCTTTCCTTTTATGGTTTATAGAAAAACAGCCAAATTAAATCAAGTTGAAATTAATTTCAGGCATCGCAACATTCAGCTCTGTACAACTCCAAATAAAAACACATGATCTTGTGATTCTGTCCCTGATTCAACTCTGTTACGCTATATTTAGTATAGGTTAAGAAAGGTTTAATCACAGATAACATTAAATGTTGTTTTCTTCGTTTGTCATAGACATTCTCCAAATGTGGCAAAGTCAAATCCTGCACCATCTCCAAGAAGAAAGACAAAACAGGTATGAAACATTAAACCTGAAAAGGTTTTAGTTTTAGTTTTTAATCACTTGATTAGAATGTTCCTCTTTACAGAACTGACCAATCAAAGTAAAAGAGTTATCAGGCTTTGTAGATTATATTTTTTCTAAACCAAGCTAGATTTGTTTCATTGATTAAATTCCTTATAGCACTGATGTTCTCTGACCTCAACAATCGTTTCATATTTCTCTGCATTACCATCCAAAGTCTATTTACAGACTCAGTGTAGATACGGCATTTATCTAAATGCTTATTATCTTTAAAGAGAATATCTGCCTCTGGGTATGTTCTCATGTCTTGTGAGAGCAGCAGGTGATTGAACTGCCCTCTGTTTGTGTTTTGACTCCCAGGAAAGACGCTCTCCATGGGCTATGGCTTTGTCCAGTATCAGGTGGCAGAGGCAGCACAGAAAGCCCTGAGGCAGCTACAGGTACCAGCTGTCTTTCCTCAGTGAACCTTTCTCCACAATCTTGTTTTTATTTTCTCATTCTTTCTCTTTCCCCAGCACTGCACTGTGGATGATCACCAGTTAGAGTTGAAGATTTCAGAGAGAGCTACAAGGTAGGATTTAAGTGCTGTCAAATCTTCTTCTTTCAGCTTTCCCTTTAGCTGGTGCCACAGCCGATGATCTGCCTCCGTCTTGTCCTCGCCCTTGTGTCCTCTTCTGTTTACACCAACTGTCCCCATGTCCTCCTTCACAACATCCATGAAACTTCTCTGTAGGTCTTCCTCTTTTTTTCTGAGCTGTCCCTCAGATATGCTAATTTCTAATCTCATTGAAAGTCTCAGCATCTTCAGCTCTGCCACCTCCAGCTCCACCTCCTGTCTTTTAGACAGGGCCTCTATCTCCAAACCATAATTCAAGCAGGTCTCACTCCTGCCTTGTAGTCACACATCATCCCTGAGACTACACTCTCTTCTTCACCTCTCTTGTGCTCTGTCCATTGCTTTGGATGTATGATGGCAGGTATTTGAACTCATCCATTTCTTTTTCACTGTGTATAGAACTACGGAGGTGACACGTAAGAAAAAGCAAGCAGAGAAGAAACAGACGGGAACTAAGATCCTTGTGCGCAATGTCGCTTTCCAAGCCACTGTCAGGGAAGTCCGAGAGCTCTTCTGGTAAGGGTCTACTGCTTTTTTTAAATTCTCTCTTAGTTTGTTTTCTATTATTGTTGTAATTCCTTCCCTCTGTTCCCGCAGTACATTTGGAGAGCTGAAGACAGTTCGACTTCCAAAGAAAGCTGCTGGTTCAGGGAATCATCGAGGCTTTGGCTTTGTTGATTTTCTTACCAAACAGGATGCTAAGGTTTGTGGCTGATTTGATTTGTCTGGTTTCCAACTGTGATATAAGACTGAAAAGGCCTATTTGGAGAATACAGAGTCCTCCAATGCGGAAGGACATTGCATTATGTTGAAAAGTATTATTCTATGATCATAAATGTATCTTATCTTTGTTTCCTCCACAGAAAGCATTTGCTGCACTGTGCCACAGCACCCATCTGTACGGGAGGCGTCTTGTGTTGGAGTGGGCCGACGCTGAGGACACAGTGGAGACACTGAGACGGAAAACAGCCGAACATTTTCATGGTACTTTTGCCAATTTCATTTTCAAAAACAAACATAGTGTGATCGCCGAAAAGCTTTACTTGAGATATATATACTCATTGATTTCTAAATTCACATTGTTTTCTCAATTTCAGTGGCGTCAATTAAGAAAAGAAAGACAGAGGTTTTGGGGGGAATTCTGGAATCGATGGAAACTGAAGGAGCTGTGGAAGACTGAGGTTGTGATGGACCTGGACACAATCCTGACCAATGCTTCTCTGTCTCTCCATGAATAAGACTGTGAAAACAAATGAGGAAAAATTATTAAGCTGGTCAAAAATATCCTCTGTATTTCTTACAGTACGCAAGTTTTGTATAGAGTAACACGTCACAATGTAATAAGACTGATGTCAATTTTTTTATAAAGTTTTATTTCATGAGGAAAAGCTTTTGATGTTAATATAATTTGGGTTGATTTATCTAAAAAAAACACATTATTCTTGTTCAGTAGCAAATGACAAGGGCTGCAACGATTATTAGATTGATTATGAATCAATTACTACATTTTCAGACATGCATATTGATTTTTTTTTTTAGCTTAAATGTGAGTTTTCTGGGTTCATTGCTACATTTGACAAAGATGTTTAAAAACGGATGATTAAAACTGAATCATTTTTGGTTTGTGGACAAAGCAAGACAATTGAGAACATCATCATTTCAAACACTGATCGTGATCAACATTTTCTGACATCATATGGACCAAACAAGTACTTGATTAATGGAGAAAATAATCAACAGTGTAGTTGATTATGAAAACAATTGATAGTTGCAGCCCACGTTATTTGACTGAGGGCCCCAGTTAACATAGCCTAATGAAGCCTAATGGACCCTATGAAGACACCACACAATAACCACAATAACCAGTGTGTGTGTGTGGGGACTTGGGTTATGGTTGCTGAGACTTGGGCCTGGGATACAGTAAAAACTCTCCTATGTTACACACTGCTGCACCTTTAAAAATTGAGTCTTTTGTAAAAACAAAAAAACGCTCAAATTCATTAAATAATTTGCTTTAGTTTTCAGATCATATTTGTGGCATTTAGAAAAGGACACGATCTATAGTTTTCGCTTTACTGCGGTCATCACCATATCCAGACACACGATTGTTCCTGTTTGATTCTGCTGACCGTGCATTTTTATCACAGGAAGAGGCTTTTATTTTGGAAATACACCCCTCCGCGCGGGGTCAGGTGACCACGCGCCCGCTTTATCATGTGACTTTGTTCATGTAAACATGGCGTCCGGGCAAAACAAGATGTTGAAAGTGGGCTGTTTAGCGACTGTTTTTAATGTTTCTGTAGTTTTACTCGCGTGGAGTCTTACGTGTTTGTGTGTCGGAGGTGAAATACAAAGCGCGGTGATTGACAAACAGAGTGGACAACTGTCCGTGGTGGACGGATTTCGAGAGGATTTCGTCGCGTGGGCGAATTTCACTGATGACATCGAAACATCAGGGTGAGTTGTTTTTTTTTTTAGCTACCGACTTTGTTATCTGGGAAAAGCTCCTGTATTATTACAACCACTGTTTTCCAATCAGGCCACACTGACAGACATCGTAATAAAATTCAAATTCAAGTCAGATAAGAAACCACAGGGTGGACCCAAGTGCAGTACACACGATACAAATCAACAATAGAGGGCTAATGATCATGTTATTATAACTTAAACTTATTGGAAGCCTCAGTGATATGTCATATGACACACTGCCTTCAATCCACTTCTTCTTTTTCCTTCTCCTAATATATTTTGGCAGGATGGACACAGAGAGAGAAGTGTCCTCCACATTTCAACGTTGTTTATCACAGTTCAAAGTTCTTCTCATCTCCTCAGTCTCGTCCTATTCTCTTCTGGAATTCCTTAAATAATGAATTCAATTTAACGTAAATTAATTCCATACTTCTTCATCGCAGTTCAGAGTTCTTCAATGCAGCTCAATGTTCTCCACCCAACTACTTTCTTCTCCTTCATTCTCATCGTCACTCATTCACCAGTGTTTGCAACTTATTTTAAACCTGCTCCAAGTTTTTGATGCCAGTATCAGAGCGTATTTGCCTTGTTTTGTTTTTCGTAATTCAAAATGTGCTCTCTTGTTAGCTGGTCCTTCTTGGAGGTGACCACCAGCAGTCAGTACAATGACAGTATACAGGCTTATGCTGCTGGTGCAGTGGAAGCTGCAGTCACATCTCAGGTCAGATCAAATCTTCACTCTCCACACTTTATTGCTTTAGATTTGGTTGAAATGTAGTGGTTTTTTGTACTTAGTCGTCATTCCGTGTGTTTTAGCTCATCTATAAGCACTGGATGAACACGCTCATGGGTTACTGCGGGCCCTTCAAGAGTCAGACTGGTTACTGTGAGCGACTCAAGGCTTTCATCTCAACCAACCTGCAGTGGGTTCAAGACCAAATAGAGAAAAATCCAAATTCACCCTACTGGTACCAGGTAAGTATCAGTGTTGATCTCTTGCACTGAAATAAAAAAAATCAGTGTGTTTAACTGTGCTTCTTTCAGGTGCGTCTGGCCCTGCTGCAGCTCAAAGGACTGGAGGACAGTTACGATGATGAGTTATCGTTTCCACAGGGGCCGCTCTCCTTCAACCCGTTTGGCTTCTTGTGAGTGCTTTTCTCCATTTTTGTATCAGTCGATGTTTACCGTGGTTTTCTCACATTCTCCTACTCTGCTCACATTCTCCTACTCTGCGTCCGAATAGACTTTTCCAGCTGGGTGGGGACCTTGAGGACTTGGAATCGGCTCTGAACAAATCCAGCCAGACAAGACCTCTTGGATCTGGGTCCTGCTCTGCTCTCATTAAGCTATTGCCAAACAATAAGGAACTGCTGGTGTCACATGACACCTGGAACACGTATCAGTCCATGCTCCGCATTATGAAGAAATACATCTTTGCCTTCAAAGTCTCACCTTTAGGTAGTTCAATGATGCAAGTGTGTCCCATTAATTACATAATGGGAATAATTCAACATTTTCTGTTCAAAGTAGGGCTGTAACGATTATTCCATTAATCGATTACTAAATGAATTGTCAACTATGTTGATAATCTGAAAGAAAGTAGTCTGAGACATAAACCCTGACAGCTAAATAATTAAATTCCAGACATGTTAATTGATAAGGGCCAGCCTGTAGAGTTTTGTTGACTTTTTGTAGAAATCATCACAAGAGCAGAAAAATATCTCAAAATGCCAGACTGTCCTTTTCTACCCAATGACCTACTGCTTTAAATAACCTTTAATGGTCCAGTGTGACATATCTGAGGTTTTATTGTCAAACTTTCAACATACTGCCCCTAAGAATGTTTGTAGAAGTGATTTTCATAGCTTTGAAACAAGCCTTTTTATATATACTTATTGCAGATAATCTTGTGCTTTCATGTTTCTACAGCACCCTGAATGAACAAACCAGCCATATTGTGTGTTTGAAGCAGAATCTTAACACTAACCCTCTGTTTGGTGCAATCTGCAGTCTCAACATTAGATATTAATTCTTACATGCCAGACCTTTAATAACTCAAAAAAACATGATGACCCAAACCGTGAAATCAGCTTTGGGCTGACGACATCGTTGTTGTGCATGTATATGTGAATATTACTTTGTTTGACTCAATAAATGTGCGCTAATATTTTTCAGACAACCTTTTTCTTCCTGGAGGGACTCAGGCATTCTCATCTTACCCTGGATCTATCTTCTCTGGCGATGACTTTTACATCCTCAGTAGCGGCTTGGTGAGAATGTCTCGAGTGTCATAAATATATACAGTATTTATAAATGCTGTTGTCAGTTATTAGATCGACTGTCTTGTTCTTATCATATCCTATGCCTGCAGGTTACCTTGGAAACCACCATTGGCAATAGCAACCCTGCTCTGTGGAAGTTTGTGCAGCCCACAGGAAGCGTCATGGAATGGCTGAGGAACATCGTGGCAAATCGTCTGGCTGTGACTGGCAAGGCGTGGGCGGAGATTTTCAGCAAGTACAACAGTGGAACGTGAGTTTGTTTCACATACTGGAAATAAGCGGACTCTCGTTACTTTTTAACCAACACTATCGCCCCCTTTTTTTTTCTAGACACAATCTTCCGAGCACGTCTTGTACTCAATATTCCGAGATTAGATAAGAGGTTGTGTAATTTGAATAAAGGAAGCAGAAGGAGTCACATGAGAGGTCGTCATGTCACACAGTTACAAAATGTGATGTCAGTTGTTTTGCCAGTTTTGTCAATGTAAAAAAAATCTGTAAAATCTTATCTTCATATAAGGTGTGTATTTGTGTGTTTTTTAAAGGTATAACAACCAGTGGATGATTGTAGACTATAACAACTTCACTCCAGGAAAGACTGACATCAAAGAGGACCTCTTTGTTGTGCTGGAGCAGATTCCGTAAGCTTCTCCAACTGACTTTCAATCAAGTGCAGATTTTAATCTGCAGATGGTTTGTGATTCTGTCACAGCTTATTCACATGGAGTAAGCTTTTAACATTTGTTGTTACAGGGGATTCATCGTGTACACTGATAAAACTCAAGAATTGTTGGAGAAAGGATACTGGGCAAGTTTCAACATACCGTAAGTACCAAGTTTTTTTTTAAACAAGTCAGTTTTGTGTCATCATAATTTAATGTTTTTTTTTAATTCTATTTCTGTATTATATGCCCATTGTTTTTAAGGTACTATGAAGAAGTATTTAATGCCAGCGGCTGTAATGAGCTTGTGGAGAAGTTTGGCTCATGGTTCTCCCTGGACCAGAATCCTCGGGCTCAGATCTTCAGAAGGAACCAGACCAATGTCAAAGACATTGACTCAATGATCCGCCTCATGAGGTAGTTACTGTATGATCTGTGTTTTGCAGTATGTGCTGAATTGAGCTACAAAATACAGATTTGAAGCATTTAGAATTTGTACTTTTATAGCCACAGTTTATGTATGAGATAAAATCATCTCTCCTCAGATATAACAACTTTAAAGAAGACCCCTTATCAAAGTGTGAAGGCTGCAATCCTCCTGCAAACGGGGAGAACGCAATCTCAGCTCGTTCAGACCTCAACCCAGAAAATGGAACATATCCGTTTGGTGCCCTGAGACAGAGACAACACGGCGGAACAGACATGAAGGTTGGTATTTTATTTTACATACTTTCTGCTCTCATGTGTACTAAATCTTTCGTACATGTTTAGCTCTAAATAAACATAAAAGTTTAATCAGGGCTTTAAAAATAAATAAATAAATCTGCTCTTATGTGTGTTTTCCTCTGCAGATGACCTCCTACGGGATGTTCAAAGATTATGGCATGATGGCAGTGAGTGGGCCGACCTGGGACCAGGTGCCACCATTTCAGTGGAGCACTTCCCCTTACAAAGACTTGATGCACATGGGTCAGCCTGATACTTGGGCTTTCAAGCCTATAAAAGTCACCTGGACTTAACATTGTAGCATCAAATAAACCTGTCACCTGTGCTTTTTTTACATTTTGACAAAAGAGAAATGGTACCTGAATGTAGCAAAACGTGACTGTTATGAACACAATAGTCAGAATTCTCAGGAGAGCAGCAAAGTACTGAATAATTACAGTTTTTTAATTTTTACTACTTTTAATCGAAAAAGAAATATGAACAAATAAGAAACAAGATAACAAAGGTCAACAATATAACAATCTAACTGTTCACATTGTTCACTATGTCTGGTTTTGTATTTGTTTGTTGAAAAGCAAATCATTTCTGGTGGGGTCATTGTTTTTGAAATGGTTTTGTTTGTATAGAAATATCTGTTTGGAAATCTTTGAAAAATATCAATCCACTAAAATAAATGCAAATGCAGAACGTCTATCACACTAATGGTAAATTACTTTTCAGTCCATTCCTTGGCATGTATTAATTTTCTGTTGTATAAATATTTTCTAAATAAATTGTGTCCCGATCATTGTCTTTTTATATAAATTCCTGGTCCATGTAAGTTTCGATAGTTTGATTGTCCACATAACAAAAACAGGACAATTGCCCACTGACTTCATTTAACAGAAACTTAATTTTTCTTTTGCCAGAACAGATACAAAAGATACACATTTCAAATATATCAGTCTTTGCAGTTTATCAATAATAATAATAAAAAATGATGAGGCTAAACATGATTCTGTTTGTGCCAGTATTACGGAATGCATATGTAACAATTATATTATTTCATAAGAAAGTGATTTTCTGTGTAAATTGTAAATGTTTAAATGTCACGTCATTAACTTTTTAAATCACAAAATATTTGATAAAAGTGTGATGGGCGAGACACGTCAATGGTTGTCGTGCATGTCACTGTCGTAAATCGACAGATACTGTCGTGCTATATCACTGTTAGCTTGGGTGCTTTGGCTGAAGCAGCAACAGAGCACATGAAGCACAACAACAACAACCTTTGACTTTTAACCGTAGCATCTTAAATGTCGGACTCCAGTGTTCTTACCAGACTGGCGGCGCGGTCTGAACTGTCTGACCGAACTCAAGGTAAGACGTTTTCTTTGAGCATGTTTGTTAGCAGCGCTTGTTTTTGACAGTAAACAAATATGACTGTAACAGCTGGCTGCTGTCGTGGACGTATGTTTCCACTGGAGTCTGGATTCAATGTGTCTCGTTAATGGTTCATTCTTCATTTAGTTTTGTTTTATCTTGAGCTCTTTGGGTTTTTTTGTTGTCTGTTTTCATGTACATATTAATTGTTGTTGATTTGGATTTTTGTGTTGCTTGCAAATATCAATCAATCAATCCATCTGTTTGTCCTCTGTCTGTCTGCACAGTTTGACAGACATTGATTCTGTCTAACAATTAATAAATCCCCTCTCAGACACCATCCACAAGCATTATCATGACTAACCAGTATTGTATAAAGTACCCTGAAGGGATACCTGAGTAAAAGTTTCTTGACTTTGGTAGAGGTTTAAGTCACTTTTATAATATTACTCAAGTAAAATGTCTTAAAGTATATGGCATTTACTGTACTTAATTATAAAAAGTACTTTTCTGATATAAAATGTACTTAAGTTTTAGAAGTAAAAGTATTACAAAATTGAGGAGTTAGGATTGAGCCATGGTAGATTAGTGGTAGGGCGAGTTGTCTGTCAACTGGAAGGATGTGGGTTCAATTCCTGGCCCTACTAGTATATATGTGTCCTTGAGCAAGACACTTAACCCCATGTTCAGGTGTGTGAATGGCAGCTCATCCAGACTAGAAAAGCTATAATAAATAAGACTTCTTCTTCTGATCTTATTTGGGACGAGTAACAAAGATAGTTAGAGGAAATATAGTGGAGTAAAGGTAAAAGTTTCTAGAAATATAAATAAAAGTAAGTATGTGAATTTTGTACAGTAACAAGGTACTTGTACTTTGTTATGTTACAACATTGCAACTAACAGAACATTAAAGGGACTGTTGTGGGACATGTGTTTGCAGGTTGACCCATCCAAAGTGTGCTTGGAGTCAGTTCGATCATGGGTGTCTGGCAGCCAGTGACCAACCTTAAAGATTATGTAGTCCACAATCCCCCAGTGGTGACATTTTTCTTCTGTCTGTTAAGTCTGGCCATCTCCTTCATCTGCCTGAGCTCCTACAGTTTCACTCACACTCTGCCAAACCCAGACGTAGCAAAGGTGAGGATAAATCTACCAATGTATTTTAATATGTTTTTTTAAGGTGTACACCTGATGGTATGAGTTGTTGACACAGACTGAGCTAAATTTTACACACTGTACCTTTAATTCGTAAACTATAAAAGAGAATCATTATTTCCAGGTTTGGGAATTGTTAGTTGCAGCTCTACTGTAGATAATGTGTTTCTAAGTGATATTGATGAGTAAAATGTGTGCCCTGTTTCTCTTATAGGACTGGAACTATCTACTTTCCGCCTTATCACAGTTAAAGCTGTGTAGAAAATCTGAAGCAAATTTATTTGAGCTGGCCACACCTGTTTCCTCTCACCTGATGGAGCAGGAAAACAACATAAAGGCAACCTCTACACAAACCTCTTCATCAGTAACAACGTTCCAGCTCCAGGTTCATCTGAATTTGACCTCCAGCCCAGCCGGTGGCTCAGTGGATGGTGGTCTGTACTCTACACTGAAAGCCAGTCAATTAAATCTCGGAGGTTGGCGATGTACTTGAAGTTTCTTGGGTGAGATTTTGTAGTGAGTTTGAATAACCGTGCATTTTTACCCGCAAGCATTTGTTTTTTTGTTCCCCAGCCAATGAGATTGTGGATGTGACTCTTGAGTTCCTACCTGGAAATAGTGCCCACACCTGCCTCACCATTAGTGCCCCAACACGCCTCCTGCCCCAGAGCCTGTGAGTAAATTCATATTCTCTTTCATATCTCCCTGATTTAACAGGGTTCTTGCTGATTATATAGTCTTAAAAAGCATGAACTTCATTCATCTTAAAACAAGACCTTAATTGGTATTGTAGTGTCTTAAATCAGTCTTCCATCCATCCAACTATCTATTTTATGTTTACATAATGAAACAATTTGGCCGCTATGTATGTTTGCCAACCCATGAATAATTTTTTATGCTTATTATCCATATACTTTCTGTCTCCATGAAGGCTTCCTCCAAAGTGTCCTGCATTTGAGAGAAACAATCCACCTGTCCATGTGGAAGTGAGCAACCAGCTGCTTTCAGCATCACAAACCTGTTACAGTTTACACTACGACAACGACCCCGCACTCACAGTCATGTTAACACAGGTACAGTGTCACACATGAACAAAACGAGCACATGCTCAGTGGTCACTGTCTTATCAGTTGTGGTTTCCTGTTTGTCTTCAGAGGGAGCGGAGTGTGGCGGCACGTCATCAGTTGGAAGTCAGCGTCTTTCTGCTCGGAGTGTGTTTTATGCTCTGTTTAGCCGCCAGTGTGACACATTGGCTCACACGCTGTTCCCACTTGAACGGACTGGATCTGAAACATGTAACTATTCAGCGTTTCATTGCTTTGTTTCTTGTGTCAAACATCTTGAAATGATATCGTAGCTAGTTGAAATAATATGCAGATTTTCATGAACCTAACCTGATTCTTCACTGTATTTGCAGGACCCACTGATTGACACCTGAACATCTCACATCCTCTTCATCCAGAGGAGATCAGTTGATTGCTGCTTTTAAAGTATTCGACTTTGTGAAGGTGCAAACTAAATAAGTGGACTGTCGCTGCTTTGGGAAACTGACATTTTGACCAAAATGTCCAGTTGAAGTATCTTTTACATATGAATCACAGTGTCATGGAAACAACTGTGGGTTTAAATAGTGCCTACACTGTTAATTGTCTTAGTCATTCCATAGTGTATTAGGTCCAGTGCAGAAAATGGTTTCATTTAACTGCCGATCGTATTAGACCAAAAATGTATTATTGTTTTAAAATGAAAGTGGTGGTATATGGTATGACTATGAGCAGGATTCTGAAAATACTGTTTTACCTCTGTAATTTAGATGTTACACATTCTGTTGTGAATGTGATGGAGGTGTGTCTTTTTTGTAAGTAACAATACTAGTATCTGGTACTGGTAATAATAAACCATTGCATTTAGAGTAATGAACTCTTTTATTAGTTCAGTGGATCTGGGGATCATTAATCACAGAGGGAGAGATGTACGAAAAAGAGTTAAGCATGACCTACACGGCTGTTCTGATTTGCCAACTCTTTATTTCCAAGGAGGTGTTGCTTTTCATTGTTTTTCAGTGCAGCATAAATTCTCCCAGGGTATGTAAACTTATGAGCACAACTGTAAGTCAACTTGCAGAGAACATTTTTCAAAGCACCTTCACTTAGTGGCAAAAAACAAATGTCTGGAAAGAGGAAAAAGGGTTTAAAATAAATAAATAAAACAAGGGGTGGTGAAAGTAATAAGCATTTCTTCTTTCTCTTTTTTGGTTACCCCTGGAAACTACTTTTCTTCAGGTTTCATCAAACTTTTCAAATTTCTTGTTCCTTTTTTCTTCAGTTTCAGACCCACATTTATCTTGTGCATATAGTCAAACACACGTCTTCATCTTTTTCATAACCTATACAAAGTCCCACGGTCTCTGTCCACTCAAGACTTGGTAACATTGCGTCATCGCCTCCAAAAGAAAATTAAACTGGCTTAAAAATGATTAGTCTTGATTATCCTTCTCCACCATGACCCTCAAGAAAAAATTATTTACTAATTTACTAACTACTAAGTATAAAACAATGTATAAACATTGACCATTCAAATAATTTTGGAACGGCATCATATGAAAGTAAAACATAACATTTAACATACAAACTCAGAGTGTGGACAAAATACAGACATAAAATAAAAATAAAACCTATAAACAATCTGTAATAAATATAAAATCTGATGAAAAGGGTATGGTGGAGATATATTATTACAAATAATTATTTCTGTATCATAAAATATGTGAATATATCTTTACAGTATTTGTACTTTGTTACATTACAACACTGTCAACTTTTGTGAATATGTATATATTCCTCTGTTATGAAAACAATAAAAATAGATACAGAGGTTGAAAACCAAAAGGCTATAATGACTGTATACATTAATTTATTTAGTTTTGTAGGTCCTGACGTAACCCCTGGCTTTGTTTTATCTGCTTACTCATGTTTTTAACTTGTTTTATTTATATGCACAATGTATTCTAAGTTCTGTTATTGTCTTTGTTGTCTGTTAATTTTTAAAACTATATTTTTTGTTAATCTCTAATTTAAAGAAAAAAATGTTTCCGCATACGTCACAACCTGTGTCCACCAATCCGCGTTCAGAACCTGGCCACGGTGTTTTTCTATTGACTGAGAGTAGAAAACGTGAGGCGGGATTAGGGCAGAGGAGAGAGGAGAGGACTGATTGCTTGTTTGGGCTTCGGCTTCTTCGCGGCCTGGCGGACTGTTTTTATGTGCGAAGCGTTATAGAAATGTAACATTGCGGATTATCATTGACTTCTTTTTTTGGATTACTGCGATCACTGGTGACGTGGAGCTGCCACGGACGTGTCGGCTTTTAAAACACAGCTCTGCAAAGTGGGTGAAAATGACCTGATACGGGTAACGCCAGCTCCATGTTAGGGCACTGTGAAGCTAGCTAGCTGCTGCTGTTGCTGCTGCTGCTACCACCTCATAAATAGTATAAGACGCAGCACTAGCCCACTATTAACTGGTAATAATACGTACTGAATGACGTCTACACGTTTATAAAACATGTTGTGGACTAACTTGACCAGGCCATGGAGCTTAACCACTAAATGTTAACATGCATAGTGTTTGCTGTAATGTCTTCTTAGCTAATATAGCGCCCACAAGCGATCTTTTTACGAAGCTGCTGTACAGTTGTGTTGTTTAGGCCTCCCACGTGGTACTGCTCTCCTGGGCTGGGAGACTTGGATAACTTCATAGCTAGTCTGAATTTATTAAATCTGATATCCGTTATCCACTTCTTTCTATTCAAAATGGACATTTCAGAGATAGGCACTGTTCATAATTGTCACTTCAGATAATCCACAACTTGATTCTTCGTAGGATAAATTGTGTTTATATGTATGCGGCGTGTCATTAGATTTATCTTTGATTTATTCATCTGTGCATACCCACACAAAACTCCACCTCAAGGAATCTTCATTTTCTTTGATCTACCTTGCCAATGACTGCCCCTCCCTCTACCATGGAGAGGTTGACTTGTTCAGGTCATGGTATTTGAAGCATCATCTCATGCTGAACACTAGTACTGAAGAAATATTCAATCTTATGACCATGTTGTGACTGACAACTGTGCGATAGAACAGACTTGGTCTCAATATCTAATATCTGGGCATCTTTTCTCAGGTGGAATGTCCATGTGCCCCAAGGCTCCACTTCCTACTCAGACTTACACTTAACTCAACTTTTATTTATAGAGCACATTTAAAAACAACCATGGTTGACTGTAAAGTGCAGTACATAATGACGTCTATAAAGATAAGTAAAATAGGAGCAGACACAATTAAAAATGATACAGTGCATAATAAGAGCAGACAAACGGTAGTCCAGCTCAACATGAATTAAATGTCAAGGAGAAAAGGTAGCTTTTTAGGGAAGATTTAAGGAGCTCAAAAGACTGGGCACATCTGATGTGCCAGGGCAGGGCAATCCAAAGCCGAAGAGCTGTCACTGCGAAGTCTTGAACACCTCTGGTCTTAATCTTAGACTGTTTGGTGAGAGCACTCAAATAATGACATCCTTCAATAATGCAGTGTTGGAAAGCACTATAAGATGGTTCAGAGTAAATAAAAGATTGAAGGACAGGTTTCAATAGCTTCAAAGGTTATTGGACCTGGGATCACTAAACTTGTTCTATGAGAACGATGTTTGAACCTGAATGACAAAACCAGGATACATAAAGGATATGTACTTTTGCCTACGGGGAGGCGGTTTTATGTTTTAGAAATTCAGAATGTTCATTCATTGCACACAGGAAAACAAATGCACCTCAATTGCTGCTGCTTTAGTGCAATGAAATTATTTGTCCGATTCCTGTGATTCTAGTGTGTTGTTTTTAAATAGGATGTCAACTGAAGTGGCACTGCTGTCCAGGACAAATTTCCCCTGGGGCAATCAAGTTTATCTTGAATCTTGACCTTTTAGTTCATTTATTGCTTATCTGTTGTTTTTTGAACTCTTTTCTTTTTGTGTTTTTATGGCACTTATGGTTGGTTATGGGTTAGCTGATGTAGGCGCTGTGCAGTTAAAACATGAACAAATTTGTAACTGTGGTTTGTCTCTTTTAGGATGAAAGCTCTGGACTAGAGCTTAAGCCACTCAGGAAGAGGACAAAACAGGAGTTGAGGAAAGAAACGGTATATAATTGCGTGCGACCATGGCCTACGCCAACTACAGTGCACTGAGCAGAGCTCAGCTTACCTTTGAGTACCTGCACACAAATTCGTAAGTACAGGCTTGTTGGGTTTATTCATTCAATTTTTTTACTGCTTTCTTTTTTCCTCCACCTGAGTTACCCCAGCTCACATAGGGCAAAAAGCAGGTTACACCCTGGGCAGGTTGCCAGTCCACTGCAAAGATGCAACATACAGATATGAGCAACCATCCATTTCCACACTCATATGTAGTGTCAAATTAACCTAATCTGCATGTCGGGACTGTTGGAGGAAACTGGAGTACCTGGAGAGAACATGCAAACTCCACATAGAAAGACCCTCTGTGAAATTAGGATCCAAACCAGTGACCTTTTTGCCATGAGGCAACAATGCTATTCACTTCCCCACCCTATGACCTGCCCAAAAAAGTAATATTGGAGACCCTTCCACAGCCAGCTCATTCATGAAAATGTAAATATGAAATATATTTACGTAAAATATAAATGTAAACAACTGTTTGTAAAGATCATCATCAGTGACATTTGTTATTTGGACTTTCAAACATGATGCGATCCCCTACATGGTTGTCTATGTTCTACCTGGCTGTACTGAAGAATAAAAGATGAACAAATGGTGACAGTGATAAAGCACACGTGATTAAAACGGTGATTTACTGTCATGAATTTTAGGCTACATCCGCGCAACACTGACACCTGTGCAATCACACCAAAATTCACATTGAAAAGTTTAAAATTCCTCATTCATACAAATTTGGTCTGGATTATCTGCTATTATCCAGATGACAGTGAGCAAAAACGTTAGTGATGCTCAAATGAAGCAATAAAGCAGTATTGAACCACTTTGCCAATTGTATTGAACATGGGTTCATTCATTCAAAGGTTCATTTCAGTGACATCTAGTGGTGAAATATTAGACAACATGCCAGTGATTGCCGTTGTGACAGACAGTGTTGGTTGTTTACTGCTGAACATATTATATTCAGCTTATTCAGTAGACAAGGTTAACTAGTATCTGGGATTGAGAGAGGGTGTGGTCGAGGAAACAAAGTAGGTGCAGGGAAGGTGGGCTGTGCTTGTGTAACTTGGGGATGAATTCAGAGGTTTTTATTGAGGAATAGCAGTTTTTCCACTGTTTTTGGACTCAATCGATTTCTTTTTTTGCTGACAACTTCTCCAGCTTTTGAAAAAACACGTTCACAAGGAACAGATGATGCTGTAATGCACAAATATTGTTTAGCTAACGTGAACAAATGTGGATACACATGTTTGTGCTCATTCCAGTATGTGAGAGGATCCTCCGATCTATGCACTTCAATTGTAGCATCCGATGTATGACTCCTGTGAGCTCTTGCCAATGTCGCATCTTCATCCAAACGTGTCCAGAGGTTGAAAGCTGAAACAAAAATTAAGATTTGACAGTCCCGAAGCAAGTCTCACGCCAACAACTAATCTCGCGATAGCTCGTGAAGCTCATTCGGGGACCGAAGCAGTCGCTGCTTCATACGTCATCGATTACGTCACTTGCTCTGCCCCAAAGCAAGCTTCGAATCAGCGGTTCAAGGAGAGCACAGCTTCGAGTTTGAAGCAAGGATCGGAGCTCCGGTGTCAGACTCGCATCACTAAAAAACGTTGTTGTCTCTCAATAGTTTGTCTTAGTAAGTCACTGGTGACATTTGTGATTGAATTTGATGGCTGTAATTGAAAGTTCTTGGTAAGATGAATGTTAGCTACTTAGGCAATACCAGCCTTTGTTCCCTGTGTTGTAATATTGAGGAGGCCTAAACTATGCATAGTGGGCTTGTTTCGTCTTTTTAGAGGATGTGGGATTTAATAATTTTCAACAAATCTTTCCTGTTCCACTGACACACCCCTTCAGGAAATACAGGGTGATAGTAGCCCCAGTCAGAATATCAATGTGGCATACAGATGCTGTTAGCAAGTGAAAAACCATTCAAATAATAATAAAACAATATTGATGTTGTGAATTAATGAAATTGTCTGTCTTTTATCAGGACAACCCACGAGTTCCTATTTGGAGCCTTGGCAGAACTTGTTGACAATTCAAGGTACCCAAAGTGATATGCAACGGAGCTGTTGAAACACCATGCAGCCTTCAGAGCTGCTTGATATTTTCCTTGTAGTGCGCAGAAAGTCTCACAGTTGCTTTATTTCTTTCAGAGATGCTAACGCCACACGAATTGACATTTACACAGGTACATCTTGAAATAATTGCTTTTTTTCTTTATGCAGAAGCATATATATTCATTCATAGCTTCTAATATTTGTCCCTCACTTTCTTACTTTTCTGACAGAAAAAAAGCCAGAGCTGCGGGGCGGCTACATGCTCTGTTTTCTAGATGATGGCATTGGAATGGATCCCAGTGAGTGACATTATTGTTGGTGAACTCACCTGAAGCTATTTTTTTAGTTCTTGTTTAAACAATGTTGTATGTGAGTTTGTTCTGCCTGAGGTTTCTTATTCATTTTTTGGTATGTGAAACAAATTAATGGTTTTTTTTTTCGTAGATGAGGCGACACATGTAATTCAGTTTGGAAAGTCAAGTAAACGTTCATCCGAGTCCTCTCAGATCGGGCAGTATGGAAATGGATTAAAATCGTAAGACCTGGATCAATTCCTGATGTGATTACAACACTGTCCAGTCAAAATAGTGTTTGAATGATTTTGTTGTTTGTTTTCAGTGGCTCTATGCGAATCGGCAAGGACTTCATCTTGTTCACAAAAAAGGGCAATTCACTGACTTGCCTTTTCCTGTCAAGGACTTTCCATGAAGAAGAGGGACTTGATGAGGTCAGAGTCAGCTCATGGTTTGGGTTATTGACTATAGGATGTCATTCTTATTAGATTACATATTGATTAAATAGCAATTGGATATTTAACAAAACATATTGGTCAGTAACTGGATTTATTTTGATAAAGTCAACAAATGAGATTTGCTTGTAAAGTTCTATAACAAAAAGGAGTCCATCTGTCTTTTGTTGTGTTATTACTTCTGAAATTGCTTCTGGATTTTATTTGTATTTAAGGCTTTTATTCATCTCTCTCTTCAGGTGATAGTGCCCCTCCCTTCCTGGGATCTGAAGACAAAGGAGCCACTGACCTCTGATCCGGAGAGGTATGCCATAGAGACCGAACTGATCTTCAAATACTCGCCTTTCAAAAACGAACAGCAGCTGATGGAGCAGTTCAACAGAATAGAAAGTAGCAGTGGTAAGCACTACTCACTACTTTTATGCAGCACATGCTGTATATAACTCTAAAAATGTAAATCTGTAAATGGTCCCCGGAGCTTGTTGATTAAAATCCTGTTTGAGTAACATTATTGCCGTTGTTGGTACATTTCATTTTAAAACATTTTTATAAGCCGTAGATTTGATATAAGACTTGTTTGATGTTGATTGTGATGATGAGTTTGTATTGCCTTTTGTCATAAGGCACCCTTGTGATTGTCTATAACCTGAAGTTGATGGACAACAGAGAGCCAGAGCTGGATGTTGAGACGGATCACCAGGATATACTGATGGCTGGGACATCTGTCGAAGGAGTGTAAGTATGAGATGATGAAAAAACGTATAGAACACGGCAGTCTTTTTCCTAACTCATCCACCAGTACACAGTAAGCAATTTAAGACAGATTATGTATTAATAGTTATGATTCCTTCAAATAGGTGCTGCAAAAGAAAATAAATTCCTTTACTTATCCTGTATCGTTCTGTTGGAATCATGTTCATGACGCCAGTTAATTAGCTGTAAAAGTAAAACATTCAGAATCTAGAACATTCAAAAACCTTGATAAGGCATAGCACTTCATACCCAATGTTGGTTGGTCGGTATAAATTAAGGCCGACATTTAGCAATTTCTTGGTTTAACTTGGCAGCAGTGAAATCCCTTGTATTTCACATATTACTTAATTCCATTGATTTTGTGTCTCAGGAAGCCAGAGAGGAGGTCATTCAGGGCGTATGCTGCTGTTCTGTACATTGACCCAAGAATGAGGATTTTCGTCCAGGGACACAAAGTCAGGACTAAAAGACTGTCCTGCTGTCTTTATAAACCAAGGTAATATAATAGTAACACACATATACTGTGTCTGTAGAACGTCTGCTGCACTCCAGTGACTACATTTTCTCTGGCAATGTTGTTTTTGTTGACAGAGTTTACAAGTACTCGTCAAATCGTTTTAAAACTCGTGCTGAGCAAGAAGTCAAGAAAGCAGATCACCTTGCAAAGATTGGTGAGTTTGTGATTTCTTTCTTTCTTCCTTTTTTTTTTTTTTTTTTTCTTTTTTTTCTTAAAAGTAAAAGGAACTTGAATTGTTTTGCATTTCAGCTGAGGAGAAAGCCAGAGAGGCAGATAGCAAGCGCAAGGAGTTTGAGGCCAGATTAGGAGACGACATTTCAAAAGATTCACGGGTACGCCAGCAAGATTGCCAGATGCAAATGTGGTTTTGTTCATGTAGAAACATGGGGTGGGAGTTTTGTCTCTAAATTTGTAATCTGGGACATCTCCTTTCGTCTATTCTCCATTTAGGCAATTCTGAGAAAGGTTCAGGATTCAGCGATGATGCTACAACGTGATGCTGACATGAAGAAAAGGGTTCTTGAAGCTAAGCAGAAGTATGATCATCAAACACGATTTACACGCTCACCCCCTCTGTGCTTTTAAAATAATTTACAACAGAATTACTGATTACAGTGTAAAAGTCTAAATAAATATTGAAAGAGAACAGTAGTCTTTGAATATGTCACCTGTCATGAACACCTTCTTTTTGCTGGAATCTGACATCCTCTGTGACCTTTGTTTTGTTGTGTGCTCTGGTTTTCCAGAGCATTGAAGGAGCCCAAGGAGTTGAATTTTATATTTGGAGTGAACATTGAACAGAGGGACCTGGATGGGATGTTTGTGTACAATTGCTCTCGCCTCATCAAGATGTATGAGAAGACGGGACCACAGCTGGAAGGGGGCATGTAAGTAAAAGTAGAGAAGGGGGGGAAAACCTAAAACACCCCGGGTGTGGGCTGTGCTCCATGGTCATGTCAGCGAGATATGTAGCATAGTACAACTTCAACGAATGACATAATTGAACACGGCACAGTGGACAACAATGTGTCCAGGATTTCCCGCTTGGTTTGTGGCTCTTTGTCTCAACAAGACGTCAAGCTTTGAATGAGAATAGACTGTGGGCATTGAAGAAACACTGGTTGCAATGAAATTGTGTTTTCTGTAGTCCAATCAGCTGACTGACGTAGGTGGAGCCAGTCTAGCTCCACCTGGAATGCACCATGCCATTTTACTCTGGTAAGGGTGCCAAAAATGGAACATTTATTTTAATACTACTCCTAATGGAATTAGAAAAGAAAAAAAAACAAAAAACTGAACCGTTCCACTCGATAGAAACACAGCTTAAATTTTGGATAAAAGGGTGACAGGCCTGCAGAACATACTGCCAAGTGTTTCTTGTTTCTGCTTGTTTAAATGCACTCTCACCCCTAATTGGTTGTTTGTGAAAGGCATCGGCATTAATCAAAACAACAGACTGCAGATTACTGGACAGGATTACAGATAAACAGTAAATGTTAATCTAGGCTCATGTCCATAGTTGATTAATAATGCTGTAAATTGACAATCAGTATACAGTATCTCCTAAAGGAACAATTGTCTGGTTTACCTCCTGTGATAACTGCTGGGTTCTGATGTTTTAGGGCTTGTGGCGGTGTCGTTGGCGTAGTGGATGTCCCCTATTTAGTTCTAGAGCCTACTCACAACAAACAGGACTTTGCAGATGCTAAGGAGTATCGCCATTTACTCAAATCCATGGGAGAACATTTAGCTCAGTACTGGAAGGACAGTAATATTGGTGAGTGTGTCTGATATTTTTTCCTTTGGTTAGCAGCACTGCACCTGCACAATTCAAAAATTGTTGGACATTATATCAGGCACTTATTATTTATGTCTGGGGTTATGTTTACTTAAGGCAAACATGTATCTATGTCCTCTCTGCAGCCCAGAAAGGTATAGTGAAGTTCTGGGATGAGTTTGGATATCTGTCTGCCAGCTGGTGTGCACCGCCATCGTCAGAGCTAAGATACAAGAGACGTCGGGCCATGGAGATACCAATCACGATTCAGTGTGGTTAGTTTCAAGTCATTAGACACACTCATGTTCATATTGTGTCTTACCAAAATACCTAAGTGCCTCAAACTCTTGTCTTTTGCTTTCTCCTTCAGACAAGTGTTTAAAGTGGAGAACGCTGCCATTCCAGATGGATGCTGTGGACAAACGCTACCCAGACAGTTGGATGTGTCTCATGAACCCTGATGGCTGTCAGGACAGGTACACCATGAATGTTCATTTATTGTGACTTTGTGGTATTGTGCAACAACTGAGGTGCTGATGAGATTTGTGTTTTCAGGTGTGATGCTCCTGAACAGAAACAGAATTTGCCAGTTGGTGTTCTGAAAAAAGACAAGGTGACGGTCGACGACAAAAAGAAAGACCTGGCAGAGAAAATCAGTAAGCAGCTGGAAAAACTAGATGCCTTGGAGGTACCTCATCCAGCTCTTTTGATCATCTCTCTTTTCCTCTCTATTTTGTGGACATCAGTACATAAATATTGTATTTCCCTTTCTCAGAGAACCAACACTGTCAAATCTGCAGCAGATGTAAAAAGGCTTCCATTGGAGGTCAGCATGAAACCAACAGAGAGCTCTTCTCAGGTACAAATTATGCCACTAATTGAACTATTCTTTAATTTATCCCCCAAAAATGCTCATGTTTATTGTTTCCATTACCTGTTTTTTTTTCATGTTACAGGCAACTAGATCTTCTGAGCGATCCATAACAAGACCTCGCTCTCCACCACTCCCAGCTCACCTCAAAAATGCCCCCAGTGCTCCCCCAGGTCGTGCCGCTTCTCAGCGCCCCGTCCGAACTGCTGCTGCGCTTCCACCAAAAGTTGAGCCACCCAGGTCTAGAGCTGCAGCAAAGCCTCAGCAGTCTGCAGTAAAGCCCTCACCCAAAGCAACTGCAAAAACTCCTCCACCAAGCCGCACCTCAAGAGTAAGTCAAACTAATACCGGTAGCAGGTTTTCTGTGATTAAGTCATGAATTTGTGTCAATTTAAAGTTTTATTGCTGAAAAAAGTGACATGTCTCTATTCATAGACACCTGCCAAAGCACCACCCGCCAAAGCTGCAGCTGCTGGACAACGCAAGAGAATTATAGAGCAGGAGGACAGTGATGACGACAAGGAAGAGGAGGAAGAAGAAGAAGAAGAGGAGGAGGAGGAGGAAGAAGAAGAAGAGGACAGTGAGGAGGAGGAGCCAGTGACAAAGAAATCCAAGCTTGCAGCAGCAGCTGGGAAAAGTGGGAAAGTGGTAGAGAAGACCCTGCCCACCAAACGTGGCAAGATGGACGAGGTAAACATAACAGGGTCACCTGAGTAGATTCTTCTAGGCATAAGGTCAGAACCCAGAAACACTAAATTTACTGAATATGCATCAGCAGCAAAAGAAAAAATTAATATAAACATATAACATTCTAATATTATCAACTATTCAAAACCATTCACTGTGTGTATCACTCTGTGTGTGAAGCATTGTGCTATGTGGTGTGAAAGTGTTTGCCACGATGTGTTTTTGTTTTGCTATTTGTTTCCCTGCTTGCCTCAGCACTGCTTATGTACGACTCCGTTCAAACCTTGTATTAACATCCATCTGGGGTGGATTTGACCACGTGGAGAATGCACTAAGTGCAGGTCTGAACGAGATCTGATCACAAAAACCACATTGGGGGGGACACGTGTGATTCCCATACATGAATGCAATCCATCCTCAGGACATATTAAATACCACCTTGTCAGATAACGTCCTG
The DNA here is from genome assembly GCF_019176455.1 of Solea senegalensis. Classification (NCBI taxonomy): domain Eukaryota; kingdom Metazoa; phylum Chordata; class Actinopteri; order Pleuronectiformes; family Soleidae; genus Solea; species Solea senegalensis. The sequence goes on along the minus strand of NC_058025.1, from coordinate 7,644,169 downwards.
TAACTCGCTGGAGTTTAGCTGTATTTTTACACTGATCAGCGCCCATACATCAATTTGTTTGTAGCCACCATCACACACACATACATGTCAACACACAAACACGACAATAGCAGAAACATCTGTACAGTCCAACTTGTTTTCTTCTAACACACATGACAAGAAAAAACGCCCTTTTAATAGAAGGGAAATCTCTGACACAACCAGTCAGTTATGCAGCCATCTGCCTCGACCATTTGGGGTGAAAGGAAAAATGTGGGACAGAGGATAGGTGAGGGACGGAAAGGGGGAGGTGAGGTAGAGACAGAAGAGAGAGACCTAGAGCATGATAGGTTATGATATGTTTATAGTACTACAATGTCATGTATACAAGCAGTAGCATAGATTGTTGAAAAGAAATTATACTATATCAATTCATAATCATAGCATCATAATGATGACAGTATTAATACTGCTAATGATAATAATAATAGCCTCGCAAATGGATCTGGATCCTGCAGCCCAGTGGTCACCTGCAAGATGAGGAAAGGGAGAGAGGACAGGAAGTAAATTCATAAGCTAGGGTGAGAAAGAACAAGATTAATGACTGACTTTAATAAAGTCATATTCATACCCTGAGTGTGAGGTTGAACAACCGTTCTTGGTGCTAACCATGTGAGATTGAATTGCTGAGGCAGGAAGTGTTAGACGAGGCCTCTTGAATGAGGGGAAACTCTTTCAAGAAATCTACAAACCGTCTTGCTACTGATTCAGTGACTTTTTGGACATGTATTGGTAAAATTAAGAAACACTCCAGTCTGCTGTTGGCCTTGCAGGTTAAAATACACTCCCAGGCTGAGAAGAGAGGGGTGTCTACTCCTACCCGGCAGACACCGACCACACCAACCCCAGCCACTAAATCTATTTCCACAGAACAGCATGGGGCTAAAGCCAAGGTAGCTTTACCCGGTCCTGCTTTTCTGCCACGTCCTGGGCTGAATATGTTCTCATATCTTCTAGATTTCGGTGTTTTTTCAAATTATCACCCTCTTTTTTTTTTTTTTATTAACAATTTTCTCTCTGAACATTTTTCTCTCCTAGTGCTCGGCATGCCTCAATAACCACTCACTCTGGAGCTTTCAGTTAATTCAATAACATTTATGATTTTCTTTTTTTCAGAAAACAATGTTTAATTGGCGTCTAGGTGGTAAATATTTGTTTGTTTGCAGGTACCTGAGAAGGTGGCACAGTTGGGACCAGAGAACGATATTAAAAATGCTCAGAAAGGTGAGGTGATGTGCACTACCTCGTATCATAGACGTACATGGAAGGAACATGAATTTCTACCCATGTAATATTCTTTTTTTTTTTTTTAAACAGATAAAGGTCTTTTAGTTGAAGTACGTGTCAATAAGGAGTGGTACACAGGCAAAGTCATTGCTGTGGAGACTAATAAACAGAGCATTCGTTGGAAAGTGAAGTTTGATTATGTGCCTCGATCCACTCCGAAAGACCGATGGTAAGAAGCTCTGGCTGTGGTTTTTGAGGTCTGTCCACATTTGGCCGTTAAGCCAGATAAGTAACGTTCTGTCCCTGCATTTGTGTGTGTGTGTCTTCGTGTGTCTGAAATAGGGTGTTTAAAGGTAGTGATGAAGTCAGGTTGATGCGGCCGCCATCTCCAAACTCTCAGACACCAGACACCCAACAGGAGACCGAGAGGGGGCTGGCACCCATGGAGCCAGACACCACTCAGCCAGGAACCAGTCGAGAGGTGTCTGACAGTCTGGTCACCATGTTGAGGTGAGCTGGTTGCAACGACCTGGTGATGTTACTGCTCACTTTGTGTCATGGTAGCCATTCTTCATTCAAGTCTTATTGTACTGTGGCGTGTTCACTGCTGTGTTTGTGTGTCCAGGACAATGCTGCGTTACTTTTTTCCTCCTGCATTTCGGATCCCGAAGGACGATGTTAACAGTATGACGGCTGAGGAGTTGGTGTCCTTTCCTTTGGTGAGATGGATAGTAAATTATTTGACATTGTTTAAATTGTCTGAAATTCAACCTTAAAGGTGCAATATGCAACATTCTGCATCACAAGATATTAGGAAACGAACATGTCCATGAAGAGTATTCAAGTGTTGATCAGAGAATAGAGACCCTGTATATGTGTATATGTATGTATGTGTGTATATATATGTGTGTATATACATATACATATATATGTATGTGGTTCTCTTGCATATTGAACTTTAAAATGAAACTTTAAATTTTTTTTTAACTTCTAAAACAATGGTCATAACTGCATATGCTAGGAAATGAATTGTGTCCAAGAAAACTACAGTGTTAAGTTTGTGTTTGATGTGATTTTACTTACTTTGTTACTGATAATATGTTTCCCCCTCTCCATTTAGAAAGAATATTTCCAACAGTACGAGTCTGGTCTCCAGTCGTTGTGTAACTCTTACCAGAGCAGAGCTGATGCCAGGGCCAAAGCCGTTGAAGAGAAGAACAACAGCACTGAGACCAAACTGAAGGAGGCAGACGAGAAACTACAGAAACTGCGAACGAACATTGTAGCACTTCTTCAGAAAGTACAAGAGGTAAATATATACTGTAGATCACTAACTTTTTTTTCCTTGCTTGTGTCTAAGACAAACCAGGCTGCGAGCCTCTGTCCACGCACACACCAAAACAATTAAGTGAATAATTGCAAACATTTATATGCAAAAATAAACAGCAATTGTAGGTTTTTGTTCCTATTCTCACAGTGTATATGGATAAAAAACTGTCCTGTGCTTCCATAAAAACAAAACCAATGTAACTCTTGAGATATTGCCTTGTTTTCTTTTTTGATATGGTGAGTCTTTGGTACTTTCACATTTCTCAGACATGACATTTTGTTGTACAGATGCTGACAACAGGAACATGATCAGGTATAGCTGCTAACTGACCTGATGATCACAGAGGTGTTGGTAATAAATAGCTTAATACATTTAAAGGCGGACCAAAATATTGGTTTTAATTTGGCTAATACGGAGGTCGGATTATTCACAAGCGCGTGTGATGTAGATTTTCAAAATTTAATATGCACTAATGTAATTTCAATCGCCTCACAACCTTGGAGCAGACAAAGCTCTAATGCCTGTGCTCTCTGGTGCCCCCCTGAGGTTGGGAACCATTGCTGTAGATTATAGAAGTGTTTGTTTGACAGAAAAAATTAACTATGTGTTGTTTTTTCCAGGACATTGACATAAACACAGATGACGAGCTTGATGCCTACATAGAGGACCTCCTCACCAAGGGTGATTAAAGAAGACGGAAAAGAGAAATGCAGAAAAAGAGGACATGCACAGATACAAACTGGCAGTTTTTTCATTGGAACCGTTACTTGCTAACAGGTCCGGACAATACATGCAGAGTTGGCCGTGAATATTAGAGAAACTATTGTTGATCTTTCTGTAATCGTGAATCATACGTTTGATCTTTGAATTCAGTCCTTCCTGTGTTTAGGCAGCGTCAGCATGCTCTTTGAGTTCGGACAGATTCTTTAGTGTTTCTACATAGTCTGGTAACCTTCTCACCTGTGGTTTTCTTTTTAGTCCTTTTATATACATGCTTATGTATTGTATGTTAAGCTGTGTTTAAGCCATTCTGTCCTTATTGACCTTTAATTATTTGTGCAGGTTTAATAGGAAATGTGCTCTCTTTACAGTCATCTAATAATGTGACAACTGCAGACACATACATTTATTTCTCATTATGGTATGTTGTCAGGTGAGAATTAGATGTTACTCAAAACTTGGGTTTGTATGGGCTGTGCTCCACACTGCGACGTTGACTTTAAACACGTTTTATTTTTGTACACTAAAACACACACACCAGTGTTGCACCTAACCTCCACTCCGGTCTGCCTGTCAAGCAAACCAGGAAAATCTTTTATGGATGGGTGAAGAGACTCACCCACAAAGAAAAACTTCTTACTGGGTTTTATCAGTATGAGTAATCCCCCAAATCTCCCCTGCATTTAAGCTATCATTGTTCTTCGTTCATTTTGGAAGAAAAAGAAATCTCACTTTAATGCAAAAGTTTGTTTGTTCATAATTATTTAGTTCCTATGTCCTTACTTTTGAACAGATTTTTTAACATGTTATGGAAAAGTTTTATTAAACAGTGCATGCTTTCAGTCTTTGTGTTCTGGTTGGAACAAATGATTCTGTATTTTTGACAAATCTTTACTTAAAACAATAAAACCGGTTCAGCAACTTATTTGGTACATGTATGTATGTTGTATTTGTAATAATATTGTTTAGGGGGTATTTGTATTTTCTGCAATCCATTAAATTTAATTTTACAGGTTCAGTTTTCAGAAATGTGACAGCAGATTGCAGCAAATGGACAACACCGCCCACCCCCCCACTTTCCCGAGGCTTTTATTTTGGAACCGAAAGTGTGCTGCTGTGGTGAAAGTAAACACTAGTGGGGTAACGTGAGGTAAGGCTGTGTCAACATGCAAGTTAATGTAATTGTACATGTAAATTCACTTCATTTCCTTGTGTTATTTGCATATGTTTCTCTGTAATTAGTGTAAGTAACAGTCGATTTGTACAACGTCACTGTCAAAAAAACGATTCAGAGAAGCGTCGACGTTGCCTGTTAGCTTGTTTAGCTGCTGTTGTTGCAGAGTGAAGACTCATTCTCATTCTAAACAGCTTAGTAAATTTACACACTAGCAAATCACTACTTAAATCCATTTGACCTTTGGTGTATTACTTAAAAGTTAAAGTCCCTTTCCAAAAGGGAAACCTAATATCCACTCAAACGCACGACAGAATCAAATAAACTTTGACCCACTTAATCCTCGACACGAATGTTCTGTTGTCAAACTATCTGAAGCCCTCCTTACACATGCTCTTACGGTAAAAGAAAAAAAAACAGAATCAAGTTCTTTAAAACTGTACAGTAAAAAGAAAAGAAGAAAGAAAAATAAAGTTATTAGATCTCTGAAACGTATGGATATCTAAATATAGTGCCCTCGGTTTTTTAATTTTGAAAACCGGATGTGGATATCCTTACGAATCAGCTTGATTGAACTTGGTTCGTTCCTTGGTTTGTTTGTTTTTTACCGTAAAACCCTTTGTAAGGAGGGTGTTAAAATTCTTTCAACAGTACAAATATTGTTTTGATTTAGTCGTTACTTGAACCATGTTACTATGCCTGTTTTCCCTGTGAGTTAAATAAAATAAAGTGAACAAATACATTATATTTAAAATAAGTGTTGTTAAAATATTTTATATGATCTTTGACATAAGCTATACCAACATATCTATTATGATTAGATATATGAATGGAAATATATTGCATGCATAATTAAATAATGCAAATGTTTTTCCTCATCTCCAGAGTTGTTGCAGCTGTTAATGTACATAAAAGGCTTATTTGAGTCTGGATGCCCTGTACTGTTACAAATATAGGGTTGGAGATAACCTTATCAGTGTAGTCGTAACAAGACTTGCTTTTGCCAAATGTACAGTTTGTATTATTTATAAGTAATTACTTATTTGTTTACTTTCCTCTGTTTGATGACCTCAGACTGCACATTCTGGGCCATGTTGGTGAGCGTAGCCGCCCAAAGCTGTCGCTTAACTAGAGGCTGCCACATATTGTGGTGTGGTGCTCCTCAGCTCACGGTCCACATCAGATGTGCAAGTGAAACTAAGGCAGGCTCAAAGAGATCTGATGAACAGCAGCACTGGGAGGCAGCAAGCGACCTGCCTTTTTCCAGAGCCAGGATTGGAGCCTTTTTTCAGGAAAGGCCTGTGCTGAGGAATCCATTTCTAGAGGATGCCTTGCTCAGAGGTTACCTGAAAAGACACCTTCCCCATGAGGTGAGCAGGAGTGTGCTGTTCTTACTATCATTCCCATTAGGGATGCATGATACTGGACTTTTTGCTGACATATAAACAAATGTAATGCACACGTTTGTACGTCACAGGCTGCTCGCTCAGACTTGTGTGCATTTGGAGAGCGCGTGGCAAATGAGGTGGACACATGGGGCAGGGAGTGTGAGATGACCCCACCACAGCTGATACAGTTTGATCCCTGGGGTCAAAGGATAGACCACATAGTAACCTCTCCAGCCTGGAAACGCATGAAAGACCTCTCAGCAGAGGAAGGACTGGTCGCCATCGGCTATGAGCGGTCATTTGGGGAGTGGAGGTGAGATGATTGTTCCACTTTCTGTCTTCCTTATTCAGATCAGTTCTGTTCCTCCCAGTTTCAGTAAAAGTGTGTGTGTGTGTGTGTGTGTGTGTGTGTGTGTGTGTGTGTGTGTGTGTGTGTGTGTGTGTGTATTTTCCAGTCGTGTGTACCAAATGAGCAAGTTGTACATCTTTTCTCCCTCCTCTGGTCTCTACACCTGTCCTCTGGCCATGACTGATGGAGCTGCTAAAGTAATACAAGTATGTTAAAAAAACAAATAACCTCACAGACTGTAAATATGTGGTGAATCTGACATAGGTCATGACATCTACAGCAAGGATTTAAAGACAAATGGATGTATTTCTTTTGTGTTACTATTCAAGATCAATAGGGGATAAAGGAGAATTCATCACCAGATATCTATAACTGTACCATCGTATAGTTTGGCAGCAAACCAGACTAGGCCTTCAACGATTATTCAATTAATCAGTTACTAAAAGAATCGTCAACTATTTTGTTAATCAAAGTTTTTTTTTTTTTTTAATAATTAATACAGGCTTTCAGATGTTCCAACTTCTTAAATATGAAGATTTCACAAACACAAAACAAAGAAATAATAAAAACGGAATCATTTTGGTTCATAATTTCCAGGTTTGAGAAACACCGATCAACATTTTTCAAATTTTTCTAACATTTTATGAACCAAACAAGTACTCCATTAAGTGAGAAAATAATGGAAAGATTAATAGATTATGAAAATAATTGAAACTGATTTTCCCTGTAATCTTTTTTGAATTTGTAAATCAAATGATTGACGTGCATGTATGTGAAGTCCATAGGCGTAACGTCGCCGGTAGATGAAGCCTACAGTCGTTTGACCACTCGTGAGCCTGAATGGTTTTGGACGTCTGGACAGTGGATGACAGAAAGGCAGGGAGGATCTGATGTAGGTCAGTAGAAACGTTCACACAGCCTGTTCATACCTGACGTCTGACTAGAAGTGGACAACACACAATATTACACTGGCATATCTGCCCTCGACTGAATCTCTGGCATTAGGGTTAGCTGCCAAGTGTGTATGTGTGGGATGCTGCAACAGACCAAAACACTAAACTGAAACATAAACAGAGTTGGCAGACTTAAAAAAAAAAATTTCTCACATCATGTACCTTTTTTAAATTGGCTAAAACGGCAACGTAAATGTTTTGAAGACTTTTAGACTCTGTTATATAATAAAACTGCACCAAACATCGGGGGAAATGTGGGCTGTGTGGCACATGTCAAGGAATACAGCCCTGTAAAAACAAAAATATTCTAATAGAAATGATGTTTGTTTTTGTACTCAGTGGTGAAGTGGGACTCGTGTCCTTGGTTGAAAGGGCTCATATCTGCAAACAGTGGTTTGGAGTCCGTAAAACACAAAAGAAAAAGTACATTTTTCACATGATATTCTTCTTATCTTCCAGTTGGCACTTCATTGTTGTAGTCATAGTTATCTGTGGAGGAACTGTTTTGGCTTTTTTTTATTATTGCAATGTGTCACCACACGTTCCCTCTAATCTTGTACATCCTCAGCCAGTGGCACAGAGACGGTGGCTGTACCCCAGTCAGACGGTACATACACACTTCACGGTTTCAAGTGGTTCACCTCAGCAACAGATGCAGACATGACTCTCACACTGGCCAGAGTGCTGGACGGCGCAGGAGCCACCATTTCAGTAATATTGACTTCTCATCCATACTGTTATTAGTCAGTCCTTGTGTCACTTATGATCCATTTACACTCTGCGTGTGCTTGTCTCTCCTCTCTGTCCTGCAGGGTAGCAGGGGTTTGTCCCTGTTCTATGCAGAGGTGAGTCGAGATGAGAGTGGCCAGCTGAGGGGAATAGAGGTTCAGAGGTTGAAGGACAAACTGGGCACACGACAGATGCCGACCGCCGAGTTACTGCTGGACGGGCTGCCGGCACACAGGGTCAGTCACACATTAGAAATTGTATTAACACTGGATTCCTTTGCTGTATTGTGTATATCTAGTGTTGCTACTGTTCACTTTGTTTATGCAAAAAGCTCAATGTTTTAACGTCCAGTTTGTAGTAATTACTTATATTTAATGGGTGGGGAGACTTCCACTTTTCTACTCACACCTTCCTCTCACAACGTCATCAGGGAACTACATTGATCTCAGCATGACCACAAAGGATGTCTTTCTCACTTGATTGCATAGTAAACTTCCTCTTCAATAAAAACAAAATGGTTTGAAAGTTTGGGCTGCTCTAGTAAAGCAAAGACCCTCACATGATATATGATTGATATTTTGAAGCAGTTACACACTTATATAATCGTACCAAATTGTATTTTCTTGATTAATCGAAGTCTGTAAAATGTCACTGTTTCCCAAACCTGGAAACCCAAATTATTGATTTTTTATTATTTCTTTGTTATATGGAGCAAAGAAACCAGGAAATATTCACATGTAAGAAGCTGAAAAATCTGAAAATGTAATTTTCAGCCTTACATTTCAGCCAATAAATCCTCCTAAATGTTGCACAGTGTGCCTTTACTTGCAGTTCATGGAAACCAATTTATGTTAAAATGCCATTTCTTTGTATCGTAGTTGTTTTGTTGAAACAACATGCAGCTGATCTAATCTAACTTCAAATGTTTTTTGTCAAACTCTTTGACGTCTGTATTTCTTCTCTACATGAACAGCTTTCAGAAGAAGGGAGAGGTGTGGCCTCCATCGCTAACATGTTGACTATAACCAGGATCCACAACAGCATCTCTGCAGTAGCTGCAATGAGAAGGCAGGATATTTATAGTAAATCCTCTAAAGTCATTGAATCAATAGCAACTGGACTTGGCAGCGAGCATTCAGTTAAAGTCAGGTTTAATTCCTGGGTTTCACCACCAACTTTCACAACTCAAGAAGCCTTGTGTATGTGATCCTCAAGAAATCTACAAGCCCAGTTGCTGCTGATTCAGTGTCTTTTTGTGTGCGTTGCAAAAACACTGTCCAATCAACCTGATTATTAACCGTATATGTGTTGATGTGTGTGTGTGTGTGTGTGTGTGTGTGTGTGTGTGTCCACAGGGTGGTCCAATTATCTCGTGACTATGCCACTCGCCGCTCCGCCTTTGGAAAGGTTCTGAAAGATCACCCACTGCACATGCAGACTCTTGCTAGGATGGAGGTGAGATGGCAGGAAGTCAATGATCTACAAAGAACTGTGTTCAATGTTTCCCATAATGCTTTACCCTTGTATGCCTCTGACTTGGACAGGTGGAGACCCGCGGGGCGTTCCTGTTAGTGATGGATGTGTGCCGTCTGTTGGGCCGGGAGGAAAGCGGCATAGCGACTCAGCTCGACACATACCTCCTACGTTTGCTCACTCCTGTGGTCAAACTGTACACTGGAAAGCAGGTGCACGGCTTGTGCAAGTTCATTTCTATTTTTGATAATAGTCTGACTGTTGATTTTCCTTCAGAAACCACTGTTTTGTTTTGTCCCAGGCAGTGGCTGTGGTGTCGGAGGGTCTGGAAAGCTTTGGTGGACAGGGCTACATTGAGGACACCGGGTTGCCTGGACTGCTTCGTGACGCACAGGTGAGCTCAATACCAAAACACTAACTATAGCAGTGATTCCCAAAGTGTGGGCTGTGAAATTTCATTAAATATAAATGAATAAATAAGTAAATATGTTTTTCATTTTCAGTTTTATAATTCAGTTTGCAATTGTTGTAAAATATGTATGATATATTTTATGAAAAATACTTATAAGTAAATAAAACTAATCCATGGTGTTCAAATTATGTTATTTTCTTTTATCTATATCAGATAATATATATAGTAATATTATGACAAGTATCCATTGTCAGCCGGTCAGAATACAGGCCTAACATTTCAGTATTTGCACTCAATGTTAATTTTAATTTATTATTTATGTTGATGGATAATTATGTACTGTATTGTGAAGTTGTAGTTAAGGTCTTAAGTTTGGGAATGGCTGAACTATAGCAACAATTTTCTTTATCTCTCAGGTTTTGAGTATTTGGGAAGGTACAACTAATATTCTGTCTTTGGATGTTCTGCGCTGTGTGGCTCGCAGCTCAGGAATGGTTCTTCATGCTTACTTCACCCGCGCTAAGGTACGAGGTCAGGTCACGCAATGATCCACTCAAGCAGGTTTCATTTATGACAGAGTTGAACAAGAATGTTGTTTTCCTCTCCTTGTAGTCACTGCTTGCAGGTGCATCCAGTGTTCCCTCATTGGGCCCAGCAGTGAATGCGGTGGAGGCTGCTCTCTCTGAACTGCACACGTTTGTTCAAGTAGCAGCAGAGAGAGAACACGGCTACCTGGAGCTGGCAGCCAGAGACCTGGCCTACAGTCTCGCAAGAATCTACGCTGGTAGGTACCAAAAAACTAGCGGTGCAACTATTATTTGATCGATTGATGACTAAATGAAAAGTCAACTATTTGATAATGTTTTGTTTGTTTGGTAACGGAATTCCAAACTGGATTTTTGTCTCATTTTGCTGCACAATTAATACACCTATGAGTGTAAATAATGTTACCTTAAACTTAAAAGACAATCCAACTCAATTTATGATTAAAAAATAATCAATGAAATCAGTTAAGCATACAAAATGACATTTACGTAGATAAACCTGCAGTAAATCTTTGTGTACACTGTGTGAATGTGTTCAGGTGCCCTTCTTATTGACCATGCTTGTTGGAAAGGGGCCTCTCCATCTGACACCTATGCAGCTCTCAGGTAAAAGAAAAATAATGTGGATTTTTGTCATGATTAGAAATGACATTCATATGCATTCATTCTACTGTATGTTTTTAATTTTCTTTATCAGGTGGTGTGAACAGGATTTGTGTCCTGTGGTGAATAAACAGGACAGAGGCTGCTATGACGCCAACACTCCATCACTTGATGTAGCACTGGTGTATGACCAGCCTTCACAAGACTGAACCTTCTGTGCAAACAAATACAGCTGACATTTCTGCACCTAACTATGGTTCTGACTCTGAGCATGGACTGTGTAATCATGTGTGTATGTGAACACTTATGGATTCACAACTCTTTGCAATATAAAACACATTTTTAGAGACAGTGTTGCTGAAAAAGTGTGTTGTGGATTTAAAAAAAAGAAAGTGTTTTTCACATTTATAGTCAAACTCATCCCCAGAGCTAATTCACTTTCGAAACACAAGTAAGCAAAGATCAACAGACCATAAGTGAAGTAGGACATGGCTCATGGACAAGAGTAGACCTGACTGTATGGGCAGGTTTGAGCTTAAGTACACAGTGCCTTCAAGTACTGTTGGAAAACTTACTCTAAAGCTGCCAAAACTATCAGTTTCCTCATCCAAGTTCAGGGGTCTCAAACTCAAATGAACTGGGGTCTCACTGAGCATCTCGTCTGGTCTATGATCTTAAAATTATATCATGAAATTCCATCATGATATTGCAATAACAATATCTGTGGTGATGTTTCACAGAATTTGAAAATAAAAGTATTTTGATATGGATTGGATCTTTTTCCCAAAGTGCAATTTTGTTTGCAACAGCAGTCAACGGAGTACATTTATTTTTAAATTTAAACAAACTAGAGGGAAGATAATGAAAAGTACAAATACTTGTTATAGTAAATGTGTTTGTTTTTGGTTTTTTGAATGTGGGGAATTTGTAATTATTGAGTATTGTAGATAATTTGATTATAAAAAAGAATGACACCTCATTCAGTACAGTTCAGTAGCAGAGTTAACGAGGACTTTTATCCTTTTTAAACTAAACTTCCAAAGTTCAAAAACAGCCCAAAACATTAACAATGGCACAGAAAACATTGTTTTCTGAGCTAAACAAGTCAAGTAAATATGAAAGAGGATTAGGCCACATATGATTCTTTTTTGACACAAAATAAAAAAAAAACAGATTTCTGACTTTATCTCAGAATTCTGAGAATAAATTCAGAAGTTTGGCCATTAGAAAACGTGGAGCTCAAAATATCAACAGTCTTGTACAGAAGTGGAGTTAACGAAGAGTCCCTGAACGCAGCGCACGTAAGGTTTGACGTGAACAGTGGGCGGGGTTTAAGGCAGAGGTGAACACAGTGTACAACAACATTTTAGAAACTGAACACTCACACAGTCATGGAAACGTCTTCAGTAAACCAGCCGTATTAAAACTGGAACTACAGCTATAACAAGATCGACATTTGTTCCGGGACGTTTTTTATGAGGAGGTAAACGGGCTACAACTAACAGCACCACCACCGGTCCATCAACGCACCACCACCATAGACACAGCTCCAGGTTAACGTGAACCATGTCTTCAGCTGTTTTCCTGTCAATCGTGCTGCTGTTGTCGTGTCACGTCAGGATCACCTGTCCTCGTTAAACACACTGGTGGACCTTGAACTACTCACGATGTCTCTGAAAAGCAACAATGACGAGGTCGGTACTAACACATGAATTACCAGCAGGTTTTTCTAGCTGTCACGTGATTAGTCTTAACTGTTTATTCTGTGTTTTAACACAAAAGTAAAGATCCTTCACATACAGGTGGACAGATGATGACAGGGTGATGATGCACAGCATATAACAGTGTGTTGTCTAATGTAGTGGTTCCCAAAGACCCACAGATGAGTTGCTAGTAGATATTTGTTGGGTCCCCAAAATAGATATGCATAATTTTCCCAACAATTATTGCTCTTGTCATAAGTGATATTGTGATTTAGAGCGACTTATTTTGTTAATTAAAATATTGATATTTGCCCTGGCGTATCAATTATCGTATTTAAACGAGGAAGAATGACAAATTAATATGTTGACCCCCCCCTAATATCCAGGTGGCCAAGGCATTAGCAGAAATGTCTTATTAACAGCTCAGAGTTATGAGAAAATATCAACCTGATGTTGTTATTGGTAGACTCATTGTTATAACAGTTTTGTATCAGACACAAAAAAGTGTTATTAAGCATTCCCTACTTGTCATCTCCCTTTGAATGACTAAATATACCAGTTTAGACTTATTAGAAGCGTAGAAGATGTTGTTTCTTTTATAAGAATTAGAAATAAACCCATGACTCATCCAAATTATAATTTTTTTTTGCAAAGATGTGAGTGAGAACTGGTTGTTTCTGGGCTGTGTGGACACAAAGTGGGATTTTTCAAATGAGAGTTACGTCACAAAATCAGAGCAGTTTCTACACTCTCTCTGGGTTCATTGGGCAATTGTAGGAAAAGTTGCAAATCAATGACAATGTATGATGATTTTTTTTTAAGTTCCTCTTTCGTCAGTCAGTGTGCTGTAAAAGTTAACACACTGACTGACAGAAAGATAACTACACTTTGTTTTCCAGCACACATTATCACAATATAAAGTATTTCATGATAATGTTTTATTCTGAGCAACTGTTCTTATGTTGATCATGTATGGCACCAAACTAATATCCAGCATAGAAATCATGACTTATATATGTTATTACACATTGGTTTTTTGACCTTGAATCACTACAGGTTTAATATTATGGATGCAAATAATTTAATAATCGATTAATATCGATCGGTTATTTTCTCAATTAGTCGATTAGTTCTTTGGTGCATTAAGTTTTTCTCAAACCTGGGATTATTGATCTTCTCAAATGTCTTATTTTTGTCCACAAACCAAAATGGTTATGGTTATTCTTTTTTCAAGATTTCTTTGTTATATGAAGCAAATAAACCAGAGAACGTTCACATAGAAGAAGCTGAAAAATCTTAAACTACTTAAACAAGGCAAACAAGATGGCAGGCTCCGCCCCCATTCATGCAATAAGCCTCTGTCGGACTCAATGCATAACAGACGCCAATAACAATATTTCACTTTCACTCCTTGGGGTAAAGTAATAAACACTCAAAGCGATTAATTGGCATTAAAACGTTTGACGATCCAGTTACTAATCAATTGATAAACGATTAATCTACTCATTGTTGCAGCCCTAGATAATATTAAGATAAAAGACATTTTGTTTTCCAGTGTGACCATGTGATGAACCTCAGTGCCGTGGAGCGCTGTGCGTTTGTGAAGAGCACACCGGACTGTTTCATGGAAGATGGCTTCATCAACTACCTCCAACTGGCCTTCTGTCTGCTCCCTCCCAACCTCACACCGCTCACCATCACACTTTGTGTAAGATCTCTCTCTCTCTGTATAGTTGTGTGTGTGTGTGTGTGTGTGTGTGTGTGGAGATGGTTGCCATAAAGACGCATGAAAGTCTGCGGCTCGACAGCAGCTGACCTTTAGAGGAAGTTGCTGTGGGAGAACCGGGGATGACCTAAAAGCTGAATAACCGGGCACAGTCATTTCAAGGATGTATGAACGCAATCAAACACGCTGTTGTTCTGCATACATTGTATATTAGACACAGTGGGATTATTATAGTCAAACAAGGCCATCCAGATGGAGAATGATAACATTAATAACAGTTATCATCATCACTATCATCTCATCCAGGGTGTGACAGGCCTCGTCTCACCCCGATGTCATCTGGGACCCTCATATGACCCTCAGGAAGGGATAAGGCGTAGATGAAGGATTGATGAGGATAATACTGTTAATAGTAATTGTTTTAGTTCTAGTAAATGAGCTGTGAAGCTGGCTGTTGAAGCTCTGGAGTCAGCGATACCAGTAAAATAAGAATAGAGCGGAAGAGAGTGCAAAGTAGAGGGGGGGAGGGAGAGAAAACAAAATGATTGTTATGATAAAGTGTGAGTGCTGGGAGAGAAAAGAGGGACTAGAAATGACATCCACTGTTTGTGGTCATGTGTGAAGCTGCAGAGATACTGGTTTGGTGTTTTGAATGAGCTTTCTATTATCTTTGATGTTCCAATAGAAGTATATATAAAACACAGGAGGCTATTTCATTTATACACTTTGCTGTTTTGGAGAAAGGATGTTGCCCCGACAAAGACGTCGCAGCAAAATCTCATAGTGCACTATGTTCTGTGTGCTTCATTTCTCAACTGACACTTGAGGGTCACTTGTCGTGTTATGTCTAGTATATTCTGCAAATAAGCTGCATTTATCGGTCTCAGCTTATGTTTTATTTGTGGAACACGTTGGATGTGACTCTGTGACTCTGCTTCTCCACAGATGATATGGCTGCTCTTTTTATTTGTTTTTCTTGGACTCTCTGCATCCAAGTTGTAAGTATCTGTGTGTGTGTGTGTGTGTGTGCGTGCACATGTCATGTTCTCTTTTTACGCTTCAGAAAGTTTCTAAAAACAATTAGACATGACTAGATTCAGCTCGGACAAGTGTAACGCCTCATTTACAGCTCCCTCGTACACAGACTGTGCGAACAGTCATGCCCTGTACATGTGGTTCGTGTACACATGTCACATGACTGTAGAGTTTTGCTTTCACTTGCTTTGTAAGAATGTGAGATTTCCTTTAAGGAACAGTTTGTTCTGCATTTCTACCTCAGTCTATAAACGCACTGAACACTGGTATGTTGCGTTGATGGTGAAGTCTCAAGTTTAAAGGGACTATATGTAAGAAATGTATGATATTAAGACATTAAATGACCATAATCTGTCATCAGAGATGAAGGAAACTTTATAAAACATGTATGCATTGGCTTCACTGATGGATCAGGCTGCAAAACTTTGTTTTTTTGTTTTGCTCTGTTGTGTCACCCACTCAATAACACATTTATTTAATTCATTGATTGCTAAATCAACACTTTTTGATAATCAATTCATTGGGTTGAGTGTTTGTTTTTTTTGTTTTTTTTAATAATAATTAAAACTAATTTTAAATTGCACTGGGTATAAGTGCATCTCTGTCGAACAATTTTAGCAACCACACAAAGTTTTAAACTCGGATTGCAGTAACCACAATATACCACCTTTAATATGCAATGTTCTCACTAACTCATTGTTATGTCACGCTCTCTCCTCAGTTTCTGTCCGAACCTGTCGGCCATCTCCACCAGTCTGCACCTCACTCACAACGTGGCTGTATCCTTTATCTCCATTTTGTTATGATTTTCTGATTTTCTTTTCTTGTTTACTAATATATTTACTCTCCCATACCGATTATTACTCAGAGTACATGTTGTTTTCTTTGTTTATCCATGAGAAAGATTCTCTTTAACTTGTGCTCAGGGCGTTACGTTCCTGGCTCTTGGAAACGGAGCTCCTGACATCTTCAGTGCCATAGCGGCTTTCACACACCCGCACACTGCCGGCCTCGCCGTCGGAGCCTTATTTGGTACACAAATACAAAAATACGAAATAAAAAAAGCTTGTTAATTTGACTTCCACTGATCGCCCTCTCTCTCTCTCTCTCTCTCTCTCTCTCTCTCCCTCCCTCTGTCTCTCGCCACAGGAGCTGGAATATTTGTTACGACAGTAGTAGCCGGCAGCGTGGCGCTGGTCAAGCCTTTTGCCGTGGCCTCTCGTCCATTTCTGCGAGACGTCATCTTCTACATGGTCGCAGTGTTTTGGACTTTCCTCATGCTGTACAGAGGGACAGCAACACTCGTAGAAACAATAGGTACACAACAGGTGCACAAAAATAGAGGGCCACCAAATTTCTATACAAAATGTATGAAATGCCAAATGCACACACATGGTTGTGTCATGTTTTCCTGGAGATTAACAGAATGGCAGACACGCTATGGGAGACTTTAAAGGCATTTATTAATTTATTTCATACACAGCCCACGCTCATAAATGTCACAGAAAGACTCTATCGCCACCGCAGATAGTCGCTAATCAATTATTTAGGCAGCAACAACTTTCTTGTTCTAGTGACCACATCAGACTGCAGTCTCAGCTACGACTTCATTCCCCATATGCAGTTCAAACGATCAGCCAGCAGCCAAACGTATGAATGAGTCAGCTTGTCTGTCGTGGTTCACAGGCCCTTGTGTGTGTATAGAGGTATGAACAATCTGTTCAGTGACTACAGGAAGTATTTATTTTTTTGTTTGCAGCAACCTCACTTGTATATCTTGTTCACAAAAGCAGAGCAGTTAAGGCACATTTGTATCTGTGCTAAACTCCAGCGATCATGTCTAAAGATTTGTACCTTTGTGTTTTGCATGTAGGATGAAATGTTTAAAAGGTGCTAAATAAACAGGGAGAGGAAATCATTATTATCGCCACACATAAAGCAGAATGTATGTTTACAAAAACTGTGACTTCACTTTGTTTCATTTCCTATTTTTCCTTCTGTTTTTAGGATACCTGGGCCTCTATGTGGTTTATGTGTTCACTGTCATCATCAGCGCTTACATCTACAACCGGCAAAAATATTCAGTGAACACAAGCGTCCAGAATGATGCACATGTTCATGGTCAGTACACATATACCTACACATTTCTATTAACCTTTATTTTACTGTGAATTCATATTCTGATCTTAAAGCAGCTGCAGCTCACAGTAACTACTTTATTCTATGACTAAGAAACATTTAAAAGGAGAAAAATTGTTTCCACAGTTTCCAGTGATGAGATTCACTCGTCTGACACGTCCGACGATGACGTTCCTTACCTGACTCCTTCGCATGAGTATGGTAGGAGACCGCCATATAAGTTAATGTGCAGCAGGGTTTTTTCTGCAAATTCAGGATCATAACATTCACGTGTGTGTGTGTGTGTGTTTGTGTGTGTTCCAGAGTCAGAGTACAGGCCACTGCTGCCCTATTCAGAGTCCACCAGTCAGATCCTGCTGAGCTCCCTGAACCCGGTGGACAGCAGGAAGTGGAGGAGGAAATCATGGAGCTGGAAAGTGCTCAAAGTGGTGAAGGTGGGCGATGAAGTGTCCTAAAAACACTTCTTTTCTTCTTGGCATTCAACTCAATGTGGATTTATACTGAGTGTGTCCTATAATTTGTGCTTCTCACTTAGAATGTGTGTTGTGCTCCAATATCCAATAACTCCTAATCTCTACAACAGTATTACTGTACCATTCCATAATTAAATATTAGAACCATAAACAATTACATAGTTACTTATGTCACATGTGCTATTTACAATGTAGAGTCCCATTTAGGAAAGAGAATAAAACAAGACAAGAATGGTGAATAAATAAATAACTAAATGAGTGGGGAAAGAAAGAGTGAAATAATTAATACAACTCAGAAAGTAAAAATAAATAAATGATGAATGACTAAAACCAAGGCTGCCTCACATGGGTTACAAATAATATTCAGTGTGGGTTCAGCCATATAAAACTCTAATAGTGTTTTCCACTTTTTCTATACATGTTAAAAAAAGTATTCCATGTGGCATAAAACTTCCGAGCACATCCTCTCGTAGAAAAGCAAATCTTCTCTAAAACCTGTCTGAGGGAGTTTCTCCTTCCACTTCTAGCTATGAGAGATGCAAAAGCTATTTTATCTTTGTGCCTGGCAGCTAAGATGAACATCATGTGAGGTTATTCCAAATATTGCAGTGCAAGGTTCTACGTGTAACATTTTAAATATTGACTGCCAGTAATTGTTTAGTTTTGTGCAAGACCAGAACATGTGTGTGAGGGTGACTGGTGTCTGTCTGCATTGGTCACACATGGGATTTAAAAACTTGTCAAGGCGATGTGTGACACTGAACTGAATAATAATGTGCCACAAACAGATTAAAGAGGAACACATTATGACTAAAGCTTTCTCCCAAATTTCATCAGGAAGTTCCATATCCAAGTCTTCTTTCCACTGGTTTCTTAATAATGTCAAGGGTTCCAGATTAAATACATTTAATAAAGAGTAAACTGTCCTAATGGTTCCCTTGGAAGTCCTAAAATTGAGTCTCAAGAGAGCTGGGTTTGTGTGTTTAATGTTTTTTTAAGTACAGTACAGTCAACTATGTTTTAAATGTGCTTTATAAATAAATTGGATTGGATTAATAAAGCTATTTAAAAGAGTTTTTGTCATGTAAAACCTATTTTGCGCTCTCCAGACACCTCTGGAGATCCTGCTGCTGCTCTGTGTCCCAGTTGTCGACCCTGATAAAGACCTCCTCCTGCAACATGTCAAAGATACAGGAGTTGTCACTGCATGCACTGTCCATGTTTGTCCTCTTGTGATCTTTCAGTTAAATGAACTGTAGTAATCTTTCACAAATTGGGAATCAAGTGATCTGAGAGAGAATAACACTTCTGCACCTCCTCTGGAATCTTGTTTACAGCCTTTCAAATAATCTGCAGTGTGGCAGGACTGATTGCTCCTATTTGCTGTTCCACTACACCTGCTCTGTATACAGGTCCTTTCAGATGCTGTAGCAATGGCAGAAAATGACTGCTTCAGAGACTGACTAGCTTTAATGTCCCACCTCTCTGGTCTCAGATGAAGCACTGAAAGGCGGTTTAAGCTGCTCCTCTTGTTCCTTGTCCAACTGGGTGAGCCGTTGAGGTCGCAGCGGGGAGCCTGCCAGAGCTTGGCAAAAGATGGTGTTCACTGGTGACGACTTAAACCTGGCAGGAAGACATGTTGAGTTTGAAAACAGCAAGATACATGGAGGGATTGAACCTGACAGACATCAGTAGGGATGACTAATCTCAAAAACCTGCATTTCAGGATTTACACACTAGAAAATTCAACATGTATCTGATGGCAAGTCACAGTCCTAGAATAATTAAACAGCGTCCTTTTGTGTGCTTTACCTGTATTTTGGGTGAGCACAAAGTAGCGGAGTTAACACCACCACTTCATATTCACACGTTGTGACTTCAGCGACAGACAGGATCTCATGCTTAGCCTCTGGGTGACACACGTACAGTACAGATGTGGCACGAGGCTCGTCCTGTTTCAGCACACAAGGAGTCCCATTTCCCATTTCCAACGAGTAGTAGGGAGTGAGTTGACCTTCTATGTTCTTAGTGGGCACCTGGACACCAGCGGAGTGAAAGAAGAAAGGTAAGACGTGATAAATGTGTGAAGTATCAGCATGTCTGGATGTTTGTTTTGGTTTTACACGTACTTCCGTTTCAGCAGTTGATTTGACATTTTCTGCCTCTTCAACTTTATCTGAAAAAAATAATTTGCGGTCAGTAAGATAAAGTATTCAAAACCAATCCATCTTTATATGTGAAGCATTTTAAAACAACCACAGTGGACCAGTACTGTACAGAATAATAAATAAGACAGAATAAATATAAAGCATAAAAACTCAACAATAAAATACATTATAATACATTAAGTAAAATACATAAAAATGGATGAAAGAAACAGCCAAGCAATAAATCACAATAAAAACTTAATATTGTATTCCCTGCCCAGGGACCACGGATGCAAATTAGCTATTTAGGTTCTGTACATGTTCCCTGTCAACTAAACTAAATTATTAAAAATAATTTAAACTAAATATATTCTAAACGTTGACATTCACAAAGAGACTCACCTGTCTCTGAAGAGTGGCTCTTCTGTGCCATATTCCCCAGAAAGTATTCTTGAACACTTATCTTCTGTGGAAGCACACACAGTCAACCTCTGCACATGTTCCACTAAGTAAGTTCACGTCTTCTAATTCCTCACATTTTAAAGTTATTATACAGAGAGAAAACACTGACCTGCCCAGTCTCCTTCTCTTCGTGATACTGTCGTACATGCTTTCCATGGCACACTTCGTATGTCCAGTATGACTCTATCTGTGAAGTTGACAAGCTTATTAGTTACGCTCTGCTAACAAAGCATAGCACTCCATCGAAAAATAGTTTCAGTCTCTCTGCTGAGAGAAATAGGGAAATGAGATGAAATTAGACCAGAGACGTGTGTGGTCTTACCCGATACGAGCAGCTGCTGCGTTTGAACAGTGGCTCCAGCAGTTCACCTGGACTGAGTCCACCATATGCCTTATCACCGTCCTGAGACAAAACACACACCAAGCTGAGGCTTAAGTGACATTTTTTTTATGAATTCTGTTTCACTTGTTTGGCTAGGATGACACAATCAAACCATTAATGTGTTAAACCTGTTGAAATGACTGGGAAAACACCCCCAAAAAACATTTGATGTATTTGCTTTGGCTTCTATATGTTATTACTGCAGTACCATTTAGCTTCCTCCATTTCAGGGTGCATACTGGGTTACTGTCAAGACAGTGTATATTATGTTATTATTTACTCTTTTTGTTGTTTTGTCAATAGAAATGTCAAGTTGTTGTAAAACCCTCAAAATGAGGATGTCCAAAAATATTGTGGTTCTTTCAGTAACCACATTTATTCAGTTTACAGTTATAGGGAAATTAATATAAACATTTAAGAGGCCAAACTCTGAAGTAAGTTTTTAACTATATCATATAATGCTCTACTCAAACTGATTAATCTATTATTAAAATAGTTATTGATACATTTTGTTAATGAATTAACATTCAATTCACCATAGTACACAGTACAGCCACATCAGCCATGGAAGCAAGCATCCTTTAAATACCATAAAATAATCCACTAAAAAGCCAATGGTCGTACATGGATGGCTCCAGAAGCCCTTTTTCTGTTATTGTGTCAACTTGGCACCTGTAACTAATTGTATCTTTAATTATGTTTTCTCAAAAACAGTAAAAGGAATTTTGCCATGTGTGGCCTCAATATTTCTTTGAACCACATGATGACATTATTCCAGGTAAAGAACAAAGAGGCAAATGCGTGCACCTAAGGGAAATCGAGTGTGCCATGTGGCATTAATCCATTGGATAAAACAGTTTGATAAAGGGTAAAAAGCTGCTTACCTCATCTCCAGCTGTCAGGGAGGGCAGCAGACATTTGTACTTCTCCTTCTCCGTTGTTGTCATGATAACAAAGTCATCGTCGCTGTAAAGTGCACCTGAGGTTGGCTGAAACCCACAGACAAACCGAAATTATTTTAATGTAAGAGACGGAGGACTCTGAGTACACGGGAACTGCGTGTCCCTTACGCTCATTATTGTTTCATGAAAATAAAAACACGACAAGGAGACATACCAGTGAAAACTCAGCGTCAGGCCAGGTGATTTTGAAAGGGACATCGTCTGTAAAAGAGGGATAGCCCCCTCTGTTAGCGGAGACGCCGCCGCAGACCTCCAGCAGCCCGCACACAATCACCAAGAGCAACCCAGCCGTCATGACTCCTGTGCGGCTGCGGAGCTCCTTAGCACAGCCAGTTCTTCATGTAAGACAACAGCCCCCCTCACCTCACAACAGCACCGGCCTGAGCGATGAATGTAAAGTCGCAGCAAAATCCGAGGAGGTCGTGTTTGACAGATCTACTGAAAGACAGTGCAAGGCGGATGTCAACAACACCGCATACAGCACAGGAAGTGATCTGTTTACTTGCCACGTCATGTTCCGCACATCCGCTTTCGCATTGGGCTGAAACATCAACATCGCCCCCCTACGTCCATATGAAGTACTGAACGTTTTATGGCAACACATGGCGGAAAGGTTCAAGTTGAATTCTGAAAGTTGTATAGATTATTACTATTCAGTATTTAAAAGTATACAATTCATTCATTCATCCATTCTCTACCGCAGACAGTGTAAGGTTTAATAGGTCAGCACCTCTTTCCTACTCCTTTCAGTTTTTTTTTTTTTCTAGCTGTGGTATAGTATTATGTTTTAGTATAAACATGTTTTTGATTTTCAGTTTTGTAATTAAGTTTTAAATTGCTGTAAAATGTGTACGATAAAGTTTAGGAAAAACTGATAAGAAATAAAACAAACCCATGGTGTTTTACTTTTTCTTTCTTTTCTGACCTAGTATAGCATATATCAGTATTGTGACATTATGTGTATCCAGTGTCAGCCAGTCAACATACAGGGCTTTCATTTAATTTTCATTTCAGTATTTGCACTCGGTGTTAGTTTGTACATTGTAATTCCTAAATTGTTATTTATGTGGATGGATAATTGCGTAATTTGAGAGTGTTATGAAGCTAAACATTTCAAACATGACATGGAGCCCCGCTGTAACAACCACATGCATGTGTTGAAAGACATGCAATTTCAGAAATATAGTCAAGTGGACTCATTATTTAGCTGCACTAAATTGTGGGACCCCGCACTCTTCGGTTTGGGAATAGCTGGTTTAGATGTGATGTTGAAAATATGTAATATTTATTAATTCTACAGATAAAATTTTATGTGAGGGTGAGTAGCAGATCATTTCATTTTCTGGTGATATGATAAAAAATATATAAATCCATAGGGTTAACTGCTTAAAATGAATACATGAATATTCAAAATATGTTTACTAATCACAAATTAACCACATTATAGTATGAGCAGGACACAAAAAGCTGTTAGTGAATACAGCGTGAAAAGTGACTGCAGCTCCAGCTTGCCTGAGGCATTTTGGCTACTGTTGAGTTTAAAAGCCTGAGAAAGGTTTCCACATGAATAAAGCACAAAATAAAACCTTATATCCTCAACAATGCCACCCACTGGATGGATATTTTAAGATTTTATTGTGTCTGTGTGCCTGCAAACTGATGTTTTAAGGTGTTCTCACAAGTATTTAGGACCCCATGCAGAACTGAAGATGAATGGTAGCAGTATGATGAGTCAGCTGTGATTTACTCACCATTTCCCGGACATAATGTTGGTTGACTTATATAGGGGCAATGATGAGACCAGCTCTCAGCCTTTGTCCTTACTCCTTTATCCTCCAACCCTGTTGATTCAGCATTGCTGTGTGCTGAATGACAGTAAATAATTTTCTGTCCAGCTGAGCAGCTCACATGAAAAAAAATTAAAACAATGGCCTTGGAAATATGTGACGATGCATTTCACACTCAGGGATAGATGGTGAGGGTTCCTCGGCTTGGGCTGATGAAGTGTGGCGTGTGAACCTGAGGTAGGCCATTTCCCACCTGTTGGTGGTGCTGTTGATGCAGGGATGTATAGTATGCCAGCTGGGAGAAAAGAAAGAGAGAGATGGAAACAGAGGTTTTGACAAAGAGAAGAATAGAGGGAGGGGTACAAGCAAGAGACCATCCCACTATACATCATCCATGCTCTAAAACCACTCCTCTCCTCTAAAGTGCATACAACTATGGCAGGTCGTTTTAACATTTAATCGCCAAGTTTGGCTGTCTGGAATTACCATTACACATAACTGTGACATCATTCTTACTGGTCAAAACTACATTTACAGATATCTGTAATTCAGTTTTTACCAGTCAGAATGATGTCACTGTTTGCCATTCATGTGTATGGGTTTTGCCATATAGATATAGAGATATCTACAATTCAGTTACAGATATCTAGAACTTCTTTCTGACTATCTGATACTTTCATTGAAGATATCTAAAAAAGGACAATGTGGGTATCTTCAAATGAGGAAGAACTGAAGATATCTCGAAATTGAATTGTGACTAGTACAGCATTTATCTGAAACTGGAATTAGAGATATCTAAATTTCAGTTACAGATATCCGCTGATTTGTGAATGTAGATATCTATGCTGACAAACCCAATACACAGGAATGAAAGTAAGAATGAATATCCTGTCCAGTGATTAAATGTTAAAACAGCTTGCCATATACACCTTTTACTTGCCTCTGTACTTGGGATTGGGAGGATAAAGGATGTGTGTGTGTGTGTGTGTGTATGTATATGTATGCATATATAGGTTGTTGTTTTTCTGTGTTTTGTAGTATGCAGCAAAATTCTTGTCTGCTTGATTTAATTTTTTTTTATGTTTTTAATGTTTTAAATTGTTTTTATTTCTATAGGCTACTTGATTTTTTATTTAAATTGATTTTGTTTCAATTTCCAATGTATTTACTTGCTTCTGTAAAGCACTATGAATTGCCTTGTGTAAGAATGGCGCTATACAAATAAACTTGCCGTGTCTATGTATATCTGTATGTGTATATATATATATATATATATATATATATATATATATATATATATATAGAATTATTATTTATTTCATTATTTTTACTTTTAATAGTTCAGTTATAAACATTTCGATCCACATTCCATACCAGATGGTGGCGGTAATGCACCAAATCGTTGTTTGCCAACCGCCATAAAACCTCAGAAAAGAAGACGAAGAAGAAGTCGAAGACGCATAAAGCGGAGACTGATTGATTGGTGGCACTTAACACACCTGCTCGTCTTCACGCAGGTGGTTTTCAATCAGCTGATGACCGCAGATTGCTTCCTCCTCCTCTTCTTATATAATCTTCCTCCACCCAACAGTTCCCTGATGCTACTTTGAAGGGAAGCTGCACGAGCTGTGAAACGAAAAAAAAGACACGAACAAAGTGTCGCTGCTTAACTACTGAAAGTGTTCCGGGAGGAGGGAATTTGTGGCGGTAATGCACCAACCGCCATAAAACCTCAAAAAAGGAGGGAAATTTAAAAAAAGAAGAGAGAAAAAAAGTAAACTACCGCGGCATGACGTCAGACGCCGAAAAGGTGCCCGCGTGTTTCAGCTCCTGTATAAAACCATGGATTAATAACGCAGCAAGGCCTCCAGGATTGCGTGTTCGCCCTGGTCCAGATTGGTAGCCCGTCCAGAATGGTGAGTAACTTTTGTCAAGTTATCTTAATGGTGACTCTGTTTGCTGAATTATATGTTCAAACTTAGCTCAAGCTGTGCCTCATTGTCAGCCAGGTATCTGAATTGGCAGCTGTTTCTCTGGTTACAGCAGTTAAATCGTTGGTTTAAATGGGGCTGCATCTAATTTTTATTTTCATTAACCTGTGATTTATTTTCATGTTTGGTCCATAAAATGTTAAATGTGCTCTACTGTTAGTAAATTCAGTTGTATTCTTAAATTATTTGGTTTCAATGATAGCTTAAATAGAGTAAAGAAATGAGGAAATATTCACATTTAATCAAATAAAAAAAACTTTTGAAACTCAAACACTTATACCAATCCATTATCAAAATAGACAAAACAAGACTAAAAACAATTGAAAATGGCTGCTGTGCTATGTTAAGTCACTGTTCCACTCTTGGTCATTACTATTGAGGTTTTTCACTGGAAAGACTTATTTGTTTTTTATGTTATGTTCAGGGTCATACATGTCTTTTATACTTTAATGTAGTCATTAAAATACAAACTCTTTTAATACAAACAGGAACAACCTGCTTCCTGCTCACAGAGACCTGGTCAGACCGCCATATACGAAAACCTGAGGCTGTCAAAAAAAGGTGAGTTACACCTTTAGAGATAATTTACTACATCATTGAAAATGTTATGGCTAATTTTCATAATGTATTTAACTAATGGCAATATATCATATTAATTTAATCACACATGTACTGTATGATATAAGTTTATAAATATAAGCGTGTGGCTGTATGAGGTACTGACATTTCTATACATGAACTTAGGCATTCCTTAAATCTTAATCAACTTTATTCTACATCACTTGTGATTATGTTAATTTCTTTGTTTCACTGTTGGAATAGAATTTGTTCTGGTGTAGTGGCATAGTACTCTATCATTGCATTGTGTAGTTTAACAGAACGGTTATTTTGGGTATTTCGGACAATGTGCGCACAGAGCGTACCTGACAGAGGGATAAATAATACAGTCAGTCCCCGGTTCCTCTCACACACACATACATGCCTGAAAAATGTAAAATGAAAAGAAAGTGCAGGTTAGCTAACAACGTGTAGCACCAGTCATTTTGTAAACAAAAATAAAAGAAAACACCATTCAACTTTTTATGAAAAAGGACATCCTCCACCGTTTGGGAGCTATATGCTTAAAAAAATTACAACTTAAACCACCCCTTAGTATTAAAAGTAATTAATATAAAACAATCGCGGAGCTCATAGTTCATGCACCTACCAGGGAGACAGTGAGGTCCGACTGCTGTTACCCCCCGGGGTGCACGACCCTAATCCACAGGGGTGCCACATTTAAAATTTCTCTTTTTATGGCAAGTGGAATCACACTACTTCTTAACTCTGTTACATTGGCAGCAATGTTTTCACTGAAAGTGAGTCTTTATATCACAGGCTGGGTGAACCATGTCTGTACCTCATACAAACACATTCTAGAACACCTTACCTAGTTATTTTACACCTGTACCAGTATGAACTTGAACATTGTCAGGGCTGGAGACTGGAGACTGAGAAACATTTTTTTGTTTGTTTTTTCCCCCAGATTGATCTTCATGAAGATCGTCAAATAGTAGGTGTCATGATTTAATTCTGGGTGGCCGCCGTGTCCCCACTCTTTCTTGGCCGCTGTGCCTACATCTCTCTGCATTGTCCAACATGGTCACGTTCTTTCTGTTCTCCTGCTTTCCATCTGTCAAATAGCTGAGGGTTGTACATGGAGCATTTGCCACAGGTTGGTTTTGTATGTTCCTGTCCACTTTATTGGGTGGTCTGAAATCTGGTCCTTGTTGGTTATATTTTTGTGGAACTGCTAAGTGAGTGATTTGAAATTATGAGGTGAATGATGGAGTGTTTGAAATTCTCTCTCTGACTGAATGGTTTGTGTGTGACTGAGATGCCTGGATTGAATAGTTAAGATGGTCTGAGAATATGATTATGTTCAGCAGTTCACATTAAAGTAGATATGGTCTCTTGAAGGGCTTAGATGCTTGATAAATTATAATGCACTAACATTTCCTTTTTTAGGTCTGTCTACAAAGGGGTGAGTTCATATTTTTTTTTATTTCTTCTCTGGGGGCTACTGTCTTGGCCTCCATGTGTGCTAGCGTTTGCAGAGTAGAGGAATAAACAAAAGAAAACTTGTGTGTTCTGTTTTTTGAAAGTGAAGGTACTTCACTTGCTAGTCTGGCTGCCCACAGCTAACTACCGGATCACATTGACAATTTACATGCAAAGGTATGAACACACTTCTCTATGGAGGCATTTTCTTGCCTTGCCATTGTTCCCTTAACCACTTTTTCTTTCCATCTGTTTTGGTGAGTGACAGGCAGGCCGCGGGCCATCGCTCTTCCGACCGCCGTGTCGATCTGTCCTGGCCCTCGTGCCTTTCCTCACTTCTAAAAGGAAAAAAAAAATCAACTTGAGCTGTTTTGGTTAGCACTAAAATATAGTGATGTTGGAGGACCAGATCTTAAATGAGGTTTAAATGGATGTTGGTGTACAGTTAAAGCTAGATGGTAGGAATAAAATTAATGTTGTGCCTTGTACACTCTGTCACAAGGCTTAGACTTCTTGGCTGCTGTGCCTTTATTTTTTTTTTCTCTCTCTCTTCTATCGTGGCCATTAATCTACCGTTAGCCCTAGCAGTACAGTTTATTGATATTATCAATCAACCATTTACTGTAAAGGCTGAAGATATTAGTAACATCACATCTTTAAGCTAGACTCCTACTGTAACATTGAACTTTTTTTTAATTTTTAATCAAAAAAATAGATCCTGGTGATCTACAGTACCTGGCTTTAGATGGCAGCCGTGCCATCACCTTTGTATGGCCATACGTCCCTTAATGCAAGTAGGCCATGATAGCTAACTGTGCCCGCGCCTTCATGGTCTATTTGTGTTATTGTACGTCTGGCTTGCGCGTATAGTCATTTTACATAGGCAAACATGGGTGCCTTCCGCGTCCATGCACAGTAAGTGAACTAACCTGTACTTTTCTTCTAGCATCAGTCAAGAGGAGCACCGACATCCCTGCATGTCCATCTTAATTAGATCGCGTTTTAGTTAAGGTGAAATTTCACTTGGCCGCCGTGCCATTACTATACCTGCTCTGACCTCAATCTTGATTTTTCATGGCCACTGTGTCATGACTGTACTTGGTCTTGGTGTTCATGCCAGTCTATCATTTCTGATCTGTTTTTCCTACTAAGTTTTCCTGGTTGAGTGTGTGTGTGTGTGATGACTGACTTGGACTGACGTTAATCTGACCTTTGGACCAAGACTAACACTCCAATTGACTTTACTGCACCAGAAAGGTGAACAAAATTTATGCTGCAAGACTGGCAAGATGCACACCAATTAGACAACAAGCTAATTCAAATTCTTTAAAAAACAGGTAACATTTTTAGCTTTCAGGTAAGTATTAAAGGCCTTTGCCACATGATCTTTGTGGGTAAATCGTGTCCACTCAATTTTTAAAGTTAATTTGCATCTAAACATTTACAATGCCTGACACAATGGCATTACAATAATCAAGTTTTTTTGTTTTGCATTACTGAGTGCAAACGCCTTTATTTACACACTGATGCATGCCAAGATTTTAAAGTTGATTAGTCTTGAGGCGTCTGATTTCTGCAGGAAATTCTGGTACCTCATTTTGAAATGGCTTTAATTTAAAAATGAGATTTTGGTCTTGAATCTGTTATCATAGTTGCCACTTGGACTGTTGACAAACGTGGAAGCTGATGAATCATGTAGTAAATGCATCAACGTTTACTGTAGCTTAAGTTCTTTCAAAGTGCTGTAAAAATTTAGTAATTGATTATGATGAGCTAGACCAGGTCTTCCTTCTCAACTGGTAATTGCTTTGATAAGATAACCAGTTCCTGATTTGATTATGAAGCTAAACTTTTGATTTATATGCAAGTGTAGTCACATTAGATTGTAGGTGTTATTCAGCCCATGGATAATGTTATGATATACTTTAAATCTGGCATTTGTTGGCACACTTTTGATATCCATTTAAGTCTTAAACTTTACGCACTGCCATCAGCCTTTTGTAGTTGCTAACTGAAATCGAATTCAATATTAATGCTGACTTGTCTCACTCTGCCAAGTTTATTTCCCTCTAAAGGAGTTGAACCTTTTGTGTTCATAGTCTTTTTGCGCGTCATGTTGGGAGGCCTCCCAGCAGGGGATTTTTATCTTCTCCTGCAGAACTATGCGTTACTTGCCTTAGGGATGTAGGGCTATCCTGCATAGTTTCTTTCATAAATGAGATTGTAGGCTTCAGGATTATAGCGCGTTTCTTTTCTTTAGGAGGACACAAACCTGGCAGAGAGACAACTTGGATTATTTAAATGAAAGTTGCACCAAATGTTCAAACTTTTTATCTTTCGATACAATGACTTGAAATAAAACTTTTATTCTGTGAGCTGAATTCAGACAGAAATCAGACAGAATTTTGCTTAATGTTAAAGACTCTTGTGCAAGTACCCTCTTGTAGCAGGAGTGAGCAGCTGCAGCTTTTTAATTTGTTTTTCGTTATTTGATTTGTTTCTTGGATTGACTTGGTGTCTGGAGCTTTGTGGTTAACAGTGATCATGTAAACATGTAAACACAAGTGGTCTTTTGCCTCTTATTTGCGAAGCTGGCAGTTGGTTGAAATGATAGGACTTTATGGCTTGCCCAAAGTGGGATTTTTGATAGAGCATAGGGTTAACACCTCACCATACACTAGCTATTTCAGCGAAGTGTCTGTAGTCCGTTATTACCCATGACTTTCTTTCAAATTTCATTAGGAAGATGCTTAATCCCAATGTCTTGATTGGTTGCATGAGAAACTGCTATCTCTTAGATGTGTTGGCGAAGTTCCTCCTCTGATTTTTGTAGACTTGCCCTAAAGTTTCTCTCCGCTTTAACTCTTGTTGAACGATGCATTAAATGATTCCTCCAACTTGGCTCCATATCACTTTTTTTCTCCCTGCAGCCTTCCACCACCCACTGCTGCTGTTGCATCTGCTAAAGGTAGCCGTATCCTGATTCACTGCGTCTTCATGTGTTGGGTAAGAAGTGTCAATAGACTACTAACAATGTAAACACCTTTTAAATGCTTGATCTAATTTACCCAAATGGTTCATCAGTTTAGGACAGAAAATCATTGAATTTGACATTCTTGGGGTCAGTAACCTGACCTCTAAATGTTTAGGAAACCATGCAAAAGATCGTACGCTCTCTGCATGACCCAACAGCATCGATGTTTGAGTTATTTAATTGCAATTTTTAAATTAGTCAAGATTTTATGTGCTGGGTCTTCTTCACACAACAGAGAACAAGGTAAATTGAGTTGACTCGTAACATGGTAAGGCATTTGGTCCTTCCCCTCCTTCTCTGTGTGTGAGGAAATCTGGCCACGGATCCTGACTGAGTGGCATACCATGGCTGTGCAGTTTCCAAAATCAGACAAGGATCCGTCTGATTTTGTGACTTGGCCTGTCATGATATACATGTATCTTCCTTTCGAAACAAAGGATTGGAATGGACAGGTTTGTAGAGTAAATCACATCACACGTAGATGGTGAAGCATTTGTTTAAATTGGGTCAAGCATTTTCAGGTGTCTGCTTTGTCAATACTCTGGTGCCACGTCTTGCTAAACACACAAGAAGCTCTGAATTGTGAAACTGCTGCCTCTTGCAGATGTTACAACAGCAATGGCTGTTGAAAGGCTGCAGGGAGAGAAAATGAGATCTGTAGACAGGAAAGTGGAATTAATTTCATGCTTAGCAAAATGAGGGTTTCAGCAGAGGACCTTTTTGTGGCGAGGCTACAGAATCAGAAGGAACGCTTGTCTGGGCAACTGGGAGATTTACAGTTTTTCATGCAGCCAACCAAGACATTGGGGTTAGCATCATCCCAAATGGCTGGCTGGCAAAGATTGCTTGTACCTGTCAGTGTAGGACAGGAAAGGCAGGTATAGGTTAGGGAGGGCGTCCATCAGTGACCTATGACTCGATGTGAGGAACTGTCGCACTGGACCAGGTGAGCTACCTGAAGATTTGTCATTCGTTTACTTCTTTTTTGTTTTCTGTGACTTTTGTTTTCTTGTGATCAAATTCTTCCTTGTTTTGAAGAGATGAAGGCTGCAGCACATTCCTCAATCAGAGGACTCCATGTTGGACACCACGACCTGGAGAAGTCCCGTCCTGGATGGCTGCGGTGATGACCTAGCCCAAGATGAACCGATCCTTCTACGACGAGGACTTCGCCCAAGATGAACTGACCTTTTCCACCTCTGTTCCACGGGATGTCTTCAGGTACATTCTTTCAGACAGTCCTCAATATGTTTAATCCATATTTACTTAATACTAAAGTGTGCTGACTCTTATTTATTTAATTTTTTTTTGTTAGATGTTGGACCTTGCCAAACTGTACACATGCCTCAATGGCTGCTACGTCACTCTGCCCAAGAGGACATGGTCACCAAGATTTTTTTAAACCCCCCTGTCCCCACTAACCCACAACCACACATGAACAAACACTGTACATGTGATGCATCACCACACTAAAATACAGACACTGCTACTTTCAGCCTGTTTCAGTCGCAAGCCCTCTGCATGACCCAACACCGTTGATGTTTGAGTTATTTAATTGCTCAATTTTTAAATCAGTCAAGATTTTATGAGTTAGGTCTTCTTCACACAACATAGAACAAGGTAAATTGAGTCGACTCTTAACATGGTAAGGCACTTTGTCCTTCCCCTTCTTCTCTGTGTGTGAGGAAATCTGGCCACGGATCCTGACTGAGTGGCATACCATGGCTGTGCAGTTTCCAAAATCAGACAAGGATCTATCTGATTTTGTGACTCGGCCTGTCATGATATGCATTTATCTTCCTCCGAAACAAAGGATTGGAATGGACAGATTTGTAGTGTAAATCACATCACTTGTAGATGGTGATGGTGTACAGACACTGCTACTTTCAGCCTGTAATGTTAGACATTGAAAACTTGTATTTATTGCCTTCTTTATGTCAAGTAAAACTTTTATTCTCAACTTTATGGTTGACTTGTATTTTTTCAGTGATTCTGTGATGAGTGTTATTTTGACAAGTTAGTGCTTTGAACTTAAAGATGTGGAATTCTTTTAAAACGAATTGCACTGATCTGTTACTGTAGACTTGGCACCTTTTTGACACTGCTCCAAGTATTCGGTTGATCTTAACCGGAAAACTCAAACCCTATATGGATTTGAACAAGGTTTTAAAGGGAATATAATAAATTGGACTCTAAAGCAGGGAATGCTACAGTGGATGGTGATGCTGCTACTTGCCCCCATCTCACAACTTCCTTACTTCTAGCCACTAACACTAAATATGGCTAATGCTTAAAAATATGCCACTGAACATTAGACTACTTTGCTTTAAAATGCCTTATTTTAACTACAGATGTATTTTTACTATTTTATTTCATCTGGCTTTTCATTTTATCTTTTAATTCTAAATACCATTTTACACTTGAAGGTTTTATTTTTCTACTATGGATAGCACTTTGTGGAGTTGTTTTGAAAAATGCTATTCAAATAGATATTTGAACAGTTTTGCAGTACCATTAACACCAGCAGCAATATGAGCAACCACACATGCAATGCTTATATTTCTGACTGTCTCAGCCTCAGGTAGGTGATGTGATGAATCGCAGCCAGATAACACTCCACACATTAGTGCAGGATAATATTCAGCAGTTAAATAAAACACCAAAGTGTGAGGCACAGATGTACAGTTGTTTCCTAAAGTAAAGATCAGATTTGGAACAACCGAGCGGTAGACAAAGAAGTCAGTGGCTTTTTGCAAGCTGCAAACACTGGTGACCCAAGATGGAGAGAGGGGCCGATTCTTCCAGTCTCATGCATCCAGTGCATCATGAATTTGACAAGAAGAATGACATTTTGGTTGTGTGATGATGCTTTTGTGGAGAAAGGAAAGTTTTTTGTTCTAATCAATTCACCAGTCAATAATTTTTTTCAATTCATTGGACCAGAAAATGTTGAAAAATGGTGATCATTGTTTCTCAAACCTGGAAATTATGTTCTCAAATGTCTTGTTTTGTCAACAAAATTAATTTTTTGAACTGGTTCTGAACAGGTTTGAGCTTGAGAGCTCGCAAGTCTCCATGCGCCCATGTCGCCACACGCACCTCTAGTTCATCTCCCGTTCATTTACCGCTTGTGGTACTAGTTATTTTCAGTCCTAGTTATTTTCAGTGGCGTTCCTGCGCAAGATTAGAGTGCACTTCCTGTTCAAAATGGCCGATGTCCTGTTGGGTGAAAGGCGTGTGCGTAAACGTGTTCAGGGAAGTTCCCTTGACTCACGTATCAAGTTTTGTGCAGATCAGACAATGTTAGACTTTACTTCCTGTTTCGGGCATTCTACTTCCTGTAGGATTCACAGGAAAGTCGTCATTGACTTTTTTGACCGTCCCCACCAAATGAACGTGTGGACCAAGTTTCGTTTATGTTCGTTTAACCCGACAGCAGATGACCTAATAAACGTTTTTTGCGTCAGTTTTTAGCCCTGCCCACTTTAATTTTTTTACACTGATTCCCCGAACCACTAATATACGTATTTTTTCACCAGGTCTGATGCGGTTGCAATAATTGGTGAGTTTTGGGGCATGTTCAGGGCCTCAAAAACGCGATTCATTTAGAGGAAGAATAAAGAAGGAGAATAATCCTAACGGTTTCAAGAGGAGTCTACGCACCTTGTGCTCGAACCCTAAAAACAAGCCTTAAGGCGTGAGTTTGTGGCTGATAATGAAAAGGTCACATATCCACTTTAGTTTGACGCCTGAGAGTGACAGAAGCTCTGAGGGCGGAATGACCTGAAATGTTAATGTTCCCACATGGACGAGTCTGCTCTTTTTCTATATTCTTCCTATTTCTGATGTTTGTTTTTAAACATTACAAGATAAGATAATAAATCCTTTATTTGTCCCGCAGTAGAGACATTTACACTGTCACAGCAGCAAAGAGAAAGAGAATAAATAATAAACATGGATTACAGCAGATTTAGGTTCTGATCCCAGCACTTTGGAGCTGTGTGTGTGTTTTATTACATGTAGACTGGTGTAAGGAATGTGCAAATGGTTAACCTTTAACCTTGTCATAGGCCTACAAAAATACCTTATTCCCTGTTTTCAGAGAAAAACCACTAGAGGGAGCTACAAGACACCTTACTGTGTAGTGTGTCATAGCAGTGACTGAAAAGATGCAATTAGCTCATAAAAAGCCTGACATAATATACTGTATATGCTGCCAGTTACAGTATATATGTCTATGGATAGGTGAACAGAGCCACTTCCTGCCAAAATGGTGGTTGTGACAAACTGTCAACAGCTTTTTAATTTGAATGGTATCTGAAGATGATTCCATGGTTTCTATGATAAACCTGGAATAGAAGAGTGAAGAAAGAGAATTTCAGCTGCAACATCCAACATCACCAACAGACAGTGCTAAATCCTACACACTGTACCTTTAATTCACACCTACACTGCTTGGAACTGTGAAAGCAGGTGAACTCATGTAATTATTTTATTACATAGAAATCCAAAAATATTCATGAATTACTACACAAGCTCATTTATATTCCTTAATGTGTTTATTACACGTAAATCATCCTAATGCACAACAGTTGAAGGCCTAACATACACAAACATAACTAACCTGCATAAAAGGAAAACCCTCCTCTTGGTTTGTCCCAGTGATGTCAGCAATGACATCATCAATAGTTTAAATATCAGGAAATGGAGGGCGGCTCTCTTCCAATCAGAAGACTCCATGGTGGATTTGAACAGAGACACAAACATTTAAAAAAATGTTCTCATGTGTGACAAAATCAAAGTAAATAAAACTTAGTTTAGGTTAAATGTGTTAAGTAAAGAGGAATTATCTCCCACAGTAAAATGTTTAGCTCCATTACTGTACGGTTATGTAACCAGGATGACTTGTTTCAACTGCTACTCAACAACTGAGCATCAAGTTGCTGTTTTAACTTCAGACCACAAGATATCTGAAGAAATTGAAATTAAAAAGCCTTTTTTTTATAAGTACAATAATTCACAACAAAGGATTATAAAATGACACTGTCATATAAAGTCAGGCCTCAGTTTGTTTCTGTGTTGGTGCAAAGTAGTGATGAGATGATTATATCTGATGGTTTTTCTCAAACCACAGACTCCTGACTAAGAGTCAGATTACATGCACAGCAACAGATTTTAAAATCACTCACGAGTTGTGGAGAAGTTCTATTGCCTTGATGATTATTCAGTTGTGCATGGGAGAATTTATAAAATATCTATGCACTATTGTGTTGAGTTGTAGCAAACGGAGGCCTTTATCAGGGGTTCTTCATTTTGCTGTGCATTAACTTTACTAATAAAAGTTTTTTTTAATGTATTCTATTGATTTTACACAACCAAACAGCACATATTTAGTCAATTTAAATTAAATTAAATTAAATTAAATTAAATAAATAATTTGAATAAATTGCACATACGTTCATACTGCATACAAATATAGGTTGTATTGGTACTGTACCCAAGAGAAAAAGACAAGAAGTAAATGAAGATAAATTAATAATAAAATATTAGTAAATGTGTACATATATGTGTATATATAAGTTTGGTTCACCCCTTCTGTAACCAGGAAAGTAGAAGAGGAATAGTTGTCGGATATCACAAAACAAATTGTTGTTACCCTTTAACGTAGCATTCAGGCGTTCCATAGGAATAACTCGGAATATTTCCCTGCACCATGGTAGAGACTGCAAGAGGTTTTTCTTTAATCCTCTGAAACAGAACACGTCGTTCACCCACTGAGATCAACTGTAATAAAAGTATTTTAATTGCATTTTAGTTGAATTTCCCCATTTGCTGTGTAATACGTACTTCAGGCTATTCTAAATGATTGTCTTGTGATATTTAACACAAAATCTGTGAAGTATAGAAGTTACTATATGCCCTTAATAATGTATTTTTCTTAAAAATGTATATATTTTCAGTTCTCACCATAGACACACATGCCTATGGCATTCTAGCTTTGATGTGAACTGCCCATGTATAGTGAATTTGTTCGACAAAAACATCATTATCAGATTAGTCCCTGCCAAATCCAGTGGCTCATGACAATCAATCAGATTTACTCGTCCTTATCATTTGTGGACCTCGACAAAGCAGAACACTCCACCCGGGCTGCAGCTGCCTGCTGGAAGATTTCAACTGCTCCACTGACTTCAAAAGCAGAAGATGTCACTGCTGAAGTGAGAGTATAAACAGTTGAGCCTCGTGTTCTCATCACTTCTCACTGTTCTGTGGCAAAGAAGGGAAATTTCAATTATCCCGTTATTTTCCAACTTTCCTTTTTTATAGTTGAGCAGCTTATGTTAGCACTTAAATGTTACTTGTTTACTTAAATGTCTTTGCAGTGGCTCTGTCTGCCTCGCTGTCTTCACTGATAAAAAAAAAGCACTTTATCAGTTAAGCAGTTTATCACAGTTATTGTATCAGAGTTCAGCTTCATGATAACTTTTAAAGTCTGTGTTTTTAAGTCCTTGTTTGTCATTTCTTTTGTAAATCAGATTGAATTATAAATAGTTTTGCCTGTTTTGAGCTGTAAAATTCAGCTTAGGGCAAATACTGCATTATTGCAGTATGTTATTTTAAAGTTTCAATGCACAGTCTTTGATATTATTCTGCCTCTGTTTTGTAATTTAACATCATTTGTACAGTATCCTGTGTCCTTCATCTATAAACCCAATACTATCAGACCTGACTGAGGGAGCGCTTGCTTGTATGCACCAGCAGCACCAGGGACGGGTGGGCCAACAAGCATTTGTCTTGTGAAACTGCGACATAACTGTTTTTTGAGCAGTAATATTCACTTCTCTGTGTTTTCAGTCCAACTCCGAGTACCTCCAGAGGAAGCTCTCGTACCACTGGTGGTACATGTACCACAGTTTGAAAAACATGGACGTATTACTTTCTTCTTTACATTGTGATTGTGGTAGTTGTCATTTGTTGAAAAACAAACTAAACTCAACTTATTGAAAAGACCACTAATGCGGCGTTATAAAAACAAAATCTACAAACCCACAAAACTGATGAACCAACAACTAAATACTAAAAACAACAAACGTCTCCTGCAGTTGTGATCAAGCTTGACCTCTTGAATGAAGACTGAGAAGTTAATTATTGAATTTCAGCTCATGAAGTAAAGTCGCATAACTTCTGTTCTTAACTCACAATATCTGGATTTTCTAGAGTTAATTAAGTAAGACAACTCCAAAAGGGTCACACTTGGTGTAGTGATTAGCACTCATGCAGATATTGGGATTAGGTGAATTTGACACTCTAAATTGACCGTAGGTGTGAGAGTGAATGGTTGTTTGTCTCTATATGTGTCCCTGTGATGGACTGGCGACCTGTCCAGGGTGTACCCTGCCTTTTGCCCTGTGCCAGCTCAGGTGGGATTGGCACCAGCGACCACCACGACCCTCATGTGGAGGATGAAGTGGTAGAAGATGGATGGATGGATGGATGGTTGGATAGATATTCTAAAATGCTATTAGATGCGATAAATGTCCCGCCCACCCCTGTTCTACTGCTGTATACAGACAAACGCTCCCTCGGTTTGTCTGATAGTATTGCTTGACAGCATTGCAGCATTTACAGTAAACGTTACATGTTTTCTGTTCATGAAGACCGAACTTATGCAGAAAGATATTCTTTTAGTTTTGGCCACTGAAGCACAAACTGATCTGAAGGCAAATTTGAGTCGTCTCAGTGATCGTGACATTTGACTATAATAAGAGAGCAGAGTTTCTCTCTCATATGTGTGATATGAAGTCATATTAATGTGGAACAGGTTTTTGCTTCATCTGGACTTGGAGACCTCGTCTGGAGGTCCCCCCCCCCACACCCTCCACTGTTCCCACATCAGACCGCCTTACTCACTGGAAGCGGGGGGTTGGTTGGAATGTATTTTGCCCTGTGTGATGTGATTGTTTGCAGAGGAATAGGTTGACCTTGCCCTCTAATGCCACACACACTTGCTCTGGCCGAGCTGGAGGTGTTCGAGACAGAGCTGCTGAGTGCAGGAGGTCTGGGACTCCTTCACCACTTCCTGCAGACGGAGAACAGAGGAACCAGTCAGCTGAAGCCAGGATGGGACAATAATGAGCTGTCCAGCCGCCGCCACCACACCTCATTTCAGGTATTATTGAAACCGTTGCCTCTTTTCATCTGCGATAAACCACGCAAACAATTCAAGGAGCAGCTCGTATAAGAATTAACAACCAGGAAATCATAACACAGTTTTAGAATTAGATTATTTTTTATTTTGTTATTTTATTTATTTAAAAAGAGGGACAGTCCACATTAAAACATTAACCAGGGAGAGATGCATTGTACCAAGTAAAACTGTGATTTTCTGACCTGTAAGTGGACAATAATGAATTAGTAATATGTAACAGAAACATTATATATGATAACTTGGATAAGGACTAACCACTATCTGTGTTGGCTTATGTGAAATATTAGATATTACATATATTAAAGGTTTAATTTGATATAAATTTAATTTATGGATATGGTATGCAAACAGGTTTAATGGCAATTTAATGGTAATTTGGGTCAAGATTATTTAAGAAAACTGTTTTGGGTGAGTTTTTATGGAATTCACATGTTATTTAATATATGCCATGCTTGTTAAGATTATTTACCTACACTTAGCCCTATTAAGATGTTTTCATCTCTGTTATTAGAAGAAAGAAAAAAAAACAAGAAAAAAGTTTGGGGAAAGAAAAGTTTTCAATGTGGCTATAAGTTTCAGTGATTATGCGGTTTCTATTAATAAACTTACAGTTCAACTGATGATGTCCATATCGCCACGGAGAAAAGTTTCATTTAACTTCTATTACGTTTTATTAAAACAACGTTTATTCTGCGAAACACGCAGCATAACAATAATAATAATAATAATGATAAATCACTCTAAATGGAAGTAATTGGTGGCTTCTACTACTTCACTTTTGTTTCTCTCAGTTTCATATACAATATAAATATTATAATTCGAAATTCGAAAATACTAATCTGAAATTGGCGTTTTAAAAAAACAATCTGAGCCACTATTTTTGGACGTTTTTTTAGGATATAACCTATTATTTCAGAATGAAATTGAAAAAATAGCATTTTTATGTGAAGTGACTTCGCTAAAATATTTTTGATTTGCCGTGGCTTTTTTCTTATTTCTTTTTAGGTTGAAAGGGTAAATGTAGAATCTCCAACTTCTCAAAGTCCAAAACCCCCGCTGTAGACAAATGCTAACAGAACGTTATCTTTGTAGAGTTATACATTGTGTTCATAAACACAAAAATTAGAAAATGTCGGTTTATAATCACACTTACGTAGAGGCAGGCAAAGCAATAACATGATCATAATAACAAAGAATAATGTGCTTATTTAAATGTGTGTGTGTGTCTGCAGAAATTGATAGGATTATTGACAGATTATCAGAGCAGATCGGAAAACTGATTGCTCTCTCACACACACACATTGTACAGTTATTCACGAGCACACTAGGATATACATTAGTTCTTGCTCCATAATGTCGAACTCTGACCTTAACCCAAAAAATCCCTTACAAGTTGTGAGGACCAGCCAAAATGCACACCCACACACGCACAGTATTCTTAGTGATAACACTCACCGACATAATGCTTTCACTCGCCCCGTACTCTTACCTTAACCTTCACAACTAAACACCTAACTCTAACCCTTAACCTTAATCTAAGTCTATCCTTAAAACCAAGCCATGAACGACCGTTTAGAAATGTGACAACGTGAGAATCCTCCAGATTGTCCTCACATCCTGTGGTTTATAAATGTTTTGGTCCTAACACGTTCACACACACACACACACACACACACAGCCTCTCCTCTTGGCAGCGCGCGCTCACTAGCACACGCCTGTCGCCTGCGCTTTGCAGGATAATCCGTGCACCGCTGCTGTTGTTGTTGCTGCTGTTAACGGAGAAAGTCTCTGACGTGACCGCGGATTTTCTGTCTAAACACCGGTTAGCTCTCCCGTTATTAACGCTGTCCAAATCAAGGCGTAAATAAACACACGCGAGTGTGCGTAAAAGCATTTTTACGCACTCATTCTTTGACACGAAGATGCCACAGACTTAAGGAGGTTTGTTTATTCCTCACAAAAGAACGTCAGAGGGTGGAAGAGGACAGGAGGGAGCTGCACGCGCGGCACCGAAATCGGTGGGAATCGCAGCATATTGTGACCCAACAGTGACACTTGACCTTTCAACTCCCGATGCCTCCGGGATTGTACAGTAATCCAGTCAAAAATGATGCGCGCTCGTATCAACTGTTTGTCTGCATCTACATGCGAGATTACAGCTGTTGGGATTTATTCATTTATCCTCTAAGGAAATTACCCAAAACGTTCACGTTACATTTCCCGTGTTGACAAAAATCATTTGCGTTTCATTTTCCTTTTTTATTGCACTATGTATTTATTTTAGTCCTATTGAGACCCGGTCAACACAAACAAATGAATAAATAAAAGAAAAACACTTGCATACAGACAGCCAGAGCTACTGGGTTTTAAAGATGAAGTTCAGATTGTAGTTCGTTAGAACAACAGGTGCTAAAAACCTAAATCCTTTCTTTCCCAGTCCTGTTCTTACTTTTACTTTTGGAATAGCACATTTCAAAATATCTACTCAGCGGAAATTGTAACCTCAATGATTCCAAATTAGAAGTGAAGATAAGTCAAAAAGTAATTTGGCCCATAATGCCTTCATAGATGAGCATCCAGCAGTGACTCAGGCGACGAGTTTGTGAGGACGACCCGTTTACTTTAGTGTACAGTGATGAGTGAGAGAACCACAGTTTGTATAATAAATCCCAGAGTTTCATGATCCAACATGCAAAGAACATTAGCAGCTACATCTATATGCAGCATATATCTGTTGTCAATAACAGGTCAAATCCCACCACTTCCTGTTTTACACAAAACGAAAAACAAGATTTATTCGACAATAAAATCCTAATAAGAGCTTTAGCTTTTTAACAACATCCTGGATCTGATCCCTCTTGAAAGTAGTGAGTGTAGCTTCTCCAACATCAACGATCAATCCCAGCATGGTGTTGCCTGTCCTTGTCTTTGGTCATGTGTGGATTTAAAGGTGAGTCCTCTTTAAATCTGAGTAAATCTGTGTGATTAGTAACTGTAAGAGCAAAACGCGTCCAGCTCGCGTGGCAGGAACAAAAGTAACAGCGTCTGTTGTTGATTGTACAGAGATAATACCTAACAACAGTCTGTCAGGTTGTCACGTGATATCAGATGGACAAATATTGAGGCAAAAAGACATCTTTGTTTGGGATTAATTGGGCTGTGTTGAAGTCGGTTTATGGCCTTTTTTTTTTGGCATCAACACCAGGACCAGTATAGTCCTCATGGAGACCAAAATCTCGACCTAATGAGACAGAGCTTCATTTTTGAGGTTGAAGTTAAGAGCAAATCTTTGAGTTAGGCTTTAAGTGGCTATGGTTAAGGTTAAGGGATAATGCTTTGTTCAGGCTGTCCGAGAGAATGGAAATCATTTCAGTGTTCTAAAAAGGAATAGCTGCGTGCGTGCGTGTGTGCGTGCGTGCGCGCATGTATGTGTTTGTGTGATTGGTCAGTGTTGCACCTATGGCAGCACAGAGGCGGCAGAGGAGGGAGGGCACAGACTCTGAGGCGGACTCCATTTGTAAAGAATGATGTGACGAGGTGGGGTTCACAGTCACAGTCAGAGCCAGCGCTGCTTCTGCGACCGCGAGCCCAGAACAGTCTGAAGAGAACTGAAGAGAACTGAAGAGCCCCAGTCACACAGCAGCGGAGAATCGAACGGATCTCACGGTGACCGGAGGCAGCGACGCGGACGAGCCGCCGTGCGCGCGCCACATTCAGGGCGAAGAAGGACCGTTGGTGTTTATACAATTGTGCAGGAAGGAACCATGGTGGATTTTTGAGATCTACAGGGAAACATTTGGAGAGTTTGGATTTTAAAAGTAATAATATCAAACAATAATAACTGAAGAGGAAACCAAAGCAAACCTGCAGGAGCAGGATGAGGGCTTTTTCTGAGGGGAGAGCAGAACAGTGCGTTTGAGGTAAATGATCAACACACACACACACACACACACACACACACACCAATGATTTCCATTCACCCGGACACAGCCTGAACAAAG
Source organism: Solea senegalensis (assembly GCF_019176455.1). NCBI lineage: Eukaryota > Metazoa > Chordata > Actinopteri > Pleuronectiformes > Soleidae > Solea > Solea senegalensis. The sequence continues at coordinate 7,601,136 of NC_058025.1, read as the reverse complement.
CATTTCCCTGAACAAATCTCCCCCTTAAAACCTAACACTAACCATAACCTATAACCACAGTTATTAAATATTAACTCCATGACTCCACAAGTTCCTCGGACATTAGGTTGTGCCTCATTAGGTCCAGGTCTTGGTCTTCATGAGGTCCTCACAACTCCGTGTTTCTGCTAGAAAAGGCCCAGGATGAAGAGAGAACAAATTCACCGCACGCACACATGCACAGAGAGGTGGCAGTTTGTCTGTTTAAGCTGCTTTAATTGTAAATAGCAACTCACAAGTTCAACACTGTAAACCGCAGCTTGTCAGGCATTCATCCCATTATTCATCTCATTATTATCATCATCATTATTATTATCATTATACAGGGAATAGAGTACAATTCTCAGTGGAATTGCTACATAGTTACACTGTACAGTGAGAATTAAACAACGACCACACTAACGGAATAAACACGAATAGAAATACTCTGGTCGTAAATGAGTAAGATTGCGCAACACAGTAATGACCGCAGATCTGATCTTTTAATAGCTTTTATATGAGTGAAATGTGAAGCATCAAGTATTTGCTCTAATGTGGAAACATTTTAGAGAATGTATATGAAAAATGACCTTTATTATTGTAGGATGGACTTCTGTGTTGTACATTTAAAAATGTGGTGAATAAATATGGTCGATTCATATCGCCTAAATATGAAGAGTGATCAGTAGCTGCAGCCTCAAAAACAATGTTGTGAAAACACATGTAATCTCATTTTTAAATGGAGCCTGTCGTCAGGATATGTTGGATTATCGTCACTGTGAAATTAACGCGAGGCCTCCAAAATCTCAGGTTGTTCACGGTTTATATTATTGTCTATTACAAGACGAGGCCTGTGCTCTTTTTTTATTTGTACAGCAAGTTTGTGTTTTTGTGTGTTTCAGTTGAATCCACAATTCAATTGAAGTTATAAAAAGGACAAAAAAATCTATATATAAATAAATAAATACATAAATACAGGACAGATTTTGACTACATTTCCTGGGGTTGTAGTTTATGGGCCACATAATAAATTATTAAACATCTGTAATGGTTCAGACACGGATTATGGATTTTTTTTCTAAAAAAGTGTGTGGCTATGGCTATTTTATTTACTTGTTTTATTTTGTGTATAATAATCTACTTTAGTTTTATGTGAATCGATTAATTGGGATAAAGGGGCATAGTTTATAAGATTATTGTTCTTTCTGCTGCTTTTCATTCAAGACTTGGACAATTTTGTGTTTGTATTAAATATTTGTTTGTTTTTATTTGAAATTAAATAAATAAACTAAAGGAGATAAGGGATTGTGACGCTTTGCGCACTCGAGGTGTTTTCTTCATCTCAAAATATAGTGTGTAGGTCGTTAAAGTGTAACATGAAAAATGATTTCTGCTAGAAATATGAAGTGTCGTGGGTCCGTTTTCTTATCATAAAAACTACTTGGTGAGACTTAAAACAAACCATATCCAAAACTCCAAATCTATTTATATAAACATGATCTGTGTCCCTGTGTGTGTGTGTGTGTGTGTCAGTGGGACATGGCAAACGGTGGGGACCAGTTCGGCCTCGCTGAGCGTCCAGACTCGGATTGCATGGATTCTCCAAAACAAACCAAACAGGACAATCCCGGTTACACCATCAACTCGCCAGCGTCACCGCAGACTGCGTCCAGTCAACAGGTACAGTATTAACGATTTATTATTCTATTATATAATTAATATTATTATTATTATAGAAAGCTTTTATTGTCCTTGTACAGTTTAACACCAGGACCAGGTAAACTCTGGAATAGTGTTGAATTTAACGCTAACATTGTTCATTTTAAAACTATTTCAGAGTGTATTTACTGAACTGACTCACTCTCATCTAGCGTGTAAATGCTTCATGTACAACACAACTGCAGGTGCTTCATCGAAGGTGCACACAAATATAAAATAATAGTGAGCAAAAATCAAATTGAAAACATAAATGACTACATCATCAAGTATATGAATATATATATATATATATATATAATTCTTATTATCATTATAAACTATATATATGCAATACATTTAATTTTGAGGGGAAAAAAAGCTCAGCTCAGGTAAAATAAATCTTGTCCTGCTTTCATTTGACGAAAAGAAGACGACCTCTTCTTCTTTGCAGTGAGCTCTGTTTATATTTGGCTGCAGGGAATGGAGGGAATCAAAGTTTCCCTTCATGACAGGGAACTCTGGAGCAAGTTTGATGACGTGGGAACTGAAATGATCATCACTAAAGCTGGAAGGTAGGAGGAAGAAATGTTCCCTTTCACCTTTTTGGTAAAGTATAACCACACACAATTAAAATATAACTGGGACCTCTTGGACAACATGTATATAATGCATAGGTCTGTGTGTTAAATATAATAAAATAATAAGCTAATTTCATGTTTTTTTTAAATAATCTAAAGCCGTGGTTCTCAAACTGTGGTAAGCGTGCCACCAGTGGTACGCGACCTTCCTCTGGTGGTACTTGGAGGAAAATCAGAAATAGAAACAAACCGGGGTAGGTGATCAGAGTGTGTAGAAAATGAAAAAATAACAATTAGAGTCACCTTAATCTTAATGTCATGTCACTATACCAGTGTGTGTATATGTGAGGAAGAGGAGGATGATGAGAGGGTAAATTATCTTATTGGGATTAAATCTGCCTCCTGTGAAAAGTCTGTAGCTGACTTTGCTCGACCTATTTAAAACACTGTATTTTTACAATATTTTCTTACAGGTGGTTCTTGGTATAAAGACGTGTGAGAACCTCTGTTCTGTAACTGTGTGTGTGTGTGTGTGTGTGTGTGTGTGTGTGTGTGTGTGTGTTCTCTCTCTGCATAGGAGGATGTTCCCCGGCTACAAGGTGAAAGTCACAGGCCTCAACCCTAAAACCAAGTACATCCTCCTCATGGACATTGTCCCCAGGGATGATCATCGCTACAAATTTGCAGACAATAAATGGTTTGTATATTATGTCAACACTTTACATCATAGCAAATATGTCAGAATAATCCACGACTACACTCTCCACACACACCTGTCATCAGATATTTTCTATTTTTAATCATTTCTGTCATTGTCACCATCAAATTGAATGATGAATAACATATTTATTTAATTATTTAACCTTTATTTTACTAGTAAGATTAATATCCTTTGACCTGGACCCATGAATGTTTGTTTTTAGACAGTTGGATCGATTTAGGACTGCACCAGTTAATCAATTACTAAATTAATCGCCAACCATTTTTATAATGAATTCCATCAGTTTCAGTTATAATATTACTTCTTTTGAGTGTTTAGCTTTTTAAATCTGAACATTTTGCTCCATGTAACATAGAAATCATTTTGGTTTACATGAGTTATTTGAGAACATTGTCATCATTTCAACGTTTTCCAACTGTTTCTGACATTTTAAGAACCGAGCAAGTATACTCGATTAACTGATTGTGAAAATAATCGTTAGTTACAGCCCTAGCTCGATTTGTTAAGGGAAAATAAATCAATAACTAAGTCTCAACATTAAAGAAGCAATATACGTGAAATGTTTTATCAATAACTGATTTTGTATAATTTTCATGTCTTACCAACTGTGTAAAGTAGTCGGCTTACATGTGGTTGAATAATTAATCATTTTCAAATCGAAATCGCTTTCAAATATTATTTATTTATAGTATATGTTTTTTAATATCAACTCAAAATTCAAGAACACATGGAGTCCACTTGGCTGTGATATACAACTTGATCTGTAGATGTCACTGAATCCTTCACACTGGTCGTTTAATGTTTCCATGAAGTCACTCTATGACAGGGTGAATGTTGAAGTTGAAATCGTAGCCACAAAAATCGCAGTTTGAAATGTTTCTCCTAAAAAAAATCTTTCAGTCTCGTTGATCCCCGTGTGTGTCTTCATCATCTTCATCATAGTTTAAAGCACATGTTATGACGCTGTCACTCTTCTCTCGTGGTTCATCAGTCAGTGGATCAGTGTGGCTCACACCGTCTGTCCGTCACAGACCCTGCAGACTGTGACCGCCTCGTCACCCGTGTTTTTACGCCCTTGTTTTTGCCCCCGTGTCTTTGTCCGCCGGTTGAATCACAGTGTGAAGGGTTCACCGGGCGGACACACCAGACGACAGAGACCGGATTAAAAATCTCCCTTTCAACAGAGACTAAATCCGATCAGAGCGCAGACTACATAGGTCCACCAGTGCGCGTGCTCCTCAGACTTTCATTTATTAAATATTATTAGTTACAATGTAACGGGCCGGAAAACACGCGCGGGATCGTGGATAAACCCACTGCAGCTCAGAGAGAGAACGTGAGCCACTGTGGGTTTAACGGAGATAAAAGTCGTAAGGAATTTTCAGAGATAAAGTTTCTGTGTGTGATTTAATCCCTTGAAATTATGTCAGACTACATGCATGTTCAACGAAAAACAATCAGACTATAGGACTACATGTCATTTGTTTCTTTATTTTATTAAATTTGCCTGGAAACACAGGTCAAATAAGGCCTGTGTGTAATATATATACACACAAATAATTATAAATGAATTTAATTTCTCAGAGCGGCCTCTTGCTTCAGAGATGTGATATGGTGGAAAATCAAACTATGAACTATAAAATGTTATAGTTCAATTTAATGTTTCATATACGGCATCTCTGCAGCACGGACATGAACGACTATCTGACGAAAACTCAACCAAACACTAGCAGCGCGGGCCTCCTCGTCCTGCTCCTCCCGCTGCTGCTGCTCCGTGCGCCGTGGCGCAGAGTAGCGCACGCTCAGACTGACCACTGCATGTGACCCACTGAGTGTCCGGGTCTCTCTCTTACCTGCTCTGTTTCCGTCACTGAAGGACCGTCACTGGAAAGGCAGAGCCCGCGATGCCGGGGAGACTCTACGTGCATCCAGACTCTCCCGCCACCGGTGCGCACTGGAGCCGCCAGCTCGTCTCCTTCCAGAAGCTCAAACTCACCAACAACCACCTGGACCCATTTGGACACGTGAGTTTAACATTGTTTTGTTCGTTCGTTTATTCGGAGTCGAAAAACTAAATAAATCTGCCTGTGTTTGTAAGCTTGATCATTATATAACACTATCATTCAGACCTGGGGTCAGTGAGTGTCTGGACTGGTCAGGAGGGCAAGGTCAAGTGGATAAGTGACATATTTATAGTACAAATTTAAAATAAAATTGTTTGTTTTTATATGGAATGACACAACGTTCACAGTAGAAAACATATTTATATTCATGCAAAACAAAAACAGACAGAAATAAACTCATAACTTAACGCGGGCCACATTAAATCAAGTGGGGGGCTGCATGTGGACCACAGGCCACGAGTTTCAAAGTTGCACTATATGACGAGCAAATCTGAGAGTGCTTGGAAAAGCTGCTTATATATCAAACATCAGCATGTTTAGTCTTTAAATAAACAATTCTGACTATTGTTTGTCATTTTAGAAAAATTATATATAAACCTCTTTTTCTTTCTTCTTTTACTTTCATTAATTTACATGAATCAAATAGTAATGAAAATAATACAATAATAATAATTAAACACATTACACACATACAAATATCTTACTGTGCTCAGGGAGCTCCCACTCACTCCCACTCACTCCCACTCACTCCCTGCTTTCATATTAACCTACAGCAAAAGGCTGCGAGCTGCACACTTTTACTATACATTCAAAGCGTATAGTCAAAAACAATAAAAACATGCCCTTTTCACGTTTGCTTATTTTGCGTACATACAATAAATGAAGTTCAGAGAGTGATGATCAATTAAAAAAGTGGAGAAAAAAGGCACCTGAAATCTCCCATTCAAATGCTTTTTAAAGCAAATGACACACTGAACACAACAAGCTTTTCCTCAGACTATTAACAAATGCCAGGGCCGGCCCAAGGCTTTATGGGGCCCTAAACTGACTTCCCTCCCACCACCTCAGAGTACCTGGTGCTGTTATTGATCCAATTGTAAATGTATAATTTGCATTAATTATATTTTTTTTATATAAAGTGTTATTTAATGTGCACTTCAGTATTCAAAGTAAAGCACTGAGTGTGTTGATACAGAACTTGAATTAAACAAAAAAAAAAACAGCAAAAAAACAATTACTTTTTTAATTAGTTTTTAGAAACGTGTCCAAATGTGTACTAAATAGGCACCTTTTCAAAATGAAACCACTTAGTGTTTTTCAAATGACACTGGGTCACAATGGATGTTGGAATCTTAGCTTAAATTTGGGTGGGCCATTTATTTATTAACAAAATCCATTTTCTTCCATTTTTATCTTGGATTTGTCAAACGTTTCTCTGTATAACAAGTGTGTTTTTATTTTTGTTGTTGAGTAAGTTAAAACCTACAGTTAAGTGGTTTCTTTAAGTTTCGTTCAGGAGCAAAAAATCCATTGTAGACGCCAGCCAATCAAATGAATTATTGTTTTTCCGTGACTCCAGAATGAGCATTTTTATATTTAGATCAAGAGCCAGGACCGCTCTATGCAGAGGCGGCCATTTTGGACCACCATGTTTTTACAGTAGCCCATAGTGGACAAACATCTTTTGAGTTTTGATGCCGACTAAGGACTATAGATGTTCTTCAACACATTTGAAAGGGAAGCGAAAAATGGGTAATGTTGCTAAATTCTACATACTGTATCTTTAACATGACACCAAGGGTTAATGTTTTTTTTTTTTATGAACACGGATTAAAAAACTATCTTCTTTTAATCATCTTGGAGAATTGCTCGGTTAAACAAATATGAATAATTGTCCTCTCAGCTGGCATCAGTTTAATCGATATGTATAAAGCACGAGTCTCAGGGCTTATTATTTCACGTCAGAAGAAGAAGAACGCTGGGTACTTTCACTTTAGGTGGGCTCATACCCTCCATACGGTCTCCAGTCCTGGTCCCATCATCTGCTGCCGTTTCCCACAACACACCAGCAGACGCTGACAGCTCCATCAGCCTCACCCTCTCAATCTCTCTCTCCCCTCTGTAGATAATACTCAACTCCATGCACAAATACCAGCCTCGCCTCCATATCGTCAAGGCGGACGAGAACAACGGCTTCGGCTCGAAGAACACGGCTTTCTGCACCCACGTCTTCCCGGAGACTGCCTTCATCGCTGTGACGTCCTACCAGAACCACAAGGTTTGCTTTAGTTCTCCACGCAGAAACAGTGTTCACAGGGAGTGGATGAAACTATAGTGACATGTCGGAGGTTTGAAAAAGAAACACACTGGAACAGTTTCTCTCTGCTACACAGGAACTTCAAAGTGTAGAGATTTAATAAAAACACTATGTTCAGAATCACAGTACAGGAAGTTTAAAATCGACAATGAAATGTCTAACTTTTATCTGTGAAAATAGTACTTTTATAATGTGAATTCTTCCATATTCTCATTCATTCACTCACTTGCTCACTCACTCACTCATTCAGTCACTCACATATGTACTCAGGGAAATTTTATTTTTGGGCATGTTTACAAATACTGAGTCAGGACACATAAACAAAGAAGATGCAAATTAACTTTCTGGATACAAAACATAGACTGTAATGCAAACAGTTAAGTGTGTGTGTCTGTGTGTGTGTGTGTGTGTGTGTGTGTGTGTGTGTGTGTGTGTGTGTGTGTGTGTGTGTGTGTGTGTGTGTATGTCTGTGTGTGTGACCTCACTAGGGTAATAACCCTAACCTGTTGATCCACTTTCCTCATGTTTCCATGAAGTCAAACGTTGACACCTTTAACTCTTCTTACAAAGTACAAACAATAAATATTTCTTTCTTTGAAGTCTGCCGTATACATTCCATCTCACACAAATTCATGCCACATATATGTATATATGCATATATATATATATATATATATATATATATATATATATATATATATATATATATATATATATATATATACATATTGTTTCTTAATAAAAACATTTTTATTTAAAGCTTTGCTACTAATTTATCTTATTATTATTATCATTGGTGTTAGTTTTATTAATACTGAGTTGGAAAGATAAAGTAATACTTGATTAGTTATGGCTACTTTTGCGAGTGTATACATGTTGGTTATTGAGGGGAGTTGTTCTGTGGAGGTCAGTATTTCGTTTGCTCCAGAGCTCGTGTCAGATTCCCACTCCCACTCACCTGCTGTGTGATGGACGTGGTCTTCAGCCAAACGAAACCCCACTCAGAAAAAGAAGAGGTTTGCCTCTATGACATCAGTGAGAAAAGTTTGAGGAGTGAACATCAAAGCCCTCCGCCTTGGACCTCTAAAAGCTTTGGCTCGAAATCCTTAAACCTAGTGACTGTTTGGGTAAACAGTTTATTCTGTGTCAGCTGGCGAGAACACTGTCCGTTCTGTTAGAAACGTCAGCAGCTGAGGAATGTTTGGCCGTGCAGAGATTCTTCGGGGCTGCTTTTAACATCTGCTCAGGCTCTGACTAATAGTAAACTATTGACTTCCAGTCAGTGAGGGCAGCAGTTATTAATTGAATGTGCTTGTGCGCCTCTGTGTGTGTGTGTGTGTGTGTGTGTGTGTGTGTGTGAGCTGTGTATGAAAGTGAGTGACCTGAAGTGTTCTACAAGTGACCGAGCTGAAGCTTTTCTATGTCTCGTCCTCAGATAACACAGCTGAAGATCGAGAACAACCCTTTTGCAAAAGGCTTCAGAGGCAGCGATGACAATGAGCTGCACCGCATGGCCAAACTACAAGGGTGAGTATTCAACTGTGTGTGTGTGTGTGTGTGTGTGTACATGTCTGTCAAGCAAACCTATCTTTGTGAGGACATTTTGGCTGGTCCACACAACCTTAATGGGCTTTTTGATGATCAAGACCTGATTTTAGGGTTGGAATTAGCTTTAGGTTAGGGTTAGGCATTTAGTTGTGAGGTAAGGTTAAGGGCCTTTGGAATCATCAGCATGTGTGTGTTTTCTTGTATGTGTATCTTTGTGAGGACCAAAAAAACCATAGGGCAGGGGTCTCAAACTCCACCTCGGGGCCAGTGAGTGTGTAGTTTGGGCAGTAGGGTAGGTTGTAGGGTAGGCCATTCAAGTGGAACAAAAAGAGACAATGAAATAATATTTGATGATATTTCACATCATTTTAAAATAAAAGTGTTTGTTTTGATATGGAACAACAAGTAGTTGACAATATAAACATATTTATGATGCAATAATGAATCCAGTAATAAAAAAAACAAAAACAGAAATGACTCATTATAACTTGAGATTAAGTGGCTGGCCACATAAAATTGATAGGGGAGCCGCATGTGGCCCGTGGGCCTCAGGTTTGAGAACTCTGACATAAGGAGTGAGGACATTTTGTCTGGTCCTCACAGCTTTAAAGGAGGTTAAGAACTGGGTTTAGGTTAAGATAAGGGTTAGGCATTTAGTTGTTCTGGTTATGTTTTAGGGTTCAGTGCTAGGAAATGTATTATGTCCATTGGTTAGAGTGGTCCCACGAAGGCTGCACAAACATGTGTATGTGTGTATGTGTGTGCTTGTGCTTGTATTTCTTACCTCTTTAGAATCTTTTCTTTCATTTTTCTGAAGAGCTGGTTCAAGGTTAGGGCTAATTTGACTTGTGGAGGGTTAGGCAATAACTGGCTGAGGACACAAAATCTGTCCTTGTCTCTGTTTTCCTCCTTCACACAGCATGGTGAGTGTGTACTGACTGGGTTCATATGGTCAGACACAAGTGATATAAAGACATGTGAGACATTGTCACCTGAAGTTTGACGTCAGCTGGAAATGTCGTGCAAAACCTGACCGATGATAGAGTATCATGTTGCTGCTGGTGTGTCAGACAGTCACGGCCGGTCAGCTGATGGCCTTACATGGTGTGTGTGTGTGTGTGTGTGTGCTGAAATAATTTCCATTCACTGCACTGCTATGGAAGGCAGAAATTTTAGGAAGCCAGTGAGAGCTGCTGTTACTGAGGAGTGGGGGAGAGAAGAGAAGGGAGGAAGAGGGGGAGGGAGGGAGGTTGATATTGAGCATCCCTGTGTTACTGTGGCTGGGGGAAAGTAGAGGAGAAGAATCAAGTATATCTGAAGTGACACGGGGCTGGGTGTTTATTTTTAGAGCAGCAAATTTTCTCATAATTGCACCGCCTCACTCACTCTGTGTGTAAGAGAGAAAGAGAGGGAGAGAGATTGTGTGTCACTATCTTAGTGAGAGTCAAGGAGATGTGTCCCGCTGTCTCTTACATACCACAGAGTTCACGAGGAGGGCAACATGTACGAAAGGGAATCAAAGCTGAAAGGTTCGAGAACAGCAACGCAGACTTAAAAGAAACAGAAGTAGAAAAGAGAAAAATGTCTGTATAGAGGGAAAAAAAACAGTTGTAAAGGTCCAGTGTGTAAGATTTGAACATACTGCACATGAGAATGTATGTATGAGAGTATCATTTATTTGTTCATAGCCTTAGAATAAGTATTTTATATGTACTATAGGAAATAGGCTTGCTCCACCATCTCCACTAATTGTGCAGTTTGATGAAATGAAGAAGAACAAAATTATTTCTGGTATGTAAATGCCACCATAGTTCCCTGATACAGAGAGAGCAGCAGTTTCTTTCAATCTGCATCAGATGCCATTCATTCCTGCTCACTGGACCTTTTAAGCAGCGTACCTGATGCCAAAACAACATCCAATGTAAATGATTGCTTATGTTGTAAATCGCTCTCTCTCTCCATTAGCAGCAAGGACTTCCCTGTAGTCCCTCGCAGTACTGTCCGTCAGAGAGCTTGCTCCACTGGGAGTCCCTTCAGCGGGGAGGGCCGGGGACTGAGGGTCTCCCCCGAGGCTGTCCGTTCCCCTTACAGCTGCGAGAACAGCTTGAACAACAGCAGCCCCCAGGAGCTGCTGAGTGCTCCCCCTGCACACTACACCCTGCCTCATCCTCACCTGCAGCCCAGCCAGCAGCCACAGGTTTATCACTGCACCAAGAGGAAAGGTAAGAAGAAGCCGTGTGTGTGTTCACATGCATGTTCAAAGTCTGATTTAAGACAATAATTTGGTTTTTCTTAATGTCATGTAAACATGTTAGTCCAACTAAAATTGAGCTAGACTTAGTCGAACTAACAGACGTGGATAATGGGATTCATATTTTGTGCATGTATGAGCTTAGTCAGACTGGAGTTGAAGTTTCCTCCCCAGTCTTTGACCCTGAAGTAGGCTGCAGTGTCTCTCTTCAGACACCACAAGAGCCATGCCTGATCTCGTTTGTATCACATTAACATGTACAGCCGGTGCAAAACATACAGAACCACAGCACGATACATCTCACCGGTCACCGATTGTATTTCTGTGACTTAAAGGTCAACAGCAAACTGACTCAATATGCACTAGCTTATAGAGGGATACAGCGCCACCTACAGAGGGGGAGTCAGCCAATAAATTGAGTATGTTATTTTATCTACAGACTAATCTTTGCATCAGTTGTTGCAGTAAAGCTTTCAAATGTCTAGCTCTCATAAAGAAATGAAAATGAATGGAATGTTAAAGATGCAAATTATACGTCATATTTCTGCGTGATGTTAATCTTACCATCAATACAGTGCACTGTCATTGGCTACACACCTGCTGTGCAACACGATTTGTTTTATACCATGACAGACAGTCTTATATACTGTATGACCCACAACAGCCAGAGTATGGCTGGTGTGGGTCAGAAAACACAATTTATTTGACTTCCAATTATACAGGATAATTGATCATGCGATCAACCAGAAAGTTAGGTGTTATGTTGTTTCTGTTCATGAAAAAACACAAATCACCAAATGTTACCCACTGCAGCGTCTAACATCGATCTTTTGTGTGCAGATTTTGTCTCAGCTTCTTGAACTGTCTAATGTGGAAAGTCAGAGATTTTGAGCTCAAATTTAGCTAAACTTCTGATCCAATATCAAAGAGAAAATCAACACGTTTCCTCTTTGTCTCTGTAGTGGAGGAGAACTGCTCTTCAGGAAACCGCACACACCAGTACAAGAAACCCTTCACAGGCAGCTCATCAAGTGAAGGTCAGCCTTTTTATCCCCCCTCCTCCTTCGCCCCTCCTCCAACCGCTTTATCCAGCAACGCTGCCCTGGGTCTCACCGACTCCCCCTACAGCTCAGACATGGGACAGCGTCAGGCGTGCATGTTTGCTGAGTCAGAGCCCAGATCACTGGATGAGCTCAACTGTGCATCCTGGTCATACACCTGTCCTCTCCCCTCTGCCATGACCCCCATGGACTCCTACCCACACTACAGCCCTCATCCTCCCTACAGCTCCAGCCCTCAGGGCTCTCGTCTCAGTGGCATAGCCCACCAGAGCTCTCCGCTGCTGGGAGAACACATCGCCCACGACCCCTATCAGAGCCAGAGCTCTGGACCTCTGTCTCAGAGCTCCCAAAACATTCACAGCAGGCAGGTCAGCCCTCCTCTCCGAGAGTATCCTCGCTACACACCCAACCTCTCTCCTCCTTTGTACCACACACTAGAGACACACATCAGGTGTGGAGTGCCAGAGTGGAGTGCAGCCTCCTAACTGAACCAGAGGACACACCTGGATAAGTGGACAGAAAGTCTCAAACTCAACATGCTGCACCGTATACAGACTGAATATTATTGTTCCAACATAATTGTGAAAAGTGTGACCTTGTGCTGCGTTAAAAAAAGAAAATGTTCTCATCTGTGATTCCTGTTTCTCCTCTGTGCTCAAGACTGGACTTGGACGTGACGTGAAGCCTCATTCAGCAGCACAAACAAAGTTGTTGTCAATCATCTATTCACTTTTGCACTGTGAGTCCTTTAAGGACAGACTGTGAACAGCATCAGGTCGTTTTCCTCTCAATTACGCCCTCGCTTTGCATCATCAAGGACGTAGATCATGTCGGATGAGCGGTAATATTTTCTGACCAAAAATAATCCCACCTCTCACAGCACAGCCTGAGGGAGACTTTTCTCTTTTTCTTTTAGTGGAGCAAAACACAGCTTCATACTCCGTCTTGGTGAAGGAGAGCAGACATGAATCGTCTGTGCGGGTTCATGTGTGCGTGTGTGTAAAACTTGTCAGCTCCACTCAAGGATACTATGAGTTAATTTCCAGTGAGACGAGCAGTGGTAGCTGCCGGCGCTGCACTGTAGCGATAAACAGTTTGTTTAGACCACACTTCAGACTGGAGGACCTGTACACGCCGTTTCCACTGCATTGTGGGTAAATGCACATCTCAGCCTTCGCACAGCTGTCAACGCTGTCCTCTCGGTCACCCCCAGCTGACCAATCAGCTTTCTACATTCACCAGCAGCCGACCAATGAACACGCGCCCCCTCTTTCCATCTCCAGCTGACCAGTCCGGGGTTTCTGTGTCTGTGCGATGGCCCACTTTTGTTTAATGACTGTGATCATGTCGATGCACCAGCTCTGTTGTTTTAAATCAGTGCTCCTCATTTCCATTCGACTTTACTCCGACCATTTGCGGACAGAACATTTCCCCGCGTTGGTGTTGGTATTACTCTCATCACTGTAGAGTACTGTAAAGAAACATTTGTGGCTCCTGTTGTGCAAACAATGGTTTATTTTTGTGTCACGACGCAGTCTTTATATTTCCGCCCAGGTTTATTCATGCAGTAAATATGTGAGAATCCACGAGTAAACCGAGAACAGATCATCATTATTCCTCTGTGAATTTGACGTGTGTGTGTGTGTGCGTGAATGTATGTGAAAGTAGGAAAATGTTTGTTTTATCGCCTTTTCCTCCTGATAATAGTATTTATTACTCTAGATTTGAAAATGTTGCTTTGTTAACTTGTCAAACAAGACATTTGTTTCTTATTTCACCCCCCCATTCCCCAAATGGTGATAAATACTTGTGACTTTTCTGTTCTATGGAAACAAATGCAGATTTATATACAGAAATTGAATAAATTTTAGAAAACGTTGCATAACTCTGTTGGTGGTAGTTTCCTCCTCATTGTTCTTCTGTCGTTATTAGGCAACAAACAGAGTGGGGGGCAAACTGATTAACATTCCTCGTGAGGTATTTAAAGCACATTGGGCTCCTTGGGAGTGGAAACTCTTTAAAGTGCCGTGCAGTTTATCAGTTTCAATGCACGTATGAATATGTGGCGACCTGATAACAAAGCCGCTTTCTCCCTTAAGTTGCCAGCAATCACTTTCAACCATGCAGAAAGTATTGTGTAAAAGTGTAACTATTCTGTTTTACTAAGTGTACATAACTCTACTGTCTCCAACTGTCCCACTTAGCAGTGAATTCCGAGCAGCGTGGGTGCTGTGCATACCTTGTCCGCCCGCTCTTATCTTTGACAGGTTGTTTGCCATCGTTGGCCCCTCACCAGCTGGACCCCCTCACTGTCAACCTGCTGCCCACAAAGAGGAGGGGTCTGCTGGGATAGAAGACAAAGAAGGGTAATGTGGTGGTGGGGGGGGAGTGTTGGTGGTCCTCCCTCTCTCTAAACTGCCATCCCGTCTTGTGGCATCTTGCGTTTCTACGTCTCTCTCGGCAGAGTTCACCTCTTACACCTTACACCTGCTCGGAGTTTACAACTGTGAAAGAACAGAGAGAAGTGAGACAGATTTATTGGCAAAGATTGTTGGATTGCTGAACTTCTAATCCGGCGAGTTTACAATTAATTGCGTGGTCATATGTCTGGTTGTCGTTTCCCCGCCTCCTCTTTCTTCCTTTCTCTCTCTCTCGCTCTTTCTCATACGCCATGAGGTCGGAGGTTAAGCAGGCAGCTCTTCAGAGAGTCTGTTCCTCCTTAACCCCTCGTCTCTCGACGAAATCAGACCAGAGCGAAGACGGAGGAGAGAAGAAAAAAGAGGGGGAGAGAGAGTGAGAGCACCAGGGCCTCTTGCTCGGAAGATGGATTTGCATCACTCTATGTTGGCTTGTACAGTAACAGAGTTTGACCTGTGTGTGGCTGAGAGTTAGCAGCTCTGGGTAAAGTGGTAAAGCAATATTTAGCACAGTCTGTAGCTGTGTGTGTGTGTAATCCATCTGTGGATTACACACACACTTTCTCAGACACACTGCTTGGACAGTAGATGGATGATGCTTTGTGATCAAAGAGCTGAAGTTGTGCTTATCGTTATCTCCCTGACAACCCCCCCACCCCCACCCTGACACACACACACACAACTAAACCCTCCACCAGGTCACTTCTGTCTCCTTTTCTCACCCTTATCCAGACTCTCATGTCTGTGACTGCCCTCAGACAGCAACATACTCACATCTTTGTCCTGAGCACACATGGAGCATCACATTTGTAAAGGAAGAGAAGATTGACATTTTTAAATGTCACTTATTTTGCCTGCAGATCTGATTTTTTGTTGTTGTTGTTAAGCCACTAACCAGGGATGCGTGGGGGGGGGGTGGGGGAATAATAGCTACTGCAAAGACCTACAGAGCAATTTCTCCAGCAAAAAATAAAAACAATCTTTTTTTAAAGACATGAAAGAATAATTGTAGGCTCATTTCATTAGGCTGAAGTATATCAGTTTGAATAAATACATGTGTACTTGCTTGGAGTCTTGCGTAGAACTCTGAGAGGCACTTGTGTGATGTCCAGCATTAGTGATACCATTCTATGCGGAATAAGTGGTCTGAGATGGAGTGTAATTGGTAAAGTTGATTATGGTTCGTCTCTATGGGTCTGATGGTGCTCTGTCTCTGTGGGAGTAAATGGCGACAGCTTATTCCTTCCTGACTAGAAAGTAAAAACTACCACTACACTGGAAATCCACTGAGAGTAGAAGAAGCCTGGATATGTTACATTTTAATATCCTGATAGAAAGCAGAGCTTTATCTGTATTTTTTCAGCATCATGTTTCATTACAGTAACAATATGGTAATAGTATCATAATTATTTTGTAATATTAAAGTAATATAGTATTATTTCTATAGTAATCACAGAGTAATAGCTCTGTAATAATAATAATAATTCGTAAATTTCCATGTTCATGCACTGGGAGGAATCGATTTATTGACAGAGGGGTGTTCACCTCCACTCCACTAGGGGTCCCCCGCTTTCAGCTTGTCAGTATTTTGCAGTTTCTGCTCTCCTTGCCGTTTATTAACTCAGTGGTTTTCAAACCTTTTATACCAAGCACCACCCGAGAAAATACTGAGCTCTTGAAGTAACACGTTTATCATGAAAAAACGGTGTAAATAAATAGGTCGAGCAAAGTCAGGTACAGACTTTTCACAGGAGGCATATTTATTCCCAATAAGATAATTTGCTCCCTCATCATCCTCCTCTTCCTTACATGTACATCACACACTGGTATAGTGACATTCGATTATGATAGAGCAAGAGATAAGGTGAATTTTAATGTTTAATTAATTGAATTGAATTTACCTGTCAACATTCCTCAGCTCCACTCTGATCACAAGCCCTGGTATAACAGTATTTCTGACTTTCCTCCAAGTACCACCAGAGGAAACTTGTGTACCGCAGCTTGAGAACCAAAAAAACGTATCAGATTTGAATTGAAATTCTTCTTCTATCAGGTCCAGGTATGTTCTAGCCAGAGATGGAAGCAGGAAAACACACCACTGGAAAAACATGTTCACTCAACTCTAAGTGGATGTGCTTTGAAGCGTGTTTTCCTAAATGACTTTGGGTGCAGTTGGACGGATTTGCAGGGCAAACTTGGCTCGAATTGAACGTATACATGCAGCAGTTGCTCGACTTTCAAATGCTAGACCGACTGAAACTGTCCTAAAGTCAGACTAATGTTTTCATGCTTTTTAAAAGTCCAGTTTTAATTGGACTGAAACAATATTTTTTCATGTAAACGTACTGAATGGGAAATGTATTGTTAGTACGAAGATGGAAACTGCATTACAAAATAATATATACATAATATTGTAGTACAATGATATTACTGCCCTATCACAAAATATTAGCACATGTAATATTACCATGTTTTTTTATTATACGGTAATGTAACATGTTACTTTTTTTTCTTTTTATGATGAATTTTCAGAAGCTCCAACATGTGACCAAAGCTGAGTGAAGATCATTGCAAAAAGATTTGATGGATGCATAAAACCATTTTTGTCAGCACATCTTAATACACTGAACCATAAGTATCTGTAATTAGAATCAGTAACCTCTGTACGGCACTAAAAGGACAGCACAATGGCAGTACAATTACGTAAAACAATGAATGCTTTGCCATTACATGTGATGCAAGAAAGTAGGATGGCGGAGGTTTATTTGAATGGCACTATCCATCCTTGCTGTTATTTAAAAGCCACAAGAATGGTCTAATGCTGTTAAGCACAGTATAGTAACAAGACTCGGGCCCAAGCTAATTTCCCCCTAAATGAGAGTTTATGGCTGAAACAGCCCCGAAATCACTGAAGTACATCTTAATATGAGCGTAAGAGCTGTCAAGGATAAGAGGCCAAGTAAGTGTGTGTCACTGGGAGGGGGGGGTGGGGGTGAGCTTGGGTTGTCCTGCATGTTGCGTCTGTGAGACAAAGAGAAAGGTCAAGGGTCAAACTAACAGCAGACAGGCCAGTGCAGGGTCAGCGGGCTCAGACTAACCTGATCAGTGATGGCTGTTTATCTGACGACCCTCAAACTGTCACCCCCCGCTGGAGCTGCCTCGTCATTCCTCTCTCACTTTTAGAACAATTCAACAATTTAGAGCCTCTTTTGAAGATTAGAAATATACTGTAATCTGTAATCTGGTCCTTCAGAATCTCATATATCATCTCCTCCTTCATTTGAAGGTGAAATATGTAGAATATGCACAACAGCAACCTTAAAAAGTTTGACAGACTTTCTGAAAATAAGGAAAAAATATGCTTTTTTAGTTAATTGTAGTGTTAAATGTCCACTGACAAAGTGGGAGTGAGAGCATGAGCTAACCTTAGCAGAGGCTTTAAATGATGCTTCCCCATCTGGGAAAAAGTTTCCACCTTGTTAACTTTCTCTCAAAGTTCAGCTGTTCATAGTTCAACGCACCTACACTGCAGACTCTCTCATCTCCTTCCACTTTGGTTGAGACATTTTTGAGAAGGGTAACAAGGCTTTTTAGGTCCAGTGTTACTCAGTATTTCCAAGATTTAGCAGCTGGCTGCTCATTCTACCGATACCAGTATTGTATGAGTTTGTGGCCTCCAAATGAAAGTTTATTTTGGGAATAAACTGACTGTACCATTGTTATCAGCGAGGCCAGTATGTTTCCTCAATATCTATATCTAATTTCATGTCTTAACATGATAAACGTCTCACATAAAGCACCTTAAGAGACTGAAATATAGAATATTGTGTTACACAACAGTAGTTACAGGTCAAAATGAGGACCTTTGTCTTCCCCCATTTTCTTGTCATTCTTTCCAGTGGAAGCTTGTTTTGTTTTTTTAAAAGAACACTGTGATGTGAGCTAGAATAATTGTTTTAACTCTTAACATACTGCCCAGGTCCCAAGACCAGCAGCCAAACACAGGACAGGGTGAAAGGGATAGAGACGCTGCCGCAGTGGGTGGTGGTGGGGGCTGCGGGCCGTCATGGAGCCAATGTCCCGTCTGATTACAGCCAGAGGACTGGAGAGGCATGCTAATCCCACACACACACACACACACACTAACACACACACACACACTCACACA
The DNA here is from genome assembly GCF_019176455.1 of Solea senegalensis. Taxonomy (NCBI): domain Eukaryota; kingdom Metazoa; phylum Chordata; class Actinopteri; order Pleuronectiformes; family Soleidae; genus Solea; species Solea senegalensis. The sequence goes on along the minus strand of NC_058025.1, from coordinate 7,582,455 downwards.
AATGCACACTCTTGGAGACAAAGACGCACAATTAGCAAGACGGAGACGATGTGCACACACACAGACACACACAGGTTGGTGTAGGTATTCTTGTTAGGACATGTGACTGACTTCACTTAATATAGGACAGGGACACCTTAACCCTAACCTTAACCATACCAAAATCTAACTTTAACTAGAGTTTCAGAAATGAGGTTGTGCCTCATTAGGACCAGGCTTTCGTCTCAACGAGGACGTCTGGTCCTGACAAGGTCAGTCAGTTTTTGTGTCAAAAACATCCTAAAGAGGTAACAATGCATGTGCACACACACAGGTTGGCTCAGCTGTTCTTCTAAGGACTCTGGACTGACTTCTATTCTTTTTGACAGCCTAAACAAAGCCTCTTACCTAATCATAATCATAACCAGTTAATGCCTAACCCTAACCTTAACATAACCATATTTAAATTTGCCTAAACTTTCCTAATGAGGTTTTGCCTCATTAGGACCAGGTTTTGTTCTCCATTAGGACAACTGATTCTGATATAAACAATAATTCAAGTACACACACACACACACACACACACACACACACACACTAACCTATTCAATCCAGAGATTACACCCCACGCCCTCTGACCTCAGTCCACGTCCCCTGTCCAGACACAGGACACACAGCATAATGATATCACTAACAGCCGGACGTCACTTCGCGGCTCTGCTCATTTGCTCACAGTACAGTCCGACCGCCGCACCTCACAGTCTCCAATTTTTGAATAAAGCAAGACTGTCAGGTCACGATTGTGCCTGTGGCCAGGACGGGACCGTGGCTTGGTGTTCATGTTACTGTATTTTTGCAGAACCCTCTGTTTGTCAATTGTACAGGAAAACATTTGAAACTATATTGTTTAACAGTAGATTATGTGGACACTGTCTTCACCCAGAAATGTCCACAATCAAAACATTGTTCAAATTGCATTTTTCAAGTTTTTCTTTTATTACTTTGTGGCTTTTGTTTGTGCAACTGTGCCTCTGCTGTCTCTGCTTCTCAGCTGACTGCATCTTCCCGCAGACCTGTCCCCCACTCATGTACACACATGTTTGCAAACAGGACAGACAAGACCACTGCTGTGAGACAAACACAAACATCAATAAACAAACAAATCCTTTCATACAACACCCCCACCCCACACTGCTCCAAACACTGCATGCACACGCAGCCCCGTTTTTATAGCCCATTGTTTGCCAGGAGCGGCATTGTTTGGTTCTTACCAAGAGCACTTTTATGATCTTGTCTCATTATTAATAGATGGTGTCAGAGAGTCAGTGGCCTCTCTGTCTGACAAGGCATTAGCATAAACACAGACTTCCCCTCAATATCTGTTTGCATCACACTGTTGACCTTTAATTATGGATGTCTAAATGTTTGCTACCTGTTCACTCAACTGTGTGTGTGTGTGTGTGTGTGTGTGTGTGCTTGTATGGGTATTTTTGCGAGGACCAACAAAAAGAGATTTTGGCCGGTCCACATGTTCTATGACCATTAAAGGGCATTTTAAGGGATAAGACCTGATTTTAGGTTTAGGGTAAAGGTAAGGGCTAAGTGTAGTTATGAGTGTCCTCACTATGGATGATGCACAAACGTGTGTGTGTTGTAGAGCAGTAAAACTAAAACCAAACCAATAAAAATTATACACTTTACGCAGGCCTCATGTGGCTCCCCAATCGATTTCATGTGGCCCCCGCCAAATATTTTTATGAAGTTCTAGTGAACGTGCGTTGGCACATGTGATCTTCTGTTAGCAGTTGGCATCAACATTTCACAATATTATATTTTGATCATAGTAAAACATTACATTGCGTTATGTATATCACAATATGCAACACATTCAACGTTAAATGATATATATATATAGCATATATACAGTATAAATTACTGCTTAGTGTTTTAATTGCTGTTGTCCATGTGCTATTACTTATCTAAGTGTTTAGATAAGTAATATTGTTGTTATATTGTTGTTATTTATAGATTCATTATGCATCATAAATATGTTGTTTATTGTGGAGTATATGTCATTCCATATGAAAACAAACACTTTTACTTTGAAATGCTGTGAAATACCACTGCCTTTTTTTCCAGCTGACAGGCCCCTTCCTGACCAAACTACATAGGAAATAAAATTAACAAATGTTTACAAAGTATAAAATAGTATTAACATTTTAAACACATGTGTGATTTGAGAGAGTGAAGTTTACAGATGTCTGATAGGAGGGAGTTCATCGGTGATCATCTGAAGACACTGGCTCCCACGCTGGTCAATCGGGCAGGTGGGATAGTGAGGTGAATGAAGGAAGAAGACCTGAGAATGTTAACGTGCAGACGTTCGGATGGATGAATGGATGATTTGAATGGATGATTTCACAGGTGAGCGGCAGAGTCCTGAGGTCAGTGTGGTGTTTGACTGTGAGCCGTGATCACACATGAGACATGAACTTCTTCAACACCACAACCACAGTCCATCGCTGCATTCAAAACCACAGAACTATATAAACCCAGTGGGAGATAGATTTGAACTACGGTAAATGATGCAAAAAGTCACTCCTCGATTACATGATGCACTGTAATTGATTTTGATTAAATGCCACTTACTGTAAAGAGAGGGTAATTTACTAATGCACTGAAACAATACTATATACGCACAACTTATAGGCAACATTTAATGGTTTAAACAAGTTACTCTGGGGTTAATAATGACATAGATGAACATTGCTGCCTGTATTTATTATCTTCCTCGTGCATTTTGTGTCTGCCATGACACACTTGGACTTATCTTCCTCTCCTTGTCCACCTCGGATGTTAAAAGGTCTGCCGGTGTTTACATGAGTGTGATGTCTCCATCTCCACAACCTTACACTTTGCCGGTCACCTGACATAACATGATTCTTTTTATATATAGTAGCATAATCCCATTAGTATTAATAAAGTAATCTGTGTGTGTGTGTGTGTTTGAGTGCCTACTCAGTAAGCCATTCATACACTCATCAAAAATGGATACAGCGGCATCGCTGCCTGCGGCTATCTGTGTTGTTGTTTTTCCCCTTCACTGGCTTTCGTTTGTTCTTTTTCCATTCTTTTTTTCCTCTAATCCTGTGTGTGTGTGTGTGTGTGTGCGCGCGTGCATATAAATGCATGTATTCATAAACCACATTTACATCAGATGCCTTTCTCTGGTTGTGCTACTGTCACAGTCGGCATCAGCATCTTCGCCACGCCTGATGATTGTTATGCAAAAAATAGAAGCACACAGCATTTCCATTAAGTGGGCTAATGCCACCTTTCCCCCTGTCACCACCTGTCCCTGCAGCTCCCTGTGTGAACATGTACTGTCAACTTACCATTAACTCTTATGTCTTATACAGCTCTACCTTCAGGTGATGACAACATTCTTTAGCTGTAAACATGCAGTGTCCTGCTATTGCTAATATTCTCCATAATGCGAGTTTCATTGAATTTAACTGGATCTACAGTGGCCCTGATGGCACATTTCACCTAAACAAAAAATAAAAATACAAAATTGTCTAAGCACAAACAAGGGTTTGTTCTCTTGCCTATCTGTAATGAGACTTTTGTAAAGTGTCATTGTGTTTTGTAGAGTGTAGTGTTTTGGTAAATGTTGTGATGTTTTGTGAAATGCAGTGTGCTGACCTCCAGAGCCTGCTGTTTTGGCGCTATCAGTATGAAAAATAATGTCTTGGCTGAGTGGAAACTGGTTGTGATGCCATCCATAAAATCTGAACTCCAGAGTCTCACAGTTTCCTCTATTAAGTCAGTCAGGGAGTATAAATGTTGTGAATAGGACCGGCATCAGGGACGGTCTTCTTCAATGGAAAATTATGTCAATTTTGTGAATTTGTAGCAGTATATAAAAGCCAAATATGCCTCCAGAATCGTGAATTGACCAATGCCTTGCTGATATTTTGTAACTGGAAATTCTGAAGCCTCACTGACAACCAGGCTACTATTGGACTATACCAGCTATCAATCAAACTGATGTCCACTCATAATATGTATTGTCTAACACAAAGCTACTGAGGTATTTGACCCAGGAGTAACCTGGTGGATGTGCCTCACTTTGTTGATTACCACCATTCCATTTGTTGTGCTGACGTCCAGACGCAATTCGGGTGATGCTGTACAGTGAAATTTATTCCTGAGTGTGAGTGAATGTTGTCAATGAATTTCCACTTTCCAACGACAAAAACTTCAGGATGACGACAAGTGTATTAATACCACAAGCGGTCAAAAACCTTTTGCTCTTCTGGGTCAAACACCTAACCACAGCAGTAATAGTACTGCCTGGCAGCACAGCAACACCACACAGGGCAAATCACACTTTAAATCACAACATTATAACAACATATTTGGCTTCTATACACTGCTACAAATTCACAAAATTGACATAATTTTCCATTGAAGAAGACCGTCCCTGATGCCAGTCCTATTCACAACATTTATACTCCCTGACTGACTTAATAGTTAGTTAGTTAGTTAGTTAGTTAGTTAGTTAGTTATTATAGAGGAAACTGTGAGACTCAGTCTCTTCTACACATGTAGAATCACATAGATCCTATAACTATTCCTATAACTAACTTTTTTTTTTTTTTTAAAAAAAGGACAAAAACCCTAATGTTTGGGTTGCATTGCATGACCCACTGACAGGTCAGCGGGAGTTTATTTCCACACATTTCTCAATCATCCTTTGGTCTGATGTATAGCCTTAACAATTTCACACAACTGATGACAGACTGACATGTTTACTAAAAAGTGTCATCATGTGTATCTGTGTCTGTCAGTCCAGTGTAAGGTGAGGGACGTTATGTGTGTCCGTGCAATGTCAAGCGGCCGTGGAAAGGTGTGATATTTAGTGTGATTATTGAGCTTTAAGTGGGAAAAACATCACACATTTTTAGGGAAAATATAAGTAGTTCAGACAGATAAGAAGACACAGAAAGTGGGCTCTAAGTCCAAAGTGTCCATCAAAGATGAGTGAGTACCTATAATAGTTTTAAGAGTTCAGCTAAGATACTAACTGGATTTAAAGAACACGCTAGAGGCTAGAATTAATTGAATTAGTAAGGTTAATTGATAGTAGATAACAATACATGTCCATTATGTTCACCATTATTTTATATTCAAACCATTTTCAAATGAGTTCAAACAATGCTAATTAAGCCTTATCAGCTCTCTCTTTGTGTTTCTCAGTTCTAAACCTTGAGTCAACAAATCTCTTTTACAATGGCAGGACAAAGGCGAGAAGGCAGAACTGATGAAACGGACACGTGTGCACCAGCACATCGCAGAGCAGGTGGTGAATGTGAGCATTTTAACATGTGATGACATCATATAAACATTTACTGAATCGTCTATTCGCTGAAAACACAGAGGAACACCTAACATGTCTTCTCATAGAGAATCATTCACACACTATTACACAAGTCAGCCTTAATGTTAACAGTAGCCTCACTGTGTGAAGTAGCACCTTTCAGCTCTTCAGGTTTTATATGTTAAGAGTGCAATCATTTGTGTGATGTTGTCAGTAGTTGCTCATTGTCTCAGGCAAGGTGGCTTAAATCTCTCTGACATGTTTGACATGTGAAGTTTAATTGTGGTGCTGCACCTTCAGTGTGTGTTTGTGTGTGTGTGTGTGTCACAGTTCAATGATGCAGAGGGAGAGAGAAGCACAGGAGCAGGTTGACCAGCAGAGAAAAGAGGCGGCGACACTGGACGACCAGCACAACCTGACGCTGCTGCAGAAGAGCAATCAGCTGTCCCAGCTCCAGCTCTGAAGCTCTAACCTGGGTAACCACACACGATCCAGAGTCACAGACCACACCAGAGGTTGAACCAACATGTATGAAACTCAGGAACACTCCTCCTGGGACAGATAAAGATGGCGACGCTGAACCGTTATGAAATGACAGGTGACACGTTAGAAGCAGAAGAAGGTGAAAATATGAATGACACAGAGAAACAGCTGTACAAGGTACGTGTTCTGAAGAACAACCCTGATGGATCATAGAAAATAATCAGAACTTACTGTTTACTTCTGTCTCTATTAGACTGAGTTGTTAATTCTTCTTAAGTTCTTAATATTAAACTTTATATTTGACTTATTTGAGTTAAATTAAAACTTTGTTCAATTTTTCTGATGATTCTTAGCGGAAGTGGAGACACTGAAGAAAAACTAAATAATCGCTTTAAAGCACATGTGGCCCTCCAATTGATTCCATGTGGCCTGTCACTTGATATCAAGTTATTTCCGTCTGAGAGAGTTGTATCTGTTTTGCAATTGTTTTTGTGTTTGTAATGAATCAGGGTTGTCGTGTGAAGCATTTGCAAAACATTTTTGATCCAGAAACAGAAACCTGTCTTAATTATGCTTTTGTTTGTTTGACTGTTTGGTAAGTTGTCATTCATTTCACTCATGATTAATGAACACTGCCTTGATTAGAACATACAAAATGGTTCTGATAAGTGTTTTATTTCAGGTATACCTCATGTATTAATTTAAAAGAATACTTTACGTCTAGCATTTACAAAAAAGACATATTGTTGATGGTGTTTGCATGACTGCCTATGTGATTTAATATAGATAATTGATTATTTAGGATATAAGAGTCTGTACTGCCACCCTGTGGCCATTAAAGGAATAGCAGCTGGTGCGTCCATATGAATGAGCCTTTGTTTTAACTTAATGCTGGAAAGTCGCTCATGAACAATCATAAAATAAAAAAACAAGCTGTTGGACACTGGTTATAAATATTTCAGATATTTCAGTGTCTGCTGGTTTTTCATAGTTTGATGTCATCTGCAGGATCACAGATATTCTGTGACTCAAATAAACTATGAATACCAGTTTAAAACACAAGAGACTTTATTGAATTAAGAACACATAAATGACAAGCAATGCTTTGTAGCACCAGGGTGATGAATCTTGTGTATGATTTATTTCTTCTTGCCTTTTCCTTTTTTGGCCTTCTTGTTTTTGCCCTTGTTCTTCAAGGCCTTGCGAGTACTGTAGCCTCTCCACCACGCTTGGGCCAAAATAGCTGCTTTGGTCTTCAACTGCAGCTCCTCCATCTCCAGCTGTCTCTGCTCCTCTGCCTGCCGACGCTTCTCCTGAATCCGGTTGCACTCTTCCTCCAAGACAGAAAATGGTTTCTCCAGCATCCTCAACTCATCCTCTTCCCTTTCGTGATCGATTTCATTCAACTCCAGGTCGGCCTGAGAGAGGCGATAGTGGCAAAAAGAGACGGTCACAATTATCCTATACATTATCAAGATATCCTGAAAAAGTCTGAACCAAATCAGATCAGACTCCATCTGAGAAAATTTAACACGTCATATTCTTTGTACCTGGATTTCTTCCACTTCACTGTCAAATTTTTGAAGCAAGTATTCAATTTCTGTCTCTACTTTTTCATTTTCCTGCCATGGAAGAAAAAATACAAAAAGTCACAATTGGTGTTTACAATATAAAACTCTAATTATTGTTAGATAAACTAAATGTACCTCTTGGAGTATTCTCTCTGCCTGCCTGTTCTCAAGGATCAAATTGCTGAGCCGAATCTTCAGTTGATCAATTTCCTGTTGCATACTGGCCTGCCTCATAGATATGTTGAATTGTGGCTGACTCTTCTTGTCTGTGAGTAGTGATGTAAAAGATACTTCCTGCACATTTTTGATTTCAATGTTTTTCTGAGCAATCTGTGAAGAAAAAAAGAAATGCAGCACAGGTGAGACGGAGAAGGACAGTTGACTATATTCATTTGCAATGTCCTCTTTTGTATCCCACCTTTGCATCTATTTGTTTCTTAGCTGTAGCTACTTCTTCTTCCAGAGAAGCCAAGTTCTTCACATCATAGGTGGGGGGCGAAGACGCAGACTTGTGGAGGACCAGCTGTGACTCCTCATCCAGACTTGTCAGCAGTTTGTCTACTATATGGCTGTGAAACCTCTTAAGCCCTTTAATTAGCTTGCACTCACTCTCTCCTACTTCCATTCCTTCCTCTGCCCTCAAATGAAAAATGGCATCTGGATGGGAGCGGAAAAGCCGGAGCAGATCCCTGACTGAGTTCTTGATGTCCACTTCAAGCTGAGTCTTTGCTCTCCACCTCCTCCTCCCTTCATCATCTTCTCCCTCTGATTCCTGCTTGAGATCCTCCAGTGTCTTTCTCAGTCTTTCATATAATAGTTGATGCTTTTTAATTTCCCTTATGAATTCTTCATCCACGACTCTTGAGGCACTGTTTAAATGCAGCAGAGCAGGCAGTGTTGCCACAATCTCTATTTGACTGATGCAGTTTTTCAATATGCGTGAGATCCGCTGAGCCTCAACAGAGAGCAGCATTTTCTGTGGTCGGTCGTTGTTCTTTAAAACAGCCACAAGCTGGACCTTTGCCTTTGTTGTTGGCACAACTATTGCCCCCTTTGTAGACATACTGTAGGGTACTGTACAGGCACTGCAAGGTAGGACAAGAGTAAATAAGTAAAATGTAAAACATACAGTTTCAAACTGAGTTTTATTGGGGAAAAGCCATGCCAGGTGATGGATGGATTAAGATTCCTTTATTGTCATTGTATACATGGAACAACAAAATTTAGAGCGCTTCCCTTTAAAGTGCACAAAAACAAACAAGTAAAATAAGATAAAAACAAATGAGAAACACAGTAGAAAAAGAATGAGGTCTTAGCAGCCGTTAAGTAAAAAAAAGAAGAATATATCTACTGCACAGAAATACAAAGAATAGGAATAAAATATTAGAATGACATATAAGAGCATACATCACAGATGTACATAGAATGAGGAATAAAATATTAGGAATAACATAATTCTGTCTAGGGCTGCAACGATTACTTTTAATTACTTTTACTTTTATTATGAATTGAGTATTGAATTAATCTACGATTTTGATAGTGTTTTTTAAATAATTAAAACAATCTTTCAGATTTTTCAGCTTCTTAAATGTGAATATTTATTGGTTTCTTTGCTCCATATAACACAGACTTTGAACATCTGAGAACACCCTCATTTCCAGATTTGGCAAACACTGATCAACATGTTTCCACATGTTCTGACATTTTACGAACCAAACGATCAATCGTGAAAATAATCAACAGATTAATCGATTATATAAAATAGTCGTTAGTTGCAGCTAACTATTAGGTAAGATTACAGTGCATGTGAGATGTAGATGCAGTTTACACGTTTCGGTTACTTTCAATCTTAAAAATCTTATTCATATTCATATCATGTATTATTTCTACAGTTACATATTAAGCTTAATATTATATTAATTGTTTGATATGAAGTAGTGAGAGTATGAGCTACATACCGGTCACCTCGTCTGTTAACCGCAGGCGGAAGTTGTTGCTTTTTTTTTACTCCGTTGCCAGGATACCACATAATACGGATGTCAACATTATATCACGTGCACATACTGACGCAGGAAAAAAACACACACCCACCAATACATATTTAGAGTGTTTCACTACGTTATTAAATGAATAAATAATTAAATAAAGAGAGAGTTGTATATAAGGGTTTCACAGCGCTGTCAGCGGCTTTTATTTTGGAAATTTGGGAAACAGCCACTGCAGTAAATCGTTTTGCTGTCGCAAATGTTTGTTGATATAGCGGTACTACTCCCGTGTTCCTGCTGCTGCTTTCGTTTGGCTAGTGTGTACTTTGTATGGAAACATTAATCTCGTAATTTAACCGGTGTATTTGGTTGTCGATGAAAAGTGAGAACAACACGCACATGATACGAAATGTCGAAGATAGTCCGGTGTGCGGTGACGACGCCGTGACGGACAAGGACTGTATCAGCTTGTTAGCTGCGTTGACAGAACTGCTTGATGCGGTCAGACATGTCATCTGGGACCGAGTGTGAAAGCCACAGGCCTTGTCTGCTTCACGTCTCTTAAACATGTGCCACTTCCCGTGACACCAGAGACTTTTTGTTTGCAACTATCCGTTTGCTATTCCTGTCGCTAGCCCCACGTACTCGATTCGTTAGCCAACAACCAGAGGCTAATAACGCGTCGTCTGTTGCACAGACAAGATGTGCAGCTGTTTTACTGCGGTTTGCACAATGAATCGTTAAGGTTTTAGGGGTTGTTTCGGGTTTTTTTTTAGCTTGTGAGCTTGTTTCTGATGATCTCCAGCTACTGAACATAAATCAATCCAAAGTGAGCTGCTATCATGGATTCTGACGACGACGTTCCTCTCATCTTGACCTGGGACGAAGCAAACAGTGACCTGCTCACCGAGGACACAGAGAGAGTAGACGAGAGTGAGTTTTACTTTGAAATGTCATGTCCTTAGTTTTATTATACTTCAACTGTGGTCGTGGAGATGTTGCTGCTGCTGCTGTTCAATATATTATTAACAGTCCAGTGTGTAAATTGTTGGTAGAATTATTTCTCATTTGGCAAAAACTGAAGATAAAATACCTGATTGTATACATTGTTGTTTCCCATTACCCAAGAATGTACCTTTTTATATTAACATCAAGAGCCAGGTCATATATGGGGGGCTGCCATGTTGGGCCACCATGTTTGTAGCCCACAATGGACAAACTATATAGGCGCTTTTCCACTTTAACAGTTCTAGCACTACTCGACTCGCACATCATTTTCCATAAAGTACCACTTCAACATTGGCTGGATCGTCGTAGCACGGCTGCAGGAAACTACAGAGATGTCATTTTAAATGCAACACAAACACACAAACTAGTGATGAGCAAAGCAGTTGTTTTCGGTGTAACTGAATCATTAGAGTCAGTTCATTGAAAATATTAGTTCAGTACTTTCTGCATGACCGAACACAGACTCAGCCTGACACAGTCACTGAACTGAAATAGGGCTGAATGGGTTGTGATTCAGCTCACAAACAGCTTTCGGCAGTGCTGTCGCTAAATACACCAGACTCCTCTGTTAACTATTGAGGTTTTAGACATTTCCTTGCTAAATGTTGGAGATGAATGCATGTTTTCAGGATTTTTAAGTATTTTTAATTGATCTACAATTCAGTACAGGAGAATTATGTCTTTGAAATAGTTTGAAATGACTCAGCACAAATGTGTTCATAGTTTAAAAGGTCTAAAATCACTGTATCGGCTGATATTGTTAACAGTAGGTACTCGAGTTTGTTATATTGTTATTGGAATTGGACACGAAACAGTGGTATCGTGCCATCTCTACACTGAAATACATTTAAAAGGCTGATTTAAATGATTATACATGAATACAAAACATACCTAAGGATAGTGTATTATATGTCTGCCAGTAAATCATTCTCAATATTTCAGACTGAGCTTTCAAAGCAGAAAAAAGTACACTCACTAGCAGATTGCAGATTCACTCACCTCTCCGTCACCCAAGGGATTTCAGGGAACTACGACCTCCATAAAGCAAGGCCCCTTAAAGTACACATTAAAAGCTTATTCTAAGGCTATAAAACAAAATATTTTTAAAATATATTTTTTTTATTTTAATAAAGAAAATATATTTTAAAGAGATTATACACTTAAACAAACACACTTTTGGGTGGTTTATAGAAATGTTGTCAGTAAACCCACCTAAATGTTACACACTGGATCTTTAATAACTTTAAAGCCAATTAAGAGTTTTAGATTAATATATTCAAAGCATTGTGTATAGTTTATTTTTTAAAACAAGACAACGTTTGTATATATCAGCAGATGTGTATCATAGCAGTATATGTTGTGACATGAGGTCAGTGCTCATCATCTACTTACCGGGTTTGCGTTGGTGCAGTTTCATGTCGACAGCTGCACGTCGTCCAGGCCACACCACTTTAGCTTTACTGTGATCACATGTGTGTGTATGTATGGGTATCCATGCGTCTGCTTCACATGGTTACCCTGTTGCCTTTTGTGTTCCTCACACATAAGCTACAAAATGACCCACCTGAGAAACTGCTGCCTCAGCGGACATGCACCCCTCAGCCCCTCCCTGTTGCTCATGGGCAGCGTGTGTGTGTATGTCTGTTTGTAGCCTGTGTGTGACTGTGTCTCTGTGTGTGAGCCTTCTCATTTTCTCTGGCTTTGGAAGTGAACAGGAAGCACAGAGGAGTTTTTCCCTCAGGATATCTAGGAGTGGTGGACAAGGAGGGGAACTATCACAGAACTCTAATTGATTGCTGTTGGAGTTTTCTGTAGAGAGTTTGAACTTGGACACTGAGAAAGAAGGCTGCATTGTATCACATCAGTGACACATTCTTTGGATAGAAAACAATGTTTTTGTTTTGATGGTGGCGGGGTGGATCCTGCAGATCACCACAAAAGTACATTTTATGTTTTTCCCTGCTCATTCTGTTTGTGTTTCTTTGAGCCTGACCTCAACATGTCATTGAGCGGGAGCTCCAAACGTGTCATTGTTTCTTCACAAGTGAGGGTTTGGAGTGGCTCACTGAAGGCACCAGGTAAACTCCTGTGAGGATGACAGTCGGACTGGAATTTAATCTTCACACCTCAGCTCTATCTGCTGCCATCATGCCGGACAGGAAGTGCCTGCGACTGCATTTTTGAGTCTCATATGGTCTCTGCTAAGTTTTATTCTAAGGACGTGTGACTGGAACAGAAACACGTGATGAACAGCGTGTGGAAAGGAAGATCACCCAGAGAGGCTCGTATAGGACTGTAACGTGCAGCTGTAGAGAGACACATGGAATGACTTAATACTCAAAAACAATTTGTATATCTGTACAATGGCATGCTGTTGTCACACTGTTATTGGATAGATAGATGCTCTCAGTTTTTCATGCTTCATATTGCAGCACTGTATTGATTCCTCCTGTGGTTCATTTATCTGCCTCTTGGTTCAAAGTTCACACTCTGCTGCAGGAGGCTGGAGAGTAATTTCAATGTTCAAGTGTTCAAGTCACATTGTGCTGTTGCTGGCCTCTATAGCATCTCTTATTAACGTGACTAGAAGAGACACTTTCTTCAAAAGAAGCACCGAAGCAACCACTTGTCAAGCGCCGTAAGCACTGTCTGTAATTGTGGAGTGGTCGGACATTTGTGGATCTGTGTGGACAACGCGCATCAGGAGTTCACTGTGTGTCTGGAGTTTGCATCAGGCCTGAATGGAATGTTTGACCATCTGCATCTCCAGATGTGTGTGGACGCTGGAACGAGACCAGCGCACTGTGAATGACCAAGACACGCTCACACACATAAACTTGTTCGTCAAACTTGTGGGACCTTAATATACTCGGAGCAGAGCACACGTACACTCTGAGCTGATCAATGGAGTGTGTATGCAGTGAGACAGCTGGGTACCATGACGATCATATTCATAATGAGAGTCCTGTAGTCTTTTCCTCCTACGCTTTACAATTAGAGCTAAACTCCGTTGGTACGAACACACTCCTCTCTTTTTCCTCTGTGTTTCTGAGCCAAATATTAAAATGATACTGTGCATTCCTTCCTGTACAACAAATATACAAAGATTAACATTGAATGAAAAAGTTTGTTGTGCTTTCCTGCTGAATTAATTGTCTGTGTCTTCTTCCAGATGGAGGTGGAGGCAACTATGACATAGTGAACAATGCTGTGATCTCCACTCCAGGGCCACAAAACTACAGAGCCCAGAATGTGTCATTACGGCAAAGCTGGGAGATGAACTACCAAGAGGCAGCCATTTATCTACAGGTACAGACTAGAGCAACTCCAGCTGAGGGGATGTGGTCATATGATGGTTTTATTGCACTCGTGCTGCGACTTGTAGATGATTAAACCCTTTGCTCTTTCAGTGGGCAACATTTCTATCATGAACACCTGCGGGAAGTCATTAATCTTTTTATAGTATTTGTGGAAGTGTAATGTACGTTACATTACATTAAGAGTTCTAGCCTTACAACACTCAAAAATGTTGCCTGGACATGTTTATTTACAAAATAAAAACACAGTACACAATAAAATGTCAGCTGGTGCCTGGAGACATGTGGCTTAAATGTGTTTTTTGAATTTTTTTTTTCATTTTTGTATGTGAATATTTTCTGGTTTCTTTGCTCTTTAAAAGAAAGAAATCTGTAAGACTGAATCATTTTGGTTTGTGTACAAAACAAGATATTTGAAAACCAAGCAAAGAATCAAGGAAATAATCAAATGTAGAATTTACTGACGTAAATATAAAGGGATAATTCTGGGTTCATGAAAACAACAATTCATACGGTTCAGGTGATGGTACACGCAAAATAAATACATAAATGTCTAATTATTTGATTAAGTTTTACTGCCAAATGGAAATCATGTCACCTAAATTCACTGAATTCTTCACACACAGGAAGGAGAGAACAATGATAAGTTCTTCACCCACCCTCGAAACCCAAAGGCCCTGGCAGCATACCTCTTTGCTCACAACCACTTGTTCTACATGATGGAGCTTCTCACAGGCTTGCTGCTGATGATGCTGTCACTGTGCGAAGCCCCCGCTGTGCCCTCACTGCGCCTGGACGTCTATGTGAGTGAACACAGGAGACTTGTCACGTCATATCGATTCAGATTCAGTCAAATAGTCGGTTAATCAAGAAATAGTCATTCTATAAAAACAATCTTTAGTTGCAGCCTTAAAACCTTTTCTCACTGGCTCTCCGCTGTGGTTGAGCAGGAAACCCTGGTTTTCATTGTTCATGTAGACCTTATTTATTTGTTTTCTGCCGCATTTTGTTCAACTGTGCTTGATATTTCCATGCAGGTTCATGCCACTCTGGAGCTGCTGGCTTTGGTGATGGTGGCGTTTGAGTTATGCATGAAACTCCGCTGGTTAGGCTTCCACACCTTCATACGACACAAGAGGACCATGGTGAAGGTAACGTTCACAAGATGGACGCTCTGTGGTTGTGTAGCCTCTGTCACTGTGTAATGTTGATGATCTCATGTTGTTCTTCTGGTGCAGACGTGCGTGTTGCTGCTACAGTTTGTGGAGGCCATAGTGGTTCTGATCAGACAAACGTCTCACATGCGAGTGACCAGAGCTCTGAGGCCCATATTCCTGGTCGACTGTAGATACTGTGGTGCTGTGCGCAGGTACGCCTTGATACGATATGGACTTTAGATTAGGGCAGCAACTAACGATTATAATCTGTGGATTATTTTCTTGATTCATCGAGTATTTGTTTGGTCCATAAAATATCAGGAAAATCTCTTTGGGAAACAGTGAGGAACATTTTTTAATATTTTATGGACCAAACAAGTACTCGATTTATCGAGAATATAATTGTCAGTTACAGCCCTAATTTCAGCTGATGAATGTGATGAATTTCTTTGGGTAGTTGATGTTTAATAAAGGACTTTTGGGTCATATTGTGCTGGTACAAATATAATCAGAATTAAAATTAAACTGAAGATTTGTTAACTCATTTCTTTTATTGTCCATCAATATTTAAGTTAATAACATATTTGACTAAATGCCTGCAACCGCCTTTAAAGACATATTACAATATGACATTCACAAACCTAACATGATTTCTTGTCATGATGTTTATTTTTTATTCATATATTAATCAGCCCTAGTAAAAACACATACACAAATTAATTAAAAAAAATTAAAAATGAAAACTTCTGCTGCTTCAACAATTTGGATTTGTATGCTAAATGATTTATTTGGCTTTATTTTTACCTCCTTTGCCTTTTCGCCTTCAACAAGAGGGTTATGTTTTCTACCACGTTTGTCTGTTTTACCTTGAGCTCAACTCAAAAAGACTAGAGATGGCACAATACCACTTTTGTGTCCAATACCGATTTCACCATCTTGAGTTTTTACCGATACCAGTCCAATACAGTCATTTAAACCCTTTTAAACCATGAAGCTGTTACACATAACACATTTGTGCAATTCCAAGTTATTTCAAAGACACTGTAACAAATGTTCTTCTCCTTTTTAAAGCAGAAATAAACAGCCCACAATGACTCTTGGATTGTATCGGATGTTGTCTGAAATGTGACCCAGTGATTTTGACCAGTGTCAGACGAATCTCATGGGCTCATCCCTCGTTATGACCTAAGCACTGAGCACACTTTCACGAGAGTTATGCTCTGATTGTTTTCCACATAATTATATTATGTTACTTGAACACACCATGCTGTGTCTGTCATGCTTTTATTTTGTAAAGCACTTTGGTTGTTGTAAAGGGCTTTGGAAATAAAGTACATTACATTACATGTGGTTTAACTGTTAAATGCATTCTTCACTGACGATGTTTCTTTTTCTGTCAACTTAGAAATTTGCGTCAGATCTTCCAGTCCCTCCCTCCTTTCATTGACATCCTCCTGCTGCTGCTTTTCTTCATGGTTATATTTGCTATCCTGGGTAAGAATATGTTGGGATTAAATGTGCATTGTTTTTTCATTTTAGGTTTTTAAATTAGGGCTACGACGCTGAATCGATTATTTATGGGTAATAAATTGAATGCCTAACAACTGTCAGATTTGTCAGCTTCTTAAATGTGAGTTTTCTTCTCGTGTCTTTGCGCCGTATGACAAAGAAATGATTAAAACTGAATAATTTTGTTTCGAGCAACTAATCGATCAATTGAGAAAATAATCAACAGATGAATGGATTATAAGTTACATACAGTTTTTTCAGTTTGCTTGATTTGCCTCTTTTATCTTCCAGGTTTCTGCCTCTTCTCTACAAACACGGCTGACCCGGTACGTCGACGCTCTTATCTGCTCTGACATTAGCGTGCTGGACTCGTTTAGGTTCATGCTCTGTGTGATTCTTCTCTTTTGTCAGTTCTAGTCTCTGTTGTGGTTGCGTTTCCTGACTCAAACCATCTCCTCTCTCTCACAGTACTTCAACACTCTGGAGAACAGCCTGGTCAGTCTGTTTGTGCTGCTGACCACAGCAAAGTAAGACCGGCACAACTCACTAGTAGCCCTGTTCTTAATTTCCTTTGAGCTCACGTGGTATGCAATAGATACTTGTCATCTTTTATAGAGCACAGAGTGGTTTTATTTTCTTACGTGGTTCCAGCTCTCAAACTAAATTCTGAACTGGCCGGTTTTACAATGAAAGTAAATTAGTGTGGCACCTGAAAAGTTGCAGTGTAAACAATAAACCAGTGATTTCCAGTGAAAATAGCGAAGGAAACCGTGGTTTCTGGAAGACACAACACAGGTCTCCCTGAATTCCAGTACAGCAGCAAAACCCACTCACTACCCAGTTTTTACTTCCGCTCACGGCCACTGTTGATGATGCAGGGCAGTGGAACTTTGGTTTCACTTAACTGCTGTCAACGTACAGAGCTTATGAACACAACTATACCAGTGTGATGAAAGTACCATGGTTACCATCTGTTTCAGCCGATTACACATTTTTCACGCTTCCTCTTTCGTGTAGTTTCCCTGACGTGATGATGCCGGCGTACTCCAAGAACCGCTGGTCCTGTATCTTCTTCATTGTTTACCTCTCTATAGAGCTCTACTTCGTTATGAACCTGGTAATGAAATAAAATAAAAAATAAAAGCCTGGCATGATTAAAAAAACAAAACAGAACTGCTTTACAAAAAGTTCAATTTCTCTCTCTGTTCTTCTGCAGCTCCTGGCAGTCGTGTTTGATACGTTCAATGATGTGGAGAAGATGAAGTTCAAATCTCTTTTGCTGCACAAACGCTCCGCTATTGACCACGCCTTTCAGCTGCTAGTTAGCCGGCAGGTACGACTGCGAAAATGTGATCGAGATATCTACATGTCGCTTCAAATTCCTGATACCAATTTAATTGAATTGAATTTAATTCCGTTTTATCAAAAAAGAAAAATGTATTATACATTACAGAAAAATACCAAGACATTCTGGACAATGCAATGCTTCCAAACGGTGTACTACATTCTTGTGAATGCTTTTGATGTGCTGCAAATTTGATATCAAGTGTAAACAGATTTTCAATATCAGGAGATAGGGAGGAAGACAGTTACGCAGCTGTAACTGTAACATAGTATTGTTTCATTTTCTTTTATAAAACTCAGTCCCTGCTTTCTTTTTTCCCGCCCAGAGGCCGATGGGTGTGTCGCTGAAACAGTTCGACGGCCTGATGCGTTTCTACAGACCGCGCATGTCTGCAAGAGACCGATTCCTCACGTATAAAGCTCTGAACACATCGGGGGCTCCTATGCTCAGGTAAATAAAAGCCCGACACACACATATCCTGCATTTATTAGCACAATAACATCTTCTTGTCTGCTCTGTCACAGCCTACAGGACTTTTATAAGTTTTTTGAAGTCACTGGCCTTAAATGGAAGGTAAGTAAGTTACAGGAAGATGAACTTTCAGTTTCATTCTTGCAGTTCTTTTAAACATAAACTTACATGTGCGGTAATCTAGGCACGAAGAAGCGGAGAACATTGGTTCGATGATCTTCCTCACACGGCCTTCCTCATTTTCAAAGGTAAGTTCTCTGTTTCTGTTCTTTTTGTGCGCTGGACACGACTAATCTTAATTCCTTATTTTCAGTGCTTACTTCTCTACTTTAATAGGGATCAACCTGCTGGTGAAGTCGAAAGCCTTCCAGTATGCCATGTGTGAGTGTGCGACCATTTCCGTCCTCCCTGTCTCATGGGAAACTGTGCTCTCCTCAGAGACGCCATTTAAACTGTTTCATGTGTTCATGTGTTTTCATGTGACTGCAGATGTGGTGGTGGCCATCAATGGTGTGTGGATCCTCGTGGAGACATACACGCTGAATAGTAAGACTTCTCTCTTTAACTTAAACGTGTGTGAGAGGGAGGGAGGGAAGGATTGCTGCTGTACAGATGTGTCTTACCTCTGTCTTCCTGCAGGTGGACATTCCTGGTCCAGATTTGTCCCCTGGAGTTACATTGTTTTCCTGACCAGTGAGTAGACTCTATGCTGTCTCCCAGTCACAAAGAAACATAATAATATTCATAAAACTGTCCAAAGAGTACATATGTATAACATGCACTCCACTTAATGAGGTACACAGGACACTTAATAAAGTATCAGGAGTTGAAGCAGGTGTGGTCTTCTACATACCACGCTTGTACTTTTGAGTAGTCGCTTCATTCTCTGTGAACCCTAGTGATGGTTGTGGGTGAAAATCCCAGTACATTTTCTCAAATACTAGTCTCTGTCATTCCTGACATGAGGCAAATAAAAGAAACTCAGGAAAATGTGCCCTCTATAAAGTAAACTTATATACAGTGTGTGTGTGTGTGTGTGTGTGTGTACCAGCCTGTCTGACACCAACACCCATGCCAGACTGACGTAAATCACCTGTCTGCTGACGCTCAGTGTGTCACGTGTTATGACACTCGGAGACAATATTGACTTTAAGGGTTAGGGTTAGCTGAAGTTTACTCTGACTGTCACTCAGGTGGTTGTTAGCCTTTATTTAAGGTTACAGCAAATGACAAACTCCGAACTGTGAAGTGCAGCATTGCACTTCTTAGTTTAAAGCCTGCCAGAACGTATTGGAGGAAGAAGAAGACAAAATATATCATCACACCCAGGAGGATATAATATAGTTTCTGGCAGCAACTCACAATTATTTTAATAATTGATTAATCTGTCGATTATTACTCGATTACTCGAGTACTTGTTTGGTCCAGGAAATGTAGTTAATTGTTAATGATGAAGTTCTCAAATGTCTAGTTTTGTCCAAAATAATATAATATAATAACTCTCTCCTTCCATTTTCAGTTTATGGAGTGGAGGTTTTATTAAAAATAGCAGGTTTGGGACCAACGGCTTATTTCAGCTCTGGGTGGAATCTGTGAGTAATGTGTTTTTTTTGTTTGTTTTTTAATCCTAATACATAATTTAATACTAAACTGGAGATTTGTGACACAGTTATTATATATTATGTTTGGTAATATTCAGTATTCTTAACAGACTTCATTACTATTTGTGCTGGTTCTGTATTTTCTCCAGGTTCGACTTCTCTGTGACGGTGTTTGCCTTCCTGGGTCTGGTGGCTCTTGCGTTCAACATGGAGCCATTTTATTTCGTTGTGGTGCTCAGACCATTTCAACTGCTCCGGTGTGTTCTTCTTTCTACTTCAACCATTCAAGCAGACCATTTTGCTACACACCACCGTCGTCTCACATCTGCCAATCCATCTATCACAGGCTGTTTAAGATAAAGCAGAGGTATCGAAATGTGTTGGACACCATGTTCGAGCTCTTTCCCCGGATGGCAAGTCTGGGTTTGACCTTAATCATCTTCTACTACTCCTTTGCAATCGTGGGAATGGAGTTCTTTGCAGATGTCGTTTATCCAAACTGCTGCAAGTGAGTCATGCTGCTTTCCTACTGGTCATCCTTCTATATCCTGTTATATAAAGAATATTAATTACGTTCACAATTCATTCCTCAGCACCAGCACAGTGGCGGACTCCTACAGACAGTTCAACGTCACACACGGCAACAACACCGTTCTGGAAGAAGGCTACTATTATCTCAATAACTTCAACAATATTCTCAGCAGCTTTGGTAAATGAAAGTTAAGAGTTAATTAATGAGTTAACCCTGTACACTGCCACAGGAATAATACACAACTCCTTATATGGACATCCTGTTTTCGTCATTTTATGTGTTATTGAGTCAAAGTTATGATTCATTTTTTTATCAGATTTTATTTTATTTTTTAGATGTGAGTTACAATAATTGTACAGAAGTCGCACTTCATAGAAATGAACTAAGCTAAGTTTGAACTTTGACGAATTTCCAAATTTCACAAATTCCAATCCGGAAAATAAATATTTAATCAGATTACCTATAGGTTTTGCTGGGAAAAAAAGGATATAATATTGTCATAGCCTCTGTATATACATTTGTTCTAATGGTTAATGAATTAGTCCACAAGGGCCACAGCTAATAATCATTAGCAATCAATCTGTTGATTATTTTTTTGCTTATAATGTCAGAAAATGTTGCAACATTGAATAATAACTGTCTATATCCTTGTGTTTGTCTTTGTCCACAAACCAAACATATTTAGTGTGTTGTCATAAAAAAGCAACAGACATTTTTATGTATTTAATTGTTCTTCAACCAATTTACCCATTATCAACATAGTTGGCAACTTATTAAGCAGTTGATTAACTGTCACAGATTTATTGTCCACAAATGAAAAGAAAAACATATTCTAAAAAAAAAAAGAAGATAAATAAATGTACAGTATATGTAGGTCACCATTGTAACTGTGTGGCTGATGTACTTTATTGTTTAATAATTCTTTAGACGATAATGAGATCCACATTATGGCAGAGACTTCACTGTGCTCGTTTTCTTTTCTCTCCAGTGACTCTTTTTGAACTGACTGTGGTCAACAACTGGTACATCACCATGGTAACAAGTCCTTCTGCAGTCTTTATGATTCTGCAAGTCTTCTCACTGATCATTAGGTGTCACTGTTTCACCGCTGCCGTGTTCTCTTCTACCTCAGGAAGGTATAACGTCCATGACGAGCCACTGGAGCCGCCTGTACTTCATGACCTTCTACATTGTAACCATGGTGAGGCCTGTGTGGTCACATGAGTTTTTTCTGTGTGTGTGTGATTTTTAAACACTTGTGTGATATTTTGTTTGTGCGTTTGTTCTCCAGGTAGTGATGACCATCATTGTGGCGTTTATCCTCGATGCCTTTGTTTTCCGAATGAACTACAGCCGCAAAAACAGGGAACCACTGGAGAATCCAGAGGGTGGGATTTGTTTTAGTGTGTGTAACCTTGTCAGGACCAGTAGTGTTCATGGAGATCAGATGTGGCTGAAGGTTAAGGTTATCGTTAGGGATGACACTGTGTATGCTACATTTCAATTTACTACAAATGGGTTGTAACTTTGGAAATCTACAAAAAAAATGTTACCCTGAGATCAGTAAGTGATTTTAATTTCCGTGCGTAGATGAGAATGGGATCGTGTTTGAAGTAGAGGTGAGTCGAGATGAAATCCTGGCCACTCTAGAGCTGTACAAACAGACGTGTCCAGGAGTGTCCTCCCTCAGCTCTCTACAAGGAGTCCTACAAGCTATGGACAGGAGTGGTGTAAGTATAAATACACCAAAACCTTTTAATTTCTCGATTTGAAATCAAACCAATTAGCCTTCATTCTGCTTTTGCACGTGTGCAGCACTCGTCTCTGGTGTACCAAGGACGCAGGTCGAGGACGAAAAGTGACCTCAGTATGAAAATGTATGAGGAAGAGATGCAGGTAAAACAAAAATGAGATAACCCTGAATACAACGACAGAAGTTAGTTGCAATTTCTTCAACCCCCCCTGACCGCTTGCACGTTTCTCCAGGAGTGGTACACGGAGTATTCAAGGGAAAACCTGCCTGAAACAGACCAAAGCCTGGAGCGGGATCTGGACAGTCCCGTCTCTAACCCGTGTCCCTTCCCCGAGGCGCAGCTCAACTCACAGACTGGACCTCACAGCATCAACTAATGCACACTTTCCAAGCGATAACCACAAACTTTGTTAGTATTCTGTGACAATGGGAAAACTTGTCCTCGACCTTTTTGGACTGACTTGAGAGACAACTTCACGTGGCTCCTTCATAAACCAGCAGCACCGACGGACAGCAGCCCATTTTTAGTTTGGCGTTGAACCCTGGCCCTGTTTTTCTGGCCCTTTCAAGACTTCAGCAACTGAAACCTGAGCCTGTACGACCACAGTATGTTGTGTACATGTACTGCTGTAGGCCTTAGTGATCTGTAAAACATGGAGTACTTAAACCTGATGCCTTAGTTTAACGGCTCATCCGACCAGTATTAACATGGACACTACCAAGTCGTCTAAAGACCAAAAGTATAAAGACTTACACTCCTCTTAGCCCTAAACAATACTGGTGTATCTCCTAACTCCTTGTCATCATATTCAGTGTTTTATATAACTTCCTTTTCTGTAATGTATTTCAGTTACCTCATAAGGGATTTTAATAAACAGTTCAGATTGTCAAGTGCATTGCTGGATTTCTCCTGCTGGTAACCGCTTATTTTCACACAGAAGGCGAAGCTTTTAAACCTAAAAACCAAAGCAAAATGTTTTCAATTAACATTTTAAATATTTTCCATCTTCTGTTACTTAACAGACTTCTCTCCTCTTTATGGACAAACTTGCGGCTGAACAAAGGCACAGTGTAAATAGTCTCAGCAGAACATTGATCTGCCAGTCATTTGTCCACTTGGTGCATCAAACTGACGGCAGTGCAAAAGAAGTCTTTTGTGTCTGCTCTCAGTTTTTTGTTTTGTTTTTTTTCGAAACTGGCCTCAGTGTTGGGTCTGTATGACGCCGAACTCTGTGAGCATTGCAATGACGAGGAAGATGGCGTAGAAGGCGATGAGGAAGACCCCGTAGCGCCGATCCAAGTGGAACCGGCACAGCGGAACAATGACGAAGGACAGGACCAGAGACAAACCCAGAGATCCTGCGAGAATCCAGGTCAGCAAACCCTCTGGTTCAATCTGAGGAGGAGGAGAGAAGAGTCTTGTGTTCATGGGTATTAAATCTCATGTATGAAAATGATACATTCTTTAGGTTTGAGAAAAATATTACCTGCACATCAGAGTGTGTTGTAACCCTCTGAAACAGAGAACCCAAACCCACACCAAACAGCATATCTGAGAGGAATACTGTTAAGGGAGCTACAAGCTTTAACCGTACAAATGTGGAGGCATTTTTCATGAAGCTTGGGGATGTTATTGAGAGGTATAGCTTTGATGGATGCAACATATGGAATATGGATGAGACTGGTGTTAATGATGGCTTACTATTTAGCCATCAGTGAGTAGTTCTTTTTGTTCTTAGTGAAGCACAGGAAGATGCCTTAGTGTTGGCACATGCACAATAAAGTTATATAGATGTGTATTTTGTGGTGTAGTCTCAGTTTTTAGTCCTTCAATCTTATTGTTACAATTTACCCCAGGTTGTGTTACAACATACCCTGGTAGTGGGGTAAGTTGTAACAATGGCACTCCTTGCATTTGACATCAAATAATGAATTCTGTGATATAGTTGGAAAAGTTAAAAACATTGCTATTTGTAGTAGACAAATGAGGGTACTTTGTATCACAAACATTCTGCAAGTTATAGGAGCTGAGACAAAAAGTGTTACAACCATCCCCGGTCTCCCCTACTATGACATTTATTGGTGATTTTGGACGACATACATTACTATGACTTTTTTGACCGATTTTGGACCACATACTATACTATGACTTTTTTGTCACATTTTGAACGACATACTAAAGTGTGACTTTTCTTTCACATTTTGGACGACATACTAAAGAATGACTTTTTTGACACATTTTAAACGACATACTATAGTATGACTTTTTTGACATACTATAGTATGACTTTTTTGTCAAATTTTGTCACATTTTGGACGACATACTAACCTATGACTATTTTGTTTTGGTCACATTTTGGACTACATACTTAAGTATGACTTTTTTGTCACATTTTGGCGACATACTAACCTATGACTATTTTGTCACATTTTGGACGACATACTAACCTATGACTTTTTTCACATTTTGGACAACATACTATACTATGACTTTTTTGTCACATTTTGGACCACATACTAAAGTATGACTTTTTTGTCAAATTTTGGACGACATACTAAAGTATGACTTTTTTGTCAAATTTTGGACGACATACTAAAGTATGACTTTTTTGTCAAATTTTGAACCACATACTTAAGTATGACTTTTTTGTCATTCTGTGACAACAGACTAAAGTATGACTTTTTTGTCAAATTTTGGAAGACATACTAAAGTATGACTTTTTTGTCAAATTTTGGAAGACATACTAAAGTATGACTTTTTTGATACTATGACTTTTTTGACTGATCCTGGATGACATCGTGTTTTTTCTTCAGATTAATTCGTGTGCATAGGCAGTTGGAGTTTTCAGTTGGCCAAGCGGTCTACGACGCTCTCATTACAGTGCCAGCCTTCCTCAAAAGACACTGGTTCGAATCCCAACCCTGACAATAACTAAAGAATGTTCGAGCGTTTTTGGACGACATACAATGACTTTTCGACCGATTTTGGACAAGATACTATACCATGACATTTTTTGGTGATTTTGGACGACATAAAATACTATTACTTTTTTTAGTTATTTTGGACAACATACTATGCTATGATTTTTTTGAGTGATTTTGGACAGCATGCTATACTATGACTTTTTAGACCGATTTTGGACGACATGCTATACTATGACATTTTTGACCAATTTGGGACGACATACTATACGAAGATTTTTTTGACCAATTTTGGACAACATGCTATACTATGACTTTTTGACCAATTTTGGACAACATACTATACTATGACTTTTTGACCTATTTTGATCTAATACGTTATACTATGATTCTTTTTGACCGATTTTGATCTATTATGCTATACTATGACTTTTTTGACCAATTTTAGACAGCATGCTATACTATGACTTTTTTGACCGATTTTGGACGACATACTATACAATGACATTTTTTGGTGATTTTGGACGACATACTATACTATGACTTTTTTTACCAATTTTGGACGACATGCTATACTATGACTTTTTTGACCGATTTTGGACGACATGCTTTACTATGACTTTTTTGACTGATTTTGGATAGCATACTATACTATGACATTTTTGACCAATTTTGGTAAACCCATTTGTCTAATCCATGTTGCATTTATCAGTGAATCACAGTGGTGGATTTAGATTTTATTTAAAATGAGATAGTTAAAAGAAAACGCAAACATAAATATGAGTGAATTAGTCCAAGACAGGAAACTCCTCCAGTGTCATGACGAGATCTCGAAGTTTTGGATCGTCCAGCCAGTGGACTTTACAGGCCAAGAGGATTCCCTGAGGAGAAACACACCAACACCACACTGCACATTAACTACACATTCAGTCCGTACTGACATTAAACTGCATATTTGTAGGAGTATAAATTACCCTGAGGACGTTCTGTGTCATGATGGTTATCTTTTTATATTTCTCCATGTTGGCCAGACCTTTCTCCAGCACTGCTTTGTACTTCTCTATGTCTGGATGCTCTTTCTTAGACATCAACTCCTCGATCTCTTTCATTTTCTCATGTGTGAGACGTTTCATCTCTATAAACACACACACACAAACAAAAGACAACATCAGAATGATATTCTGAGAACTCATTTGTGAATTAAATTGTCCCACAGAACATACCAAGTCTCTTCTTCTGTACATCTGTTATTTCGTTTTGAAGATCTCTCGACTCCTGTTCCAAAAACAACAGGGATTAACGTATTAAATCATCATTATATTAAAACAATACTTACATTTTAGTACCAGGGTTCCTACACTGTGGTTGACAATCAAATTTAAGTACATTCCAGGATCAATTCCTTCAAATATAAGTGTCAACACCAAATGTGTTCACACAGCTTAAGACGGAAGGGCAACTTGTAAGAGCTGCCTCGCCCATGGCGATTGTCCTTGCATCTCCCAGGCATCACGTCATTTGCCCTCTCTTGCTTAATGTTACTCACTCATTGTTCTGCATATATTGTAACCCAACGCAAATAGTATGTTAGTAGTAGTATTTTAAAACACTTAAGGTAAAATTTTTTGTGTTATAAACTTAAACAATATACTGGTGAGGGGAGTGGAGGGACAGTTAAAATACAACTGCCACAACACTGCCAACAATATTTCCATATCGATCATGTCATAAAACATTGGCATATTTTAGTGTACCACTATTTTCCAACACCAACAAGGACCACACAAAATCAACAGCAGCATCAAAGTGACACACAATGTGCCAAGTTCTAAGCATACAATGAAAATTGTAAAACGATTCAGCAACTCAGAGAAACAACAAGGTGACTTACTTTCTGAATTTGTTGGATATGTGAACACATGCCCATGCAGCGATTGCTCACAGCTTTCAGTGCACTAAAAAAAAAGAGAAATATGCAGAATGATCAATTAAATTAAATATTCACGAGACATAAATTATGTTTCAGTGTGTAATAGGGCTGCAACTAATGATTATTTTCATTATCGATTATTTTCACAATTAATTTGTTCCGTAAAATGTCAGAAAATGTTGAGAATGATGAACAAAACACTCTTAATTTACTCATTAATTTAGTAATCGAATAATTATTGATTATTTGAAGATTCATTGCAGCCCTACTGTGCAGTGAGTCAACTTACTCAGCTTCTGCATCATTTTGTTTCAGCTTTTCTCCAATGGCATGCCACATCTGCATTCTGAAGGACACCAGTCAAATCAGTCAGCATTCAATGGCAAAGTAATACATTCTGTACATTATCAAGCCTCTATCACAGCTAATAGTTTATCGATCTGTTTACCTGTGCAGTGCCAGTGTGCTGTTAAAATAATTGGTCTTGACTTCTTCCAGCTCAGTGACATAATCTGGTCTGGAAAGGAAGATGAGAAACATAAATAAGTAGACTAAATTCTGTACATAACTTGCCTTACACTTAAATCAAGATCTGCATCAGACACTCACAAATCTCTCTCCGCTTCAGATGTGCTGCATGACCTCTTATTCTTTCCTGTCAGCACAAGAAATGTGATTTAAATGCTCTGATTGTGTACAAATTGGCACATTAAAATGCAAAGTAAACAAACAAAGAATGCAGAGTTGTATACCTGCATTGAGCTGTACAGCCATCTCAAAGCACTGGTTGGACATCTGCTGCTTTATTCTGTCAAGAAAGTCATTGCAAAGAGTCAAATCATTTTTTTTTAATCAC
Organism: Solea senegalensis; assembly: GCF_019176455.1. Lineage (NCBI taxonomy): Eukaryota > Metazoa > Chordata > Actinopteri > Pleuronectiformes > Soleidae > Solea > Solea senegalensis. The sequence continues at coordinate 7,554,653 of NC_058025.1, read as the reverse complement.
CTGAGAAAATATTGAGCTCTCTCGGTAACACAGTTATCACCAACGTTAAAATACAGTGGTGTAAATAGGTCAAGCAAAGTCAGCGACAGACTTTTCACAAGAGGCAGATTTATTCCCAAGAAGATAATACTTCAAACACACTGGTATAGTGAAATTAGATTAAAATGGAGTGAAAGATAGCGTGACTCCAATTATCATTATTATTACTATAATAAAAAAGTGTTTCAGATATGATGTGTAAGAGTAACCTCAGCATGTCCACGGGTGACATATTCTTCTGTCCAGTGGAGCCGTTAGGAGCAGGACCAGCCTCCATGGTGTGTGTTCGAGGTTCCCAAATCCTCACGCTGTCAGAACAAAGAACAATGAAGGTGCAGGTCTTGATTTAGTATAATTCTCCTGAAGGTGCCAGGGAATGAATACAGACGTTTTAGTATCCAAACGGGAAGAATGGAGACTGTGGGGAACTTTCTTTTAAGAGAAACAACAGTTGCTGTTGAATGAGACAATGGAAGAAACTGTATAAACAGTATAATCAGGGGCAGAAGCTTCTGATAACATAAAACAAAATATGATTATATTTTATTTGTCCTACTAAAAGGAAATATGCAATTTAACAACAGCAGTCAGTAAAAAGTAAAAGTAATAAAGAGTAGTGCAATTGTCTCCACAAAATTGTCTATTTTACGTAAGTAAGTTCACTCTCATAGTCAAAATTATATACATATTTTCTTTGTTAAGATGTCAAATTTTAGTTATTTACTTTCATTCCTGAACAAATCAGTTTTAGTGGATGAATGTTACGCTTGATTATTTCTGACTTCTCACAGTGAGCCAGCTCAAATTTAGGTATGAAAAGGTAAATTCTGTTTGTTGTTTGCTAAATAAATAACAATAACATTTTTAGTTTAGTTTTTTTTTTTTTTAAAGACTTTTAAAATAACAAATATATGACCTAGAGTGTTCTCTAAACTTGATCATGGCTGACGGATCACCACCATTGGACATATGACCTGGCTGGTTTCTTTAGATTCAATTGAGACTAATGATCTTGATTTTATTGAGGGTCCATTTACCTGTTTATTAATAGTAATGAAGGACTTCACTTTTCAATACAATACATATAACATATACAGCGTGACACAAACAGTGAAAGTGAAAATCCTCATACGAACAGTTTATTTTCTTTATAAGAGGTGAGGTAACAATGAGACAAATGAAGTTAGATGATGTCTTACCTTGCCCGATTTCGTTAACGTAGTCGCTAATTCCAAAATATTTATTTAAGGATAAGTTAATCCTTCCTAATAATGTGTCGAATGCTTTAAAACTGCTTTGTGAAATATGTGAACAGCTTTGCTCCCAGTTACTTCTTGGACGCTGGTTTTGTTTACATCAGTTAGTTTGAGAAGGAAACCCCGCCAGGAAGTGACGTCACCCCCAACGGGCAGCAGCCGCGCAGCTCCCTCTGCTGGTACGGAGTTAGAAGTGTCTGCACAATAACACACAGTTCATGAAGTCTAAGGGCAGAATCAATTATTTGGTTTTATCTCTCACTTTTTATTTTCATATTGTTTATTTTCAATTTATTTCAAGTACAGTATGTTCGCAAGCTCACACATATAGCCCCCTCGATTAGTAGTACCTAGGCAATCTCGCGAGATTACACAGCTACTCAGACAAGTAGTAGTAGTTGGATGAGCCTAGAAATCGTCCGCTGTCATACACAATATACTCTGTGTTACAGCGAATCTCACAGTCCAGTCGTCACAGATGGAGAACAAGAAGAGTAAGGTATGAGAGAACAACTCCGCCATAAATATACCGCTCTTTCTACTCACGGAGTGTTTATTATCAATGAATACATCATCACGTCGCGTTAAACACAGATTCTATAATTTACTTAATCTGTAGAAAGATTGGAAACTGTGTTAACTGTATTCAACGATTTCAAATACATACTGGGAGTTCTTAAGGCTGACATGCATTTAATCTGAATTCTTTTTATTTGTTTTCTGCTTGTGTTTTAACTGTCTAAATTTGCACAGTGCATGAGTGTTTCGTATTTGCTGCTGCGCTGCCTATCTTGGTTCTTAATCTCAATGGGATTTTCCTGGTTAAATAAAGGTTAAATAAAAAAAAATATATTTTTTATATTAAAAACCTGGCTTTTTTTGTCAACTAAATAGACGCCATTGTGAATACATATTTTATACATGTATTAGTTGTTTTTTGGGTTTTTTTTCAATCAATAATAATAAGGTTTGCGTTTGGCATTAAAGTTTTAGTATGCCGGATGTCACAATCATCTGTCCTGACCTTCTCTTGTGTGTGTGTGTGTGTGTGTGGACTCAGGGTATCTTGGAGCGGCTCAATGCTGGGGAGGTGGTCGTAGGCGATGGAGGTTATGTGATGCAGCTGGAGCGGCGTGGCTACGTGAAGGCCGGACACTGGACACCTGAGTCTGCCGTTGAACACCCTGAAGCAGGTACATGTTATTTACGCTGTCATTTACACATTACAGCAGACTGTGGTTACACACACTAGGGCTGTCACTTTTCATTTGAAAATTCAATATTATTTTAAACTCAGGGTGTGAAGTTTACTTTCAAACTGTAATTACTCAGTAAAAAGGCAGGCAGACAACTCATAGGCACCTATTTAAGTAGTACCACTCAGGAATTCTAAGACAATAATTTGCTTTTCTTAATGTCATATAATCACCATAGTCTGACTAACCCTAACCCTAACCCAGGAAACCTTTTCCATGCACTAGCTTATAGAGAGATACAGCGCCACCTACAGAGGTGGAGGCAGATGTACACGGCCAATAAATCGATTTTCTCCTCTGCATGTATACTCAGACTCGGCAAGGAATTACAGGTCATAAATTTGTTCAAAGGTCATTGTTGGAATAAGTGACAGCCCTAACAAACACGTTTTATGTTCATCTCTTTGAATGTGTTTTTCAATGAAGTGCAGCCTTCTCTCTTCTCCACGATCAGTGCGGCAGCTGCACAGGGAGTTTCTGAGAGCAGGAGCTGATGTCATTCAGACGTTCACCTTCTACTGCAGTGAGGATAAACTGGACATCAGCGGCAATGTTCCAAACATCACTGTCAGTGAAAGAATATCTCAGTAATAATTATCTCACCAGGACTCTGGTTACAGTCCAGTCTTTCGTTTCTTGATTCAGGGAGCTCAGATCAATGAGGCGGCCTGTGACCTGGCCAGAGAAGTCGCCAATGAAGGTGATGCACTGGTCGCTGGCTGTGTGTCCAAGACTCCCTGTTATGCGACGAGTCGCAGTGAGACTGACGTCAAGGCCATCTTTAAGAAGCAAATGGATGACTTCCTCAAAAAGGACATTGATTTCTTGATTGTAGAGGTATGAGCGTCACTCCACCAGGAATAAATGTGCTGCAGATGCAAAGCAAATTCCTTGTTTTTCTCTTATGTTCTCCTCATGCATAAAAATGAACATAGCTTTGCATATACGTGTGTATTTATTCCCCGTCGTTTCCAAGACCAAAAGTGTTTTGATTCATTTCACCCTTCACCTGCAGTTTGTTGATCATGTGGAGGAGGCTGTGTGGGCAGTGGAGGTGCTGAAGACCAGCGGAAAACCAGTAGGTGCAACACTGTGCATCTCCCCTCACGGAGACATGGAGGGAGTCCCACCTGGAGAGTGCGCTGTCAGACTGGTCAGAGCTGGTACATCCACCTTCTGGGATCCTTCTCTTCATGTCTACAGGCCTGACAGCATGTTTCAGGTGTACAGTCTCCTAATATGTTTCACATGTGTGTGCAGGAGCTGACATTGTTGGGATAAACTGCCACCTGGATCCGATGACTTGTGTTCGTACGGTGAAGCTGATGAAAGAGGGATTAGAGAAAGCTGGTCTCAAAGCCCATCTCATGATCCAACCGCTGGGCTTCCACACACCTGAATGCAACTTAGGTGGATACATTAGCCTACCGGAGTACCCCTTTGGTAAGCATGAATAAAGAAAACACTGTTGTATATAGAGCTCTGGTAACTGATTTCACACAAACAAAGTGACGTCCGCTGGCAGGATACTACGCTGTTCACGTTTATAGACGTATATACTAGACAATGCATAAATCACACAACGTTTCGGGAAAACTCGTCTCTTCGCTGGCCGTTTTCATCATAAATGTGAAGACTGTGACAACAAGGCTATCTTTAGAGTTGAATGTTTGTCACAAAGCCAGATTGCGTCCATTTGTTTCCCTCCAGGCTCTTGTAAACTTTCAGTGACTCTCTGGAGTAAGATGAAGCATTAACGTTAATAAGGAAGTTGAAGATGTCAGGATACTGCAGGTCTGGAATAATGTCCCCACCACGTTTGCCCCAGCAAACTTTTAAAAATCATGCCGGGGCATTATAAGGACCAGATATACATAGTCAGCAAGTTTTGTGAGTTCTGAGGAGGCTTCTTCATTTCTGACTAACTGAAAAAAACAGGCCTTCTTGGATTAAGACAGAAACCGCAACATCAAAATATACGGGATAGCTACCCACACAGACCAATACCTGCTGTTTGACTCCCACCACCCAACAGAGCACAAGCTACAGACCTACAACAAAGGAAAGACAGACAAAGGAACAGAAACACATCAGGGGAACATCTAAAACCAAAACTGGGAATTCATCCTGACCTCTACATTGGGGAAACCAAACAACCACTACATAAATGCATGGCACAGCACAGAAGAGCCATCTCATCTGGACAGGACTCAGCTGTCCACCTACATCTTGAAGAACAATGGACACTTTCATCTGATTATAAGAATGTTCGCATTCTGGCCAGGGATGACAGAAGACGCCAAATATCAGCCACCTACATTGCTGCCCTGAGCTCTCTTCCTAAAAAGATCAATGGTCACACACAGAACAACAATAGTGAAGTCACTCACAATAGGTGACCCTAACAACCCTCTTTCACAACTCGACCAACAACCTGAAACTGGGTCAGAGGTGGTCGATCGATCGTCATTGATGTAAATTAAATGTCTACAGCTAACAAGAGAAACACGCTGTATATGTATTGGCTCACTGACACTAATGAGACTAATTATATAATATAATAATAAACATGGAAGGCCTTAAAGTGTAGAGCTCATGTGCTGCATCTTCTCAGAATTGTCAGATGTTTTTTCTCTCTTGTCAGCGATGGAGTCCAGAGCAATGACCCGCTGGGACGTTCATAAATATGTCAGAGAGGCGTACAATGCAGGAATTCGCTACATCGGTGGCTGCTGTGGCTTTGAGCCTTACCACATTAGAGCTATAGCAGAGGAGCTGGCAGCAGAGAGAGGGTTTCTTCCTGCAGCCTCAGAGAAACATGGACCGTGGGGAGCTGCTCTGGAGATGCACACCAAACCGTGGGTCAGAGCCAGGTGAGACTGAGTAGGAAAACAGAGTAGATACATGTTAATCTGCAGCACACACGTTATACATGCACACTGTACTGACCTTAATTATGGAATATCATGATGTCATTAAACAGCTGGACCTTTCTTCACTTGACTGAGTTTGAGACCCCGGCCTTAACCAGTTTAATTCCATTTTGTTTCAGGGCTCGCAGAGAATACTGGGAAAACCTTTTGCCCGCGTCTGGACGTCCCACTTGCCCGTCCATGGCCGCACCAGCCGACAATTATGGGAAGTAGCTTATATCCAAATTATTGACATCATAACTGTATAAGACACAGTTTGTTGTCATCTAAATGGTTTTGGATCAGAGTATCCAGCTTTTTTAAACAAATAATGACCTGTTTACCACGTCTTTGTTTACACAATAATTTAAGCAATAAATGATTTGTTTTCAATCTTTGTATTGTGTCTTTATTATTTATTATTTGACAGAGACGTGAGGTGACTCAGACAGTGTAATTCTCTATTTTTAAACTTAATACACTTTTCATATAATCCTACTAACACACACAATTAGTGTTTTTTCCTCTTAGAACTGTACATAATCCAAGCTACATAATGTTGACATTTTACATTTATGTTATTTTATAAGCAATAATTCCTAAGCAAATATGTGACTGCTTGTGTTTATTAAGAATACATGAATGTATCTGTAAAGCTGGAGTCTTTTGGAGAGTATAGGGCCGAAGTGAAAATTGGACATTGGACATAAGATTATTTTACATGGTTTATGAGCATCAGTGTGTTATTAACCTGGATCAGGGTGAAGTTCAATTTGGAGAAGGACACCGGTGATAAAATCTCATGTAGAAGCTGCACATTACATAAATATACATACTTTTCCAGAGCACACAGCATCAAAGGCAGATCAAGTTTTAAAGACAAGGAGTTTGCCCCCACATTTTAAAAACAAAAAAACGATATAATGTCTGATCTTCACGCAATATGAATCCACTGTTAGTGATACACGAGTTATTTAATCATTAACGAAATCCAGATATGTTTGCAATAGTTTAGGTAATACCGTGTTGAGTTTTTACTGAAACGAAAAAAATTCAGGTTCCACCGAGATTTGAACTCGGATCGCTGGATTCAGAGTCCAGAGTGCTAACCATTACACCATGGAACCACTTGGCTCCTTCGTGGCTATTTTTACGTATTTAAACTAGCAGGTGGATTCACATGCATTTACTGGTATATTTATAGTTCCAATTTATATTGAAACAATCGACCCACTGAACTAGTTGTATTCACGGAAATCCCAAAACACAAGCTAAAGCGAAAACTCCATCAGATTCAATAACGGAAGTGCTCGGGTCTGTGGGAGCGCTGGTTGTCGTGTAGCTCTACGACCAACCGTTACGATACTCGGGTAATACTAAATTATTACTTTATTAAAGGACATTTACTAAGAGGTTATCCGACACTCGTTTCTCTGTAGTCAAACTATCTGACGCATAATTTTACCGCCTGAATTACAAAGGGATTTACGGTAAAACGCGTGCAGTCAAGCTAGTTTTTAACGACATCAACATCCGGTTTTCAAAATAAAAACACTCAGATCGCCGTATGTATGTACACGTTTGAAAGTACATCTCACATGTTTCAGCGACGCATTAATCGGACATAAGCATATGTACAAAGTAATGTATACATTGATAAATGATAGTGTACTGTAAACCAGTTGTACTGTACAAAAATATCGAATTCAAAGTCCAGATTCGCTTTTATGATACGAAATTTTTATCAACTTTAAGGTGTAATAAAAGCACAATTTTCTAAGCCGAAAACGCCTTACTGCCGAATTACACCGATCATAAAAACTGCGTTGTTACAGGAGCAAAATTTCACAACATGTGCAAAACGAGTTTTTTCAGGGTTGGGTAGGTGTATTCTTGTATTTTCACGTTGTCAGAAGCTGTGTGTATATGTGACCTCCCCACATACCTGCGAAATCGTATTTATACGTTAATGTGTTAACCGTCTACTCACGTGGCTCTTAGTTTAAAACTACGAGGTTCCACCGAGATTTGAACTCGGATCGCTGGATTCAAAGTCCAGAGTGCTAACCATTACACCACGGAACCGGACGACTCGATGGCTCCCCCTGCAGGCAACATTCCGACTGGTCAGAGTAGATTTTTCTTACGAAAATACATTTTGGCTAATCAAATGCTGCCATACATTAATTGTATTGTATTTGTATTTGATTTGATGTTGGTGGCTCTTCAACTTATCTTTACTTTGGCGTCGGTGTCCTCGGGAGAAACCACTTTTTGTTTGCGGCCACACAAGGTTATTTGTGATTACTTTTCTGCTTTTGCTTACGTTTAAATGTCCACACATGTAAAATGAATGAAGATAAAGATGCTCTATCTGTTTTGCGTGTCTACGCCAGTACGTCCTTACGTGCCCTCAACTTCTCGATGTTGCTTTCAAACGCCCTCAGAAAAAGAAGTGCAATATTGATATATTGCCCATTGTTCGTAGCTTCTGTTCATGAACGCAGCCTTTAGTAACGTTACAGTAACATAAAAAAAATACATAATTGTAGTATTTTGGATTTGCGAAGTAAGACTGCAGTATCTTTTTATTCAAGCAAGTTACTCCAGCAGTTACATGATCACTCAAGTCTGTTCTAGCATAAGTCTGTCTAATAATAGGTCATCACAGATCCACGACACCACAATAATACATTTCGAGTAATTCATTTTAATTAATTGCGGTTTTAGTGTCGCCGTGTTCGGTGAAATCTTATCTCACGGCTGTCAAATCGACGTTCGGTATAAATTCCGATATTTCTCAGAGCACTTGAAAGCTGCATCGTAATTCTGCGTATGTATGGTCTGTGTTTTGCTGAGCAGACGATGGAGAGAAATCATGGTCATACTGTTGTTATGACTCTGGGAGGATGTTGTTGACTTCTGTGTAGACTCACAGTGATGGAATATCCTGTCAGTGACTCCAGCGTCTGTGTGTATGTGTGTGTTTGAACGAGGCTGCTGCGTTCGCGTCCCGTCGTTACTTTGAGATGTGGACTATGGAATAACAATAATAACGGAGCACAGCTGATGTGAACACACGGTGTCCGCGTTGTGTGTGTCACTGTCGGAGGGCTCATGAACACGGGAGATGACATTCGAGTTAGATAGTTGCACAGAGATGGGAAACGACACCGCGCTGCTCCAAATTCATCCGCCCGAGTGCAGGAGGAGGAGGAGGGAAGAACCTCGGGCTGAACATCCTCCGAGCGAAGTCGGTGTTTAGTGAAGACGCACCGTTTTACTTACCCACCCCAAAAACATCAACAAAAATCGGTGGTAACTGGTGGTGCAGCTGATTTAATTCATACATTCCCCGAAGAAATGTCCTTCACTATGGAGGATAATGTGGAGTCGGGGTGGGTGGCTGTTCGTCCGAACGCGTTCGAGGAGAAGGAGAAGCATAAATTCGTGTTTATTGTGGCGTGGAATGAGGTGGAGGGCAAATTTGCCGTTACGTGTCACGACAGGACGGTGCAGCGGAGAAGCTTCGGCAGGGAGAGTCTGGCGGAGGCGACCGGACAAGATGGGGACCAAACAAAATGGCCCGAATTAAGTCCTGCGAGGGACAAAGTGTCGAGGAGCCCCAGCAGAACTGGCAGAACCAAGTCCCACAAAGAGACAAAATCAAGTCTGGTCAATATTCAAACATTGCTGAGACCCGCAGCGTCCCCCGTCAGTCATGTAACAGAGGAGCCGCTGTCCCCCTCACTAGACAGCCTGGACCTGGAGGAGCTGGACAGTCTGAGCCGGGAGGACTGCAGCTGGGCCGGACTCTTCTCCTTCCAGGACCTCCGCGCCGTCCACCTGCAGCTGTGCTCGGTCAACTCGGACCTCGAGCCCTGTCTGCCGGTGTTTCCGGAGGAACCGGCGGGGATGTGGACGGTGCTGTTCGGCTCCGCGGAGGTGCCCGAGACTGAGATGGACGAGCTGTGCCACAGGCTGCAGGTGTACCTGGGCTACGCGCTCGACACGTGTGGATGGAAGATCCTGTCGCAGGTGCTGTTCACGGAAAACGACGACCCCGACGAGTACTACGAGAGCCTGAGCGAGCTGCGGCAGTCCGGGTACGAGGAGTCGCTCAACCGGGCAACGAGACATCTGCAGGAGGTGAGAGTTTGACCCTGAACGCAGCAGTCTCCTCTGTGTATTAATGATAAAGTCCTCACATGGAGTTTATCAGCATCCCAGCTCAGTGTTTCCACAGCAGTGTCCTCACTATATCTGCGGTATACTGGAAGCTGTGTCATTACCTAATGGTAGTGAGGAAGTAAACATGATGGATGCATCCCATTAAGTACAAAACAAAGCCGTATACAGGTCAATAACAAGGAGACTGCGTGACACACAAGTCACACAACAACACAAATAAGTGTGTTCCAAACAAACCTACTAACATATTATGTTGTTATCTGAGAGATTATAATAATCCTGTTGATTCACTTCTCCTTGTCACTAACAAAGATACAGTATATCAGTGGCTGACAGATTAGTGTGGGCTTAATATAAACAGACATGATATTGATACTCACTCACACTCACGTTGTTCCACTTATCAGTGGAAGTAAATTAATGAATCCTTGACTCCTGGAGCCAGACAGGAAGAAGTCTTCAAATAGAGCAGGTGAGAGGACAATAATGGAAGAGGTTTTTCCAAGTTTTAGCATCACAGCAGTATTCCAGGTCAATGAAGTAGATGAGCTATGGCTGCAAGTAACACTTATTTTCATAACTGATTAATATGTTGATTATTTGAATAATCGTTTATTCCATAACGTGTCAGAAAATGTTGATCAGTGTTTTCAAATGTCTGATGTCTTCAAATGTCTTGTTTTGTCCTCAAACCAAAATCATTCTGTCTTAACAATTTCTTTGTTTTATGGAGCAAAGAAACCAGAAAATATTCACATTTGAAAAGCTCTAAACTGACTCACTCATTTATTCATCTTCTACCACTCTATCCTCCACATGAGGGTCATGGTGCCGATCCCAGTCAACAATCTCACACTCTCTTTAGAGTGTCCAAGCTCAAAACATCTGAGAAAATTCAAACTGGCTGATCGATTATAAGATTATATGTTTACCTGTCATCTGTGACTAAATAACTTGACTGATCCATTCATTCATCCATCTTCTACCACTTCCTATCCTACATTAATAACAAGGTACAGGAAGGTTTTTAATGTTAAAACTGCATTTATGGGAGAGTGAGAGACTTTTTATATGATTTTCTGACCAAGGTGTTTCCTCTCTGCTTTGAGCAGCACAGAAATATAATCCACGTCATTCCACCCTGTCAGTCCCACACCCACTCTTGTTAGCACAGGCTAGAAAGGCGCACACACACACACACACACACACACTTATGATTAATAAGTAAGGCAGACACAGGAAATGCCACTGTCCTATCTGAGCAGACAAAACATGAAACACTCATTTTGAGGATGAATAAGAAAAGCTACAGATCTTATATCCGTCTTTTTATCACGGCCCTGCTTCTTCTGTCAGCAGTGCTCTGTCTGTGTAATTCATTTAAACACAGCACACAGTTTGCTGGTTTGTGGAATCTCTCCATCTCTCTCTCTCTCTCTCTCACACACACACACACACACACACACACACACACACACACACACACACACACATTGATCCCATCACTCCATTTGTGGGCTGGGTTAATGGCCGTTTCAGTGCTTGCTTGTAACCTACAGGATTGTTCAGTCTGGCAAAAAAAAGAAAGAGTGCATATCGATCTTATTCCCAGCAGCAGAAAGGACTGTGCTCATTGAGTGAGCTCAGACGCACTCCTATTACTTACTCTTACACAAAGCATCCCAATAGTCTGATTGCAAGGTGCAAGTATCAGTGGTTGTTTGACTTGCTGCCTCGTACAAAGACGATAGACACTTGCAAACAACATGGCATCTGTGTTTATAGCTGCTCTCGCACATGCAAACGGACTCTGGAAAGATTTTGTGGGATTCCAGAGAGTCCCCTGCCAGCTCATCAGTTTAATCTCCAGTTAATGACAGAGTCAACTCTGAAAATCCACAGCAAGAGAAATGCCAGATCATTTCACAGCAAGTATGTGGATGAGTGTCCTGCATGCTGCATTCACAAGCCACCACCTCATCATATCTGGATCCCGCAGTGCTTCTTCTGCAGTTGTGAGCAGCTCTCGCCCACACAATTCCCCTGCTGCATTCATCATATATGAAGTCTGGTGGAGGAGGGTGGGACCAAAATCTCCAGATATTACCCTCCTGTCTAAAATGGCCTCTGCTCACACCGGCAGGGCTCTGTGCCAGTTCCAGAAACCTAAGTTTAAACTGTACAAGTTGGTTCGGAACCTGAAAAGTTGGTTCTCAGCTGGAACCAAAAAATAGTTAGTTCTTCCGAACTGGGACATCATCAGTTAGCGTGTCATATTCTGGGTCGTGAAGACGAGCGGGAAGTTGAGGAAGTATGGAGAAAAAGTGCCCGTGTTGTGTTTACTTCCACCTGAGCAACGCGGATTAGCGTCCTCCTACGTTGGTTCCTCTCAAACTGGTGAGGATGAGAAAGCACCAAGGTTCTAAGACTCCAGAACGGAGCCAGAATCAGAACCATGTTTGTCTGAAAGCGCTAAAAGAGATTTAATGCATGTTGACTATAATGAAGTAACTTCTTATGTGTGTGTGTACGATGCAGCTGCTGGAGAAACACAAGGCCATGGACAGCATGGTGGAGCTGCTGAAGCTCTATGACGAAGAAGACCAGGCCTATGGAGGTTTGCTGGAGGCCTCCACACAGCTGTACCAGTACCTGCTGCAGCCTTTCAGAGACATGAGGGAACTAGCAATGCTCCGCAGACAGCAGATCAAGGTAAGAAGAAGTATGATTTCTTTGTTGAAGTTGTTGGAGCTTCTGTAGATTTTTATTTTGCTGGGGTTTATTTTATTATTATTCTGCCTCTATTTGTGTTTTTGTGAACAGAAATAACGTAACTTTATATATACTATCAGACCAGACTGGGGGAGTGTTTGTGTGCATACAGTGGCAGCACAGCGCATGGGTGGGGCATGATTTATGACGTCAGCAGGCGTGTTTGTCGGCTCACTTGCTGAAAGTGAGACCGCTTAGGTATGTGGTTCCATGGTGTAATGGTTAGCACTCTGGACTCTGAATCCAGCGATCCGAGTTCAAATCTCGGTGGGACCTACTATTGAGAACTTCTTTAATTGTCCTCAATGTAAATTGTCGTTCACATTTAAATGCCATTATGGTGTAAAAAGAACTCTGTTTGAATGGAAGTCTATGAGAAAATCACTGTACTTTCACTTCATCAGAATAGCCGCAAAATTCAAAGGGAAGGTCTTCAAAAAGGTAGTGAGACCTGCTGTGATGTATGGCTTGAGGACAGTTGATGTAACAGAAGAGGACGAGATGGAGGCAGATGATCCACTGTGGCGATCCCTAAAAGGAAAATCCAAAAGAAGAAGAACTAAGAGTTCTAACTTTGGTGAAACCTACAGAAAGTAATTACCTTTGAAATCCATGTGAGTTGTTCACAATATAAGAAGAAACAAGGGCAAAACCACTGATTGTATATACAAATGGACAGAGTCTTCTTCAGGGAGCCAGTAGAATATCAAGGCTTTAAAAGAGGAGTTTGTTTTGAAGCTGGAAGACTTTCTTGTATAATTTTGTTTTAATACAGTCTAGGAACAAAGTTGGGGCCCAAATCCTGAACTGACCCTGTAATTTGCATTGATGGCATTTTACCAAGCCTCATGATTCTGCACTGACAAGAACACAGTGTACACACCAACACAGATGATAGTTCAGTCGTGGAAAAACAGCTACATGCCGTACATGGTAATGATGATTTCCATCTATGAGAAAACACAAATATGGCAACACGTTTTCTGTTGTGTGCTTCATGATGGTTTAGCCCTGGCTTTGTCAACCGTGTGGAGATTTTCTCTCCTAAATCATATGGTAATTCAGGTGATTATGAAGGAAACTGGTTCCTGTGTATTTCTCTACAAGACACAGAATAATTACAAAACACACTCAATGAGTCTTTGTGCGTTGTGTATTATGAAAAGCTGCCATTTAGGTCAGTGAAGCATCGGGAGGGGTTTGTGGGTTGTATGTATGCGACTGCAGAGAGAAGACAAGAGACGAGTGAATGGATAAATGGTGGAAAGGCTTTGTTCAATCACTGCAGTGCTGATGGCACATTTATATTTAGCTCCCTGACTCATACACGGCACATGAGTAAAAAAAAAAAAGAAAGAAAAAATGGTGTTACATTACCAATCACAGAACTCAAATAGCCTTTTCCAACCTCGATTGTTGTGAACACCTTCCTGTGAGTCTCTGGGTTGTGAGAGACATGCTGGATCTCTGCCCTCCTGTCTCACAGACACATGAATAAGTCATGCTGTGTGTCGTCCTATAGGTTTACTGCAGGTACAGTCTGGTGCTGACACTGAAAACAGCAGAGAGGGAAAGACAGAGTGAAATTAAGAGGGATTTAAAAAAAAAAAAAAGGTCTTTGTTCCATTTCCTGTGAGGAAGGAAGAATCACCAGTGTCCTCTGATGACACAGCTGTGAGCAGAGTGTGTTTGTACATGTAGTATGAATTATGGAGATAAAGGGGCGATCACATTTTTTCGGTCACATCTTATTTTTCAACATGAGCACATTTTCCCACAGTTGTTTTATCTGAAAGACCTTAAAAAAGCAGTTTGGTCCATAATATGTCAGAAAACGCAGGAAATTGTTGATCAGCGTTTCCCAAACCTGGAATTGATGATGGTCTCAAATGTCTTGTCTTTGTCCACAAACCAAAATGATTCAGTTTGAATGATTTCTTTGACACATGGAGCCAAAGAAACGAGAGAATATTCACATTTAAGGTGCTGAAAAGTCAGAAAGCTTGTGTTAGTTATTAAAAATTCAAATTGGTTATTGGTTTATAACTTTATGTATGAGTGTATGAACTAACTTGGTTTTACCTGTTCTGCCATGTATTTGTTGTGCCTGTGCAGCACTAATTATCCTTCTTAATCACATAATATCCTGTTACATTTATGTGTCTTCTATATTATCGCATAATAATAGCAAAAATCACAAGGTTGAGTCATGATATAGTTGCACTGTCCATGTACAGTTTTTACAGTATGTATAAATTGACTGAAGTGTTTGTATGTGGCAGCACAGGGAAGCGTGTGGGGATGAGAAGTGTTTATTCTGGGTTTTCAATCGTACTCTAACCTGTTTTTTAACCTTGTCTCGCTTTACTAGCACAATGTTGCTGTTGCCTCCATTAGCCTTGGGAATGTTGCCCGGCGACCCGAGATTTAAACACTTAAAAAACACAGAGACTTCATCCGCTTTGTGTGAACTCAATCAAGAGTGGTTTGAATCTAAAGGAAAGTTACGCACTACAGCTTTAAGGTTAAACATTAGATGGTAGGGTTTTATTTAAGGTTGATGCACACTATACGTTACAACAACACAAATCACTGGTTGTAATAAAAAGCAGTGAAAAGGTTCCAGGATGTGGAGGAACGACAAAGACGGCGAGTAAAAAAATGAGAGGAATGAGCAGCTAGTGGCTCACTGACAGCAGGAAATTGCAGTGGTAAATGATACTGCTGGGTAGTGCAATGTGAGCTGACGTGCAGCAAAGTTTCCTGGGGTCACACAGAGACGCTGTGTAATTGTGTAACCATAGCTGCTCACTTTCATTCTTGTGCGCTGAATAGACAACTTCTGCTTTCCCCCCTTGGACGTTTAGTCGTTGATTTTCCTGATTTCTATGCAATTTAATATTTTTTTATGCAGATTATCTTGTGTTTATCCATAACAAAGGAGACATGGTAATGTCATTATCTCAAATGGTTCTGCACTTCATTAGTTACATGTTAAGTATGTAGAAATGTATAACCGCAACAATGAATTGATTACCATTAACTATTCTGATAATCGATTGATTAGTTTCAGTGTTTTTTTTCAATAATTAAAACAAGTTTATCTGAGTTTTCAGCTTCTTCTATGTGAATATGTTCCGGGTTCTTTGCATTAAAAGTGAATCATTTTGGTTTGTGGACAAAACAAGACATTTGAGAACATCATCATTTCCAGGTTTGGTAAACACGGATCAACATTTCTCAACATTTTCTGACGTTTTATGGACCAAACAAGTACTCGATTGATTCATTGCTTAATAAATAAAAATAATTTAGGTGAATTATATGTGTCTCTATAGGCAAAGTAATAATAAGCCAATGAAGAAAAAGGAGAAAGCCACTGTCACTGTTTCTGACACACTGGACCATTAAGTGGTTGTTTATGACATAACCCCTGACAATACTTCATTTATTCTTATTAAAATAGTTGTTATTTCATTATTATTGCATTATTAGTCATTAAAATGTGTTATTGATTCCCTGTGTTTGTGAAAATACTGCATTTTACTCATGTCCTGTGCGTGAGGATGTACAGAAGCTCCCTCCAAGGACGACTGCAGTTAGTTTGTTGTGAGTGACTCTGATTCATATTTTTCTGACTTGTCTCTCTGTACATGTGTGCATATGAACTGTTCTGTCAAGTAAACATAACTTAACAGCTCCTAATTAGGTTTTATTAAGGGAAACAGGTGTTTCTTTTTGTTGATGAGCTCATTTTCTCTTGCCACTGAGTGTCAGTAATGTGCTACTCTGAATCTTGAATAGAAACAGTGTCATTGTTTTAATGAGACTGATATCATATCAACTACAACAAACTGTTTCAGGGAGTATTTTAGAAAATGTACATTTATGTGCAGATATGCCCTTAAAGCAATGAAATGATCGGGGGCCACATGTGTCCCGTGGGCTTCGACTATTCATAGGATATTTTTTAAATTAATTTTACCACGCTGTCATTGTTCGTCCTCTCTCGACAGATCTCCATGCAGAACGACTACCTGGGCCCGAGGAGGATCGAGGCTCTGAATAAGGAAGACTCAGACTGGCAGAAGAAAGCTCAGGAGGCGGTCCTCAACATCCAAGAGTTCACCGTCAAGTACTTTGAGATCACGGCCAGAGCCCAGAAAGGTACAGCATGCTCTCACTGTTCCTGCCAAAGTCAGGGCAATAAAACAGAGGAATGAGTTTTAATAATCACACCGAACACACACACACACACACAAACCTACTCTTAGTGAGGATACATCACAGACATAACGCATTCCCTGACCCCTTAACCTAACCCTTAACTTAAACCCAATTCTAACCATAACCCTAAAACCAGAAAAAGCCCTTTAAAGTTGTGGGGCCCAGACAAAATGTCCTCACAAAGACAGTTTTGTACAAGTACACACGCATACACAAGTAGTGACAGCGTTGGCCTTCTATTGACCTGTGTGTGTGGTTTAGAACGTCAGGGCTAATGTGATTGGGTAGTAATGAGGCAGTGCACACAGCCAGGCTTTGACAGGGACAGGAGGAAACAAGGACAATCTATTGATCACACAGCCTTGGCAGCACTCTTTCTCTCTCTCTCACACACTCTCTCTCTTTCTGTGCAGGGTAAATTTACATCGTGACCCTGCTTATCCCATTTTTTTCCCCTGATTAATGATCCATTCATTCGTCCATTGTTTCTACCTGGAAGTGTCACTCATCTGCTCCTGTGTTCCCATGTGCAGGCGTGTACGAGCGCATGAAGGTGGATCAGCGTAAGTTTGGTAAATCCTCGTGGACGGCGGCGGTGGAGCGCATGGAGAGGCTGCGCTACACCGTCGCCAAGGAAACTCTGCAGCTCCAGAGAGCCAGGGAGATTTGCCTGGAGCAGAGGAAACACACACTCCGAGATGAGGTGTGGCACTAACACAAAACAACATTTACAAAAACCAAAACAAAAACACAAACGTTACAGGTTGTCCTGTGTTCCGTTCCCATGCAGATGCAGAGTCTGTGTAGCAGTGAAGATGCCATCGCCCTCTTAGACTACATGGAGACTCAGTACTATGAACTCCAGCTGCAACTGTACGACATCCAGGCAGATATACTACAGTGTGAAGAGCTGCTGCTCACTGCTCAACTGGACAGCATCCGCAGGCAAATGACAGGTGTGGCTTTCCTTTTTGTGAAATTATGTCCCTTGAATTCTCCAGAAGACATTATACTATATATATATAAAACACTATAATAAAATCATCCTCCTTGCTTTTAAACCCCTCGATGCTCTGGCCGCTCAATACTCGCCTGACCTTCCTTTTCAAGGCCGTTTCAGGAAACTACGGCTGGAGACCAGACTCTTTTTATACTTTAAATGGTGCAGACGGAATTACACTGTCAACGTACCCAAAACTGACTATCCCTTTGTTAAAGCCGCGTGAGGCTAGGTGAAGTATATCAGACACGCGCACAGAGATTATGTTGACTTTAAATTGACCCTCAGGCGATAAAACATGATCAAACCGAAATAAAAGACGTTAAAAGTGGGCGGTCACAAAACCTCTAACCCAGCAGACAATGAACCGGTGCTCTGCTTGTACACAGCCAGCAGGATCGGGTCACGATCACTGAAAACAGGTGAGCGTCATCTAATCCCATTTGCTTTCATAAAGCTAAATTTCCATCAAGCGATCAAATTTAAATCAAATCTAACTCATATTCACAAATATTTCATGATCAGAAACCTCATTTAAATCAGAACAGGCATGGCTCCAAAACCTGGTCCTAATGAGGCTGTAATTTAATCGTATAAATCAGTGGTTCTTGGAAAATTGTTGAGCTTTAGAAGTAACACCGTAACGTTAAAACACAGTGGTGTATATAGGTCGAGGTTTTCGGATACGTGGAAGAAAAGTGGAGTTCTCTGCGAGAGCCCACACACGGGGAGAACATGCAGACTCCACACAGGACTCCAACCAAACTTGTTATTAGAGTAAAGCACGTGATCCACCCTCTGAAACCCCCTGATTCATAATAACCTGACCCTGGTCAACTTTAAAAGAAACTCTTTCTATCCTTCATTTGTTTTTGTCCCCCCCACACACACAAGTCCAAATGTTTATTATTATCATTATTATGTGTATTATGTGTTGGTTCTGCATGGTCATTTGCATTTGCACTGGTGTAATGTGATGTGTGTGTGTGTGTGTGTGTGGTGTCAATCAAACAGAGGTATTGTTTGTTTGTTTGTTTGTTTGTTTGTTTTTTGCATCTATTCAAGTCCATCCGTTTATGTGCATGTGCCTTCAGAGCACCAGGATGAAGTGGTGTACTATGACACCTTTGAAAGTGCAGATGATATTACAGAGGATGACTCTGCTGAGAGGGAAGAGCTGCGCAGACTTCAGGTCAGCGCTCGACAGCTGGAGGCCAGAAGGGGGCGCATCACCGCCAAACGCTCCTACCTGAGGAAGAAGAAGGTGTGTATCCTTCACACACACACACACACACACACTTTAACACACTTTTAGAGTCTGTCCTGGTCCCGTCAGTGTGTGAGAGTCGTTCTACTGAATGGAACAGAGTGTTGATTGTGATTTGTTCGACTGGGTTTAAAAAGGAATTTTGGCTCAAACTTGAGTGAATAGTTCTTAACTTTTAGACGTGGTAGAGTAGATCAATAGATTGCGTTTTGCCGCTTCGTCTTCCTGCAGAATTCAGAGCAAGACTTGAGCGAGAGTTAAGACACAATAGTAGCACTCACACATGTGAATATTGTCCGTTTTCTTTCGCTCCATATAACAAAGAAATCATTAAAAACTGAATCATTTGAGAACATCATCATTTTGAGTTTTTGGAACTAATGATTCACATATTTCGTCATTGAAAAAAATGAATAGGTTATGAAAAGAATTGTTTGTTGCAGACGTAAATGTTACAAACTGAGCCATTTACTTTGAGTCACATGTAGTTTATAATTTATGATGAATTTTATTTACATTATACTATATAACTAAATGTGACAACATGGGATAAAGTTGTAGTATAATTGACTTATTGAGTCAATCAAGATCTAATATGTAAAAAAAAAAACCTTACAAAACTAACAAAAGAATTGCCCAACATAACAACATTATGAAAACTAATATATTGTCTTTCCGTGCTTTCTCCGCAGGAGATCTGTGTGTCCAACCACTTTCAGAAACAGCAGACGCATCAATCCATCCACAAAGATTGTCAACAGCTCCTACAGGTAGACAACAACAACAAAAATAAACCACTCAGTGAGTGCAAACCTCTGCCAGGGCAGATTCCCACAGTATCCATACACTCACTCATCTCAAAAGGTTAATAATAGTAAAAATCCTGAATCCAGATCCTTATCCAGATGACCAGCAAAATCAGCACGTCATCACAATCCATCCTTTACTTTTGGAGTTAAGCTGCTCACAAAAAAGACATTGAAACATGTTCACATGTCTTGGCAGAGGTAATAATGTCTGTAAAGTGTTTTTTGTCTTCTTTGTTTTATCAGCTCTCTTCAGCACCTGACATTAGAATGTGTTTTTCTGTGATCACATAGCTCTTCACCACATGCATTTACACCTGGTTTTAACACGCGTCTCCGGTGTGTCTATTGTACGGACTCCTCTTTGGTTTTCGAAGCAGGAGAAGTCGTCTTCAACACGTTCTGCTCGCGCAGTCGTTGTTGTTGAGCCACCGTCTCCTGAAGTGATAACAGTCTGGATAATAATCTGTCCTCACTGCATCTCGGGTGTATTTACACCTGCACTTAGAAGTCGTCAGGCACTATGTGATGGCAATAGAAGAAAAACCTTCTTCTCTAACCCACGTCTCCTTCCAGCTGAAAAATGTAGAAGAGGAAGATGAGGAGAGGAGGAGCAGTCGAGTAAGTCAGGAGAGACAAAAGACTCTGGACAGACTGCGCACGTTCAAACAGGTATGCTGCATCACGTCATTATTATTATTATTATCTGTCAGCGTCACAACATCAGCTTCCGTTCACCTCGGTGTCTTTGTGTAGCGGTATCCAGGTCAGGTGATTCTGAAGTCCACTCGACTACGTGTGGCCCACGCCAGGAGAAGAGAGCGAGGACGGAGCATGGAAACCAGCGAGAGGGAGGAGTATGTGCAGACCAAGGGACATCCGCTGTGCCTGAGCACCAGCGTGCAGACGGAACCCAGCTCCACACTCACCACTCAGCCCGTCAGGTCCCTGAAAGTATGCCTCCCTCCGCTGCCTGTGTCCAGTCCTGCAGACTCCTCCTGCTCTCCCTGCTCCCTCTCGTCGCTGCTGGCGTCCCCCATCTCTCCTCCACCTCCACCGCCGCCTCCACCTCCCCTACCGGTCAGGGAGGATCTTTCACCTTCCGGGAGCCCGGGCTGGCACGGGCAGAAGTCTGAGGGGAAGAGTGCAGAAGAAGAACGGTCCTTGTCTCCACTCGGCCCTTTCATCCCTCGCTTCTTTGATAGCAGCCAACTGCTGAGCGCCCGCAAGAAGCTGAGGAAAACTCCAGAGTTTGACACGCACAGACGAGGTACTAGAACCATGCAACCAGGGATGTCCGAACTGCACAGATGCACTGTCAATGCAGTGTCCCGTTAACAGTGATTAACCCTGGGTTAATCACTGTTAACGGGACACTGCATTGACAGCCTAAACAAAGCATTATACCTAACCTTAACCATTATCAGTTAATGCCTAACCCTAATTTTAACCTAACCACAATTTGAATCTTAGCCCTAAACTTAACTAGTTCCTCAGGCCTGAGATTCTGACTCATTCGGACCTCCATGAGGACTACGGGTCTTGATAAGGTCATTGTAGCCTACAAAGGTCCTAAAGAGGTAACAAATACAAGGGTTAGGGTAAGGGTTAACACACACACACTTTTGCCCAGCATTCGTACTGAGGACAATCAAAGACATAATGCATCCCCTAGCCCCATAACCTTAACCATCAGAACTTAATACCTAACCCTGTTTTGGTCCTCACAATGATATCCATACAAGAGCCCACACACATTCACGCTTTAGTGGGGATCAAGCTTTAGTGAGGCGAACGACAAACGATCAGAAAACTCAGAGAAAACTCTCAGAGGTGTGTAAGAGGTGTGCGTAGAGATAAAGTCAAAGAAACTGTTAAAATGGTCGTATTAAACCGCCTCCAGCCTTCATCAGGGTGTCCAACAGACATTGTGACATTCCTACACATAACAAAATGTCCACTTTTTTTTGTTGTTGTTATTATTAAGTAACGATCATCAATCTTTTCCCTTTCCTCTTCTCTCCTCTCCCCGTTTACAGTCAGCTCACCTATGGACGAGGTGCTGGCCTCCCTGAAGAGAGGAAGCTTCCACCTGAAGAAGGTGGACCAGCGGTCTCTGCCTCCCGCTCAGGGCGACGACGATGCAAACAGCATCCTGGCTCAGATTCGCAAGGGCGTCAAACTGAGGCGCGTTCCCCATATAGAGAGGAAAGACCAGGGTGAGCTCCCGGCCTCCACTGACCCTCTGACCAGGAGCATTCACGCGGCACTGCGCCGCATCAAGGAGGCCTCACCGGAATCTGACTCTGATGACGAGGTGCTCGCCGGCCCTGAATGGGACAGTTAGAGCTCAAGGCGCACACACTAACACACACACACACACACACACAAACGCCTGCCCCCTCTGGCACTGCATGCACTGCAACATAGCGAGCTGCTCTGTACTGTAAACACACACACACACATATACTGTTCCTCACTCATTCATATACACACAGCTCCTCGTGCCAGGGTCTGAGTCATACTGAAGATCAACAACTCACCAAAGGATCTGAAAGGTCTGTGGTCATCGTGTTAGTTTTTCACACTGCATTCATCACAGTGAAGGACACCAGTTTGTGTTTTAATTCTACTGTAATGTCACTGTGGTTTTGTTCCTGTGATCATGTACTGTAATGATGCCATTTAACTTTGTTTGTCATTTGTACTGTTGAAATCCGCACTGGCCCTCGTCTGTGGCCACAACAATACTCTGAAACAGCACATGACGTGGTTTTACATCATGAACACACTGTACTGTACTGAAGGTCATCTGTGAAACAAAACCTCATATACAAAGTAGTGCTTATACATGTGAAATCACACAAGGCAAAGGATGATAGGAGGGAGAATCCAGAAGAGGGCAGTAATGCAACATCATGGACGATGACACAAACACTGTCAACCCACCAGTCTTTCCCCACTGAGAGACTGTAAATATGAGGGCAGGTTTCGGGGTCACAACGGAGACAGGATGCACTGAGAGAGCACAAATATCCTCCAAAGCCATTTTGTTTCCCAGCTCACCTTGGACTATAACCATATACTGTATATAAAAATGATCAAGTCTTCAGAATTTGTGATTTAACCGGCGTCAAATCCAGGAAATCCAAAGATGTCACCTTCAAAAACATACCTATTTTCCTCTAATTGGGAACATTCATTCATTCATTCATTCGTTATGTGGGAGGAAACTTCGACGTAGAACGGGCCTTGTTCGGTCATGAACCTGGGTCTTTTTGCTGCAAGGCAATTCGGTCTGCCACTACTCTGCCGTGTGGACCCTAAATGGGAACATAATCTATCACATTCTATGAAAGAAACAAGTGATTGTTTCCATTAAGTGAGAAAATATTGTCGGTTAGTTTTCCTGTAGACCACATCTGTTTTTATATACAGTCTATGGCTATGGCACACCAACATATTTTATCCAAATCTGTCCTTTACTTTTTAGTTATGCTGCTCACAGTCAGACAAAGATAACCTCCATGTTAGAGGTATGGATTAGACATAAATGTGAAGTGGGATTATTGGATTTACTGTCCAGATTATAAACCATAGCACTATCAACCATCACTTTCTAATTTTGCACAGTTTTGGTTCAGTCCTGTCACAAATGGGTGTGGTTTAGCGCTGCAACTAAGGATTATTTTCATAATTGAGTAATCTGTCGGTCATTTTCTCGATTAATCGAGTAATTGTTTGGTCCATAAAATGTTGAAGAATGTTGATTGTTTTTCAAACCTGGAAACGATTCAGTTTGAATGATTTCCTTGTTACATGGAGCAAAAGAAACCCTGAAGAAGCTGAAAAATCCGAAAACTTGATTTAATCGTTGAAAAGCCCTCGTGTGGTTGCGTCTATAAGCTCTGCTTGTCCAATCTGACACTGCTGCAAATACCTACAATCCCTCAGTCTGTCACAGCAGATTCGTGCCACTCGCCCACTCCTCACCACCTCCGACCTTCTCCGAGTGAGTGAGGAGGAACGAACCATCTGCTCGACTGAGGCACGTGGCCAGACTGGCAGAGATGTGCACAGTCACTTCATGTTGGTCTTGTCACGTCTAACAACAACATCTCTGGCCCTGACGCTGGTCACCTACAGCGGGGGATAGAATATGGGAGGAAAAGGTCACCGAAGATGAAGAGAGTTAGTGTCAGTTGTCTTTTGTAAAGTGTGGGCAGACTTGGTTGGTGATTCCAATGTGTGTGGGATAGTCACGGCAGAGCTGTGAGAGCAGTCACGCTTGTGTGAATGATGGACGGCGTGTGGGAGGTGAGATTCTCTCTGAGCTGTGGGGAGCCACCGTGGGCTGTGGAGCAGGCAGTCATGACTGATGCGGTGCCTCCTAACATCTTATTCACTTTCTTTTCTCTCGTCGATCGCATCTTGTCCTAATTCCTTCCTCTGTACTACAGTGGGCAGAGAGGCACAGTGCGGAGGTGAAGACATGCTCACACACTCATGGAGTCGTGGATTCTAAAAACATTGTGTTGATTCTACAGCTACAACTTTCTTGATCTGTAGTACACGTTCTGAACCCAGGGTTCCCACATCCTTGGTTGACATCAAATACAACAAATACAAGGACTTTTCAAGGACTTTCCAGGACCAATTTCCTGGAAAGGGCAACTTGTAAGAGAGTCTTCGCCCCATGGCGTCCACTTTTATTGATTTTCAGCACACTCTGCATCTGGACAATCAAGTGATTGTCCTTGGGTCAAAGTCAGTCTTTGTAATTTCCTTTGGTGAGACAGAGATATTGGAATTTTCATCGTCATTTGCTCTCTCTTACTTAACGTTACTCACTCATTGTTCTGCACGGAATCTCACGTCAACAGCGGAGAGAGACAGTGGACAGTGTCCAGAAACAACGCTAGTAATTATGACTCTCCACGTACATCTAGCAATGCAGGGCATGAAACAGTAGGTGGCGTCGTAACAAACAAAGAGAGACATTTACCTAAATATCAACTTCACTTCTTTCTTGCACAAAAACCAAGCACTGGACCCATGTCTATTTAAGGCAATTTTCAGGGTCCTTGAATATTATTTTTTTCCAAATTCACAAACTTTCACAGATTTCAAGGGAACCCTTTGAATCACTGTAGCTTGTTTTTTTTCAGAAAGGTTGGAAAGCACTGAACATGGACCTTAAAGGTGAGACGTAGACAAGTTCACACAGGGAGCAAAAAGTTCCCTCGCACTCTTCTAAAGAGCCGGTGTAATGGGATGAATGCTTCTTGGCACCACCCACCATCCCTGTGCTGCTGGTGTATACACATAAAAGCTCCCTCTGTCAGGTCTGATAGTTTTGCTTGACAGATGAAGGACGCAGCAAACAAACCACACACAACAAAAGTTGCATAATGCACCTTTAAAACTCACCCAGACCATAATCCTGGACTTGATGCGACAACAACTCACAGGGTTGGTGTTGTTCCTCAAAACAATGACCAACAATGTCTATATAACTTCTTTTTTTTTACCATAACCCAGCGATCACCTGTCACACTGTCACTGTCATTTCATTGAATTCCATCACTTTTTGTTCCTTTTATTGTTTCTCCAAAGCTTTTGCTCGTTTGTTTCCAAACACGTACGAGCCTCTGAGAAGTGCAATATCAAAATAAAGAGGAAGAAACGGTTGTTTTACATAGTGGTGTATGAAAAAATTACCCCTCTGCCTTCAATCCTACCATCTTTTATTCACTTCTTGGTTTTTACAGCCTCCTCATCCTGCATTTGAATTAAACCTTGTGAAGCAAATTCTGAGATTGTCTGTTTCACTGTTTCACCAATTTAGTTAATAAGGAGTTTGTACAGTGTATTATGTATGTATATATATATGTATATTTATATTTATATATATGTGTATATATATATTTATATATATGTATATATATATAAAAATATATATGTTAGGGATGAGCCGATACAATACTCAGTATCACTGGATCTGATATTTTGGACGGATACAAATATAAAATCGGATACAATCCAATAAATCCTATATATCCCATGTTTTATTACGCGCTGTAAAAAAACGTAAATAAAAACTGTCATGTTGTTGTGAACTTTTTATTTCTTCTTTATGGGGGAAGAATATTTACACAGTTGGAGAATTATGTCTTTAAAGTAAAAGCTCTAAAATGATTGTATTGGACTGATATCGGTATCGGCAGATACTCGAGATTGTGATATTGGTATTGGGCCATCCCTAATACATATATATATATATACTGTATTTATGAATTACATCAGCACTACGAACGTCTTGAGCCTGAGGTACCTCTTTAATATCATGAGTTCAAAATTACTTTTAAATAGTCAAAAATATTGCCAGTCTTCTCATACCTCTAAATACAATAATTATACCTACATTTAAATACCATAAGTTACAAAACAGGAGAATGAAAAGCTTCGTATCCACTACTGTACAAAGGCATTCATTAACAACAGCATTAATATTAGGGTGTTCCATCTCACGTCATCTCTTGACTTGTCAACGTTAAACCAGGAAGAAGAAGAAGAAGAAGAAGAAGAAGGAAAACAAAAAAACAAAAACAAACGGGGTCAACATTTCCCTTTTCATGGGTCTTATTCCCGTGTATTAACCTGTGTAACTTCACTACAGTATAAGTACAGAGTAATGCTGTGCTAGGACTATATAATGGGAGTTACGATGGTGTAATAATAATAATAATAATAATAACGCAGTGCAATCAGGTGCTCAAAGGCAAGTGTACAGCGTTTTGTTTTTCTTAGAAATTGAGTGATATTCTGAAAGATATTTGTCGTTTTTGAATTCCACTGCCTCAGCAGCCGCTCGATGAGGGCAAATCATTCTGTACAGTTGTCTAAACAGACACCGAAGAGGTTTTTTCCCATTGTTTACTCACAGACTAGATACTCTACAAGACTATGACACTTCTCCATGGGGTTAATACACAACAATAAGCCACTGCAGGGTGTTACTGCGTTTACTGAGCGATCCGTCCGTTCATTTACAACGTTGCCACGAGTAAGAAATCCGTCCCGTGTTTCATATATATATATATATGTATATATATATATATAGTTCTATAATTATATATCGTCAGTGTTATTTATATTCTATGTAGAAAAAAAGGAATAAAAACGTCTTTTTTTTGAGTAATAGTTTCTAGTAACAACCCGTGAGGAGGTGGAAATCTGTGGCCTGCTTCGCCGACGGTGGAGAAGATTCATGGACGTGGAGATGATGGCGCTCGATAAAGCCCTTCGCGGTGCACTACTTCGATTTAGACGGGCTGCCACACAGGTTTGCGGTCGACAGTTGTACACTCTCTGTGGGAAGGGGTGGGGGCAAGAAGTGTGTGTGGGGAGGAATCGACTGAGCTGCATTTGACCTATCTGCATGAGTCCAGCACTGAGTGGAGTCCCTGATAGAGTTAGATAGAGGTGTCGTACAGAGCCTGTCTGGTATTGCTCAGTGTGTGCATGTCGGCCTTAGTGTCCAAAACTGGGGTCTTTCTCTTTCTCACAGCACAAAACTCACACACACAAACACACTGTCGCACTCGCACACACACACACACAGGCATATTATATATACAATCACGGGTCCACTGATGTGCGTTCTCAAGGCACACGTCAAGTCAAAGGTCAGGCCTTGTTCAGAAACACACACACGCCACACTGAGCTTGGCAGGAAGACAGGTCACTTGTTCTGAGACGGTGGAAGCAGTCTGGATACAGGAATTCTCATGTCAGACCTAACGGGAGAGAACACACGCGCGCGCGCACGCACACACACACAGACACACACGCACACACGTGTTCCCTTTAAACATTTCTGTGTGGCATGAACAAACGTCTCTGGAAGATTGGACGCTCGGTGTTTTCTTTAAATAAGCTGTGGAGCTGCAGCGACTATTTAACCCCCCCGGGGAAAGCCTCGAGTGTCTGGGCCGTCAAACAGAGTCGTCCTTTAAGTTCTCTGTTCTCCACCGACGCTCAAACGCAAGAGTCTCAGTTCAACACTTCTCTGTACAGTAAGTCACTTTGGATCCAAGCATCTGCTAAATAGAGGGGCGATATTTCAGTGGTGGGGGGGGGATTTGGCAGCTTTGGCACAGTTCTGTCAGAGTCTTACCGACGATTATTTCCACATGACTTTCAACATTCCCCTGGTGGTGGTGGTTTAGGGGGAGTGGGTTTTTTTGTGTGTGTGTGTGTGCAGATGATACTGCAATCTGTGGTGCAGTTCTCCCAGTCAAACAGCAGATGGCACTGAGGCACAGTTCTCAAGTTAAGTCTTGGTGCGAGTGTGTGTTCAGGTCTTTCAGTGTGTGTGTGTGTTGTGGGTGTGCGGGCACAGCAGGCATCTGGATGACTGGTTCAATTCAACCAAGGTTAACGCCTACACCAGCCAATCAGAAGGCAAGATGAGGTAGTCCCTGCCACGTCTTTGAAGTAACAGGAGTGCTTGCGGTTGGTTGGAGCTCAGATGCCTGCAAAGGTAAAAACCAGGATTTAGCTGCCCTTTTTTTTTTGAGCAAATTTAGAACCGGGGCAGTGCAGTGTCTCAGTTTTCAGAGGGATTCAGGTGAAGGAGGAGGAGAGTGGGGCGTGGTGTGGTAAGATCTTGATGTGACTGGAGTTTGGGGGGCGTGAGGGTATAAATTATCTTATGGCTCTGTCTGTGCAGGTGAGGCTGCTCCGTCTCTAGCTGGCCTCCTCGATGAGCCGGGCTAAGGTGTCTCTGAGCTCCGTCAGCTCAAAGATCTTGCCGTCCAGCAGCTCCAGCAGCGTCCGCAGACTCTTCCTGAAATTCTCCTGCTCCTCCTGGTTCTCCTCAAGCCGCTGCTCGGCACCTGACAGCTGCTCCTCCAGCACCCGGCTGCGCAGCTCCGTCTCCTGCAGACACATGTTTGATATGATTACGTTATTAAGTAATAACACTGTTATTACTGCTACCTTTGTATGTGAAAATCTGCACCCAGGTGAGGATTAGTTTAACATGTGTAGGTGGAGTAATGTCATTTTATAACAGGACATCAGTAATATTAATGGCCAATTTACGCTGGATAAAAAATCTCAATCCATTTTACGTGCCGCCGTCAACAGTTAGGTACAGTCGTGCTACTACTGCTTGTTTTTGTTGACATTTTATTAGCCGCCTAGCCTCGGCCTACTACATAGCGAGGTGCTTGCACACTTACCTAAAGCAATCACAAGTCCTGTGCCTCTGACCTCTGCTTTCAGCCCTTGTTTGGTTCAGAATGATGTTCGTCGTTTGCCGCAGACATGTCCGACCGCCTAGTGCGCAAATGAATGCATCTTCAAACGCCTCCATGCTTTGAAAATCCGCGGGAAAACTACTTGTAAACGACGGAGTATTTACGCACATATTTACTGCCGGTCTATTCGAACAGGATTAGTATCACCCAAAGTAAAAGTCATCATAATCTTTACTGACATCGTCCAATGATGATGATTGACATGACACATTCAGACGGGACTAAAATCACTGAGTAGCTCTTTACCCCCACCTCTCCATGTGAAAATAATCCCATCTGAATAGAGCTTTTTTTTTTTGGTTTGAAAAGTGAAGCTCAGAAAGTACGGTGGACGTAGCACTTAGCCACCAGGGGGCGACTCTGATGAATGAAAAGTCTATGGCTAAATGAGCCTATTTCTTGCTGTTTCAGCATATGAAGTCAACGTAGTAATTTATATTCCCACATACTGCACATATGAGTGTGACTGAAGTCATGAATTCAGGCCGGGTTTCAAGCGATTTGGTTGTGACTGATTCATTTCCAGTGTCTGACCTGGTTGTCGTGCACAAAATTCAAGCACACTGTGTCTATTTAGGGCGACAAAACTTTAAAGGGCCTTGAAATCTTTTCTTTTTTACAAATTCTTTTACAAAACTTTCAAGGATTTCAAGGACCTGTGGAAACCCTGGACAGGGATGACCGCGACATATTTAAAAAAAAAAACAAGAATGTTGACAAGAAATAGTAGAGGCTCTTCAGAAACCTGGTGAGTAATGATTGACAACTGTTTGCCCCACCTCCCCAAAGTGTTGTGAACAATGATTGGTCATATCTGTAGAGTTGCCAGATTTGTCAAGACACCAAGACAATAATCCGTGCCACTGTGATTGATAATCTGACACAGTGACCATCGTGACAGACACAAATATCACGGAGGCATTTATAACAAACCTGAAATGATTCAGCTTTATTCACATTTAAAAGAAAACAAAGTAATACAAGACGTTTTTTTCTTTCACTCACCTCAAGTTTCTGAGTCAGAGTGTCTTTTTGCTCCATCAGGTCGTTCATGTTTTCCAGTTCTTCCTTCATCTTTTCCATTTCCTGGAACGGAATAAAACAGAATAAAAGTCTGTGTCACATACACTGTACGTAGGAGACTTTACACACACACACACACACACCTCTTCTTTATCCCTTAGCGTATTCTCCAGTTCCTCTATGGTTTGGTTGAGTTCAGTCTTCTGGGATTTGATCACTGGGGTCTGGTTGCTCTGACACTCGAGCTCTGTCACCTAAAAAAGAGAAAATGGAGGGAA
Organism: Solea senegalensis; assembly: GCF_019176455.1. Lineage (NCBI taxonomy): Eukaryota > Metazoa > Chordata > Actinopteri > Pleuronectiformes > Soleidae > Solea > Solea senegalensis. The sequence continues at coordinate 7,524,300 of NC_058025.1, read as the reverse complement.
AAGGTGAGTTTGACAGAAATCTATCTTTTATTCCCAGGCCAGTTGTTTCCCAAATGATCACTCCCGTTCTCTTTGAATGAATGAATCGCACGTGAAAACAATAAACTATTAATTTATTCACCCGTTTGTGTAGTCTCTCAGCCTCCTCCTGGTACGCAGCCAGTTGTTGTTTCCACTGTTTGACGTTGGCTGTGGACTCCAGCAGAGCTGCTGTTAGTTTGGCGTTGTTCCCCTTTAGTGCCTCCAGTTCTGCCTCCCAGTGTTTTGTCATGGCGGGGCTGCACAGGAACACAGGAACACACAAACACAGAAGTTAGGATTTGGCCTCAAACCCGATCTTTTCAGACAGACTGTCCACACTGTTCGTTTGAATTAAGCTTGAATCATTTTCTTCTCTGACCAGACTTTCAAAAACTCTGAGACTACTCAGTAATCCATACGTCCATCCACCAATTCATCCTCGGATGAACATTATATGTCCTATGTCTATGTCCTCATGCTGTCATTGTGGGACTCTCTATAACTAAACCCCGTCTTCTGCAGTTAACTCGATTTGTTAATTTGAAAATGCCAAAAGAGCCCGGGGTGAGCGAGAGGAGGAGGGAGAGTGCAGAGTGGTTAGGGGGCGTGGTCTGAGTTTAAGCTGTCTGGTTACACATAGTATATACAGTACATACATTCTTTGCATATATTATCCACAGTTATTTTCATTATTATTTTTCTATTATCACTTTCTTGATAGTAATCTGAGATTATAGCCTCAGGCTGGCTGGAGCCTAATCTGTTCCGGCTACTCACAGGTGAGAAATGGAGATGAGCGATAAGTGACTGAATGTGATTGAATTTCATGATGGAGTGGAGGTGGGGGGGCGGGGCATATGGGCTGCGTGGTGGATAATTTGGAGTTTAAGTGTAATATTAGCTGTGTATGAAGCGGGAAAAAGCTTCCGCTCTGCACTTTCCTGTCAGACATGAGCAACTCAAGCTTTAATTTATATAATCCACACTCCTTAATCTGGAGATTTAGACTTCTGACTACAACAGGTATGCACCATTTATCTTCCTCTTGTCATGTCCCTTCTTCTTCTTCCTCTTCTTCGTTATCCTTCCCTCTCTTCTTTGGTGTTGTATGACAGTTGACATCTGTAATGTTCCATCAGTGTCCTGATTCTTCTTTTCCTTTGCACAGTTTAGCAGTGTGCCAGTGCTTCATTCCCTTTCTTCTTCTTGGTGTTTTCCCTTTTCTTCCGGCTGTTTCTTTGAACACATCAGGTATTTATCTTCTTTGTTGGTGTTTTACAGCAGCTGGAATGACTCCCGCCTTTAAACATGGACATTTCCTTCACATGAACCTCGACTCTCAGGTGTTTATCTTCTAATCGTCCTACTTTTACAGTCTCTTCTCTGGAATCGTCGCCAGCTCTTTGTATTGTGTGACCCACGGCGGTGTTTGTGTTCCACCCCCACACAGGCCTGCACACATGCACATGTATATGCTGCTCCCACTGCAGCAGCAGCAGCAGCAGCAGCAGTACTCCACTCTGCCATAACTCCCACGCTGGATGTGTGAAGAAGGAGAGAAAGCCCAGATCTAATTCACTCAGGACTCCCACGGCGCCTTCGATTCTTACACAACAGCCACCCCCTCTGCGAGCGCGAGTGTGTCTGCGTGTGTGACGCATAGGAGGGAAACGACACTTCATCCTACACATGCACATACTAACTAACTCACTAACTCACACACACACACACACACATATGGAGTGATGCTGTCACCAAGGCTTGCAGCCCCGCCAATGTATAAACCCCACACACACACCAGCAGCAGCTCAGAGAGCGGGAGAGCAGGCGGGACATCAACATGTGAGGACGGAGACAAGACGGTAGAGAGCGAGTGAGCGCGATGCAGGGAGAGTTAGAGGAGAGAAAAGTGCTCACACACCGGTGTTCGTCTTCATTAAAGAAGGCCGGGAGAAAGGTTTCAGGAAGGAAGGAAGGAAGGGAGGAAGGGAAGAAGGAAGGAAGGAAGGAAGGAAGACACCTGAGCACAGTCCTGGAGGTGTGTGACAGACATGGAGGGTAAGTTTGCTGCTGAACTTCTGTTTGTGACCACGATGTGGTTATTTAAATAGTAATTACTGTTACTTACTGTTAAGTTTATCATTTTGTTTTAATTCAATTCGAGTAAGAGGAAACTGAGCGATGTTGAATTAATTTCCAGCTCACCAGGTTAAATATTGTCATATTTGTTTGTACTATGTTAATTTAAATTTTAATGTATATATATATATACATATATATGTATAGTTGAACCATTTCTGAATAAAATCCCCTGTACTGTATTTGACACATGAATATTGCATAAATGTTAAAGTCATTTAAAAATGTTTTGAAAAAAGATTGTTTATTTTTTCTTTGATTTCATTTTATAACTGAATTAATCCTACTAATAACTCTCACGAATAAAGCATCAACAGTTTGTTTTGTGTTATTATCATTACTATTATTATTATTATTATTATTTATTCCACTCCAAACACAAAGCACACAGAAGGTTTTTCTACACTTTTTCTCTTTGTTTTTTTTTTGTTTTTCTCCTGCCATGTCCGGAGCAGCTTTAAGATTAAGTCGCTCCATGAATGAAACACACTCTGCAGTCAGGAAACCAGGAGCTGCACTTTAATTGTCCAGCACAAAGTTCTTGCCGGGAAAGTCTTGTGTGCCCATCAATCTATTCATTCTATTTTTGTAACAAATTTTAACTCCTAATACAAGATAATATAAATGGGTTTTGAGAATGTTCACAATAAAAATGACAATCAGCTTTTACGACACATTGTCAGGTAAGGTTCTTTCTCCTCAAGAAGCAGAGAGGCAGAGCAGTTGCCATGGCAGCAACGGAGGAACGGAACGGAGGCGCTTGTGGCATCCTGACGTACATGACATCGGCAGCGTTCACACACAAGCCTCAAACGGAATTGACGAGCACGATGCGTCCGTCGTCCACCACCACCATGGGAGAGCATTCACACAGAGCCAAGACACTTCCAACTAAAGCTCCTTAAATGACGTTCTGAGAAAAAAAAGTGCACTGCAGACACGCTGCCAAACACGCCTACATCCTGTGATGCAAACGCAGCACTGCACACAGCTGCGTGTCTCATCCTCCTCCTCTGCCCTCTGCACCCACTCACACACACCTGCCTACACAGCAGTGTCACACAGAGTCACATGTCAGCGAGGAAAAGACCATCACAGAGGTCAACAACGGGCAGAAAACACCTGTGTGTGTGTGTGTGTGTGTGCTTCCACGTGTGAGTCTGAACCTCCACGACACAGGAATGAAGTAAAATCACTCATTCTTTTCCACTATGACTGTGAGTCAACGTCACGTACACAAACACAGGTAAACGTGGCAAACACAACACACCGAGCTCAAGGTGTATGAATCACACAGAGAAGAAGACAGAAAATAAAGAAAGGAGAGGCTGGAGTGGTAAGATATCTACCTACTCTGCATATGCCTCTCAGAAAATATAAAGAGACTGAGGTTTGCTTGTTACGTCCACACGAATGCAGAGAGTCAACCCTGTCTCCCACGCATGCAGCATTAATAGACATTTCAGCAGCAGAGCTGCAGCAGGCGGTGGGAGTCCGCGCTACATCCCGCTCTCACTGCATAGAGCTGTGGAGCCGCACAGGAACTCACCATGTAGTGGAATTTGCTCTTGAATAAAAGCATCTAAAATCATTTAAAGATCTCCTTTCCTATTCTTTAAATGATCTCTTATAATTTATGCTCAGCCACATGTATTGTCCTTGCCTTCTTTTTCTGTTTTAAATGTAATTAGTCAAATTCCTTATATGTCCACTCCATACTTGAGATTTATCATAATAGAATAAGGGAAAGATTCTCCACTCAAACACCAAGACTTAAGCAAAAAAAGAAAAGAAAAGAAATATAATACATTTAACGATTGATTGACATCTTTAATTATTAAGAATCGCAGCCAGGAATAAAGTTACAGAGTTTTACAAATGAAGATTTGTTAAAAAAAAAACAAAAAAAAAAGAGGAAGAAAAAAGTCAAATTGAAACGTGCATACAATCAACTACAAGATACACATTTTCTTTCCTAACAAAAACAACAACACATGTTTTATCTTATGTTGATTACTCTTGATTGTCCAAGCCTCCTCGGCATGTGTATGTATGTGTGTGTATGTAGTGTGTGTGTGTGTGTGATAGAGACTCAGTGACTTATGTGTGCAAACCGATCAAAATAATGCAACTCTCTTTCTCATATTCACTCTTTTCCCATTTCCTGACACAAACACACACGTTTGCACTTCATTCTTAGTGAGTTAGTCTAAAAAAATAAACTTAACCAACGTGATGGTTAAGTGCCTAACCCTAACCTTTACCCTAACCTAAACCCAATTCTAAACCTAAAACCAGGTCTTAATCTCCTGAAAAAGCACTTTAAAGATGTGAGGACTAGTTAAAATGTTGTCACTGCATATGGTTTATGATTTCTGGTCCTCACAAAGATACAAATACAAGAACACACACACGCAGTGTGTTTGCGCATACTTCCTTGTAAGGACACCGCATTGACTTCCAAGCATTATCCCTCATCTTGACTATAACCAGTCAATACTTAACCTAAAACCTTAACCTAACCACAATTCAAATCTTAGGCCTAAACTCAAGCAGTTGCTCAAAAAGGAGCCCTCATTTGCCTCACTAGGACCAGGTTTTGAAGGTCCTGACAAGGTCAGTGTACAAGTTCACAAACCCAATTCTAACCCTAAGACCAGGTCTCAATCCCCAAAAAGATGTGAGGACCAGCCAAAATGTCCTCACTCTGTATGGTTTCAACGATTTTTGGTCCTCACAAAGATACAAATACAACACACACACACACGTTTGCACAGCCGTCCTTGTAAGGACACTGCATTGACTTCCATTCATTTGAACAGCCTTATCTCTGACCTTAACCATAACCACTTAATGTCGTACGGAAACCTTATCTCCAATCCCTACCAGTTACTTAGACTCATTAGGACTTAGTGAGGGCACATGATAGACACAATACATTGTCTAGCCCTAAAACCAGGTCTTAACCCCCCAAAAAGCCCTTAAAAGTTGTGGAGTCCGGACAAAATGTCCAACATGTCCTCACAAAGATAGGTTTGTACATTTTGGGACCTCTCAAAGGTATAAATACAAGAACACACACGCAGACTGTGTGTGACTGGTGTCGGTCTCTCCCCCTCTCTCTCTCTCGCTCTCTGTGCCTCCCACATACCCACAGTTATACGTTATATAAGCCTTACATAAACTCCTCATTGCAACCTTCTCAGCGATGAGCCATGCAGCCACACCTCTTCAGAAACACGGCAAAAAAAAATAAATGTTACATTTTCACCTCTTTATCTTACATAATGTGCTGTACATGAATCAGTGCTGATCGTCACAAGGGATACAAATCATCCATTAATAATAGAAATAGTAATAATAATATTATCTGTGCGCTAAAAGGACAAAAGTGTACAACAACAGGGTGGCATGCATAGATGTCACATACTCAGAGTCAAAAAGGTTAAAATTTGCATTTAAATGTGATATTATTGCATTGCAGTATAGGCATTAAACATTAAATTTACAGTACTGTGTAAAAGTCACATAGTCCACCATTAGATTTTGCGTGTAATTATCTCTCCGTCACAGAAAACATGAGAAACGTGTACGAAGGTTTAAAATAACATCATTTTAAGAAATAAATAAACAGCTTCTACAGGTTTGAGTGTGTTTATGCGTTCTACCACTTCATGGTGACACACACTAAGCTTGAACATTACATATAGGGGTCGCAGCGATTAGTCGGTTAAGCCCGTGGTTCTCAAACTGTGGTGCATGAACCACAGGTGGTATGTGAGCTTCCTCTGGTGAAATTATGAATGTTGTTCTAATATATAAACCATGGCATGAGATCAGAGTGGAGCTGAGGAAGCACAAATAATAATAATAACAATGATAATAAATGAAATAATGAGTCACCTAATTTCTCTATACCAGTGTGTGACGTATACGTGAGGAAGAGGATGATGAGAGGCGTAACTGGCGGTGGTGACCTGCGACTTATGCACAGTACTGTATGTGAGTTTTTGAGCATGCTCAGACTGAAGTAAATTAACGAAGTAAGTACTTCCTCCTTCCTGAGAAACAATCAGTTACATATTTTGCTGGTCCACGTGAACGTGACAGGGGTTGTGAATGTCACTGATGTCACTCTGTAATATTTCATCACACTCATGTTCCTCCTCACTGGACTTTAGACATGATGCTGCTGATGACGCCAGCCATAGTTTTTGTAATAAATCTGGTCCATCTACAAACTCCCCTATTTTATTTTTAATTTTGAGGAATGTTTGTGCCTAAAAGTGTTTTTTGTGATGTCTCAGTGGTCAGGACTTCCCTATCAGAAAGAGCAGACCCGACAAGTCTTTAACTGCTCCCTACGGAGGAAAAACACAAGAGAGCAGCGGTGAATGGAGAGAGTTCACTGCCATGTTCACTGACATGCATGAAACACCACAGAGATGGATAAAAAAAAAAGACCTCTGTGCTTTCTGAGGCTCAGACAAAAAAAATAAACAGAGAAAAGAGTTGTTTGTGGGTGATATGGGTGACACTGTTACCCTCATTCACAACGCTAAAAAAACAACAACAACAAAACAGTTTAATCCAAGGTTTAAACGGACGTTTCACCTGTGAGAGTGTGTTCAAAAGTTACATTAGCTGTGTCATTGCCCGATTTGTACCAGAAACACAACCACTTCCTGTTACCGCTAATGTATTACTACAGTTGTGAAACATAATTAACTAATACAATGAAAGATTTAATTAAAATGTATTTTAATTTATAAGAATAATGACGGGAAGCTTTTTTTTATTTAATTGCCAAGCTGTTCGGAAACCTGATTTGTGTGACTACTTCCTGTTACCACTAATAACCCAGCTACATTACATAACGTGTTTTCTAGGACTACTGTATAAAAAACAATGTCGAAATGTATTTACTGTATTTAATAAAAATTACTAATAAGCATGTAATATAATATTATTGTATTTTTAAATAATTTTTCCTCAGACCCATATAGCACAAAATGTCAAAAGGTATATTTATTAGAATAAAAACAACTGCTAAAAACATAATATAACATCTAAGACTATCATCTAAAAGAAATGTCAACATGTATTTATTTAATAAAAAAAATACTATTAAAAACATAACACATCATTTAATTAAAAAAAAACGTTTCTAAGACTACAATATAAAACAAAATGTCAAAACATACATTTATTTGATAAAAATAACTATTAAAAACACAACATAATATAACCTTATTTTATTTTAAATCCTTTAACCTGCAATTAATACTTCTGACAGGAAGTGGACATACTTCAAATCAGGTTTCCTGTAAAAACCGACTGAGCAGACAAAGGAAAAATGAGCAGATTCACATAAGTTCAGGCATCAGTGGTCTTGTGTTTCCAATGATGCTGTTTGGAGCCACATTTTATAAAACCCCTGTATGTATCGCAGAGTCACTTAAGTCAAGAGTCAAGAACACATTCACACTGGTCAGAATCCCATTACAAACTGGGATTAAGTGAGTTTTGTTTTGACCAGTGGGAACAGGGAACAGTTTAAGTGTGACACGAGTTTGTGAGAGCGCGTGTAAACAAGTAACAAAAGGACTGTGACATCATCAGACAGTGACACCTTCACAGTGCGGGCTGTTACTGTACCTGTGCGAGAAGGCAAGCGCGTTCTGCGCCGGCTCCGGGCGAGTGTCTGAGTTGGGAGTCGAGTCGCACATTTCATCCGTGCCGTTGATGTTTTCCATGGGCGGAGTCACTGGGGTCAAAGGTGACGAGAGCTCACCTGCTGGAGACTCCTACGGGTGACACAAAGGTGTTCAGACGTTACTGTCAGGTAGGTAAGTAAGGTTGGTAAGGTAAGGTAAGGTAAGGTAAGGTAAGGTAGGGACATTTTCAGGAAATGATGCAGTTATAGATTACACAGAAGAACTGGGCCCAGCTGTCATGAATTAAGATAATCACCGTTGTTAATCTTTCTAATCTGAAGCGACAAGGACAAAAATGGCTGCAAATGACAAGTTTGTTTTTCATGAGAATAATTCATTTCACTTCAGAACCCTATGTGTGACGTCCAACAGTCAGAACAACAGTGATATTGTTGGTTTTTTTAACCCTTAGAACACAGAGCATCTAGGCTGCTTTTTTTTCCCATTACTACTGTATGTTAAAACATACAGAGACTATAAGACTGTATTATATGGAGTGTCTTATATCCTTTTATTTCAGCACATTCTATAGGCAATGTCATTTTCACCAACTATATAAACACACCTGAGCAAAAAGTACTCAAAATGTTTTAAATCCGCTTGAATTTGTTGGCTTTTTATTAACAAAAATAAAACAAAAATGTGCAACTTTTGGACAATTATTGCTACAGTATGCGATCTAAAATGAAATGTAACTTTGACTCAACAACACATAAAAATACAAAATAATGTAGCACATAACACATTGAACAAAATAGAAATATATTTTGGGATTAGGCAAATAGGACCCTCTAAATTGACCAAAGGTTGGTTGGTGAATGGTTGGTTGTGTCTATGTGGCCCTATGATGCACTGGTGACCTGTCCAGAGTGTCATCTGGGATTGGCCCAAGCTAACCCCCACAATATGTGGAGGATAAAGCAGTAGAAGACGAATAAACAATTGAATGAATGAATGAATGAATGAATGAATGAATGAATGAATGAACAAAATAGAGACCAAATCCTAAAGTCGGAGAGAAGCCAGGATAATCAGCATCCCTGCAGATGTTCTGTCAAATAATAGTTTCAGCCCGGTGCCACTGAGGGAACGTGTTTAAAATGAGAAGCTAATTTATGATTATCTTTCACATAATTATACAAAATGTAAAGCAATTACACCGACAACTGTAGATAAGAACGAGAATCTCATCGGTAAATATTTCTCCACATAAGATTGGACATGGAATGGAAGTGTCTGTGTGTGTGTCACACAATGATAAAGCTGTCATTGCTGTGGTGATAATATAAATGTGAACAGTTCCACATGCCTATAGGCCATTAAGTAGCTCACTATAACAGTGGGGAATTGCAGAATTACAGATTAATGCTTATCTTTATATCCCATACAAACCCCGGTATCAAAGCAGAGACAAATCATTAAGCTGCTGCGTGTACATAAAACAACACTGTTAACACTCTGCAGCTCGGGCACAATGGAGCGACACTGTGACTCTGCCTGTACGTCTCTAATGGACAAGCAGGAAGTCAGAGATAAGTCGAGGATAATGGCCGCCACTGCATTTTGCACGACTCGTTCATTAATATACAATTAAATATCTGCTCCCTGACACATTTGCACTGGAGTCTGGGCGACTGGGACCAGCATGTAGCACGTCAACGTACATAATCTTCACCCAACAGGAAGTGGGCCACTTTGAATTTAGCCCCCATTTTGCCACAAGACAGGAAGTGCCATGTAACTTGGCCATACATTGACTGATCTGTGAGATCAGACTGACCTGCACACAGGAAGTAGGTCTTTCGAAAACTGGAGGTGCCCTTTAATTCGCTTCATAAATAAACGTAAATGGTTTTGTGCATTCAAAAGCACGTGGCCAAGGAAGTTTGGCAAATTTCGACCATTCGCCACCAAACAGGAAGTGCCCCATAATTTTGCCATACATTGACCGATTGCCTCGGGAACGTCATAAGTGACACCTATACGTTATTATAATTATACTGTGGTCATTATTGAGGGGATTAACGAATAAAAGTGAAGACTGTTAAGTGAGAAAGACTTGTATTCTCTCACAAACATTTTCCTGGATATTTTCATAGTGACTTTTGATGTTAAAAACGGAGCAGATTCAGTTGCAGGAAGGTTTTAGGTTTTATAGTCATTTTCCTCCTGCTCCATCAACACAACACACAGTGTAGTACAGCGCACAGTATAGTGGACAGAGTACATGTAGCCTTCAACCCCTGATGGGAGAGAAGCTGTCAACTTGGCTTCATTAAAGAAACATCCTCCCATGGGAGGAACAAGGTATTGTAGCCAATGTGGGCCTTTGCATGGATAGAGCAAGTAATAGAGCACAGTACTGCGGGGGTGATGGTGTGTGTGGGGGGTGTTTGTTGCTTCTGTTGCCTCCATAATGAACAGACGAGGATGCAAAGCCTGTTAGCAGCCTTTAAATTAAAGAAGAGATTTCTCTGGGGATTCTCCTCTAAAACAAGCTAATTTACTCTCAGACACAGCGACACATGCCTCTATAATTAGATGTCCAACATAAACACATACCTCATACGTGTGTTTTTTTTTTTTTTACATATATAGGGTGGTTATGTACAAAGAAAATGTATTAAAAGTGTATTAATCGATTACTAAATGAATTTTCAGCTTCTTAAATGTGAATACTTTTGCTCGTATAACAAAGAAATCATCAGCTAAATTTAATTCTTTTTTAATTTATTTTTTAATTACTAACCCTTTAAACTTTATAATTTTATGACTCTATACACTTGATCTATCCGTGTATCTATTGGACGTGTTTGTTGTTCATTCTCTTTACTTAAACCTGGAGTTTTTAGTTCTTTGTTTCTATTTTTCTGTTTTCCTTGTGTCTTGTCAATTTCCTGTTTTATTTTGTAGGTCTTCTTCGTGTATGTATCTTGTTTGGTTCTACTTCCTGTCCTGTTCTCCCTCCTTTGTGATTGTCTGCCCCCGACCCAAACGTGTTTCATCCAGGTTTTATCATTGCATCTCGAGTGTGTTTCCACACAGAAACAGAACTTTTCCTATATGACCTTTTTCTTTCCCGGTCTTAAAAAGTTTTGATAACACAGTTTTGTTTCAAGAAATGCCTTCACACACACAACCCTCCAACAAAACACTGTAGCATAAACTCCAAACACAAGAAGAAGAAGAAGAAGACGACGACAAAGACGGCGACACCATTGGTTCTCTACACAAATTCAAGGGTACTGTTTTGAGATCTTATCACTCTGGGACCCGTTTTCCAAAAATAACATTTTAGGGCTCCCAAAACGCCGGTACTGTGTGCATAACAAGCTAATACATAACAAACAAAAAAGTCTCTGTGCTCCCCAGTGTTTGATATCAGTGTGTTCCTGTGTTCTGGTCCCTGTTCTTGCTCATTGTGTTTTATTGTTACCTTCTGCTGCTGCTTTGCATTGTTTCTGCCTCTTTTGTTTTGTTTTATTTTTATTTTTTTGCTTCTTATTTTTTTGCTGTCAAGACATAGACTCTGTCTGTGGTGAAAACGTCTTTGTTCCATTTTGTCGTACAGCAGCTCCATTTATAACCTAATGACAATATAGATACAGTTAACGGCATAATATAATTAGACACATTACAAGTGACCACTTAATACAATTACCCACATTAAAACAATCATAGCAGACAAGATTAAAAAAAAAGAAAAAAGAAAAGAAAATCCATTCACCCCTCATTGGGTGATTTAATTTCTCATTAAGCATGATTGATGAGAAGGACCCAATATCTGTAGTTTGATGGTAATAGTTCATATTCACTGTGTAAAACATATAAATTACAAGGATCACCTTTATCTTTGTTATTCATCACCATGTAACACCATAAGACATTACAATTATGTTGCTTTAAGTGTATCTACACAAAAGTCTGTGCCGTATTTGTCTGTGGCTAACAGTGAACCTGGGTTTGTCAAAGGCAACATGACCCGACTGTACTGATAGGTTTACGTTTACATGCATGGCCTAAAACCATGGTTCTCAAACTGTGGTACGCGAGCTTCCTCAGGTGGTAAAAATACAGAAATACTGTTCTAATGTATATACCAGGGCATGTGATCGGAGTGGAACTGAGGATTTTTGACCAAAGTGTGTAGAAAATTAAACAAATCACCTATCTCCCACTAATAATTCACAATGTAAGAAGCTGAAAAATCTGAGAACCTTTTAATTTAAAAAACACTTGAATCGACAAAAATAATTATTAATCGATTATCAAAATAGTAGCTGATTACTTTAGTAATAGATTAAAAGCGATCACTTAACCCAGTTTCTTTCTTTCTTTCTTTCTTTCTTCTCTCTCTCTAACATAGTAAGATGTCAGCTTGTCTTGTGTGCCTTGAGCAACTGTATGTTGTGATTTGGCGCTATACAAATATAATTGGATTTGGTTTAAATCTGTGTACACATTGCTATGGCTTCCAGCTACAAACACTGCTAAGAGTAACAGTTAAACCTACATTTAACGTGAAAAAATAACATTTTACATGTGTGAGTGAGACGGATGGATGGATGGGTTAAAAATATAGGCTTGTAGAAGAGTGAGTGTTTAAATGAAAGGCAAGAATTAAGACTTTGTGTCTTGGGACAGATTAGTGCAGCAGTGTAATTGTGACCGTACCTGAGAGGGAGACGTAGCCATCTCCATCTTTTCTTGACTCTTCTCTTTAGCGAGCCGTGCTGCTTCTTTGTACTCTGCAAACTTCTCTGCAAACTGGACACAGAGAAGAGCCACATCAGACTATAATCCATACACAACTGTGGCTTAATCTGATCAGTAAAGCCATATGTGCACAAACACACACACAAACAGGTTTGTACAGCTCATCTTGTGAGGACACTGCATTGACTTTCATTCATTTTAACTATAACCAGTTGAGGCCTAACCCATTACCTTAACATTAACAGCAATTCAAACATTAGCCCTAAACTTAATCAGTTCATCAGTAATGACACTCTGCCTCATTAGGACCAGATTTTGGTCTATTAGTCCAGACAAGGTCAGTGTTTGCCATTCATAAATACAAGTACACACACAGTTGCCAATAACAACCCACGGTTAAACCTGGAAATGAAGGTTCCATCCCATAATGGCTAAGCAGAAATGTGAGCTTACAAGGTCACTGTTAATAACCTTTCTAATGCAGACACACACACACACACACTGAACAAAGCGGACTGTACCACTGTGTTTTTTTCCCCTGGTGGAATGTTTTCCTTAAATCAGAAATGGTCAGTAGCCGAAGTTGATCTCAGGTTATTTTTGTATATGAGCCTGAGGTAAGATGAGCTCGGCTGTGCAAATATAAACACACAGGCTCACTCACATCCCTGGCTGATGTCCCTTTAGGGCTGTGGTTCTCAAACTTTTTTTGTTGGGCCCCCCTTTGGAGGAAGACATTTCCCAGGCCCCCGACTCTTAAATTGTAACAATGTGTCAAGTATAACATTTATTGAATCAATATTAGAACAAACGTTTCACTTTTCTTTCATTAATTTGTTGTGCAAGTAACATTTTTGCTTTAGTAATACAAATAACCTCAATATTGCTTCATGAGAAAGCAATTTAGAAACAAAAATATGAAATGTGCAATTATAACTATAACAGTGTCATCTTTTAAACAAATAAATACATTTGGATAACAAAGAATACTTTACCAATATCAATAATTTGCTTTTTTTTGTATTAGCAATACAAATGCTGTCCCCTTCCAATGTTTGAGACACAACACACAGAGAGGTCTTTGGTGGCATTTTCTTGGTTGTCGTGAATCATTGTTCCGTTCGGCTGACGTTGGCTTGTTGTTAGTTTCTGAAACATTGCAGTTTTCTTTTTGCCCCTGTCAGAATCTAGATTTTGCTGTGGTACGTCACTTAAATGAGTCCGACTTACAGCGAGACCAAAAGTTCCACCTGCTAAACTTTAGTTAGGACTTCAAAAACAGAACTCATGCCCCCACTGGAAAGTCAACCCCCCCCCCCGCCCCACAGTTTTAAAAAGGCTGCTTCAGGGTGTCGTGGTTCATCCCACACTTTTACAGAGTAATCGAGTACATGCAGTGCTGCAGAGAGTCGGGTGGTGAGGAAATCAAATTGACAACTCTGCTGGAGCCAGTGCTCTGTGTGAGTGTGTGAGTGTGTGTGAGCTGAAATGAATAACTCGATACCATTTCACTTTGGTGCAATATAATAGCTCTGGTTCAGGGATGTTAATTAAATACAGTAGTTTACAGTGTAAGTGTTTCGGGACGATGACGATGAGGTAAGTTCGGTAACAAACTAAACTCTAGAACTGTAGTGTATAACTTTTAAATCCAAACAGGAAGTCATAACATTTGAACCTGCAGTGGCGTGGAAGTGCAATCCATGATTACAAAAAGTCCTTACTGAAAGGGAATATAACAAATGCTGCAAGTGACAGTAAGACACATAATATATAATATACTGTTGGACATACCAACGGCCAAGACGAGGGCTTTTATAATGACATTCCAACGTTTATTTTATTTTATTTTATTTTATTGTATTTCATAAAATTAACTAATACAGTGAATGTTGTGGCAAAGGTTTGATATAAGCAGTAAGAAAAAGCCAGTGGCTCTTATTTTGAAAGACGGGTTGAAAGGAAGTGGTGCCTTTGTAAAAACATTTAATTTTTGCAAATTTGGAAATTAATGTAAGTCAACGTAATGTCCTCTGAAGTCATGGAAACCAGTGAGTGTGTGTGTGTGTGTGTGTGTGTGTGTGTGGGGTACCTTGGACAGGTGATGCTCAGTGGAGAATCCCAGGCCGTAGACAGTGTTGGCTCGACTGTCCGCCCACTGGCCAAACTTCTGTGAGGTCTTGGTGAACGTCATGTTGGGGCTGATGGTGCTGTTGATTATTGCCTGCGAGACAGAGACAGAGACCGTCCATTTATTATGTATTACACTTCCTGTAATATTGCAGTTTGTATAAAAAACTGTATGTGTGTGTGTCGTTCAGACGCGCTTTGCTTCCTTCCATGGGGATTAGATGTTTTTCTCTGTTTCATCTAATCTTTAACTTGATTGATGTTGTTACTCTACTTCTATTTGGTCTTTGTGAACAGAAACGGGGTTACTTCAAGGATTAGGTACCCCAGCCCTTGACCTGGTGGGGACTCAAACCGGCAACCTTTCAGTCACAAGCCAAGCCAAGCCTTTCAACTTGGCCATGGGCTGCCCCATCACCCGTCTACCTCATCATAAAATGATTCACTTCCTGAGTGCAGCGTGGGAACATGGATGCACGAGATGAGACCTAAACACCACTGTATTGTGTGTGTGAACTGATTTAACAATGGTTTTAATAGAGCAGACGTGAGGGAAGTTCATGACCCTCACTCATCTCTTTTTGGCCAGTGTTTTTAAATAGTATTTATTATAAACCAGGGCTAATTGAAGAACAGTGGTTGAGAAGATGCTCTTGTATAGGCCCGCGGTTCTCAAACTGTGGTATGTGTACCAGCGGTTTACCACAGGATGTAAATACATCACTGGAGCTGAGGTTAAAGGTTGAAAGGTCACATACGTTGTAGACAGCTCTCAGTAAAGTCTGTGATTAGACACTGCACACGAGCTAATCCAAGGTCGATGCCAAGGGTAAGATACTGTGTTCATTCCTTTCCTGTGAGGAGCCAATCAGATCCCAGTCGGTCCATAAACATAGATAATGATGGAACAAATGGAGAGAGAACTCCTGTCTTCCTGACACTTGTGTCATATGTAAAGGTCATTAGACAGATGAATATAATGTATGGGTCATTGCTGAGGACTGATCTTCACAATAGGGATAGCATCAGATTATGTGCATGTTTGTATTAAAGTTTGCCTCCATGGCCAGGAACATTTGAATAAATTCATCGAACATCACTCATCGCAGACTGCTAAACCTTCATTGAACTTCAAGAGACTGGTGAGTGCAGTACTATTTTATTATGCCACGTCATGCCTGAGTTTGACAAAATCTCAAGAAGTACGTAAAGGTAAAGTGTGGGAGATTGACAGATTAACCAATTATGAAAATAATAAACTTACACACAACAGTTTTAATATGCAAGTCCTTTGATTTCCATTAGACATGATAGAAATCTGCCTGTAAACTTCCTCTGTTAAGTAACAAATTAAAAGCTGATCAATTAGTTGTGTTATGTAATGGCGGACATTCTGGTCGGATTAACACATAACAATTAGTCAGCCAGTGGCTGAGCATTGAATTTGCTGATTTTCTATTGAGCGCTGCCTGATGTAGGGCAGTTGCTGCACCGACCATCAGAAAATGGCTCGTCCTTGACCGTGCTTTGCTTCCCTCGGTCCTTCACAGCTCTCTGACCTCTCTCACTCACCTGGTTTCCACGTTCGTTCACCCTCGTCCTATAACCACACATCCCTTTCACTCTGTCACCTGTTTCTCTCATTTATTTTCACCCCTCCTGTTCCTGTCTCCATGACTGACAGCGGGCGAGTGTGAATATGTGCGTCTGGTCCATCGCACTATGCCCAGCATAAATATCCCAACGGGATTTTCTAACAAGAATAACCTGAGACATGAAGTGTGAACTCTGGTGTGCAGACACACACACACACACACACACTCATGACTACAGTAATTGCATGCATACACATGATGAAACATGAGTCGTCAGACTTGGGACAGGCTGCAACACTGACCTGATTTCACACAGTGTTTGTATGTTAGAGCTCATGGACACTAACAGTGAGTACATGTCCAGTACTGTCTTTGTCTCACTGTAGAAACACGAGCCAGGAATCAGTTACTCACTTCTTAACCAAAACAAATCCCCTAGGAAGGACTGGTTAGGCCTTTAAGGAAGTATAATGTATGCAGTGTTTAATTTAATGTATTTTATGGACTTCATTTCTGTGGCTCAATTGTCCTGTGTCTGATTTTGTCTTGTCTGTCTAGTGTGAACCCTTTTCTGTGACTCCGCTACCCTAGGTGGCGATATATTCGCCCTCTCAGCTTGTTAGTATTAGACATCTTCCGGTTGCCCTATAACTGACCAAAACAGCTTTAGCTGGCGGCTAGCACCACTCCTCCTGCCATCCATTAAAGGTGCAGTGTGTAAAAAGTGAAATGATTTCCCTTTGGCAGAAATTGAAGATAAAATAATTAATAATAAAAGTGTGAGAAGGAATGAGAATGGGGAGCTGGGTCAGCTCTATGGAAACTGCCATTCATGTTAACTAGCCTGTTCCTTACTTTTGAGGGTGGGAAATGTGCAATATGTGCAAAGCACCTAAGCAAAGTTTGATTATCTGGGTGTGTTAGTCCACCTTTGAGAAATTCAAAATTCAGTCAGACTAACATCTTAACACGTATTTTAAAAGTCCTGTTTTAGTCAGACCAACAAACTAATGTCATGTAAATGTATTGACCACTAAAATGTACTGGAAGGTTGTTTAATGTGTGACAAGGTCATTATAAAGAAACATCTGGAACATCCAGCTGGTGGAAATTAAAATATAACACTCTGGGCACAGTGGGAGAGGAACAGTGAAAACGCTCACCTTGGTGCCATCCAGGCTGATGATGCGGTAGACGTTGCGCGTGCTGTCGTAGAAGTAGGAGACGGTGACGGCGTGCTTGCTGGTGGGCAGCCAGTTCTTCTTGGTGTTGGGGTCGATCTGGAAGACGTGGGCCCTCGTGCTGTAGATGGGCTGCTCCCTGAAGGGGACGAAGAAGAAGTGGTGAACCTCTTTGTGCCGCAGCACCAACGTCTCACCTAACCCGCCGCCTGCACTGAATCTCCTGCTGCCCACGGGGGAGTCAGATCGCCCTGGCAACCGAATTTCCAACTCGCCATCCTCCATAGTTATACCACAGGAAGAGAGGCTGTCAGAGTATCACTGCGTATACTCATAGTCTCGCAAGCATGCACGACAAGCGAGAGAAGCACTTTCCAAATCCATCTCTAATGCACCCGGCCAGTGTGTGCAGCTATCCAGCAGAAAGTCTCTTCAGTCTTTCTTGACTGGTCTCTCTCTGCTCTGATATGGGAATGCCTGCAGCTTTGAGCAGAGGGTCACACACGGGAGCACAGGGGGGGAAGGAGAGGGTCTAAGGCTAAATATAGACAGTAGGCCATGGTTAACTACCACAGACACACCCCACCGAGCTGCACTTTCCACACACAAACACACATGTAATGGAACTATTAATATATGATGTGGAGTGTCGCCCGTGCAGCCTGGACCAGAAGATGATCAGAACCCTGCGATGGGTTCACCTTGAGATTACGTAACTCCTCGCTGACACTCAAACTAGGATTTAGATTTAAGCTCATTTGAGATGTTGTTTTTGACTGTTATTTCACTTGTCACTCACGTGTAACCTTCACTCATCTTCCATTTATCCATCACTGCTCACTTTGCTCTTTCAGTGCCAGCATTGTTGGAGCGTCTTGAGTAATATCTACAGTCAGTACACACACACACACACACACACACACACACACACACACACACACTCAAAGCACAGGGTGCAGAGGGAGATATTCTGGGCTGGCAGTGCTGGCAGAGCAGGAGATAGAGAAGTGCTTACACTGCACTGAGGGGGTGATGGGGTACATCAAAGGCCTGCTGTATAAATTAATATTAAAATTCAGCAGCAGCACCCCTCCTGAGTGTGATTAGCCAAGACTGGGAAAGAAAGAAAAAGAAAGAAAGTAAAATAGGAAGACAGAGAGAGAAGTTTGGCAGGAAGAGAGGAAGAATGATAGGGAATGTGACAAGTATGGGAAGTCAGAGAGGAGAGAGAGAGGATCTGAATCTGGGATGATTAACGCCATTCCACAAAGCCGCTTGTAGTGCTGTGTGTGTGTGTGTGTGTGAATTATCATAATCATGGACAGCAGTGTAAGTGGCAGAACTGTGAGTCATTTTTGAGCACACATCACACACACAAGCATGGCCTCTGTCTCGATGATCTGTGCAATAGCCTCTTGGCAACTGGCATCTCTTTATGCATTACATAATATGATGGAGCTGTGGCACATTTTTGGAGCTCCTTGATTCGTGTGACTGTGTAAAAAAAAACCAAAAAACAACAGCAACTTTTTGGCACTTTGATTTTTTACATGAAGGCCTGTGCCAAGAAGTCCGATCCAGAAATGACGCCCACCACTTGCAAAAAAAACTGTATCTACTCCTATGATATTTTTGTCTTTCACGATGGTCACCATGTCAACCACTGAGCTACCGTCGTGCCAAAGAGACAAGGGTTCTGTTGCCAAAGCTCAATGAAACGTTCTTCCATGCTAACAGTAGCAGCATCCCACGACAGCATCAGAGCACTCCGTTATCCTATTGGTCAACGTCCAGGTGCACGTCGTAGGAGACGCCAGACTCGGCAGGGAAATAGAAAAAAATGCTAACATGCTAGACTTCTCGCTGGGGTGTAGCAGTACGTCCCAGACGTCAAATCTCTGTTCTTCAGTTACGTTACGTTGCACGTAATCATTCACGATGTTCATATCATTTTTCTTTTCTTTTCTTTAGGTAAAAGTAGAAACGTATTTAGTGTGACCTTCCCTTATACTTAAACAATAGCACAACTCTGGCTCACTTAAGCCTGGAGCGGAACCATACATAATGTTACTGGTTTTTGTCCTACTACTTCATGTCTGCCGTAAAAAGGGTCTACTTCACCAGATTTATTCTTGTTGTATGGCTTAAACTCATTGACAGTTTGCTAATATACAAGACCAACTTTCAGCCACATCATTCTAATCCACATGCCAATGATCACAGAATTTGACAGACACAAAAACAACAAAGCTGGTGGTGCCATAAGACTTTTGCACAGTACTGAGAAAAGTCCAAATACATCGACCTACCAAGAAAGAAAGAAAGAAAGTAAGAAGCGTGTGAATGTGCTGACCGCCCTAATACACGAGGACTATCATCAGAGGAAATGGATGAGGAAAAGCTGAAACGTAAGAGTGTAGAGGAGGAGACGAGGAGGAGATGCTGAGTATTCAGAGTGTTCTGCGTGACACAAGGGCAGGTGATGGAAGGGGAACGTTAAAACAGGGAGCAAGAGCACGAGCAGGCAGCATGAGAGAGAGCGAGAGAGAGGGAGAGTGAAGTGAGAGGAGGAGGAGGGTGAGATCAGGAGAACGTGGAGGAGGTGATGAATGTAGGAGACGATGGAGCGCTGATGAATCCGGCCATCTCCCAGCAGAAGAAGATGGAGCCGGTGGGGAACACTAAAGTCTCTGCTGCACAAGCACGAACTATGGCTGGTTTTATAGAAAAAGAATGAAGAATGATACACTGTGAAACAGTGAGTGAGACTGACTGATAATATACTGTACAATACAATACAATATAATATTACTAACATAGAAAATGGTGCCACTAAAGGTGGACTGACTAGTTCAGGTGTGTATTAAAGGATTAGTACACACAAAATCTTTATAATACTATTTTCACACATGCAAGATTTGTTATCTGGTCATTTTATTGTATTATTTCACACACACACACACATGTGTGCACAGCTATTCGATGCTGCATCGACTTCCATTCATTTGAACAGCCTAAACAAAGTGTTACGGTAAAGGTTCTGCCTCGTTAAGACCAGGTTTTGGTCTCCAGGCAAGGTCAGTGTTGTATGCGAGAAAAGGTCATACAGAGGTAACACAGACACACATGTTTGCCCCTTACCCTAATCTTAACCAACACAACTAAGTGCCTAAGCCCAATGCTTAAAATAACCATAACCAAAACCTAATTCTAACCCTAACCCTAAAAGCAGGTCTTAATCTGAAGACCAGCCAAAATGCCGTTCCTCCCTTAGGTTGATAAGTTTTTTGGCCCTCACAAAGATACTTATACAAAAAGAAACACAGTGTGTATCCCACTCTTTTCAGTGTGTCGCCTCGAACCACACAGCTGCTCCTCTCGCTGCAAACACTGACAGTGAAACAGAAGCATAATGAAACAGTCCACGGTTCATGGGATCCTTCTTCGCTGTGCCACCTCCACCTCCACCTCTACCTCTCTTCAAGTTGTCCTTCCTTTTGTTTTCACAGTTCTTCATTAATTAGACAGATGAAAGGCTGACGGCAAGTACATCTTCTTTAAGGGGGGGTGAAGTCATTAAACGAGAGAGTTCCCTGTTGCCCCAGTCTACTGGGAGTGGCTTTGGATGACCTGAGATGCGCCTATAAACCCTTTCTCTCTCTCTCTCTCTCACACACACACCCACACAGACAAGCGAGGACTAAAACCGAGAAAGAAACGGAGTCTGTGTGAGCATTGATTGCATTTGCCCAGGGAAGTGAGAGCACACCAGAGGCATCTCCAGTTCTCATCCAACACTAATGCTCTCCTCCGTGTCATTACCATCAGAGCATTCGGCGGCTTGATATTGAGCCATGAGAACCGGAAGTGAAATATGACTCTATCAGTGTGTCGATAACGGATCCACACCTGCTGTATGTGCACACACGCTCATCCCATCTGGACGCACACATACTTCGAACTCTAATGGCAGCATTGTGCTTCCACTCACAGTTTACATTTTTATTGAGTCACTGAGTGAGTTGCATAACAGTGAGTTAGTCACCAGCATGGCAGAGCCCAGTGGAGAGCTGAGGCTGAGTGGGAGCCTGCTGAATGATATGTGCTGCCCACACTGTGGGAGGGCAGAGTGGGCGCCTGGAAAGCCTCTAGTGCACTGTAAATACTTAATGCAGGAGTTTTGGCCGATGCCTCGAAATCGCGCCATGCCCGTGCCATATTGTTAACCTCCTGCTGTGCAATTAATCACAATGAACTGCAGGAGACAGCTGTTAATGAACGGCAGGCTTGGTGGGGGAAATGGACCGCTGAGCTCAGGGTTAGGCGACATGCAAATGAGCAGCACGGCGCAGTGGAGAGAGAGAGTGAGATTTCACTGATTTCACTGATGGGTGTCTGTTGGTTGTTGAGGATGTGTACGGCAGTGGTCACTTTGCTGCCATAGAGACAGCTGCCACTTTCTATCGTCCTAAGCCATCGTAATTGTTGTCATTATCCTGTCTCCCAAAGCTTCTCTAGAACAAGACATGCGACCAAATGTGTGTGGGAGATCGGAGCACCGTGAAACATTTGAGAGGAGATGCAGCTTCTTCCTGACTTGCATAACTGTCTAACACCGTGGTTGTCAAAGTGTGGCACGTGTACCACCAGTGGGACGTGAGCTTCCTCTGGTGGTACTTTGAGAGAAATACTGTTCTACTGTATGGGATCGGAGTGGAGCTGAGGAATTTTGAACAGAGTGCGTAGAAAACAAAACAAATAACAACAAAATTAGATTCCCTTTATCTCTCGCTCCATCTTACTCTAATGTCACTACACCAGTGTGTGAAGTATATGTGAGGAAGAGGAGAATGATGAGAGAGCAAATTATCTGTGAAAAGTATGTAGCTGCTCTGTCTATTAACACCGGTGTATTTTAACGTTGGTGATAACGGCGTTCAAGAGCTCAATAGGGGAGTGAACAGTGACACAGAAAGACCAGCGTCTACTGCTATATTTAGCACTCTCGCTGCTGTATAGATAAATAAGAAACTGTAGAATTTAAATGTAAACTTTCCTGAGCACAACCCCCGCTGCCCCCCACCCTACAAAAAAGTCCCACTTTGGTATCTACTGCACTCTGTGGAAGGTAAAGGTTTGATAACAGCAGCAACAGCATTTGTATTTGTGCTTCTGTTTTACCATCAGAGCAGAGGAATGAGTTAGTTTATCTAAGAGCCTTTAGAATGTGTTGTTTTCATGTGTAAACCCGTCGAGGCCTTGGAAAGATCACTACTCAGCCACACGTGAAACAGCCTGTTAATCACTAGTATTAGTTCTGACCCTCACTAGTGCAGGCATTCTTGCAGTCATGTTTGTGCTATTTTAGTATAGTGTTAATTTACACGCTTTTTATTGTATCTGTTCTATTGTTAAATACATGCTAATTCATATTAATTGTTGCTTCTAGCACGTATAAGTTGTTATTGAACTGTTATTTTATTTTTATTTTTTTTATTTTGTAATCTCATATACCTGCTCAGGGACAACTGATGCAAATTAGCAGCAAGCCAACTCTGGCACAACTACATTTAATTGTGCACCGTCCTTGCAAAAATAATAAATAATCAGATTTATCCATTATTTCATTCATCCTGTAGTTATTTTCTTTGTAGATTATAGCAGGATTATGTTTGTACCTGTGGTTTACTGATGTCTGAGCTGTTTCTATTATTTTAATATTAAATCAGCAACATTCGACTCCTCCATTCTGTGTCTGTCCTCATGGTTGGACAGACACATATGGCTACATCATTTTGTGATGCATGCTGTGGTTTCCATGGCAGAGAAGTTCATATGCTGAGGCGGTCGCAGCTGACATGAATACAGAGATGAAGAGGATGGAGCTCAGTCATGAGCCTTTTACGTGATGTAATAATAATAATAATAATAATGATCACACTTACCCCATCGTTGTGGCTGACATGGAGGCGACACTTAATTGACCACTGGTTCCAACTGATTTTTTTCCCCCTCTCGGTTAATTAAAAAAATAATAAAAAAATGCAATGTCTCTCTCGGATTGGCTGCTGCTGCGTGGACAGATCTGAAGGTCTTCTCCGCGTTATCGCCGTCACGGTGGTGCGTCTTCAGGAATGCGATGATGACCACTGCTCCATTCCTCCCTGCTGCTGTCTGTCACCGCATGAATTCACACATATATGTCGCGGTGCACATGGCACGGGTGATCATTGAGCCTCCTCCTCCCTCCTCCTGCTGCTCCTCCGCCTCTTCCTCTGCTGCGCTGGTGTTGGGCGTTTGGTGATGATGGAGCAGCAGCAGCAGCAGCAGCTGAAGCGGCGGCAGCGGCTCTGTGGGAGATCCAGCGCCGAGTCCAATGGAGGTTTGACGCGCGACCAAAACAGGGCGCGCAAAATGACAGCTCCTGACTGAAAGGGTGGAGAAGTCCTGCTGCCTGGAGTGGGGAAGAAGAAAAAGCCTCATTTAGGCAGCAGATTATGCACAGCATCACACTGTCCACCTCTCTCTCTCTCTCTCTCTCGCTCTCTCTCTCTCATTACCGTGGGTTCACACAGGATACACCCCCACTCTCGCCCAGTCTGCTGCTATTTCACATCTATTATTTCCACAATAACCACGCTCTTGGATTAAAACCTTAAATCCTCTGCAAAACGAGTTAATGCATGTTTTTAATAAATCACGTGACACTCTATATTCAGTTATTCTGCAGCTTCTAAAGCTGAAGCTGTGTGTGTGTGTGCGTGCGTGTGTGTGTGTGTGTGTATGCGCTTTATTGATCCACACAGATTCCTGTGTACTCCACATCTGGCAAATGCATCCGCTTTTCCTCCCACTCAGATCAGTGACAGTATTGAACTGCCTACGTCACGACACCGTCCTCCGCAGTGACGTCACTCGGTGCTCAGGGGACCGGCTGATTTGGTGCTTTTACAGGAACTTTTTATTTGAGAAGTTCTGTGCTCACAGAGGGGGAAAAAAATGTTTGCAAGGCAGGTTATTCTGTTGTTATGTGGACTGGCGTCTTTTATTATAATCAAGTTCATTCTGTAGTAATTACTTGTTCTATTGTGTGTCACATATGTATTATTTTGGTAGCCAATGAGCAAAAAAGAACACATGATTTTTGGTCATCTTCTGGGCCTGTATCCTGGGACAGATACAGGGTGTTTGTTGTAATAAGCTCTCCTGTGACATACACAATGACACACAGTACAGATATTCAGGGCCCCCTGAGCCCTTGGGCCCCTGGGATGGGTAGGCCCGTTCAGTAATCCATCCTTGCCTGTATCATATTGTTATTATGAGTCTGCATGTGCTGTTTTGTTTGTTTCAGTGTCTTATGAGCTGAGCAAATATAATATAATGAGCATATATATAATATGCTTCCATTTAATGGATTAGGACAATTTAAGACCAAAACAACAACATTTTTGTTCTGAGAGGACACAGGAGTTGAAGGTATAAGCTGAATGTCTCTTGATAATGTTGCATCTTTACAGTATTTGCAGCCTACTGTTGCATCACACAGCCTACACCACAGAACTCACAAAGCTACCATGGTAACATAAAAATTGTCAAGAAAAGTGTGGACAAGTCGTGAATATGAAGAGAGAGAAAACTTGAAATAGAACTTGTCTGTTACATTTATAACAAGGAAAGGGTCTGTTCAACAGTTTAGTCTGTTAGCTGAACAGTCGTGATAGACTGATGTGATAAATCCTGAAGCTGCCGTGGAGATTTTACTGCTGAAAGGCCTTATCAGATTTACAGCTATAAGATATCATTCAAATTAATCTCATTTGGGTATCCAACATTGCTTCAAACAAAGAGTGTGCACACAATCACAAGTGTTCCACAATATCCAAAAGATAGTGGATTCGTGCAGCGATTCCCAAAGTGTGAGGGGCCGTAACTGGGCCATTAAACATAAATAGGTATGTTTTTAATGTTACAATTTTGTAATTAACTTTTAAATTGCTGTAAAACACGTATCACTGATTTTAAGAAATACTTTCAAGTTTTATGTCTACTATATCCCATGTCAGCCTGTGCTAAATTGTTGCTAATTTTTTGGTAGATTATCCCTTTAATAAGCACACAGCTACGGCGCCTTTAAGAAAAGTCCATTACGTCACGGCATCCACGCGGAAGCGCGCACGCAGCAGGAAGTTATCTTCTTACTGGCAGTGGCTTCAGTTTTGTTTACATGTGACATGAAATTTGGTAAGTGAAAGAGTGTAGGTTCATTTTATGAGTGAACGTCGTTTAGCGACACATTTCCACAGATATAGTCCTCACTTTAAAACACTATAGAAAACCCCATACCATACAAGTGTTAGTAATAGGTTTGAAAAGACTGCCAAGTTAATACGAGCTAACTTTGCTAATTAGCTACACAATCTGTTTCACGCGCAGCTGTTGTTGTTTTTTCGCGACAAAACATTTCGTGGCCACTCGCAGTTTGTGAAAATCTCTGGAGCTTGTGTGAGTCTCACTTTTTTTCCGGTGATTTTTGGTTGTTAATACTTTTGTTTTCACTCAGCTGAGTTGATGACGTATCTCCGCGAGGACCCCCAGCATGTTCCACCGCAGTGCTACTCCGAGAGACCGGACATCGTACACGCATGGCTCTCACACGCAGGGCCCGTACACGCCCTCCGCCCCGGTGGCCCGGTTTTACCCTCACAACTACCAGAACATGGCTGCTGTCAGCAGGTGAGCCTGACCAAGACACTGCAGCGCCATCAGCAGCAGCTTCACTAACCTCACTTTTATTTATTCTCTCAGTCTATGCAAGTTTGCCTCTTACTATAAAGAAAAACAAGGAAGAAAAATGATAAATGGGATCAATATTTCATTGTGATCATCAAAAATAGGATCGGTCTGCTCATGTGTTGAGAATATTCCATTCAACCAATCAATAGATGTTTGTTTGTGTAGCACTTTTCAATATCTGCAAGGCACTCAAAGTGCTTCTCATTAAAAGAATAAAAGCACCCCATAAGTTAGTAGGAGTAAAATACACAATAAAACAGTAAGGAAAACCAATAAACTAATAAAATAAGAATCATTCAAATTAAAAAATGTACAGTTAAGAACAGACGTAAAGTGTCACTATGCTACAGAACATTTTAAAAGCCCTCAATACTTTTAAGAACTCCCAGGTCAGTGATGGAACCTCATAGGTTACGCACATTTAAAAGATACTATTTCCATGCTCTGTTCTCCCTCACCACACTGGCATCTGCTTCAGAATCATGGCATCAGAATTATGGGTATGCATGCATGGGATGATGGTCCCTGTAGTTTGCTCTTCCCTCCACTCATTCAACTACAGCTGAAATTAAGACATATTGTTTAATGTTGTCATGGACCCAAAGCCAGTTTTGTTTTTGCAGTATCATAAAATTGACATTGAGAATACAATTGCATCCCTAAAAGACACTGATAGCACCCAGCTGGCTTAATCTCCAATGGCAGTTGCCATAGAAACCAAGGTCATGGAACAGACCCAAGGTGGCTGTGCAGAGGTTATACAGCCACAACAGTCTGCGCCTGAAATTGTTTCACAAGAGTTCTTAAGCGAAATGGTAGATAACATGATTTATTCAAAGTTAAGTGTTAGGAATTCAGTACAGGCTGCTGCTTTAGAATATACAACTAAAAATTCCCATCACTAGTAACTAAAAGTAGCTTTGAAGTAGGAAGGGAGATAAAAAAAGTATGGCTCGCTCTCCAGTTGTCTTGGAAGTAACCGTCTTACACTAAGTTTAATGGGAACTGCATATGCTCTGTATTAGTTTTTCAATCAGCATTGCTTACTTAATTGTTCATTTAGACACTATTGATGTTAAGTAGTAAGACGGTTGTCCTTTGAAAATTTCCCATCAAAGGAGCAGAGAAAGCCGCTGCTGTCTGTTGTGTATTTTTAGGTTTGTTCTCTTTAGGACAAGTACATGCAATTTCTGTTTAGGTTTTCTTTGCATATTCTTTAGTCCTGTGGCGTAACATGAACTTGTGTTTTTACAGCTTCAAGGGTCCTATTCGAGACAGATTACCCCAATATGAATGGCAACCCCCAGTATTACCCCCACCATTACCCCCTCCTAATGCAGTAACTATGACCAACAGACGCAAGTATGTCTTTTTCTGATTCATTCCCTGTTGAATATTTTCACCTGTTTCTTTAAACTCACCACAAGTCGCTTTTTAATGTGTCACCGTTCTCTCAGGAGACAGAATGAGGAATACAGTCCTCATGTTGTGAAACGGCAACGTCTTTCCCCACCCCGACCAAGAACACCCCCGCCACTGCCCCGGTATCGTGATGAAGTTGTTGCCAGGCCCTCAAGATCAACCTTTGATGGTTATGACCGCCCTCATGCAAGCGTACGCTCCCATCCTCGCCCAGAGGCAATAACTGTCCCACAAAGACCCGACTGTTTGATGATCTATGCTAAGGACAAGGTACAGTGTTTAGTTGGTCCCACTCTGCTGCTAACACACCGTACAATAAGTCTGATTGTGTGTGTGTGTGTTCATGTGTTTGTGCCCTCAGCTGAGCGCTCAGATGGTGGAGCTGTTTGAAGCTTGTCAGCAGCAGATATCTGACTTGACCAAGAAGGAATCATGCCGATCGCGACTGCTGCAAGACATACGACGCATCTACACAGGTATTTATGACGATTAACAGCCACTCTTTGTTCTGATTGTCTTTCTGTGGCTCCCTTTAAACATTTGTGTTGTGTGTGTCCTACAGCGGCTCGGCTGTACTTGACTGGGTCCTCTATGAATGGACTGGGCTGCCGGAGCAGTGACGCTGACCTGTGTCTAGTCATCCAGGCAAAAGTGAGTATCTCTTTGTATATGTGTGTTGTACATAATCATACAGATGCCCACTTCCCCTTGAACATCTACACTTTTTTGGTTGTTTCAGAAAAGAGCTGATACCATTCATACACTCTCTGCCCTCCAAAGGTTGTTTAATTCACTCTGTGAGTAATGAAACAATATGTTACAAATACAATATGTAGTTTTTTTTGTCTATTTCCTTGCTTTGAACATGCTAAACACAGTTTTTCCTTATAGCCATTTAACTGGATTAGGGCTGCAATGATTATTCAATTAATCGATGACTAAATTAATCGATTATTCAGTTTTAGAGATTTTAATTTTTTTTTCATTATTCAAACAAACTTTCAGATTTTTTCAGCTTCTTAGATGAGATGTGAATATTTTCTGATTCCATTGCGCCATTTGACAAAGAAATCCTTAAAACTGAAACATTTTGGTTTGTGGACAAAACAATACATCTGAGAATGGCATTATTTCCAGATTTGGTAACATTTTTCAATATTTTCTTACATTTTACGGACCAAACACTTGATTAATCAAGAAATTAATTGACAGATTAATCGATTCTGAAAATAATCCTTAGTTGCAGCTCTAAACTGAATTCTTCTTAATTAGTGCTTTTATTAGTTGTGTTCATGCTTTTCAAAACCTCCACTAGGTGGAGCTTTTCACCCAGCTTTAACAAGAGTTATTCATGTATTTGTGAAATGAAACTGAAAATCATTTTGAATCTCAAAAATTCTTGTTTTGATTTATAGCATATGTAGACAGGACTCAGCTAATCAGAGCCAAAGTGCCAATCCTCAAGTTCAGAGAGAAAAACAGGTGGGAGCACAAGAGTCACAGATTTGAAGCTTTTGTTTTTAACATAACATATTCAGAGATGAGTCTTCATGCAACTCTTCTACTATGCCTCTCTGTTCTCTAGTGATCTGGAGTTTGATCTGAATATCAACAACACGGTGGGAATCAGAAACACATTCCTCCTGAGGAGTTACGCTTATGGTGGGTCACAATAATGCTTCACTGATTTCTGTGGCTGTAAGAATTTAAACTTCATCTGTTCCTGTTCCGTTTTTTTTACTTAAACGGAACAACTAATCAAGCCAGTTTTTTGCATTTTCTAATCATGTGCATTAGCTCACTATTATTTTATTAACTGGCTGATTATTATGTACTTTTACACATTTTATTTGTACTTTTAATTCAAGGTTTAAAGGTCAAGGGTGTACATTGATTTTCATAAGTCAAAAATGGAAGCAATTTTTTTTTATAAGTGTATAATCACCTGATCGTATGAATATTTTTTTTTACAATAGCTAACAATAGACTAAACATCTTTTGAGTATTGATAAGACTACACAGGTTCTTCTAACACACTTTGAAGGGAAGAGTGCGGTGAATGATATTCAGCTGCAACATGCAAATTCACCAATGAATGCTGCTAAAGCTTAAACAATGTACCTTTTAATTCCAGTGAAGTCCGTTCTTGAGAGAAAGGGAAAAGGAGTCTTGTTTTGAGCTGTTGGTGTTTGTGTGCACTTTCTCTCTCAGCTGATCTCAGGATACGACCCCTGATACTTGTCATCAAGAAGTGGGCACGACACATGCTGATCAACGATGCCAGCAGAGGAACTCTGAGCAGCTACACACTGGTGCTGATGGTCCTGCACTACCTCCAAAGTCAGCACAAACACACACAAACAAATATTTGTCATTTGCTTTTATGCGACTGAGTGAATTTCATGTGTTGTTTTCATTTCAGCTCTTAAGGAACCTGTGATCCCGTCTCTGCAGAGGGACCACCCAGTAAGTGTGTTCACATGTAAATCTCGTTTTCCTGTACAAAAAAACTAATTATTTTGTTAGTTTGTCTAAAACCGGAATCTTAAAATACATGTAAGACTGTCTGAAATTTTACTTTTTTAAAGTTGGACGAAGAGTTAGTTCTCATATGATAGAAGGAGCTGATACAGATAATAAGACAACGGTGACAGTACATTTGCTGGACTGATGAGGACACCAATATTATTCTCTGTCAGCTTGAGGATATTTTTAAGTTAATGGATGGTTAGGAAGACTCAGAGTGACGCTCGACTTGCCGATAACTAGCTGCATGCTAAACCTGAAACTTCCTGTACTAACGAGCTGAAAGGGAAAGAAGGCAGTCGGACACCTTTCATTCAATAAATCCATTCCCCTCACTTGTACATTGGGACAAGTAGTCCTGTGCTTGGAAACGTTGTCATTGAGTGTTGTGGAAACAGTTTTCTAATCTTTAACAAATAAAAAATTAGTTGTTAGTTAGTTTTAACTAACTAGTTTTTTAATTTTTGATTGTGTAAAACTTATTTCTACACCACTTAAATTTAACCTCCACCATCACAGTTAAAGTTCTCTACAGTGGCACTGCTATTCAGTTCTGAGTGTTCTGTCTGATTTTTCAGGAGTGT
Organism: Solea senegalensis; assembly: GCF_019176455.1. Lineage (NCBI taxonomy): Eukaryota > Metazoa > Chordata > Actinopteri > Pleuronectiformes > Soleidae > Solea > Solea senegalensis. The sequence goes on along the minus strand of NC_058025.1, from coordinate 7,493,473 downwards.
TTTAATCCATTCATGGAAATCGACATGATTCCAGACGGACCCAAACACATCCCGCCCTACATCTCCAAAAACCAGTCCTCTCTGGGAGAGCTGCTCCTGGGTTTTCTGAAATACTACGCCAGAGACTTCAGGTATCTACCATGGACGTTACATTACTGAGTCTCGCGTTTCATGGCGCTTTCTCCTGCTCATTTTCTTTCTCCCTCGGCCAATGTTTCCTGCCTCCCTGGTTCCCTTTCTCTCCTCCTCCCATTCCTCTATCCTGCGTCCTCTTGTCTGGTCTCATGTTTCTGGGGTGAGAGGCAGGAGCAGGTGGGACCTTTAGCCTTACACCGCACTAACATGACATGCCATGATCACTGTGTCTGCAGCATATGTGTTAATGTGTCACGCCACAGTCAAAAGGGTGACCTAAAACTCGCCACAGAAATATGCACTGATCGTATGTTGGGTGATTTTTCCTTTTGCATATTTTAAGTACATTCTTAATAACATTTACATAAATAACTGTTTGTTGCAAGTAAACTAAACTTGAACTAGACACAGTGGATGGTTAATTAAATTATTTGTAAAATATTTGAACCAACCTGCGATGGACCTTGGAAGACACAGGAATGTTCATCTGATGACATTCTGTAAGATAAAACAAACATATGTTTGTGATCAAAGTGAACGAAACAATTACTCGTTTTTAATCATTAATCGTCTACTATTTTGATAATCGAATAATCCAAATAATTAAAACCGCTTTGCAAATGTGAATATTTTCTGGTTTCTTTGCTCCATATAATCATCAAATCATCAAAACTTAATCATTTTGGTTTGTGGACAAAACAATAGATTTGAGAACATTCATTATCATTTCCAGGTTTGGTAAATACTGATCAACATTTGCTGACATTTTATGGACCAAACAATTATTTGATTAGTCCAGAAAAGAATCATCAGTTTAATCAGTTACGAAAATAATCGTTCATTGCAGCCCTTAACGTAGCCATTCAGGTGCAAAAAAAAACTACAGCTAGAAATTTTGCAGTCGGCATAATCACATAAAAATCGTGTTTGTTTGACAAAAATAAGTTTTACTTAACATAACTTTTGTTTCTCATGAAGTTTCGATTACACTGGACTGAACCAATCTCAACAAATGCCTGAAGGGTAAAAAAGAAATCCTCTGAATTAGAACATCAGAAGTGAAAATGTGCATGTTATTAATTGATTCACAACAGCCTGTAGAGTTATGGACACATCTCTTGATGACCTTCGTCTTTGTGATTATTTTTTACGCTAATAAGTGTATATGTTTTCTTTTTTCCTGTGTCTTAAAGGTGGGATCAGCAGGTCATTTCTATTCGAGAGGCCAGAGCTTTCCCCAAGAACAACTCCAAAGAGTGGAGAAACAAATTCATATGTGTGGAAGGTAAACATTTCAGTGGACATCACATGCTACTTGTCTGTGTAGATTCTCATTCCTCCAGGTCATAGTTCTCCAATAGTCACTGAATCAGTAGCAGGTGCACTTGGAGATGTTTCTTCACTTCTGAAGTCCTAAAGAACTGAACAAGCCTCTTGATTTGAGAGGTGAAACATCTTCAAGGAGCCTGCAAGTCCAGCTGCTACTGATTGAGTAACTTTGGAGAACTACAGGAAAATGTCCCCGTTTAAAATGGCATGCTTGGTGTTGTGTTTCAGAGCCATTTGAAAGAAACAATGTCGCCAGGGCAGTCCACGAGAGGATCAAGTTTGACGCCATCAAAAGTCGGTTTGCAGAGGTACGTGTCATTTTTAGAAAACTGCAGTCTTCACATTGTCTTTCTCTCCATGAATCACAGTGGAGCATCTTTACTGCCAAGTTTCCATCATGGCACGGTTCGGTTTGGTACAGTATGGTACATTTTGGAACGGTTAAGACCTGGGTCAGGCTTGCGTTTCGACTGAGAACAGTACCTTTACTTGGTAAGCGGGGTGTTAGCATTAACAAGATACTTGGCGTGACGTCGTAGCAGTGTGACATCATGAAGAAACGCAAGGGAAAAAGGTTTTTCTGTTGCTGGTTATTTTGGTACTATTCCAAAAAATATGTACTGCACCAAACTGAACTGTTCCACTTGACGGAAACACATCTCAAGTTATTCATATTCCTGTGTTTCCATCTGTGCAGGCATGTCAGATACTGCACAAGTCAAAGGACCTGAACTCGATCATCCCAGTAAGAGCCATCATCAACAAGGAGTTGTCCGGTAGATAAAGGATTTCTCCGATGAGGCAAACTGACTGGAGTCCTCTACCTCAAAACAACCACATGTCACAAAAGACTTGAGATGTGCTGAAAGACGAGCCGAGGAACCTTGAGAGTTTATGGGAGTCTGAAATCTCTGGCTGCTTCCATATCACGTGTGTCATGTGCTAAGCTGTCTTTCCTTAAATTACGTCATATAAAAATTCCAACAGGCAAGAGTGCAAGGTACTGTGAAATCAAAACTTGGGGAAATGCTGCACTGAAGCAGGATAACAACGATCCACGTTATCAGAGCTGGTTATTGCTGCTCTCTGTCCAAGTGCACAGTTCACTTTAAAAACAAACCATGGAGACGATGCAAAGGAACACTTGCTGTCTGTCTATACGTGTGTCTGAAGCTTCAATGGAAGCAGCGGTGTTTCCAAGTAGAAGTCTCAAACTCTTCTCAGAGCACAGCTTTTAGATGCATCCATGGTGTTTGAGCCTGAACGCACATGGTCGTACTGGAAAAGTGTTTTTCTTCCATTTATACAACATAGAGACAGTATTGTCAGTCTGGTTTATGTGTTACATCAAAGCCTCGTTTCTGTTTCTCCTAGGTCAGCAGTGGAAGTTGGACTAACACTTTTCTTTTCTTGTCTACCACTGCATTAAATGTACTGGGGCTTTTTTTGTTTAAAATGGTAACTGTAAGTCACAGTAGTTGAGTATGGAAAAACACAGAAGCAGTTGCACTTATTCTGTGTTCATGCACTTACACCTGCCTGACTGGTCTACTGTCTGTGTTTTAGTTTTATAAACAAATTACTATTTGCTTGACTGGTTCACAAATGAAGAAAATTTGCCACTATTAACCGGCCACTATTTTGATATTTGATTCATCGGTTTGAGTGGGCTGTTTTTTTTTTATTTTTCAGCTTCTTGAATGTGATGATTAGTGGGGGTTTTTTTGCTCCATTTCACAAAGAAATCAATCAAACTGAATCATTTCGGTTTTTGGACAAAAAAAAATAGGGGTACGTCATTTCCAGGTTTGGGAAACAGTGATCAACAAACGATTCATCAATAAAATAATGGACAGATTTATTGATTATTAAAATGATTGTTAGTTGCAGCAATAGTTTAGTTATTCACCTGTTTCATTCAAACAAATACAGATGTTAATACATGTTATTGTCACAACTCTGGCTTTCAAGCTCAGCTTTTTTTTTCTCTTTTCTTTTTCTTGGGTTTATATTTTTTCTTGAGCCTATTTGTACATTATTGACTTTTAAATGTTTGTTTAAAAAAAATAAACCTCTAAGCATATATATATTTGTTTCACTTTATGATTTTGAGCTCCACAAGAAACCATTGAAGTCACTGATGTAGTGTTCTCAATCAATCTATCAATGAATCAAACTATTTACTGTATATAGCTCTTTCCATACAAGGCAATGCAACTTAAAGTGCTTCAGGGGATAAAAACACAATCAAAGAAAGCAACCCACATACGTATTAGGTATTAAAAAAACCAGCAATGGAGATGTGAAGAAGTGAGGAAAGGAAGTAAGGATCAAGCCAGACGGAACCAAACCCAATCATCCAACATTTAGAAAGCATGCTCAGCTGACTTTGTGTGTAATACTTACCAAGAGGGAGAGAATCCCACTTGTAACGGGGCGGTTGCCACTTCAACACTGAAAATGGAAAACACATTTATTTATATTTAATGACTTTTCTTGGCCCGCACTTTGGGAATCACTGTCGTATAATAATGAGCCTCTTATATCAACTTCAGGTAAGTGCAGTGCTTTACAGAGGTCGCCTTCTTGTACCACCATGTTTCTACAGCAGCTTGAATTTCACAATGGAAACAAAACTCCATGTGCATAAACTCAATGGATAAACTGAAGGAGCAACTGGCAGAGAGAGTTGTGGAGTGTTTACATGTTTTCTGGTATGTGAGTGCTACTGAAGCTTCCTGATGCCTTTGGAAAAGGGAGGGGTGAGCAGAGGAGTCCTCTGTGATTATTAGATGTCACAAACAAATGTGCGCACTGGACCTTTAACAGTTTATACAGAAGCTATTATGTGGTTAGCATTGAATTGACAAACTGCTGCTACAAATGAAAACTCATGGCACAACTAATTTAACACAATTTTAATAGAAAAATGTATAAAGTTTCGGCAGCAGGGAGGAGGCACGAGGCCTCATTAGGTGGTTTCCAATGTGGACTGCATTGTCAAGAGTCTATCGCAGGGTTCAGGGGAGTTCTCAGTGCAATGGATTTTATCAGCTGTTCTCTGCTTTGCTCACCCTGTTGCAACATCCCTGATCAACAAACTACATTTCCCAGGAAGCAAAAGAGAAAAAAATAAATGATTTAAAAAGTCCAGATCTTACTCTTGTAACAAATTACTACATAAATTTAAACCTGACAACAAAAATTGAAAATGCCCATTTATTTTATGATTGTGTACCTGCAAACTAATTCCTGTTTTTAAAATATATGGTTTTGTTTCTAAATTGCAGTTTTAAATCAAAATCTGTTGACAATTTTATTAAATTTATATGTTTTACAGGAAAAACATTTTTATTTTTATTTTAACACAAATATTGTGTCCATACTGTTTGTCTTTATATGTAAAATATGTGTCTTACTGTCATATGATGCTGCTCCAAATTTATTTGAGTGGTCACATGTTCAAAACATTAATAAAAAAAAAAAAACCCTGATCAGAGATGCCTGTGATTTACTGGCCTTTTAAAACATATAACAAACACGCCTTTTGTTCAGGTGTGTCCTAACAATTCTTTATATAACAGCCAAGTTTATGAATTCTGCACTGTGTCAACGCTGCAAGTGAGTGGATGTTTGAGTGGAAGCGTGTGCGCAGACGTGTTTAGTGTTGCCACCAGCAGCAGGGGCACTGGGGGGGGACAAGGGTGGGCGTTCTGTTTCAGCACATGATCTATATTTAACTTAGTAAAGGGGATTTTCATCTTAAAGTCATATTACCCTCAGTCAGTTGTCAAGACACTTGCAAACACCAGCAGTCTCACACTGGTCCCACTCAAATCTATAACAATCTTTTATAAGCTATCTAATACTGTGGAATTAGATGTTTGTGAGTTTTTTTAGAAAACATCCACTGAAACTTACCCACTCTCTGTCTCCACTCCCCTCTTTTCATTCCCCACTCTGTCTATTTCTGTCCCTCGCTGAGTCAGATGGACAGCTCCCAACTTAGAATGACACAAACAGGCAGACCAACTCTTCCCAATTCAGAGGGGCTGAAAAATCAAAGAGACTCTGAAAAAAAGACAGGGAGAAACAACACTGGGAGCTGCAACGGGAAATAAGTGGAGAATACAATCAAGATGGAGGAGTGTGAGAGTCTAGACCCAGAGATGACAGATCTGCAGGAGTTCTCGGAGACTATCAGTCAGGACGATGAAGACGAGGTGGAGGAACTGCAAAACAGGTGCTTTGGTTGTGTGTCTGGACTCCGTTGGGCCATTTTGTGCGTAGTTGTGTCTACTTCACTAAATGTAGTGTGTGAAAAACACATTTGCATTGTGCCTTGTTTTATTTTTGCCCGGAGATTGTGAGATACACAAACTGTGCTTCAAAATGATTGTCATTTAATACTTGATATAATCATCTGCTCTTCAGCTCATACAAGGACCTGTCAGAGTGGCCATTATTCACCAGCCCATATTTTACATCTCATTTATCATGTTTCAGAGCTTTCCCTACCATGGCACAAATAGTAGGAGACACCGATATGTTGGATGTGTCTAAGATGGCCAGGCCTCTCATCTCTAATGTTACACGAATGACGCGTTGGGATGTCACCTTGGTGTAAGGGACCTAGTGGCTCACGGCACACTTGGATTTTTTCAGCTCATCACTTACTGGAGATTTACACGTCAAGCAGGCATCTTGCGAAAATATCAGCAGATGTTACAGTGTTTTACCTTTAGTTTCTCATTCTGAGTGCATGACACTCAGATGTGTTTTAATTTGATTCATTGGTTTGTTCTCCACTTGTGTTTCCATGAACTGTGCCAAAAGCATCTCCTCTTGCACTCCAGAGTGTTAAGTCATGCCTTTCCTCTTCTAAACAGCCTACTCTCCTCCCTCTAACTCTGTACCATTCCTCTTTCCCTCAGTCTGCGAGAGGTCGTACAGGACCAGTCAGTGAAGCCCAAACTCCAGTGCCTGATGGTGGATCCGTCGTTCTCCATGGTCACAGTACAGAGCGAGGACAGCGGTATTGTATGGGAGACGGCCTCTAGCCGCTGCTCCACTCCCTGGGCCTCTGAGACGAGCTCCATCTCTGAAGGCTACAGCATGGAGGGCTCTGGAGCTGCAGGAAAGATCACAATTGTCTTTGATGAGGACAAAGTCATCCGCCGGAGGACAAGGTCTGGAGGAAGGAGCAGCAGGTTGGGGGACAGGCTGAGCCGACCGGGTAGCTCAAGATCTGCTTCAGCTCTGGGAGTGGAGAGACCAGAGATGTTTGAGGTCTCACTGCCCAATGTAAAACAGGAGAAAACCGAAACGGTGCCAGACTTGGAGGAAATCAAAAACAAAGATCAGCAGTTGTTCAGTTTGATTTCAGAGGGCTATGAGATTCTCAACATCAGAGTCCCCTCCAAACTCCCTACTGTGGATGAGGAGGAGAGTACAGACCTGCAGGACAATTTGTCTTATTTAGACGAGACTCCAAAGATCAGGTCCCGAAACCATCAGGAGTGGACAAAGCTACAGGATCATGTCCAGCCGGAGGAGGAGGAAATACCGGACCACCAAGAAGTATGTGTCCGATTGAATTTAACATTTATGATTATCTGTCCTTTATAACGCTTTCTAATTTGTGTTTAATTATTTCCCATAAAGTCTAATAGCTCTAATCCTGTGGATTGATTTGCTCATTTTAATTTTAATATCCCTCTCTCAGCCCTCAGCATTCGCAGAGCCAGGAGACACATCCACACAGAGAGAAAGCACCAGTGACATTGACTACTTTGAGAAGTTTACCCTTTTGGATGTTGCAGCTCCTGGAGAACATGTCCCAGAGTCTCAGGAGGAGGCACAAGAGCCTCAAGTGGAACACCAAGCAGAGGAGCAAAAGCCTGCTAAGGAGACAGCCCCAGACAGCCCCACTGCACCAGAAGAATCTTTTGTCTTTGTAACAGACGAGGAGATAATCGGCGAACACCTTGATCAGGTCTTCTATGGAGGAGCTCCGACTGACGCGCAGCAACGAAAGGACAATGAGGAGGTGGACGGTGGAGCCAGGATGAGAATGAGACGAGAGAGCCAGAGGTCGACGAAGGAAAGTGGTTCTGTGTTGTTTGGGAGTGAAGAGACCATCCTCACACCCATATACATCTCCGATGGACCCCCAAAGATCATTGATCTTATCCTGCTGGAGGAGCCCACCGCCATGTCTTTCATGTACACTGACCTTTACGAGGATGCTGTAGGCCAGAGACTAAAGAGCGACGAGGAACACTCAGAGGCAGAGAGCATCACATCGGAGAAGTCTTACAAGAGACGATTTTCAGATTCAGATGAGGCAGACGGGTACCTGGAGAAGTTTACTTTGAAGGATGAAACTCCCACAGTGGAGGTTCAACCACAATCAGTGGAGGATAAGAGGGAGGGGAGGATGATGTGGTCACAGAATAGGTTTGAACTGACAGGACATCTAACAAGGACAGAAGGAGAAGAAGACGACGAGTCAAAAGCAGAGAAACCAAAGACACGGGAGGAAAAAGATGGAGACAGCAGCAACAATGTACAATCAGGGTCATTTGAAAAGAAAAGTGCAATAAAAAAATCTGCTTTGTTGACTAAACAGCAGGCCGAAGGAGAAGCCTCAGAAAAATCTATTCGGACATCTAAACTGACGGAGATTAAGGAGGTGAAACAAAAAAGAGACCACACTGATCCTCCCAGTAGCAGCACTGGAAAAGTAAAATTAACACAAAGAGAGAGTGAGGGTCATCAGAGGGAAGAGTGCAAAACCAGTATTACTGAATCTGAGCAGCACAACGCAGGAGACAAAATGGCTGAAGTGATTGTAAAAGCAGATAAGACAACAGTGGACGCTCCTGTACACAAAGAGGTGATGGACGTTAAATCAAAAATGCAAACAGAAGCCACTGAAAAGAGTTTGTCTGAAGGAGCAGCTAAAATGGTTGCTCCTGATGCTAAAAGAGCAACTTTGGCCAAAGCAGCAGCTTTAACTCAAGACGAAGAAGAAGAAGTGTTCACATTGGCTGAACCTTCAGCTGAAATATCTGTGAGCAAGGACACAGTTGCAGCAGAGGACGAGCCAACTGTTGAGGTCATCACAGACTTTGATTGTGTGGTACAAGCCATAATGGAGGTAACTAAAAATGCAGTGAATGAAGAAGATAGGCAAACCCAGGTTCAGATTGATCTCCAGGACGTAACAAGTACTGAGACAACAGCAGAAAAACAACACAAGGTTCTGACAGAGGAAACTGCTAATGAGAGGTCAGAGGTTATACCTGACCGTTCACGTGTTGTGACCGAACCCGTGATGATGAGAGCGGAAGTCAAAACAGATTCAGACAAGAAATGTCAAGAAATCCGAGCAGAAGAGTTAGTAACCGGCAGTGAACTAAACAAAACAAAGCTGATAACTGAAGCTCAACCAACCACAGAGGACACGACGAGTGTCCGTGATGAGTTAGTCCTCCTTGTCCCCAGTGGACAAGCTGTAGAGATGGACATTGGTGTTTCCCAGTTGTCAGAGAAGACCACAAATGATGCAGAGGTTGTCCCTAAACCTGAAACTGAAGATGCAATGGCACCAATAGAAGAGACAAAGACAGAGAGTCCGTGCGAAACACAACGAGAAGTGGCAGTAAAGGTGGATGAACTAATCACAAAGGATTTTGATAGGAAGTACACCCTACCTGCCTCATCTGTCCCACCTGCCCCTCTGGAGGAACCAGACACAGAGGAGAAGAAGACAGAGGAGGACGTAAAAGAAGATGTTGGTGTCCTTTCTCCTGTGAAGAGCTTTACTCCCCAGGAGAGTCAGTTGGAAATACAACCAGATGTTGCTGTAAAGGTGGATGAACCAATCAAGGATGACTTAGACAGGAAGTACACCCCACCTGCACCTCTGGACAAAACAGACACAAAGCAGAAGAAGACAGAGGAGGACTTAAAACAAGATGTGGGTTCTCCTCTGAAGAGCTTTACTCCCCCCGCAATTCCACTTGAAATACAACCAGAAGTTGCTGTAAAGGTGGATGAACTGATCAGAAATGACTTAGACAGGAAGTACACCCCACTTGCACCATCCATCCCACCCACACCTCTGGACAAACCAGACACAAAGCAGAAGAAGACAGAGGAGAACGTCAAAGAAGATGTGAGTGTCCTTTCTCCTCTGAAGAGCTTTACTCCCCAGGAGAGTCCGCTGGAAATACAACCAGAAGTTGCAGTAAAAGTGGAAGAACTAATCAGAAATGACTTAGACAGGAAGTACACCCCACCTGCACCACCTGTCCCACCTGCACCTCAGGAGGAACCAGAAACAGAGGAGAGGAAGATGGAGGAGGACTTAAAAGAAGATGTGGGTGTCTATTCTCCTCTGAAGAGCTTTACTCCCCAGGAGAGTCCGCTGGAAATACAACCAGTAAAGGTGGATGAACTAATCAGAAATGACTTAGACAGGAAGTCTGCACCACCTGTCCCACCTGCACCTCAGGAGGAACCAGAAACTGATGGAGGAGGCACTATTCTCCTCCTTTACTCCCCAGGAGAGTCCGCTGGAAATACAACCAGTAAAGGTGGATGAACTAATCAGAAATGACTTAGACAGGACGTACACCCCACTTGCACCACCTATCCCACCTGCACCTATGGAGGAACCAGACACGAAGGAGAAGAAGATGGAGGAGAACTTAATAGAAGGTATGAGTGTCGTTTCACGTCTGAGGAGCTTTACTCCCCTGGAGGATTTGTCTGGGCTGCACAGAAAGGAAGTACTCGCAGAAGATGCAGGTGTAGGAGAAAAGGTGGAGCTGAACAAGGTGGACGATGCTTCAGAAGCAGTTATTATTGCAGAGGACGTCGGTCCAGGTATTGATCTGCAGAGGGTGGATGTTGGGAAAAAGATGGAGCAAGATGAGATGGTTGCAGAGGTTTCGGAAATACCTGTCGAGGAGCTTGGTTATGAGGTGATATCTAAACAGGATGCAGAGGAGACGCCAGAATCAGGATTACAGAGAGACGCAGAGGAATCAAGGCCTGAGTCTGGTCAGGACAAAAGAGAGAGGCTGGACGTGGCGATGGAGATGGAGGAGAAAGCGTTTGATCTGTCCCCAGAAGAAGAGCTCATTGAGGCTGACTATGACATCATAGATGCAGAGGAGGAGAGTCAGGCTCGACTGGCTGCTGAGTTGCAGGGGATGGACTGGTTTTGTCTCACCTGTGGATGTCTGTTATCAGAGGATGACCGTGGATCTGGAAAGCATCACGATCACGAGCTGACTACGGTGGACAAAGCCTACGAGGACATCAAGGTAAGAAGAAGCACACACGTTGTGTTTATTCTGTCCACACAGACACGTTAAGGTTAAGTTTGTTTTTTTAAAAAGTATTAGGGATGGGAATCCCTAATACTCTGGATTGGATATCAGACAAAGGCATTTAAGCTGAGTCATGTTTGGGCTGTTTATGTCTTCTTTTTGGGGGGAACAATATTTGTTACACAGTTGGAGAATGATGCCTTTGAAATTGCTCAGCACAAATAGTTCATAAATGGTCTAAAATGACTGTATATCGGTAGAAACTCAAGTTTGTGGTATCAGGTATCATCCCATGATTAACATTCTCTGCTGCTGTCAATGATGATACCGAAATGGCAGTAAAAAAAATTGCTCTTGTCATGAATTATGTTGCGAAACATCTTTCAAAAGAGGTTCCTCAAATTAGATTTTTGGAAACACTACAGTCAAAATATCCATCCATCTTCTATCGCTTTATCCTCCACAGGAGGGTCGCGGGGGGTGCTGTGTCAATCTCAGCTCACATAGGGCGATAGACGGGTTACACCCTGCACAGTTCGCCAGGAGCACATGTGCCTCTCAGAGGAGAAAACATGTTTTTTCTGTGCAGTCTTTCCGTCTGTGGCCTCACAGAGTTCACAGTGTCTCACAGATGCTTGATCGTTTTACCGGGTCACCGCTCAAACCACTCAGCAGCACATCTGATGACTTACGGTCTTGCACTGTAATCAGATCGCCGTCACATGCACTTTTCCCAGCATCATTACAACGCGGGGATTACTGGAATTAGTTTGGGTCATCGTATAATGAACTGCTCCTCAATTAGTCAGCTCTGAGTTTTCCATTCATGCTGCCGCCTGCAGGACGAGGCCAAACGCATTGACTTGATGTGATGTAATGTTCTGCTTTGATCGGTGGAAAGGTCCCGTGTGTCATAATTGAGATGTGATCTGTTCACACAGTTTTCCGCTGCTGTCTCTCTCTCTCTCTGGGTCAACACTGGGTCAGCCATCTTCTTTTTAAATTATGTAGAACTTTTGTTTTTTGTTTCTGTTTGTTTTCTATAATCTGCTGTTTCTCAAAATCAATTACTCAACTTGGTTGCCTTATTCTATGGAAGCCCATTTTTGCTACTTTTGCCACAATTTAAATATATAATAGCAAGTCATAATCATAAGAAACATTCTATTTTTCATGTGGCAGAAATGGGCTTCGATAGTATTCTCCTCTTCCTCACATATACTAGTGAGAAATAAGGTGACTCTAATTATTATTGTTATGTTATTTGTTTCATTTTCTACACACTCTGGTCCAAATTCCTCAGCTCCAATCCGATCACATACCCTGGTATATACAGTTGAACAGTATTTCTGATTTTCCTCCAAGTTCCACCAGAGGACGCTTGTGTGCCACTGGTACCACACTTGTACCACAGTTTGACAACCATGGGGACTACAGTTTTTTCTCACTTTTGACACATGGTCAGTAGTGAGTACTTCACAAACCTTTGTGGCATGAGATAACTTGCCATGCGTTTGATAAACATTCCCAGGAGAATATTATGTGTCACGTAAATCAAAGTAACTCTGGAACAAACTGAGAGAAGATCAAATGTCACTTCCAGATGAACCACGTCTGGTGAATGTGAAGTTGAGTTTGCTGTTGTATTCATGCGAGACGTTCGCAGATGGAATGTAAATATGACCAGAGCTGTAACGCAAGAATTCAGACGCTCCTTAGAACGGAAAATCCATCCCAACGACAACTTTACCAAAACAACAGAGCAAACCTGTGTCCAGCTGCACTAAACTCTCACACACACACAATAGTAGAGATGGAGAGTCAGGAAGAGATGAACTGTATCCTCTCTGATGATTCCCCTTAACCCTCACCCATAGCATCCTTTTTTATTCATGTGCTTTTTACTGGTATGAAATTTGCCAGTTTTGTACTTTTCATGATATTTTAAAATTTTGAATTATGTTCCTGTGATATGTCTGTATAAAAACTACTCTGACCCTTAAGTGCAAAAAAACATAAACAATCTCCCTATCTCCCTTTCATTTGAACATTTCATGTTATTATGTATGTATATATATGCGTGTGTATATATATATATATATATATATATATATACATACATAATAACATATACATATATACTATGTATAGACATATATATATATATATATACATACATATATACATTTCAGCCATTTTTATATAATTGTCCTGTGTTACATTTGTGTCAATAATAGTCAAGCATTGGTTACTCTGAGGTGGTGGGAATCTAAAGATTAACTTGTGTCATCAGGAACAAAAGATCAATCAGATTGCCTTCAAAAATGATGAGTTGAATCATGAGTTTAGAGAAAGATTAGTGAAGTTTAAATGTCAAACCTTCAAATCTCCATGTGATCATTGTTGTGTTTCTGTAACAGGAGAAGCTGAGTGACTGGATCTCAGAGCTTCAGGGAAGATCAGAGAACATTGAGGACTTGGTGTCAGAGCTGGAGCTGGCCTACAACACTGTGGAGGTAAATCACACTCCCTGAACACAGTTTGCATCTAATATCATCAGGAGCATTTTAAACATGTCTCTGTTGCTGTGCCACCAGGACCAGTTTGTGGAGAGCGAGGCAGTGATCCAGGCTCAGAACGAGGAGATGATGACTCTGGTGATGGAGCAGTACAACAACATGTCTGTCAGCATGGAGGAGGAGAAGAAGTCCAAGCTGGAACGACTGTATGATCAGATCGTCTCCTTCCAGGAGAGCATCGACACCACCAAGACCACTTTAGAGACCACGGCCCGAGAGGCGGAGACTGACGCACGGGTGAGTGTGTGTGCGTGTGTGTGTGTGTGAATCAGTCATTTGCTGATCAGGGTTTGTGTCAACTTTTCTAAAAAAAAATCTCTCCTCAATCTGTTATTTTACTAGTCACCTGAGGATATTCATACACGGTAATGTGCTTTCAGAGAATGGAGAGTGAGCTGGTGTGATTGTCTAACATTACATACTAACGAGTTGTTAGTGTAGCATGCAGTGTGTTCTTAATTATGTTATTAATAATATTAACAATAATAATTCATCATTATAAGCTGACCTAAGAGCTTGCAGAGAGAATGCTCCACAGTCTGTCAATATGCACTAATTACTAAATGAATCATCAACTATTTTGAGTTTTCTGATTTTCCAGCCTCTTAAATGTGAATATTTTCTTGGTTTCTTTGCTCCATATAACAAAGAAATCATTAGAACTGAATATTTTGGTTTGTGGAAAAAACAAGACATTTGAGAATCTATCTATCTACTAACCAGGATGAAATGAATGCATACTGTAAGTCACTCTCTGAGTTCAAACCTGCCAACTTGTAGATAAGTGAATTGTGGATGATTAAGCTCAGCCTGTAGCAAAGACAGGCTTTAACATTGAATACAGTACTACTGTTATAGTAACACAGTAATCGTTGTGGTTGTGTGTTTAGACTCAAATCAGCTCTGGACTCAGCCATGTCACTGGAGCTGGGTCCCAAGGGACTGCTGGTGTTCGAGGACTATGCCAAGGGCAACGCGTCTGGCTCACACCTCGCACAGCGTAAGGGAATCCCAGGTACTGTATAGGTCTGATAGGAACATACACACCTGAGTCCGTGCGTGTGAAGTCCATTGAAGCTGTTGTGGCAGTGATATGAATGTTGTGCCTCAGTTCCTCAGAGGCCCACGCTGCAGCCTCAGGAACCAGGATCAGCCTCCAGCACCAGTGTCACCGTCTACTGGAACGTCAACCCGGGAGACATCATAGACTGCTTCCAGGTCTACTGCATGGAGGATCCACAAGGAGGTATAACAACTTCAGGGTGCTATGAAATGAAAAATGACAGGTTATGTTCTTTTTTCACTCTTAAAGCTGTAGAACATCATTCAAATTAAAGGTATAGTGTGTCAAATTTGGCAGAATTTATTCATTTATTGGTGAAGTTGAATGTTGCAGCTGAATTTCTCTCACCTCAGCCTTGTTGGAAAACTTATGTAGCCTTCAGTCTGCACCAAAACTCAAAAGATGTTTTTCACAAAATATGGTGGTCCAAAATGGCAGCTTGGGGTAATAAAAAACAACATTTCATACAATCAGGTGATTGTACACTCATGTCTTTTTACTTCATCTTCAGTTTCTGCCATCAATTCACTTAATTTTACACACTGTACCTTTAATGGTATCACTTTACAATACAGTACAGCAACAAAATGGTAATAATATGTAATAGAATACATAATATTATATCATCTTATTTCCATTATAATCACAACGTAAAAACTTGGCAACAGCAATAGAAAATGTGTGTTGAACATAAGGGAAGATTCATTTTTAACTTTATAATATTGTAATTAATATAAAGTATTATATAGTACATTTTCAAGTGAATATATTACACTGATTGTGGCCTATAGTTATTCTCATTACCATTGTTGTTTATTGGATAGTTTGGAAATAATATTACAGTAATATTACAGGGTTATTACCACACTATTACTATTGTTTTTACTGAGTTGGAAACGATTACAAGATTGTGACCCTATTTTTACCATATTATTATGACTTTCTGGACATTTAATTCAAGTCTATTTATCACAGCTTTCTATGACTGTACTAGGATTTATAGTAACGTAGGTGCTGTTTTTCTTGATTTAGATTAGATTTTGTGAAAAGGAAAATCATGTTTTGTGTTTGCCGAGGCACAGCGTCTGACCACTGTTGCTCTCCACAGCCGTGTCAGAAGAATACCGTGTGACCGTAAAAGAGAGTTACTGCGTCTTAGAGGAGCTCGACCCTGACAAGACGTACAAGGTGTGGGTGATGGCTGTCAACTACACGGGCTGTTCTCTGCCCAGCGAGAGACTCGGCTTCAGGACTGGTCAGTCCATACACACACAGACGACAACAACAACAAAAAAAGCATTATTTTCTTTCCATTATTGTCTACAGTACCTTTGTTTTCCTTCTGGCAGCTCCGTCAGTGCCAGTGATCGACACAGAGCACTGCACTGTCATGTGGGATTCAGCCACACTGAGGTGGCGGAGGCAGGTCCCCGGACTGACCTACACCCTGGAGTACTGTCGTCAGTATGAGCTGGAGGGCGAGGGGCTCAGGTGAGTCTCACACATGTTGGGTATCAGAACTGGATCATCAACCTTTAAAGGGAAAAATAACATTTTCACATTATTCACAAATAAGAAAAACACAAGTTTAAATACCCTAAATTGAAGATGAGAGGTCCATTTAGCTCTCTAAGTTTCAGGGTGCAGGCTGGATCATCGTCACGCTGTATAAAACTAGGACTAGAGTATTCTAAGGTCTTTTTTAAATTATTCTTGTGTTACACATATTTTGTATTCATTTTATGTCCATCAACCATTAACTTATTTCTTACCTCTTACCTTTTTTAAGATATAAATATCTTCCCTTCATCAAAGTCATTTTACCTCTTTTAACACTGAAATAATTTTTCTGTCGATTATATTCTTCTTAATTGTAGTATTTTTTAACACTTATATTCAATTCAGTTCAGTTTTTTTTAGTTCAGTTTAGACTCAGGCTCTTCAGAGGTTAAAATAATTACAAAATCAGACACTAATACTGGAAAAGATTAAATAAAAAGATTCAAATAAAAGATTATAACAGACTAAACCTGGGCTTTGACAGCTGTAGAATTTTACAGGGTATTTTTTTTAGTTGAAATTGAATCTATGCTACATATTTATATCTATTTTAACATCGGATTTCACAGCAAAGCTTTGAAAGTTCTGACCCTTGTTTTCAGAATAATCCACTTTTGCTGTTGCAGTGAGGTTTCTTGAGAAATATAAATTTAGTGGGTATAAATTCCCAAAGTTGCACTCCAAAACACATTTTTTTCCAAACCTAACACTTATTAATACAAGTAATAGTTTGTGAGTATTGTTATGAAATGCTTCCAGATCCATCTCAGGCATCGAATGCTGTGAACAGAAGGTTCTGCTGCAGCCCAACGAGAACTATCTGTTTTACATCAAAGCTGTGAATGAGGCTGGAGCCAGTGAACAGAGCGAGGCCGCGCTCATTTCCACAAAAGGTACAAAAAAAAACCAACAACTTTACCTGTGTGTTGTCGCTGCAGTTGTTTTATCATCGTACCTGTTGCTGGTGATTGTTTGCAGGAACCAGGTTCCACCTGCTGAAAGCTTCGGCTCACCCTGCGTTGGAGCTCTCCATGGACCACACCACTCTGCACTTTCACCAGGACACACATGAAAACACATCAGTCACAGAGAAAGAGTGAGTTTACCAACGTAAAAACACCAGGAAGATGTGGTGATATAGACATCCTGTTTTGTTTAGGATTTTGAATTAAGACAATACAATATACAGTGTCATTTTTCTATGAAATCTTGAACAATTTCCACCCCTCATGTAAGAACATTTTATCCTTGAATTTGAGAAAATTGGTCCTGGAAAGAACTTGAAAAGTCCTCAAATTTGATGTCGACCAAAGTGTTGGAAGTGGGAAACCTGTATATCACATAACATAACCAGTTAACCAGTTAACTTCAGCTTCAGGGCCCCGTTAAAATATCGGGATAAATATGGAGTAGCAAAGATAGAGGCCTGGGCTTCAAGGCCCCCTGAGCCCTCTGGCCCCCTAGGCCTGTTCAGTAACCCATCCTTGGTTTCTAGCCTCTCCTGCGTCACAGAAACACGTGTAAACCTGTGTTTGTGTGTGTTTCGCAAGGTGTCCGTCCATCCTGGGTGAGTTGTTACCAGCACGAGGACGTCACTACTGGGAGACGATCGTCTCAGAAAGTGCAGCCTACAGACTCGGAGTGACCTACAACAGTGCGGCCACCAGGGACAGCTCTCTGGGAGGAAACAGCCTGTCGTGGTGTTTGCAGTGTGTCCCAACACCATCAGGGTATGTACTCTCCCTCACTACTGTACATATTTAAAAAGACACTTCACCTCTGACCTCTGCTCTCTCCCTCGTCACAGTTGCAGCTATCAGTTGCTCCACAACGATGTCCAGACCAGTGTGTTTGCGATCGAGATGCCTGAGCGAGTAGGAGTCCTCCTGGATTACCAGCTTGGCCATTTGTCTTTCTTCAACGCCCAAAGCGGTCAGTTGTTAGGTTCCTTCAGCCAGCACTTCACGCAGCCGTGCCACCCTGCTCTGGCCCTGGAGATGCCGGGCAGTCTGGAGGTCTGCATGGTCCAGGAGGTGCCGGAGTTTACCAGAGACAGCTAGCTCTACAACCTGCCATACATACACACACGGAAGAGTTTACTTTAAAATAATAATTAAAAATGACAAGTGTTTTATGTCTAATATAACAGGATATAAAATGTACTTAAAGGAGATATTTGTAAAATATGGACAACAGTGACCTTTAATGTGTAATATGGTTACTGCAGTCTATTGACCTATTTTCAAGGGCCACACAGTTGGTGTAGTGGTTAGCACTCTTGCTTTTGCAGCAAGAAGTCCCAGGAACCTGCATGGAGTTTGCATGTTCTCCCTGTGTGTGTGTGGGTGTTCTCTGGCTTCCTCCCACAGTCAAACATGCAACATGGGGATGTCTTTTTCTGTGGTCGAGATGTTTTTGAGAGGGGTAATGAAGCTTTTTAGGTTTGGTAACAGCTTATTGTGTTGACTAAAGGCCTGGGTATACTTCCACACACATGCTCACAGCTGTAAGGCCCGTCGAGCAGGGGAGTCAGGGTGTCAGCCAGTTCGCAGGTCGCCAGGTCGAGGCTCGGATGACTATCCTTGGCGACTACTTTATTTCGTTGTCAAAATGTTTTTTCTGCTTGTTGAGCAGGGCTTAATACTCCACCTACCGTGGGACGGAAGTTGAGTTCGCACATGTGCTGTCAACGGGCACCCAACGCACGCTTTGCATGCGGTTCCAAAATCTGGGCAGCACCAGTATAGCACGCGGAAGTATGACAGGGCCTTAACACTTCTGGCAACCCAGTCTGTCAAAGTGCAACAGACCAAAACATAAACAGAATTTGCAAATGTATATTTTACATTGTGGATGTACCATTGTCACAGGTTTCTTTAGTCTCTGGTGACACAGAAATAAATATCATAAAATATAATACATTTCTTACATATAGCCCCTTTAATTAAGCTAGAAGACACAACTATAGGTTCCCACTTAGTGATGTATTTGAGTGTTTTTAGGAAAAAGAAATCCAGTCATTGAAGAAAAAAATGTCTGACAGAAAATAAACAAGTATGATACACACAATGAAACTGTTTTGTAAATAGCAAAAACAAAGATAATGCAAATGAAGGATGAAGGTGTGCAATACAGTTGGATTTCAAATCAGATTCCCTTCACTGGTGAACGTCCTGTATTTAGTTTTGTTGTTTATTATTTTGTAATTTTAACTGCAGTGACAGTTGTTGTTTTTTTTGTTTTGTTTCTTTTTAACTGTTTTGTAAATGTTTGGTTTTCTGATCTGATACTTTGAGTAACGACACGTTGGAAGTCAAATACACGCGGTATCATTATCATCATCATCATCATCATCATCCCTTAGATCAGGGGTCTCAAACTTAAAAGACCTGGGGGCCACTGTGTGTCCAATCACGTGAAAAAACGTCTACTGTTCTGTAGGCATTGATAATATGAACTTAAAATTACAGCACGATATTACGTTAACAATATATGTGCGCATATTTCACAGAATTTCAAAATAAAAGTGTTTATACTGAAAGGGAATAATTCATAGTTTGCACCAAAAAACACATTTCTGGTGTGAAATAAATCTGTCAATAAAAACAAAATACAGAAATAACTCATTATGTCATTATGTCAGGGACACAAGTGGTCCACGGGCCATGAGTTTGAGACCTTTAGACAAACCAGTGATAGTTCAAGTTTTGTCATACCCAGAGTTTATCTCCCCCCAAAAAACCTACTGTAGCACTTTGAAATTGTGTTGAATAATGTGAATAGTGTGTCTCCGTTTGTGTAAATAACCTTTGTAAACAGGTCAGACTGATGGACAACATAGATCGACTGCCTTGTGAACTGATTTCCTGAATGAACGTGAATATTTGTTTTTTTACTCACACAACTGGACTGATTATTATGACTCAGCTCACTGGTTCACCAACGCATGCTCACCACCAGGGGGCGCCAGGCATCCGCAGATTGGCCAGAGTCTGAATGGACACACCTAAAATGCTCCCAAAACACTGAAGCAGAGATGCAAATAAAATGATTCTAAGTTGTGAATTTTTTTTTTGTTGTTGCTCTTGTTGGAAAAATAACAGACATTTATTTCTATGAATGAAGTTTGTGACGTTTTTACTTTTTCCTCATCCATCACACTTGCTGCAGGGTAATATAATTAGTATAATCAACATAAAACATTTGACAAAAAAATGAAAAATCATGATAAATTTACCATCTGCTACAGATCCTACAAAACTGTGAAGTCTGCTCCTACTTGTTGACGTCCAAATCCTTTTGTTATGACCGACAGCTACTGAAGACATTATGCTACTATTTTTTCCAGGCACTCAAATCTTTTTTCCATCATCTCTGACACCTTTTCCTGGTCTTTGGGGCAAACAGAGAGAAAAAGAAGAAGACAGCAAACACATGCAGACCATCAGGGAACAGCTGCTGGTTTCCATGTGCTCTGCTGGAATCGGAAGGAAAGATCTGAGAACAGCGACAGCCTCGTCGTCTAACTGGAATCCTGTGTCTTCCCTGCCATCCTGCAGTGGAAAACATTGAGTATTTTACATCATATTGTATGAATTTTTTTCCCTTACAGTGATAATAACATCTGCAAATACACATAAAAATTTTGATTTTCTGATGCTGCATTGATTAAATAGCCAGTGAAGTGATGTTTCAGCTGGAGTCTCTCTCTCTCCACATGTGACCAATGACGTGGACGCGATCTGATCTCAAGTATCCAACATTTTCTCTCAGCTTAATCACTCTTTTTTTCTTTTCCACGACTGAGGCCAAAAGCAGACAAAGAGCTCTCTATCCTCTCTACATCTAAAAGGCACAGTGGGTAACAGTGGAATCAATCTGTAATTATTACCGGAAAAACAACTCAAAAGTGACTGGCTTAGCGAAAGAGTAAGGTAAAATATGTCCTTCTAAAAGAAAAAGGCACCAGGTCTGATTCTCTATTCAGTTTATATTATATTTGTTGTATTTCAGTTTCCAACTATGGACAGATTATGGACAACAGCAGCTGAGATGACAAAGAAAATTAATGACAATGTGTCAAAATCATGAAGGACACCGTAACAAAGGCACACAGGCACCATATGGTCCTCGCCAGTCTGCCCGACAACATGGTGCGATGACAACACGCATGCTCGCATGCACCAGTCAGCTCTTTAGTCTAAGAGGGAATGGATCCATGGAGACAGAGGGTTTTTTGGAGGCTGAAAAAGCAAAGTATTGTTAATATTTTACAACTGGGACAGAAATCAGGAAAAAACAAACAAAAAAAAGAGTAACATCAAGAGTAAAATAAAACAAAGGCGGTTCATTTCACGGTCCATCTGTACAAGATAAACAGACTGTGACAGTGAAGTAACACAGAAGGCCACTCATGAGACACTTGAACCAGGAAGGCTGATAAACAGGCACTGTAACCAAAACGATTGTGTGGCAGAGCACAAATCAAAACATAATAAAATAAAAAACATGGCAGCAACAAAAATTACTATTATTGGCACAAAGAAACAACATAATAAGCTGAAGAACTCAAAGAGTTCACTTTTAACCTTAAGTTATTAACACAAATATTGAAAAATTCCCAATTTTATCACGTTAACTTTTTTTTTTTTTAATCCTAAATACTATTTTGTATCTGGCTCACCACCAAATTCGAATCATTACTTTCTTAGGCAATGACCTAAACCCCAACAAAATGGCTTTTTAATCCAATAATCACTTTTTTAAGACCAGAAAACAAAAAACCTGTCTCTCACTATCAAATAAACATATTAGTCCCCAATATTTTTCTTGTCAACAAAAAGTAAAATTGCACAAATTCCAGGAAACTATTTACAGCTATACAAGCAACTGGCCATTTCTAAAGTCATGACTGCATATATATATACTGTACATTAACTAAATCAAAGGTTTACAGTGCGTATGATCTTACAGTTGAATACTTGGGTTCCTGCTTACTCAGTTTATACTGCCTAGATGCATAAACTGTACTAACTTATCTCACCATAAGATGCTCGAACCGCTCTACTTCAGTGACCGAGAGTTTTTTAACTCGGTATATAACTTTGATCCTAGAGTTCTCTATAAGGCATTAACTGCAGGTTTTTCCTGTACTTTGAACTTACTGTGTCTTTCTCATTGGGCACAACTTCACAGCGTTTCCCCCTTCACCACATACACGTATGCAAACCTTTTTAAAGACCTCACTCAAGCACTTTTCCATCTTTTTCATTAAAAGCATCTTTGAAATCTATCATAATTTTCATGCTGTAAAAGTCTTTTTATAATCATTATTCTCTCGTTAATCGTGTCATTTTCCATTGAAGTTGCAGTTCAGCTCTTTAGGAATTTTTATTCTTTTTTCTTTTTTTTTTGGATCTCAGGGATGAGTCAGATCCAGAGCTGACGTGATTCTCCTTGGTTCATACATGAGGCTGGATGAGGACGTTAGGCAGGGGTAGAGTTCTTCTCACTGACCAGACTGGGCTTGGGTTCTGGTCTGTGGGGTTTGTGCTGAGGGCTGCTGCGGAGGTTATCATCCATCTACAGCACAGGACGTACAGTTCAGTTAGAACACACAGGCAAAAATAATATGACAGTAGCTACATGTGCATCTGTGAAGGTTCTCAGTCATCCATTCATCTTCTGTGGGCCGGTCACCTACAGCCAACTACAGAAGATGACAGTAGCTATGTTAACATGGACAAACATAATCGGAATAATAAATAAAGGAATGTAAATAAACCATATTCTGATCCAATATTCCCCGTTTGGTAAGAAATATCATTTCAATCTAGGGGTAGTTTATGCAGATCATCATTCCAATCAATGTTCATGTAAACAGCTGTTCCAATCATGACTTCCTGGTTTGGATTGTCACATTTCTGACCCGACATAAAGGTGACGTGTTTCCGTTTTTTTTATATTATTAGTAAAAGCTTCAGTGGGGAAAAAGCCTGGTCTGGAGCTGACAGCGTTTTCCTTTTAGAGACTTATAGAGACTAAATAAAATGTGCTCTAATTGATGTAGGTCAAATTATAAAAAAAGAAACTAATACACAGATATAAAAGTGACAGATGTAAGAGTTAAATCAGTGGTGCACAGTGTGGGAATGAGCAGAGGGGAAATACAGGGTTCTCACACCATCATTTGATGATATCAAATTCAAGGGCTTTCCAGGACCAATTCCCTTAAATTCAAGGACCAAATGTGCTGACACAGCTTAGGATGGGAGGGCAACTTTCAATGAACCATGTCTATTTAGGGCCATTTTCAAAGATTCAATGATTTCAAGGACCCGTGGGAACCCTGGAAATATCTGAAGCTGAGCAGAACTGCACATGACAAAACCATTTATTCTGATTAAATGCCTGATGCATGTTTTCACACGTCATGATTAGATTACTTATTTTTTACATCCATGTCAAAAGGAAGTTGTCATTTCTAATTTCAATCAGACTGGATAAAATGTGCACATGTAAACACAGCTACTTGATTCTGTAAGACACAACGTTTATGTAACTATAGGCGATAACGCATCTGCCTAATGTGACCGTGAAGTCATGCAAAGAAGAGGAAAAGTAAAAAAGCAGAAGCACCTTCTCTATCAAGTTGGACTCTTTGTTTACAAGCTGAGTTAGTTTCTGTAGGTTTGCATCCTTTGTGTCCTGAACAGGTGGGGGAGGACCTGGAAAGAGATGGAGCGAGGCCACACCGGCAGAAAAATTAGTGTAACGGGAAGAGTATTAAACCACTGCAGTGCACATCCCCAAAATAAAAAGGATACAAAGAGAAAGCATGCAGGGAAACAAAGATGTGTGAAGAAGGACAACTCTAAAAAGGTTAGTTATTTGTGTGCTGGCAAATGCAAATATGCTCCCACATATTTGTGTGTCTCTCAATTTTAGCAAAGTCAAGCAAAAGTGTGAAAAAATGTCCAGTGTGTGTGTTTGATCTTACAGGGGTGATCTGAGCTGAAGTACACGTCAAGGACGGTGTCACAGAAGCGTGTGAGGTTTTCCAGCTGTCTGACGTGGCTCTGTAAAGGGCTGCTGGGTAGATTGGCTTTACAGAGAGGAGCCACAAAACCAAACACAAAGGCATCCAGACTGGTCGGCCTGCAATCACATACACACAAATATGCATTTATTTGCAGCGAGAAGACCTGGGTTCGAGCCCCGGTTGGAACAAGGGCCTTTCTGCATGGAGTTTGCATGTTCTCCCCGTGTGTGTGTGGGTTCTCTCCGGGTTCTCCGGCTTCCTCCCACAGTCCAAAAACATGCAATGTGGGGATTAGGTAAATTGGACACTCTAAATTGACCATAGGAGTGAGTGTGAGAGTGAATGGTTGTTTATCTCTAGCTGTGTGTGGCCCTGCGATGGACTGGCGAACTGTCCAGGGTGTACCCCGCCTATCGCCCGATGAAGCTGAGATTGGCACAGCACCCCCCGCGACCCTCTGGTGGAGGATAAAGCGGTTAGATGATGACTGACTGAAACTCAGTGTGTCATTTCTGCTGGGGGTCAATCAACCAAAACAATCCCAAAAGGCCTCAGTTTGAAGACGTCCAGAAGTAGCATGGGATCATGGGAATTGCTGTTTTGTCTCATTTGGTTCCCCTGTGTGTTTGTTCATCACAGGGAGAGCTTTGGCAGCAGAACATGCAGCAAACGGTAAAAAGTAGTCGTGTTCTAATAATGATAAATAGAGCTTTGATGAGGAAACAGTACAATAGGAGCCTGGATGCAAGTGATTTGACTTTCACAGACAAATCACAGTCAAATCGTGAATCCAGAGGCTTCACTATAGCAGTGCATGTTGCAACTGGAAGATTTCAACAAATGACAAACAACAAATTTAAAAGAACGTACAAGTTGCCGAAGAAGTAGTTTGCGGTCCCCAGTCTGTAGGAAAGGAGGTTCAGGCACTCTTTAGCATCACTGTAGATCTGAGGCAGAGAACAAAAAGTATTTTCAGTTGTAAAAAAGAAAAAGAGAGAGAAAGAACTCTTCAAGTTATCACACGTGTTGACACAACATGTAGGGGCTGCAATGATTATTAGATTACTAAATGTATGGTAACAACTATTTTGATAATTGATTAATCAGTTAGAGTGTTTTTTCAATAGCTTGTTAAACACAAATATTTAATATTAAAATGTGTACTGGCTTCTTTGCTCCATGTAATAAACATCATCAGTTCCAGGTTTGGGAAACACAGATCAAACTTTTTCAAGATATTCTGTCATTTTAAGGACCAAACAAGGACTCGATTAATTGAGAAAGTAATCAACAGATTCATAGATTATGAAAATAATAATTAGGTGCAGCCCTGACAACATGTGACTGATGAATCAGATGAGTATTTACCTTTCCCTCCACCTCAGAGATTCTGTGTAGCGGTGCTTCTCCTTTCATTAAAAGAATGCGGGAGAGGGCGGTGTTGGCATGGCGACAAGGAACGAGAAAGTTAAGCGGGAACGGCGAGCGTGAGGCAAACCATGGCCGTGTCAGATTGGCGTAGTTTTCTGCATCCACCCAGAACGTGTGCAGCTGTGGAACACAAGGACAGAAGAACATTACTCACTGATTGTGTTTGCCAGGAAACAAGCAGAGGAGAGATGGTGTTACCAGAGCTGGACGCAGTTTCTCTTCAAGCAGGGCGATGTACGCCATGGTATCCGCTCCTTGTCTGGCTGTCAAATCATAGTCTGCATTAAACCTCTGAAATTAAAGAGAAATCATAAACGCATGATGATCGGCAAAGTGGATTAGAAAGATCTGATGATCAGGTGATGGACAGTGAACAGACTCTCACCTGTTTCCTCAGGAAATTAAGTATCTGTGTTGGTTCTTGCACTGCAGAGTCTCCACAGAGCAGCTCTGGGACGGTGGCTGCAGGTTTAACAAAAGCCAGGAGAGTCAAGATATAAGGTAATGTTATTGGGCAAATGGTGGTGCATAAGTACAACATGTTTTATATAATGCTTTTTTTAATGGCAAAGTACAAAGGACCAAATCTATTGGAAAATTGAGGATTATAGTAATTGGCATTTTCTTATAGCAGTCAAAGAACTTGTCCACCCATGACACAGGATAACTGAACAACTCCCACAACGATACCACACTGACATGAGTTTCTGAGTTTCCTTCCCACCTGTTAGAGTTTTCCATGTCCAGTCTATGGGAGAAACTGTCACTTTGGCCCCGGAAAACTTGGCGTATGCCTGGGGAAAGAAAACAGTAAAAATCAGGAAAGATGATAAAAAGAGACCACAGTCAGTGACTAAATGTAAACTCTGAATGTAAAAATCGGAAGGAAAAACACAATAAGGAAAAATTAATGTTCAACTATTTTGATTGGTTTGAGTGTTTTTTAAAGAATTCAAAAAAACAAACAGTTTTCTCATTTTTCAGCTTCTAAATTGTGACTATGTTGCCAAAGAAACCATTAAAACTGAATCATATTGGTTTATTGGGGTTATTGGACAAAAAAAAAAGACATTTGAGAACATCATCATTTTCCAGGTTGGTTCCTGAATCCTCACACTAATTAACATCCAATATTTCATTATTGGCAAGTATTCACATGCTGAATAAATTGTATTTAACAATTTTGAAAACCAATTTAGGACGAATTACTAAAAAACTCTTCTTTCTCTTCTTTAAACTATCAGATGGACATTAGCTTGACTGGTGTCACCTAGTGGCGAGAGTTGTAACTGCATGAATTCACTCAACACGAAAATCGACAATGAAATAAGTCAACTTTCTTCACAGTGACCACAGTCGACAGTTAAAACGGTTAAAGAGCGACGTAAACAACTGCAGTGGATTCAAATCTAAACCTGTGAATTCTGACCTTGACGACATCAAACCTCTGTTAGCAGTGACACCCGTGTCAGTGCATCATCCTACAACCACGCCACACAGAAGATAATCCCCTGAATTATCTCTTTGATTAGTGGCTGACAACAACAGGAAACAACATTTACGACAGTGTCCAGCACAGAGACGCCACAAACTGCAGCAGGAGACAAGTTAGCATGGAAGCTAACATGAAAACAGGTAAAGCTAACGCAAGAAACAAACATGTCGTGTGATAAAGAAGAAGTGAAAACAGTCACCGAACTTTGACTTCTCTGTACAAATTGAACAATAACGTTACCAGGACTATGAGGGACTCTGTGTGGACAGACGGTAAACCCCAGTCTCCTCCCCAGCATCTCAGCTCCATGGCAGCCGCCATGTCAGTGATTCACAGAGGAGGGGAGGGGAGGGGAGAGGAGGGGGCGCGCGTGTGACGTCACGACGTACCTGTTACACTACAGCCTGCAGATGAGAAGGGAGATAATCCGATCGAAAATCAAATCAAACATATCATGGAAAAGTAATCACATCTAAAATAACCAAAAATGCAGTAGAAATAAACAGATTGAGAATAATAAAACTGAATATAATCTCGTGAAAAATACTCTGATACTGATCACTGATTCAATGACCTGAAGAAAAATTATCAGATTGGAAATTATAAAGTGGAAAGGTCACATTTAAAAAGACAAGATGAAGATGTAAGAAGATTGAGAATAATCAGATTGTAAAACATCAATATAAAAAATGTCCACATTCAAAGTAACCAGGTGTTTTGGAAAAATCTCACTAATAATAATCTGTTGAAAAATTATCAATTTGAAAATAATGAAGGGAAAACAATCAAATCAAGTATAATCTCACTGAAAATAATCTGTTAGAAATTATCAAATTGAAAATAATGAAGGGAAAACAATCAAATTAAGAAAAATGTGAATGAAAATAATCTGTTTAAAAATGACCAGATTGAAAATAATCAGGTGAAAATGTATTACATGAAAAAAGGAGTAGATTTTCAGTGAAAAATGATCAGATTGAGAATAATCAGAAAAAAAAATCTGAATTAAAAATAAGGAGGTATAAATAATCAGATTAAAACGATTTGTTAAAAAAGGTAAAATGTGGGTGTTTATGTTGAACTGTTGCATTTCTTGTGTTTATTTGTCCCGTGTTTAAATAAACAAATGAATTCCCAGTAGTTGTTATTAGTCTCCTGTTGTTTTGTTAGAGCGATAGTTAGCATCACTGTAGACAGCGTCGAGGTCATTAAAGTGCTGAGTCATGGTGAGCTAATCATGAAGTAATTAGGTGAAACAACTTAATTACAGGGGAATGTACCAAATATAGCACATCCACACAAAAAATCCAACATTGTGATGAGACTGTTTTACAAATCACTGCAGCCAAGATTATATGTCAATGCTTAATCTCACATTTTTGAATTTTCTGGCCCTAATTTAGTCCTGGATTATGAATAAAGCTTGATATATTATTCATAGATATTGCATATTTAATTATTTAGAATATAAATTGATCTTTACCCATTATATATACACCTGTTATACTCTTTAAATATGATATTCAAGCTGTTTAAGTATTTGTTATAAAATGTTGGATATGTTGATTAGAATGAATTTTTCTGATCTGACACATGTTCTACAGCTGCTTCTTTTTTTACTCTTAAACATGTACTAGGGCAGCAAGGATTAATCAATTAATATTTTATTTTAAATTTAAGAAGGTAAAGTACCTTTAAGATCGAGAAAGTAGACAATAATTTAGTTACTCCAGAATAATTGATTACTAAATTATTCGTCAACTGTTTTGATAATCGATTTGATCAGTTTCAAAGTGTTTTTTTAGTGATTTTTCAGATTCTTAAATGTGAATATTTTCTGGTTTCTTTTGTTCCATTTGACAAAGAAATCATTAAAACGGAATAATTTTTGTTTATAGACAAACAAAAAAACACATTATTAACCATTAAATAATCATTACTTAGGGCCCTAATGTGTACATAATTATTATTAAACATCACTGTGGGAGAACAAATGCTCTATGAATCTTATTTTAATCACAATAATAACTGAAGCCTCTGGGTCACACTGTGACTTCCTTGTGACTTCCTCTTTTTTAGTGTTTTTACGTCTTTTGGGCCAGAGTACAGCGGCGATGATGACGGTCAGACTACTGAAAGGCTGCCAGGTGTTTGGTCACAGACTAGACAGCCAGACTCAGACGAACACGGTGATAATGCACAAAGGGATAGTAAACGTTTCTGTCTGGATCAGGCCCACAGCTGAGATGTTGAAATGTACTTGAGTCGAGCAGAGGAAAGACGAGTACCAGACATCCATCATGAAACCTTTCCAGGGTTAAATATTGTCCCAGGACTAGCCCTCATTCTTTCCCACATCATCCAACTGTCGGAATTCAGAACTAGGGGGTTCCAGGAGGCATTTTTGTTTAGCAAATTAATTCAAATCTATTGAAAAACTAATTGACGAATAACCCAGCAGTTTAATAATAATAAAAAAAAAGGAGCGGTGAAGATGAATACCACGTCTATTACACAGGTTCATGATGTTTGTGAGGAGACACTTGCCAGCTGGAACCAGGATTTCCTCCTCTGAGACAGGCTGGGTCCATTTCAGACATTTTTTAGAGTTGGCTGAGCTCACACAGGCTGATTTAGAGTATGTGTTATACTATTATATTACATTATATTTCCAGAAGACTGTAAACACTGAAGAGTCTTAAGGGCGAGAAAAAAAGCTTTATCATGAATCAAATTGTCATTAAAAACACTCACATGAAAGTGACAGCAAACTCAGTACCTTTATAGAATACAAAACTATATTTCTGTTTTCTTTAACTGTTTTTTTTTTTCATCATTTAATCACACATTAGTGGACACTCCCACCGAATAGTCCCCACACTTTGCCACTCTCACAACAGTAGCGTAGGAGAGCACTCCCCTCCCACTTTTCTTTTGCCTCTGGACAAAAAAAAAACTCACCTCTGCTGATATTTCAAGACCTGGGACTTGTCCATCACTCTGCTTGTGATCAGCCTGGGACACGTTTATTGATCCACAGAAGGAAATTGAATTCTTTCTTCAAAGGGAGAGACGGCTCCTTCTTCTTCTTCTTCTTGAGGTGTGTCCCCGTTCCGCACCACAGATGATGTCTCTGTGGACCAGAGCTGCAGCTCTGTCTCTGCTGCTGCTGCAACAGCTGGTGCTCACAGTCACAGCTGAAGGCACTGGTAAGTCCTGGCTCCTCACCATCCATGCATCTGTGTGCCGTGCAGAGGAAACCTCCATAAAACTTGTGTAGCACCTGCTTTATTTCTTTCACACGTTCTTTAAAAAAGCAGTTTTAAGATAATTCTGCAGATTTCACGTCACGGTGACCTACATATGAGGCTGATACTGACTTTGAAAGTGAGCGAGGGAATGAGCCTGGAAAATACACGCAAAACATTCCGTGCAATTTCCTCTCAATTCATGTCATTTAATTGCCGAGTGCCAAATGTGCAAAATGTGTAAAATGTGTCAGAGCGTGAAGTGTTGGGATTGTTCCAGTGGAAAAGAGTTTACTGCAGCTCCCGTCTGCAACTTCACTCTACCACAGTGTGTGTGAATCACAGCAGGGTACAAACATGGACATCCACTTACCCACACGCTCACCAGCCACTTTATTAGGTACACGCGGTCAACTACGTGTAATTATCACATTTTAGGTCCTGAAGACATTGGGTCAGGGTGACATGAGAGAACTGAGCATCAGGAAACAGGAAAGAAAGGGGATTTAAGTGACTTTTTAACGTGGCACAGTTGCTGCTGCCAGAGCGGCTGGTATAAGTATTTCAGAAACTGCTGACCTACTGGGGTTTTCATGTGAGGGTTCACAGGGAAGGGTCTGAAAAAGAGAATCATCCTGTGATCAGTCGTCCCTCAGAGCAAAAACACATCAAACCTTTAAGGAGACACTTAATTCAGTGTCCTGTGTACCTAATAAAATGGCACACACACACATTCATAGTTCATTGACTCAACAGCAGCAATCAGCGATTCATGAAGACACAAACTCGGGAATGTTCTAACACAGGGGTCTCAAGCTCTGGGGGCCACTGAGTGTCTAGTCTGATCAGTATATTGGGAAAAGGCAACTGTTTTGTCAAACAGAAGTCTTTATTTAATGTACTTTTTCCTCATGTGAGCTATTGTGTCTTCTATATATTCTGTATCTTATGTATTACTCTGCACAACACTTTGGCCCACTGTGGTTGTTACATTAAAAAAAAAAAGGGCCACAAATTTGAGACCGCTGTTCTAACACATGTTATTATTGTCGAGGAAAAATAAAAATGGGCAGTTGGCGAACACCATACTGTAGGCAGATTTCAACAAAAATAAAATCTACTACGATAAGTGACGCAAAGCAAAGCAAAGGGGCGCAGGGGTTAAGTCAAAGAAAAACTTGCATAGACCAAAAACCACAAGGGAACAGGACATGAGGAACACACCAGAATCATTAGCACAAAACACCCAAAAGCAAAACACACACAGTCTGACAGACAACAAAGGAGAAAGGGTGAAGACTTTAAATATACACACTAGGAAGAGAGAGATAACGAGACACAGGTGCAATTAATCAGGGCGGAGCAGGTGACATAACGAGACGAGAGGCGAGTATCCAAAATAAAACCGCAAATTAAAACACACTTTAAATACAACAAAGGTCCGGTTTAAGATTGTGACATATAGTTTGTCCTATATTAGATTTATTTATCCTGTATTTTTAAATAATGCAGGCTTGTGTGTCTCCCCTCTCCTGCGTTAGTCTACGACCTGCTGGACTCTCCCGACTGCCTGCCAGACCTACTGCAGGGAAAACTGAAGGCCAAAGGTCAAAACGAGGCTTTCCTCCTGTCTTCCTTCAAGCTCCACAACAAAGGGCCCACCTCTCTCTTCAGTGTCATCAACCCCAAAGACAACAGCAAGTACCTGGACCTCAGCGTGCGGGGCAAACCCAGCAATGGTGACTCCGTCACACACACACACACACACACACACACACACACACACACACACACACACACACACACACACAACATCACCTCTTTGAATTATATTCTTTCATTAATCCTTACCTCTGTCCATCTTCAGTAACCCTCCGTTACCTGAGGACCAACGGCAGATTCGCCACAACCAGTTTCAACCACACCTCCCTGGCGAACGGCCACAGTCACCACGTGATGCTCCACGGCAGCGGTCTGCTGCACGGTTCACCTCACCTCAACGTCTACATAGACTGCAGACTGGCACACTCTTTGAACGATCTGCCTGCCGTGTTTGGGTCAATCCCACCTGGGCCCAACAAGGTGGCCCTCAGGACCCTGCAGTCCAGAGAACAGGTGATGAGGACCAATGTATCGGTATCGGATATCAGATTTTAGCTGAGTCATGTTGTGAGCTGTTTATGTCTTCTTTAAGGGAGAAAATGACACTGTTATTGTTTTACAATAACAGTAGATACTCGAGTTTGTATTTTTGGCATCAGTATCGGACATGAAAAAGAGCTTTGTGACATCCCTAGTAGTAATATTAGAGCTTTGTCTTCAGTCACACGCATGCAAACAGCATAAACAAAGACAAACACAGGAGTGACTGAAGTATATGTTTAAAATATGCTGTTGTTCTGAAGATAAACAGGTAAAAAATATGGAAAAATCAAGGAAATGGATATATACATACATGCCAACATTAACTTGTAATCCTTCAAAAATATGACCACAAAGAACATGTTTTAAAGTCAAACGTGAGGAACACATTCCTAAAAATAGAAATCCTTTGCTGTCATGTCTTGAAAATACATAATTCATATTCAATAATACATAATACAGCAAATCAGATTTACTGCATGGACAAAATGCTCAGTTCATGTCATTGTCACGGTTTCATTTTCATCTTACCTTCATTTCTTGTGTCAGGATGAACTCACAGACTTCAAGCTGGTGACCGGGGACACGATAGACAACGTGGCCACGCTGCAGGACTGTAGCGCTGGTCAGGGTGAATCTGTGCATCTGCTGGGTGAGAAAAGAAAAGACCGGAACGAACGTTGATGTCGTAAAGCGTTTGTCTCCCTTGATTCATTCTTACAACTTGTATCATATGCACTTTTCACACTTTTTTTTACCTACATCAGATTCTGTCATTGTGACGCGTGAGCGGGCCTCAGATTTCCAAGAGGCCCGGATGGCAAAGAACGAGGCCACCATGCAGGAGCTGAGGAACATGCTGACTGAGATGAAGGAGATGCTAAACCAGCAGGTAACTGTGTGTGTGTGTGTGTGTCCGTGTCCTGTAGAGCGTCCAAGTCGAGAGCCAGATGAGGTCAAATGACAAAAAGTTCAGAACAAATGATTTTTCCATTGTCCATTTCCATCTGACTTGCCTGATGTCATCAGAACAGCACATACAGGCCTGTAGTCACATGTATCTTAGTCAGTAATTTGCTGTACTCTATCATTTTTACTAGATAAAAGAGAGGGAGCCAAATACAAATGAGGGGGCGAGGTAACTTGATAAGTGCAGTACTAATAAGTGAGTCAGTGAGGGGAAAAAAAAAGCAGGAACAGACATCACATATTTTCTCTTGGGCCGAATACAACTGCACGGCGGGCCCGATATGGCCCCGCGGCCTTGAGTTTGGCACCTGTGCTGAAGAGAAACACACAAAACAAATTGGAATTGAAACGTGACAAGTGTAAAACGTATGCAACAGCAACACAGACAAACAAAGTTAGTGAAAGAAATGAATGAAATATTCTTGGCAGATCTGAATGACCAGACGGTAAATAAGAAATAGATTATATGTAAAAAGATGATACGTGTACTCAATTTAAGTGCATGTAGTTTGTTCCATTAGTCAGTTTTTCCAAAGTCAGTACATTAATGTGTAAAAAAAAAAAAAAGAAGGATGTTGGATGTAAGAGACGCATCATTAGAGTAAATTACGATTAATCGTTGTTTTCCTCACAACCTCAAAAACAGCAGTAGACAAAATCCAGTTTATGGAGGTCAGACCAGCAGAAACCACACAAAACAGATAAAAATGTCTTCTTTTTTACATTAAGTGTACTGATTCACAAGCACTTACATTTCCATAAATGACATATATTTTTCCTTTGTGAGAAATGAAATACAGGAACAAGAGGTTCCTAATCTCAGCAGAACTTTTTCGTGTTTAAATAATCTTTGACTGAATAACTGAAAGTAAGAATGACATCAATATTCTTCAGCAACAGACATGAATCAGCTGAACATGAGCTCTTCACCTCAACATTATCATTAAAAATCTAAGAGAGCATTTTGTTTATTCAAAAATAATTAGCATGTTTGCCTGTGTCGATATAGACTTAATAATTATGCTTTATAAATACATTTTTTATTGTGAAAACAAACACTTTTATCATGAAATTCTGTAAAAAAAAAAAAAAGAAATTATAATTTTTTTCACCTGCCCGGCCCCTCCTGACCAGACTAGATGTTCAGTGGCCCCCAGGTCATTTGAGTTTGAGGCCCCCGCTGTAAAACATCACAGTTGGCTAACCGTTCTTTACCCTGTCCTCTCTGGTCCAGATTAAAGAAATAACTTTTCTGAGGAACACCATCGCCGAGTGCCTTGCGTGTGGTAAGAAAAAAAAAAAATTTTAGACTCTTCAACGTTTCAACAAGGTCCCTAATAGATGTGTCTGTCCGTGTGTGTGTGTGTGTGTGTGTGTGCGTGCGTGTGTGTGTGTGTCCACAGGTCTTGGGGGAAGTCCGACCAGCACACGTCCAGCTTCAGCTCCGGCTCAGTTTGTCATGCAGAGTCAACCACAGACTCAGTGTCTTCCTGGAACGTGCTTCAGGCAGGACATGTGCATCCGCTCAGAGTCAGGAGAAATCCACTGTGCCCCGTGTCCTGACGGGTACACGGGAGACGGCGTGCACTGTGACGACGTCGACGAGGTGCGGATATTATACAGAATAAGTTTAGTTTTAGTTTAGTTTGCACACACACAAATGGTGCTTTTCCACTATACAGTTCCAGCACGACTCGGCTCGGTACGGCTCGACTCTTTTCCATTGCTGAAGTACCTCCTAAACGTGGGCAGGGAACTGCTGTGATGTCGTTTCATTCGACGAGCAAAGCAGTTGTTTTCGGTGTAACTGAATCATCCGAATCTGTTCATTAAAAGTCAGTGGAAAAGCGCTAAAGTAGCAAAAAATCCAGAAGAGAACAAAAAACAGAAAAAAGACTAAAAACTTAACTTTCACAAATTTGAACAAACTATATAACTCAGAAATAGCTCACTATACAGCAACAAAATAAATATCTACAAAATAAAGTAAAAGAAAATCTGAAACATTGTGAATTAACAGTAATAAACATTTCTAATGAAGACGGCTCTATGAATTTTAGAGTTCCATATCTGTACACCTTGATGTCTAAGTGAGAATTGTCTGAATGAAGTAGCTCTTGACTTCATCTTTAGTTTGTTTCGTTGTTGTGTTTCAGTGCCAGTTTAAGCCGTGTTTCCCCGGCGTCCCGTGTGTGAACACCGCTCCCGGTTTCCGCTGTGGGAAATGCCCTCTCGGCTACACTGGACCTGAAATAAGGGGAGTGGGCGTGTTCTACGCTAAGTCAAACAAACAGGTACATGATAAAGAAAACATTGTTTGTTTACAAATCATTCGTTCTGTTTAAAATGATACTGTTTCCCTCAGATGTGCGAGGACATAGACGAGTGTCAGGGTCCACCTGACAACGGCGGTTGTACGGCCAACTCTCACTGCTACAACACCATCGTAAGTTCATGGTTATTATCACGTTCTCCTGTAATTATGTGAAGTTATCTTCACACGGAGGGTTTGTTTTGTGTGTTTTTGTCTGTTTGTCTGTCTGTCTGTCTGTCTGTGAGCAGCATAACTGGGAACACTAACAATAACAATATGTAACAATATGGTCATTATATTACAATCATTTTGTAATATAATAAAATATAATAATATTATAATATTTTCATTATTATGATAACAATGGAAACTGTGTGTGGGACATAAGGTGAAATTCTTTCATTTCATTATTTGATTGAGGGCCCCGTCAAGACATCCTATAATAAATAGTGTTATTTGGCCACATTGAAACATTGAGATGAATAACATAGTAGTGAAGATATCAGGGTATCAGACAGTGTTACTGTAATATTACAAATGTATTACCACACTATTACCATTTACTAACGTTAGTGTAATTCACCGTTTGTTAAAAAAATCAATATAAAGTCAAATTAGTGTCACATTATCAGTAATTGCCACTTTATTTAAATTGTAAATATTTATTGTGATAGTTAATATAAATACTGGAATGTAGAGGATTTTATAGGTTTTGTGTACAGAACGTGATTCTATATATTTAAAAAGAAAAACATATTATTAACTTTACTCTATACAGTTTCTCTATTCTATCATTTTTGCATGATATCAAAACAGAGCAACCTCCTTATTTCACTGCATGTTTTACTCTGTATCTCTCTGTGCATGTGACAATTAAATATCCTTGAGTGTTTTCACTGGAATACACTTTTATCATGTTTTAATGTCCAATGATTTTGATATACTGTGTCACTGGGTGTCGTGAAAGGTGCTTTTGAAATACATTTTAATCCTGAATCTTACAAAATAAAGGAGTGTATTAACACTGTAGGAAACTGAGCAGCTTGGGTGGAGGTTTGTGCTCCTCTAGATCCATGGTTCCCAACCTGGGGCCCTCACGGGGGCGCCAGAGTTATTGAAATGATATTTGTGCATATTAAATTTAGAAAATCCCAATCACACACTCTACTGGATAATCAGAACTCAAAATCACTCTTTTTTTTTTGGTCCACCTTTAAATTTATCAAGCTATTTATTACCAACACCTCTGTGACCTCTGAACTTCTCAGGTCTCATCTGAGAAATGTAAAAGTACCAAAGATTCGCCAGTATCAGAGAAGAAAACAAGGCCAAATCTCAAGTTACCTTGGTTTTGATCTTATGGAAGTTTTGATCCGTATACTATACACTGAGAATAGGAACAAAATCTACAACTGCTGTTTATTTCTGAATATAAACATTTGTAATTATCCACTTTGTTTTGTGTGTGTGGACAGAGGTTCTGCTTCAAGGCAAAACAGTTTTGAAACCTCTAATCTAGTTGATATCTAACTCTCTGTACTGTACTCTTCTCATCAGGGCTCCTTCCGCTGCGGTGAGTGTAGAAGTGGTTTCACAGGTGACCAGGTCAAAGGTTGCCTCGGCTCCAGGCTCTGCCCCAACGGTCAAATCAGCCCCTGCGACACCCACGCTAACTGTGTTGTGGAGCGAGACGGCAGCATTGGCTGTGTGGTAAAGAATCCTAGAAAATGTTTCATATTTCACATTTCGTCTCTGCCTCACACCTGGACGTTTGTGAATCCCATCATTGTTTCCCTCTGTCTGTCTGTCTGTGGTTCAGTGTGGTGTCGGTTGGGCGGGTAACGGTTACATGTGTGGGAAGGACACAGACATTGATGGATATCCTGACGCTCAGCTCCACTGCAGAAACAACAACTGTAGGCAGGTACTTGTTTCTACAGCCCGTGTCCTCCTCTTACACTCAAACCCCTTTATAGTATTAACACTTAACTCTACATGTGGTGTTTCCCTGCGTGTTCTCCCCAGGACAACTGTGTGTTTGTGCCAAACTCTGGCCAGGAGGACGCAGACAGGGACGCCATCGGAGACGCCTGCGATGACGACGCAGACAACGACGGGATCATAAATGAAAATGTAGGCGACCTCTCGTCCACCCCTGTAATGAATGCTAACTTAATTTTCTTCTTTTTTTATGAGGAATTGGCCTGAAAACTTACATTTTCTGTGGCAGGATAACTGCTGGCTCAGTCCTAATATGAACCAGAAGAACAGCGATAAGGATCTCCACGGTGACGCATGCGACAACTGCAGGACAGTGGACAATCCCTCACAGGGAGACATAGACCAGGACGGACTGGGAGACGACTGTGATAAAGACATGGATGGAGACGGTTAGTGCATTTATCATTAGTATTATTTTTGATTTTTCATTAAAGACACAAAAGATGGCACAAAAAAAACAACATATAAAGAATTTAAAATCATACATACCTGTGTCTCCACAGTCATGATGGTTAAAGGGCCAGTGTGTACAATTTGGGTGGAAAATCACCTGATTGGAAGAGAAGGATATTATATTATGATCAATTTCTAAAAAGGAGGTAGATATTAGTTTTTATTATCCTATACCAACTTATTTCTAT
Organism: Solea senegalensis; assembly: GCF_019176455.1. Lineage (NCBI taxonomy): Eukaryota > Metazoa > Chordata > Actinopteri > Pleuronectiformes > Soleidae > Solea > Solea senegalensis. The sequence continues at coordinate 7,455,181 of NC_058025.1, read as the reverse complement.
TCTATCGTTATCACCAAGTAAAACAATGGAGAAGACAATTATAAATATGTGTGGGACACATAAACTATAACCTCAGAAACAACATGGTATCACTGTGATATAAACTCCTCATTACTATACTATTACCAAACCGGAAACTACATTAGATTGAAGACAGTATTTCCATCATTTTACCTTTCTATCACACATTTATTGCCGTACTATTACCACACTATTACCATGTAGTAACAGTCGTGTGACTTAACACATGTACCTCTTGTTAAAAAGTGTCACTTTATCGGTCAATGTCACTTAATCCTCGACATCATATGAAACTATCTGTTGACATCAGTATCAAAAAAGATGCAGAAAAAACAGCATTACTAATTTTTTGTTAATACTGATTATGTTGTCATTGTTCTGGAACGTTTACATCACTGGTGGTAATTGGTGTACCCTCACTCTTGTAAAAAGGTCACTGTGGTTTGTGGTGATGAAGTTTGTAGGTTCGGTAATTGGACCATAACTACTTTAATTACACCAGGTTATCCGAACTGTCTGGAGCAGACTGTCCATAAGTGTGCCTGTTAAAAACATCCTCACGTTTGTTTCCCATCCACATCCACTGTGAGTTAGATCATTAGTTTACAGGAAAATAACTCGAGCATGTGAGTGTCATTAAATAAAAAAATGTAAAAAAAAGTTCAAAACTCTGTGAAATGTTGAGAAGTTCCAAATGGAATAGAACGTCGTTGTTTCACTGGTGTGTGTTTTTTTTCACTTGGTTGCCCATGAAGAACATTTCTCATTTGTTCCACTGGAAACATTTCTTTCCCTCTTGCTTTTGTGAGCCTTCATGTTTACCTTTATGTGCTCGTGTGTGTGTGTATGTGTGTGTGCGCTGCATGTTTTGACTCTGTTTGGCAGCAATCCGACCTCTTGATCGCTTGGTTATGTCTTTAACGCTCAGGGCTGGATTGCTCAGCACTTGGTCATGTCTGTCTCTCCTCTAAAAGCATTTTTCCACGATGAGCCCCTGCCAGGCTGGAAACTATTTCCCCTTCCTCTTATACAAACACTGCCCTCTGCTGATGAGTTTGACAGACTGAACTCTTCTCTGTCATTCACTTCCTTCAGTGTTTTGGTGTATTTTAAATTCAATTTAAAGCATTTATGTTCTCAGGCATCCCAAACAATCAGGACAACTGCCAGAGAGTCTCCAACCCAGACCAGAGAGACAGAGACAGCGACGGTGTGGGAGACGTGTGTGACAGCTGTCCTGATAAATCCAATCCTAACCAGGTATGAAACCAAACTGTGCACATTTTTAAAAATGGATTCAGCTGCTTGTCATCTGACTCTGAGTGTGTTCCGTTCACCTGCAGTATGATTCAGACAACGACCTGATAGGAGACTCCTGTGATGACAACATAGACAGGTAGAACTCTCATATGTATACAGTATTAATGTGCACTAACTGGCCACTTTATTAGGTACACCTGTAAAGTGCAGACATCAATCTATTTAGGCACTGCTGGAGATTAAACTACAAAAGAATTAAATCGGTGGCACTTGGTGTAAAAAGTTGGAGAACCATTACATTTCTACATGTGTAAATATGCATTATGAATTGGGAGTGTCCTCATTATTGATATCTGCTGTGATATAAAACATCAGCTGATCAGCAAGGATTGTGGGTATTTAAGATGTGCTCAAAACATCACTGGCATTGAATTGATGCTCTGTGGTGTCTGGATCCTTCCCTTCACAATATTTCTGATTGATCGAGCACAGTTCTTAATGTTAAATGACGCTAAATGAGTGTGTCATTTTTCCTCTTAATCTACAACAGCAAAAGAAGACCACACCAGGTGCCACTCCTGCCACTTTATTAGGTGGCCTGTGTACCTAATAAAGTGGCTATGATGTTCTGCCATTTGTTTTCATGTCTTTTCTCTTTTTCAGTGATGGTGACGGCCACCAGGACACAAAGGACAACTGTCCCTCAGCTATAAACTCCGCTCAGCTCGACACCGACAAGGACGGAATGGTTTTGAATCTTGTTTTCTCTCTCTCTTGATCCTTTACTGAATTTATTCACTGCATCATATTTAATGAGTTACACGACTCTGTCTCACTTCATTTTGGTAGGGAGACGACTGTGACGACGACGACGATAATGACGGCGTGCCGGACGTGGAGGACAACTGCAGGATGGTTCCAAACCCAGACCAAAAGGACTCTGATGGTGAGCATGGCACGCTGTGTGTCCATGGGTGTGTGTGTGTGTAGTGTCTCCTGCTGTGTGGTCTCTAAGCGGCGGCCTTGTATTTCAGACAACAAAGTTGGGGATGCGTGCGAAGGGGACTTTGACATGGACAGTATCATTGACAAAATTGACCACTGCCCAGAGAACGCTGAGGTCACCCTGACCGACTTCAGAGCCTATCAGACCGTAGTACTAGACCCACACGGGGAGTCTCAGATTGACCCCAACTGGGTGGTTCTTAACCAGGTACGCAACAGCCTCTTCTTTAAAGGTTTTTTTTGGCAGTAATTGAATATATTATCCATTAGTATGTCTATAATTGTGTGATTGGTTTCTAATAAAAATTGATTGGGTTTTTTTTTCTTACACACTTGCTTTAAAAGCAACTGTGATGCAGTAGGTTTTATAATAAAGATTTTTTTTATTTAATCCGTATCTCTAAACTACTGAAACTATATTTAGGGCATGGAGATAGTGCAGACCATGAACTCTGACCCCGGCCTTGCTGTAGGTACGTACAGAGTGCCGTCACATTTAAGATCCTCCTCTGCTGCAACTATGTGTTTCTCATTTCCTCTGATGTGAACTTCTCCTACGTCTACAGGCTATGTGGCGTTCAATGGGGTGGACTTTGAGGGAACGTTCCACGTGAACACGGTGATAGACGACGACTATGCCGGCTTCATCTTTGGCTTTCAGGACTCTTCGTCGTTCTACGTCGTGATGTGGAAACAGACAGAACAAACCTACTGGCAGTCTGCGCCTTTTAGAGCTGTGGGCTCACCGGGAATACAACTCAAGGTGTGTATGTGTGTTTTTCTTTTTATTATACGACGGTACAATATGTATGTTTATTTGCTTTGTCTATTATATTTATAGTAAAACTACTTGTCAACAGAGTTGATGCATAATAACAGTGAATCACTCATAGGAAGGTAACAAACCTTATATCACTAGGACTTTTACTACAGTCAGATTGTAGCACAGTCTTTTGGCAATGTTTTATTACTATTCAAGTTTACTGCATGTGTCATAATGTAGACTGAAATTATATAAATAATATTCATTTAAACCACCTGAAATAAATAAATCTTTAAGACATTTTTGTTAAAATTATATTGCTTTCAAATATGGGCTTATAAACTCTACTATGACTGGAAAGTTATCCCCAGAATTGAATCTGCTGTTATATCAAATACAGTGATAAATAACAAGAAAAACATTAAAACATTTCTTTAATAGTAAGAAATTAATACATGCTGTTAGTGAAAAAGTCAATTAATTTCACAGATTTCCTCCCCAAAATGTATCTTAAAGTTCCTGTTTGTAAGGTTGAGCTGAAATAATGAAGATAAAATAGTTATACTTAACTTTACAAAAAAATTTAAATAAACGATAAATAACACACTTTGAATTGAAAACCGATGCAATAACATTAGGAAAAGAAATTAATTTAGTCACATCTGTGTGTGTTTGTGTGTACTGTCGTCACCTGTGCTCTTCCATCTTTCGTGGCTTTGTCTAACCTCCAGATGGTGAAGTCTCAGACTGGTCCAGGTGAGTATCTGAGGAACTCCCTCTGGCACACAGGAGACATCCCCGGGCAGGTCCGTCTCCTGTGGAAAGACCCCAAGAACGTGGGCTGGAAGGACAAAGTGTCCTACCGCTGGTTCCTGCAGCACAGGCCTCAGGTTGGATACATCAGGTACGGGCCAGACGCCATCACTCAAGACACATGACATTCTCATTCTGTGTGAAGTGCAGTTCACCTGGTGTGTGTGTGTGTGTGTGTGTGTGTGCGTGTGTACCAGGGCTCGCTTCTTTGAGGGTTCAGACATGGTGGCGGACACAGGGGTGATAATTGACACCAGTATGAGAGGAGGGCGACTGGGGGTGTTCTGTTTCTCCCAGGAAAATATCATCTGGTCCGATTTGAAATATCGTTGCAACGGTGGGTCGTCTGCAAGTTTACATGAATCCCAGTCAGCAACAGAGGGTTTTTAAGTGTATACTTACAAGTTTTACATGATGTCATTTATTTTTTCCTCAGATACAATTCCTGCTGACTATCAGGATCATAGTGCCCAGGACACAGAGTGAAGACGGTGAAGAGCAGGGATCGAGCAAGGGAACAACGCATGGTCTGCTGAAAACATGGGACAAAAAGGAGCAGAGTTGCTCTGCTGACAGCAACCAGGGGGAGATCACAAATTAGAAGAACAGCAGAGAAACTGGGAACATTTTCTTAAGAGTACATAACATTGGGCATTATATTCAAACCTTTAATTCAGTGTGGTGTAACTGAAGCCAATATACTCTTGTATAAATCCTCAGCAGGTTCTGTGTGCATCTATGCAATTTTATCAGCTTTTAATGAATAGTCAAAGAGGAAATGCTGTGCAATAAAGTGCTTTTAATGTTGTGATATTTAGCTCTATGAAGGAAGTGAAGACACCACATGGCGTTAAATGGATGGTTTATTAAAAGTTTGAACAATGTGACCGACATGGTACCACATGCATGTTCCACACGTACAATTTTGTTTGATTGTTTTAAGTTTTGTTTTCGTTTAGGATTTTTTTTTAATTGTCGTTTTTTATTTTGACATCAAAGCTTCTGTGAGCACCAATCGAGTTCTACATTCACATTCAGTCAACTGAATGTAGAAATATAAATAAAAAACAAACAAACAGTGTAATTCAGATAAAAATTTCCACAGGTCGCAGAACTTAAGCCAAAAGGTTTGTTAAAGTTATGATAAAACATATTAGGGAAACAATAAAACTTAAATGAAAACGTACTGGTTTTATGACGAGTGAGAGACACAAAAAGGACTTGCTGATGGCAATGTACTATACTTTACAGTACAATAAAACTGTTAAAAAGAGATGAATGTCTTTGTGTGAGTTTTGATTCGGCAGTAAACTCAACATCCAGTGTTGAATAATGCACTAATGAGACCTGACTTTGACCGCAACCTTGAGCCGACTACACAAGCCTCGGTCACAGACCAAACAATACAACGGAAGTGGTGTGTGTGTTGTTTTCTGACTTCTACCTTTGGCAAACATAGTCCTCGTCTGTGTCACTCTGCAGCAGCTCTTCCAGAAAGGCAGTTTAGTAGACCTCTGAAACCTGCACAACAATGAAGACGCCTGGAGTTGTTGAGAAGGGTTTTCTTAAGAAAAGATTTGGCTCAAAGGGAGCGTCCACAATAAAAACATTTATATTTGTGATCTAAGTGGAAACTTCACAACACTGGGTACTGATTACTGAAAAAAAAAAGAAAGAAAAAAAAAAGCTTGTCCCGTTGCATAGAAAACTACAAAAGAGAGGAGGGGGCAACATAACGAAGCATAAATATATACAGCTTACATGTGAGCCTGAGAGATGAGTATTTTAAACAAAGTCAGGGCCAAATCTAAATCAATCCTTCTCCGATTATTTAAGACAAATAAATACAGCTCCTCGTGTAAAGTCTCTCCACTTGAAATAAATTTGTCCAAAAAAAAACAAAAAATAAAAACCTTGCTGCTACAACTTCATGGTCCACCTGTACAGAACTGAAATGAATGAGAATAAACGTAAGAATCCAAAGAAAACTAGTAACACGTCACGTAAACGCATAGAAAGTAGACTTCCAAGTTTGAAATGATCAAGAGTCAATAGGGACTGGATGAGACTTCTGATTCACAACTCACCTCCTATTATTCTCCATGTGATTTCAAACCTGTAATACAAAACTCCAGAAGTCCGTGGTAGTAAAGAATATATAGATATAAAAAAAATTACCATCAAGGTATTAACAGCTTAATATCGTCAAACAATGTAAAAGAAACACTAGCATATAAAACAAAGGCAACAGATAATCCTTCATTTTTGAACACTGAGGCTAGTGTGGGGTTGTGTTTCAATGACAGGAGGGAATTGTGGTGGTGGTCCCCTGGCTCAGCGTGAGAGCTTTCACCCACCGACATCCCGAGAATCGAGAGTAGCCCGAATCCTCGAGCACTGGTGCGACGCCTAGGCTTCAAAACGCTTCGGGCAGACCATCGGGGCGACGAGGGTCCACGTGTAGAGGATGAGACACACCCAACAGGAGGCCATCTTAATCCAGTATACTGACCAGCTCCCGTCCAACAGCTTCTCAATCTTATGGTCATCAAAACTGCAAAAGAAGGACACGGGCCAGAGATGTGAGCAAAGGGAAACCACGGCACTGTTTGTTGCTCTTATTGCCACAATAAATAATATTGCAGTCATAAGCTAAAAATTTAAAAGCTTTTTCACATGGCAGTGTCAAATGTTAGGTTGGCTTAGGTTGGTTTTCCACTATGAAAATAGAACTAGACTGACTAGACTTGTAATGCAGTTGTTTTCAGTGTAACTGAATCACTAGAATCAGTTAATTAAAAATATTTGTTCAGTATTTCCTCCATGACCGGAGCACAGTCTCCGTCTGACACTGAAATACAGTGGCAGGGTTTGTGATGCCGCTCGCTATCAGCAGTGCTGTCGCTAAATACACCAGACTCTGACCAATCAGTGGCCGGCAGTCTTACAACGTCACGCATAGTACCTACTCAGCTCGCCTGGAACCTCACCAGAGCAGGTACTCAGGTACCACGCTAGTGGAAACGCAACCTATCCATGCCGAGGCGAGGCAAGCCGGTGGAAACACGCCATAATTGTCTCTTGCTGGCTTATGCATAATTTACGTGTCATGTGATCATAAACAAGCGATGCTGCTACACAGCAGCATGAAGTGAGTTCACTTACTGAAACCAGTTGGTGACGGTCATCATGACATACAGGGAGCCCAGGAAAAAGACAAAGTGGAAGTAGGTGTAGCTGTAGATGGTTCCCTCTCTCTCATCATACACCACGTTCTGGCCTGTTCCAGTCTTCTCCTCATCGTAGTCGTCTGAAAGGTTCACATTAAAAACATTTGTTGTTGTTTTTTAAATCTTAGGATGCAGTAAGTGTTTTTTAGTTTTCAAACAGATACTGTTATACAATCAGGAGTGATTCCTTTAAATTCACCAATTGCACCTTTTCCAACTTCTAAATATAAGTAGGGCTGCAACTAACGATTATTAGTAGATGAGCTCTTCTTTGGTCCGTAAATGAAATAATGATGTTCTCAAATGTCTTGTTTTGACCACAAACCAAAATGGTTTCTTTGTTATTTGGAGCAAATAAACCAGAAAATATTCACATTTAAGAAGCTGGAACTGTTTTAAATATTAAAAACTAATCAAATAACCCATGCAGCCCTAAATATTAGCAAATATGCGATATATTAATGTTGATTTCTATTTTCTTCTAGCTAAATTTTCAAACACGGAACAGTGTTTTTTTCCCCACAGCAGGTGGTGCTGTGAACCTTCTCACAGCTCTCTCTGGGCCCGCTTCACTGTGTCACACTAACCTCCTAGTAACAGTGACATCATCTGTGTTTGCTGACCAATGCTTTCTCACCATCCTCAGTCAGGCTGAGGAATAGCAATGAGCATCGCCTCTGTGTGTGTGTGTGTGTGTGTGCGTGAGTAAACACACAACAGATACTGAACAGACTACAGAGGCAGGGAGAGAAATAAAAGGAGATGCACATTAGTGAAGGGGGAGTGATTTGACTTTACTGACCTGTGTCATCTCCAAAACAGAAACAGCAACGTGCTCTCTGCAAGGTTGAGGAAACAGAGGTTACCACTGAGCTGGAATTAAATATTTATGAGACACACACAAGATACAGTAGATACACACAGACACACACACACACACTTCATATCACTGGGGCCTCATCTGTTCATAAGGATGTTTCTTTGCGAATATGTGGTCACTGGGAGTTTCAAGTTCTGGTAAATGTGTCTGCATATTTCATTAACCCACACACTCCAGTGACATGTGACTATGTGTGCAGGGTACCTCAGTCTCCGGCTCACTGTTCCTGCACACTCTGAGCGCGGCAGAGCTGCGCCTGGTGGTGGACGTCAGGCTGGAGGCAGGGTGGTGAGAGAGAAAGAAACAGGGAGACACATTAGAAGGGGAAAAGAAGGTCCAGTATTCCATCACTATGCATTCCCCCCCTCAATTATTTGCAATTCCTTCTTCCTCAAGGAACAACCACAAGAGACACGATGCCTCCACTTGATGGAAAACACATGTGAACACGCACAAAAAAAAGAAAAGAAATACATTGCTGCTGTCTCTCTCTCACACACACACTCCGGTCAGCCACAGCCAATCACACGCTGCCTCTGCAGAGTCACAGCCAATCAGAGCTACCTTGTCTCTGTCGCTACCGCGATACAGCCCGTCATAAAATATGTATTCCACATTGCCTTTAACAAAACAGCTGTTAATTAGTTTGGATTTTTAGTGCTGGCATAATTGCCAGCCCTATAAATTTTAGTGCTGTAGCACTAAAAAGGAACATAACGCAGTGAAACTTGGTCTGCATTTAAATGTGGTCAGTTCAATTATGAAAAAGGAGTCAAAAGGAATGTGTGTGTGTTCTTGTAGGAATATCTTTGCAAGGATCCAAAAAACTTAAAAACCATAGGAAGTGAGGATATTTTGCCTGATCCTCACGTTCTGCCATCTTAGTTTAATGGTTAGAATTAGGTTGAGGTTAGGATTAGGCATTTAATTGTGATGGTTAATGCTAGGAAATTAATTATGTCTATGAGTGCCCTTGTGTGTGTGTGTGTGTCTCACCAAGAATAAAGGACACATCCAAACAGGAGAGCAGTTCCCACAGCAGTCACAATCTTCTTATCACTCTCAGTCCCAGCGTTGAAGGGAAACACACACACGGTTGTGTTCACACCATCTATGTTCAGCGCTAGATGGAAAGAATGCACAGATAGATGACAGATGAATGAGGGGGAAGCGAGTAAGAGAAGGAAAATTTCCAGAGATGCAGCAAATGTCCGTGTATTTTGGCACAGTGTACGTAGCAGAAACTGAATAATGTAATTTACAGTAGGTACAAAAGCAGAAGAACAGTATGTAGTGTCCTAATCACCACATACTACATATACTATTTATATTGATCACTGAGCAATGCAATGTGTCACAGCGATGTGCTTGAGTCTGACCCGTGTGTCAACAACCTGCTGATAGGAGCTGATACTCAATAATGGCTGTGATTACAGAGTGTGGTCGTGGGTGTCTCTTCATACTCACTTTCTTTTGGTTTGCTGGAGAAGGCTGAGAAGGTCAGGTACATGACGTAGACACTGATGACTCCCGGCTGCAACAGGCCTGATGTGGGCTGCACTGCAGGGACACAACGGTTAAGTTAATATAAGTGACTAATAAATCACTGACTTTGTTGAAAAGGTAGGATTACAGACAGATGTCGTCCCCGTCCTGAACTGGAATATGGGATCAGAGCTAACGTGGGTAAAATTAATTTTAAAGCAGACCTATGCAGGATTTGTGTCCTGATGTAAGAGCTTTGGAGTCACTGCAATGGTTACGTTTCGATGCAGGGAGAACCAGCGATGCAAGATCATAACTGCCGACCTTATGGAGTCCTCAGAAAAAGGAGGTCTTGCGAAGCAGAAAGGGGCAGAAGCACTACAGCCATAAATAAATAAATAAATCCAGGAGGCCTAAACATCATGATGGTCATATGAGGGTTAATGTGCATGTAAACACCACCTGTAACGCAAATCCCTGTGTCCTTATTTGTATTACGCAGCCAAATGAGATAATGTGCTTGTGTGTGCGGGTTCTCACGTTTCTGTATGCACGGAGAGATGGCCAGCAGAGAGATGATGAGGCAGAGGCTCCCATTGATGCCCAGGAAGATTTTATTAAGCACACAGGCCTCAGGGTTAGGGTGAGTATAGAACAGACCCATGAAGACCACCGCTCCCACCGCAATACTGAACAGCATCAGAGTCACCAAGGCCAGAGCGCCGTACCACAGCCGGTTATACTTCACTCCTGAACTCCTGCAGACAGGATGACAGACGGAGGGAGAGAAACACACACAGAGAAAAACGGGGAAAACATAACATGAACGAGGATAAAGCAAATTACAGAAGTAAAAAAGATCAAGTGAATTGGAGAGGGGGGAATAAACTAAATGAACGAACACAGGTAAGTTTGACCTAAAGGGAAATTAAAAGAAAGACAAAGAGTTTGGTTTGACTTAATACAAATCATTCAAGTTTTTTAACATTGTTGTGTCAGCGTGCGTGAGCAGAGGAAACTGAATAAACACCATATGCATCCTCTGAATCAGCAGAGGGAGGACGGTCTGCTGCCAAGTCTCCTTCCTCCACCCATCAAAACACAAAGCTACATCACTCCCTTTTTCCAAACTTTTAAAGACACACCCGAGGAATCCAACCTTCTGAATATCTCAACAACAGGCAAGTACAGCAGTGGTATTATTTACTGTGCATCCATATTTGAGTGAGCTGGGTTTTGAGGTTTCTGGGACAACAGAGACGACGTGTTGCTTTTACCAGTTTGTGTTCCATCGGTGTGCAAACTCCACCAGCAGCATGAGCTGGATCAGCAGGAAAAAGAAGCCTCCGGTGGCTCCGATGTAGCGCCACACTGTGGCATAGAACAGACATAGAAAAGTGGGGGAATAGTTACATGAGTGAATGCAAGAAACAAAACAGGCATGAGCTGAATCTTCTGTGAGATTAAGCGCTTTAAAACAGAGAGATTATTTGAACAATAACACATTATTATTATTATAAGAGTTGGAGTCAGACAATGCAGACAATTTGAGTATTTGCCATTTTAATTTTATATCTATAAGTCCATCTTAATAAAGTAATATTACCACTTTTTTTTTTTTTTTACCTTCCAGAAAGGTTTCTTCTTTGGGAAGGAAGAAACCTCCGGCGCAGCATGCCACCAACAGAATAAACTTCAATAACCAGAACCTGCCATGAAAGGTAATGATTATTTTAAAGGTTGTCCATGGAAAAACATCAAACAGTCAGCATAATAAAACCTTAAAAAAATACTCAGAACATGCAGAGAAGAGGATAAAGAATAGAGAAGAGTTGATAGAGTATGAAAAAAACAAGATGCTGTGACCATCTTCCCAAAATGTATCTTTCTTAACTCAAGTGTTTGAGTTTCTTAGGAGCTAAAGAGGGTCTGAGCTCCCACAAAGCCAGTAAAATGGTATATCTATGGGGGTCACGAGTAAAATATAGCAAAAACCTATTGTTTAAATTATTATTATTATAGTATTTTAATCACAAATAATGCAGTTTCCTCAATGTAATAAGTATAATTTACAAGAACGAGAAAAACAGGCTGAAAGGAACATGTTTTACAACAGAACTATGACACTGGCTGCACTCCTTTACCAAGCCACTGTGGTGCACTCTAGAATAATACGCACTGTGACCACCCACAAACCTCAGATTACAACCCGAACCCTGCTTATATGCAAGGTCTGATGGAAATATTCAGTTCCCGGTCGAGACTGCGATTAAGAGAATTGAGACAGACTGTCTTTGCGTGTTATATTCTCTTTGCAGAGAGGTCAAACAATACAGAATACAGTAGTAGTCTGGCAAGGTCTGACAAAGAGCAGTTCTCAGTGGAGAGCATTAAAAAAGGTGGTGCACGTCAGTCGGTGTTAAGCAAGATAACAAGAACAGTACGTCCTGTAAAAGTTATGAAACAACAGGTTTTCTCATGTACCTACTGATATAAGGTGAAATGTTATATATTACCATTACAAATCTTTACTAGTGGATATTATAGATCGGGGTCGGCAAGTAAATTTGGTCTAGGGCCAATTTTACTGGGCCAAAACATCATTTATTAGGTTAAAAGGTTACTAATTGACTCAATTCAATTGTTTGAATTCATCTCCCAGGTTGGATAATGTTACTGGAGGGCCAGTTTTGGTCCACAGCCACCAGTTGCTGACCACTGTCATAAATGAATGTATAAAATACAGTTTATAGACTGATGATGATCTTCTTACCCGTTGTGTATGGCCGCCCTGCAGCCGGTGCTGTTGTTGACTCGTATGGTGAAGAGAGAGAAGAGTAAGAAGAAGACGGCCATGCCGAAGCACACCTTGTAGACGGCGGAGTAGCCGACCAGAGTTTTGCAGTTTTCTCCTGCGTTCATCTTCTCGCACAACTGGCTGTAGAAGGGGATCTGATTGACAAGGACACAACACAAAGAAAATACTTAAATTAGGTCATTATAGTGTTGAAGAGAAAACCCCACCTCTGCTCATGTTTGTCTAGTACATGGCTGCAGAAAAAGGGCCCAGTAGTGTCTATTCTGAGCGTCATGCCTCTAAAAGGAGGAGAAAGAGAGAACAGGCAGCGACAACAACCCCTCTTTCTCTCCATGAAGCCCTCTTTTTATCCCTCGTCCTCCACAGGCTGTTAGAGGGGCCTTACAACTAACTGTCAGTGTACACAAACAAAAGACACAGATGAATAAATTAACCACCTTCTGTCAGCAAGTCAAAGGAACAGGGGACACGGAAAAGCAGGAAGGGGCATGGGCAAGACAGAAAACGTGTCAGAAATCTGTCTTAATGTAAAGTTTCAAAAGTTATTTTGAACTACAGTGACTGCAATGGAAAAAAAGGAAAGAGCAAAAGTGGAGAGAGTTATTTAGATAAGGACTTTGCTTTGGCCTTCCCCAGAAAATTGGAAGAGTTTCAAAGGCTCAGTGCCAACAGAACAAACTCTGAAAATGACACCCACAGACTGGAGACTAACTACATGATGATGATCTCAACAAAGCCAAGGACAAAAGAGATGATTTTAAAACATTCTGGCTAATACATGGTTGACTTTGCATTTAAGAGGACAAACGCTTTGGTCTTTTAAAGTTTAGTTGAAGTACAAAAGAGCGAGATGTCAGCAGATTGAGTCGTCATTTCCTGACTGTGTAGCCGAGTCTAGACCCCGATCACAACACAGAGTAAAAAGCCTGAGTTTGGAGCTTTTGTCTCATGTTGAGGACCATATTAGCATGTCCATGGTGTTGAGATTAAGAGGGAAAGAGGCCGGCTGGTTCAGACTGCTGTAAATCTCTTGAAAAAAGCCCGGCACTCTCATACGCACAATGGCTGCTCTCTTAGCTGGGACTTCCCACTGTGCCCAGTGTGTCACTGACACCGAGTGTGTAGACGTGTACGCATGTGTGTGCAACTCAGCAGGCTCTGCGTGGGACTATCAGAAGCCATTTTGTGCCTGGATAGGCCCGTTTACAGGGTTCTGCTCTTTCAAGGAGCGACACAGTTGGAAGTAATTTCAATATTGTACTGTAGACACTGGCAGAGACTGTGGAAAAAAATATTAGGCTTCAGATGTGCTTTCAGTTGAGGAGTTTGCAGTCACTGCCATGGAAACCCAGTCAGCTGATTGTACTCTTCAAATCGTAGTGGCACTAATAGTTTTATTATTTTGTGTTTCTGTGGTTAGGATTCAGGATTTGAATGAGCATATTTGAAGGACAGCTTTGGGTGAATGTTTGGAAATAAAAAGAGTCAAGGTTGCGGTGGTTCGGTCCAATGCAGAGGAAAGTTAGTGATTCTGTTCAAGATAGAGTTGTGAAGGAGGACAGTTGGTGTAACAGAAGAGGACAGCTGTGATCAGGTGTGGCGACCATTAAAGGGAGAAGTCAAAAGAAGAAGAAGAAGAAGTGTTTCAGTGTATGTATACACACTTTATTGGTATAGAATCATCACTGTATTGAGCCATCAATATAAACTCAGGGAAAACAAACTGAAAAAATTTGGCTGGTATTGACTCAAACCATAATACTTCAGTAGGCCAATAAGCACACAGCATGCTGTTTGAGTGAGATTTAACATGATTGCTTGTCTCTAGGCAGAGAAAACAGAGTGTGTCTGTGTAGTGTTTGAAGAGTGATGTAGTTTACAGTTGTTAACTCATGATTTATGCCGAGATCAGACAACACAAATTCAGGGCGATTTTCAAGCGCTTCGGTCGTGACCATTTGCAGAGTCGCACACGATTGTGAATAATATATAATATAATGTATAATTGTTCAGATATGTTCATTTTAATGTAAAAGGGGTAACAACATTTTACTTTCTTTTAATTGTATGAGCAATGTTTGCACCATGTAAACCTCACATATTTGTACATGAAGGAATGTATGTACCGAGTCACTGACTCCTGCACCCCGTATGTTTCCTCCTGATAAAAACGAAGAATTACAGCCCTGTCAGTCAACGTGATGGACGGCTAAAAAGTCTGATGGTGATGGTGACCATTGCATTACAGTGTACAAGTGATGTACTCACATGGTCTCTCATCACTTGCTCCACAGTGGGGGACATCATGACGACGCAGGTGATCGTGACCAACAGGAAGTAAAGAGCGTACATGACTCGGGTTCCTGTGGACTGCTTTATCTTGGGGCAGCAGTTACAGCAGCACGAGCAGGCCGCTGATCCACAGCAGCAGGCCAGCTGCACACAGAGAGAGAGAAAAAAAAAGGTATTATCATATTAGTTTCACAGTTTTCCACACCATCATATGTCATCTGATACAGACATAATGTATTTAAGGGGGCACTTGGGTGGGGAGGGACCTGGGGTTAAGCGTTCTTTTTGCAGCTGCCTGAGTCAGCTGCAGATCCTACACTTTAACCGTGTGCCAAACATGAAAATTACAAAATGGCATATTTTTTTGGACAAGGACAAGAAAATATGCAAAGAATATGAGAATTATAGTCTTTTTTTTACCTTTCCCCCCTGCCACAGATAAATAATGTGAATAACAGAATAAATGAATGACATGCTGAGCTAACAAAAAGCCAATACTGAAAAACACAATTACAGTAAACAGCACTTGCGGTTAAGCACGTAGACAACCAATGCCTTTTAGGATCAGATGTTGAAGCCATTTTAGCACTTCACTTACGTTTGGGAGTGTCTGGTTCTTTCTGGCACTGTTATATCATCAGAGCTTCAGAACTCAACAAATCACAGGTTTGAGCAAGAAGACATGGCAACTCACTGAACAGATGAAAAACAAAGTAGCAACGGCCTTTCTGTCCATTTGCTCATTCATGCTTTCAATCATGAGAAATTCCTCCCACTGCTTCACGGGGGCAACTCTTGATCAGAACAGACAGTGAGGTTTCTTGTCTGAACTATCACACACATTCACACACAGGCCTACTCTGTTTCTCCTGACAGGCCATCCCATAAAGACTTTGTTCTATTTAGGAAAAAGGGGAAGCTCTATAATTATGAGGTATAAGATCTCTCTGTAGCCACCCCACCCTGTTTGTGCAGACCTTCTACCTCTCCGAGGGCAGCAGAACACACACACATACATAGCTATGGTAAAAGGTGTGGCGCAACTATGGGGCTACATTAACACTTCAGTGCTGGACTTACTATAAATGCCTTGTTTTAGTTTGGTGTGTAGAAGTAGATTATGGGATACAGGTTGAGGAAGTGTGAACTAAAGGCTATGGTGCTGGGTTTCATGAGGGTAATAGGGATGGGAATCAGGGAATCGGTATCAGTCAGAATTGGTATCGGCGCAGTACAGACCACCTGTAAATATGTAAATAAAATCAGCAAAAGCATTTCAGTGGAGTCATGTTGGGGCTGTTTTTTGGGGAGAACAATATTTGTGACACAGTTAGAGAATGATGTCTGAGAAAACAGCTGTGATATTGGTATCGGACACAAAAAAGGGCTATCGTCCAAAACCTAGATGTTAAGTCTAACAGTGTAAGCTACTGACAAACAGCTTATCTACTATCATTATCGTATTAGGTGTGGGGAACGACCCGATAATTGGAGGGTGTCATGGATGAATCCACACACACACACACGCACGCACACACATGCACACGCACACACACGCACACACCTCCACCAGTTTGAAGACCAAGCACATTGAGTGCACTTGCTCCCTGAAACACAACACTTTCCAGTTCAGGTAGTGGCACCGTTTTTTTTGGTCAAAACAAAGAACATGTGTATGTGTGTGTGTGTGTGTGTGTGTGTGTGTGTGTGTGTGTGTGTGGTGCCCACGGAAACTTGATTGAGGTTACATGTGGAAGTCCCCCCGTACCCACACATGCACAAGTCAACACGGAAAGAACACAAGGACATACAAGTGAGGGTGAACTATTGTGCTGTGTTTCCATCATGGTACGGGTCAGTTGGGTACACTTTTGTGTTTCGACTGTGAACACATTTTAAGCATAAAGTGCCTTTTTTTGATAGTGCTCTTGCCAATTTGCTTTTCTACGTTCAATTGTCAGTGTGAAAAGTCTCTCACACCAGAGCATACAAAAAAGATTGTTCCACTTCTGTGGCTGTATGGAGTTAATCTGCTTTTCTTTCCACTGTTCCACATCATCATCACCAGGACTCCCTGGAAGAAGAGATCTTGTATCACAATGGGACCTTCCTGGTTAAATAAAATCATCTCTTTATTGTATATTTCCTGTATGCCTCTTTAAACTTAAATTATACATTGCTTGTTAACATTCTGGGGTATGTAACCTTGGTCAACTATGTTACATTAGCAACAGAGAAGAAAATGGCACTGAGATACCAGAGCAATGATGTGCTGCACTTGAAATTGGGATGTTGCCTACAAATAATCAAGAATTCAAGAATAAAAACAAGCCTTTTATTATGTGGCTCAACTGTATCAGTGGAAGAGAAAGCTTCCTATTCTGTATACTGTAGCTCCGCTGGAGTTTATTCTGGTAATATCAGTTCAATTTACCTTTCAGTCACAACAGTAATCTTATCCCTTGGCTGAGTGTGTGTGTCCTAAGCCAATATCTGAGTGTTCTGAAGTAGTAAAGCCAGCGTGCAACATTGTCTGATGTGCAGCGTTCCACTCCAGATGCTGGTTATATGAGGTATGCTGCAGACAACTGGATCCACACAGACACATGGTCAGGATAAAGCAGCTTCTCCAGCCACACGCCTCTCCAGCTTCTTGGCTGATCTCTTCTCGATGGCCAACTTAGCTGCATTTCTATATATATGAAATAAATTCACTATGGTCCACGTGATATACAGTAAATTCTGGACGTATGCGACCATACAATGGCACTTTCCAGTAGGGCTGCAACTAACAACTATTTTCATAATCGATTAATTATTTTCTTGACTCATCGAGTACTTGTTTGGTCTATAATAATGGAAAGAAATGGAAATGATGATGTTTTTGAATGTCAAATAACAACAGCTGCTGCTGCTGGAATGAAATATGAGATGTCTTCAACTTAAGTGAAGCAAGTTCCATTGCTTACAACCAACTCCTGAAGATGACGAGAATATCTGAGAACCTTCGCAGACACTTGTTTACCATATAAGACCAGCCACAGAGTTCTCTGTAGAGTAACTAGGACATTTGTGCCTGCAGCTCATGTTACATTAAGGATAATTGTGAGATACTAAATTATTAAATCAGAGAAAGGACTGCAACAATCATCTCTTTCTCGCTGCATCTCATCAAGGGCATGCTGAGGACTTATGATTTAAATCCAAGGCTGCACACAAACGGCTACTTTCATATTTCCTCAAATAATCGAAAAGCCAAAGTCACCCGTGATATTAGCAGTTTACCATCATGGAAACCAGCAAATATTTACATTTAGGAAGCTGAAACAAGAACTGAGCTCAAATCGTGAAGCCCAGTAATTTTACCACATAGTGTGACCAACATTGATTTTAAATAGATCTTAAAACCTTCAATAAAAAATAATAAACAAGAATAAGTAATACATTAAAAACACAGGTAAACATCTGGATTCTGAGTTGGCCCTGAATTTCTCTATTCTTCTTCTTCTTTTTTTTTTTTAATTAATTTTTTTTTTTTTTAACCATTGAGGTTCCTTTTTCAATTAAGGCATGTTCATATAGTGTAATTTCAATCATGGCGATCAAAATATTTCAATTTGTCTCAGAAATGTTTCACAACGGACTATTTTATCCTCCCTCTATGTTACTTTCATTTTCAGATTCTATTGCAATTGCCTAGCAACACGAAGCATGTGCTGTGTGAGCGTACAGTCCATTAGGACTGAAACTGCAGATAATCAAGCATTCGTCTAAGTAGGATTCAGACACATTAAATATGACATCATCTGTCTTCCTCTGTAGTCTCCATAAGATATAAAATGAATCCCAACTCCAGCAGTGGTAAATGGGTTAAGATGAAACATGCAATTCTTTTATCCACATGGAAATGCAAAAATAAGAACAGCAGACACATCTGACGTCATTCTGCTTTCTTTTTTTTATGCAGCAGTACAAAGGCTTTTTGGATGCTTTGATGGATGATCAAATACAGACAGAGAGCTGCAGTTTACTCCTAATCGGCATTTAACATCAACGCAAGGAGATTGGCGGGAGTATAGGGCTCAAGCGCAAACACGTGCACACAATTTTCTAATGCTTGAGAAGCTGTGGAAGTGTATTAATAGGTCTGACATTCTGGCTCCAAGGCCACATGTGCATATTCCAGCTTTTGTTCACATATAGACTTCAAGTTTTTTATTTATTTATGTGGCCCCTTGTGCTTTATTTCATGACACACAGCTTAAACAGGATAAGCCGTTTTCTTTGTCTCTGCAGCACCCGCATGTCTTTCTCAATGGGCGATTAATTAACCACAGCAGACTGAAAGTAAGCAGGAAAAAAAAAAAAAACACGAGGCGATTTAAACGGTGAGTGGGTGTTTAGATTTCATTAGTTAGGGGGTGTTTCACCAGAGGACAACACAAAGTGGGGGGGTGGGGGGTAAGCCGCATACTGATGGGGACGAGAGAGAAAATGTCTCGAGGAATTCCACCACATGCACAAACATACAAAAAGAATATCCATGGTAACAAACCCTGACCCTACCCACTTCATGGGTCATCTACCTCCTCCTCTTACTGCTCGCCCTGACCCACCAGCTACTCAGCAGGTGGCAACTGTGTCTGCAGATTACACCCTTACTTCAATATTAACAGCCCCGGGGTGCCCACTGCTCCAACGGTCATCATCTCATGCTACTGTAGATAAGAAACTAGTGAAAAAACTAGTAGTGAGTTAAGACTCTGGTCCTCACAACCCTGCACTGAAGACACCAACACTTCCACTGTGAGTGTGGGAAACTAAAGAGACAAAAGACTCATCTTTTTGTAACTCAGCCTGAAGCTTTTTCACTCTACATTTCATTTACTCCATCCTCCCCCACCCTAGTGCTACCATCCTCATCTGTTGTCCTCTTTCCTCCTGTATTCTCTCCGTTTACCCTTCCTTTGTCATTTGAGCTGCCCTTTACCCTAAACTCGGCACGCCACCACCTCCCAGCTGTTCACGGGGTCAGGAGAAAAGATGATACTGCTCTAACAGTACAGGCACAAGGATACGTCAGTGAATGCACAACAAATTCCTCTTAAGTCTCTACTAAAAACCACATCTGTGATCAGACTGTGAGCAACAACAGTAACAACAACAACGCCGCCTTAGCCTCAAAACAGCAGCGATGAGATGAACGGTGGGATCTGGACCAATAGGAAACCAACTACATGAAATGCACCGGGGATTAACTCTGGTGCACGACACCACGCAGACACAACTGCTTACGCAACAGATCGCTTGCAAAAAATAGGTCACCTCACTGTATCGCAGTAAGCACAGCAAAAGGGAACGAGAACAGGGTAGACTGTTACAGAGCCAGTTTTGGGATTTCCTCCTGCAACAAGTCAACCTGCGATGCAGTCAACAACACTCACACAAGCTGGGGAATTATCCTCTGACAAAATCTGGACACCAAAATTGGAGTTACAGTGGTAAAACAATTTCATCAGCTAGTATGAGGATTGATGATTTTCTCATCTAAAAGGCAAGATATTTGGGCAAAAGAAGTAGTTTTATCATAATGCTGTGTGGTCACACACATTAAATAACTACAATGTGTTTTAATTTGGATAATGCACTTGATGATCATATAGTGATTTCAATTATTTTGTGTTTATTTCTGTCATGATTTTGGCATTGGTTTCAGATCAGGGGGGTATTCCATCAAGCAGGCTAAAGGCAAAGCCAAGCTTAAATGGCCAAGTCTGGCTAATATGAGTGAGAGTTTGGTTCCATCAAAGAGGCTGAGATTAGCCCCAACTCAGTAACCATGGAAACTATGACTCTGGCTAAGCCTCAACCATGGCTAAGCCATAACTGTGGCTCAGGTTTCTGTTTCATCAATCTGAGCCTCAACTCTGTTCCACCAAGGTGGCTAATGTGAATGCCAGCCAAGTAACCATGGTAACTTATGCTGCCGGGCAAACCTGGTCTGTAGCAGGCTAAAAGTGAAGCTTAGCACCATCTATGATCAAAGAATGTCCAATAGACTGAAACAGAGACACACACAACTGTCATGGAATGATAAAATAATATGTAAAACATAAAATGTTTTGTTATATATTGCCTTCGTATACAGCTTTGTAAATCTATCTATCATCAGAACCTGTACGACTTGTCGGTTTTACAACCTAACTTCTAACTAACAAGATGCTGTCTAACTTCTAACTAACAAGATGCTGTCTAACTGCTAACTGACGTCTGCTTAACTGTGTATGTGGAATAAACCTTCAGAAAGACAGTCGAGTTGTGCCCGCCGTACTTGTTCTGGTCACCCTTTCCAGAAGGGAGCATTGAGCTGGAAAGACCAGCCAGCAGAAATCTGGACAAACATTATCACCAAAAAAATATATAATAAAAAATAAGACACAAATAAATACAAAATTAAACTAATTAGCAAAAAAATATAATAAAAGGAAATTTAAAGAGATCATCATTCTTTTGATGTAACAAGGGTTAGGGCCTCAGATTGATAGGAGATAGATGATTGATTTGCTGTCACCTGCATTCACTTACTGTAATAGGGGTCCTCGTCTCCATTGAATTGCTTGATTTGCTAAAATGATTCTAGATAAATAATAACATTTTTACAATCAATAGATCTGTCATATGATTATTTCCTATAGAATGATAACCAACATTGCATTTCTTCATGTAATAGTCTACTATCAATTGTATGATAAATGTGATGAGTCATGTAAAATACTTTGATTAAATGTAGCCTATTATTATCAAAAATGTAGGCAAGGCAACTTTATATAGTACATTTTAGCAAAAGGTGATTCAAAGTGCTTTACATAAAATAAAATGAAAATACAACAATTCAATATATAGCATCTGGGACAAAATAAAGAAGTAGCACAAATACAGCATGTAAAAATTACAGGCTTAAATGAAAATGATATCAGTTCTATACAATTGGCCATGCAGGAAATAAATTAAAGCTATCCCATCGATTTGCATAACATTCAGTTGATAAATGTGATGAATATCACTTTCTAACATTACTACTAGGGCTGCCAAATGATCAAATATGGAGAATTTCACATAAATTGCAGTGAAACAATAATGTTATTTTAATTATGTTCATATGAATGTTACTTATTAGGGCTGTCTTTTTGTTCTTTGGGGATTTTCCTTTTAATTTTAGGGATTTGGTTGCATTAATAGGTCCACATAATTGATTAGTTTAAAACAAAAACCATCAAGAAATCAATTGGTAGATTATTGTCTCCATATATTTTGTCCCTTTGATGGAGGATTTATATAACATGATGATGCTGAAATACTTCATTTTCTTTGTCACTTACACATTCAGCCTGTCGGCAATATTCTGCCACGCCACAGCCATCACTTTATTGATTGCCGCGGTATTGCCCTTCTTTCGTATTATGTGGCTGTAATCGTCATATACCTCCATGAGGAGGGTTTGCGCCGCTGCCGAGAACATCTCCGCACGCTCGCTTCCCTTGCTTTTCGGCATTTTTCACAGTTTCCGTGCTCGACTAAAATGGGCTTTTTATTTTCCCTGTGGGCGTGCACAAGTTGAGGCTTAACAGTTGAGGCTTGACTAAGCGTCAGGTGGAGCCAGCTGATTTCACTTGATGGAACGGCTTGGAGCTAGATTGGGAGGTGGAGCTTAGTCAAGCTTCAAGCTTACACCTAAGTCTAGTCTTAGCTACGTTGATGGAATACCCCCCTGGTTTCAGTTTCAAGCCTAAACTGGGGAATACACAAAAATAAATGACAATGGGAAAATATGACAGCGAGTGACACAATTAAGATGCAAAAAAAGACATACAATAACAATTACATCAGTGGGAGCAGAAGTTTCATGTTGTGTCATTAGAGACTTAATTAATCCATTTTTGACATCTAATACATTTATCTGCATACCTTATTCTGGTAATCATTTTTATCCTGTGGTTATTTGCTTTAGGGAACTCCCTGTTAGTCTGAGCTCAATGTTATTGGCCACTGAATAAAGTTAACCACAGCGAAAGAGCTCACACGAAACTACACACCCTCTCATCTCATATTACAACAATGCTTTAAGTTGAAAGCAGTGAGAAACCAGCAGAGGAAAAGTGGGAAAAAGGAAGGCCAAACTAAATACTTTAAAAGCGATAAGATTCAAGGCAGAATCACACACAAGTCTAGTTGTGCCAAGATCCAGATCAAGGTCTACTCCAGTTTCCACTAACACAGAGACTGATCGCTCCACTATTAGGAGTCCAGCTAGGCAGCTGTATACACACAGCAAAAATGTATCATTGCTCTGGTGCCCCAACACAAAGGGAGGCCTTTGCTTCTCTCTCAACAAATATAGGCCCCGGCTACAAGCGACAAAAGAGAGAAACTTGAGTCCACAGAAACAGAAACCACCGGTGGAGAAGGAAGCAGAAGAAGAAGAAGCAAGGAATAGAGAAGAGCTGAAGACAGAAGGCAGGACATGAACAATTCCATGCAGACAATGGGTGTGTCACAAGCACAATAGGACAGCAGGAAACAGAGCAAACAAGAACAGGAAGGCAGCAGTCAAAACAGAAGAAAGTCTGAGTCAGAGATCACCAGGTAGAAGTTTATCCAACATCACGTTGCGTGTGTTTACTCTGAGGCCTAGTTTACTTACTGTTTTGAGTTCAGTTACACAGAATTGTCACTCCTCACTGAGTCTTTACTGTTCACTGGGACTTAACAAATGGCAAAAACACAATTAGTGACAGGACCAAAATGATCATTTGATCATGCCAGGAACTGTGTCAAAATATAAATGTATTTTTATATGCAAGGAGCAGGAAGTGATGGTTGCTCTTTTGGTTATGTAACCACACGTTTCTTGACAGCTTACATTAGACAGCTGAGAGTTACATTTTGTCCTTTGTTATGATGTGTGAGCTCCTCGTCAAGTGAAAAGAAAACTTCTTTTGTCTTCTTTTGATTGTTAAGACAAAAAAACCCAAATGTTATAGATGTGTGGAAACAATACAACAACAACAAAGACACAAACAGAAAGGACCTTACTCTGTGAAAGCTGCACTTCTATTGGTGTAAACCTCGCTGCTTTGAGAGGATTACGATTTTGAACGTGTGTTTTTTTCCAACAATTAAAACAGGTTTGTGGACAAAACAAGGCATTCGAAAACATCATCATTTCCTGGGTTGAAATGGCCATACAAGTACTCAATTAATTAATGGAGGCAGCATTTAAAAAGGTTAGCAGGCATTTCACAAGATTACATCAGCAAAAATGACAAGATATGGAAAGATGTGGGGGAGATGCGGTGGACGGCAACATTATCCCCGTATGTCTGTATGACAGTACGGACGAAGACAAAAGAGATGGACGACGGCCAATTACGTCCCTGTGGGAAAACTAACTCCTGCTGCTGCTGACCAAAGCAAAATTCCTGAGACCAAGCTGAAAATAGCAGACATGTCTGTCTCACATGGACACAGTTGGCCGGTAAATCCAATCACATGACCTCAAGTGCTGCCGCAGAGGCCTTTTCACTTAGCCTGTAGTTTTACCAATCAAGTCATTTTACAGCTCACCAACACTTGTTTTTTTGGGGGGCGGGGTCACCTGTCTCACTCTGACATTACAGACCTCAGCCACAGCAGTCACACCAGTTGTGTTTACCTACACGAGTGTTGCTGGGGTGAAAGTTCAGAGATTATCTGGTATTTCACAATATTAGTTTTGTTTGTTTTTTTATGTGAAAACATCACATATCAATCAGCTGGTCGGTGCTTTTTGCTGAGTTCTTTCAAGTAAAATCTTGTGAAGTCACCATATCAACAACATTCCACAGATATTAGGGATGCACAAAATTGGACTTTTTAGCTGATATGCAAATAACTGACACTGATATACAGTATACATATATATATATATATATAGATCTCTCTCTCTATATATATATATCTATATATATCTATATATATATATATAGATATATATATATAGCTTTTCCCTTGGTCCAACTGCAGAGAGATCATTTAGTCTCTTCTGTGGTGAAAATAACATAATATTTTGCCTACTCATGTCACAAGAGCATTGAGCAAAATAAATAAACAATACAAAATATAATAGCTGTAAAGGGGATTATACCACCATAGCAGTCAAGGAGGTAGCAGCTTATTTAGTCATTAGTCAAAGCGGCAGATCTCGGGTGTTTGCCACTATCCGATAATACATGTTAAAGCCAATATCTGTTGTTATTGTGCTGAAAATATTGTAGAAAAAATGTGCAGAAAAAATATCAAATAGGAATTTTTGAGACATTTATTGCATATAAAGTCAGGCCTCACTTCAATATTTACAGTGTTATTTATTTTAAAACAAGATGGAGTGTTGCCACATGAGACACACTTACCAATAATGTACTCTCTTTTAATCAGTTACTAAATTAATCCTCAGCTATTTCAAATATTGATTAATTCCTTTGAATTTTTGTTTTTTCCATTTGTTTTTAACTTTGCACCATTTAATAAAGAAATAATAAAAAAGGAGTAATTTAGACATTTGAGAATATCATCATTTCATCACTATCAACATTTTCTGATATTTTATGGATCAAACATTTCGATTAATTGAGAAAATGATCGGCAGATTAAACAATTGTGAAAACTATCCATAGTTACAGCCCTAACATACTCTAATACAGGGATGAGAACTTCAAAAACACCTATGAATTGTTTCTAACATGTATGTGTATCATTTCTTTGGTTAACATAGAACAATGAAAAATAGGATGAATTGTAATTTGCACAGTTGAAAACGTAATTGTTCAGCTCTCAGTATCTGTTGTGCCCATTGTTTGAAATCTGTGGATGTTTCTTTATCTGTTTTTAATGCAACATGCAGAGTAAGACAGCTAGTTATCCACCGTCCTGACTCATACCCCGCCAACATTGCCTGTACCTTTGCTGTGCTGCCTACATTCACTCACACAGATTCAGCCATGTCCCATAGTCTTTAAAGCCAACACTTACTGTGCTTTTGGACAACACTCAACACTGAGATAGAGCCTCCACCCTCTATCCCATCACAACATGGCATACATCCCTATTCACACTGAGAAATTAATGTGAGTTGCTCCCACACTGGGCCTGGTCTCCTCTCTAAATCTAACCCAAACAACACTCAGCTCTCCTTTAATTTCCACCTCCAAAGCCAAAGAGGAAATAATAACAGACCACACATGAACCTGGACCCCTCTAAACCTCATGCCCATATGCACTGGCAAAGACGTTAATTACAAGTAAATGCATAAATAGACATGGGGCATCAGTGACCATGATTAGCTCTTCACTGGCACACCAACACAACGGCGAGTCTGCTTTATACCCTTCATTTTCTCTTAATCCTTCCCATTTTACATCTTTCCCCATCTTTGAAAAGAACAGGAAATAGAAGGGAGGTCTCCTTTCATGAAGGATGTGTCCAAGTAATTAAATTCCAGAGCAGACTGAGTCCGTGGGGTCAAAAACAATCTGTTAGCTGAAAAGAAGACAGAGCACAATCCCATTTACAAACATGCCACGACAGATCACTGTAAACCTCTAAATTTGAAAACAGCCTACTGCATCCATTACAGAGGAAAGAAATTAGTTTATATCACATAAAATATTGCTGACATTACCAAAAAAGTGTTGCAAAATGTTGTTAAGTTGCAAACAAATTCTGTTTCTAATGAGTTATCCGCAAGTTACTTTGCTGATAATGCAACAATGCGTAATGTTACTGATATTAAAAAAAAATTAAATTACTTAAAAAACGTTTCAAAACAAGCTGCCATGTGAAATGTGAAAAATCATAAATCACAAGGTCCCAAAATGACAGTACAGATGCAGGCTGCCCCATGTGGTACTTATTATAAATCACTAGTACTGTAGTGTGGCTCACTAAGCAGTATTTTCATGCATTTGTGTGAAACATGAATGATTTTCTCCATTCATGACTCTCCCGATAATGGAAATTCACCACAATCAATTTACTGTGTGTGGGTTATCATACAATTGTGTACAGCTGCATCAATTAATCGACTACTAAATTATTCAACAACTATTTAGATGATCTATTAATTGGTCCGAGTGTTTATTAAAATGATTGAAACAAGTTATCAGATTTTTTTTAAGCTTCTTAAATGTGGATAATATCTGGTTTCTTTGCTCCATGTAACAAAGAAATCATTTAGGTTTGTGGACAAAACGAGACATTTGAGAACATCATAATTTCCAGGTTTGGTGAACACTCATACATTTTGTGACATTTTACGGATTAGTCAGTAGAGTAAAATAATCAACTTAGTCGATTGATTATGAAAATAATCATTAGTTGCAGCCATAGTCTGAGTGTGATTTTTCTTCTGGTTTCTTTGCTATTTAAATCCTACTCTTGTTTTGTGGACATGGAGAAACACAGAGACTAATTTTCAGACACTTTATGGACCAAACAACTGTTAGGTCGCAGCCCTATAACTGTCTATGCCACATCCCTATTCCTAATAATACATTGTTCTATGTTTAAATTGGACATAAAGTCGAGCTCCTTAAGTCATTAGCCGTCTTTAACATTCAAATATTTCAGCAACCAAAACAATGAGACCCTCACATTTATAGAAGAATTTGGTGGTTTTAGCTGAGGAGTCGTTTATGTTTGGTAGAAAAAGAGCAAATGACAAAAGATATTTGTCACATCCGGTCAGTGTGTGTTTATGTTCCATACATTCAGACAAACGTCACCGGTCAGTGAGATAAAACCGCTGCTCCGTGTTGTTTCTACGGCTCGTTTTCTCTCTTTGTCTTCATGGACATGACAAAGTGAAGTAAACTGACAACAGGAAAAGAACCGAGACAAAAGACACGAAAGAGACGTCGCTGACTCGCCGAGTCTCACAGGCACGAACGGTCGGTCAACCAACGTTCGACGTCGCGTTCATAACCGTCAACTCTTCGACACCACCAACAACAACAACAACAGAAAAACAACCCGGTAAGTGTGGTTATTGTTGCTCACCTGTGAGACACAGCACGGTGTACACATTCTGCCGGGGGACAATAAATAAAATCCACCTCCAGAAAAGACGAGCTCGCTGCTTTTTCTCTGTCTCTGTCTTTCTTCTTCTTCTACCTCTGCATGAAATCACCGCCACACGGCCGGGAAACAAACGCGTGTGTCCTCCTCCTCCCTGCCAGCCTGTCCACCGCTGTCTCTGCTCCTCCTTTCTTCCTCCCTGTCTCTCCTCCCACTGCACATCACCATGGGGTAAAAAAAAAGCCTAACACAAAGACAGGCGACGTTCACATTACCGCGAAAAAGCGACACATATGAGATATCTCCCACACACACGCTCTCATGTGACCCAGGCTACATCCACACTGTAAATCACATCGCTCACTTCCGATTCAATTCTGATTTTCAGGCCTTGTTTACACAAACAGCCCAAATCAGATTTTTAAGCATATCCAAGTTGTATCTAGCTTGATTTTTTTTGTATGTGTATGTGGCTTGAATCAGCTTTGGAAATCTCATGGTTTTTTTAGCTGTCTTTACATTGCTACTTGTGAGAGAAAATTCTAATCTAAAACCAACTTTACGTTTAATTACTTTAGTCTCTCTCTATTTTTCGGTTAACTCGTCCTGTTGATTGATGTTTGGTTATTGATTTTATGAACAGTTCAGGTGACCCTTGGCATGATTAGATCACAGTAGCCATGAACACCAACGCCCACAAATTATAACATAGTTAGAACCCTGTATTCTTATAACCAGAGCTGGTGTACAACATAAACACGAACTTAAGATAAGACACAAACTATCTCAAGGCTTACTAACTGTATGTATCAGACGTATCTGGCACGATGCTCGCGAGAATCTGCGATGATGCCTTACAGTTCAGATGTCGGATCTGAGCTGCTGTCAATAAAATCTTTCAATTTAACTCATCACTGACTCTAGAGGTTCCATCATTGGTTATCTCCATAACACCACTCTTGTTTTGTTTGTTTTTTTTACCTTAGAGGGCAATAAAATCACAGTAAAAGTGTCTCAAGTGTTAATTTGCACTTTTTTATTCAATGTGAAGCACCAATTGTGGTGATAATGAACTTGAATTAAACTAGGAAATGAGAATTTACTGCAGGGTACGTTGGCTCCAGCTCCCCACCAACGTCAAACAAGATAAGTGGTGGATAATAAATGAAAAAAGGTTCTCGGAATGTTTTTTTTTTTTTTTTTTTAAATCTTGTAGGGAGACCTTGAGTGAGAAAAAATCAACCCTTTTAGTAAGAATTTTTCTAGCATGAGGAATGACATCACATCAGTCTGCCAAGAGTGAACTGCTGGGGGTTTGGGTGACGTCCAATGTAGGAGGAGACATCTGCGGGTGATTAGAGAGGCAAACGCTTCAACAATTAGTTTCTCCTGAGGTTTTTTTTTTTTAATCAAAATACCAGACAGTTGCTGCTCCATTAGTTACACTAAGTAGACAAGCCTGAGTTGTGCTTTTCCAGAATCCCATCAGTAAAAGAGAACCCTGAGAGACGAATAAGAATGTCCATGAAACACTATGAGCTCTTTATTATCAATCACCTAGACCTAATTCAATGTCACTTTACTCATAAATGTAACCTTTATATCATCCCCATCATTTGAAAAGCAGTAAAACAGGAATCTTTGTCCCACTGCAGTATCCAAATCTTCCCAAATATGACGCACAATACGAGTAAGTGTCA
Source organism: Solea senegalensis (assembly GCF_019176455.1). Taxonomy (NCBI): domain Eukaryota; kingdom Metazoa; phylum Chordata; class Actinopteri; order Pleuronectiformes; family Soleidae; genus Solea; species Solea senegalensis. Next base: position 7,425,803 of record NC_058025.1, on the reverse strand, counting down.
CTTTGCTCTCATGTTGTGTGGCTTCACTGGCCAGTGCAGTAGCGTTCATGTGACCTCGAGCTGATAGTGCTGCCACTGTAACTCTCTCTGACTGTACTGCTATGAACGAAACCTGTCACATGACTCCGTCACCCACCACCACCATTGTGTCGCCGCTCAGTGTTGTACTGTGGTCATTTATAAATAGTGTGGCCTCTGTTTGAACAAAACAGGACACAACTTTTACATTACATTACATGTCATTTAGCAGACGCTTTTATCCAAAGCGACTTACAATGGAATCAAGTACACTTAGCCAGGGGTGGAATCGAACTTGCGACCATGATGTCTTTGGTACACAAGGTAGGGTCTTAACCACTGAGCCACTCCACCCCTTCAAACTTCAAATTCATGGCGGTCACTCGAGGGATCTCCCACATCTGATACCAAGTTGTTCTGGCAAAAATTGTCGTAAGGTGTCCGATAAAGAAAAATCCCATAGCTTTATAGTTGGAGTTCGCGCCCTAAGCTTATTTGTGTAGCAGGGAAACATGGCCTTGGGTCCCAGGAGCAGGCAGCTGCTTCGTGAATCAGTTTTGTGCGGGCATTACTCAGTTTGCTCCAAGTGTTTGAATTAAGATGTGCAGTATGGAGGGGTTAGAGGTCAGAAGAGCTAAAAGCATTTAGGTCAAAGGTGAATGCCTTAGATGTGCTTCTACAAGCAGTGTCTGGTCTGGGGCCCTTAGTGATGTAACGCAGCTACACAAGTGTGTATGCTGAAACAAGTTGAAACAAGTGTTAGTTTCCATGAGAAGATGCATAGTTCCACGTTTGTAAAATTCATCTAATAGAGCCCATGAGAAATTTAAGCAGTTTCAATTAGGGTTGAAACCTACGATTATTTTCTCAGTTAATCGTCAGATAATGTTGAACAACAAAAGTGGGCTGAGGGGAAATCGGTCCTGGTAATCTAACGTTTTAACATCTCAACGTTTTTCTTAATTTAATCTGTTAATCCAGTGGAGCTGCAGCAATTTCAGTCATCTCAGCAGCTCCCAGGCTTTGGGTGCTTAGTAAGAATGGATGCAACTAGGGTTACAACTAACGATTATTTACATTATTGATTAATCTGTCCATTATTTTCTCGATTAATTGAGTACTTGTTCAGCCCATAAAATGTTGAAAATGATGTTCTCAGATGTCTTGTTTTGTCCACAAACAAAAAAACGATTCACCTTTAATTACTTTTTGTTATATGGAGCAAATAAACTACAAAAGATTCACATTTAAGAAGCTGAAAAACCTGAAAACTTGTTTTAATTCTCAAAAACATGCAAATTGATTAATTGATTATAAAATTAGTTATAGTAGGAGGCACTTAAAATAATACAAACGTCCCTGTGGCTGTTGCTGCAGAATAAGTAATCAATTCAAGTTAATACGAGGGCTGACTTTCCCAGCAGTGATATGCTCCTGTCTGACAGCAGAAAAGCAAAAGGGCAACAGACGGTCTTACTAGTCCATGAGGCCTCAGTCGTGTCAGACTGCATTAGATCACAGTAAAACTGAAGAGAAAGGACAAGGGAGGGAAGATGTTTAATGGCACACTGTTGCGTGACATACTGTCAGGCTCGGAGTCTCCCTGGAGGCAGAGTTATGTCTCATCAGACAGACAGGTGACTCATCGACTCTCACTCCCACGCTGAGTAAATAAACTAAGAGTATATTTCTGTCCACACACACACCTCTTCATTAAATCATAATCTTAACTAAATTGTACATACTCCTCACAAATTCATTAACATAAAGCCACATTTTCTATTTAACGTAATTATGGCAACACAAAAGTAATAAACAAATATGCTTATGCACAATTTATTGGCCTTGCGTACAAAAAATAAAAATACATCTACATGAAATAACTCTAGTAAGTAACCCTAGTTTGGTTGTTCTCAGTCACATAAATAAGACATGGAGGTTCCCACAGTTTGGGCATCAGCGAAGAATGACCTGAACCAGTCACAGTCACAGTCTCTGTTGTACTGCTGCACACAGCAGCACCTCGGATAATTAGAGTGCTGTATCCCACTCACATAACAGCTGTAGTAACCTTTAAAATGTCCTGAAGTCCACCACATCTGTGCCGTTTTTTTTTTTGTCTTTCTGTGCCGGTTTTGGACATTTCTTTTCCAGTGGACAATCCTGAGTGGTGTGGCGAGAGGAGCCACAGATTGTGTGGAAGCTTTATCAGACACCACCCTGGTCAGAAAATTAGCTTCTTCTTCATCACGGCTGAAAAGAAAACAAACACCGTCGTCAGAAACAGAAGGAGGAGACTAAAAATGGCAACATTCACTTTATACTTAGTCTATGTTTAGGACAATAGAGCCAGATACTGCATCTACATGACATATGCAAGTAAAACAAGCCTATAATGAACAGTCTGCGAACCACTAAAGTTTCCATCTACTGCAAGTGTTTGGAAATTCACCCTGTAATATCCTGCAGCACGAAGCGTAGAGTCGGCCAAGTTATTTCTCAAACATTACGATTAGACGGGGAAAAGCTTTGAACCTCTGTTTTAACAGAAAAGTCCTCCCTTATTAAAAAGACATGCCCTCCCACAATCCACCGCGCTCAACACGTGTGTTCGGAGGATTTCACTGCAGTTAAATGTGCAGCCAACACCCTCTGAATTGGTAGGTTCAGTTCAGTGGTGTTCCAGATTTATGGAGCTCGGCTGCCGAACACATGAACAATTTACTGACTACCGAAATCCACAAACTTTCAACACATGACTTTGGCCTGACCAAGACCTTCTGAAATGTCTAGTCCTTTTAAAACTGGTCTCAAACATTTGTTCAGACACTTTCTCTCTCTGTGTTCAAACCACAATTTAACCTTTATACTATAATACTCACTCCCAGCTTTATTTCACTTTGGGCAAACCAATGTCAGAGAGGTAGAATAGATATTTTATAAATAGCAAATACACTCTGAGAATGAACGAATGATGTGACTGAAAGCTTGTATATTAGCAGTCTTGTATAAAGTACCTAAAAGGGATGCTTGAGTAAAAGCACAAGTATCTAACCAGAAAATGGCTTTGGTAGAAGTTAAATGACACCTTTTATGATATAACTTGAGTAAAAGTCTTAGTATATGACATTTACTAAACTTAAACTAAAAGTAGAAGGGAGGAGTTAAAATTGAGTGACTATAGCTCAGTGGTAGAGCATGTTGTCTTTCAACTGGAAGGTTGTGGGTTTGACTCCCAGCTCCACTAGTCTATATATTATATGTGCTCTTGGGCAAGACACTTAACCCCACTTTGCTCCTGATGGCTGTGCGAAGTGAATGTGAATGGTTGTGAATGGCAAAACAGTCGCGTAAAGCAGCTAAAGCAAGCATTAAGATAGTTAGGGGAAATGTAGTGGAATAAAATTAAACTATAAATTATGTGAATGTTGTGCTTAAGTACAGTAACAGAGTACTTTGTTACATTACAACACTGTATATCAGCAAACTGTCAGTGACTTTTATTTGTCAACATGAAATACACAGGTTTTACCAGAAACATTAATTAGGGTTCCACTCCAGGGTTGTGAATGGTGGGTCACACTAAATACTTGACAATTTAACTTGTAGAAGCAATTTTTTGTGCATTCTTCTACAGCACATCCCAAAGATTCTCAGTCGACTCCAGAAAATGCTGGTCTTTCATTATATTTACATCATGAGCTGACCTCATTTTTGGGCATGTAACATAACTGACTGATGCAACTCCAGATCATAACACTGTCTCCACAGGCTTGTATGGTAGGCACTAAATATTACAGTATATGTGAATTATGTATGATGATGTACATTGTGCTAGCTTTTTCTTCTGTATCATGTGTCGCTATCTTGTCTTCTTCAAGAGAAAAGCTGGAACTGCTGTGTGTTTATCCTCAACATCTTAAAATACTAGTGACACAGTGCTATACTGTGTTTATATACTTTTTATTACGTCAAGTAAATCAAATCAAAGCGAAATACGAGCTTGGATTGTGTGTGTGTTCCTTACTTGTCTCCAGTCCTTCTATTTTCCTCTTAAGCCCAATAGTTTCCTTCTCCCTCAGAGCCTCAGCTGAGCAGTTGGGTCGAGGGAGCAGAGGCCCAGGAGTGGGACCAGGCCGATTACTGAAGTACTTCATTTTCAGAGCCTGCAGAGGAAAAAATTTAGGTTTAAGTGTGTCATTACTGCAGATGTACTATTGTATCTTAGCAATATCAACAACTTGATTCAAAAATACAAAGACCTATAGAAAACAACAATATAAATAATTCACATAGTCCATGTTAGGTCTTCTCTTGCTTTAGGGGTTGTTCACATGCAGCATCGATTAGCACTTTAAAAGCATGAAGATGCCAAGACACTGGTCTTGGCTTTGATTACTAAATTACTATTTTCATTATCAGTTTGAATATTTTCTGGTTTCTTTGCTCTATTTAACAAATAAATAACACATATGGACAAAACAAGACATTTGAGAACGTCATTATTTCCAGGCTTGGGAAAGACTGAAAATTTTTTCCACATTTTCTGAAATTTACTCTCAATCGAGAAAATAAGCTGGGATTTGCTGCAGCTCCAGAAATGTTTTTAAAAACAAACATTAGATTACCAGCACTGATTTTCCCTCATCCCAGTTTTGCTCTTCAATGTGTTGTTGGGGAGAAAAACCTGCCAAATCTGGAGCAACCACGCCATCATCAAGTGCTTTGTCTGGTTGATGGAAGTTCAACGCTCATTTCAGACTGGACAAAGACCGGTTTGACCTACTTAGTTGGCCCAAGTATCAAAAGAGCTGTTAAAAGTGCTTTTGCTTTGTGTCAAAACAACCTTTTGTTCACACAGCATGTGAACGGCTCTTTAGCGTGCTCATCACCTGTGTAGCTGTAGTTCTCGTTGACGGGTTAAAGGTGAAGAGGCCCTGTAGGAGCTCTAGTAAGTCGTCCCCCGCTGCACTGAATATATGTTCCAAAGGTGTCCCGGGAAAGATTTTGAAAGACACATAATCTGGCAGACTACTCATTCCCTGCGGAGACATTTAACAAAACAAGTGCATAAAAAAGAATTTCAACCATTTGACTAAAGCAAATACAATTAAGACATCAAAAATAGAAACCAACAGGCCACGTCTCTTCTGTTGCCGTCCCAAGGGCCTCAAAGATCTTAGTCAGTTGGTCAAGATCTGAGTCTCCAGCAAGGAATGGTATCTACAGCGTAGGGAAACATACACACATTAGCATTGATATAAAAAAAACTATTTCCATTGTTACTGGATGAATAGCTCTTTGAAGTGAGGTTTGTGTACCCGAAGCAGTAACTCAGCCAGGATGCATCCCACTGCCCACATGTCGACTCCCACTCCGTACATCCTCGCACCAAACAGGAGCTCAGGAGAGCGGTACCACCTACAAGACAGAGAGCATAACAGCTGTCAGCCAATTAAACCGTAATAGAGCAAGACGCTAGACTCAATTAAAAGGGTAAAACACTTATAAACGCCACTGTTACTCAGTGGTCTCCTTAGTAGAATGCAAACTGTCACATGTCCTCACTAAACAATCTCCCCACTCTCCTCCTGAAGTCTGTGATTCAGCTGAGCTGCGAGTGCAGAACAGGAGGAGTGTAATTCTTTGTGACATCACAGACCTGGTAACGACTTGGTGGGTGTAGACTCTGTTGGGGCTGCCAAAGGATTTGGCTAAACCAAAATCAGCCAACTTCAACACCCCGTTTCCATCCAACAGCAGATTATTGGGCTTCAGATCCTGATATAACAAGAAGCAAAAACATACTTTAATGACATGAGTGTGTGTGCATGAAGTCTGGAGCCTTCTTTGTACTCGCACAAGGCACTGAGGTGCTCTCTGACACGAGCAGCCAGAGAGATAGTCTGTACACAATATGTGTCAAAATGCTCTGAACTGTAATAGTCTGGATAAACAGGACTTTTTCAGACATTGCATACTTCTTTTATTTAGACACTTAAGTTTTGTTTTCACACCTTGTTTATCAAATATGCTGCATTAGAGTAGTAAAAAAGAAGTCTGATAGATGTGGAAAGCTTCTGTGTTTCAAACAGAGTTTAATAAAGCTTTTTTGTAACTTCTCTTTGTTACTAAGTTAATTATGCGATTAAAACCTCCCCTTCAAGAATCCAGACCCACGTACAGGGTTCCCACACCTTGGTTGACATCAAGTTCAAGGACTTTCTAGGACCAATTCCCTCAAATTCAAGGACCAAGTAAGACATTTATCTAAATGTGAACTCAACTTCCTTCATGCATGAAATTCAACCATTTTCAATGACCCATGTCTATTTAGGGCAATTTACAAACTTTCAAAGATATCAAGGACCCATGTGAACCCTGCATGTACAGTAATTGTCTCTCTGGTCTTATATATACACACAGTATATATGAAAATTCAGAGGTATGCAACACAGCGCCACAACAACTTTTGTTGCCCTTACACCCAACACACTGGCGAAGGGGACATTATTTCTGACGTATAAACCAAATTTAAGAGCTCCCTTACCCTGTGAAGGACCCAGTGCAGGTGCATATACTCTAATCCCTGTAAAGTCATGAGGATGTAGGCCTTGATGTTGGCTGGAGTGAGGACCAGGCTGGTGTCTTTGATGATCACCTTAGAAAACAAAACAGAGGCTTAAGTAAAACCAGACAACAGATAACCAATAATCTCTGCCCATAGCTTCACGTTTTTACAAGGCTCTTAACCACACATTCAAAATGAAATTAAAGATGAGAGGATTTAAGAAGACTGGGATAAATCTTGGTGTAGAAGTGGACACAACAGCACAGCTCAGACTAAAAACCTAAAAATTTTTCCACCAGCTCTCTCAGTATCCCTCTACACATTAGTGACAATTAATGCATCCATATCCAAACATGTGGCCTTAAATAGGCTTTCAGCACCAGTAATAAGATGAGCATCATATTTCTCCTCCTCCTATCTGCTGCCCGTGAGAGGCAAGAGCAGAGTGATATTGATTCTTTTCAAAGCATGGTTATCTTTTGTTTTCTGCAATTCAGTGGCGGGCGCCCATCTGGAGCCTTGTATGCTAAAACAATCCAGAGGAGGTGGTGGAATAAATCATAAAAGCCTTAGTGACCTTGGTGAACCACTTACTGGTCCAATGGAAACAATCACACTGCACCGTCACTATCCTGCTTGTATTAAGAGTGCTCGTATTCACTCACCTGATAATTATCACTGACAGTGTTAAAATTATAGATGCCACATACTTTTAAGATGCAGATCTGTTTGATTAAATCTAAAACGATCTGCCGCTGAGCTCTAGATGTAATGGCCCAGCAGTGAAATGCAACTTAATTTACTTCATTCATTACCATGAATGAATGAGTAAATCTTCATACAGAGTCACAGTCATATACCAGACACACAAACATCTGCAAAGCATGATTCAACAGCTTATGATTCGCCAATCTATAAAGCTCCAATGAATGATTCTTGTCTATATGGAAAGGAATTATAGTATAATTTTAGAATATTATTCTGTTGAATAGAATTAAAGGAAAATCAGGTTATTTCTCAGTATGTTTACAATTTCCTTAATCAGGCCTGTTAATTAGAAAACACAATTAGTGTTAGTTGTTCAGGCTATTTAAAGTCCCAGGAAACAACATATTAATTATTCTGAGAGAAAACCCATGATAATTAGTGGGCTGATACATGAAACAGCGTTATAATTATTCAATGGGTGTCCACATAACAACAAACTGCTCCACAGGGATAATAAAGATAACTCTGAACTCTAATCTCTGAATCTCTGAAATGTTTCAGCAGCAAAGCAGATGTTGCTGACGTCAACAATGGCTCTGTTCAGTTCAACATGTACCCTGAAACAGACCATGCAGAATGGAACTCCTGAAGCCTAATTATCAGGGATTTTAATTATTGAATTATTATTGTTATTGGTTATTGAATATACTGACTAGTCAATTATTTTCTCAATTAATTACATGGCTGTTTGGTCCATAACATGTCAATCAGTGTTTTCAAAATATAAAACAAAAATAGACCGTCTCACCTCTAGATCTGTTTCCATGAAGTCAAACACAAGACTGATGTTAGATTTGTGTCCAAAGGCGTCCAGGAGCTAACACACAAACACACGTTAACTCAGTTCAATCAATAAAGTCAGTTAAAAAAATATCCAAGAGAGAAATTTAATAGTTTCACCCTCACCGCTTATTGAATGCTCATATTGGTACTCATTAACACTGTGAGAAAAAAGTGGCATTGGTGCATCCTATCCGTCCATTCATCATAACCTCACAACTAATAAACTGCATATGCCTATATAAGGTTAAAACAAATGCTGACAGACTGAATGTTTACTTACCCCAATGATATTTGAATGATGAAGCTCCTGCAGCAGCTTGATCTCTCTCAGAGCTGTCCTATTTATACCTGGGAACCAATATATATATGTATCTTAACACAATGCAGTAGTTCTCAAACGTTTTATACCAAGTACCACCTGAGAAAATATTGAGCTCAGGAGTAGCGATGATTGTGATGTGTGGTTAATTTGATCAATTTAACCACAATACTGTACATCTGGCTGTGAAGCAGTGTTTGACCAGCAGGGGGGTTTGTGAGCACATGAAGCCTCGAGAACCTTTTTATGAAACGTTAGGCTGGAAAGTTTCAAGAAGCTTCCTCTGACCATCAACATATAACAAAACAAACATTAAATAAGTGTAGCACCCACCATCTTTAGCCTCAGTTCTGTGGCCAACTTTAATCTGCAAGAAAAGCACAGATTAAACATGAGCACAGCTAACAAAAGCTAACAAGAGGTTCAGCCTGAAGTTGACGTCCTTGTACCTTTTTAATAGCGACTATAGTGTCGTTCGTCTTGTCCCTGGCTTTGTAGACAGTGGCAAACTGGAGAAGAGAAACACACACAGAGAGAAAACAGTGAGACTAAAAACACAGCACGGAAGACACTGCTGCTATGGACACACAGCGTGGACCTGCCGGGCTTTGTTGACACACTGACAGCCTGCTAACAACTGTTAGCTTAGCATCACGGTGTCCACAATAACCTGCTGCGGAGTGACCGACAAAATAATGACACAAACCACGGACTCGATTCTCTGCCTACCTGACCCTCTCCGAGGAAATCCAGTTTCTCATATCGTTTGGCTCTGGACTTCACATCGAGCGCCATGGCAGCAGCAGCAACTGTCACTTCATTAAAACACACACTTCCTGCCCAGTTAAAGGTCCGCGGCGACTTTTTCCGGGTCAAAGGAGTTTTTTTTCAGACTAACACCGCCACCTGCCGGTACATGTCATAATAGCAGCAGCAGCAGTGGAGTTGTTAGTACAGTTTACAGACACAGTTCTGGAAACCGTCCACCATTGTCTGTCACTGTTAACACAAACGCTTTTAAACTGTATTTACAAATCTATGAAAGCAGTTTTATCCATGACTCTTTCACCTCAGAGACAATAGTGAAATAAAAATATTCCTGAACATCCATTACACGATACATCAAAGTGTAGTGTGCATTAACCCTTAGAACACAGAGCATTTAGGCTGCTTTTTTTCCCCAAATACTATACTAAAACTATAAGAATAATGTGCAATATAGAGTATCTTATATCCCTTTATTCAGCACATCTGATGAAACCAAAACATTTTTCATTTTGACCAACTATATAAACACAACAGACCAAAAAGTACTAATTTAACTTACTGTCAGACACACAACAGAGATCGAGCAGTTTTCAAAGCTTGACATTGTAAAAACATTTATTCTAAAAAAAAAACTGTAAACTTGAACAAATATATTGTAACACAACAAAGAAATCATAAAAAAAAAAACCATATAACTAACAACTTAAATTTCCAGGTGGATGTTTTCATGTCAAGGCATGCTATTCCACAAAGTCTCTCAAAAGTCAGTCTATGCATGTCACTAAAAAAAATAAAATAATATATAATTAATAATACATAAATCATAATAAAAAAATTAATTGAATAGTAAATGTGCTGCTTTACAACAATGCAATACTTTCATTCATCAATTTTCTGTTCTATTCTATTCTATTTTATTCTATTACCTGCGTTCCACAGGTGTCAGACTGTATATTTGTGTGTGTTTTCCCTCTCATAAAGCATATTTAGCATAGTGCAGGAACTTTAAAACATATACAGTAAAATTATATAATATATATTAGAATTAGAATCACTACAAATGAATAATTATTCAGTATAATATAGCTATCATTTTCATATGTCATATGACGTCATTCTTTATAAACAATACTAAATAAAAACAATTATGTAAAATAAAAATATGTTAATGATGAAACTATACTGTTCAGGCCCACAGTTTGCCTCTTATATTTTTTTGTATTTCTTTTTGTATTTTTGCAGTTACCAGTTTGACATTGGTCCCCCGAGAGTCTCTTCTGTCAGTTAGGAAGGTTTTGTGATCCATGCACCACTGAACACATCTCTACATCCCATCTCCATACACAGTAGATACACTCACATCCCACAGGATTAGGCATGGCTCCTCTCCTTTGACCCTCCCTGTCTCCTTCCTGCCTCCCTCTCTCCCTCCCTCTCTCTATCTCTCTCTCTCTCACACACACACACACACACACAGAGACAGAGTTTCGTTTTCATGTTAAGTTTGACAAGAGAAGTGTGAAGGATCAGCAGGCCTAATACAGCCTCTTCTTCTCTCCGACACATGCACATTCATATCTTGACAGCTCACAGATGTGACTGACAGGATCGTATATGCCCATGCAAGCATGCAGTGGAGAGAAAAGAAAAGAAAAGGAAAGAAAAGTGTACTAGTTTTGTATGATCAACCTTTTGGTACACACAGGGCCGGCCCTAGCCTTAATGGGGCCCTAAGCAGAATTAGATGTTGGGGTCCTTTTTTGTTGCCTGGCATATTCTTACCCTTTATTGGCTTTAATCTAAAATGGTAACAAAACAATAATAATAAAGAAATGAGAATGGTTTTCAAAGTGGCACAATACTAAAAAAAAAAACAAACACAATGCATTTATTGTAACCACAACAAAAAATAAGCGATAATAAATAATTATATTACATTATCATTAAATATTAAAGCAACACTACAATGAAAGGCTAATAACTTAGCCTCATTACTTCACAAAAAAACAGAAGTGTAAAAAGATAATAAAATGGTTTAAGAACAAAATCAGTTACGAAAAATGATGTAAAATGGGCAAAAGACGCACAAACAATAAAACTAAAATAACTAGATAATGAAATGCTCTAGGGGGCCCCCTGGTGGTCACGGGTGGTCACTTATGCCTTGGGCCGGCCCTGGGTGCACAGATGGACATAACTTACATCACAAGCTCTCAAAAAGCGAATGTGACATATTTATGTCCTCGTCTGATGTGAAGCTGCCACTGAAATATAAGCGACTCTGTTGTTTTGCTTCTGTAACTCTCACAGCAGCTCTGCGAACATAACGCACAATAAGTCACTTTAGGTTGAATGTCAAATTAGCAGATGGTGATGCTGTTGAGCTGCTGGCAGTCTGTGTGTGTGTGTGTGTGTGTGTGTGTGTGTGTCAGGCAGGAGGTGATTGAAACCACAGAGCTGTTTATCAAGCTCATAGGAAGTGGGTGTTAGGGTGTTGTTGAGCGAGGACATGTCGCATCACCACATCCTGCTGCTGGGAGAGAAGCTGAAGTTGGGCCCGACGTTTTACTTGATACACTGTAAACAACAAATGCAGGCCAGGTGTCTTTTCTTTTTGTGTGTTTGTGCGTGTGTGTGTGTGTGTGTGTGTGCATGTGACATGCGCGTGTGAAATGTGGTGCATTTGTGGCCACTTTGTTCTTCCCTTTAGACACTGTACACTGATTGTACACCTTTGATTATCCGGACCGTTTTTATGTAAGAAGTGTGTTGTATTCAGTCATGAAATGAACATGACATGTCATCAGAGATTTAGGAAAGATGCCTTGATAACAATGGTGCAGCCAGTATATTCGCAATTTGAATTTGAGGGCCACAAAACTCTGTTTATGTTTTGGTTTAGTGTTGTGGTCTGCTGTGTTACCCACAAACACTCACCCTCACTAAATCATCTTTATTTTAGGGTATTATGCATATATAACAATAATAATAATAATGATATGCACAATGCGTTTACACCTTGTGTGGATAGATGGATAGATGGATGGATAGATAGATAGATAGATGGATGGATGGATGAATGGATAGATAGATAGATAGATAGATAGATAGATAGATAGATAGATAGATAGATAGATAGATAGATAGATAGATAGATAGAGTTAGAACGATTTCTTTGTCAACAGTGGATGTGGCCCTTCCTGTGGCTGGGGTTGGGGATTAGGTTCCTTGCTCAGGGGGACCCCAGCCCTTGACCTGGCGGGGTCCCTTCAGTCATAAGCCAAGTTCGCTTTAGAATTGTAATATAACAACAAATACTTCAGTACAAAATTCACGCCTCTGTACTTTACTTTGTTATTTAAATTCCTAGCTACTTTTAACTTTTACTCCACTACATTTCCTCCAACTATCTTTGTTACTCGTTACTACCAAATACAATCAGAAGAAGAAGAGTTGGCATTAGGGTCTGTGGCTGCTTTACACTACAGTTTTGCCATTCACACGCTTCAACATAGGGTTAAGTGTCTTGCTCAAGGACACATATAGACTAGAATCGCATCAGGAATTGAACCCACAACCGTCCAGTTGAAAGACAAATCTCCCTAGCACTGAACTGACACGACTAAACTTCTTTCACTTGTTGAATGTTTGCACCAACACTCGCTGTGATACACAAAACAACAGTCGTCACGGCCTCAGACATGAAGCCACCGCTCTGACAAGCACTTTCGCTTCATGCGTGTTAATGAGCGCAGTAAAGGTGTTTCCCACAGCTGCGACTGTACACATCACAAAATACACATCTGTTCCTGCTTTAGTGAGACATTTCAGTCTTTCATGTCCCCGCCACCATTAGGCATCACATTAAAAGGATAAGGTTTTACCTCACTTACTTTGATGCAAGTAAGTGAGTGAGTGAGTGAGTGAGTGAGTGAATGATTCAGCACTTTCTCAGTCAGAGCTGTATCTCTCTCTCACACACACACACACACACACACACACCTGCGGTGCCTTCGTCTTCATTTTACTCAGAGTCTCAAGGGAAGTGGCGATGTTCTGTCACACACACGTGTGTGTGTGCAGCTGTATCTGACCACATGCACACACCAGGCCTGTAACACAACAGGATGTTGTAAGGGTGGATGTTTGAGGTGTGAAGGTTCACACAAGTCGTGACAAACATTATCTGCTTCTGGGAAACAATTTTAATAATCTAATACGGCGCGGCTTGCATTTCTGCCTCTCACTTGATAGATCCAGGATTCCGATTTCTTACGTCGCCTGCCCGAAAGAAATCAGACAGCAGTCCACAACATGATTCATTTGCCCACTCCGTGTTTATTTTTCACAGATGTCTGCGGTGACAAGGCGGTGCATAAGCAGAAGGACAAACAGAAGGAATGCCATTATCTTTCTTGCCGCCGTTTGTTTACAAGCGACGGCGGAGATTCGTCGGATCGGCGCTGTCAGTCCTGTTGCTGCATCGTTAGATACCAGAGCTGTCAGTTTGAATAAATGCAGGGGCCAGAGAATTTTTATTTATTTGTTGTTTACCACTCGCCTCCTTTCTTCAGCATGTGAGGTGCCAGCAGACACCGGGCCTTGTGGAAGGACTTCAAGATGAGCGTGTTTGATAGCTGAGCTCACACTGAGACAACATTATGATAATGTCTCTATAAGTAGCAGCGGGGGGGGGTGGGGGGGTGGGTGGGCACGGTGTCATCTCCTCACATAGACAGAAGCAGCGGGGAGTCCGCTTGTCAAATGCATTAAGGTTAGTCTTTGTTGTTGTGGTTTTGTTCCGCTCTGCATTTCCTCTCACATCATCATTATTGCTCTCATTAGGGAGAAATTCTATCTCAGTCCCAAATGGAGAACAAAGTATTGCTAAAAAAAAAAAAAGTCTCTCTTTTTCTTTGTTTGTGTGTGTGTGTTGAAATGTGTCTTCGACAAAGTAAGGAATCACAGTAATGGGTGTGTTTCCAAGATTGAGTAGTTTTAAAACCTGGAATTTTACACTTAGGCCACGTCCACACGGAAACAACACGAAGCGAAAGTTGTATGTTTCTTTGCCGCGAAAAGACGCAAAGATGGCGTCGTTTCAGGAAATATCTCCGTCCACACGGAACTCAAAGTGCTGTAGCACATATGACTGTAGGACTGTAAGTTGCGCTGTAACGCTACACCAAAAACACAACATATAATAACAGAAACAGAGACAGAATGAAGAAAGTCGGAGGAAAGAAATGCGTGAAATCTTTAAAGACAGGACGTGTCCTAGTGATATTTAGTGTCTTTTCAGGCTCACTTAAGTTACATTTCATTGACAGTAGTTGGAAACACTGTCAAACAACCTCCTAACACAAGACAATGAATGACAGCGAATGAAGAGAGAGCTGGGAATATGACGTCATCTTTTTCCTAAAGTAGCGTATTAGTTTGGTTTCTTGGTGGATATTGAAAATACTACTCATAAGTATGTTTGTATGAGTATAAATTTGCTTTAAAATACTATTTTTCCCCCCAATGCCTTAGAATAAGACTATGCACGTTTGGTCAGGGCCTTGTTTTAAGGAGGTTACCATCTTGCACTGCTATGTTTCTACTGCATTTTGACACCGAGGCGTACTATGCAAATAATAACAAATAATAATACATTATATTTGTTGCCTTTCTTGACACTTGTCTCCCTAAATAAACTGGGGTTCAGAACTCAGCAGCTTGTATCATCTCACAAACCCCCTCCATCACATCACATCACACCCGTCCTCCAGCATCAGTTACAAAATACCGCTCCTCACCTTCAAAGCGACACGCGCGACCTCGCACCTCCACACCGTTCACATCTCCTGCACATTTCCACTCCTGAAGAGGAATGACATCCTTTCTAGTTTCACAAAGGGCGCCCTGAGGATGGAGGACAAGGACGAGTGGAGGAGTCCTCTGTCTGCAGTCTCACCTTAAACATCACTAAAGACCTGGTATTCGTGTTTTTCTGTGATCTTCACCACATGCGTTTACACCTGGTATTAACGTGCATCACATCAAGATCCACTATCTGATTACGGGGTCACCCCCCTCCCCCACCTCCCAGACTACCGCGTCACACCCTGTGTGCCGCCACATCAACAACAACAACAATTGGAGACCCATGTCGCATGTGGTCACAGTGTGTCAGAGACCACCTCCCAAAGTGGTTTGGCAGATCAGATAACAACATGTCCTCAATGTGCCTCAGGTGTTTTTTTTTACACCTGTGCGAGTTACAAGTGGTCAGGTGCTGTCCGTTTGAAAGCCAATCACATAAAACGCAATTTAACTCCAGGTGTAAAGGGGCCAAAGTCTTACACACACTGGACCTTTAAATCACATTAACCAAGGACAAGGATCGCAAATTAGCCTTGGCTAGAAATCCTACAAGGACTACATCTGTTTCATACCTCTTTGCTATGTTATCGTGTTTATTTTGTTGTCCCTGACAAACAAATGAATATATAAACAAATGCACTGATTTATACAATAACAAATACATACAGAATTAAATGCAGGGAAAAGTGCCCACTTGATTGTTGTTGGTGAAAAGAAGGAGAAAAGAAGGTCCACATGTAGAAAATCTAATTCATGGCACCTTGAATGGCTTCATTGTTAAAAACTGCGATAGGATGGTCTGCACCGAAATGACACATTATACTGGCCTTCATGTTGAAATGTCATGTGTTGACATGTTTTAGAATAGAATGGAACACAATGAAAGCCTTCATTGTCAGTGCACACTCACATTGTACAATGAAATTGGTCGCAATCCCAAAGGCCTCTGCGAACCGAACGCGTTTTTTTTTCTTTCGTGCAAATTATTCTCACGTTTGAAATGTTTTTTTGAACATGTGACTGTTATTTTTTTCCTATCGTGAACGATTTTCTGTAACTGTGCAACAACTTAGCTTAACTTAAATTAGCAACTTTTGACCTTTTCTTGAGTAGATTTTTAGAGCTTTTACTAATATTTCATGAAATTAACAATAATTTCAGTACAATATTTAAATACTTTTTACACACACCCCTGCTGTATGTGTATGTCAGAGGTGGGAAGTACGTTTACTCGCATTACTGTAATTGAGTAGGTTTTTTGTGTACTTAAAATTTGTAATTTTACTTTTCGTTAGTAAGTATAGAAGTACTGTACTTCACATCTGGTACTGAGTTAAAAAAAAATGTTCACGCACCAGAAACCTTGGCAGTGAATGATGAGGACAGGTGAATTGGTGCTAATTAAGGTCCCTGAGTGAGTGAGAAGGTTAAAGCATTTGTGACCTTTGACCTATTTTGACTGATACATTATTACATATTTGACTTTTGTCAGCACTTTAATTTGTAAAGGTTTGCCTTTAATTAAAGACAATTATTGTGAGATTTGTGTCCTTGTTGCACGACACAAGAAAGAACCCCAACCTTGCTACTTTAACGTGAGTACATTTTTAGACCAGTACAGTACAATAGTGGTACTTTTGAGTAGCATATGTCTGTACTCTTTGCGCCGCTGGTGTGTGCGCTCTATGTGGCCTATGCAATACAGAAAATAAAACAGATCACAAGCACTGACCGTATGAGAAGGAAACCCTGATGCCAAATTTGCCCTGAGTTTGCACACTGTGCCTTGTGCGACTGAGGCAGCAGGGTGTCCGAGCCAATTGTCTCTTAAAGGTAATGAGGGAGAAGAGGAGGCCGTTGTGTTTTATCTGAGGGTATCAGGAGCTGAAGATAAACCCAGTGGTGTGTTTTCCAAGGAGTCATTTACTTCATTAACCCAGCCAGATCACTGAGGCCTCAGTAATCAACCTTGTCACACGTCCCATTAACTTCTCACTCTCTCGCTCCTCCTGACGCGCACGCACACACGCGTACGCGCGTGCACGCACACACATTTTCCTCGCTGACACATATCGGCAGCACACAGTACACACTATCATCCATAGCTCCATGTATAATGTCAATATACTGTCATGTATTCACACACACACAATCTGGTTTCCATGACTTCAGAGGACATTACATTGACTTACAATAATTTCCTGGAGGCTACTACTAATACTGGTCTAACCCTAACCTTAACCTAACCAGACAACATGTCTTTTGGGGCCTTTTGTCCCCATAAGGAAGACAGGTCCCCATAACGTGAGTGTGTTTACAAATGTAGGTCCCCACATCATGAAGAACAAACTTGATTCCAACTTGATTTGTGATGACCTTTTGACCTTCTGAGGTCATTATGTCTGTTCCTCGGATTTTAAATTTTTAAGGTACTTTTTTTAAGGACTTTGATTAAGTTAAGGTTAAGGTAAGGGCTCGACTATGTATTATGTCTATGAGTGTCCTCACTAAGATTTGCACAGCCACTCTTTTTAGGAGAGTGTGGTATTCATCTGAACAGTCTACATCAGACATGTCCAAAGTCTGGCCCGTGGGCCAATCATGGTCCTCAGTCAAATTTTTTTATATTATAAGAATTATATAGTCAAACAGAGTTAAACAGAAAATGGTCACATGTCATCAGCATTAGTTAGCGGGAATTTATTTCATTTGTTCACTCCTGCTTGGCTTAGATTTACTTATATTGCCATTTAAAAATTGTAACAATGTAAATACATGTTTACTGTTAAAAAAAGGTCTGAAGGGAGCATTAGAATCTTCACATTATCAAATCTGGCCCTTGTTAAAAAGAGTTTGGAAAGCCCTAGTCTAAATAAAGCATGATCGCTAACCTTAACCATAACCATAACTACTTATAGTCTAACCACAATTCAAATCTTAGCCCTATACTTAACAAGTGCCTCAGAAACGAGGTTCTGCCTCATTAAGACAAGGTTTTTGATCTCCATTAGGGGTACTGAGGTAACAAGAGATAACAAATATAAGCACACACACACACACACACACACACACACTGAGCTAACACCATTACCTCCGTCAGTCCCTGGGGTCTCTCAGCTCTGATGAACCCTCTGCTGCTCCTGTGAGATTAGTGGACTCCCTGAGAAAAGCCCTTCATTGATTGAATGTGAGGCTCTCATGCTCACAATGTCAGCTCAAGGTTAGGACACTGACTATCTTTTCACTCCCCCCCCCGGGGAGGCTAGTGGCGTATGAGCAGCAGAGTTGTTATTGTTATTTTAGCTCTGCTGTCTCCACCACTGCTTATATTATTCATAAAGATGACAAACCCCTGACACTACTGACATCTGTGCGTCTTCTCTCATGTTGTTGTATATATATATATACATACACATATATATATATATATATATATATATATATATATAGGAAATCTACACACAAACAGACAAAAGAGCATGTTCATTGTCATAGATAAGTTATTAACACCTGCACCTCTTACCTAAAATTAGATTTTTTTTTACAAAAACATGGCAAAGGTGACAACAAAATGATATGTATGTACATGTCATTGGATGTCTATAACTCTTTGATATTATACTTGCGAGATTAAGTCGTTCTCATACAGTTTTGGGCCTGTTGTGTGTAGTGCATGTTTTAACATTTTCAGAGTGAGTATTTTACAGTTTGACCCACATGGCCGACACACAGTGATTTTTGATATCTGTCCGTGTCTTTGGTTATTGAAATGTGAATGTTCCTCTTAGATCAGGGGTGTCAAACTCAAAGGGCCTTAATAATGTGACAAATATAAGTGCATGTATATAAAATGATCAAACATTGCTCACAAACGTATTAAGTGATGTTAACCCTTTGATGACCATCATGATATTTTGGCCGCCTGGATTTATTTTTGATTTTATGGCTGCAGAATTGTCAAAGTCAAAATCACACTAGATATTTCGTGGTATTGTCCTTCTTGGTGTTCTTCTGTATTCCATATCTTTAAATGTCTGTGTATGTTTTGAACGAATCGTTGTCTCTTTGCTCACAGTTCACACGGCCAATCTTCTCTCTCACCACTGATGAAACCACAGATGTGCCGTTGCCACGCGAAGCCTCCGTGTCTGCTAAAGTGGCGTGAATAAAATCCCCTTTCATATGTTGCCATACGAGAGCTTTATTAACTTTTCCGCCACTCGAGGGAACGAAGATGTCCCAGACAAAAAAGGCAGAAGGAGATGAAGGAATGGAAGAAGCCTCTCAGTCAGAGTTAGATAAATGGCTGGATCAGGATGACAGATTGATCTTTTTATGTTGTACTTGATGAACATGAATGATGCTCCAGTTTTTGTCTCTTTTTCTTCTTCTGTAGCAGTGAATAGAGATGAAAGGATTATGTAGATATTTAGATCATTCAGACAGGAACGTTGCCCTGCACTGCTGTCTCTTTCCTCCCCATCATAATTCAATATTTACAGTTTAAGCTGGAAAACTGCTCCCTCTTGGCTGCCTGTATCTGGTATCCATAGCAACAGATTCAAGAGAGTGAACAGAGTGCCTTCTGTACGTGTCTGTCTCGCTCTTCCGCTCTCTCCGTGTGCGTGTGTGTGTGTGTTATGTTTACTAATACACTGCAATTGATTGGTTGTTGGGGAGCAGCTGTTGACCCTTCACTCTCAGGGGTCTCTTTGTATTTTTGCACACATTCCAAATCAATAATGTGTGAACACACACACACACACGCGTGCACGTGCGCACACACACACGCTTGTACTTCTACATTTGTGAGGTCCTAAAAATGACATTTAATTTCTCCGAAACCCTAAACTTGCTGTGTAATCTTGTATCTTGTATCTTGTATCTCATTCACTCACTCACTCACTCACTCATCTTCTGCCGCTTCATCCTCCACATGAGGGTTGCTGGTGCCAGTCCCAGCTGACATAGGGCGAAAGGCAGGGTACACCCTGGACAGGTCGCCAGTCCATCACAGGGACACACAGAGACAAACAACCTGATCCCCAAATCTGCATGTTTTTGGACTGCGGGAGGAAACCGGAAAACCCGGGAGAAAACCCACACACACACACACACACACACACACGGGGAGAACATGCAAACTCCATGCAGGAAGGCCCTTGTTGCAACCAGGTCACGGACCCGTGTCAAGAGTGCTAACCACTACACCAACCGCGTGGACCCCCGTGTGTCCCGAAATAACACAATACCAAAATCAAAGTGAGAAAGTAGAGTGATGTTTTTCCCCTCCACACTCACCATCACTGTGAACACATTTGGGTCTCACCGAGTACCAGAGTCTTGTATAGAGTACCTTACTTTATACAAGATACTTGAGTAAAAGTACAAGTATGTTACCAGAAACTAAGTTTTACTTAAGTTTTACAAGTAAAAGTAAAAGTATTATCAGAAAAGTGAGGAGTTAGACATGGGAGCTCAGTGGTGGGGCGAGTTGTCTTTCAACTGGAAGGTTGTGGGTTCAATTCCTGGCTCTGCTAGTCTGTATGTGTCCTTGAGCAAGACACTTAACCCCGTGTTGCAGCATGTGAATGGGTGAATGACAGCTCATCAAGACTAGAAAAGCTTTATATAAATACAGACCATTAACAACTCTTCTTCTGATTTTATTTGGTAGTAACGAGTAACAAAGATGGAGGAAATGTGTAGTGGAATAAAACACTGCAGAGCTGGAACATAAACACGCCCCCCCACAGTGCTACAATACCGTATAATAGGTGGAGAAACGAGCAAACGGCTGACGAAAGGTCACCGTGGTGTTGTTTGGAAAACACGCCCAATGAAACTCACAACTCTTTGTCATACATAACTTTCTGAATCGAGTCAACGCACCACAGTAAGGGAAGTGAAAGACAACAACACCCAAGGAACCAAACGCGTTTGAAAGTGTGCTTGATCAATAATAATAACAAAAATAATTATAGTAATGATAATGAATTTTATTTGTAAATGTAACTTTATATTGAACAAACAATCTCAAAGTGCTACATACATAAAAATAAAAAAATAAAATAAAAAATAAAAATAATTGGAGAGAGAACATCGCCAATTAAACTTAAAAAGCTTTCTTAAAAAGGTGGGGTTTTTAGGCCTTTTTTTAAAAGTGCCTAGGGTCAGTGGTGCTCTCAGGTCGTCAGGGAGAGCGTTCCAAAAACTGGGAGCGACGTAGCAGAAGGCTCTGTCTCCCATCGTTCGGAGCTTGGTCCTTGGGATTTGCAGGACGTTTGCCTGGCCGGAGCGGAGGTGTCGTGGAGTGGGTTGAGGGGTGATTAGCTCCTTCAAGTAGGTTGGAGCATTACCATAGAGACACTGGTGGGTTAGTAGTGAGATTTTGTATTCAATCCTGTGTGAGACTGGGAGCCAATGAAGGGATTTGAGAATTGGTGTGATATGGTCATATTTTCGAGTCTTCGTGAGGATCCGGGCAGCACAGTTTTGTATGTGTTGAAGCTTCTGAATGTTTTTGTTTGTGATCCCGACAAGAAGACCATTACAGTAGTCCAGCTTGATGGAGACAAAGGCGTGGATAAGTTTCTCTGCATCTGGAAGTGAGAGAGAGGGGCGGAGTTTTGCAATATTTTTTAGGTGGTAAAAAGAGTTTTTGCAAAGCTGTTTAATGTGAAGTCCAAAGGTCAAATGAGGGTCCATTACTACACCAAGGTTTACTTCATAATAGAAAATTCACAGCAACATTTACTTTGACACCGCTACATTTCCCCCAACTATCTTTGTTACTCGTTACTACCAAATAAAATCAGAAGAAGAAGAATTGGTAATGGTGTGTATTTACTGAAGTGAAGTTTATATCATGAAATTACTTTTGATACTTACACTAAGTACAGTAATGTCATATATTTAAAGACTTTTACTTAAGTAATATTATTAAAAAAAAGTGACTTCAACTTCTACCAAAGTCATTGTCTGGCAAAATACTTTTAGGTAACCTGGTATATACAGTAGAACAGTGGCTCCCAAACCTGTCACAGTCTCGTACCCCTTCAGACATTTTGACCTCCAGCCATGTAACCCTTAATCAAATAAAATCTCTCAAGGTTATTTCTCACCAAATAGATTACAGAAATACAGAAATGACTAGCATTTTCAGTGAGCAACAGCAGTTTACTTTACTTTTCAACTGCAACATTTGGACATTTGCACTGAATTTGACTGTATGTCTATTTAGAATTAGGCCAGTTTTAGTATGGCTGTTTACAAACTTTCCTCCAAGTACCACAAGAGGAAGCTGGTGGTACACACACATACCACAGTTTGAGAACCACGGGTCAATGATAAGAAAAGCTTTATTTCCAAACAATGATGTATGAATAGAAGAACCTTGTTAAACAAGTAACCAAGGCTTTAAAACAACACAAATCACTGTGTGTAATATTTCTGATACATTGATAAGAGCGCTTTAAAGAATCAATACACCATGAAATATTAGTATATCGATAGTTTCTTACACCCCGACTGAGCTAACATTAAAAAATACCACTCAGGTTAATTAACCACCGTATCTCTCACAGTAGGTACTCCCCACACACACACACATGCACATGCCAGGGAGGAGTTAACTGTGGGGCACCACAGAGAGAAAAGGTCACCTGACATCATGTGCATTATACTTGTTTGTGCTAAAATGTGTTTTCCATACGAGGAAGGTCAAGTTTTGCATGGAGAGATGTGAAATAAACACAACGTCTGACAATAGATGAATTAACGGAACGACGAGTGTGCTTTTCCATCCTGGTGTAAAGTGACATATTAAAGGGAAACCACCAGCACACACACACACACACACACACTGCCCTATCTAACTATCTAATCTACCATTATTCACCGACACTTACGCGTCCAAGTCGTCTTCCTCCGAAGCAAAATGTGTCAGCACAGACGTCTCTTAATTACACGCTGCCTGCTCAATAACAGAAACCCCCAAAGTCAGTCCAATAGTTTTGTGGTTCATGAGCAAAACCATGCAGTTCCTATTAAGACAGAAGTGATAAAGTGTATTTATAGGCATGCCCACAAGTCCCCCACCAACACCACCACCCCCGAGGACGTGCATTTACAGAACATCAGATAAGATTCATGCATGTGTTTAGTTCTGACTCAGACGTTTACATCACCGTCTGTCGTAGATGAGGAGGAGGAGGAGGAGGAGAGTGGACCCATGTGATCATAGTCTCTCTATCTCTCTAATGTCGTCCGAGTCAATCTTTGCGAAATACACACGTTACACAGTAGTAAAACTATATAAAGGTGAAATGGAACTTGTTAAACATCCTTCTTGACTCATTCATAAATCGTTCCATCATTTTTTATTTTTCTTTGAGTTAATCAATTACAGCCGTTTCCCTGTGCGGTCCAAAGACTTTTTGTTCATTAAACAGCGGCAGCAAATCATAACAAGGAGTAATAAGTGAACACAGTGGACGTCACCTATCACTCTACATTAAAACAGGAAAGGGAAAGAGATGATAAATTATTAAAACTCACTTTCATTAACTGAGGGACACACCAGGTTCCAACGGAACACTATGTTGTCATTTAACCCATTCAAAAGACTCAATTCACTCATTTTAATTCTATTAATCGCTTCCACGTCAATCCACCTGGACGATAACAAAGAACTTTTAACTCTCCACTGTTCAGCCAGGTCTCTGAGATCTGGAGATCAGAATTTTTTAAGCTGTTCCGTGTGAGTCCACTACATTTACTTAACAGTGTTTTACCTTGATTATATCGTTATTGCGCTCTTTTTCACTACATCTTACATGGGTTTTATGTAAACTTCCATATTCATGTATTTATCTGCTTTCTATAGAGCATATTATTGGTATTATGTGATTATCTATTGACTGACACTGAATTCATATCCAGTAGGGTATGTGCTCGGTGCATGATTAAAGGTGCAGTGCGTAACTTTTGGTATTTGTCTTGTCTTGTTGCTATTTAGTTACTGTGAACAAAAGTGCTTCTTTGTATTTTCAGTCACATTATATATGTATATATACATATATATATATGTATATGTATATATACATATATATATATATGAATAATAGTGGGGTTACATTTCTGATTTGTTTTTTCTGTTGTTCCTTTTTTAAATATGTAAAACAGTGAGTGTTTATGCATGAATAAAGTGATTATAAAACATGTTTGTCCTCACAGAGGAGACTCAGTCAAAACAACAGGCCTGAAGCCAGATGTTTCTCCTGTAAGAGTTGTCCCACAGGACAGAGAGGGACGGGGAAGAGAGCGGGGAGGTTACAGAAGGAGACGCTCTCACTGTGTATGTGTGTGTGTGTGTGTGCTGCTGCTGCCAGGTGGAGGCGATGTCGCTCCTCCTCTCTCGTCTCCTCTCCTCCTCTCCTCTCTGCTCAGGCGCTTTCTCTCAGTCTGCTGGGTGAGATCATTACAAGACACCAGGCTCCAGGACCTGACATTCACGGGAAAAGCAGAGAGAGAAAAGGAGCGCGAGGGAGAGAAGACGAAGAAGAAGCAGGAGAAGAAGAAGAAGAAGAAGAAGAAGAGGGAACCGGTGATCCGACGCAACCGGCGACAAACAGCGAGCCACAGCACCGTGTCCAGCCTCGGCTCTCCTGTACTCCGTGCTGACGCGTAAAAAGCGCGCTCTCGCCGCTGACATTTCCCCGCTGGATTTTTTGGGCTTGTAGTCGGATGCGGGCTTGTTTTGACTGCAGTAACAGTGCTACTCACCCCCACCACCGCCACCGCCACCTCCTCCTCCGTCCCTCCTGCCTAACCGAGTAGCGGATTTGCGAGGGATCTCAGCTTCGGCGAGTGAGCAGCGATCCTGCGCGGCTTCGCAGACGCACCGCGCACCAAAAGCAGCTCACACGCGTCAGTCCGCAGGAGCACTGGACAGATCTGATTTCTCTGAGGAATTGGACACAAGCGCCAAGTTTCCGATTGGGTTTTTTCTCTCTCTCTCTCCCCTCCTCCTGTTTTCTACCTTCCTCTGTCATCAGATCGAGTGCAAAAAAAAAAGAAAATCCTATATTCGCCCTTTTTCCCCCCTTCCTTCCTTTCCTTTCCTTCCTCTCCCTCTCTCCAAAGCACCGTTGACGCCATTTTCCTCCGGGTTTTCTTTCAAAAATATACCCGCACGGTTTTTTTTTTCTGCACCGTGTGACAGCTCCCCGGGAGGCTGTCATCCCATCCGTCGCTTGCGTAAAATGTGTCCAAATGGATTGTAAATGATCTTGATGAAATATTTACACGTTCGAGCCGAGACTGTGACAACATTTAGACATGGGTAAGTAGCGCCGGTCGACTGGCCACATTCCACACCTGAATTCACCTCATGTCTTTATGTTATTATTATTATTATTGTTATTATTCAAACATGTTAGATGATATAAAGTGATAATGCTTCTCATTTCTCTTGTTGCATGCCTTCATTTAGCCTCTGACATTATTTTAATTAAAAAAAAATGTATGAAATTATGTGAGAATCGCTTGTAGGCACATTCCAAAAAAAAAAAAAAAATCGTCGAAGCACATGCATGCGTGGACACACACGAGCACACGCACGCAGCAGCTCGTGCAATGCTGTCCCTGTTAGTGGTTCATGCTTGGTAATTGGGCGGCAGTGAGATAAAACAGCCAATTAGGTCAATGGGATGAAGTGTCCAGTACTACAGTGATGAAGGAGCAGCTCAGCACTGCTGTTCACACTCTCGCTTCACATGTTCCTCTGCTGTGCTGGACCTCCTGCCTCCTCTCTGACATTGATAAGTCTGTCCCACACACACAGCATCACAGTGTGTGTGTGTGTTTGTGTGTGACACAGGCAGCAGCCAGGTGTTAGCCCTTAAATGTCACACACTTAATCTGTGAGGAGTCATGTAAGATCTCTTTTTTTGTCTCTCTCTCTCTGTCTGTCTCTCCCTGCTTGTTCTGGGTGAAGCCAGTTGTGCTTTGAAGTTGCAAGTTGTGGCAAAGACACTCAGGAGTGACTGCCAGGAGTGAGTGTGTGTTTCATTCCTGACTCTGCATTGTTCTTCATCCACACACACACACACACACACACATGCCGACACCACCACACTGACAGCCATTTGCACGGATGTAGTGATATCAAAATCTCGCAATACGTCCACGGTGCAGTATTTATTGCAATATTGTGTTCGTATCCACGCTGCGATGGTGTTGGCAGCCCATGGCCAAGAGGAAAGGAACTGGGATGGGTCCAGGGCTGGGGTGCACCTGAGCAAGGCACCCAAATCCCCCCATTGCTCCCTGGGCTCTTGTGTGTGTTAAAAAAAACACTAATCGGTGTGTGTGTGCAAAAATAACTAATTCTGTTCTAGATATTGTTATAGCACAGTGTTTTCCCTGGACTTATTTTTAGTAGTTGTATTGTTGTGATGGTGTGGCCCACATTTGCCCAAAGTCAAGATACAGTAGTTTTTAAATTAAACAGCCTGCTACTCACTATTCGTGTCTCAGTTTGCAGCGTTTGTGCTCACGAGTGCAAGTTTTGAGTGATAATCATTTAGTTGCATTTATTAATTACTGTGTGAAGTTTCAGCAGTGGTGTTTAATAGTCTAGCAGCGGCACACTGCTGCTACATAATGTAGAGAAAACACTGTGGTATCCATGGTGTGATATTAATTTTGATAGTAATATACCTCTGAGTAGCATCGGGAAGTCCATTATGCTGAGGCTCTAGCAGTCTTTTTCGAAGCCTGCGTCCCACTAGAGGATTTTCAGATCGGACTGGATTTTAAAAACATGGGAGACCACAGACAAAACAAACTTCCCAACCGACGTTGAATGTTTTAATCCTGAGAAAGCACCAGACGAGACGCAGGACCACACACTTGACGTTAAATCAAACAGTTTCAGGGAGGAGATTCCAGGGATTTTGAGATCTCATAGAAACTCGTGATGTTTTGTGCTGAGAAATGCAAAAATCCCCCAAAAAACTGTGGATGAAGTCATGGCTGAGAAGACAGAATCAACTTGGCTTGTACAAGTTACAGTTCTAAACAAAAGTATGCAACATCAACTCGCTGTCATTGGGGTTCTGCTCACGCCCCCAATCGCTGTCCAAGTCGTAACTATCAACTACCTGTGGCCAGATAATCTGTTCAAATCAGACTCAAATTGGGAGGTACCAACGATTGTCGGAAAGGCCAGATTGGGGCCATAATCTGGCCAATTATCCTCTAGTGTGGGGTGGGCTTAACAGAGAGCTAGTAGAAAAGTATGTCTGTGATGGGATTATGTACTTTGGCTCTAGCATGTTTACTAACCTTATGAATCCTTTGTTGTCCATTACAGAAAATGGATGCTGGTTGTTTGGTTAGAAATTGACCGGTATATCTTATCAGCTCTTGCACTATTGTGGAAGTGGGGTTGTATACACTTGATTTAAAAGATGCTTTGGCCTGGCTGGATCTTTGTGCCTTGCATCTTCTCAAATATGTTCGGGGTCTTGGTCACTGCTGTCTGGCAGTTTTGTCTGTCACCCTTTCTCCTTTGTTGACATGGGAAACCAACATGCCTCCACTTGTCAAATTTAGAACAATGCTTTCAAAATCACTAACAATCACATCCACTCTAGATTTACAGAGGCAGCAAGTAGAGAGCAAAAGGATGTTTGTTTTTCAAAGTGGCTCGCAGGTAGATGTCAGAGTTAGTGTGGACAGGAGTGATGGCCGTGCTTTAACCGGGCATCCAGACACCTCCAGAGGATAGAAATAGAAAAACTTCAGTGAGTCAGGATAAGCATGGAAATAAGAAAAAGGTCAGGTCTCAGGAATATGTAGAAACGAAGGTGTGGAAAAGAGCAGAAAAATGGCATGAGAGGAGAGGCACTTGTAAAAGACGTGCGTGACGAGATGAAGGGAAATGGGGTTAAGGGATGGATTCAGACTTAGATGGGACCATCGATCTTGTCTCTTTAACAGGATTGGGGGAGTTAAAACTCCGGCAGTGTTCTCGGGGCGTAAAACTATGAATCAGGCTATTAAACTTCCTCCTGGGTAATGAGAAGCCCATGCCACTTTTAAATTAAAGCATGAGAAATCGAGTAGGTGTATCCCCTTCTCAGCTGGATTCCTCGGGTCGAAATAAGATCACAAGAGATGGTGGGGGGAATGCAAATGGGATCCAAGGACAAATCTTACTGTTGGCAGCCGCTCTTAGCAAGAAATTCAGCTCTGGAGTACCTTTTGGCAGAGCACACAGAGAAAGAGAGAGGGAGAGGTAGGTGGGTAAATGAAAGAGGAAGCACACACAGAAGAGGGGAGAAAACAGAGGTTGGGTGGGAGGGTGAGGTGAGGAGAAGGAGCAAAATAGTTGGGGAGTAGGGGAGGTGTTTTTTTTTTTTTTTTGCTGACAGCCATTTTGTGGCTTCTGCTGCAGTTAAAATGGTTTAACATTCATCTGCGTCTGCAGGGTAGTTAGGTGAGGATGGTTTTAGTGCTACCTGGCAAATGGCTCATCCAGAGGAGTGTGTGCGTGCGTGCAGGGCGACACATAGTGCCTGCAAAGCCATCATTTTCTATTACGGCTGTCTCACACACAGTACTTATTGACTGTACTTCTAGTCCTATCGCCAAACGCACGCTTGACGCTGAACTAAGGGGTTTGTGTTTTGCATATCATATCCAAGGGGCAATCGGGTAGTGACATCACCCGTAAGAATCTGAATTCCCATTTGGAATCCTTGAGATTGGCAATTTGGACAGTGCCATGTTGGGATTTCGCAACTGGTAATTCCGACGTCACCTGCAACCAGACTCCTTTAGATGATACCAGCTGTCAATCACACTGGTGTTCACTCATATGTGCCGTGCTTTATTGTCTGTTTTCCCGTAAATGGGAACATCATTTAAAAACTGACATGTTCAATTGAAGAGGACCTAAAACTAGCATTTCAGGCAATTAACTCTCAGGGAAATATTTACTGACGTTATAAATCATTTCAGACTTTTCAACCAGCAGAGTCGCCCCCAGATGTCTATTCAGTATATTCTTACTTCCAGGCTACCCGCAACTGGCAAACCGGGAGAAG
Organism: Solea senegalensis; assembly: GCF_019176455.1. NCBI lineage: Eukaryota > Metazoa > Chordata > Actinopteri > Pleuronectiformes > Soleidae > Solea > Solea senegalensis. The sequence goes on along the minus strand of NC_058025.1, from coordinate 7,396,591 downwards.
ACGGAACAGAAGAGCAGAATGGTCAATGTAGACTGGGTAAAAAAAAAAACCTGACCTCCTCCACCTCCACCTTACTCCACCTTGCACTGATGCTGAGAACAAATAGGCTTCCAGCACGCCTGTGCCCTCTTGATTTGGAGGTGGTAAAAAGCTGGGGCCGTTGTTTTTGATTTTTTTCCTCCTCCCAAAGTTTGGATCCTTCTCGAAACATGGGTTTATATGATTGCCCCCTCACTCCGGGGCATGGGATAAAAGAGAGAAAGCGATAAATGAAAACTGAAAATGGCAAACAGACAATGTTCATCATCCCTCTGAGATACTTATCTGGAGCCAGGGATGTTCTGAGCCTCCACTTCACTCACATCAAAGAAATGAAGAAAAATACAGACTTTACCTTTTGTAATCACATGGGTGTTTGGTGTGCTGGTGCATGTGTGTGTGTGTGTGTGCGTGTGTGTGCATATGAGCTATTTGTGAGTCCACCTCAGGCATTGGGCTGCTGGGTATGCAGCCTTAAAAGGTTGTGTTTCTGCTGCCATCTCTCTCTCACTCCCTTTTCTCTGTGTCTCTCACTCAGACTCCCTCTCTGCCTCTGTTATGTCTGTGTGTCTGTATCATTCACCATCTCTCTTCTGTCCATCTGTACTCCATTATCAAAGCTTTATCGTAATTGTTTTCAAAGGACGAGGCAGAACGCTGGAGGAGTGTCTCGTTCACATCCAGCACAGGCACCTTATGCTATTTGAGAGGGAAGCTGGTTAGAGCTGGCAGTTTTGAGAACATAATAAAGCTATTTATGCAGCGAGTCTGGCCGCTCACAATCACCCTGCTGTCTGAGGCCGGTCGAGGTGTGTATGTGTGTGTAAAGAGTGTGATAGAAGAGAAAAAGAGAGAGGGAGAGAGACAGCGAGGCTCAGGCTAGCTAGGCAAGAGAGGCCCGAGGAGGGGTCAGTCTTACATAAACTCTCAGCCTCTCTGCCAATAACGGAGAACTAACACAGCTTATGGCACCAAGCAGGGAGCGAGGAAGAATAGTCTTGACCCAGCTAAATAGTTTACCCAGCAATAGCCCACAGTGAAGGTTGTACTGATGTATGACACCATTTTGTTGTCATACTGGGTTGTTCAGGGGTTGTTAGGGGGGCACGCAGTACGTTTTGTACATGTACAGTTAAGTTGAGCTACGGTTGTAGTCTGACTATGCTGCCAAATCTGCCGTTTGTCCCACCCACCTTACAAACACTAGTGGGGAATCGGTGGAAAGGTTCGGTTTGGTACGGTATGTATTTTTTTGCGTTTCCATTAGGAATAGAAGCAAAAGAACTGGCCCCGCCCCAACCATTTCATTTCTGGCACCCTTCCCTTGGGGTACCTGGGTAAAATGGTACGGTACGTTCAGGCTGACTGGGCGACAGAAAAACGTCACTCCCTTGCGACGGGCGTTTCTTCAACACCTGCCGTCTATTCTCATCCAGAGCTTGACGTCGTGTTGAGACAAACAGCCACAAACCGAGCAGGAAAAAAAGAGCTGCTGGACGTAATCCACTGTCGTATGCTGTGTCATCTTAGCTGTCGCACCGATGCCATGTGATGCTTCTCGCTGATGTGGCCATCGAGCAGAGCCCACACCCCGTCTAGCAAGTAAAGGTACTCAGCCGAAACGGTACGAACCATCCCATACTGTAGCAACCCAAAGCGTACCATGGCAGAAACACAGCATTAATATTGGGTGTTTCCCGGTTGACTGATCATTTGACCTACAACTTTAGTCGGCGGGTAGTTATGATCCTGTCGAGTGCCATGTTGTGTCCTTCTACCATCCATTAACTTGGTTAAAAATGTAATTGATTAAGCTGATAAAGGTTTTCTTGCTGTTGCTTTATTCTCCTACTGTTTTTGGGTCAAAGTCCAGGGGTGGGAACTGTGGAGCATGTGCATGGCACCCAGGCCAGTTTCAGCTTGACTGAACACATACATGCAAAAGTAATTGGCCTCGCAATCGCATTATCTGGTGTGTGTTAGTGTTCTTTGAGAAATTGGATTTAGTACAATTTCAGTTGCACTAACATGTTTACATGTATTTGAAAAGTCCAGTTTTAGTCGGACTAACAGGATAATTTGTTCTTTTTCTAACGTCATTACTGAGCGAGTCTTCAGGGCACCACCCAAGTGGATAGGTTTCATTTGGATGTGTGTGTTTGTGTGATGTTGTGGTTGGCAACTGCCTCTTTTTCCTGTCATTGTCCTCAGTCACATGGCAGACAGGGTGGCTTTCACACATGCCATCAGGGCGAGTCATGAAGCTGACATTAGAGACTGGGAGGACCAAACGGGGTCATGTGGGCAGTACGGACTGAGAGTGAGTCCTTCGTTTATCCCCATAAAACTTAAGTTATTCAAGGACTGCATGCAGCGGCGGTTCTGCACGTTTCAGTCCATTAAATGCAAATTGTCTTTGCTGTACAATACTGCTGACCACTTTCCAAAGCATACCTTAAGTTTTTGGACTGATTTCTTCACTTCCAGGAAGCCGGGGGGATTATTCATGTTAATGGGGTGTTAAATCATCTTTCAGAGACTTTCCTGAGATGATCAATTTTTACTTTCACCCGGGAGGTGATGTTTTTGTCTGCATTTATTTATGTCAAGAGTATAACTCAAAAAGAAAAAGACAGATTTGGAAAACACCTTCAAGAGATGAAGTTTACGGCTCGAGAAAGAAATTAATAAAGTTTGGTGGTGATGCATATGTGGATTCAGGATTTATTTAAAAAAAAAAAAAAGGTGGGTGTATTGTCATTGTGGGAAACTGAATGATGGTTTTGTGTTTGCTGGGTGCGTTCTCTAGTTTCGTATCAATATATCGCTCAAAGCTGTCTTATAGCATCAGCTGTGAGGACTCTTTTCATCAGAAGTATTCCATTAAGACGGCTTAAGTGTGTAGATGTCAGATTGCTTAGAACTTTTACAAAGACGATCATTTGATTAGGTTTGATTAGAAACTCATAAAAGTAGCAGGAATGACACCAGGTGTGATCTTGGTGATCATTTGAACAAGAACTTGTGCAAACCTTTGTTGTAACAAGTGCTTATTTGAGTAATTATTGCATTTTTACCCAGAAAACTGCTGCTCAGTGGATACATTCTCTTATTTGGACCGTTCCTCTGCAAACCTTAGATATGGCTATATGTTTAAATCCCGGTACATCAGCAGTTTTTGAATTGGACCAGCCTGTCTGGCACCAGCAGCAGCGTTCAATAATGCTCGATGTGAATTTCAGCAGGTCGCCTTGACCATGTCTACTTGCCTCTAAATGCATTGAGCTGTTGCCGTCTGACTGCTTGATTAGATATAAGCGTTGAAAAACAGGTGTAATTAAGTGAGGGTTGAGTGCATGTAGCTGCTGGAAGATCATTTTTTAAATGATGGTCTTTGTAATAATTCTTGAAAGCAGCTCCTCCTCAGAGATGCAGTAAATGTAATGATGACACAGAATGCTCAGAGTTATAATAAATTACTTTCCTTGGGTAGCTTTTGTTCTGTTCTGTTTGGTTTCTTTTCCTCCTGCACTTAATGAATTAATCAATGACAAAATCAATGACTTCCAGGGAGGCGGGAAATGAATCAAGAAGTTATTACTGGTTGTTTAAGTCTTGTTTCTCGTCGCCAACTTTACCACAGTGAAGCTACCGGACTGAAAGACCAGCTCCTTTTCAACAAACCTAAAGGTTTATAACAGTCTATGTTTTGTTTTTTTTTCCATTTGTACTTAATCTATAAATCCAACAAAGGAAACATTGACTCTGACCTCAGGGTTGAACACTGTTTGTGTGCAGTCTTTACACAGACAGGTTTGTTGAAATACCTCTGTGGATTATGATAATTCAATCACACTGTAAGCATGTGTGGTGTGGGGCCTGTTGGGTATTAAGATGGGGGATCAGCTGTTAGTACAGTAGCATGGGCTGGTACAGCAGTGCACACAGAGAAAAACACAGTACAGTAGATACCCTAACCATGTCACACTGAGGTGGGTAATATTCAGCGTACGCTTTCAAACTCTTGGGTCACTATAGGTCTGCAGCGAGTTGTTAGCTTTCACTGGAGTCATGTCCGCGGGTAGTCTGGGTTCACATCAGTGGAAGTGGTGTCAGTCTGAGCCCCAGTGTGTGAGACAGCATTCCCCACTTCCAGCTCAGTCATGCCTCGTGTCATATTGACTGATGGGATTCCCTGGAGCTATAGCGAGAAGTGTAGTCCAATGTTTGTTTTGGTTGCTTCCTGCTCGTACACCTGTGTGTAAGTGCATGCCTATGTCTGTCTGTGTGTGTGTGTAATATACTTCTGGGCCTGCGTCAAGGGAAATTTGAGACCCGAATCCTCTGAGAAATGGCTGCCGCAGCCGCTCCTGCGGAGAGTGATGGACTAGCAGTGAATTCTGTGACAGCAACATTTCTTTGTGGAACGTGTGGGTAGTTATGTGCAGACGTGTGCAGAGCGAGCATGCATGTGTGGAGCGATGCCACTGCATGCGTGTGTAAAACAGCTCAGACTCTGGTTTTTCCAGACCAGCTCGTAAACCACATCTGGGGAAAGAATTTAGATTCCTTCCCTCCTTCTTTCTCTGCTGCTCTTTCCCCTTTCCCCCCTGTGTGATTTCCTCCCTTGTTCCAAGCTCTGGTTAAAAAAATACAAAAGAACTCAGCTTCTTTCTCTCTTTTTTTTGCCATCTTCTGTCCTCAGGCTATCTTCAGCCTGTTTTCAGAGCACAGAGGAAGGATTTCTTAGTTTTGCACTCATCACTGATCAACTCTTTTTTTCTGATGTGTCAGTGTGAGCGAACAAGGGACAAAGTGAGAGAGACAAGATTAGGAAGGATTGGTTAAAGAGAGAAAGACGCCTGTGTTCATGCAGCATCTAAAAATGCTGGAAATCCACATGGAAGAAGCCAGAAGTGTTTTCGATCAAGGTGCCTGTGGGGAGTTGTGCTTCGGTCGCGTCGGTTGGGACTTAGCAAGCAAATGTTGGGATCTGCAGAGATGTTTGAAGTTGCTGCAGCCTCACTGAATTAATCAAAGACAATAGAATACCAGTGCTGTTTTTTTTCCCTCACCACAGCTTTTTCTGTTTAACAACCTACTGATTCAGGAGCTTTGTCATGATGTTGTGACCCTCATGTGGAGGAAAGGGCGGTAGAAGATGAGTGAAGGTTGCTGAAAACCATCTAGAGAAGCTTTACTCTTAGCTGTGCGACTCCCAGCAGAGATGTGTAGGACGTGAGATGTCTCACTCCACATAAAATATGATGTTGTTCAGGTCCACAGCTTTGAAAAAGCCACACGGCGATGTAACTCACAATTACATTGGTCTGCGACTAATTGATTTCTGTCAACACCACCGACTAAGCGTAGCAGTGCTACTATGGGGATGACAGGGCAAGTTGTTTTAGTCAACATGTGTACATGTGTATGTTTTTTTTTAAGGAACGATGAAGCCTTGGTGTTGCCTCTTTTACTAATTGTATAATTCATCTGTTCTCTCTGCAGACTGTCCCTGGCTTCGCTGTGATCCCGTGGGACAACCAACCGAACCCCAGTAGCTGACCGATAACAACCAACCCGTCGGACAGACCTCTGTTCTCTTTCCTCCTTTTGGCTGGCCGCCACAGCTTCCCCCATCCTAACTGGCTTTGGCTGGAGTGTGGATGGAGCCAAGGGATCTGGTTGGCTCGGCCCAACCCAACGAGGTGGAGTTAAAGGGAGGCAGGGTGGGGCCAAATGACGAGGACCGGGAAGGAGCACGAGACATTGGTTTGGTGTGCGGTGACGATGTGATTAACGGTGGCATCAGTGAAGGGGAGGGGCTTGAGGAGCAGGGGGAGGGGCTTTTGGAAGAGCAGGAGTTCTCCATCAAGGAAGCGAGTTTCCAGGAAGGAAGTCTAAAGCTGAAGATCCAGACCACCAAGCGCACCAAGAAGCCTCCTAAGAGCCTTGAGAACTACATTTGTCCGCCGGAGATCAGGATGACCATCCGGCCTCCAGCCGGAGAGGGCAAAGCGGGGCGGCAGGGACGAACAGGAGGCGGAGCGGGGAGGGGCCAGAAAGATGAAGAACGAGGACCGCCCAGAAAAAGGGTAAGACAGACAAACCATGTGTGGGGTTTCCCGTGCAGCATGTTTTTCACACGTTTGAGCTCAGACCTTCACTTAGGTGACTTCTTTTTATCTGAGCATCTCGCTCCACCTCCTCCCTCTCCTCCCCCTCCTTCCTCTCACTGTCAGTAGCTTCTTTCCTTGCTTGGTTACACAGGGTCAAAGTTTGCTGTGTAATTGAAACCAGTCATGGCTAGTTGAGATCACACAGTGAAGCGCACACAACACACACACTCACATAGGAGCTGAGAATAGGGCTGACATAAGCAAGTGACAGCTGGTGTCTGCTCTCTCCATTTGTAGTCATACACCCAGACCTTTCCGTGTCTCCTCTCCTCTCCTCTCCCTCTGATATCAGCTCTCATGGGTCACGCCCCCTTGAAGCCCTCCCTCCATCAAACCCTTTACACACTACACTGGTGTTTGGTGTGTGTGACACTGTGTATGTACAGGTCCTTAGGGGAATCTAGTGTTTGCAGTGTGTGTTGACCTACACAGTGGTGTGTGTGTTTGAGTGTGTGTGTCCAAACCTGACAGCCATCTCGATGTCACCGAGCCTGACAGGCCCAGCAGGAGCAGAGGCGTCATGTTGTCAACATGATGCTGGGAGCTGTGTTTTGCCATGTTGTGCTTCAGTGGTGGTTATACTTCACATTCGGGGAGGTTCCCGTGGTAATAGGGCTGCACCGTTGTCATTTTTCCAGTTACATGGTCTCGCGTGGTCAGCTATAGCTTCGGTCTACATCTGTGTTGGGTGAATGACTGTTTTTTTTTTTTTTTTTTTAAAAAGAAAAAGGGAAAGATGCAACCTTTCCCTGCGTGCCACCCCCTGGAAAAATGCAAATGTGTAAAAACCTTTTCACATAGGCTACCTTTATCCACAAGGGAAAAACATGCTGTTATTGTGTTAGTACAACGCTGATACGATTAAAAACTTGAGTGGATTTGTTTTCCTGTGGACAGGCCCTTAGTCTCATGATACAGCTGTGTACTGGTGTAGTGTACATACTTAATATTACTGTATCAAAACCCAAGAAAGTGAAAAAGTAAATGTAAAGTAGACACACATGGGACAAGTCTTAAAAATTATCCTCAAAGGACAGAAAGCCAGTGACAAGTCTGTAAATACCACTACACGACTTAATACATATTTGCAATGACAATTATTCAAAACTAACTGCTCTTTGCACCCATAAGTTTGAATTTTTCCACACTTCATCATTGATATTCTTTTAAATGACTGGATTATTTTCATCGTAGGTCTCCAAAAATGAGATGAGGTATTTGCTGCTGCCGTCAAACGGTTGCAAATAGACACCGATACTGATTCATACAAATGGAACATCTGACCAAACTAGACAGAAAACATGTGGGCGTTGCTTTGTCATCTCAGTATCACCCATGCATAACCTCAGTTTCAGCTTCAGTTGTTTTTTGTTTGTTTTTTTTGCAAATGTGTACATTTCTCTCCACAGAGTTTATCATGAGTTTTGTTTCCTGACCTCGCGTTAACTTTCTGGAAATAAAATGTGAAAACACTCAGGTCCGCGAGGGCCTGCGTGATGTAAATTTGTGCTGACCCCCAGTCCAGTTGGTGAACACTTGTTCGATTTTGTTTTGATCAAAACAGACAGCGAAGCAGACGCTGACCATGGAAACTTGGTCAGTGTCTTCTAGTTTTGTCCACAAACCAAAATGTATCAGTTTTCTGGTCAAAGAAACCAGAAAATATTCCCATTAGCTTGTTTTAATGATTTTTTTTAAAAAAAACCTCCCAACTGAACAAACAATTATCGAAATAGTTATTTACACAACACACACACTCAGTTATTGAATAAGTTATTTATTGTCTTACTGTCTTATTTATTGTCTTACTGTCTTATTTATTGTCTTACTGTTTTATTTATTGTCTAAATTAATTTTAGTAAGCGCTTAATAATCCATCCATCATTGCAGACCTGGTGCTGCAAGAATACGAGGACATGAAAGCGCACATGAAACGAGAGACGGAGCGCGTGTGCGTGGGACACTTGACTGACGCAGAGAAATAGTATCGTGAGGCATGTTCGCGCGTGTGGAAATGTGAAGCGTTGTAGTAGCAGCACACGCTGCTACATTATGACTGACAGGGGTTGTCATAGTGACAGGGGCGGCAAGCTGGTCTCTATTGAGGTTTGTGGTGGCGGGGATGTGTGGATGTGATGGTGTTGATTCAGATCAGTTTCAAGCCTTCATCCCCTACGCTCTGTCCCTCAATCACACCCCCCTCCCCTCCCCCCCTCCGCTCTCCCGCCTACATCCTTTCCCTCCATCTACCCATCACCTGCTACCCCAAGGGTGTAATACAGGCAGACTCACTGGAGAGGAACGGGTTAAAGAGAGCGGCTGAGCTGCTCTCCTTCTTCCCCTCTTTTCCGTGTGTGTATGTGTGTGTGTGTGTGTGTGTGAGTGTGTTGAGGTTAAATACTCTCTTTGTGGTGTGTATGTGTGAGAGACTGTGTGTCAGGAGGGGATGGGGAGGCGAGGGGAGGGTGGGGGGTTGGTGAGGGGAGCAGATGGACAGCCTCTTTGCACTCTCTTGCATTGTGTCCAAACCTACTCTTTCCCTCTTTCTGTCCTTATCTTTTATCTGCCCCTCTCTCTCTCTGTGCTTTCCCCCCTCAGTCTTTTCTTCCCTCGCGTTTTTCCCTCTTTTCACTCAGTCATTTTTCCTCCATTCTTTTCTTCCTCTTCCTCCCGCTTTCACCCTCTGTTGTCTTGTAGCAGATGGCAGCGTGGGGCAGCAGCAGCAGCAGCAGCAGCAGCAAGAGAGCAGAAGCCAGAGTGTAAGCAAGTGATGAGGGGGAGGAGGAGGAGGAGGACAAGGGGGGGAGGTGGAGAAAAGAGGTGGGGGTCAGGCATATGGAGAGCCTGGTTAAGGGGCCCCCTCAGAGGGAGTGTGTGTGCGTGTCGTAGTGTGATGAATAGAGAGAGGGGGGGCAGGATACAATAGATGCCCATTAAGACAGAGATTTGACTCTAATAGATAGAGAAGGGGAACAGACAGACAGACAGACAGACAGACAGATAAAGAGGTAAACATATAGAATGGTGCAAAGAAAATGCCATTATTTCTCTTCTGTTATTAAAACGTTTAACTTTCAGTTATAAATGTAAGTTAAATATGGAATTTAAAAAGAAATGCACACATTTTTCACTCTAATAGAAACTGTATCAAACAAATGACTAATTAATAATTAATTTAACAGTGAGGGGAGAAAAAAGAGGTACATTAGAATATAAAAGTGTCAATGACGAGGGATCAATCAACAGAGACTGGATGCGATATTTAAAAGGAGATATCCACAAAAAATATGTACAACAGGGACCTTTTCATTCCTTCCTCCATATCACTTCTTAACCTAAATGAATCACATAAGAAGTATATAAATAATACATTTCTTACATATTTCACCTTTAAAAGCATGTCGATGATGAATAATTAAAACAAGCTTTCTGACTTTTTGCTCCATGTTACAAAGAAATCATTAAACCTGATTAGGTTCAAAAACAAGGGCAAAACAAGACATTGGAGAACGTCATCATTTCCGGGTTTTTCAACATTTTCTGACATTTTATAGTCGATTAATTGAGAAAATAGTCAACAGATGAATCAGTCATTAGTTGCAGCTATTATACTCTATTACACAATGAAGGAGACGTTAAAGATGATTGCTAATCAAACTGTGACCTGTCAGTGGAGCTCCACGATCTTGAATAAATACCAAATTGTGTTTTTACATCGTCTTTCTCATTCTAATTCGAAAAAAACGTATCTAAAATGATGACTGTGTGATATTTGTGCAGATCTGCGCGGAAACAAAGTTCTCTTCAGTCTGTGGAACAAGACGTGTACAAATCAAGACAACAATAATAATAAACACACTGTATTACGATTTCGATTCATTGTTCAGCCCTAAGCGTTAGATTGAAATTGCAATTAGATATTTGCCAAAAACATAGTCCAGACATACTCATACAAAAGTGTCAGTTACATGAGAGAATGTCTTCCAGGAAAACCTCACCCTTCCATCACCTTCATGGCGAGGCATTTCTACCCGGGGCGCGCGGGGGAGGTGTGGGGAGTGAGCAGACATGCTGTGTCACGGGACAGACCCACAGACATGCATAAACGGGATATGATGGGCTCCGCTTCTCTGTCTCCGGCTGACATCACACACATGCTGGACGTCGTCTCCCACACAAGCTCTTTGTCTGAGCGTGTGTGTGTGTGTGTGTGTGTGTGTGTGTGTGCTCTCGCAAGATGAATGTATGTCTCAACTGATTGGGTCCTGGGTCAACCACCACATCACTCCTGCACACACACACACACACTTTACCGGTCCAATGCCTACACATGGTGAGACAAACACACTCTTTCTCACCCGCACACACACACACAGACAGACACAGACAGACGACTCATGTTGAGCAGTGATTGCAGTTAGAGAGAGTGTTTTCCTGGTTATCTGTCCAGTTCTCTGGACATGCCAAATGTGGCTCTTAATCCATTTCGCTATCTGTGGGAAGAGATAAGGCAGAGCTTTTCCAGCAGTCCTGACCAGGCTGTGTGTCGCTGTCGTTAAGTGTGTGTGTGTGTGTGTGTACGTGTATTTGTATTAGTGGGTGTGCGTGCAACGCTGACGCTTGACACACACTTATCTTGTCTTGACAGCCCCTCTGCTTGGTGGTCCCCCTGACTGTGTGTGTGTTGCAGCTTGGTGGTCTCCCAGCAGTGTTTGGGATTATTATGTGTTAGTCAAGTGCATTCAAAAGGAAATTAATGCCGCCATAGTCGCCACATCGTGCGTGTGTGCGTGCGTGCGCATGCAGTTCGTGCACATGTGTGTGGGTCTGAAATCGTTAGCCTTTTGATGTGTGTGGGTTTTTTTATCCCTGGCTGAGGCGGCGGTTGGTGACCTGAGGGACTTGATGAGCTCATAAAATAGAATTGTGTGTGTGTGTGTGTGTGTGTGTGTGTGAAGCAATCACAGACTGATTTATGAATGTGTATGAAAATTGACCAATCACCCCGTGTATGTACGTCTTCACTTAATTGCGTCTTAGACACTTTTTAGGCTTTTGTTTTGGTTTGTGTCTATATATGTGTGTGTGTGCGTGTGTAAGTGTATACGTCCTTGCTGTGAAATCATTGGGAGTAGAGCTGGGAATGCTTTAAGGGGCGTTTCCCTGTGGTTGGTGGGGGGATGGGACATGTGTGTGTGTGTGTGTGTGTGTGTGTGTGTGTGTGTGTGTGTGTGTGTGTGTGTGTGTGTGTGTGTGTGCAGCTGGGGAGTGAGTGATTTAGCACCACTGAAACACCAGCTGTCCATCTGTGTCTGACCCCCATACACACCCTGTACACACTTGAAACACACACCGGCACCTACACACACACACACACATGCTCACCAACATGCACATGCTTCTGTGGATACAGACACACAACTCCTCATGTCGACCCTCTGATCAGCTCTTAAGTATCTCTCAAAACCTAAAGGAAGTCTAGACAAAACACAATCTGTTCATCTGCCTCACACACACACACACACACACACAAACATACAGTACATTGCACTAAGCAAGATTGCTCCTTAATCAGCTCTGCAGTAGCGCTGGTGCTGCAGTGTATCCACAGAGAATGACTCTGCAAGGTCACTCCTCGTGAGCTCGCACACACACACACACACATTTAGTCACACAAAGGAACACTGGAGGCTGGCAGAAGAAGAGACGAACTTTGACCCTGCTGGACATTCAAAAGTTGAGGTAATAGCTGGACTCAACTGTTGTGTAAGCCTCTGTGTGTGTGTGTGTGTGTGTGTGTGCGCGCGCAGTGTATTGTTTGTTTGTGCGAGTGGGTCAGGGGTGAGACAACTGGAGTCTGGCCTTTGCTTTCTTACCCTCAGGGCTGGATTTGGTGTGTGTGTGTGCATGTGTGTGTGTGTGTGTGTGTGTGCTCTGACCATTTGGTTGGAACTGTAGCTAATTCCTCAGTCAGACGCACACATACCATCTTCTCAATCTGTCCCAAAGGTCAAGACCCATTCATTCACTATTGTGTCCACTCCCAGTGGGTTCCTGTTCCTCTCCAGCCAGATGTAAGCAGACGTTGATCAGTCAGTCCAGCTCGTGTTCCATTTTAATGAAGACCTGCGGCGGTTATTTGTGCTTGGGAGAAATTGCAAGTCACTCACTCAGTCAGGGAGCACTTAACCAGCGGAGATGGAGGCGTCTAACGCGGTCAAACAAATGCACGACCATATAACGATACAAAAGCAGACTTCAGTGGAGAAGCACGGAGACACCGTCCGACCGTGGTTTTGATATGGCAACATCATTATATTTGTAGACAGTGTGTAAAATAAATACAGGCTTTAATCTGTTTTTTTTTCCTTTTTTTGGACTGCAGTTTACTTTGAGTCACATGATTTTGGGATTATCTGTTGGGCCGTGTTTGATGCTCTCTGCGGTCAAAGATGATGTTGAGTCACAGCATCATGTGTTCCTGGTGACCGCTTCATGCCTCTGTGGTTTGTGTGTCTGTGCGTGCTTGTATCTGTTACCTCTTTAGGACCTTTTGTGGCATCATCGCCGACTTTGTCAGGACCAGTCTGGTCCTGATGAGGCAGAACTGGTTTTATTTAGCCGTTTGTGGTTACGTTTAGGAATAACATGTTGTTTAGTCTGTCCAAACGAATGGACGTCAAGACAGTGTCCTAAGAAGAATAGCTGCACAAACGTGTGTGTGAGCGCGTGGTTTGGAGAGCAGGTCCAGCGGGGACAGAGGGTGATGTTCGTGTAAGGAGGGGAGCAAATGGGATGATGGGAGTCAAAGGAGAAGCAGGCGCAGAGTATTGACTTTCACTGTGTCTCACTTGAAGAGTAAGTGTGTTTGTCAGTGAAATCTGATGGGCCCATCAGCTGTCTGGGACACGCCTGTCAGAGGTGTGTGTGTGCGCGCGCTGGTGTGTGTGTTGCCTCTTTGGGACTGTTTTCTGGTCTAAACCCCGACTTACTCAGAACCAATAGTCCTGATGGACACCAAAGCCTGGTCTTAAGGAGGCCCTGGTCTCAGTGAGTATCAACATTTGAATAGTGGTTAGGTTAAAGTCAGGGTGAGACGTTATTAACGGTTGTGGTTAAGTTTAAGGATAAGATAAGGCTGTGGAATTTATGGGAATAGCTGTGAGTGACAGTGTTTGGTGTCAAGTCATGCTAACGTTTTAATAGGGCTGCATTAAATGAAATGAAAATTTCTTTAATAATTTAAACAAGCTTTCTAATATTTTAGCTATTTTTTTTGCTCCATATAACAAAAAAAATAATAATTCAAACAGATTAATTTTGGTTGGTGGACAAAACAAGACATTCTAGAACATCATCATTGCCAGGTTTGAATTATTAAATGAATCATTAGTTGCAGCTCTATCTTTGTGTACTGCTTTATCCTCGACATGAGGGTGTTGCCACTGTCTTTACATACACACATATATGTATATATATATCTATATATATATATATATACATATATATATACATATATATATATATATATACATATATATATATACACATCTCTGTTAATGTGGACATGAATAAGTGAGTCGGATGTGTCTGTCTGTCCCTCTGTCTGTGTGTCCGTCCCGTGGGGCGACTCAGACTAAACAAACAGCTGTGTTTATGAACCAGGGAAGAGCCACAAGGGTCTTCTGTTCAGTGGTCCATCTCAACCCACACACACACACACAAACACAAACACACACACACGCTCTCATACAGTACATGCACACACGCACACACACACTCCCTGTGAATGCCCTGTACGCCTCATCTTTGACCCGCCCCCCCGTGGCGTTTTTTTGACGCTCCATTCTGTTTCAGTTACTCTCCATTCCCGCTGGTTTAAAAACCAACATCTAATCCTGGGTTTAAACAGCATTAGAACACAAGAGCCCGGGTGAACGTGCTCGCTTCCTTTTCATCTGCTTCATTTTTTTTGGCAGCAATGCAAATTCCAACTTCACTTCTAGGCGCAACGCTGAGACACACACTTACCTTTTTACAACTGGCAACAGTGCTGGGTGTTTTATATTTCATCTTCTCTTAATTTTATTATTAGTGCTTTAAAATGGTTCCCTCGTCGCTGAGTTTGAACGAGTAAAAGACTGAAAGAGTAACGACTTTAACGCTAACATTGTCTTTCACCGTCTGACTTGTTTTGTTTCTGCCACATTTCACACACAGGTGATGGAAGGGTTAAAAAAAAAAAAACCCACCACAGGGCAAAACAAGCACAGGCAATGTGGAAATGTGTTAATGCCTTTTTAGCAGGTTTGTCCAGGTTCAAACACCCAGGGTATACCTGCTAATTTTAGTGGGAAAGAGGCTTTAGTGTCTGCCCTTATCTCTCACTCTCTCTCTGCTCAGTGCTCTGCTCGCTCGCTCGCTCGCTCGCTCTCAGACTGAGAGGAATGCCACTCCGTGCGACCTCTCACCTACAACAAGGAGGGGTTAGAGGAGGGAGTGAGGGGCAGCTGCAGTCATGTGCCCGGGCCTGGAAGCTGAAGCTCGCACACTCAAATAGCCGCATAGTTTTGTTCACACTCACTCGGTTTACTGGCACAGCTCGGTCGAGGCGAGGCCGAGCGAACGCGCGGAGGAGAAATTGGATTTATCGAGCGCGTACGTCGGTTATCTGTTGACCTTTTTACGTCACAGACAAACAAACAGTGAACACTGAGGTTCTGTGTGTCTCGTGCCTGCTTTTAGTGGAACTTCACCACAGCTTTCGCTCTCGCCGTTGCCATGGTGTTGTTTGCTCTTCGCCGGCAACAGTACTGCAGTTTATGTGTCGTCTCCTGCTACTTCCGGTGAAGAGGAGGCCTGTACAACACACAGTCTGAATAAATGTATACATGCAGGAGTAAACTTTGAATTAAATGACCTCTGTATGTTCGCCCGATGAAGAATAGTTTGATTTTACGTGGACTAACACGTTCGCACGGGATTAGTTTTACATGAGGGGGTGAAGTTATTATTACCAGAGCTTCTCTGTGATTTTAGTCGATGTCAGTAAAGATTGCGGTGACTTAAATGGTTTGTATTTATATCGAGCTTTTCTAGTCTCGATGACCACTCAAAGCTGCTTCACACATGGTGACAGGAGGTGCACCATTAACAAGAGCCCCGACACGGGAGGTGACGGCGGTGCATAAATCGAGCGCCACTTGGTGTCCGGGAAGTCAGTTTTCCTGCAATTGTTTGCGGTGCCTGGTCGAGATGACCGGGTTCGCTTGCCCCCCTTGTCGGCGCCCTGGGTTACTGGGTATAACGTGTGCCGTGTCTGGGGTCACACGCCACAGGAGCGCACGGTGCTCGCTGTCGTGGCGGCTCCACGACTTAAAGGGACAGTTGAGGTAGTTGACATTGCCTATGGCGCGTTGGCCATCAATATTACAAATGTCCATCGCTCCCGTGTAAAACTAATCCAAATAGGGCTTAAGTCCAACTAGAATGGGATTTTTAACAAGCATGCAAACGCACTGACTGATGCGGCTGTTGCTGTGAAGCACTGAATCTCCCGCCTCTCTGCCTGAGAAGGTGTGTGTGTGTGTCTGTGTGTACGTGAACATGTGAGCGGAGTGCAGCCGCACACAAAGGCGTTATTGTTGCTGAGAGGCGGCCTGAGGGGAGGCGGGCCGTCTGATTGGTTAAGACTATTGTATCTCACTTTGTCCGCTCCCTCTGTCACTGAGGATGTCATTAAAGTGGCTCTTCAACTCGCTCCGTCACTCTCACAGGCTGGGAATCATCTGAGGACTTCACAGAGTGCGGTAGACTAAACAAAAGTGTGACTTTAAATGCTGTAAAGAGCAGACACTGAAGTCATTTTTCACAACGTTTACTCCTCTGACAGCACCACTTCCTGGTAAACAACTTGCTTATTTTGTTATATTGTTGACATAAAGGTGGTTATCATGATACTTAAAATAGTAGTGCCTTAGGTTAGGGCTCACATTTGCTTTTTGTCCGATTAATCTAAAAACAGCAGTTTGACATTTTTCACAGGGAAAAAAGACTAAATGGTCATTATAAATGAACGCATTTAGACTTCACAGAGTTTAAGACGTTTGCGATCACAATATTCACAGTTCAAGTACAGCAGGAGAACTCATTTGCAAGTCTTATCATTGCCCTCTCTGCCCTGATGTCTTCTCTACAATACAAACGCAGAGGAAATCAGATTGTGCGCAACAGGATCATCCAGAGTGATTTTTTTCACATTATTTGCCACTGCATTGCTTTATCAAATCGCTTTATATATATACACACACATATATATATGTATATATATATATACATATACATATATCTCAAATGCCCACGTTAAGACCCAGTCATCTCCATGTTTACTGCCTCAATAACCAGACACTGATTCATTATAGTGCATTATTTTTGACCGAGTGAAACTTCGCTCCTGTGAACCACAGCTTGCTGGAAAGAGGAAGTATTTAATCTCAGCACAGCTTCTGTCTTGAATTACCCATCATTCTACACAGGAAGTCATCCCTTAGGATTTAGAGCAGCTCATTGGCTGTTAATTGTTTCCTGTTGTACATAAGTGGTATGATTGGGTCATATGGTGCACAGAGTACAATGACCAACACTTTTGTTTCTTTTCAGTGTGTGTTGCTGTCTTGTTTTGTGCACAGAAGCGTTGATTGAGCAGCATTCGGTCTGTTTATGAAGTGCTGCAAGCTGCATCTCACTCATGCTTCACAGGGCCAATAGTTTGAAACATTTAAAAGCCGATCAATTCATTCATTTTTTTTTCCTCCCAATGAAAACAAGAAGTGATGCAATTTACAAGGTTCCATGAATGCATCAGCAACAGGTGTTTGGTTAGTGTGTTTTGTAGTAGTATTGAAATGCACACGGGTCATTGAACGCACAACACACGCTCTCGTTTGCTGGATCTTTCATGTCTGAAAAATGGCTACAGAGAGATCTTGTGTCTGTGTTTGAGGTGTGACAATTAATCCTCGGTCACACTTAAATTAGCAGGCATACCTGGGATTTTTAAATCCGAGTGAAGCGGCTAACAAAAGGGGAAATTAACACCTTTCCCATTGGCGGTGGTTGTTTTTCCCTGTGGCGGTTTTTACCCCTCATGCTGGAATTGTGACGTCACGAATGCACCGGAAACAAAGCGAGACAGAGGAGGAAAGAAAACCAACAACAATCCATATCTCATTGAATGTTCCAGTGGTTGCAACTGTGCTTCTTTTACTTGAATCTCTCTTTGAATCGACTGTTAAGACGATCTGAAAGTAATGACTGCTGCAAACATGAATGCAAACACCTAAGTTTAAAGCTATGCGCGTTGCAGTTTTGCACTGGCAATGTCACTGTCAAAAATAGAGCAGATGAAGGAGAAATTAGGGGGCTCATCTGGGTTTTTATGTTCCCACTGATGCTGATAAAAACCCCACATGTGCTTCAAACCTGTTTAAACCCAAGGATTAAATGTGTTTTTTGTTTTTTTTGACCAGTTGGAATGGTGGGCATTATTCAAAATCCAAGGGTTTGGTCCAGACCTTAACGCAGATTTTCCCACGCTGCTAAGGTGAAACGTGCCTAAGGGTCTGCACACTCACAGTCATCCATCTTGAGCTAATTAGACGAGCCAAACTTTTACTGCAGACACGATCACTTGATCATGACTGGAACAAGAATGTGAAGACTGTAATAAATACTGTAGACGTACTAAATACACAGCAGACTTTTGTATTTTATTTCATCTTGGGTTGATTTTGAAATGAAGGCGTTTTTTTGGCATTAGTGAAGCTATGAGGGCTCCAAGGACTTCACTTCTCTGTCATAGTATTTTGGATGGATGAATGGATTTTATTGATCCCAGAGTAGGAAACTGTTCTGTTATTAGACATCAGGCATAGAACATAAAGATACACAGTGCATTTAAAGGTAAAATTACAACTATAAATAAACATATGACGTTACAAACTCAATTCCCGCTTTTAGTGTTGTACATTGTGCACGCATATGTGTGTGTGTACATTTTCTTTATGCACATGTGAGTCGACTGAAAAGCAAAAACGCTGTCATTGGAGATTCAGCTGCATCCATGAAAGGAACAGTAATGGCTGTAATAATTGGTATGGAAAAAAAACCCAGTTCTAATGTGGTTCTTGGTACCATTCACAAGCATGTGCCTGCACACACACCATTAAGGCTAATAGCGGGGATTAGATGTATACTTTGTGTGGCATGTAAATATGTCTGTCATTACCGAGCGGGTGAAAACCTCTAGTTGCGCCGTAATGACATGCTTATCTCAGCCAATCAAAGGCTTTTGTTCATATTGAGACATCTACATTTGAGTGTGGCTGAAAGCAGTGTGACAGTCGGAGCCTGGTGTTTCGCTGCTATCTTTAGGGGCACTTCAATCTGAAGGATTATTGCTGTAGACGTAGGAGGGAACATTTTGTTTTTGAGACCTACTGGTGTGCATTAAATCTGGCCTCTGTTGTACAGTTAGCTAAAGGACAAACGCACGGTAGATCAAACTCTTGATGAGACTCAGCAGGAAGGGAACACAACAGAAGAATATGCCGGGGAGAAAAAAAGAAAAAGAAGCCCGTTTTTGGCCCGGGCTAAACTGTGGCTGTAGGCTGAACACATTGTTTTTTGAATTGCAGCATTGGGTCCAAGAGTTGGAAGTTTGAATAGAGCCCAATTTCCAAACTTTCCCACCCAGCTTTCCCAGAAGATGCGATGGCTGCCTGGCACAGATGCCAACAGATCTGAGATAGTAACGCACCGGCTGAGTGAAAACAGACGCACACACACTGTTTTAAGCAGCGGGCTTGATCCCCCTGATCCACAAACTGTCCCACCTTGACACCACCCCTCCTCCTTTTCCCTCCCCTCTCTCCTCCCCCTTTTCTCTCCCCTGCTGTGGGTCTCCTCAGGCGCATGAATGGAAGTCTTTATTCCCGAGAGAACTGGTGGGAAGAACGGGAGAACGAGAAACAGGGATGTGGGGGGGGGGGGTGGGTGTGTGTGTGTGTGTGTGTGTGTGTGTGTGTGTGTGGGGGTGCTGTGTGAGTGGCTGCAAGATCAACACAGTGCCACAGCTCCTCATTTCTCCCCTACCGCTATTCCCTCCTTTTCTCTGCACCCTCCCCTCCCTCTCTCTCTCTCTCTCTCTCTCTCCCTTTAAGTGCAGTGGACACAAAGCCATGTTAGTATTCATGGTGTTTGTTTGCAGAGGAACTGTGTGTGTGTGTGTGTGTGTGCGTGTGTGTGGAGCTGTCAGAAACACCGATCACAGAGAAGAAGCAGCGCTCTGAATGGGGCTGGAGAGAAGCGGGCAGGGGGAGGGAAAGACGGGTTGGTGGTGGTAGTTCCCACAGGGGGAGAATGGTCAGCTTCAGAAAAGAGAAAAGAAGGAGAAAGGAGAGAGGAGAGAGATGGATGAGATGGAGGGGGTGTTGGGGTTTGTACACAAGGCCACAGGGGCAGAAGGAGACGGTGTCAAAGCCAAGGAGAGCGAGCGTGTGAGTGAAGATCATATCAATCAATCATAACATTTCGGGAACTTGTTGCAAACGGGTCTAGGCACCTCTCTTCTTGTTTTTCTGCCGGTCCACTTCTTCCCTCCCCTCTCTGCTGCTCTCATTCTTTCAGTAACACCCCCCCTCTCACCCTCCATCTCTCTCTCTCTCTCTCTCTCTCTCTCTTTCTCTTTGTGTGTCTGTCTGGACAGCTGCCCAGTTCCATACACAGGGAAAAATGAAACACTCTAACCACCGGGCGTGCAGCCAAATAAAAGGCTGCGAAAAACTATTTGAAGGGCAGCATGTTTGTGTGTGTGTCTGTGTGTGCGTGCATGGAGTTTCTTGTGTGTATGTTTGCTGTTGTTCATGTGTGTGTGTGTTGGGGTTGTGAGATTTGGGTGTGCCTGTTTAGGGTGTTCTCTCTCTCTCTCTCTCTCTCTCTCGCTGTCTCTCTCTATAATGGTGCAGCCACGGCACTCTGTGCATGTTTATGTGGGTGTGAGGGAGAAGCTCCACTCCAGTTTATCCAACAGTGGAAAAAGGAAAAGCCACCACATACCTCTCCATCACACTGCAGGATCAAAGAGGGAAAAGCTTCCACGTCCAAATTTAGATTTAACCCCCACCCCACTGAGTGCGAATGTCACAATCACAGGCGTATTTGTCCGTAAATATGTGCCGAGTCATTTGCCAAGTGCCTTTTTAGTTGGTGATTGCGGCACCTAGTCACATATTACCCATGACCTCCTTCGCTGCACTCTGACCTTATCAGAGAGTTACATCACCAGTGGAAGGAATGCACAGCTCGATATTTGCCTGAATTCAGGTGCTGAAGAGCGTTTGTGTAACTGACTGAGACCTTGGTTCATTGGAGGCCCAGAGGAAAACATCCTAGAGCTGGTTGTTGACCTAGATGTGGAGCTTGACCCTTAACCTCTGAACGCAGCCCCAACAGCCTCAAGGGAGGGAGAATGGGTTGAGAGCTGCACATGCATTGGTTCTGTATTATGCCGGGCCTTTCTTCCTATAGTTTGTAATTTTGTAATTTCCAAAAAAAATTGCTGTTACAACATTCGTTACCTTTGTACACTGGAGCGCTGTGACGAAAGAATTTCCCGCAAGGGATTAATAAAGTATTTTCTATTCTATTCTATTCTATTCTTTCTCCTTATCTATATTTGATCTGAGGAGACATGGAGAAGGAGGACAGAGTAGATAACAGCTCTTGTGTGCTTGTGGGTGGCTCCTGGGTCAGAGTCTGTGATTGTGCCGATCCCCCTGACCACTGCCCCCTGCTGCAGGGCAGCAGTAGCACAGGAATAATGACAGTCTGTTGTACTATAGTCTACATTCGGGGACAACTCATGTCAAGAAAAGGCCAGTGAACTTAAAACGGGAGGAGTGCAGCAGAAATATTGTCCTGTGTCTCGGACGCAGCGGAGCAGAGACTTAGGAGGGGGTGCAGTTACAGAGAACATGATTAGAAGAGCAGGACCTTGAATACGGCGAGGGGAACAGGGAAATGCAAAAAAAGACAAGAAATAATTGCCCAGTTTATATCAAAATGCTAAGCAATTATTGTACTATTTGAAAAACCGTCGTTGTATGAGAGAACAAGGTTGATCTGCTTAAAAACCACAACAGCACTTCCATTTTTCCTCCGTTTACTGGTTCTGTAGTGTTATTGTCGCTGGTTTGTTTGTGCGAGGATCAGACAGCGAGTGCATTTTCCCTGGAATGTTAGAGGCATAAAGGAGGGGAGAGGAGATGGTGGTAGAATGGAGGAAACTAAGAACAAAAGCTGAACTGGTGCCAATAACCCAACCTCAACAGGGAAAGGAGGGAGTGGTGAGCTCCCTATCTGCTTTTTCTCTCTCTCTCCTTTTATTTTCTTTTGCTCCTATCCTATCAGTAGTAGTAAATGTGTCCATACGTCCTCTCTGTATTATCGCTTCACGGTTGCTTTGAGGCGAGAGGCAAGGATACATTTTTACGTGTGTGTGCTCGTCCGTCTGTCTTTTTCCTGGTGCCCTCCCTTAACCTGAAACAGCAGGTATTCTAGGACAGGTTAAATGAGAAAGCACGTGTGTATCAGGTTTCTGTCACCTTATCCCTCCGTGGACTCACATCATCTCCTCTCCAGTGTCATTGCGTGTGCAGACACACTTAGACACACACACACACACACATCTCCGAGCTGAAAGGATGGCATATGACAGTGTGTTGCGGGAGATAAATGAGACTGTGTGTGCGCGTGCGTGTGTGTGTGTGTGTACAAGCACGTGCATTTTCTGGTATTGTTAACCATCGACACTCCTCTGCGTTTGTCTGCATGTGCATGTTTTTCGTCCATGTGCTGTGTTGGTTGTGTTACTCAGCATTCGTGTGTGTGTGCTTTTGTGCTTGTGAGTGTGGGCAGCTTGCGTCAGGATGAAAAATGGCTTCTGCGGTCAGTGTGGAAGTACAAAATGAGCATCACTGCTGCTGGCTACTGATGGGACACAAGGAAGAAAGAGAGGAGGGGAAAGGGTTTGGTAGTGAAAGAGAGGGAGAGAGCAGATTGAAAAATGGATAAAGTGAAGGTAGAAGAGGATAATAGCAGGGTAGACAGTGTTGGTTGCTAAAAATAGGAGTACATTGCATTAATGTGTGCATGTTACTGTGTATGTATATCTGCACTGACAGACTGCTTATTATCTGGCAAAACATCCTGAATAAAAATTGATTGACTCACTGTGGCGTAGATTTGCATTTTGTGCTGCTATGAGCAAAGGCGGGATATTTTTTGGAATGATTCTGAAATGCGTGCATATCGTAGATGCACGCTTGAGAGTGTGCGCTCGCATTCCTGTGTGTACATGCTGATAGGCAAGCCTGTGGTTAGGTTACATCTCCCTGCAGCGCAGCAGAACAGTGTCTCGTTGCGTCATACTGAGTCTGTTAATAACAGGCTAAACCACAAAGGCCATCCGCTGGTCTATTTCTCATCTTCCAGAAGTACCGTGTTAAAGCAGCAGTGATGCATTAAGCAGGGTTGTGTTGTAAGAAAAGGAACAGAACGTCAAGCTTGCGCATTTTCACTTTTACTGAGTCAATGTACACCGTGGATTCAGGGGTTAAGTTTGACTTAATAATTGTGATCCCTTGATTGGACAAATGTGGTATATTTTATATAGTATGACAGTGTTAGGTGTGTTCAGCCGAGCTTGACTACGGTGTTAAATACTGTGCAGTTGTACACCCCTACTCCATCCCCCCACCTCTCACAGCATGCAACATCCTTGCCACAGGAATTTAATTGCTCTGTAAACAAGCCCTTTTTTTTGTTGCACACTGTATGCTCATGCACACCAGATGCATTAAAAAGCTCCACTCCTGTCGTGAAAGGACAAGAGCGTCAAATCAGACCAACAACAAATCACCAGTTTAATACGGGTCGGCAAAAAGGAAACTGGATGCAGATCTGGCTGTAATTCTGCACATGTACAACATTATCTGTGAAGATAGGCTGAGTGAGGACGCAGTGCAGACAGGAAATGGAGTAGTCATAGTTTTATGACCACTTTCATATCATCTATCTCTCAATCCTTGCTGCTATATAAAGCTTGTCTTGTGATTGTAGCGTGTGTGTAGTAATCAGTTCTTCTCTTTCTTTTTTCTCTCTCTCTCTCTTGTCTCTAGACATACGAGCGCCAGTTCAGGATGCCTGAGCAGAGAGAAGGAGGCCTGCTGCAACTACTGGGAGATCACACTCCACCAAAACACCAGCTCCGCGGCTCCCTCCATCCTGCACACGCCATCTCACACACACAGCACGCCCTTGCGCAACAGTTCCAGCACCAACACCAAATCAATACACACTGGCTCACGTCCACGGCACCTTCTGCATCCCCAGCAAATTCAGAAGATCGTGATCCAGCCAGAGAACAGTCAGGAGCCAGTCGGAGCAATTTGCTTGATCCCAGTCAACCTTTCTCACAAACAGCAACACAAAGCCCCTCACCACAGAGATCCCTGACTCCAGACCTGCAGTTGCCAGTGGTTACTGATGCCAGTATTCTCAACCTGACCTCTCTCAGCAGGTAAGAAAACCAGTAGACCAAAACTACTGTAATAATTGCAAAATATTGTCGTATATATGAATGCATAGTACTGTATTTTAATATGGCATAACAGCTTATCACAGTTATCTGATACTGATTCATTTGGACACACTAAAATAGCAACTACTCATACTGGCTTTGGTTTCTTTGAAATACTAAGCCACCCATTCTAATGTTTCCATCTGTATACATCTCTCCAGGGGGAGGGGTTTGCAAGAAGTTAGCGAACAGCTCTTTGGGAACATCAAGAGGAAGTATGGCAGGAAAGACTCCCAGAGGATGCTCTGTAACCCTCACAGTGCTGATTCACCGTGGGGAAAGCAGACAGAGAAAGGATCGGAGAGCCCAACTCATTCAGAGAGGTACAGGCAAGAGGAGGCCACCGAACGGGTCCATGAAGAAAGAGAGGAAAGGAGAAAAGAGGATAGGGAGCGAGCAATTGCTGGGAGGAAAGGAGATGAAGAGAGCAGGGGGATGCTAATGCTTACAGAGGAGGGGAAAGGACGAAAGAGGCGGAGGAGGCCTTCTTTTGACGAGTCATTTTCCGCTCAGGAGCAATCACAGCAACGGCAGGATTCGGACACTACAGAAAAACACCAGTCTGGGCCGCCAGAACCCAAAGTAGCACATAAGATGGAGACTCACAGAAATGATTCTCGACCCACAAGAGAAGCTGATGTCAATGGAGAGAGGATGGAAAAAGCAGAGAGAGCAGATAAAGGTGATAAAAGAGAAAAGGGAGAGAGGACGGACAGGGCTGAAAGAGGAGACACAGTAACAAGCAGGACCGACTCAGAGTCAGCTTTGAGTACAAACAGAATGAAAAAGAACCCAGTGGGTCGCCCTAAAATCAGCACAGACATCCTTAAACACAGAGAATCTACTCACAGTCTAATCAACAAATCGGCAAATCCCAGACTCCCGAGCCCAAATCCCAGCCCCAGCCCCAGGAGTAGCATCAGTCCTAGTCCCAGTCCTAAATCCAGAGTTAACATCAGTCCTAGCCCCAGTCCTAAACCCAGATTTAACATCAGTCCTAGCCCCAGTCCTAAATCTAGAGTAAACATCAGTCCTAGTCCTAGCCCTAAATCCAGAATTAACATCAGTCCGAGCCCCAGTCCAAAATCCAGAATTACTATCAGTCCAAGCCCTAGTCCTAAATCCAGAATTAACATTAGCCCTAGTCCTAGCCCTAGACCCAGGATGGCCTTGAGTCCTAACCCCAGCCACAGCACCAGCTCCATAGTCAGTTCCAGACCAACCAAGGCAAAGGACAGGTGGTCCTACCTGAAAGCTAAAAGCCATGCCAGCCTCACATCACCCCAGAGAGACATCCGAGGTAGCCCGTCAACCCTTACAGACCCACCTTCAGCTTTTCCCATCACCCCTTCAAGTCCGCTTTACACCAACAGTGACAGCCTGACCGTCCACACGCCCATTAAGAGGAAACGAGGCCGTCCCAAGAAGCAGCCACTCTTAACAGTGGAAACCATCCATGAGGGCACCTCTACATCTCCACCAAGCCCACTAGCACAGGATATATCAGCAGGGCTAAACAGCAGGAAGAAGACACATACGCTAAACACATTAGTGCAAATGACATCCACGACCATCAGTGCCAATTCTAACAGTCTGAAACTAAAGCGTGGTCGAGGGCATTCCAGGCCAGTGAATAAGATGAAGCTTGGGAAAATGCAGAGCATCCTGAATGAGATCCTCTCCGGTTCCAGTCAGAATGGCAGTCTGCCTCTGAAGTCAGCCTCTGCCCCTGTCACCTCAGCAATGAGTGCCATGGCATCCACCATTGAGGCGCGGCTGGGAAAACAGATAAATGTCAGTAAGAGAGGAACCATCTACATTGGTAAGAAGCGAGGGAGAAAACCCAGAGCAGAAACTCAAAACTGCAACCTGAACAAAACCACAAGAGACAAGCCCTCCCTGTTAGTTTCCACAGCCAGTCTATATGAGAGTCCCACAGTGCCTTCCAACACCTTGTCTCCCAGCTCCAGCACTCCATCCATAAGAGCCAGCCACTCTGATACCACTATGCCCAGTCTGCAGCCCATTTCAGCCCTACCCTCAAAGCCACTGAGCAGGGGCTTTCTCTCTGGAGGATGGAAGCTGTCTCCTCCACGCCTCCTCGCAAATTCACCCTCACATCTGTCAGAGGTGGCGTCAGTGAAGGAAGTGACTCTGTCACCCATCAGCGAGTCTCACAGTGAGGAAACTATTCCCAGCGACAGCGGGATTGGAACAGACAACAACAGCACCTCAGACCAAACTGAGAAGGGTCCCGCTTCTCGACGCAGGTGCAGTAAACTTCCACAACACTTTTCTAATTTTTTCTAGAAGGTTTTAGATTTAAAGCTGCTCCCTTTAGTGTTCTTCAAACAGACATTTGTTTATATATAAAACGTAAACACTACTGTTTTAATAAGATTATATCTTTTATACTGTGTTCATACAGGTACTCATTTGATCTGTGTGGGTTTGAGGCTGCGGAGGCCGCAGCTCTGGAAGCATCCAACAGGGGCAGCAGAACACGCTGTGAACGACAAGTAACTGCAGTTGACAACTTTCTGTCACAGCAGGAAAAAAAGCAAAAGCATCATCGGCGAAAGAGGAAGTGCCTGCAGAGCCGGGATCATCTCCACTTTCTCTCTGAACTGGAAGAGGTTAGAGACCCCAACAAAACATTATGTGTAATGTTTATTCACAAGGGGTTTATGTGCTTACATTTGTCCTCTCTTCAACCTCCCTCTAGGTTGTGGTAAAGCTCCAGCAGCTGCGAGTGTCTCACAGACGATACGCCTGCTTCCCACAGCACCCGTATCCCTCCATCTTTCGCCTCAACTTCCATCATTATTACCCAGTTACCTATGATTCCTACTCCTGTGACTCCAGCTCATACCTCCGCAGGAGTGCCGATCTGAAGGCGAAGAGGCGACGTGGTCGTCCAGCCAAAGCCAGCGAGCCAATCACATCGAAGCTGCCTTTTGTTCAAGGATATAGTTATCCGCTGGCAGGGGGAAATTTCTATGCAGCACCGTATGCGATGCCTTATGCACCTCCTCTGAGTCTGGGCTACTTTCCCCCTGCTCCCTCGTTCTACCTGCCCCACCACTCTCTAGGACCTGCACCTCCATCTCCCTTCATGAGACCTGCTGTCCCCCCTCCAAAGGCTTTCCACTCCAGTGGACACTCCAAGCTTCAGGCTGGGACCAAGCTTCGCAGCTCCAGTGGCCCACTCCAGGGGTCGTCTGTAAGAGGAGAGGGTCTCGGCTCCCTGGGCAATGGCAGCACAGGTGGCCTCACAGGGGTTCGCCTCCATAAGAGGAAGCACAAGCACAAACATAAGCACAAAGATGAACCCCTCCTTTCACCGCGAGACCGGCAGGAGTTGGGTGGGCTCTTCAGTGGAGCTAAGACCACTGCGCGTCTCAACATGCTGAATGACAGGAGGGACTTGTCCAGTCAGGGCTCAAAGCATCTGGAGAAGCAGAGGGGCATCGGTCGGGGCTCAAGCCTGGGATCCAGCTTGGGGATGTTTGAGTCAGACCAGCTGTCTACACACTCGCTTGCTGACAGCCACTTACACTCCCGTCAGACTGGACAGCCTATAAGCAGCTTCATGAGTAGCTACAGTAGCCAGTCACAGCGATCAGAGTCGGCTCCGGATCTCTTTTTGGGGTCACGGGAGGACGAGTGTGGTGGAAGGAGCAGGAAGACAAGACTGGCAGTGTTTGGAGATCAGGGCTTAATGTCATTCCAAACAGCCAGGCAGGAGCCAGGACAGATGAACCAGTGCTCCAGTCCCTCCCTCACTGGTAAGAACCTCTTACATTAGGATTACCTGTTTGGCTTGTAAATGCTGTTATGTATTTACAAAGGAGTGCTCAGACACTGTGACAGCATCAATGGATTTCTCTTTTGACAGCAGCAACCTTGCTACTTTGATGATGTGATGATGGTTTGAGGTTAGCCCATACTTCAATAAGCACCTGTTGCTTTCTTGTATTAATAGAAACAAGATTTTCTATAGCTACCAAACAGCACATGCCAAAACGGGCAGTTCATGGCCATCATGAAGGGAATTGTGCTTGTAACCAGAGGGTTGCCTGTTCAAATCCTAGAATGGGACAAGGGCTGGGGTGCTCCTGAGCAAGGCTCCCAATCGCCCATTGCTCCCCTCATGTGTGTTCACTTCTGGAGTGTAAAAAAACGATGGGTTAAATGCAGAGGTCAAATTCACTGTCACTAATTGGTGTGTGTGCAGAAATAACTAAGTCTACTTCTAAACACCTGTGGAAAGATAATTGTATTAACTATACTATAAGTAGGAAGTGGTCAGCTAACGCTAACAGAACTTGACCTTATTACAGACCCAAAAGGCAAAGTACATTATGTTGTAAAACAATGAGAAAACAGGAACAGAAATGTGGTACAAAAGGGAAACTTGTAAAGACTTCAACGTTACTGAACATTGTTCTTTGTTGCAAAGGCACAGCTTCATTTTTGTCTCTGACATTTTGTCAGATTATATGTACCTCAGATAAGGATTGCTGCTTGCAAACCCCAGATTCTATGATGTGGTGGAAATCTGGATATTAATATTGTCCTAACTGTGGTCAGTGCACGCTACACCAAATTAAATGTCAATGAGAACGATTAATCAGCCGAGATAGGACATTTTACAACCTACTGGCATTGTTGTACCCTCACTGCGATAGTGCCAGGTAGCTGTGCTGCCTCCGCCTCTCATGTGGTGCGGCACATCACTGCTCTGCATGGGGGCTCCACAAGCATTGTTGATACTGGCTAATAGCGAGCGCAGCACAAATTAAGAGTAAATGGCTTTATTTGCTCCTTTCAAGGCCACTTTTGCTGAAAAATGTGCATAATGGGATTTCTTCTGATGATTAATAAACAAGATCCTACGCACATGAGAGCTAGGGAGAGTAATGCAGGTTCCACTGCAGTGTCGAGCGTTATCAGCCGATGAGTGTTATCAACTTTCTCATGCTTATTGTGGCATGTTAACTAGGTCTACAATAATTATTTGATTAATCAATTATTAATCGATTACTAAATGAATCGTCAACTATTTTGATAATCAATCAATCAGAGTTTTTATTAAAACAAGTTTTTTTTTTTAGCTTCTGAAATGTGAATATTTATGTTGTTTCTTTGCTCCATATGAAAGCAAGAAATCATTAAAACAGATACATTTTGGTTTGTGGACAAAACAATCATCATGTCCAGGTTTGGAAAACACTGATCAACATTTTAACAAAAATATCATTTTACATTTTATGGACTAAACAACAACTCAATTGGTGGAGAAAATAATCTAAAATAAGACCAACCTCTACACCATCATATTGTTTGGATACAAAAGAACCTTGTGTTACAAGTCAGGTGTATAATCCTCACCTGCTGAACTGCTAATTCTTAATTATATAAATGTGTTATTGACAACATTAGTTTGCTTAAAAGTGGACATTGATGTAGGGTGAACCTAGAGTCTCTCCACCAAAACTGTGTATTTTGGTACATTTTGTATTCCGCTGTCTTTGAGCACATCTGGCTGGGGATAGAGAGAACGTAATGCATGGATGGAGACAACTATAATTCACCAATCGCCCCCCCTCCCTCTCTTCCTCCTCTCCTGCCTATGCCTTTGCCAGAGATATATTATTCACACAGTGTGATTTATTTTCTACAGACATGCCATAAAAGGCCCTTGCCTGTGTTAAAAGAGTTGGCTGGCAGCCAGGGGTTTAATGACTGGGGCCTAGTCCAGTGGCGAGGAGGAGAAGCCAGGGGCTCAGAATTCATTCACCCCACTACAACCCCAGGGGATCCAGGAGGGATGACTCATATCCCCACTCTCACCCCCCCACCACCCCTACACCTCAACCGTACTCACACCCTGCCTTCCACACTATCCCTCCAGTGTTGTTGTACCTCTTCTACCTTCAGTGTCCTTCCCTTTCCCCATGTGCTGCCTCTGCAGTTTTTGCCCTTGCTTTCCTCCTTCCACT
The DNA here is from genome assembly GCF_019176455.1 of Solea senegalensis. Lineage (NCBI taxonomy): Eukaryota > Metazoa > Chordata > Actinopteri > Pleuronectiformes > Soleidae > Solea > Solea senegalensis. Next base: position 7,366,670 of record NC_058025.1, on the reverse strand, counting down.
CTCTCTCACAATCCCCACATCCGTATGCACGCTTCCTCCTGTCCCCCCCGCCTCTTCCTCCCCTTCCCCCACTATCTTTTTCCCTTCTTCCATTTCTCTTTCTGCTTTCCCCCCCTCCCCTCATTTTCCCCATTACCCCTCTTTTTCCCCGTTCCCTCTGCCCCTCCTCTAGCATGACTTACTGCTTCACATCACAGCTTTAGCCCAATTAAAACACAGACACGCGTACACACGCGTGCGTGCATGCCCGGGCTTACATATGTACATTCACATCCTAGCATAGACCCACTCACACCCAGCCGACATAGAAGCTAAATTCAAATTATTTTGTAAATCATTCCTCAATACAACTTACTCTGTTGTGATTTATTCATGCAGGTGTGTGTGTGATATAAATATGGAGAGGGAAAACCCAGCAAATAATACATATGAAGGATCATTTCAAACCTGTCAGGATACCTGGCCTCAGACACCGCAGTGCAGAAGTGAGCATGTATCTGTGTGTTGTAGTGACTTCCTATTCCCCAGAGAAATGGGTCCTCAGTGCTGCTCAGCCCCTCACACTGCTGTGCTGAAGGTCACCGGTTTTATGTTCCGTGTATGCAGCTCATAAATTTCCGCTACTTGTAGTGTGTGTGTGTGTGTGTGTGAGTGTTGCGCGTGTGCACTTCTGTTCAGCTCATAAACTACTGCTACTTAGTGCATTCTGCATTAGATTAATTTGACCGTTTGCCCTGAATACTTGAGCAACAATAGTGTAAGGTGTTCCCTTTTAGTTAGAAATGGAGCGCGGTCCTGTTCCCCTTTACATTCTGTTGCTCAACAGCAAACACCTCATCAAGGACCTCCTCGCTCTAAAAAGTCTACTTTTCCCCAAACATTCCTGTTGGACCCTTTCATACTTTCCATGTTTTGTGTCTGCAGAGAGTCATTACACTTTTCCACTCGCACGTCTACAGTTCCATTCAGAGGGTCCGCACCACTCTCCAGATCCATGTACTCAATCACACATTCCGTCCCAGTGGGTCGCTTTAGCGCACAAACCTTTGCTTTTTCTTTAAAATCCAAAAGAAAAAGAACAATGCTGGCCACATGATGCAAGCGTAAAGACTATGCTTGTTGATGGTAGGTGATGAAGAAGACAAGAAACGCTCAAAGAGATGTGACCAGTCATTGAGGATTGGACCAGAAGTGGGGAATACTGCCAGGTTTATGATTTTCTTTGATGTCATCATCTTTCGACAAAACGACCACGTCCCAACAATCGGACTGGAAAGCCTTGACGGGAAAATATTTTGTGGCACCTGAAGCCATGTACTGGGGCTGTGTATGGACCTCCAAGCCCACCACATTTTATGTAGAATACTCAAAGCTGTTTTCGGTTCAACAAATTCGATGTGTTTGAAAATTGCTACACTGCATCAGTAGGATTCTGGAGAAAAAGGAAGAATGGAGATGGTTAGGGGATCCAGGCATTAAGAAAAAAGAGACCAAGCATGTTTTATGCGCACCGCTTGGGGACTGGTGGCTGATTGTGCTTTTCCTCCATTTTGGCTGTGGCTCAGTCTGAGCCCTGGGACCAGTGCCCAGACAGAGAGGAGGGGTGAGGGGTGGTGTGTGTGTGTGTGTGGGGGGTGCGGTGGCTAAGAAATGGCACAGAGATGGGAAACAAAACCAATGACAGAGACGGACCAAGACCAGGAAGGGGTTTCTGAAAAAGAGAGGGAAATTAAATGGTTTAGTGTTCCTAGTTTAATTGAAAATTAGAGAGCAGCACACTGCCTCCCATGAAGAGTTGGGAAAGGGAAAAGAGAATGAGAGTGATGAGGAAAGTGGGAAACAGAAAGGACAGAACAGCATGGAAAGGGCACACTGCCCAGTTCACCAGTGTGAAGGAACAATATGGCTCCAGTTTCCTTTGCTCAGCCGGTCTGAACTGCCAAATTCATTATTTGTGCGTGTTGTGCAATGTGCATGTGAATGTATGCATATGTGTGTGTTTGTGTCTGCATGTGAGTTTTGGCGTTTTGGCAGCCTGTGCTCCAGATGCACGGGGTTGTTATTGTGCAGTGGCATATTAAATAGTTAAAGGAGACATTTCTGTGGATTTCCTGCTAGCAGAATGGGATCTCCTCCTCTCCCCTCTGCTCTCTTGAAGACAATTACAGGATAAGATCTGTTCTTCTGGCTCAGCTGGGCTTTGAAAGGCTTACATGAATATGTCAAAATTAGCAGGAAGCTCTTGAAGAAGAAGAAAGATCTCTCCATGAGCTAAATTGGCACGACATTCCTAGCTTTGCCAAGGTTGCTTATTTTAAACGTTATAATAGGCCTTTCACTGCTATTTTTATCTTTATCTTGTGACGTTTCTCCACACTAATGCTCACTCCGTCTTCTCCCAGGTGTTCCCAGTAAACGGAGGTACAAACGTCGCGAGGTGGAACAGATCCAGAAGGACGTCAGGAGAATGCATTCTTTGAACTTTGAGCATGTGCAGAAAATCCTCCGTGCCAAACGCCTCCAGCGACAGGCGAAAACGGGAAATAACATTGTCAAAAGACGGCCCGGACGGCCCCGGAAACAACCCGTGGAGGAATCGGAACCGACCAACAGGAGGGTGGAAGATCAGGTCGATGGTCGGAGTTTGGACATGTTGGCTGGCAGGAGAGGTGATGTGAGGACTCTGGGGATGCCTGTCCTGGAGAGGTGTGACGACCTGCCAGGTAGGCAGAGCCTCAGGCCAAACTTGACCCCCGAGCCTTTGGAGTTCTCCAATCACGATTCCATCTCAGCAACAATTGAGACAGTGGTGCATCAAGCGCGGTCTGTGGCTCCACTGGCCAAAGGGGGGAAACGCAGAGGCCGGGGCCACAGCAGGGACGAACTATGGGCTCCCTCCAGTCAGTAGACCTACAGGAGAGAGCAGCTCTGTGACCGGAGCCAGTGCTGCAGTTCAAGCCTACGAGATGCAGTGACCTTAATTGTGGGACTCCTCTGTGCACTTTGACTTGTTCCTTCTCTTGGATTTTACAGTGGGTGAGTGCAGGAACAGGAGGAGGGAACACTTCCTGCCTGTTCGCCACACCCACCAGAAGATGAGCCTTTCAATGATTTGTTGGACCTTCATTTACAATGGCACTATATGGTACTATTTGATACTCAATCTGATGCTATAAAAGTGTGTGGTACTTATGATAGTGTAGGATATTATGTGATTCTCCATGTATCTGATACAGTGATGTGTATGGTACTTAATGATACTGTATCTGAATTGTGGCGTTAGCCATATATTTACCAGCAAGGGGAGGGGAATGGTTAATATAAAACTGTGCAGCTCTGTTTATTTTTGCCTTTCTGAGGAGGCTTGTCAAGGACATGGAGTAATACAGCAGTAATTAAGCCACCTTACGCTATAACCTGCCCCTGCTCCCACCTGAACCTGTCCCTTCTTCCCCGTCTTGCTCTATCTGAGAAGTAGCTCGTACTTCCCAGCTTCCCTCGCCTCGTTCCCCCCCGCTTGACACTCACCGTGAGTCTTTAGCCCTCTTCCCTGGTGCCTGCCCGCTCACCTCCATCTACCTTTGTCCTCATCCACTCCCAATCATGTTTTGCATCTGCCATTGCTTGTGCTCCCCCCAACAAACCCCCTTGTCTTGTTCATTTACCCCCCGCCTGCTCAGGCCTGTCTGAGCAGGACGGCGACATAATAAGGCAATAAGGTGGAATAGACTGTCCCAGACTGTACATAGAAAACAAAGTCCACTGTTGCCTGCCTTGTACAATGGAGAACCAGCTCTTAGACATGTACTGGCATACCTACAGTATATTGAATAGAATTGTTGTACCATAGACAATGAAAGTTGTGTATTGTTTTATAACCAAAAACAGATGTGGGTGCGACTCAAGACAAGTTTGTTTTCAGACACAAAGAACCACATGTATTCGTTCATACACTCATTACTTTGTTTATATCCAGGGGGCATTACATACAGGAGGAATATCAGGTGTGTTTTTGGTAAACCTTAAACTTGGTTTAA